>NC_089821.1:63724255-65011755 GCF_035046505.1 Tiliqua scincoides
CCCTTTCTCTCTCTTTCCAGCCTATTCCCTATGATGCCTCGACACAACTACTGGAAGGTGGCCCCTTTGGTCAAGTCCATGTGTGCCAAACATGGTATTGAGTATCAGTCAAAGACCCTGTTTACTGGCTTTGCAGATATTCTTCGGTAGGTATCGGCTGATAAGCTATATCAGGGTAGGGAGAAATGCTGAAGACAGGGAAGCAGAGAAGCAAGTGGGGGAGGCAAACAGGTACGAAAGTTGACTTAAGACATTAGTGTGCCTGGGCGGTCAGTGGGGGCAAGTGACCCCAAGTGGCATGCCTATGGGGGGTGGTGCGTCATCCACTGCCCCTCTCGCAGCCACTTGGAGCGGCCTCCCGCTTCTTTCAAAGAGAAAAAATGCAGCCAACTGCTCTGAGTGGCGCACAACCACTTGGAGGTGCTGGAAGTAATTGTGGTGATGTAATCACATCACCACAATTACTTCTGGGTCAGGCAGGGGCAGTGTTTAAAGGAGCAGCTCTGGGGCAGCAGAACTGCCAGGAATGCTGCTAAGAAGATGATAAATGTAGTTCATCACCCATTTCTGTTTTAAAGTGCAAGGTAGGAAAAAAATAGATAAGAGGGCCCCTCTTTCTTGGATTTGCATTTGTAAGTAAGCAAACGGCACCTGATCAGATTTGGGAAACTCTGTGTGCAAAGACCACAAAAGACACCTTGTCTGTGAACATCAGCAATTCATGCGAAGACTGTTTTAGAAAATGACTAGAAGTACGTAGCTTTCCATCAGAACTAGCTTTTCAGCAGCCATACAGTGCACTCTGGCAGCATGTGCTGCCAAAACACTGGTGGGAAGGCTGGAGTTTTTCTGCACACATCATGAGAGTGCTGGCCACCTGCTAGAGCAGGTAAGTCAGCATGGGAGGGCAGAATGGGGGTGGGGAGGAGGCTAAACTGGGCAGGAACAGGAGGAACGGGCTGCGAGGCTGTAGGAGAGGCTGCATCTGGCAGCGATGGCACATACTGGATCCTATCTTCCTGTTCCATAGCCTTTCCACACCCTTTCTCTCCTTGGACTTGTACCAGCTACATGTCTAAGTAGACCATTGTGGAGTGCGAGGCTTATGGAGGGGTAAGAGACAAATCAAAATGGGGATTTTGGCACAGCTATACCAGAGAGAAGGATAAGATTGGGCTCCAAGTCTACCTTCAGAACACAGGAGAGTTCATCATGAGTTGATGATTAGTATACAGAAGTGAATTGTGAATTGAAGCTTTTGACTGAATTATTAAAATCTTAAATGTGTGAGATAGCTGGAAGGAAAAGCAATATATAAAAATAGTTGATGGTATAAGTGCTGCTCTAAATCTACTGCTTTAACTGAGCTGAATCAGAAATAAATTATCAAATATATGTTCTGGGTATTCATAAGAAGTGTCCTCCTGGATCAGGCCATTGACCCATCTAGTCCAGCTTCCTGTATCTCACAGTGGCGCACACAAGGCAACAAGAGACCTGCATCCTGGTGCCCTCCCTTGCATCTGGCATTCTGAGGTAGCCTAAAATTAGGAGATTGCACATACCCATCACAGCTTATAACCCGTGATGGACTTTTCCCCCAGAAATTTGGCCAATCCCCTGTTAAAGGCATCTAGGCCAGAAGCAATCACCACATCCTGTGGTGATCCACAGACTAATTACACGCTGGGTAAAGAAATATTTTCTTTTGTCTGTCCTAACTCTCCCAACACTCAATTTGGCATGACTTGTCCTTGTCCTTGCTTTCCCTCAGCAAGGCTTGTTCACCTATTTGTTTTAAGGTTTTGTCTTTGATGAGACATTCCACTATCTCTGGGGTCGGCAACCTGTGTTTTCAGAGCCGCATGCGGCTCTTTCAGTGGTCTGATGCGGCTCTCGAGTGGGGGCTGGAAGCGGGGCGCCTTCCCTGTGGCCGCCGCCCAGCCAGCTCAGCCCCGAGGTTGAGCTCGCTGCAGGGCAAAGGAAGGAAGGGCGCAAGGAAGAGATGCCCGGCTGCCCTGTGCGGCAGGGTCTCCGCCGCCTTGCCCTGCAGGGTGCTTGCTCACAGTGGGGGGCGGAGAGCAGGTCCGGGAGAGCGCCGCAGCCCCTGCCTGCCAAGGAAGGAGCTGCGGTGGGCGAAGGCAGCGCCCAGCCCGCACTCAGCAGCCAGCGCCCGCAGCACATCGCTGCAAGGCACCCCCTGCCTGCCCCCGCCACCAGTGGCTCTGTCCTGAGGTTGAGCTCGCTGCAGGGCGAAGAAAGGGTGCAAGGAAGAGTGGGTGGAGAGCAGGTCCGGGAGAGCCGCTGGTGGTGGGCGTGGGGGTGCCTTGCATCTCTTTCCCTGCGCCCTTCCTTCGTCCCGAGGTCCTGCTCACTGCAGGGCGAAGGAAGGGTGCAAGGAAGAGGGGGGTGGAGAGCAGGTCCGGGAGAGCCGCTGGTGGTGGGTGCGGGGGTGCCTTGCATCTCTTTCCCTGCGCCCTCCCTTTGCCCTGCAGTGAGCTTAACCTCGGGACAGAGCCGCTGGTGGCGGGGGTAGGCGGGGGGTGCCTTGCAGCGATGTGCTGCGGGCGCTGGCTGCTGAGTGTGGGCTGGGCGCCGCCTTCGCCCACAGCAGCTCCTTCCTTGGCAGGCAGGGGCGGCGGCACTCTCCCGGACCTGCTCTCCGCCCCCCACTGTGAGCAAGCACCCTGCTGGGCATCTCTTCCTTGCACCCTTCCTTCCTTCGCAGGGAAAGAGACCTCGGGACGCAGGACCTCGAGACGAAGGAAGGGCGCAGGGAAAGAGATGCAAGGCACCCCCGCGCCCACTACCAGCGACTCTCCCGGACCTGCTCTCCACCCCCTCTTCCTTGCGCCCTTCCTTCGCCCTGCAGCGAGCTCAACCTCAGGACAGAGCCGCTGGTGGTAGGGGCAGGCAGGGGGTGTCTTGCAGTGATGTGCTGCGGGCGCTGGCTGCTGAGTGCGGCCTGGGCGCCGCCTTCGCCCACAGCAGCTCCTTCCTTGGCAGGCAGGGGCTGCGGCGCTCTCCCGGACCTGCTCTCCACCCCCCACTGTGAGCAAGCACCCTGCTGGGCAAGGGGGCGGAGACCCTGCATCTCTTCCTTGCACCCTTCCTTCCTTTGCCCTGCAGCGAGCTCAACCTTGGGGCTGAGCTGGCTGGGCGGCGGCGGGGGAAGGCGCCCCGCTTCCAGCCCCCACTCGAGAGCCGCATTGTGAAAAAACTGGAGATGGCCAGATGAACAGTGGGATGTGTTTACCAAGTTGCACTGGTGAGGCCCATGACTGGTGAACATTTGGGAACTGGCTGGCAACATCGCACATGCTGTCCAAATGTCCCTGTGCAGACCAATGGCCATGTGCCAAACTCATATTCCTGTGAAGCTGGAGCCTTCCAAGGAACTTCCTCACATGTGAAAAATAGAATTGTGAAATGGCCCATAAACTTCTTTATGACTCACCAAGATCAACCTGCATGTTAGTGAGTTTTATGCTGGCTAAATGCCAGTGTGCAGCTGAGCACAGCTGATAACCACACCATGCCACAGACCATGCGCCGCCTTCACCCACAGCAGCTCCTTCCTTTGCAGGAAGATCCAGGGACTGGGACACCAGCAGAGCAAAGCTAAGTAAATAGTAAATAAAAAAAATATTTTCTTGGTGCTGCATAATAAAAGGACATGAGAACATAAGAACAGCCCCACTGGATCAGGCCATAGGCCCATCTAGTGCAGCTTCCTGTATCCCACAGCGGCCCACCAAATGCCCCAGGGAGCACACCAGATAACAAGAGACCTCATTCTGGTGCCCTCCCTTGTTCTGGCATTCTGACATAGCCCACTTCTAAAATCAGGAGGTTGTGCATACACATCATGGCTTGTACCCCCGTAATGGATTTTTCCTCCAGAAACTTGTCCAATCCCCATTTAAAGGCATCTAGGCCAGATGCCATCACCACATCCTGTGGCAAGGAGTTCCACAGACCAACCACACTCTGAGTAAAGAAATATTTTCTTTTGTCTGTCCTAACTCTCCCAGCACTCAACTTTAGTGTATGTCCCCTGGTTCTGGTGTTATATGAGAGTGTAAAGAGCATCTCTAGTCTATCCACTCTGTTCATCCCCTGCATAATTTTGTATGTCTCAATCATGTCCCCCCTCAGGCACCTCTTTTCTAGGCTGAAGAGGCCCAAACGCCGTGGCCTTTCCTCATAAGGAAGGTGCCCCAGCACCTACAAGGGACCTACAAGAGGGGGCTACATTATAAAAATGGGACTTATAAGAGCATAAAGGTAAAAAAAAAAAAAACTATATATGCAGTGTTATCTTCATTTTAGATGTCAAAAGGGTTTTGTGGCTCCCAAGGTTTGCTTTTCTCCGGAAAACGGGTCCAACTGGCTCTTTGAATGTTTAAGGTTGCCGACCCCTGCACTATCTTAACTGGAACAGATGTTAGGCTGACTGGCTTATAGTTTTCAGGGTACCTTCTCCTTCTTTTTTTAAAGAGTGGAGTGACATTTGCTATCCTCCAATCCTCTGGCACAGTGGCTGTTTTAAGGGACTAGTTGCATATTTTAGTCAAGAGATCAGCATTCCCTCACTACAATTAATCAGGCTGCTTTTTCTGGTATTTGCAGATCCCTGAAGGTTTATGGAGAATTTTGGTTCAAGCCTATCATCAGGAACAAGAAGCATGTACACCAATCTCAAAGTGATCATCCTGAAGCAGCATATGGAACTAAAGAGCAAAAGGCACCAGTATGGCAATGACCCTGCCCTGGCAATTGGAGTATGAATTGCCAAGGGTACTTAGGGTACAAGGGTACTTAACTGCACTATGGCTATGGGGACAACAAGATCATTTCTAGTGTTTCCCCTTCCTGGGGTTTATGCACTGTATTATTATTATTATTATTATTATTATAATATTATATATATATAATTATATAATATATTATATATTATATATTATATATATAATATATATATTATATATATATATTATATATAATATAATATATTATATAATATATATATTATTATATATATATATATAAAAATATATATATATATATATAATAATAATAATAATAATAATAATAATAATAATAATAATAATAATAATAATAATAATATTTACACTGGAATTGCTTCTTTCTCCTGACAATTCTTTTATATTGAAATGAATAAAAATGCCCTACTACTGTGGGCATAAAAATAAACTAAGTACTGTGTTTTGTTCATAAGATGGAACCAAAAACTAGAGAGATCAGTATGTCAGAAATGAGAAGGAAAATGGGTATGCCTCTTGACACTTGTAATTTTGGTGGGTTTTGTCCAAATAGCATAACAGGTTCAAGGATTGTACTGTGCCATTAAGGTTGCAGTCTTATGAGGCATCAAACCTCATGAGGGACTGGATATATGGAACATATTTTATAGGCAATTAAAAGGCACACCGTTTAATATTTGCATTGATTTCAAGTGACAGAAATCCATCAAATCCCTTGCTGTTTGAAACTAAAAGTAGGCTTATGGCCCAATCCTATCCTGGCAGATACCGTGCAACAGTGTTGCATGCTTTGGTACCACCAGCGAGTGCAATAAGGCTCCAAGCACAGTTGCTGGTGGCCATGCACGCAGGCTAGCAGCAGGGCTTCCATCCACTAGTAAGAGATAAGTTGGCAGTGGAGGCAAGTTGTGGGAGGGAGTGAGAGAATTGGCAGTGGAGGCAAGTGGTGGGAGGGAGAGGATTGAGGGTGTTTCTGGGTGGGGTAGGGGAAGGAACAGGGGGTTGGTGGAGGCAGGAGTGTTACCAAAAGGGCTGTTTTGTTTAGGGGGGAATTATTACACTACCCTTATTGGAACCTCAGGATCGCAGGCTGGATAACAAGACGGCGTAATGCAGAGAAATTCCCTTTTGCTTAAAGAGGAGACTGAAAGATAACTTTTAATAAAAGATTATAGTTTTATTTCAAAAGCACAAAGGTAAACATAATGCACATGGATAAGTGTATGTTTCTTGGTCCTAATGCTTGAATCCAGTGTACCTAGCTTTCATGGTGGTTGCATGTAAAAAGTATTTGGTGCATCCGAGGAAATTAGAAAAAGGAAAGGTTGTAGGGAAGGATTTCAGGGGTCTCTGGTCTGCCAAACCCAGTTGCTAACTAAAGATGGGGAGAGAAGGGGGGGAGAAGGGAAAATGTTCCAGATGCCAGATAGTTACCTGTCTTGTAGAGCAGTTGGATGGGGGAGGGGAGTCCTGTGTGGAGGACCCTCTGACACATCACAGATGTGTTGTGACCTTGGAGGGGGAGCCAGAGAGAGAGATGTGGGCCAAAGCCCTCTCTTAAAAAGGGGTTTTCTGACCCTGCTGAGCTGAATGGTAACTTCCTTACCAGCATCCAGCAGGGTAAACATTGAAAAGATCAGGATGTCCCTTATCAGCAAAATTCAATGGGGTCTAATGGCTGGCTTCCTAGCTGGGGGAACTTAAACAGTACAATGAATGGGCAACCCAGGAAGGCAGTTCAATTTTGCATACGGTACTTAAGCAGTGACTGAGTTAAACAATACAATGAATACAGTAATGTAGGAGACTGGGTTAAAACAATACAATGAATAGGAGACACTTAAACAATGATTACTATGCTAGACTTCTTCCTATAATATGTGAACTTTGTAACCATGAGCTTGTGACTTGACCAGAGTTTTTTGGAAAAGTGTGCTGGGAGAAGTGTGGCCTGCATGAAGTTTTAGTAACATAACCAGATATAAAATCACAACTAAGGAAAAAGGGGATTTTGACCTAACAGGAGGTGGTGGCAATTGCGCACCCTGTATCTTTTCCCCTCCTTTTCACACCTCTCTGCCATTTTCTCTTTTCGAACATGTGCCACCTAAAGAGGTGGCATATGTCCAAGGAGACCCATTGCTGTTTGCACAGCCTACCAGGATGTCAGTGCTCCCAAGGGAGGAATGGCTGCCCCCAGGGCAACTGGTATTGGGGTGTTGTAAGAGGTTGCTGCTGGAGCAAGAGAAGGTTATGCCCAGGCTCCCAACCAATTCCCAACCTGTTTTAACCCAGGTTACAGGGTAGGTTACAAAGTTTTTTTTACCTACCCCAGACTGGTGAGGGGGGAAGGCGTGTCCAGTAGGTTTCATGCTTTAAAAAATGGTTTTTAAAGTTGTTTTACATAGTTTTTTAAAAATTGTTTAATATAGGGCGCAATCCTGACCCCTTATGTCAGTGCTTTCCAGCACTGGCATAGCGGTGCCAATGGGACATGAGCTGCATCCTGCAGTTGGGTGTCACTCACGGAGGCTGCCTCAAAGTAAGGGAATGTTTGTTCCCTCACCTCAGAGCTGCATTGCCCTTATGTCAGTGCTAGAAAGCACCGGCATAAGGGGTTAGGATTGCACCCAAAGTAGCCCAAGTTAAATGCAAGTGAAGTCTGTTATCTTCATTGGGGAGTTTGAAAGTAAATAGAATGCCAGATGCAGGGCAAACAGTAGCAAGATGCAAGTATCTTCTGGTCTTGTGTGCTCCCTGAAGCGTCTGGTGGGATACACTGTGAGATACAGAAAGCTGGACTAGATGGGCCCTGGGTCTAACCCAGCAGGACTCTTCTTATGTTCTTATGACACATTACCAACAGTGGCTTTTGGGGGGCTGCATGGAGGAGGCTTTCTTCTCTGGAGTGAGAAAGCTAGACAGAGAGGTAACAGCTACCAGGAACACATAGGAATAAGTCCTACTGCAGGAGGAGGGGTTGGGGTGAATTCCCAAGTGCAGCTTCTAGGGAGGAATAGCACAAGCAGGAACAGAGCCAGGGGCTCAGGTTTAGTTTGGCAGTTACACCCAATCCAAATGCTAAAGCAGTAAAAAGCACCACCCCACAGAAACTAATTCTCCACATGCAGGAAGACAGGATTCTTCATAACTGAGATGATGATATTGTAGTCTCCAGTGTTCCTTCTCTTGCTAAAAGTGCAATTCACCTCAATCACTACATAGCCAACAAGGAAGTGAGAGGAGGGGCCAGGATGTGCGTGCACCATGAATGTACACTTTTGTGATAGTGTGGTCCTCATTCCAGATTGAAAGTACCATCTGAGCCATCTGGGAAACATTTGCAATTTCAGCTACATTCTCACATGCTTCTGATATAACATGTCTTGCTGAGTTAGATCCTGGCACACCACTTACAATCCAAACATTCAACTGCCCTCAAGTTTGAGTGTGATGAGCAGTAGCTTTCAGGAGGTTCATTCACAGTGGCTTCATTCACAGTGAAAACGACACGGTTCTGTCCAAGGCTGATAACCATAAATCAGTATTCCTGGACATGAGATGCATTATATTTCCAGACTTAAATTATATTACCAGACTTGGGGCTTTTGAAATTCACTTCAAGCATTCTTTGTTTGGAATTCCATGTGGCATGTGCTGGTCTTTCTTGATCAGTCAAAGCAGCCATCCTGTTGTGTGCTTCTTAAAGAATAGTGTCTGGTCGTTGGGACTCAACACACCCCTTCCTGTACACCATGTCCTGGAGTTAGTGGGCCAGGAGCTGAAAGGGGAGGGAAAACTGGTATTTATCTGTCCACTGTGTTCATCACAGATTAACAAAAACAAGAAGAGGGGCCTGAGAAACTAACCTGTCACCAGCTTACTATTGAGAGACAGCAGCAGTAGTGGTAGACACAGGGTTAAAGGCACCCTGAATCTATAAAGAAGATTCCTTGGACGGCTGATGCGGCTGCAAGAACTCACTACATGAGCACAAAGTTGATGTTTTACCTTTTCCCAATGCTTCACAATGGCTCAAATTGCTAGATTTTTGTTTTTGAAGGCAATTCTGTTGGAACCCTTCCCATGGACATCTCTGCATCCTGAGTGATTTTTGAAAAATATAGCTTGGGCCTAATGGTTGATGGGAGTTTGAACAGTGCTAGATACAAACCATATAATGAGATCAGGTTGCATAAGCATCCCTGCTAAATCGGGGTTGAGTTCCAAATAAATTAGCGCCTGGGTTTTCTTGTGAACATACAGAGGAGCTGGCACTTAAAGAGCCCACCTTAATCCCCCGCCCCCTTTGGCTTCTCTTGACATTTCCCTTTGCAAATAAACTAAGTGCAGTAGTTACTCTCCTCCACCACTGCCTGTCAACAATTTCTCTAATCTTAGCTCCAGGCAGAGAGGTAAGATGCTGTCAGAGAATCTTGACGTTTTCCAAATTGATCTAAGCCAGACATTGGATTCAGCTAGGAACAGAACTTTCCATTCTTTCCAAATTACTTGAAAGGGTTTATTTAAGAAGACGGGATGGGCATAAGGAGAGCAAGGAGCCCTCAAAAGAATAAAGGGCATAAAAAGGGATAACACACAAAGATAATAAAACACAAACGCTAACATCCTAAGCTACACTAAAAATACTCATCTCTCCAGTGAATTCATAAAACAAATTACAAGCTATAAATAGCTGAAACATGCTACCATTTGCCATGCTGGCCCACAGCATCCAAATTCCAATAGCTGCTAACTGCCCTGTAAACAGCTGAGCTCCTGCAGTTTGCAAGCTTATGTAAATATAGGGAGATAAATGTTTGAGCATCTTTTTTTGGTGTGTTTTTCCTCTCCCCCGAGTCCATCAATAATAGGTAGTGGGGAGCAAGTGAAGGCTGGGTCACATAACTAAGCCCCTCAAGCCTTGACACGATTCATTAGGGCTGCCTCATTGTGAGAAATGGATCAGGTTTTTTGCAAATAAATAAATAAATGGATAAAATGTTACTTGCAAATAAATATACAGGTGTGCACTGCTTAACAACGGGGATATGTTCTCTAATCCCCATTGTTATGTGATTAGGTCATTAAGTGAACATTCATTCCAATCTATTGCCTTTGTTGTGAAAACAGACACTCGCTGGGTGCACTGGCTACTGGAGATAGACTGCCTCTTCTTTGCATTAAGAGCCTCTCTGTTGTGTAAACAAACACTCTGCTGCAGGCTATGGGAGACACGATTGCCTCATTAAGAGTATCTTTATTGTGCTTTGACCACCATCATATATGCGTTCTGTCGTTAAGTGGAGTACACCTGTACATAAAATCTTACTTGCAAGCAAGCAAGCAAATAAATATTTCTTTCTAATCTAGATCACCTTTTTTAAGTCTTGTAAAGCTAGGTGGGTTCTGATATAGTGACATTTTCAAAAGGGGGTCCTGGTGCTAAAAAATTTGAGAACCTCTGCTGCAGCACTTACAGCCCTTCAGCCATTCCATGTTGTGTCAAGCTTTGCTTTTACAAGGGTTATTAATTCAGATTCATCACCTCTGTAGCAGAACGGAACAAGGCCTCCCTTGAACCAAATCTGTTTCCAGTGCCATAGACCCAGATCTATTCAACACAAGCCCATTCCAGTCTCTAACTCCTCCCCCCAGAATACAGGAAACCTCTTCAAATACTTTACTTACACTGATGGGTTCTGAGCTGCTTGTGATAGATGAGGAAAGAGATCTGGGGGGGGGCAGTAGATTGATGAAAGTGTCAACTCTATTTGCAGAAGGCCAATTCCATGCTCAAGATCATCAAAAACAGGATTGAGAATAAAAAGGCTAATATTAATTAAGCCATTATAGAAATTGATGGGAAAGCCATCAGTACTGTTGGGAAGGCCATCAGTGTCTAGCTCTGGTTGCCACATCTCAAAAAGGACATAGTGGAACTGGAAAAGAGGCAGAAGGAGTGACCAAACCGATTAGTTGGCTGAGACACTTCTCTTATGAGCAAAGGCTACAGTGTTTGGGGCTCTTCAATCTAAAAAAACAGGTGGGGACATGAGTGGGGGACATGATTGAGATGTATAAAATTATGTCGTTTATTAAAACGTTTATTATTTAAACGTCATAGACGTTTCCATTTCACATAAAACAGAACCAAGGGACATCAACTAAAATCGGGTGTCAGGAGAGTTAGAATAGACAAAAGAAAATATTTCTTTACATAATGTGTAATTAAACTGTGGAACTCCTTGCTACAGGATGCGGTGGTCACCTGAAGGCCTAGATGCCTTTAAAAAGGAATTTGAAAAATTTATGGAGGAAAATTCCATCACAGGTTACGAACCATGATGGGTAAATGAAACCTCCTGGTTCTAGAACGTGGCTATCTCTGAATACCAGATGCAAGGGAGTGGCCACAAGTTGCAGGTATCTTGTTGTCTTGTATGCTCCCTGAGGCATCTGATGAACCACTGTGAGATACAGGAAGCAGGACTTGATGGGCCTTTGGTCTGATCTCGTAGGGCTCTTCTTATGCATTATCCTGATGATTTTTTGTTGTTTGCGCATCCAGTAAACTCAAGCCTGTACCAATAGCTGCTAAAGAAATTCCTTACCTTCACCTCTGAGCTCTGTGTACCACTGGCACCTGATGAATGGTCTAATCTCAAAGCTTATGTTTGTAGTAAGCTTTGAAACTGAACCTTTCACTGGATCTAGGAACTGAGCCAGATACAGTTCCCAGGGCTCCAGAATGGCACTGAAAATGCCCTTTCTTTGCAAGCAGAGAGTTGCTGGCAACTAACACTTGGTGTACAGATGGAGGAGTCAGGTGATGCCCATGAGTATGGAAGGGGACCAGAGATCCTTGGGCAGTTATGAAGATGAATGAAAGATGAACAAGCATTGCAGGCAGTCAGTGGCAGCAGCTGATGAGACATTTATCCCATTCTGCCATACAGTGTCTGTTGTCATAGCTGGATAGAAGCAATGACTTTCAGCTATCACCTGAAGGAACTGCAGTGTTTCTGGAAGGCCTGCAGCAGGGCCATGGTGCTGTACTACAGTACGTTAGCTCCACCTTGTGGCAGATATAACAGCAAGGGAAGCAAAACTTGAATTTGCTAGTATCCTGCAACTCTCTATGGATGGCAGAAAGAATTTCCAGGTCAGTCACTTGAGGCTACAGGGCATAAGGGAAGTAGGATAAAATCTCCTCTGGGCCATGCCAGCATAGTCTCCCTCCGAGATTGATTAGCTTGAGGAGGGGATGCTGTTTAGGTCTTCCTGTCCTGTGGGCTGACAGGGTCTGATCCACCTTTCAGGGCCAGGGTGAAATGCCCTTGGGCAGAAGAGGGATAGCTCCTTCCGACTCAGCTTTAGGAATGTAGGCCCACTCTGCTGACTTGAAGCAGCACTAGTTTGAAGCCACTGCAGATTGTTAAGTTGAAAGCCCAGTTGTAACCCACGATTGCCAAATAGACTGAAGGGATTCCTGAAGATTTTTCTTTGCCCAGTCTGATGTAATGTTGCAAGTTCCTAGAGGCCACGCTAAAGCCTTCAAAACTGCTTCCAGTAGTTCCATGGAGATTGGTGCTGATTCTATGGCTGGCAGCCCTACTGTGGCCTTGTATTCCAAGTCAAGCCTAGTGTCTTTATTGGGTATGGAGGCACTCCTGTGTTCCCACCAGACTGTGTAGGTTGACTGGGAAGGAACTGGAGGAGAAGTGCATTGGGCTCTCTGTGGAATTTGATGAAAGGGTTTTAACTTGCAATACTTCTTTTGGGATAGGGAGCTTCACATCCTAATAAAACCTCACTCTCCCCCCAACGTGCCCTAGCGTAGCAGTTCTCAAACTCTCCAGAACTTTGAGCCATGCAGGGGAGGGGGGAGGCAGCGACGCAATTGCCAGAATCCATTCACTTTGGAGGTGTGCAGGGGCTTGTTTCCACTTACCAGAGACTGGAGCAGGCTGGGGGGGGGAGCCCTACACCAGCTTCAGTAGGGCTCCTGAAGCATGCAAACACTCAAAATAATGATCGCGACCCACCTCCGGTTTTGCAACCGAAAAGCAGAAGTGGGTCGCAATAGTTATTTTGAGCGTCTATAAAAATTCTTTGTATTGAAACCCGACACGGGGCTTCTCAAGTCTGTGCCAGAAAAATCGCTGGCACAGACTCAAATAGCCCTATTGCGGGGCCTAGGGCTTTCCTCTGGGGAAGGGGACAAAAGTCCTCTTTCTCCAAGGAGACCTCCAGTGGCCTCCCTGGCCCTGTTGGATATATCGGTAGCCATTCTGGCACTGATGTAATCAGCAACGACAAGGAGGATGGGATTGGGCTGCCCTACTGTGTCCAAGACCTAGGAAAGGAAAAACAGAAGTGATGGCCCTTTGCTACAGTGAAGCTTTCATAATCCAAATGCCAGGTCAGGCTCATCTCCGACTTCAAATTCTTTTGCTCTTAAATTCCATAAGATGCATCTTCATGGTGATCACTCTCAGCTCAGTTGTACATGCTTTTAATTCTCATGATAGGCTTTGAACCAAACTTCTCCATAATCCTTCAAGGATCTGCAAAATCCAGTAAACAGCCTGATTAATTATAAAGAAACTGAAGACATAGATAGAACATATATAGGATAGGTCCAGTTCAAGTAAAGCAAAAAGGTACATGCTGAGTATTTAGGGCAATAATGTATTTCACTGCCTCTGCATTCTGCTGCTTATTCTAGATATTCCACACCTTTAAGGTACATTCTGACAAGTCCCTCTCTGGCTCCAGATAGTTTTTGAAACATTTGTGACCATAGTCCACAACATCTGTTTAAAATCCATGGATCTCTGCATGTTAACTATGAACTCAGGAGAAATTTTTCTAAAGAACCCAATTTTCTAAAGATCAGTTTGGACATTTACTGAAATAATCCACCATTTGCAATGCTTTTTCTTACCTTGTACATGTGAACAATGACTTGCTATCTATTTCCTTACACAAAACCTCTACCCACACAATTTCCTAAAGCCAATCAGATGTGGTTTGCGTACTCAAAAGCAAATCCTAGAAAGAGGGGTCATCTCATGAACTTTCCCTCATCTTGATGACAAGAATTGATGCATTTCTCATCTTGTTATGTTGACTTTTATACCAGCGTGGCCCCTCTCCAAGTCCCACATGTGTCTCTGCTTCTGGTCCTCAACATCCCTGGATATACCTACCGCAGAATGTCTGCAAAGCCAGTGAACAGTGGCTTTGACCGATACTCAATACCATGTTTAGTACACATGGATTTAACCAGAGGAGTCACCTTCCAGTAGTTGTGTCGAGGCATCGTAGGAAAAAGGCTGGAGAGAGAGAAATGGGAAAAAAAAGAAGGCAAGAAAGCAATGTCAGGCCCCTTTTCTCCTTCAAAGGCCTTGTGCTCCACCAGAGCACCTGCCCATCTCATAGGACAATTTTGCAAAAGCACCTTTGGCAATCTTCCTCACATTCCAAATCTGTACTTACTGGTGCTCAATCTGAAAATTCAGGTGTCCTGTTAGCCAGTCATTGAAAAGAGATTGGTGCACGTTACATGTTGACTGAAGCTAGTGGAGGAAAAAAGAGAGTGAAAAGTGTGGATGCTCCATTAAGCAAATATGGTTGAATTTACTTCTGGGAGGGAGCAGGTGGATGGGGAGAAACATCTCAAGCAAATCCTTCTCATTCAAATGTGATTGCCAAATTCTAATTTAGTCTCTTCATCCATTGTCAACATTCCGAATTATGAAAACTATTGGACTTGAAGAGTTTAAATTCAATTTTTAATTTAATATTTAATTTTATACTACTATCCAGAATTCATCATTACAATCTGAGACAGGGGTGGGCAAACTTTCAACTCTATGGATCTTGAACCTTTAACAATTGTGTAGGACAGAGAATTTCAGCAGGTACAGCTTGTCGTTTCTGAGATGACAAGCTGCAACTGCTGAAATTCCCTCTCTATACAATTGTTAAAGGTCCAGATTCCAAAAGTTGAAAGTTTGCCCACCCTTGATATAAGAGAAAGGCCATGTCCCTCCAAAGAGAAATTTCAAAATTCAATGGTAAAAGTCAGAAAGACAAAATAGAATTCTAATAGCATGTCTAACCCTGCAAACCTACGCATGTTTACTCAAATGTATGTAAGCTGCTATATCCCTCTTTAATGTTGCCAGTGCAATGAGGGTCCTGCCCATATGACAGCCCATCAGCCACTCTTGAGATGTGCTGCCACTGGTACACCAGCCTGAAAGCCACACCATCAGCAGCATGGTGCAGACCAGTCGCTGCTGCAGTGGTGTCACTAGGGAATGCAGGGGGCAAGGACAACACTGAGTGACACCTTTGGGATGGGGGGATGACATCACTTGAGACCAAAATTGCAATGAAACTGTGTTAAATTATCTGTATTCTATTGAAGGTTATGGTCAGTTAACAAAAGAAAACACAACGGCCTGATGGAACAAAAAGCGAACTTCCGTAACTGAAAACTGACCAATGAGACTTTGTTCTGAGAGCCAATGAGGTGTTATGACACAGCAGGGAACCAGTAAGGTGTTAGTATGAGTCAGCTCTCATTTCCATATATCAGAGTTAATACTATAACTTTTATTCAGTTGTGCGAGTGTCATCAAGTTGGCCAATGGTTTCTTGGTTACTGATTTGTTGGGTGACCTGTACTGTTATATATTAAAATAAACAAATAAAGTTAATGGGGGTTACACCAGTCCTAGAAATGCCACTCCATTCAGGCTGTGCATATGATATGTGATTTATTCTGTATTGTCAGAAGAGGTCCATTATAGGAAGTGGTTCCTTATAGAGGTGACTCAATGAGCTCTGGTACCAGGTGACACAAATCCTAGTTTATTATCTGACATACATTAATGTGATGAGTAAAAGGAGCAGCATAAAAATTACAAAATCTCTAATAACTAGAGATTATTACACAATCCTAGTGATGCCTATGCGCTGCCAGGACTCTGACAGTGGAGCAGCGAATCAGGGAGGTAATTGGGGCAGGATAGGGAAAGATGGGGCTGTTGCAGCAGAGCTGGCAGCCACTGTGTTCCCAACCCCTATCCCAGACTGGACATGACTACAGCAGGTAACCTCAGATCTATGTCAGCAACAGAGCAGGTGTAGCTTTAAGACAACCCCTCGGGGACCATGCATTTCACCTCTTAGCTCTCCCAACCAGCCTGGTCTGCAGAAGGTGCCTATGATGCAGTGGTCAGCTTGCCAGTGGTCCTACTTCTATTATGCCATCACCCAATATGATTGGGCCATTGCTTACTGTAAATGTATTGTATTCAATGAAGCGTATGCCCAGGTAAGTGTGCATACAATTACAGCCTAAGTTTCTATTTGTACACAATTTCTTTTCAGCTGCAATCTGAAATTCTATCCCTTTATTCCAAACTTAACAAGGTTGTGTGATGCTGGGAGTGGCAGGCTGCTTTCTTCCAAAAACAGTCTTGTTGGAAAGGGAGTGCCAAGAAACTCTCTGCCTCACAGGTTTCTCATTGAATGAATGCTACTGGACTGAGATGTGAACAGCCTACAGTTGCTCTCCTTGGCTGATGAGGGGATTCACTACTATCCAGAAAGACTACATATCCAGAGGGTCAATGGAAGCAAAGTTACTTGCTACTTTTAGCATTCAGGCAAAGTGGTAGCCATCACATTCAAATGTTAACATCCAGGAGGATCCAGTTCTCCTGTGTGCTCACTCACACCTGCATGTCCCTCTCTTGACTTTTCTGTACTAGTTTATTCAGGTGACTGGCAGCAAAACATGTGCAAGGTCTCTGTGTTTTGTGAGATCAGTAATGTCTCACTCACACATAAAGATTGTAATATCAGATTATTATTATTATTATTAATTAATTAATTAATACTGTTAATAATAATAAATAATAATAATAATAATAATCTGATATTACAGTACTTCATGCAAGCGTGAATCAACTCTGTGAGAGAGAGTGAGGAATACTGAGATGCGTGTGAAAATGGCTTCCTTACCTGGGTAGAGAACCAGTCCAGGTTCTTATCATAATCAATGGGCATAGGAATGTGGTTCAGTTGTGTGATCCATGTAAATATGATACTCTCTGCAATACTGAGGGGAAGAAATAATAAGTCACAACAGAGAAAAAGTACACCAAGATTCCCATCTAGTCCACAAGCTGAAGATGAATTGGTTTATTGACAAAACCTTTGTTTAGCAGGCAAACTAGTCCTGGGCCTCAGCCTCCTCCCAGGGGCAATTCAATATCAAAAGGGCCTGGGATAAACATGGTGAACTTTCCTTACATTTGTGGGGAAAGAGATACCTGAGGGGAGACAGCCAATCAAGATGCTTTAATAAGATAGAACAGTGGTTCTCAAACTGGTGGGTCGTGACCCACCAGTTCATGTAACGTTTCCCTGTCCCTTTAGGGGGCAGGGGAAGAGGAGGAAGGCAGCAATGTGATCCCCAGGATTGCGCCGCTAAGGGAGGGGCGAGGGGGGTGCTTTCCACTTACTCTGTATGATGTAGGGCTGCCGCAGGCTGCAGGAGGTGCAGGAAGCCCTGCTCAGCCCTCCCCGATGCTTGGAGTCTTCAATAAAAGCAGGTGCAAAGCACCTCCAGCAAAACAGAAGTGCTTTTATTGAGGATTTCAAGCATTGGGGAGCTCTGTGGAGGGCTGCGAAGGGCTCCCCGCACCTCCTGAAGCCCTACATTGTTCAGTGCAAAGCACCCTCCCTCACTCCCCCTTAGCAATTCAATCCCGGGAATCACATCGCTGCCCTATCCCCTCCACCACAAGGACTTACTGAAGGAGTAAATCTCCCTCAAAGAGAAACACTGCTAAAGGTCATGCTACCATCTTTAGGGGCTCCTCCCTTCTGCCTAGCCTTCATAATACTCATGGTTACTTCATCAGAGTCCCTTCACACAGAGTTCTTCCATATGCACTGCCTTGAATTCCATGACAGTAGTGGAGTGATGCAAGTCAATTGTGACAGGCTTCAGATGCCAGTCATCAATATTGCATTAATGTTTTCCAGTAGCTGTCCTGCTGATGTTACTATTTTGAAATGAAAGTGAGTAGTCTGCACAGATTAGATGCATACATGAAAAAGAGTAAAGAGAAAACAATAAAGGAAATTACAGGTGCAACCTCTTTATCCACATATTTTTTTATCTGCAGATTTGTCTCAACTCGAATGGGGTGGGGGGGAACTGAAAGTCACACACACCTTTGCCTCCTTTGCCCTTCGATGGCCTCTGCTCCGCTTCCAGGCAGCCCAAAACACTGCAAAAAGGCTCTGGCACAGACAGGGAAATAGCCCTGAAGCCATGGAAGAGGTTCCACTTGCGAAGGAATAGTGAGACTCCTGGAGCCCCGGAGCCAGCAAAGAGGCTGAAGAGCGGAAGGGGGAGCAGAAAACCTCTGTAGCCAAAGCACGTGCAGCAAGGTGGAGTGCTCTCTCTCACTCACACATACGCACACAGGGACAGGTGCGGTAGCAACAGAGGGGATTGCTTTAAAAAACCCTGGGAGTGTTTGCCCAATTCCCCCCCCCCCAGATGGTGCAGGCTCTCCGTGCTCCAGCTCTCCATGCTACAGGAAACAAAACAGCTCAGCAAGCAAGCCTTCCCAGAAAGCAAAGCATGAGATTTAGGCTACAATCCTCTCCATACTTTCCTGGGAGTAAGCCCCATTGACTATGATGGGGCTTACTTTGACTACAATGGGGCTTACTTCTGAGTAGAAATGCATAGGACTGGACTCTTAAAAGCTCAACATCCCACCCGTGAAAGAATTGGGACAACTGGCAATGGGGAGGCCTGAGGAGGGGGAGGAGAGGGGATTGTTTAAAAAACCCAGGGAGTGTTTGCCCAATTCCCCCCCCCCCCAGATGGTGCAGGCTCTCCTGCTCCAGCCAACTCAAGCAAGCCTTCCCAGCAAGCAAAGCATGAGATTTAGGCTACAATCCTCTCCACACTTCCATGGGAATAAGCCCCATTGACTACAATGGGGCTTACTTCTGAATAGAAACGCATAGGACTGGACTATTAAAAGCTCAGCATCCCACCTGTGAAAGGGGGGGAGGGGGGAGGGAGGGGATTGAGAATAGATGCCCTAGTTTCTTTCCAGCCCCAAGTGTCAGGCTGCAGCGTATTTGCTTAACTCTAAGGAATTTAGCACAACTCATTTTTTGTTAATTGCGCTGAGTCACGGAACAGAACTAACAAGGATGAATAGGCTCCACCTGCATTTAAAAAAAGAAATCAGGGATGCATGCAAGTTCACACATGCATGTACCTAAGAACATCAGAAGAGCCCTGCTGGATCAGGCCAAGGGTCCATTTCGTCCAGCTTCCTGTATTTCACAGGGGCCCAACAGATGCCTCTGAGAGCACAAAAAGCTACAAGATACCTGAATCCTGTTGCCACTCCCTGGCATAAGTTATGGTTTCTTTGGCTGAGATTCCTCTGCATTTGGTTACTTGCAGCAGGATGTTAGAAGTTGCTCCACTGAGAAGTGCTGCATTTGGAGGAAATTCAGACTAGATGTGAAAGTTTTGTTTGTGGTTTTAGATCTACAGTGGTAATTCTCTCATGGAATTTGCTTAATGCCGTGGTTATCATGTGATGAGCATAAGTGAGCTAGCTCAAATGCAAGGAGTCTAAAAAGTAATCTCAGGAGGGATGGGAGGGGATCAGAAAAGAGGGATTCATTAGTGATCAGTAGAGGTGGGTTTTTTGGTAATAACGAACTAAAAACACATTATACCGCTTTCTGCACCTCATTTTTGTAAAAACAAAAACAAAAACCCAAAATCCCTGAAGCAATTAAAATGTATAAAAATGCAGCCTTTGAATAAGAACACATAACATCTCTTTCTAACTTCGGAAAACACCAAACACAAAAAACAAAAAATTTTCACCCACCTCTAGTGATCAGCAATTAATACCTGCTAAATGGGCACCTTCTGCAGAGGCATCTTTAAAAATTGTGGTTCTCTTACACTTGTCAGGGAAAGAGCAATTGTCCTTCTTGACTCCACTTAGCATCTTTTCCAGGGGCTGTTTTCTGGATCTTGTGAACCCATCTGAGATTGTGAGCCCATTTGGGACAGGAAATCATTTATTCATTTAGTGATGTAAGACACTTTGTAAACTTTTTTGTTACAAAATGGTACATAACAATTCTTGATCAAGATTATAATCATCACCATATTAATAATACTGAGGTACCAGGGAAAATTCTAAGTCACAGTGAAATATAATGAGTCTTACATGAACAGGGCAAGATATCCCATAGCACCCTTTGCTCCCAGTAATGGCACAAAGGCTACGAAGAATCGGACAAAATATGCAACAACCCATGCTAATTCCTGAGAAAGAGAAGTAAAGGAATAAATCAGAACAGTTATTTTATAATGTCATAGTAGTGTTTTCCCCTCTCCAAGAAGATGCACATTTCAAGTGCAAATGAACACAATTCCCACATAATCTTCTCATGTGAAGGCTACGCACTGAGATTTTCAAATGGAAACATTTTGAAGTATCCCCCAAGTCATAGTGCTAGTGTGCTGTTCATGGATCTGACTGACTCTCTGAAACCATCCAGTGCTTGCATCTGCCCCATGCCCAACCACAATGCAGGGAGCACTGTCTGTATTTTCAACAGGTTGAGTGTTGGCACAGTTTATCCACTTCATACCCATCTATTTTCTACTGGGGAGTGGTGTGGTGGTGGTGATGCACTTCCTCTAATTTTGGATTAATGTTAAACCATCAAGGCAGGAGCATGAGAAGTTTCAGAAAGCTCAAGAGACTACATGCAAAATCTCCACTGGATTATCAGAAATTAGTGCTTATAAAGAAAGAGCCCAATCCTTTCCAGGTCTGGTGTAGCCACAATGCAGCCCCATGGTAAGGGAACACATGTTCCCATACCTTAAGAAGGCCCCAATGACTGCCCCTCCACCACAGGATGCAGTGCACACCCCACTGGCACAACTGCACCAGCACTGGAAAACCGAATAAGATTGGGCCACAATTCATCACAATGCAAATTGTTTTGAATGCAAACTGAACACAGAGACCATACTGGGTCATGTGAGCCGGTTCTCGGGGCTTCTCCTGACACTCATCATAAAGTGATAAATGTGCAGTGGCAACTCAGTACCTGAAGGACATCCATTCCACACACCTCCCCACAAATGAACACTACCACTGCAGCAGAACTGCATTCTCTCAGCAACCAAGCCACAATATCTTCTTGCTGGGGAAATGTGAACCCATCCCCTTCTCTCCAGTAAAGCACTGAAAGCACTTTTGTGGTCTACATTTGAGTGTCAATTTCATCTGCAAACCCTGACCCTCAAAAGCTTCTTCAAGGGCTCCATCTAGCTTATGGCCTCAGAGTTTGTGGCAAGAGGATCCTGCAAATTAAAAATAGAGCTGCAGAATACGGCTTCCAGGACCATACAGATAAGCTCTCACTCTCTCTACTGCTGTTTCCGTTTCTCCTTGCTTTGAAAGTATGCAGGCAGTAGTGAAAATTACCCTCTTACACAAAATCCCAGGGCATTCCTGCTAAGCACAACCATCTTTGTGACAAAGACGACTTGCACATCCTCTCCTAAAAGTAAGCTAATAATATTGAAATATGTGACATTCCTCAAAAACCTATCAGAAAATCTCAGATGTTAAATGCTTGAAAAGGATAATTATATTCTAGGCATACTTACCCTCCATATTTTCCGCTGGAATATGAAATAAAGCAAAAAGATATGAAGTACTGGTCCTACAGCCAGTGGCATTGCTGAATAAGAAAGTAAGATGGACAGCCATTAGTCTTTTTAAAACAATCACCTGCAAAACAAGAATCTAAGGAATCCTCCCCTACTCACAGTTACACCAAAACTGATAGAAAGCAGGGAATATTCTGTTAGCCATCTCTCGCCAGGTAATATTTTTCTTTTATACTATAATCTGAAAATCAGGAGTTTATGGCTTACCTTGGTAAGTCCTGTTCCTGGTGGAGACCAGGGGCATTCCTGACAGATGGGAATGTCCTTCGTCGCATCCTGTAGGCAGGTCAAAACCCAAAGGGTGGAGCTCCCTGTGGACCCCCAAACAAGCAAACCCCCTCATTTTATGTTCAAACCTCAAACTGGACCAGAAAGGTGCCAAGTCTAATGAGAACAGAAAATCCCCCGTCTCCACCAGGAACAGGTACCTGGAGTACCAAGGTAAGCCATAAACTCCTGATTTCCCTGGTGGAGACAGGGCATTCCTGACAGACGGGATCTCCCTGAGCAGTAATCCCTGAGTTGGGCAGGATCAGAGACAGAACACCTTAAACCTTAAGCACCTTTTGGAGGAGTTTACTTCCAAAGGCAGCATCCACAGAGGCATGAGAGCTAACTTTATAGTGCTTGAGAAAGGTATGAGGTGATGACCAAGTGGCTGCTCTACAGATCTCAGACAAGGAGGCGATGCCATTGAAGGCGGCTGAAGTGGCTGCCCCTCTCAACGAATGGGCTAGGATTCCTTCAGGAGGTTGAAGTCCCAAGGCTTCATAAGCCAGAGAAATGCATGTTCTCAACCACCTAGCCCAGGGGTTGGCAACCCGTGGCTCCGGAGCCACATGCGGCTCTTTCAGCCTTTTGCTGCGGCTCCAGAGTCCAAGCACTGCTGTGCTCCCCTCTTCCAGCGCCCACGTCGTGTGCCCGAACACCTCTGGGCGGTTGGTTCGAGCTGCAGCCTGCAAGGAAGGGGCGCGCGGGAAGCTGCTGGTCCTCCAACTGGGCAGGGAGAGCACGCGACCCTGGAGACCCCCAGGAGCAAGGTGAGGCGCGCGCTGCACACTTGGGGAGTTTGGCGCTAGTGGAGAGCCTCTCCCTGCAGGCGGTGGGGGGCGCCTGGAGAGCCGGCTCGCTCCCTGCACAGTGGTACCAGGGTGCACAGCCTGCGCTGCGAGGGGGTTGCAGCACTGGAGGGGGGCGCAACATAGAGCTTCCAGGCTGCCCCCCAGTGCCTGCCACGGGGTGTTTCTTTCCCGCCACATTGCATGACATGCTGCTGCCTGCTGGTGCGTTTGGCTTGCAGCGGAAACATGAGCTTGGGGAGGGGGTCTCCGCCTGCAGGCTCTCCCTGCTCCTTTGTTTGCGCCCTCCCCTCGCTGTGGCTCAGCCCGCTCATTGCACAGGGGGAGGAGTGTGTGGGGTGTGGGGGGGGGTAAGTGAGTGTGTGAGTGAGTGTGGGGTGTGTGTGTGAAAGGGTGGGTGTGGGTAAGTGTGAGTGTGTGGGGTGTGTGGGGGTGGGTAAGTCTGATTGTGTGTGAGTGAGTGTGGGGTGTGTGCGAAAGGGTGGGTGTGGGTAAGTGTGAGTGTGGGGGGGGTGGGTAAGTCACTCAAAATATGTGTTACAACCGCCCATATGCAACACCTGCCGGCACACAATTTATAGAGCTTTTCAACCTTCTGTAGGCCAGCTATGGATAAATCCAAGAAAAGAAATGTTTCTGAAGAAAACAAAACGTTTAATCTTCATTTTAGATGTCAAAAGGGTTTTGTTGCTCCCAAGGTTTTCTTTTCACTGGAAAATGGGTCCAAATGGCTCTGAGTGTTTAAGGTTCCCTACCCCTGACCTAGCCAGAGTCACAGGAGAGACTTTCCTCCCCAGTGTCCTACCCTGGTAGGCTATGAATAGAGCATCAGTCTTTCTAAAAGATTTAGTGCGCTCTGTGTAGAATCTGATAGCCCTCCGTACATCCAGCATGTGCCAGGACCTCTCTCTTGGATGTCTGGGATTCAGACAAAAAGATGGAAGGACTAGTTCCTGTTGCCGGTGGAAGATCAAATTGACTTTAGGCAAAAAAGATGGGTCGGTTTGGAGAACCACACTGTTCTTATGAAAGACACAGAGTATGGGATGAATAGACAGGGCTCTGAGTTCCGAGACACTACGAGCAGAAGTGATAGCCACAAGGAAGGCTATGGAGATCATTTTTAAAGGAATTGTAGCCAGCGGCTCAAAGGGGGGGACTAGATAAAGCTGTAAGAAATTTGAAAAGGTCCCATGTTGGAACCCTGTGAATGGGGGGAGGATTAAGAAGAGCCACCCCCTTTAAAAAACGATTAACATGGGGGTGCAACAGAAGAGACAGATGGCCTCCTGCTCCCAGGGTGTCCTGAACTGCCACCACCTGGTGCCGCAGGGTGGAAGTCTTGAGGCCTTTCTCCAACCCATCCTGTAGGAAGTCAAGAATAACAGAAACTGACGGGGAACTGGGAACGAAACTTCTTCCACGTGGTTCTATAAACCCTTCTTTTGGAAGACTATCTAGGGGATAACGTGGTGGAGGTTACCCTCTCAGAGAAGCCTAGGCATTTAAGCTCTAGCCTTTAAACTTCCATGCAGTCAGATGGAACCTGTGTGACTGAGGATGATGTAGTGGGCCCTGGGAGAGAAGATCTGCTTGGTGAGGAATTTTCCAAGGTAGGGAAGAACTGACAATTGTAGAAGGTCTGGATACCAGGGTTGCCTTGGCCACTTTGGGGCGACTAGGACCACTGTCGCCTTGTATAGCCTTATTAGTCTGAGCACCTGTGCCAGAAGAGGAATCGGAGGGGAAAGTGTAAAGAAGACCCTTGGGCCAAGGGGTCAACAGTGCATCAATTGCCTCTGCACTTGAATCCTCTGTCCTGGAAAAGGACCTTTCCACTTGGGCGTTTTCGCTTGTGGCAAACAGATCCAGGACTAGTAGGCCGAAGCAGGCTGTGATTTCTAAGGTTTGAGGATGCAGACCCCATTCTGCCTCTGCAAGCCTTCACTGGCTTAGCCAATCCGCCTCTACATTTGATTTTCCCGCCAGGTGTTGGGCACTTAGAGATAGATGATTTCTTTCTGCCCAGTGAAGAATCAGGCTTGCCTCCTTCATAAGTTGCCTTGACCATGACCCCCCGTGGTGGTTCAGGCAGACTTTGGCTGACACATTGTTGGTTCTGACTAGAACGTGTTCCTGAAGGACAAGAGGCTCAAAATGGGCAAGAGCTAGCCGGATCGCTCTCAATTCCAGCAGGTTGATGCTGAGGGATGCTTCCTGAGAGGACCAACGCCCCTGAACCAGTCTCCCATTCAGATGCCCCCCCCCCATCCTAACAGACTGGCATCTGTGGTAAGAACTAGTTTGGGATGGATGTGGAGACTGACCCCTCGGGCTAACCAGTTGTTGGTTATCCACCATTGCAGATCCCTCTTCAGATGGAAGGGGACCTGGAGCCTGATCTGGGACCGTCTCTCTATTAGCTTTGCATAAGGGGACAGAAACTGCTGCAGTTTTCGAGTGTGAAAACGTGCCCAGTTGACTAGTTGGAGGCAAGAGATCAGCATCCCCTGAAGCCTGGCAAGTGACAGTAGTTCGGTGTGCATGTCCCTCATAACCTTGTGTAGCAATTGTAGGATCTTGTGTTGTCTGTCCTGTGATTAAAAAGGCTTGAAAAGTCTGGGTGTCGAACTGTACATGCAGATGTTCCAGTACTTTTGAGGGTGTCAGGCCGCTCTTGGATTTGTCAATGACAAACCCATATTGCCTGAGGCACCGTACTGTAAGGGTGGTGTGCGACTGAGCTAAATCCCTAGATGAAGCTTTGATCAGGGATGTCATCCAGGTAAGGAAAAAGATGCAGACTCTGTAGCCTGAGGTATGCTATCAGGGTAACTAGGACTTTGGTGAACACCCTGGGAGAGGTGGCCAACCCGAAAGGGAAAGTGCAGGTGTACTGCAGGTGAAAAGAACCATAGGAGAACCTCAGGTATCTCCTGTGTTCCCTGAGGATGGGAACATGGAGATGCGCCTCTGATAGGTTGATGGAAGAAAGGTAGTCTCCCATCTGAAGGGCTGAGGAAATGGTCTGTACTGTTTCCATCTTGAATTTTCTTTTGACCAGAAACAAATCCAGCCATTTCAGATCTGGGATCCCCCGCATCTCTCCATTTCATTTTGGCACTAGAAAAAGGACTGAATAGACCCCCAAGTTCCTTTCTGGTATGGGAACCTCCTCTACTGCGCCTATGGCAAGGAGGTGGTTGATGGCTATGGCTTCTAGCATGGCAGAGTGCTTTGCAGGAACCCTGGAAGGGGGTACCTGCCAGAACCTGTCTTGAGGTTTCCTGAGAAATTTTAGAGAGTAACCTCTGGAAATGGTTTCCAGAACCCAGGCATCCGAAGTGATTTTATGCCAGAGAGGGCGAATTCCAGAAGCAGGGCACCGATGGGAACTGAGGAGGAAGAAGATCTGGCATCGTGCAGATTTGTCCTTGGAGGACCTAGGATGTGAACTGCCCCCCTGAGAGGGGAGGAATTTTCACTGTTTCTGGGGAAATCTGCTCTTGTGTCACCTAGGCTTGAATCTGCCTTGTTCTCTGGATTTGCCTGAGGCACGAAAGGAGCGAAAAGTTGGGTTGGGTCTGAATTTTACCTGACTTTTGGGTGCAGAAGGCAAAACCTTTTGTTTGTCCCTATTTTCCACCAGTACAGGTTCAAGGGACTGACCAAACAGCTTGCCCCCAACAAAGGGGGTACCTACCAGCCTGCTTTGTGAACCAGAATCGGCGTCCCAAGAGCAAAGCCACAGGTTGCATCTAGCCACTATATTGGAGGCCATGGCCCTGGATGAGAACTGGAGAGCGTCCAGAGAAGAGTCTGCCATGAATGCTACTGCCAGGGAGATCTTTTTGAGAAAGTCCTTGACAGTCTTAGGAAGAGAAGGGTTGGTGTTAGAGAGTTCATCGATCCAAAGAAAGGTGGCCCTCACAAAGATAGAGTTGGCCACTGCAAAAGGCAAAAGAGGAGGCCTCAAAGGCTCTTTTAAGAGCAGCCCTAATCCTCTTATCATATCCTCTTATTGGAGGGATCTCGAGGTCCTCCCTCCCCTTCGGATGGAATGATAGCATTGGTGGCCAAGGCTGCCACTGGAGCAACCAAGGAAGGTGTCCTAATTTTGTCAAAAACCTCCTTGAGGAGGGAGTAAAATTTATTGACTAATCTAGCATCCCTCCTGCCATGCAAAGGTGTTTTCCACTCAGATTCCATTACTTTAAGAAAAGTCTTGGGAAAAGGGATCTCTGCCTGGTGGAGAGGCCCTTGGGGAAACAGAGGCCGGCCTGAAGTGGAGGACAGTGCAGCCGAGCCAGATTCAACATCTGTGGATGCATTGAGACTCAAAGCTCTGATTACCTTCTCCAACACCCTGGGTAGGAACTCTGCTGGAAAAAGGCGATTCACGTTGGAGTCAGTACCACCCTGGTCCTCTCCTGATAATTCTCCTTCTTCTCTAGAGGAGTGTTCCTCAGACAAACGGAGCTCAAAACCCCCATGTGCCATGGCAGCAACTTGTGAGCGCTTGGATTTGGCAGCGTGTGTGGCTCCCCGTGGCTTAGAAGGTTTAAGACTCTTCTTATGCCTGGGGGCATCAGAGTCTGAGGCAGCAGAAAAATCAGACCCCTGCGGGGCCAAGGATGGGCAGGTAGGGTTTCTGAGACGTTTAGCCTTGCCCTAACCCTTCTCACTGGAGGACTGCGATGGTTGAGCAGCAGAGCTGTGTGCTGCCAACCTGGCATCTATAAGTCCCTCTAGCCATTGCATAATGTGTTCCCTGTCTGCACTCCCTATGGAGGAAGGGGCAGCAGAAGTTTTGGGTGCCCTGTGAGTGGGTGCCAGAAATTTGGCTAATCTGGGTATAAGTGAAGTGCCCAGGTCAGGCAGGCTGGACTCAGAACTCATGTCAGAAGACATGGTGAGTTCAGCAAAAAAAAAATTTAAAAAAAATTAGCAATTAAAATTTGGGGGAGGGATTTATTGGGGGGGCAATACCCCTAGCAATTACCATCCTAAGCCAAGACCCAAAAAAGGGGATACTTCAAAATTTCACCCAGACCAGGTCTCACAAAAGTTTTACCAGCCAGAGCCAAGATACAAAAAACAAGGTCGCTAATATGGCTTCCCAGCCCCTTGCAACTTACAGTTTAGGCAGGAAAACGCGGGACCAGGCACCAGCAGGTACCAGCAGGCAGCTCAGAATGGCACCCGCGCCTCCGTGGAGGCACTTGAAGCTGGGGTGCCCTGGGCATCAAGGCACTTATGAAAAGGCTGCCTGGTCTTTCCCACACGCTGCAGTAGCTATGGGTAGACCTGCGGGGGGAGGTGATTGCCCCCCGCTCCCTGCCGCTACCTCTGAGAGGCGCGGACCAGGCGCACCAAAAAGTCTGCTGCTGCGTCCCTGGAGGTGGGAGCGGGGCTTCGACGCTTGGGGAACCCCGGCGCGGCAAGACACGGAGGCAGGCTGGAAGTGCTGCTGAGTATATAGTGCCTGCCTGCTCTGGAGAAGCCTCCCGTCGCCCCAGCTGATGAGCCCGAGGAGGAGGGGGAGGGAGAAGGCGCGGGAGAAGAGAAAAACAGGCATGCTGTGCAGGTGAGCTCCAAAGGGCGACCAGCCTGTGTGCCAGGCAGGAACGATCTGGGTCCTGGTCACCACACACAGGGAGCTCCACCCTTTGGATTTTGACCTGCCTACAGGATGCAACGAGGGACATTCCCATCTGTGAGGAATGCCCCTGTCTCCAACAGGGAAATTCTTGTGCCACTGCCCTGCAGTAATTGTGTGAAATGATGTTATGCTGCTTAGGGGCTCCATCTGCTGCTCTCCTACTTTCTGTGGACATTTGTCTCCCCACCCCCACCATCAGATTATTATTAATGATATTTACATCCCACCTTCCCTCAAGGTAGCATGTGCAGGGACAACAGAAGTTCTCCCATCTAGGTACTAACCAGACCTGTTGTCATAGCAATTGCCTTCAGTCCATAGCCCTGGTCTATATGAGATGAAGACGTTACTACGAGTTGAATGAACTACAGTTGCACACTGACTTTAAAGCAAATGCAGGGGTATCATTTCACTTAATTCAAGGTGTGTTCTTCTGATGAGCTTCAACTTTGTTCTCAGCTTCAGTTTTCCACTGGACAGGAGCAGCCTGATTCTGTTACCACCTTTGATTGGGCGCAAGCTGGATGAGGGCGATCCCACCCAGACCAGGAGTGCTCTTCAGAATCCCCCACAATGTTGCAAAAGATTCTGGGGCACACAGGTAAAGTGTGTTAGTGTGACAGGCATGTTACAGATGATGCTACAACCAACATCTATCTGCTGCCTTGTGCCTGACAGGTACTTCCTGAACTGAACTTATGCAGTAGTCAGTCTGCTTGTGTGGTGGAGCCCCTCCTGCCCTTTCACTGCTACGGAACATGTTAATAAGCTACCAGACTGGGAAATATTCTCTCCTTCCAAATGGAAACCAAGGGAGCAAACATTCCAATTCAAGGCTCAGCCTGCCCATTGCATGTCCCATTAAATTCCGGGGTGCCAATTGACACTTTATGCAGAAATAGGTATTAGTGTGAGGTGGCAACATTCAGGGATGGACCATGTGAGCCCCACATGCACTTTTGAGTGCTGGAGTTCATTCTCCTATCTCCAGCCCCCATGATATCTATCCACTGCCAGTGCCTCCGAAGCCTAAGGGTTCATAGGACGACAGCCTTAGAAGAGCAGGGGCAGCTGCACCTTTGAAAACATAAGTCATGCTTTGTTGTAGCGCATGACTTCTGTAGTGATGCAAGATGGACACATACTGCTCTGTTCCCTGAAGTTGTGAAGAAACTTTCATTGGGGTGTATTTAGGCATGATTGTGGCAGATCTATATCTGCAAGGTGGGTCACCAGAGAACAGCTTCAGAGCAGCATATGTTGGCAATCTTCAGTCTCGAAAGACTATGGTATCGCGCACTGAATGGTGGTTCTGGAACTAGTGTGGCCAATTCGGGAGTGACAATCCCTTCCACACTGGGAGCAAATGTAGTCTGTCCCTGGTGTCTCTCCCTGGCTATGGGCCTTCCTTCTTTGCCTCTTTGCCTCAGTCTGTTGGCCAAGTGTCTCTTCAGACTGGGAGAGGCCATGCTGCACAGCCTGCCTCCAAGCAGGCCGCTCAGAGGCCAGGGTTTCCCACTTGTTGAGGTCCACTCCTAAAGCCTTCAGATCCCTCTTGCAGATGTCCTTGTATCGCAGCTGTGGTCTACCTGTAAGGGCACTTTCCTTGCACGAGTTCTCCACAGAAGAGATCCTTTGGGATCCGGCCATCATCCATTCTCACGACATGAACAAGCCAACGCAGGCGTCTCTGTTTCAGCAGTGCATGCATGCTAGGGATTCCAGCTCGTTCCAGGACTGTGTTATTTGGAACTTTGTCCTGTCAGGTGATACTGAGGATGCGTTGGAGGCAGTGCATGTGGAAAGCGTTCAGTTTCCTCTCCTGTTGTGAGCAAAGAGTCCATGACTCGCTGCAGTACAGAAGTGTACTCAGGACGCAAGCTCTGTAGACCTGGATCTTGGTATGTTCCGTCAGCTTCTTGTTGGACCAGACTCTCTTTGTGAGTCTGGAAAACGTGGTAGCTGCTTTACGGATGCGCTTGTTTAGCTCGGTATTGAGAGAAAGAGTGTCAGAGATTGTTGAGCCAAGGTACACAGAGTCATGGACAACCTCCACTTCATGCGCAGAGACTGTAATGCAGGGAGGTGAGTCTACATCCTGAACCATGACCTGTGTTTTCTTAAGGCTGATCGTCAGTCCAAAATCAGCAAGGGACGAGGAGAGCAGCATAGATGAGGTGATTTCAAGTGGAGAAGGTTCAGGCATGTAGGGGAGTCTTCTGGATCATTCCTTTTGTACTGCTTGTCCTCCTTCACCGTCCACCAAAGTTTCATCTCCTGCCACCACTACTAATACTATAACTACTTAATACATTAACATATACCAGGCACTGGACAGGACAGAAACACATCATGGCTTTTCAAAAGATGTACAAATTCAGGAAGGTAGTTTGGAGAAAGACCATGGATAGTAACAGAAGGGCCGTCACTGGAGGCAGTGGTGCCTGAGACTGTGACATTACAATGTTGTGACATCACTTCTGAAGAGGTGCTGGCAGCAACCCCACAATGAGCCCCCAATCCATCTCTCCTTTGGAGACTCAATGAGAGCCTCCAAAAGGAGAAGGAACAGGGGGCAGTGGCCAAGACCACAAGGCTGCCGAAACACAAGGAGGAGGAGGCCCTGAGATCCAGTGGCCCCCTTCAAATGGCACTCAGGGCAATGCCCTACTTGCATGTCCCTAGACATGCCTCTGATCAACAGGGCTTTTAGAGAAGGTGAAGAATTTTGTTTTGAGCAAGGGAGGCTTGACTGGCAACTTAAGAACAGGTACTGACTACTAACTGAAAGGAATTCAAGGGGAAAGAGAAGCTACCCACTGAAGGAAAAGTACTGGTGCTGATGATTGTAAGGCACGTACTTCTTTTTCTGCCTGCCCAGCTGCAAATAAAAGAAAGGCAAGGAAGGTCACAAAAAAGAAATAAACTGTCATTAAATGATTGATGTTAGCAATGCATCTCCATAAATCATCTGATCCCATCATGAACGAAATAGGTTTATCCATCAAAGCCACATGTACTTATGTCAGTGTCAATGACAGCAGACTGAGGCCAAACTGCTTAGTCACATATGTTTTCCTGATAAAATACGACAGTATTTCCATGATGATAGATGGGATTTTTTTAAAACTGTGTTTTCTTCATATTCTGATTGTCACATTGGATTAGTGTACTTGGAATCCACACATTGTTACTGTTATTTTGACAGACTGCGATAGGAAACTCTGAACACCTATTGGGATTCTTCTCTTGATGGCCCAATAAAGGGAAGAGATGGTGGAGACGTTTGATGGATGGGAGAAAGCAAGTACAGCAGGAAGCTCAGACAGCTCCATCAAGGAACCCATCTATACTTTTAGAACAAGACTTCTAGATGAATCTACATTATCTCAGAATTCCTTCAAGGACTTGCTGCCACCTGAAGTTGACCCTGCCTAGCAAGACTTTGCTACCCAAACAGGTCCCCTTGGATCTTTTTTTGCTGGTGCAGGTCTGAGTGTATTGAAGCCAAGAAAGGAGAAAGGATACTGGCAGAACAGCTAATAAATTAAAAGTAAAAATTGCTGCTTACCTCCATAGATGGACATTCCCCCAAGGAAAAAAGGACAGGATGTATTTCAAGATCTGGGTCCTTCAGGAAACAATTTGGCTTGGCATGGTGCTGGGAATGGTGAAGAATCCACCAGTTGGCTGAAATACCCTATAGAGAAAGAAGAAAGAAGGGAATCAGTCTACAATGCTCTTCTTGGTGATAAAGCACAATGTTGCTACTTACACATAGAAATAAAGTTGCATATATGATCCTTACTGAGCCCTTTTCAATATTTTGTACTAGAATGCATCCTCACTTTTGTCCAATGCTTCAGAACACACCCAGAATTATGCACTTACCTTCAGATGGCATATCACAAATTCATGAAAAATGTGGTTCCATTTCGGATTGTTGAAGACCGAAAGGTGCCCCAAGTCATGCTGTAGGTAACCTGCTTGGGACTAAAATGGAAAAGGGCAGTTCAGAAGACAATACCTTGTTATTAGGCTCCTTAAAAATAATGGCAGGGTCTTGCCCATCCTTTTCAATTCTAGGACTACACAGCCTGCACATTCTCAGCATCCCAAAACCTCATGTTATTTGTCATATAATCATAAGGATTGTCATGCTGGATCAGAACAAAGGTTCACTTGTGGCCCAGTCCTACTTCTGCATTTCCTATGGATCTCCTTGAACATACACCACCTGTTTTGGTATAAGTCTGAGGAAGGAAAAGGGGTAGGGAAGTTTCTGAAATTACCTGGGAAAAAGCCTGCAGAACTGTGGAAATAAGGAAAGTATTTACAGACGTCCAAAGTACCACAAGACAAACCAGCCAGCAGCTTCTAGAAGTAGAACGTGCAGGAGAAACAGGAAGAAGAAGAGCTGATTTGGCTTCAGGAGTCCCAGCTTCTCAACAGTGGACCGCAGTTCCTGGAAATCCTCTACCAGCAATTTCTGTGGAGAGATCCAAATTTGCAGCTCACTTTGAGATTAATCTGCAACATGGTTGCCTTAGAAATTAGAAGTAATGTTGTGATTGCACATAAGGATTGCATGTAGGGGGCAGCATCAGGCAGCAGCAGAAGCCATTCTGGATTTGTTCAGCCATTGTGGACTTCTAGACTGGTGTTCATGGTAGTGGGTGGGACCTTCTACCCACCGCCCCCCCCCAAAAAGGATTGCAACATCTTCCCTTCTCCTAGGTAGAATTCCTAGAACTTGATATAGACCAGCATTTCCCAAAGTGGTGGGTTGTGACCCACCATGAAAGCCAGAAATGGGCCATTCCCCCTTAAGGGGAGTAGCCCAGAAATGGGTGCCTCAATGGCACCACAGCAATCACAGTGCCATGAGGACCCATACTTTTATCTGGTCACTCTAGCTAGAGTCACTCTAGCTTCAGGGAGGGTATGGGAGGCTCGCAGCCCCTACTGTGCACCTGCCCGCTGCCTGTAATCACTCTGATTTTCACACAAAGTGTGCTCCATCTGCTGTTCGGAGCAATTACAAGCAGCGGGGAGGTATGCAGAGGGGGCTGTGAGAATCCCAGACCCTCCCTCAAGCCAGCACAACCCCCAGGTAAGAGTACAAGCCCCTGGGTCCCTGTGGCGCTGCAATCATTGCAGTGCCATCAGGGCAACCCCCCCACTCCAGACTCCGCCCCCACCAAGACTTACTGCAGTTCACTAAGAACATAAGAACATAAGAACAGCCCCACTGGATCAGGCCATAGGCCCATCTAGTCCAGCTTCCTGTATCTCACAGCGGCCCACCAAATGCCCCAGGGAGCACACCAGATAACAAGAGACCTCATCCTGGTGCCCTCCCCTACATCTGGCATTCTGACTTAACCCATTCCTAAAATCAGGAGGTTGCGCATACACATCATGGCTTGTACCCCATAATGGATTTTTCCTCCAGAAACTTGTCCAATCCCCTTTTAAAGGCGTCTAGGCTAGACGCCAGCACCACATCCTGTGGCAAGGAGTTCCACAGACCAACCACGCGCTGAGTAAAGAAATATTTTCTTTTGTCTGTCCTAACCCGCCCAACACTCAATTTTAGTGGATGTCCCCTGGTTCTGGTATTATGTGAGAGTGTAAAGAGCATCTCCCTATCCACTCTGTCCATCCCCTGCATAATTTTGTATGTCTCAATCATGTCCCCCCTCAGGCGTCTCTTTTCTAGGCTGAAGAGGCCCAAACGCCGTAGCCTTTCCTCATAAGGAAGGTGCCCCAGCCCCGTAATCATCTTAGTCGCTCTCTTTTGCACCTTTTCCATTTCCACTATGTCTTTTTTGAGATGCGGCGACCAGAACTGGACACAATACTCCAGGTGTGGCCTTACCATAGATTTGTACAACGGCATTATAATACTAGCCGTTTTGTTCTCAATACCCTTCCTAATGATCCCAAGCATAGAATTGGCCTTCTTCACTGCCACCGCACATTGGGTCGACACTTTCATCGACCTGTCCACCACCACCCCAAGATCTCTCTCCTGATCTGTCACAGACAGCTCAGAACCCATCAGCCTATATCTAAAGTTTTGATTTTTTGCCCCAATGTGCATGACTTTACACTTACTGACATTGAAGCGCATCTGCCATTTTGCTGCCCATTCTGCCAGTCTGGAGAGATCCTTCTGGAGCTCCTCACAATCACTTCTGGTCTTTACCACTCGGAAAAGTTTGGTGTCATCTGCAAACTTAGCCACTTCACTGCTCAACCCTGTCTCCAGGTCATTTATGAAGAGGTTGAAAAGCACCGGTCCCAGGACAGATCCTTGGGGCACACCGCTTTTCACCTCTCTCCATTGTGAAAATTGCCCATTGACACCCACTCTCTGCTTCCTGGCCTCCAACCAGTTCTCAATCCATGAGAGGACCTGTCCTCTAATTCCCTGACTGTGGAGTTTTTTCAGTAGCCTTTGGTGAGGGACCGTGTCAAACGCCTTCTGAAAGTCCAGATATATAATGTCCACGGGTTCTCCCGCATCCACATGCCTGTTGACCTTTTCAAAGAATTCTATAAGGTTTGTGAGGCAAGACTTACCCTTACAGAAGCCATGCTGACTCTCCCTCAGCAAGGCCTGTTCGTCTATGTGTTTTGAGATCCTATCTTTGATGAGGCATTCCACCATCTTACCCGGTATAGATGTTAGGCTGACCGGCCTATAGTTTCCCGGGTCCCCCCTCTTTCCCTTTTTAAAAATAGGCGTGACATTTGCTATCCTCCAATCTTCTGGTACCGTGGCCGTTTTGAGGGACAAGTTGCATACCTTAGTCAAGAGATCTGCAACTTCATTCTTCAATTCCTTAATAACCCTTGGGTGTATGCCATCAGGGCCCGGTGACTTATTGATCTTTAATTTATCAATGAGGTCTGAAACATCTTCTCTTTTAACCTCTATCTGACTTAACTCCTCGGTTAGGAGGGGCCGTTCGGGCAGCGGTATCTGCCCGAGGTCTTCTGCCGTGAAGACAGATGCAAAGAACTCATTTAATTTCTCTGCCATCTCTAAGTCTCCTTTTATCTCCCCTTTCCCTCCCTCACCATCCAGAGGGCCAACCGCTTCTCTGGCGGGTTTCCTGCTTCTAACATATTTGAAGAAGCTTTTATTATTCCCCTTAATGTTGCTGGCCATGCGTTCCTCATAGTCTCGCTTGGCCTCCCCTATCACCTTCTTACATTTCTTTTGCCACAGTTTATGTTCCTTTTTATTCTCTTCATTAGGGCAAGACTTCCATTTACGGAAGGAAGCTTCCTTGCCCTTCACAGCCTCTCTAACTTGGCTGGTTAGCCATGCAGGCACTCTCCTGGATTTAGTGGAACCCTTCTTTCTTTGCGGTATACACTTCTGCTGGGCCTCTATTACTGTTGTTTTAAGCAGCCTCCATGCACTCTGGAGAGACTGGACTCTTTTTACCCTCCCTTTCAACCTCCTTCTAACCAGCCTCCTCATTTGAAGGAAGTCCGCCCGTCGGAAGTCAAGGGTTTTTGTTAGAGATTTGCCTGGTATTCTTCCCCCAACGTGCATGTCAAAACGGATCGCAGCATGATCACTGTTCCCCAATGGCTCAGTAACGTTTACATCTCTAACCAGGTCCTGCGTACCGCACAAAATTAAATCCAGAGTCACCTGTCCTCTGGTGGGCTCCGTGACTAGCTGATCTAAGCCACAGTCATTTAGCACGTCAAGAAATCCGGTTTCCTTATCGTGACCAGAACACAAATTGACCCAGTCAATATGAGGATAATTGAAGTCCCCCATGATTACAACCCTGTCCTTCCTTGTCACCTCCCTGATCTGTTTCCTCATTTCAAGGTCCCCATCAGATTTCTGGTCTGGAGGACGATAGCACACCCCCAGTATTACATCGCTGCTCAAGCCTGGTAATTTAACCCACAGAGATTCTACGGTGGAGTCGGACCCACCTTCAATCTCTACTTTGCTGGATTCTATCCCTTCCTTAACATAAAGGGCCACCCCACCTCCAACACGCCCCTGCCTGTCCCTCCTGTAGAGTTTATAGCCCGGGATTGCGGTATCCCACTGATTCTCCGCATTCCACCAGGTTTCCGTTATGCCCACTATGTCAATATTTTCCCTTGTCACCAGACATTCCAGTTCTCCCACCTTTGCTCGTAGACTTCGGGCATTCGCATAAAAGCATTTATACACGGAATGCCCCAGGATGGGCTGCTTATTCGCTCCTTTGTCCCCGCATCCTCTCACTGTGCCAAACTGTCTATCACATCCCATCTCCCTACCTTTCCCAATTTCTTCTCCTACCCTGCCTTTGTCTTGTTGTTCTCTAACCTCCCCATCCTCATCCCATAGGGATGAGGAGTCCCGAACCGGATGCCCCTCGGCTCCTGTCGGCCTTCCCCCAGGGATCAGTTTAAAAGCTGCTCTGCCACCTTTTTAATGTTATGCGCCAGCAGTCTGGTTCCATTCTGGTTCAAATGGAGCCCGTCCCTCTTGTACAGGGCCCGCTTGTCCCAAAACGTTCCCCAGTGCCTAACGAATCTAAACCCCTCCTCCCTACACCACCGTCTCATCCACGCATTGAGACCCCTGATCTCCGCCTGCCTAGCTGGCCCTGCGCGTGGAACAGGTAGCACTTCAGAGAACGCTACCTTTGAGGTCCTGGCTTTCAGCTTCCTGCCTAAAAGCCTAAATTTGGCCTCCAGGACCTCCCAGCTACACTTGCCCACATCGTTGGTGCCGACATGCACCACAGCCGCTACCTCTCCCCCAGCACTGTCTACTAGCCTGTCTAGACGAGAAGTGATGTCCGCAACCTTCGCACCAGGCAGGCAAGTCACCATGCGGTCCTCACATCCGTCGCAAACCCCCCTCTCTATGTTTCTAATAATTGAATCCCCCACTACAAGAAGCCCCCGACCCCCCTCCCGCCGAGGAGTATCCCGAGTAGATAGACCATTCTGATATTAGAAATTCTCCACAGAAGCTGCACATCTCATTCCTGCTTTGCTGACAGCAGGAATTCCTTGACACAATGTGATGCACATTTACAGGCTGTGCTGCTATCCTCTAGTTCAGCCATTTTCAACCTTTTTCAGCTCACAGCACACTGACAAGGCACTAAAATTATCAAGGCACACTACCAGTTTTTTACTTACATTAAATTACTACGTTACAATTAATTTTTAATTAATACAATTAAATCATTACATGACAAAGGGCACAAGCCTAACCAGGTCTACTCAGAAGTAAGTTCTTTGTTAAATGGGGCTTACTCTCAGGAAAGTGTGGTTAGGATTGCAGCCAAAGACTCACAAGAAGTTCGGAGAGTTTGGAGTATATGTGATTCTGGAAAGGAGGAAAAATGTTGTTATTAAAGTGTAATGCCAGAAAGTGCTGGCAAAGAGATGTCAGACTGAGCACATAGTAGGGTGAGGGGCAATGAAGACACATGATTGAAAGAAGTGCAGGATTCAGCTGGGGGGGAGAATGTGAGGAAAGTGATTCTGGACCTTTGAAAGATATGGAGGAGTGAAGGGAGGGACAGTAAGAGAGGTGCTAACTGCAATTATGAGATTGGGGGGAAGGTTCCTGTGGGAGGGAGTGGGGTGGGGAGAAGTGCCAATTGTCTGCTCCTGTATTTAAGGAAAAAGAGTAGACCAAAAGCCCAATCCTAGGCAATGTGTCTACTCAGAAGTAAGCCCCACTATTGTCCACATGGCTTACTCCCAGGTAAGTGTGGCTAGGACTGTGGCCCAAAGCCCTTCCCCTAAAAGGCAAAAGACAAGGCAGGGAGGGTCGCTTTGGGGAATTGCAGGCAAACTGTGGCACCAGAACCCTTTTAGCCAGCCAGTTCTTGGGCTGGTGGCCTCAACAGATTGGCACGCTTCCTACATGCTTGCCTCCTCCTGCCTCCCTGTTCTCACTCCAGACCTCTCTGCCTGGACTTAATACCCAATCTAGGCATGTCTACTCAGAAGTAAGCCCCATAATAGTCAATGGGGCTTACTCCCAGGTAAATGAGGATCAGGTTGCAGCCTTCCTCTTGCTCAGCAGCAGGAGATGCAAAGCAGCTGTGGCCGCTCCTTTTTCTCTGGCTGCGTCATGGTCCAAGCAGCCGCTTCTCTCCCCCCCCCCACAGATGGCTGCTGCTATCTCCTCTGACCCCGCGGCACACTAGTTGAAAACCACTGCTCTAGTTCAAAAATTGGGTTTGTCTTATGCCCCAAGCTGTCACAGCCCATGTTAATTCCTGCTGCAGATTTTAAAACAAACTTACATTTTTGCTGCACTCAAAGCTGGGCTCAAGTGGAGCCAGTTCTCCAATCAAGAGTGACTTCATGGACCTCTTTACCAGAGTTTTGTCAAGGTGAAATGCTGTGAAAGGATTCTAAAGGAAAAAACAAACAGAACATATTCAAGAAATAAATAAATTTAAATATCAAAAAACTTTCAGTTTAGGAGTAGAATTAAGAAGCTTTTGAATTTTCCCACATGCTCAAACAATCATGAGACACCCCAAGCTAATGGAGTCACTGTTTACATGGTGCTGGAGCCTTTGCACCATCTTGTCTATTACGCTGGTTTCACAAATTAGGCTACAAATGCCTCAATCTTTCAGTCTGAAGTTGGACTGGGAAAGGATATATCCAGGCAGAAATTCAACAGGTGGAACTTCCTCAATCACTTTCTACAGATACACCTGATGCATCTCTACAAAGCATGCTATTTTATCTAGATGTTTTTCCCCCCTCACCTTTAGTTTTAAGGCAATAATTAGCATGTCTGTATAAAGTCATCAGTCAACCAGTCCTGGCAGGCTGACTCACTCCATTCTGAGTGAACACAGAATGCCAATCATGTATTTGGGGGACTTTTTGATGTATCACACCAGTTGGACATACAAACTAAAACAGGATACAGCACTGTTATGTACTTGTATATAATGATATTAAGTTTTATATCATCTGAAGTTTTATATCAGCATCATAATATATCATTATACCTGGAGCCACGCCCTCCTCACCTCCCCCAACTTGCAAAACACACTGCATAATCTTAGGTTTGCATCCAGTTCACTGAAAAAAAAATCTTGAACTTTTTCTTTATGCAGCTTTGGATTCAGTTTGGCTCCCTGGTTACATTGCTAACCAGCAACTTTGGCACTCAAAAGCATGCTGGTTTTTCGTTTTTTCTCCATTCTAGTCCAAAGCCTCTCCCAAAAGTCTAGTCTCTCTCACATTCAGAGCACACTGTGTTTGGTAAAACACTTTCTTCCTTCTCTGACCAGACGGCTCAGCCCCTACGCTCATGGTGTATGTGAAAGTCTGGATGGTCCCAGTGACAGCTCTTCCCGAACAACGAGTCAGTGATTTGTATAACAAACGCCTAGGACACCTTGTAGTCATGGTAAGAATGATCCCCATATCTATTCAGGTCTTAACTGTACAGTCTCTAATTTATTTAAACTATAGTAAAAGATCTTAAGATACATTTTTATTCATTAATTTTTTTTAAATCCTGGTCTTTAAAACCTTTTTGTAAACACTACCAGAGTAAGTGCACTGTAAATAACATACAAATAGAACATTAGTCAAATCCTTCTTTAAGGTGCCTGGTGTGTTAAGCCAGAGGCTCAACATATAACGTACAACTTATAACACATAACAGGGAGTGTGCCGCTCAATTCACAGCAGACACAAGCAACAAGGATGAAGTAGAACCATTGCTTTCCATGGGTGTTATTCTTACGTAATGGTGCACTGAATTGTAGCTCTGAACGTTGTTTCAGATGGAAATGAGGATTACATTCTGGTGTTTTAAAAACCAAATTATCTGCAAAACGGTGCAAAAAGCAAAATTTGCAAAATGGTGCAGAAGGGTCAAGTGTGATCCTGCCAAAGAGAATGAAGCTTGCTTGATTTAAATGGAAGTTTTGAACCCTGGCTTTTGTCTCAGGAGGACTGAAAAGGTTAACTTTGGCTGCAGTTTTCAGTCTCCTTGCCCTGGAGACAGAACAGCCCTCTTTATCTCTACATTGTCCTCTTGCTCTCCAGGACTGCCTGAACAGCCCTGACCCCTGAGTGACCCACAGATAAGGTGAGGAGATGATTTACAGTCCATTTATTGGCAGAAACTTCTCATCTCATGGGCTAGTATCTGCAGTACTTCTGCCTCTCTTTTCCTCAAGTACCCAGTAGCTGCACTCCTAGGCTGCAATCCTATACACACTTACCTGGGAGTAAGTTCCATTGGAACGACTAGAATTTCTGAGTAGACAAAGGCTTGAACAGTCTGTTATGGAAGCCACACCCTCCCAGGCAGTCAGGCTATATCCTTGTCCCTCAGACCAGGGCTAGAGGTGGGTTTTTTTCGGCAATAATGAAATAAAAAGGGGGGATGTGAGCTTACCTGTGAATTCCCCTTCTCGGTGGGCTCCATGGCGGGGTCAGTCTTCCTAAGGTGGGTAGCTTCTCCTCTTAGGATAGGCGGGTCAGGCAAAGGTTCCTGAGCGGAGGGGCTCCCCCTTGCTACCCAGACAGACCTTCGCCTCTGGAGAAGCAGGTTGGGTTTCCTCTTTGCTGGCTTGCTTTGCAGGCCAGCATCTTTTTCCTTGAGGGGGATGTGCCCAGCCTCCCCAGGGGTCAGCCTAGTCCCTAGCAGCCCTTTTACTGCTTGCACTGCTGTGCTGCTTCCCATGCAACCTTGGTTTTTTGCTCCTGGAGGCTCCTCCAGCTCCAGGAAGCAAGTTGCGGCAGCCATTTTGGCTTCCTTGGAAGCGCACACGTACCATTCTGCGCCCTTAACTGTCACCCAAGGAGGCACGAGGGGGTCACAGGAGCCAGCAGGACAACTGTAGGGCCCCCCTTGCTCCTGCAGCTGCGTGCTTGAGGGGGGCATGCCTGGTGGAGAGCCCCAGCACGGCAGGAAGAAGCGCTCCCACTTTCCTGCCTTTTTCCTTGCAAGGAGACTGCAGGGAGCACAGGGCTCAGCCAGGCTTGACTGCAGCCTGTGCTTGAAGGCTCCCTGGCCCTGCTGTGTTGCCAGGCCAGGGACCTTCACTGCAGACACAGAGAAGGGTGTAATGACAGCCAGATTTCCCACTCCAGCTCCTTTCCAGTCAGCAGTTAGTAGAGGTTCCCTCCCCCCAATTTGAACAGTGGGGGTTAGGCTGGCAGTGGGGGGTAGAGTAACTAGGCTTATAGCCCCCACTCTCCTCTGGGCCCGATTCCTGGTTGCTATAACATTTGGGTTGCTGTCCTACCCTCTCCTTTTTCTCCCTCCTGCAGGGGAGGGGGGCATCCTAGCTGTCAGGGTCTCAGGTGTGAGTCCCAAGTAAGTTAAATGTGCATAGAAAATAGGTAATAGTCTGATCCTTTCCCCCTATCTCATGTCAACTCAAAAATCCCAAGGAGAGAGAATGTCTCAAATTTAGGAGGTAGGCGAAATGCACCCTTCCTCCACAGAGAACAAGACTTTTCTCCAATGGAGGAAGGGTGCATTCCTTAGCATGGGATGTTCAAGATCAGTACCCTCTGGGTGGGAGACAGGGGGGTGGGAGACAGGGATGTTAGGGACTAAGGACCTCTTGGGGAACCCTTCTCCCAAAGGAGGCATCTGAAGAAGCATTATCAGTTTGGTGAAGATGTAGAGAGAAGTCATCATCGCTGCTTTGCGACGCACCTCACAAAGGTAGCCACACCTCTGAGGGGTTGTGTTTGGATACCCTCTGGAGGAGAGACCTCCGATGCACATTCCACTATCTAGTTTGCTAAAGTGGGGGGAGGAGACTTTCTTTTCTATGGAGTTTCCCTAAAAGGTAATGAACAGAGCTTCGGACATATGTAGCAGCTTGGTATGTTAGATATAAAAACACACAACACCACTTTCTGCACTTCTCATCTTTGTAAAAAAAAAAAAAAAAAACTCATTCTCTAATACCTTTACATATTCTCTAACACCTCTACATGCATTTGGCTTCATCCCCTGACACTATACCCCTGACACTATACCCCTATATCACTTACTTAGTATACTTTAAGAGTAATTATAATTTATAAATATGCACCCTTGGAATAAAAACACCATTTTCTGCACTTCTAATTTTTGAAAACACCAAAATCAGTGAAAAATAGAACCATTTTCACCCACTTCTAACTATAGCAAATCAACATGCTAACACTGACCCCCCCCCCCATGGCCTTAGATTCCCCATGGCACCTGCCTTGGACAAAGGTTCCTGCACGTAAGGAACATTTTTAGACAGCTTTTAGACAGATTTAATCTCTCTGAACTTTGTCCACCAGGTTTCCAGGTGTTGCAGCAGCCAAGATTGCAGGGAGGGGGAGTTGCAATGGTCTATCATGAGTCCTTCTGCCTTACCAGGTGCCCTGTTCAGCAGTTTGCTGGGTTCGAGTGCCTGCATGTTGTGTTGAGGGGGCCGGACAGGATTGGCATTCTGTTGGTGTACCGCCTGCCCTGCTGCCCAACAGTTTCCCTGCCTGAGCTGACTGGGGTGATCTCGGGGGTAGCATTGAAGTCCCCCCACCTACTAGTGCTGGGGGACTTCAATGTTCATGCCGAGGCCTCCGCAGCAGGTGCAGCTCAGGATTTCATGGCCACCATGACAACCATGGGCCTGTCCCAGAAGATCTTGGCCCCAACACATACTGCAGGACACGTGCTGGACCTGGTGTTTACAGCTGGGCACAGGAGTAGTGATCTGGATGTAGAGGAGATCAAGATCACTCCGTTGTCATGGACAGATCACTTCCTGGTAAGGTTTAGGCTTGTTGCAACTTCCTACCTCCGCAGAGGCGGGGGCCCATTTCCTATGGTTAATGGAGGTTACCATTTCCTATGGTTAATGGAGGTTAATGGATCCTGAAGGTTTCCTGAGGGCTCTGGGGGATTTCCCCACTGCCAAGACTGGCGTCTCATCTGAGGCCCTGGTTGAACTCTGGAATGGGGAAATGACCAGGGCAGTGGATGAGATTGCTCCGGAGCGACCTCTGCCACGTTGCAGACTCAGAGCGACTCCTTGGTTCACTGAGGAGCTGCGAACGATGAAGCGGCAGGGCAGACGTCTAGAGCGACGGTGGCAGAAAACTCGGGATGAATCCAATCGGACACGGAGTAGAGCTCATTACAGAGCCTATTCCGTGGCGGTGGTAGCAGCGATCGTTCTTCTCTGCTACCATTGCGTCTGCTGACAACTGTCCAGCAGAGCTGTTCTGTGTGGTGCGGGGCCTCCTCCATCAGGTTCCTCCAGTAGATCAATATGCTGATGACACCCAGCTCTATCTCCTTTCCTCCAGACTCCAGGGTGGCGGTTGAGGTCCTGGAGTGCTATCTGGAGGCAGTGAGGATCTGGATGGGGGCTAACAAACTGAAATTAAATCCGGATAAGACAGAGGCTCTCCTGGTTCGGAAACCCTCGATGCAGGTGCTGGAGTATCGGCTTGCGCTGAATGGGGTTGCAATCCCTCTGAAGGAGCAGGTCCGCAGCTTGGGAGTCCACCTGGAGTCCACCTGTGGCTAGGGGGGCCTTTGGTCAGCTTCAGCTGGTGCGCCAGCTGCGACCATACTTGGATCGTGCAGACCTGGCCACGGTGATCCATGCCACGGTGACATCGAGGCTAGATTATTGTAACATGCTCTATGTGGGGCTGCCCTTGAAGACGGTTCGGAAACTGCAACTAGTGCAGAATGCGGCGGCCCGTTTAGTTACTGGAGGTAGGCGGTTTGACTCAGTCTGCTTCTCCAGCAGCTGCACTGGCTGCCCATTCGTTTCCAGGCCCAATTCAAGGTGCTAGTTTTGACCTTTAAAGCCCTATACTGCTCTGGGCCAGGGTATCTTAGAGATCGACTACTCCTGTACAATCCGGCTCATCCTCTTAGGTCATCAGAGAAGGCCTTTAAGAACATAAGAACAGCCCCACTGGATCAGGCCATAGGCCCATCTAGTCCAGCTTCCTGTATCTCACAGCGGCCCACCAAATGCCCCAGGGAGCACACCAGATAACAAGAGACCTCATCCTGGTGCCCTCCCCTACATCTGGCATTCTGACTTAACCCATTTCTAAAATCAGGAGGTTGCACATACACATCATGGCTTGTACCCCATAATGGATTTTTCCTCCAGAAACTTGTCCAATCCCCTTTTAAAGGCGTCTAGGCTAGATGCCAGCACCACATCCTGTGGCAAGGAGTTCCACAGACCGACCACACGCTGAGTAAAGAAATATTTTCTTTTGTCTGTCCTAACCCGCCCAACACTCAATTTTAGTGGATGTCCCCTGGTTCTGGTATTATGTGAGAGTGTAAAGAGCATCTCCCTATCCACTCTGTCCATTCCCTGCATAATTTTGTATGTCTCAATCATGTCCCCCCTCAAGCGTCTCTTTTCTAGGCTGAAGAGGCCCAAACGCTGTAGCCTTTCCTCATAAGGAAGGTGCCCCAGCCCCGTAATCATCTCAGTCGCTCTCTTTTGCACCTTTTCCATTTCCACTATGTCTTTTTTGAGATGCGGCGACCAGAACTGGACACAATACTTCAGGTGTGGCCTTACCATTGATTTGTACAACGGCATTATAATACTAGCCGTTTTGTTCTCAATACCCTTCCTAATGATCCCAAGCATAGAATTGGCCTTCTTCGTTGCCGCCGCACATTGGGTCGACACTTTCATCGACCTGTCCACCACCACCCCAAGATCTCTCTCCTGATCTGTCACAGACAGCTCAGACCCCATCAGCCTATATCTAAAGTTTTGATTTTTTGCCCCAATGTGCATGACTTTACACTTACTGACATTGAAGCGCATCTGCCATTTTGCTGCCCATTCTGCCAGTCTGGAGAGATCCTTCTGGAGCTCCTCACAATCACTTCTGGTCTTTACCACTCGGAAAAGTTTGGTGTCGTCTGCAAACTTAGCCACTTCACTGCTCAACCCTGTCTCCAGGTCATTTATGAAGAGGTTGAAAAGCACCGGTCCCAGGACAGATCGTTGGGGCACACCGCTTTTCACCTCTCTCCATTGTGAAAATTGCCCATTGACACCCACTCTCTGCTTCCTGGCCTCCAACCAGTTCTCAATCCACGAGAGGACCTGTCCTCTAATTCCCTGATTGTGGAGTTTTTTCAGTAGCCTTTGGTGAGGGACCGTGTCAAACGCCTTCTGAAAGTCCAGATATATAATGTCCACGGGTTCTCCCACATCCACATGCCTGTTGACCTTTTCAAAGAATTCTATAAGGTTTGTGAGGCAAGACTTACCCTTACAGAAGCCATGCTGACTCTCCCTCAGCAAGGCCTGTTCGTCTATGTGTTTTGAGATCCTATCTTTGATGAGGCATTCCATCATCTTACCCGGTATGGATGTTAGGCTGACCGGCCAATAGTTTCCCGGGTCCCCCCTCTTTCCCTTTTTAAAAATAGGCGTGACATTTGCTATCCTCCAATCTTCTGGCACTGTGGCCGTTTTGAGGGACAAGTTGCATACCTTAGTCAAGAGATCTGCAACTTCATTCTTCAATTCCTTAATAACCCTTGGGTGGATGCCATCAGGGCCCGGTGACTTATTGATCTTTAATTTATCAATGAGGTCTGAAACTTCTTCTCTTTTAACCTCTATCTGACTTAACTCCTCGGTCAGGAGGGGCCGTTCGGGCAGTGGTATCTGCCCGAGGTCTTCTGCCGTGAAGACAGATGCAAAGAACTCATTTAATTTCTCTGCCATCTCTAAGTCTCCTTTTATCTCCCCTTTCCCTCCCTCACCATCCAGAGGGCCAACCGCTTCTCTGGCGGGTTTCCTGCTTCTAACATATTTGAAGAAGCTTTTATTATTCCTCATAGTCTCTCTTGGCCTCCCATATCACCTTCTTACATTTCTTTTGCCACAGTTTATGTTCCTTTTTATTCTCCTCATAAGAACATAAGAACATAAGAACAGCCCCACTGGATCAGGCCATAGGCCCATCTAGTCCAGCTTCCTGTATCTCACAGCGGCCCACCAAATGCCCCAGGGAGCACACCAGATAACAAGAGACCTCGTCCTGGTGCTCTCCCCTACATCTGGCATTCTGACTTAAGCCCTAACTTAATCCTCGTTAGGGCAAGACTTCCATTTATGGAAGGAAGCTTCCTTGCCCTTCACAGCCTCTCTAACTTGGCTGGTTAGCCATGCGGGCACCCTCCTGGATTTAGTGGAACCCTTCTTTCTTTGCGGTATACACCTCTGCTGGGCCTCTATTACTGTTGTTTTAAGCAGCCTCCATGCACTCTGGAGAGATTGGACTCTTTTTACCCTCCCTTTCAACCTCCTTCTAACCTTTTTACAAGTGCCGCAGCCTAGGGAGGTCCGTGGGGCAGCAGCAAGAAATAGGGCCTTCTCAGTAGTGGCACCAACACTATGGAGTTCCCTTCCCCTTGACTTAAGAACTGCTCCCTCTCTTGAAACTTTTTGGCGAGGCCTGAAGACCCTTCTGTTTAGACAAGCCTTCTGAGTTCCTGACCTTTTTAACATCTTTTTAACATCTCTTAATATTTTTTAACATCTGTTCACAGGCCTGATCCTTTTCTAATTTGCTGCCCTATGTTCTTACCTGACTAGTTTTTATCTGACTACTGTTTTTATGATATGTCATGTTTTTTATCTGCTTTTAAATTATGTTTTTAACTTGTTTTAACCTTGTTTTGTAAGCTGCCTTGAGTCCCTTCGGGGAGAAAGGCAGGGTAAAAGGCAGGGTTGAAAAGCGGTATAAATACTGTTGTTGTTGTTGTTGTTGTTGTTGTAAAAATAAAGTATAATAATAATAATAATGAGGGTCACATGGACTTTCATAAACACGTGTGGCGCTGTGGTGAGCCCGAAAGGAAGAACATGGAATTGTAGATGAGGTGAACCATAGCAGAAGTGCAAGAAGCGGCGATGGTCCAGGCGCACAGGAATATAAATATCGCTGGTGTTTTTCCTGGACCTTGGACCGTGGGACCCTCTGGAAGCAGTTCCTGGGCTGTGTCTTGAATTCCAAGGCATAGCCCTTGGACACTGTCTCCAGCACCCAGGCATTTGTGGTGATCTTGCTCCAGTATGCCACAAAGTTCTGGAGACACCCCCCCCCCCCGATCTGGAGACCCTCCACCTGGGGCCTGGCGTCACGCAGAGTGGCTGGACTTGGCAGGCCTGTGGGAAGAGGAAGAAGAGTCTCCTCCTGCTGAGGGGCAAGACTTCGGAAAGAATTTAGACTTGGCCCACCCAGGTTTGCGGTTGGCGGTCCCTGAATGAGTCTCTGGACCTAAAGGCTGGTTGTTGGGAAAGAAAGGGCTGGCCCGGTCTGGTTGTCTTGCTGGCCTCCTTGTGGAAGCACCTTGCATTTATCCCTGCTTTCTACTAGCAGAGGGTCTAGGGCCTGACTGAACAGCTTAGACCCCGTGAAGGGGAAAGCTGCCAGGCATGCCTGGGAACCTTGGTCTACATCCTAATGGCATAGCCAGATGTTTCTCCTTGCTACCACATTGGCCGCCACTGCTCTAGCGCTGAACTGCATAGTCTCCAGGGATGCATCTGCAGAGAAGGCTGCTGCTAACGGCATCTACTTGAGGGTGTTACGAGTAGGTCTAGACAGGGACTTATCTGATGCCAACAGGTCCTCCACCCAAGCCATGAGGGCCCTTGACATGATAGAGTTGGCAGCTGATGCCCTAATGGCTAGGGCAGAAGCCTTGAAATCCCTCTTGAGGATGCTCTCCACCCTACAATCGCACTGATCCCTGGGGCCCCTACCTCCCCCTCGGAAGGTAACATGGCAAAGGAGGACAGTGGGGATGCCACTGGGGATCTACCCCCGGGACCTTTAGCTACTCCATAATATCCACTGGTAGCGAGTAGAGTTTGTCTACAGAGCGTGGGGTGCGCCGGGATCTGGGGGGTGTTGCCCATTCTGCCTCCAGAACCTACCTGCAGGGGTCAGGAAAAGGAAACACTGCCTTGGTGGAGGTTTTCTGGGGAAGAAGGAACTTTGAGCTAGGCCTGCGAGGCTCTGAGGCTTCAGGCACCTCAGTTTCTCTTTTGGGGCCAGATCCAAAATGCCCACTGCTTTAGCCAGTAGGTGGGGGTATATATCCAGCGGGAAGAGCTTGCTCCTGCCTTCCTCTGGTTGTTCCTCTTCCACACCCGTGAGCTCCCCCTCCTCCCTGGAGTCCTCAGATGGGTCTGGGGTAACTGACTCCCAGGGATCTGATGAGGCAGCCCTGCTTGACTCCTTGGTGTGCTTGGCATGGGTGCCGCTTGCGGGGGGGGGTCCCTTTCGGGGCCACTGGAGTCAGAGGTGGAGGAGGAGGGTGGGGGGTCCTTTTACGCTTTTTCTTTCCCCCTGTGGGCCTGGAGCCTCTGGCCTCTCCCAGGATCCGAGCTTGAGACTGGGCGGACAGCCCCCCCGGTCTGGCCCATTCTGGCCTGAAGTTGAGCCATGGTCCCCTGGGGTGGCCGGGGCACCGAACGGGGCCACTAGATGGTCCCCCCTTCCACCTTGGGGCTGCTGGCCCTGTTGCTGTTGGCTCCTGTCCTCCACTGGAAGCTCGAGCCACAAGGCGAAGAATAACTATCTGGCTGCCCACTGGACCGTTTATGAGGGAAAAACAGAGGCTGGGTGAAAAGGGAAAACAAACCCCTTACTGGGTTCCTCACTGCACATGAGGAAAATGTTGCCTGCTGAGACACAAAATGGCACCCGCTGAGATAAAAAAAAAATAGAGCTGGTGTTTGTGAGAATTGGGCAGGCTCTGGGCACCCTGATGGAGAGTCCTGCCTGTTTGCCCCTGACAGTGCAATAGTGCCTGGTGATCAAGGGGTCTGCCTCTGCTCCTCAAAAGCTGCCACCACCTCACAGAGGTGCAGACCAGGCACTGTGAGCCCTAACAGCTGAGGTAAAAAAAAAAAAAAAAGTGCCTGCTGAGGTAAAAAAAGAGCTTGGCCCATTTGGGGGAGGGGGAAGAGGTCGTGCCTGCCTGGTGGAGGCGAGCCGCTGCCTGTGGGGGTGCACATTCATCCTCTGGCTCCCTCCCCCTCCGTGCACACCCACTGCTGGGGGAGAGGGTTGTGGAGCCTGCCTGGGGCTTACCCAGTCCGCAGTGGACGACGGTTGGTTGCGGGGGGGCACGCCAAGTGAGGGGGGCCCTGCCGCCTGATGCCTCTCTCTGTTGCCAACTCCACTCAGCTGCTGTTATGGGGGAAGTGGGGGGTATTGAGGCGTTCCGCTGCTCTGTGGAGATGAGCCTCCAGCGGGCTGCAGCACTGCTGGGGCCCACTGCTCGTTCCTCTGACTGCTGCCGTGGCTGGATATCCTCCTGCACGGGAGGGAGGACCCAAGATGGCATCCTCCGCTTGGTCGCAGCTTCCCGTATGTGGGTCTGCTGCTGCTCCTGCCTCAATGCAGGTGCAGAAGGGCCTGACGCCACCCACGCTGCCTCTGGCAGCTGCTCCCACATGTTTGTGGTGGTGGGAGCAGCGCATCCAAATGGGCTCTGGAGCCATCGCTCTGAGTGAGCTTGGCTGGCATCCTGCGAGGGGAAGCACCAAAACCTACCCCCTGCTGAAGTCCAAAGTGAAAGTGAAAGTCGTGCAGGAGCATGACTGAGGTCTGTCCTTACTCCTAGAAGGCAGGACCGGAACTGGGGACCGGAAGGGACACCCCCCAACGTGGGAGGATTATCCGTCAATCAAGGTCTGATCCTGCCTCCCAGGAGGAGGGGCATCCCAGCAGTAGGAATGCCAGCCCTTCCTTCCCAGAGAAAAATAATTTAATGGCTAGTTTGCAAGAAGATACTCATCTATGGTTGTGAGTGGGGGAAGTAAAGAACCAGATTAGTAGTAATTAAATTATTATTTACACAAAGGTTATAAAGATAAACTAATATAGCTAAATGATTCAGTTTTCTGGAATCAGATAAATGTAAACACTTACCTTTTAAAATTAAGTATATACTTTCAGGTCCTTTTTGTTGCTCTGTATTTTCTTCCAATGCTTTGAGGCCTAGTGAAGAGGACAGGACAGATCCAAACATACCCACCCACATGCAAAAACAAAACCTTTTTCTTTTCTTGTGAAAATAGCAGCACCTCCTAAAGCAGCCGTTTTCAACCACTGTGCCATGGCACACTGGTGTGCTGTGAATGGTCTGCAGGTATGCCGCGGACGTTTGGGTGAAGGTCATTTATTAGTAGGGTCATTGGAGGATGTAAGCCCCCCACCAGCAACATGGTGTGCCTTGTCAATTGTCCAAAAACTGATGGTGTGCCTTGACTATTTTAGTACCTTATCAGTGTGCCGTGAGATGAACAAGGTTGAAAATCACTGTCCTAAAGGAAGAAATGCATCTTGTTCTTGCATTGGAGAGTTCAGTTTGTAACCTAGGACTTGCTTGTCTCCAGTGCACAGAAAAGTAACCTGATACCATACACATTTTTTAGAAATTATTTGGAAAACATTTGAACTCCTTGTCTTAAAATATTTTATTCATCATGTTAAAATAAAACATTCTATAATCAATTTTTTCCCTTTTTTTCCTTTTTCAATTTTTCCCTTTTTCAGAAAAAAACAAAACAGGCTTCAGAAAAAAATGGGGAAAAAACGGTCTTTTCTGAATTTTTCTGGTTTTTTCCAGGCCATCACAAATCTAGTCGCTACCCACCAGTTCGTGTAACGTTTCCCCCATTCCTCACTAAGGAGGGCGAGGGGTGGTGCTTTGTGCTTACTTCAAGAGGGCAGGGCTGCAGCAGGCTGTAGGAGGTGCGGGGAGCCCTGCGCTGCTCTGCACAGCACTCCCTGAGGCTTGGAACGTTCGCTAAAAGCGGGCACAAAGCACTTCTGTTTTGCAGGAGGTGCTTTGTGCCCGCTTTTAGCTAATGTTCCAAGCCTCGGGGGCGCTGTGCAGGGCTCCCCGTGCCTCCTGCAGCCTGCTGCAGCCCTGCCTACATAACGTGAGTGCAAAGCACCGCCCTCACCCCCCTTAGCGATGCGATCCTGGGGATCGCATTGCTGCCCTAGTCCCTCCTCCGCAAGAACTTACTGAGGGAGTAAAGCTCCCTCAAACTTTGGGAACCTCTGCCCTAGGGACTCTGAATGTAGGCATCAATTTTCCCCTGAGGTAATGGCCCAGGTAGCAGAGGCATTTAAAAGACTCCTCATCCTGATATGAGACTTTTTACTGTAACAGTGCTGGTGGTATTCTTTGGGGTTTTAGAGCCCAATCCTGGGCTTGACATGCCAGCTTAGTGCTGGCCTGCACTGATGCAAATGTGCCATAAGACACATTTGTGAGCTCCTGGCCTCTGCCACTCGGCGGTTGCACGAACTGCCAAGCCATGGTAAGGTAAGTGGGGACGGGGGGGAGGCAGGGAGGAGGCATTCCAGGGAGGGGGGTGGAGGGGCGGGGAGAGGGTGGGCGAGAGGTGTGCTGGGGGGAGGGAATTGGGAGAGGGGGAGACGGGACTGGTGCAGCTCAGCTCCACCAGATCCTGCGCATTTGTGTGGGGCTCAGCGCCCAACATGAACGCTCTTACTTCACCGCCAACCTTTTGGTCAGAGGTGAATCAAGTAGCCCCATTGCGGGGCTACTTTCCTTCTACTGAGGTGCCACCCGTGGCTGCCGTCGGCGTGCAGGATGCGGCGGTAGCTATTTCCGATGCCGCCACAGCAGCGTGCCACAGGAGCTCAGCATTGGGCTGCCCAGCCTAGTAAACTTCTGGCCAAGAGGATGTGTGATTGCCTGGTGCAGCTCTTCAGAGAACAGACTGGTTTTAGAAAGGGGTTGACCAGGATTCACTTGAGACATCAAGATGGATCAAAGAGAGTACATGCAGACAGTGCAGTTCAGGGGGCAAGGCTCTCAGTCTTGTTCCTGGTAGATGCCCAGAGCAATACTCTATATGGTAGAGTGGGATGAGGCCACACGTCTCCTTTTTAGACAACAGAACAGCAGCCTTTTGTTGCAGTTGCAGTTCTGGGCTACTGTCAAGACAGTGTCACTAAAGGAAGGATTGTTTCCTAAAGATTATAACTTGTGTTTCTTCTACATTGGGATGGTCACTGCAAAGGCAAAAATGGGTTATGGTGAGTCTGGCATTAAGTGTATTGGGATGAAGTCCCAGACATTTCAGTGCAATGTATGCATCTGAGAAGGAGGAATCTCTGTTACTAGGAGGCATCCATGTTTATGGCCTTTGCAACATTGCAGGTGGGCTCACAGAGAGGACAGCATCAAATGTCTGAGTGGCAGATGCCTTTATGTGGTACATAGACTGAGTGATACATGCATGTGGTGACATGGCTAATTCTCTGTAGTAGGCTGTAGAACTTGCCAGTGGACAAGACTGGAAAAGCAGGTAGGCAAACAAAAGGGTGGGCCTTAGTAGCAAACATCTTGTGCTGCTGTAGGCTTGATTCATTAATTTTGTATTCCTTACAACAGATTGTATCAGGAAGGAACCACTGCATGCTGATTTTCAAGCATTCAGTAGTTTTTTTGTATCCACAAGAAAGCAAAGACAAGCAGCAGCATCTAACTGGGCCTTGAAGAGATGGTCTGTATCTGTTGGCTAGCATGGGAATGTGATGAGGCCAATTGCTGCCAACATTCTGCAAATACTTTGCATGGATATCCTCCTCCACAACTTTTTCTGCTTCCTATAGAGGAAAATGACCTGGGAAAGAGGCAGGTCTGCCACTCAGCCTCCAGACTCACAGGGATTTAGAAGTAATTCAAGCATGCATTCCTAGCGTGGCCATACTGTGGGATGATCTCCTCCATGCAGGGTCTGGCAGGAGACTGAATATTCTAGAAAGCAGAAACTAAAAGCCCCAGCACGCAGGGCAGTTGTTTCACAACATCACATGACACTGAGACATGACTTCTGGGTTCTCCCCGGAGGCAGAGGTGCCAGCAGCTTCCTGTACCCGTTCCTTCTCCTGTGGAGACTTCCCTTTGAAAGGGAGCCCCCTTTAAGGGGGACCTTCCACAGGAGAGGCAATGGAAGCATGAAGCCACCAGCACCCCTTCCTCCGAGGAGAACCCAGATGTAACTGCCCTTGCGTTCCCTTTGGTGTAGCGCTCAGGGCAGGTGCCCCTCAGGCTCCGACTTAGTTACACCTCTACCAAGAAGTCTGGCTAAGCTGGATTTAAGGTTAATCAGTACTTGGGGCTGGGGCTGGGGCAGGGCATAGTGCTGGTGGCAGGGGTATTTGTCACTCTCAGCCTGTTTTATGCAGAAATGGTGGAGTGTAGATTTCCTTTCAGGGCACAGATGGTTTTTAGACAGATTTGGCAGTCACCTCAAAAAGCTTTATGGCATGGGACAGAGAAAGCAATTCAGAGCTTTCTCAAGCCTGTGTTTGCAGGGGTAGACATGAAGAACTTAGGTTGTCAAGAGGTGATCTATAGCTTTGATTAAGGGTGGGAATGACTAAAGGGGGAATAGACAGTGACTATTGTCTCCTCCTCAGTACTTATTTAATGAACTTTTATCCCAGCTTTCCTTCACAGGGTGAAAATAAGAGTCCACACTAAAAGGTAGTAGAATCTTAGGACAGTTAGTTCCTGGTGCAGCGTCTCTGTTACAGGGCTGGCCAAACTGTGGCTCGTGAGCCACATGTAGCTCTTTGACATATAATGTGCAACTCATGGAAATATGTTGGCTTTGCTTCTTTTTGCAGCTCAATTAATATGAAAGGTAAATAAAATTCTGTCAAGCTTTATAATTATTTCCCAAGTATAAACTGAGAGTCCACTGGATTAAAAGGCAAGTTTAATGTTAACATAAGAACATAAGAACAGCCGCACTGGATCAGGCCATAGGCCCATCTAGTCCAGGTTCCTGTATCTCACAGCGGCCCACCAAATGCCCCAGGGAGCACACCAGATAACAACAGACCTCATCCTGGTGCCCTCCCTTGCATCTGGCATTCTGACATAGCCCATTTCTAAAATCAGGAGGTTGCGCATACACATCATGGCTTGTAACCCGTAATGGATTTTTCCTCCAGAAACTTGTCCAATCCCCTTTTAAAGGCATCGAGGCCAGATGCCATCACCACATCCTGTGGCAAGGAGTTCCACAGACCAACCACACGCTGAGTAAAGAAATATTTTCTTTTGTCTGTTCTAACTCTCCCAACACTCAATTTTAGTGGATGTCCCCTGGTTCTGGTGTTATGTGAGAGTGTAAAGAGCATCTCTCTATCCACTCTGTCCATCCCCTGCATAATTTTGTGTTGCAACACAATGCTGCTTGGGAAGCACCCAGGGTTTTGAACCTTGGTGCCTGAGGAAAAGTGCTAAAAGCAGAAGCATTCTGAGGGTTTGAAAGTTAGAACTCGAGCAGCAAGGAATAAAAGCAATGAGAGACACAGCAGACATTTAGAGGGTTGAGAGCAGGGAGAGCTGAGCCAGAAGTAGGGTGGTATGAGATTGAGAGAGAAGTCCGCCCTCCTGGCTAGCTTCCTCAGACTTTTATTTCATTCTCAAAACACATGATGACACTGAGGAAAATTACTGAAGGTTGCTGAAAACTGCACTGCTAAGAAACCTGCTGGCTCTGGCTTGACCGCAATACACATTCCTAGATATGCACTTCTTCATAACATCCTCTGTTTACAGACTCTGGGCGAAGACTCAGCAACTAGCCCACTCTGGTTTGCCTGAGTGGGGGGGAACCAGCAAGTTTGCCTGCCGGTTGCCATGTTATGAAGGCTAAGCCCAGCTCCTGTGTAGATAACCACTACAATTTTGTATGTCTCAATCATGTCCCCCCTCAGGCGCCTCTTTTCTAGGCTGAAGAGGCCCAAACGCCATAGCCTTTCCTCATAAGGAAGGTGCCCCAGCCCAGTAATCATCATAGTCGCTCTCTTTTGCACCTTTTCCATTTTCACTATGTCTTTTTTGAGATGCGGCGACCAGAACTGGACACAATACTTCAGGTGTGGCCTTACCATCGATTTGTACAATGGCATTATAATCTTATTCATTTTGTTCTCAATACCTTTTCTAATGATCCCAAGCATAGAAATGGCCTTCTTCACTGCCACTGCACACTGGGTTGACACTTTCATCGACCTGTCCACCACCACCCCAAGATCTCTCTCTTGATCTGACACAGACAGCTCAGAACCCATTAGCCTATATGTGAAGTTTTGATTTTTTGCCCCAATGTGCATGACCTTACACTTACTTACATTGAAGCGCATCTGCCATTTTGCTGCCCATTCTGCCAGTCTGGAGAGATCCTTCTGGAGCTCCTCACAATCACTTCTGGTCTTTACCAGTCGGAAAAGTTTGGTGTCGTCTGCAAACTTAGCCACCTCACTGCTCACCCCTGTCTCCAGGTCATTTATGAAGAGGTTGAAAAGCACCGGTCCCAGGACAGATCCTTGGAGCACACCGCTTTTCACCTCTCTCCACTGTGAAAATTGCCCATTGACACCCACTCTCTGTTTCCTGATCTTCAACCAGTTCTCAATCCAGGAGAGGACCTGTCCTCTAATTCCCTGACTGTGGAGTTTTTTCAGTAGCCTTTGGTGAGGGACCATGTCGAACGCCTTCTGAAAGTCCAGATATATAATGTCTATGGGTTCTCCTGCATCCACATGCCTGTTGACCTTTTCAAAGAATTCTAAAAGGTTCATGAGGCAAGACTTACCCTTACAGAAGCCATGCTGATTCTCCCTCAGCAAGGCCTGTTCGTCTATGTGTTTTGAGATTCTATCTTTGATGAGGCATTCCACCATCTTACCCGGTATAGGTTAGGCTGACATGCCTATAGTTTCCCGGGTCCCCCCTCTTTCCCTTTTTAAAGATAGGTGTGACATTTGCTATCCTCCAATCTTCTGGCACTGTGGCCGTTTTGAGGGACAAGTTGCATATTTTAGTCAAGAGATCTGCAACTTCATTCTTCAATTCCTTAATAACTCTTGGGTGGATGCCATCAGGGCCCGGTGACTTATTGATCTTTAATTTATCAATGAGGTCTGAAACATCTTCTCTTTTAACCTCTATCTGACTTAATTCCTCGGTCAGGAGGGGCCATTTGGGCAGTGGTATCTGCCCGAGGTCTTCTGCCATGAAGACAGATGCAAAGAACTCATTTAATTTCTCTGCCATCTCTAAGTCTTCTTTTATCTCCCCTTTCCCTCCTTCACCATCCAGAGGGCCAACCGCTTCTCTAGCGGGTTTCCTGCTTCTAACATATTTGAAGAAGCTTTTATTATTCCCCTGAATGTTGCTGGCCATGTTTTCCTCATAGTCTCGCTCGGCCTCCTGTATCACCTTCTTACATTTCTTTTGCCACAGTTAATGTTCCTTTTTATTCTCCTCATTAAGGCAAGACTTCCATTTATGGAAGGAAGCTTCCTTGCCCTTTACAGCCTCTCTAACTTGGCTGGTTAGCCATGCGGGCACCCTCCTGGATTTAGTGGAACCCTTCTTTCTTTGTGGTATACACCTCTGCTGGGCCTCTATTACTGTTGTTTTAAGCAGCCTCCCATGCACTGTGAAGATATTGGACTCTTTTTACCTTCCCTTTCAACCTCCTTCTAACCAGCCCCCTCATCTGAGGGAAGTCCACCCGTCAGAAGTCAGGGGTTTTTGTGAGAGATTTGCCTGGTATTCTTCCCCCGACGTGCATGTCGAAACGGATCGCAGCATGATCACTGTTCCCCAATGGCTCTGTAACATTGACATCTCTAACCAGGTCCTGTGTACCGCACAATATTAAATCCAGAGTCACCCATCCTCTGGTGGGCTCCATGACTAGCTGCTCTAAGCCACAGTCATTTAGCATGTCAAGGAATCCGGTCTCCTTTTTGTGACCAGAACACAAATTGACCCAGTCTATATGAGGATAATTGAAGTCCCCCATGATTACAACCCTGTCCCTCCTTGTCACTTCCCTGATCTGTTTCCTCATTTCAAGGTCCCCTTCTGATTTCTGGTCTGGAGGACAATAGCACGCCCCCAGTATTACATCACTCCACAGGCCTGGTAATTTAACCCACAGAGATTCTACGGTGGAGTCAGACCCACCTTCAATCTCTACTTTGCTGGATTCTATCCCTTCCTTAACATAAATGGCCACCCCACCTCCAACACGCCCCTGCCTGTCCCTCCTGTAGAGTTTATAGCCCGGGATTGCAGTATCCCACTGATTCACCGCATTCCACCAGGTTTCCGTTATGCCCACTATGTCAATGTTTTCCCTTGTCACCAGACATTCCAGTTCTCCCATCTTTGCTTGGAGACTTCAGGCATTCGCATAAAAGCATTTGTACATGGAATGCCCCAGGATGGGCTGCTTATTCGCTCCTTTGTCCCCTCATCCTCTCACTGTGCCAAACCGTCTATCACATCCCATCACGCTACCTTTCCCAATTTCTTCTCCTACTCTGCCTTTGTCTTGTTGTTCTCTAACCTCCCCATCCTCATCCCATAGGGATGAGGAGTCCCGAACCGGATGCCCCTCGGCTCCTGTCGGCCTTCCCCCAGGGATCAGTTTAAAAGCTGCTCTGCCACCTTTTTAATGTCATGCGCCAGCAGTCTGGTTCCATTCTGGTTCAAGTGGAGCCCGTTCCTCTTGTACAGGCCCCGCTTGTCCCAAAACGTTCCCCAGTGCCTAACAAATCTAAACCCCTCCTCCCTACACCACCGTCTCATCCATGCATTGAGACCCCTGATCTCCGCCTGCCTAGCTGGCTCTGCACGTGGAACAGGTAGCACTTCCGAGAACGCTACCTTTGAGGTCCTGGCTTTCAGCTTCCTACCTAAGAGCCTAAATTTGGCCTCCAGAACCTCCCGGCTACACTTGCCTTCGTCGTTGGTGCCGACATGCACCACAAGCGCTACCTCCTCCCCAGCACTGTCTACCAGCCTGTCTAGATGAGAAGTGATGTCCACAACCTTCACACCAGGCAGGCAAATCACCATGCGGTCCTCACATCTGTTGCAAACCCCCCCCCCATGTTTCTAATAATCGAATCACACACTACAAGAAGCCCCTGACCCCCCTCCCGCCGAGGAGTATAATGAGTGCGTTTGGATACAGGCCCATCCCCTGGAGAAGGGGTCCCCACTAGGGGGTTGTTTCCCTCCTCTCCAGGATGATGTCCTCCAGCCCCGAGACTTCCCACCCGGGCAGCTGAGGAGCTGCATGCCTGAGGTTGGGACGAAGCCTGATCGTCCCTGGAAGTCTCCCCTCGGTCCTTCTCTGCCTGCCTCTGCTTCTCCAGGTCGGCCACCAAGGCTTCAAGGGAGTGGACACGTTCCCTGAGACCCTGGAGCTCCTTGCACCAAGGATACACCCATGACTTATGCCCCAGAGGCAAATAGTCATACATGTGGCACTTGATGCAGAACACTGGATAGCCCCCACCCTGCTGCTGGCTGTCTGACTGCTTAGCTTTTTTTGTTGTTTTTATTTAGGGGTACTTGAAAAACCCTACACTGGTTTGCTGCCCTCTTCTCAAGGGAAGAGAAGGGCAGTGCCTGGGTCCCTGGCCTCCTCGCCCTGCTGCTGAACTCGCCCATATGCTAAACTCGTGGTACCTTACCTGGCATTTAATTCCCAGAGGCACCTGGGGTCCCAGAGGCCACACGCGCTCCTGCTCAAATGTTCATGGTGAGTAAATACATTTAAGGATTTAAATGTTTCTTAAATATTGCAGCTCTCAAACATTTAAAGTTTATCATATGTGGCTCTTATGTTATGCAAGTTTGGCCACCCCTGCCCTATTACTTACTCAAATAAATTGTGGCCCATTTTAACTCCCTGACTTGGGTGTGCAGGCAATACAACTTAGCAAACTACCCTGTCAGAACAGCAGCTGGTATGCAAAAACTGGAAGGCTACAACACAGTAAAAAATCTTCACAATCAATGCAAAGGACTTAATACAGGCCAGCTGATTTTAACCTAAGTGTTGGCATCCTTCACTCTTGAAAGACTATGGTATCATGCTCTGAATAGTGGTTCTGGTACAGAGTGTCCTCTCCAGTGCGTGAAGCCTGGGTAAAGTAGATATGGAGGATAGACCCATGCAGCAAATCCCCTCTCCACATCGTTGAAATGGTCCAATGGAAAGGCAGAAGCCAATACGGTTGGTTCCAGCAGCGTCGCAGGAGTTGCCAGAACATGACTGTGTTCAGCCATGAACTGCCTCAGGGACTCTGGCTCCAGATTATGCCTCAAGTTTGACTCCTGAAGCCTTTTCCATAACTGGAAAGTGGAGGTTTGGGATCAGAGTTTTCCTTCTCTCATATGAGCTGCCTTCCCAGGCTAACGAATCCCATCTACCTGGTGGCTGTTTAGTCGCTTCTTACGACAAGTACAGCCAAACTGAGGGCCTATTCCTATCCCCTTATTTTAACCTCACATGAGGTTAAATCAGTGCTTCAAATCAACAATAAGCTTATTCCCCACTAGGGGTTGCTATAGTTCAAATTCTAAGCAATCAATTTTCACACTTTGCAGAATTGCTTTTTAGCCAACAACCCCAAAACTAGTAAGGTACCAAATTTATCTTAAAGCAAAAATGCCTTTACAACCCTCAAGTTGCAGGCATGGCATCAGTACTGAAACAAATAATGGAAAGGAAAGAAGGGATTAGGATTGTTGGCCCCTCCCACCCTCAGCCCCACAATGCCTTCAATCCACTCACCACAGCAGATCATGCAAATGTTAAGTGAATGGAGGAGTCTGGTAAATACCAGAAATAGGGCAATACAGTTGTGCTTCAGTATAGGCTGTATAGCATATTAAGTATAGCATATCTTGGATCAACATTTCCAAAGCTTAAAGGCTCAATTGCTTTCCTGCAGGGCTATCTGCAGGTGTAGATGTTCTTTTCTGCTCACACATGTGAGCCTATCAGTTTCTCTCAGTGTCAGCACATCCCAGAACAGCACCTCCACCCTGAAAGCCCACACTGCTACCTGGCAGTTTACTACAGGTGGTATCCTGACACTGAGCCCAGTGCCAACTGACCTGGTGCTGGTGCTCTCTCGCCCCGTGGTGCTGTAAATGTTCTTTACGGCACGTTTATGACAGCTAGCACCAGTGCTGGAGCTCAGTGCTGGCACTATGCCTCAATAGGATTGGGCCCCTAAACTATTTGAGAAGCCATGCACTAGGCCAGCATCCCTTCAAATCCTGCCTGGTCACTTAATTACAGAAGTTTGTTTATTTGTTCTTTCTTCTGTGAAAAGGTGAAAATGTTTGCAAATTAGTTTAAGCATAAAGAGATAGAATGATTGAGGTAATTCATAATGTGTTTTCATTCAAATCGATGGTAAGGCCACACCTGGAGTATTGTGTCCAGTTCTGGTCGCCACATCTCAAAAAAGACATAGTGGAAATGGAAAAGGTGCAAAAGAGAGCAACTAAGATGATTACGGGGCTGGGGCACCTTCCTTATGAGAAAAGGCTATGGTTTGGGCCTCTTCAGCCTAGAAAAGAGGCGCCTGAGGGGGGACATGATTGAGACATACAAAATTATGCAGGGGATGGACAGAGTGGATAGGGAGATGCTCTTTACACTCTCACATAATACCAGAACCAGGGGACATCCACTAAAATTGAGTGTTGGGAGAGTTAGAACAGACAAAAGGAAATATTTCTTTACTCAGCATGTGGTTGGTCTGTGGAAATCCTTGCCACAGGATGTTTTCCCAGTCATTCATCTTATTCAGAGTTGGCCATGGGCAATCATATACTTACAGAGCTTCAAGAGAATGGCCTCAGGTCTTAACATGTAGTGGCAAGCCTGTGTTCCTTCATAAATTTTTTTTCATCTCAGAATTTCTGCTTACTATTAAGATAATGACAGAAACTTGTTAGAAGTTTCAGTGTTCCCTTTTCCAATGTACATTTTGATTTTTCATCTTTTTCATTAAATTAATTTTAATTTTTCATCTTTTTGAAACTTACTTTTGCCTCCTTTCTTGTTCTTCTGTTGTTAAATTAACAGCCCAATCCTATCCCTTGCCAGTACACAGTGCTGCTGCCAAAGTGCATGCTGCATGCTGTTAAAGAGTGGGTGGCTACAAGACAGCCCCAGTTAGTAAGTAAAACTTTCTCATCTTCCCATAGACTTCCCAGCTTCCAACTGGTCTCCTCGGACCTACACCCACTATTTTGTTAGCATGAGTCTGATTCAGGTGTGGAGCTGGGTTGGGAAAGGGGGTATGATCTAGGCATGTGTCGCTCCTTCCCCTCCCACCCGGGCCACTCCCAGCCCCAAACTGCCTACAATTCTCTCCATTCCACCCTGTCAACCTATCTGCTCCAGGAAAGGAAAGATAGCAGGGGGATGAGAGAGTGCAAGGTTCAAGGTGCCCTTCGCTCTGCTGCCACTGCCACTTCCCTCTAGCTCAGGGGTCTCCAAACCCCGGCCCGGGGGCCAGATGCTGCCCACAGCAAGCCTCTTTCCGGCCCATGGCCAACCTCTTGTCCCCTGAAAGCCTCTGGCCCACTCAACTGAACAAGACCAGAACAGTGCTCTGATTGTGTCTGGAGGGTGTTCTGAGGGCCAGAGAGGTAGAATGAATGAGCCCATTCATTCAATTATTCACTCATCTAAGTTCCATCTCTAATTTATTTATTTAAATTTTATATTTAAATTTTTTTTCTCCCTCCACACCACACCAGATATTTGATGCAGCCCTCTGGCCAAAATGTTTGGAGACCCCTGCTCTAGCTCATTCTGGATGTAAGTCATACTGATCTGCTTTCTGCCTGCTAAATGTAAGCAGAAAGTTGCTCATCTGTCTCCTTACCTTACTCCTGGTATAGTTTTTTCAAAGACATAAGTGCAGGCCTTCTGGTTTGATTTACTAGGATGAAGAGAATGAAAGAGCTCCTTAAATCAGACTAGAGCAGGGGTGTCCAAACCCCGGCCCTGGGGCCACTTGCGGCCCTCGAGACCTCTCAATGTGACCCTCAGAGAGCCCCCAGTCTCCAATGAGCTTCTGGCCCTCTGGAGATTTGTTGGAGCCCACACTGGCCCAACACAACTGCTCTCAGCATGAGGGCAACTGTTTGATGTCTCATGTGAGCTGTGGATGAGGGCTCCCTCTACTGCTTGCTGTTTCACATTTGTGATACAGTAGCAGCAGCAAAGTAAAGGCCAGCCTGGCTTTGTGCAAGGCCTTTTATAGGCCTTGAGCTATTGCAAGACCTTCATTCATTCATATAAGTTCATCTTTAATATATTCATTTATGTAAACTTATGTAAATTTATTCAAATTTTAAATGTAAATTAATTCTTTTTTCCCCCGGCCCCTGACACAGTGTCAGAGAGATGATGTGGGCCCTCCTGCCAAAAACTTTGGACACCCCTGGACTAGAGGATCTGCACTTCTGTGTTTGAAGAGACGGTACCAGGCAGAGGTGTAGCTAGGTCATTTGACACCCGAGGCCCAAAAATTTTTGTCACCCCATATGGCATAATTAATTAATTAATTAATTGATTGATTGATTGATTGATTGATTGAATAACAACAACAACAACAACAACAGGTATTTATATACCATCTTTCTTGGTCTTTATTCAAGACTTTATTCAAGGCGGTTTACATTGGCAGGCTTTTATTTAAATCCCTTATTAAATAGGGATTTTTACAATTGAAAGAAGGTTCTTTCTTTCAAGAACCACTACATTCAGGTGTTTCATTCCGATCTGGCTTCAGATTCTGGCCTCCATCCTCCCATGCTCAGAGCAGATGGAATAGTTCGGCTTCAGCTTGTCAGCTGCTTCAAGGTCGCACGATGCCGGTGACCTCGAACTGGCGACCTTGTGGATGTTATCTTCAGGCAGACGGGGGCTCTACCCTCTAGACCAGACCTCCTGCCTAATTAATTATTTATTAATTCACATTTTTATACCACTCATCCACTAAGCAGCTCAGGGTGGTGTACATGGTTCCTCCCCTTATTTTGTCCTCACAACAACCCTGTGAGGTAGGTGTGACTGAGAGATAGTAATAGTCATGACATGAAATTAATAATAATGGCCAGAAAATAAATGCAGTGAATATTTCCCCAAAAGCAATAGATGAAATTCTGCATCAAATGGTATATAACATGAAGGTATTATTCCTAAAAGTCACGATTTCCAGAATTTTGGTCACTAGAGTGTCACACCCCCCCCCCCAATGCCTCATTGGTTTGTTTTGAGTTAAGGCTGTGGTTCTCAAATGTTTAACACTGGGACCCACTTTTAGAATGACAATCTGTCTAGGACCCACCAGAAGTGATGTCATGCTGGAGTGACATAATCAATCAAAATCAAATAATTATAAATAATTAAAGAAAAACTGATAATTAAATAAGGGGAAGCTAACCCTGTTCCACCCAGTGAATTTTCTCTGTAGCCTGCCTGCAACAACACACCCCACGCACAAAAAATCGGTGAGATTTTCAGCCCTCCCCAGTGCCCACCTTACCAGCTCAAGCCTCTGTTTTATTCTTTGGGGGGTGCTGCCTTCTGGAGCAGTTGTTGAGCTCCACTTTCATCAGACTGGGACCATACAGCCAGCCTTGCATTCTCCTTTGCCTGACTTGACCAGCAGCCAAGGCACGTTTGCTTACTTGCGAGTAAACGCGACCATGTGGCTTACTTTTACTTTCCATAGGCTCAATACATTCATCTGCTTGGAGGGAGGGACTTCCTTCTTGGGTGTTTTTTGGGGGCAGCTTTCATTGGATAGGAACCCTTCTGGTATCATTGGATTCCTCTCAGCCCGCCCTTTCCGATGGACTAAGGCACATTTGCCTACTCACGAGTAAACGTGTTATTTGGCTTGGTTTCATTTTCCATAGGGCTCCAAGCATTTTTTTGTTTCTGGTTTTTTGGCTATAACATTTGATGGAAAGGAGATACATTCCTCCGGTTTCTTGCATTGCATTCAGCTGGAAATTCTACATCCAACAGTATATAGCATGATGGGGTTACTCATAACCTCCGCAATGTTAGTGATGTTGGGTAATTTGTGGTGTCACCCCCCCAGCTGGTACCTGGGGCGGATTGCCCCCTGCCCCTTGCTAGCCATGCCATTGTTGTGACCCTCTTCCCTCTCGATACTTGTGTCCTCACTCTCTCACTCCCTCCCACCCCTCCTGCCCTCTTTACAGGTGGGCAGAGACAGCAGAGGAGTGTTTAAAGAGAGCTCCAATACACACATTCCCTGGCAGCAGCCCTGTTTTTAACATGGCAGGCTTTTTTTCCATGGCAGGCAGGCAGGGAGGGGGTGACTTGACGAGTCCATTAGAGTCAGTAAAGGGAGATATTCGGAAAGGGCCCCCGTTAGGACTCTTTTTTGAGTTGAGTCGTGGGGAGCGGTGACTCGGTGACTCAAGTTGAGTCAAGCCATGCTGGATTTTCCCATTCCTGCTACATGAATCCTGTATCAAGAACCACATGACAGAATCAGTGTCTCTCTGTGTTTCAACTTTTTAAAACTTTTGAATACACTCCATGATTTGAGGCATTTGGTTATAAAAATGGGTCTGCTGTACCTGGATGTTGAGGGTCATCACTTTGACAGCTAATAATCTGGAAACATAAACATAAAATATTTAAACAAACACTGGAGACATCAATTTTCTTAACTGTGTATTATAACAATATGAAGCCTTCCATGTCTCCACAATATTCCAATGCAATGGGCAGCCAACACTTGGTGGGTTGCGATCTGATGTCTAGTGGGTCGCAAAGAGCAGTGCGCCGCCATCTTGAAAGCTGGCAACTGTGTGGCCGCTGCCATCTTGGAAGCTGGTGGAAGCTTTCCGCAAGAAGCAATGGCACTGCCGCTGCATGCAAAAGGGTCCCGAGTGGCTTGTAGGCGGAGAGAGTGAGAGCAGCAGAGGTGGGGTGATTGCCATCCCAAGGCGCCAGGAGCCCTTAGAGCAGGGGTGTCCAAAGTTTTTGGCAGGAGGGCCACATAATCTCTCTGACACTGTGTCAGGGGCCGGGGAAAAAAAGAATTAATTTACATTTAAAATTTGAATAAATTTACATAAGTTTACATAAATGAATATATTAAAGATGAACTTATATGAATGAATGAAGGTCTTGCAATAGCTCAAGGCCTATAAAAGGCCTTGCACAAAGCAAGGCTGGCCTTTCCTTTGCTGCGAAACAGCAAGCAGTGGAGGGAACCCTCATCCCACAGCTCATGCGAGAGTTCAAACAGTTGCCCGCACACTGAGAGCAGTTGTGTTGGGCCAGTGCAGGCTCCAACAAATCTCTGGAGGGCCAGAGGATCATTGGAGACTGGGGGTTCCATGAGGGCCGCATTGAGAGGCCTTGAGGGCTGCAAGTGGCCCCAGGGCCGTGGTTTGGGCACCCTGCCTTAGAGGAAAGGCTCCAGAGCGGCTTGTGGGGAGGGGGGAAGGAGGAGGAGGAAGGGGGCTGCTGCCTCCAAGCGCTAGCTGCTGCCTCTGCCGCCTGGAAGGGAGACTCTGGAGTGGCTTGTGGGGAGGGGGGAAGCAGCAGGCAGGCAGGCAGGCAGGCAGGGAGAGTGAGGGAGGAGGAGGTAGGGGGCTACCCCCCCAAGCGCCAGCAGCAGCCGCTGCCTGGAAGGGAGGTTCCAGAGTAGCTTGCAGGCAGGCAAGCAAGAGAACGGGAGAGTGGTAGAGGCAGGGGGCTGCTGACCCAAAGTCCCAGGAGCCTTCTGTGAGAAGAAGGCTCTGAAGCACTTTGAGGGGGGGGAGGGAGAAGCAGGAGAGCTGCCATCGCCACCTCAAGCGCCTGGAGCTGCCTGGCTGGGGGCTTGGATGAGTTTGGGCTTTCCCTCGCTCATTGCTTCCCACCCTGCTCCAGTAGCTGCTCTTTTGGGGGGGGGGTGAGAATTTAGAAAGGGATGAGTTGGGCTACAGTCCTATCCACACTTTCCTGGGAGTAAGCCCCATTGACTATAAGGAGACTTACTTCTGAGTAGACATGCCTAGGCTTGGGCTCTCAGGCTAATATCTTAGTCACACTTTCCTGGGAGTAAGCCCCATGGACTAGAATGGATGTACTTCCTGGGTCCCTTTCAGGGAGAAGGGCAGGATACAAATAAAGTTTATTATTATTATTTATTATTATGTACTTCTGAGTAGATATGCCTAGGACTGGGTTCAATGAGAGACTGCCACTCTCAAAGGCTTCAATCCTATCCACACTTCCTGGGAGTAAGCCCCATTGATTATAATGGAACTTATTTCTGAGTAGACATGCTTAGGATTTTGCTTTAAATGCATTATGGCAGCCACTTCCTGCTTGATGACATCACTTCTGGCGCTGGCATCACAAATGTCACTTCCTGCTTGATGATGTCACTTCTGGTCATGACATCACTTCCAGATTTAGTTGTTGGCAACCTTCAGTCTCGAAAGACTATGGTATCACGCTCTGAAAGGTGGTTCTGGAACAGCATCTAGTGTGGCTGAAAAGGCCAATTCGGGAGTGACAATCCCTTCCACACTGGGAGCAAGTGCAGTCTGTCCCTGGTCTGTCTCCCTGGCTATGGGCCTTCCTTCTTTGCCTCTTAGCCTCAGACTGTTGACCAAGTGTCTCTTCAAACTGGGAAAGGCCATGCTGCACAGCCTGCCTCCAAGTGGGGCGCTCAGAGGCCAGGGTTTCCCACTTGTTGAGGTCCACTCCTAAGGCCTTCAGATCCCTCTTGCAGATGTCCTTGTATCGCAGCTGTGGTCTACCTGTAGGGCATTTTCCTTGCACAAGTTCTCCATAGAGGAGATCCTTTGGGATCTGGCCATCATCCATTCTCATGACATGACCGAGCCAACGCAGGCGTCTCTGTTTCAGCAGTGCATACATGCTAGGGATTCCAGCACGTTCCAGGACTGTGTTGTTTGGAACTTTGTCCTGCCAGGTGATGCTGAGAATGCGTCGGAGGCAGTGCATGTTTCGGTGGGTCCTGGACAGACTGTCATTTTAAAAAGTGGGTCCCATGCTGAAAAACCTGAGAACCACTGGACTAAGGGTTTTTCTGAAGGAAAAAAAAAAGTGTTAAGGAGCTACACTGCAACAATAAAAGGATAATGTAATTAATGGTCAATTTAGATAGGATGTCAATTTGGTTTATTCCAAAGCTACCTATCAGTTGCTAAAAATATTATATGGTTTAATTGGGTCACAGATTTTGCTAAATGTTCTAAACAACTGATTTTATCAATATTTGAAAAAGTGAGATAAAATACAAGAAAAAAACAATGGGGAAGAAATTGATGTTGGCCCCCAACTATCATGGTGCTGCACCATGTTGAGCAAACTTCCTAGTCACGACACTCAGATACTGCTTGCTGACTGTTCTCCCAAATATATACAATGTTAGGAGAGGCACACCAACAAAGTTGCTGTTTCATTTTGCATCAGCAGCACATTCAGATCAAGACTTTCAGCCCAATCCACAATCTGGTCAACCCACAGTGCTTGTGCATCATCATATAATATTGTTCCCTTGCAGTCTATGATACTATCTATGAGTTGATTGCAAGAGGACAAAATTTCTTGGAGGGAAGGTGAGTGGGAGTGTTGAATAATTAAAAAAGCAAGCTAACAAACTTGATGAGAAATGGAGCAATCCACAACCAGCAGCCTTCTGTCCTAACACACTATCTACCTTGCAGCAGAGCTAGAACCAGTAACAAAAAAGACTTGCATTTGCTATCCCAGCTGGGGACTATAAAAGTCAGTTAGCCTGGAGGGTCTTGTTCAGACTATGTCCCTTCCTATTTTGACTCATCTTTAAAACTATAATTGCACTGTCCCTCTTGCTTCCACCTTTTTGGCCCCCTCTTTGTAAAATCCTCATTGTTGTTTTCCTCCCTTTTATTGAGTTTCCCTGGATTTTCCTGGATAGATATTCCCCAGTATCTATCCAGGAAGTGTGGAAGCACCATGCATCAGTTTGGGCCCTATCAACTGTTTTCCCTCACCCAGTGTGTAAGTGTTTTGGTTTTAAACTCAGGCCCACAATTTCTCCTCTTATAACTGGAGGTTGCTGGTGGGGAAACCTAAACCTTTTTTTCACTCTCCCTGCCTCCAGAAACTCTTTCCCTCAGTCTCCTCAGAAAGCTCTCCTATACTTGCTTCACAAGGCTAAAAAGAGTTGCCACATAGGATTCTATGCACTGCATAGGGTTACACTTGCCAAGTTCAGCATATAGTTTTTGTATCTGTGTTGCAAGGTGCAAAAACCAAGATGTTACAAGGGATCCTAGATGTTACAAGAGATCTCAGATGTTGCACTGTAATCCCAGGTACCAAAGCAAACTCAGAAGGCAAAGGTGATCAAATCCAGGCCTTTATTGTAAATCCAAAGTGAGAGAAATCACACCAACGTTATGCGAAGCTTTGAGAGTGTGTGTGTACAAGTCAGAAGTGGAAGTAGAGAAGTGAAGCGAAGCCCAGAGTGCCTTCTGCAGCACACTTTTATAACAAACTGGGGTTCCCTCCTTGAGACACATAGATTTCTCTTTGGAGACAATTCATTGGTGGGTTCAAAACATCTGTTGTTCCATCTTACATCATACACAATTCATATACCCCCAGCAGTTAGCCAATGGCACTGCACGCACAAGTTACCTCACCTCATAACCATCGTATGACTTACTGTGGCCTTCGTGTGTAGCCCGTGAAATGCAACATACTTGCTATTGACGTCACGGTGTGCGTGTTCATCTAAAAACTGCTGTGAAATGATTTTCTCTGGGAATCTGACCTTTGCAATGTGTTAATCTGGAAATGCTTTGCTGTGAACCTGGAAGTAGCTTTTGATATGTTGTCTTAAACCTCTAATGCTGTTAGACTACTACAACTTAAAATATTACTACTTGCTAGTCACATGTGTTAATGCACCAAAACTGGTTTCTGAAATGAAGAACAAGAACAATAAGGAGAGCTGGTTTGAATACTTACTTTCTAGCATGTGTGTGCACAGCCTAGTGCTCCAAAAGTCTTCAAACTGGACGTTAAAGCAATGTTAAAACTTCAAGCCGAATTCCAAACCGCATTTTTAATAGTACCCCTTTTTTTTTTCCTGTGGTCTGAAGACAAAGAGCTTCTTCATTGTGCTGGCTAGTCTTATCAGAATGTCCTGAGAACAATTGTCATGCTGCCAAGTCCCAGTCAACTGTTTGACTTGTAGGAAAAAAACTGAAACCATTTTAACATTCAGACAGAAATGGACCAGAAGGATGCTGCAAGAACGTCAGGTGAGCATTCCTGTTGAACATACCTGACAGTCCTTTCACCTTGTATCATCTGCAGCACAACACAAGCTGCTTTACAGTCCCTTATGTAGGTTAACAGCCCAATCATGAGCTGCCCAGGGTGTACAGCTTCGGCGGCACAAAAAATGGCTGCTGCCACATCCTGCATGCCTTGGGCAGCCGCGGGTGGCACCTCGGGAGACAGGGACTTTCGTCCCCTTCTCCCAGGTAAGGGAAGTAGCCCCACAATGGGGTTACTCTATTCACCACCAATCAAAAGGTCAGGGTGAGGGAAGAGCATTTGTGTAGGGCACCGAGCCCCACACTAATGCTCAGGATCCGGTGGAGCTCTGCTCACCTCCCTGCTTCCCCACTCCCTCCCCATCACACCTCCTGCCTCCCCCCTCCCTGGAACCCTCCTCCTCGCCTCTCCCTCTACCCCCACTTTCCACGGCTCGGTGGTCCATGAGACCGCCGAGCAGTGTAGGCTGGGCACTAACCCGGTACTAGCCCAGTGCTGGCCAGCGTTGGGCTAGCCCAGGTGCTAGCCCGGTAGTAAGCTTCACAAACATGCCTTAAAGCATTTTTTGCAACAGTGCACACCGGTGGTAAGCCAGTGCGCTGAGGCCAGGATTAGGCTCTAAGTTAGGTTATCCACTGGCTTAAATCAAACTACTGGACTTTGTTTTCCATTTTGAGTGATTTTAGATTAGATTGTTGGACTGTATGAAATGTTTGTCATTTAGTTTGCCAACATGTATGGCCATCAAACAGATGGTTGGCATGGAATTGGAGTGTTTCTGGGAGGCAGTCTAAGAGGAGTATCCAAGGTCAGACATTTTGGTTGTCCTCCCTTCCCTCTTTCTCCTGCTATGTTTTGAGTATTCAGTATTTGTATATAACCTTAATATATTATAGCAAGCACATGCACAAATAGGTAGGTAACACTGATTTTAAGGCAGTCCTCTCTCTCTCTCTCTCTCTCTCTCTCTCTCTCTCTCTCTCTCTCTCTGTGTGTGTGTGTGTGTGTGTGTGTGTGTGTGTGAACACATATGAGGGAAGCACATAAAATTGTGCTAGTCATTCCATTTGTTTTTTATGTACATTACATTTTCTTTCATGAAAATACAGTTAGGAAGGAGAATGGAGCAATCAAGTCAGATATCTGAGATATGCATGTGAAGTAGCATGCACCTGAATAATGCCCTGCATCAAAAGCACCCAACATGTATAAGGTCAGGAATGCCATTTCTAGCCTTCCTTCCACCTGGTGTGCTAATTGTCCATATGCTACATTTCATCAGGGGTACACTTCTTTTAATAATAATAACTAATAACTAATAATAACTAGGTATTTATATACAGCCTTTCTGGTCATCGGATTACTCCTTCAAGGCAGTTTATATAGGCAGGCATTTCTAAATCCCTCAAGGGGATTTTTACAATCATAAAGGTTCTCTCTTTCAAGAACCAACAACATTTCAGAATGGATCTTCCTGGTTTGGTCTCACTTCTGGCCTCCAGTTCTCCCATGCAGGCTGGAAGGCTGCTCCATCTCTCACATGGAGGGCAGCCAAGACGCTTCTTGCTCACACCAAGAGGAGGTGGAATCACTCGGCTCGGCTTCTCAGCTGCTTCAAGTTCTAGCCATTCTCAGCCGTTCAGGGAGCTGCCGGTGTCCTTGAACTGACAACCTTCTGATGTTATCTTCGGGCTAACGGAGGCTCTACCCTTTAGACCAGGGGTGCCCAAACCCCACTTGTGGCCCTCGGGGACTCCCAATGCGGCCCTCAGAGAGCCCCCAGTCTCCAATGAGCCTCTGGCCCTCCAGAGATTTGTTGGAGCCCGCACTGGCCCAACGCAACTGCTTTCAGCGTGAGGGCGACTGTTGACATGGGTGTGTGTGTGTGTGTGTGTGTGTGTGTGAGAGTGAGAGAGAGAGAGAGAGAGAGAGAGAGACTCTACAAGTTTTCAAAATCACTAAAATCAGAGTTTGGAGGAATAATACCATCATGTTATATAACAATCAATGTGTAATTTCATGCAGAATGCAATGAAACAAACCACATTGAAATATCTGTGTTCTATCAAAAGGTACAGCCAAAAAACCAGTGGGGGTGGGTTGATGGTATATCACCACGCCCACCACCTGGGGCGTTGCCCTGCCCACTGCATGGGGTGACGCGCAGGCCTCCCGCACCGGGTGACATGAATCCTAGTGACACCACTGATCCCTACTCTGCCAGCCAACAGCATTCATGCCATCTTCCTCTTCCACTGTTGTTACCACCATCAGCCCCAGTAGGCTACCCCTGCTCCTGCCATTTGAAAAGGATGGCAGGGCAAAGTGAGTGGAGAGCAGTGTGACGGTTACCTCTTTTTTCCTTCACTGCCTCAGACTGGCTGGCACCAAGATTCCTAGAAGGTGGCAGAATACTGTATTCCAGTGTTCCTCAACCAGTAGTACAGGTACCACCAGTGGTACTTGAGGTGGTGTCTGGTGGTACTCATTAGACCCCTGGAACCTACTGCCCAGCAACGAGACCAGAACTGCAGCACAAAAAACAGTGGGGGAGGCTCTAAAGCATGCTTTTCCGTGCTCCAAAAAGTGCTCCCATCCACCCTGAGCCTCTTACCGGTGTTTGCTGTGTCGCATCTGATCTCCCAACCCACAAGTAACTGGCAATGATGTTATCGCCAGTTACTTCTGGTGGTATTTCGAATAGGTGGACCATGTGAAGTTGCACAGCAGAGGACAGATGTTGAGAAATACTGCTATATACAACAAAACACTTGGTTGTCCTTTGGTTACAATTGTAAAAGGAACTACACTGTCCTATTTCAGAGGTTTGCAGGGAGAAACCCTCTTGCTTGCTTGCTTTCCTTTTAAACTATCCTTGCTTCCCTTGTAAAACAGTCTGGATATCCTCATAGGGCATATTAGCAAATTGTGCCAATGCTTCCCTGAGATGCTTTGAAGCACTGCCTTGTGAAGAGGAGTGAGGGGCGACCAGCCAAGATGGGGCTTTGGGTGGAAGAACTCAAGTGCTGATAGGCTTCTGAGGCAAATTGGAAGCCTGCCCCTGGACGATTTGGCAAAAGCCTGCACTGGTACCCCCATGGCTCCCTCACCTGACCCATTAAGCCAGGGGTGTCAAACTTATTTCATACAGAGGGCTGAATAGCATTCATGATGCCTGCTGAGGGTTGAAAGTGATGTCATTAGGCAGGAAGTGATGTCATTAAACAAGTCATAACCAAAAACAAGCACTTCTCACTTAGGAACTCATTAGCTGCAAATGACAGAACAGAAAATAAGCAAATCTTGATCATATTTCAAGATATGGGAGAGCCCCATTTTCATGCAATGATGTGTATGTGCAACCTCCTGATTTTAGAAATGGGCTATGTCAGAATGCCAGATGCAAGGGAGGGCACCAGGATGAGGCCTCTTGTTATCTGGTGTGCTCCCTGGGGCATTTGGTGGGCCGCTGTGAGACACAGGAAGCTGGACTAGGTGGGCCTATTGCCTGATCCAGTGGGGCTGTTCTTATGTTCTTATGTTCACTGCTCAGCAGCTGAGAGCCTGAGGGCCAGATATAAAGCTTCTGCAGACCACATTCGGCCCCTGGGCCTTATGTTTGACACCCCTGCATTAAGCACTCCATTGCTACCAATACTGAGGATTTGGGATCCAGCTAGCCAGTAGGCCCTCTGATGACCATGGGTTCTTAGCCTGTGCCTGATCTTGCTGACTCTTGATACCACCCTTGCATGTGAGACAATGAGTGACCTTTAGAGGGAGTACGGTGACTCCCTTGGGAATCATTAAAGTTTCCTAGCACTGTCTTCACCTGGCTATCTCATAAATTCCTAAGGAAACCAGCTGTGCCCTGAAATATTATATAATGGGACACAGTAGACTCCAGCAGGTTTAAGACGGGGGGGAGGGGTCATGCCCCCATTCAATTGACTTAACTAGGACATAGATCTGCTTTTCAGAAGTCAGAGCATATGCTACATCCTCTTACAGTCGGTAGGTACATGGAAGGCTCCCATATGGATTGATGTTATTAATCAGACATTGCTGGAACAGTTTAAACATCAAGGGGATCCACCTAAAGTTCTAAAAGGTGCAGAGAACACATAGTAATAGATTCCCAAACCTAACCCCCCCCCCCATCTTAAACCTGACAGAGCTTGCCTTCTCCTGTCCAAGAAGGTGTGGTATTCCTGGTGTGTACTCTGGCTGAAGAGACAGCCTGCTTAGCAAATACTAATATCAATAAAGTAAAGCCAGAGCTATGGTAGAGAGCAGCTACAGTGGGAAAGTCATCTTTTGTGGGCTGTGAGAGAGGATTTTGCCTTTTTTTCCCTCTGCAAATTTGCAAGGCCTGCAATTTCGCAAATGCTCCATAACATCACAGTAAATCCAATTGCCAGACCAGCTTTCCATAAAGTCTTGAGGTGCAGCTATTAAATAGCAGAGTACTTCAAGAAAAAGCATCAATTATCCATGACTTAATCTGCTTTATATTACAAAGCCTTGGTGAGTGAGCTAGGTGGGGCAGCCGATCTCCATATTCCACTTGCGTTGGGGTGGTGGTGGTCATGGAGGGAGTGTCACAGTAATCTATAGGAATTCCATACTCCTCCCCAGGTTATCTATCCAACAGAGCTGTAGTTTTGAGTGTGCCTTAAGTTAGGCAATCTGGACATTGCCCTCCCCCCCCCATCAAAGACACAAAGCAATAACTTGGATTGCAATTGGGCCATGAATTTATTGAAAGTTATCTGCTGCACATTATATCTGATACTTGTCAGAGCACCAAGAAGGGGGGTTGTCTTGAGCTCCTGCCCATCACTTGGATCCCCATCCATATAGGGACAACAACCTATGTAAGCCACAGTCTATGACAAGCCACATCCTCCTGGCTTGCCTCCTCAGGCTGTCGTCCTCTTCTTCACAGGCTTCAGAGCAGAGGCAGGGAAGGGGTTTATAGCACCCACCTCCACCAGGTCTTGTCCAGCCTCTCAGGGTCCTTCCAGCTAGTCTCCCTGGCCTCTTTCATCCCTGCCCCTATCCTTATATTTCCCTGGCTTTGGCTGATCCCTTTTCTGTACCTGATTCCACCCACACGACCAGGCCACCTTCTGGGTTCTAGGCCTCTTCTTCTTGGTTGTGGGAAAGCTCCTCACTGTGCCTTGCTGCTCCCTGGCTGCCCCATCGTCAGGCTGGGGGGGGGGCGGGCAGAAGGAGCAAAATCCCAGGGGTCAGGGTCATGAGAAAAACTACACAGTACAAAACAAATTTATTACAAAATAAATGTGGGTTCTTCAAATCTCAGCCTATCCAGGGCTGTATTTCCATCTCAGCTTTAATCCACTTTAATGCACTTCTGTTACCTCAATGTATTCTGGACAATGTAGATTGTTAAGGGTAGCTCTAACAGTTCTCAGATTCCTTAACAAACCACAGTCCCTCCAGAACACACTAGGAGAAAAGAAGAAAGTAAATTAAAGCTGTAGTGGAAATGCAACCCTACAATTCAAACATGGGAAAGTGAAACATCTTCAAACCAGAACTACCCTGCCCCAGTCATCAGTTCACAGAATTCCTAGTAAACACACCTTCTAGTTTCGTGTGTGTCTAGAACACATGGCATTGGATCAATTCCACATGTGTTTTGGCATTGCTTGAAGGTGAAAGTAACAGTTTGGAGTACAAATAACTCCAAACTGTTACTTTCACCTTCAAGCAATACCACAATAACAAATAACTCTGGCACAGAAAAGAAGGGGGAGCCAGGCAAGCTGATTTCACCTGGACTTTGTTCCAAAATCATCACATTGTAATGAGGGAGATAGTGGCACTGGTCGTGCCAGCTGCCTCCCCAACAGAGGTCTTTGGATTGCCGGAGAGTCCATGCACAGCCTCGAAGACACTCAGAAGGCCTTGTAAGGACAGAAGGATTTAGGCCCTTCACAGGACCTAAAAAACCTCACTTCCAGTTTCTTGGAGAAACTGGAACTGACATTTTAATGCCCTTAGAAGGCCTTTTGAGGGTTGGGGAGACCATGTGCGGCCTCTCTGGCTCTCAGAAGGCCTCTGGGCAGGAGGCAGCTGGTGCGATCAATTGGGGGGGGGGCTGCCAGGCCAGGGGGGGAGCAATTTGAAGTCATGGTCCTAGGAGGCACCGAGGCCAGAACCACTACTGAGCTACAAATCTGGTGCAGGCCCAAGGAGACCCATTGCAGAGCAGGAGGTTTACAGAGGGGTATGGGACTAATTACCCTTTCCCCTCTGAAGCCTCCTGATTCCTCCCCACTCAGTGTGCTCATTTTTGGCACAGCTGCATGGGTGGGGGAGGATAGGATTGGGCTTTAACTGAGGCTCCATTGATTTCAGCTGAAATTAAGGAAGACCAGGTTCTTTGGACTGGGATCTTGGACAACTGCCAAAAATCTCAAAAATCTTGTACAAAGAAATGTGACAGTGGAGAAGCAGTGAGTATCATCCACTATGTCTGTCTTTGTGGACATCACTCCTGACCTGCCATCTTTCACTGTCACCCTATTTTTTCTTTCTCTTTATCTGTTCCCCCCCCCCTCGTCCTCTGTCCCTGTACCACCTGCCAGCCAAGTCAGGAGCACTGTGCCCTTTGAACACACTGCCTGTCCCGCTACCCCACATGTGTCAGATTCTGTAAATGTGAATGTGCATCTAAGCAGCTGTGTGATGTATGAACTGCTGCCAGGTCTGACGTGTGCTGTTGTCACTGTGTGCACACTTAGGATTCGTACCACTCTGTCTTCCTGTGGCATCTCCTCCCTCTGCTTCCTCCAGGCCATACTGATCATGTCTAATTGTAGCAGCAGCCTCTGTGATGTCTGGCTAGTGTGTAGCCAGCCAACAAGCCAAGCCAAGCATTTTTCAGCTTGGGAAACAGCATCAAAGATCCTGATATGAAGCAATCCTTGGCCTGAATAAATAGGAAAACATTCCTTTCCTTCCTTCTATCTGTCAAAGGGCTCAGTCAAAACACATGCAGCTATTATTCTCTCAATCCGAGGGTATCTCTGCTCCAGCAATCTTCTCCACCCTTCAATTCAAGTTTTAATTAAATTACCTACTCTGGTCCTCTTAGTTGGCAAAAGGAAGAATTGAAATTACTGGGTGTGTTAAATTGTAAATTTGCAGACTCTAGAAAAGGCACAAGTAACTTAAGGCATAGTAAACTTTACACACATGTTCTACTGCAAAAATATTGGAGCAAACTAAATAATTGTTTGCATTTCAGCACATTTGACTGAAATTGTAAGCTATGTGCTTTAAGTTCCAAGAATTATTGAACAAATAAAAATCCTTGTGTCTCCCACATACTAGTAACGTGTTTTAATTCAGTTCTTACATTCAAATACAAAACTGAGTCAGTGTTAAATACTTAGGGAATATTGTATTGTGTAAGTTCATTGAACAGGAATGCAAAATGATGAGCCAGTTCCTAAAGTCAGTTACAGGATGGTCTACACAAAGATGATCCAACTTTCACTGCTAAGGGAGCTGCAGTACCTTGCCCCCCCCCAGTGCAAATGCAGAAGTAATTGGTGGTGACGTGATGCCATAACTTACGAGTTCTGAGCTGCCGAAGTCACTTCAAAGGAGGCCATGGCAGGAGATGAGAAGAGGCGGTGGGTGCAGTGGGGCTTTTCAATCTCTCTGCCATGCCATTTAGGCTTCTCCTTGGAGAAACTGGAATGACACAGCAGGGAAGATCATAAAACCGCTAAAGTGGGAGGAGGGGGTGGGTGCAGAAGGGTTCTTGGTCTAAATAAAATATTGAAATGAATGAGGACCCACCTGAAATTGTCTTGCGACCCACCTAGTGGGTCCTGACCCATAGTTTGAGAAACACTGCTCTAGATTTTTGCTGTCAGCCAGCTTCAGAAGTTCAAAGAAAATAACAGTTTAAGGAGTAACAACAGCTACAAAAGTTGAACCTCTTTCTTTTTTTCCTTTCTCCTTCTCAGTGGCAGCTAGGTCATTTGACACCCCCTCCCCCCATACAAGAAAATTAATTAATCTGGACTCCAAGTCCAGGCAGGAGCCCAGGTTTATCTGTGGCAAGGTTGAAAGGAGCAACTCAAGAAGACTCAGTACCAGGAGTGAAAGTTTGCAGGCTCTTTATTCAATCCCATGCAATGGGTGCTCACGGGACTCTTGTCCAAAGCAAATTAGCACACCCACCTATGGTGGTTTGCCTTCTTATGCTTTTTCCGTCTCTTTTTCTTAAAATCCTATACATTGATTGGCTGACATTTGCATGAGAGATGGGCAAGAGGTGGGCAAATAATTGATTGGTTACAATTTGCATCAGAGATGGGCAGGAGGTGGGGTTTCACCTTAAAAGCTGAAAAAATACAAAATTTCTAAAGGCATGTAGGTTATACTACATGCAGTATAACACAAAATACTCAAAGACAGGTGTGGAGACCAACATGGCCCATAAGTGATAAGATATTTTTTTTGGCATGCTTAGCATAACACACCATCCCAGGCACATCTACCAGTGCTCCTTGGTACCGTTGCCTCGTAGCGTTATCTGACTGTATTCCATACCTGTTTGTTAGCATAAACACTGTGGGGCCCCTCTGCAAAGCCAAGGCTTTTTGTCTTTTTTTTTTCTTTTTCTTTTTTTACTACACTAAAGGAAGCAGCCTTGATTTCTATGCTTCTCTTTTAACCAATGATTCTTACTTCTGTGATTATGGAGGCCTTTAACTGAAGTCACAGTCTGGGGTCAAAGGTTACCCTGCCTTATATCCACCCAGTGAACCTTGGCCACAGAGGCCAAAGTTCAACTGGAAGCCCAGCTCCACCTGCCTGGTTGACCTGGGCTCTGGAGTTAAGAGAGTGCTTATCCCACCCTACCCAAACACAAACACTGGATCCATTCCTGACTCAGTGACGTACTGCCCCTGCATCTGGAGGCTCAATGTAGCCATCATGATTAATAACCACTGATAGACTACAGTCCATCATGAACAGGGTGACCAGACATCCTCTTTGCCCAGGACACCCTCTTTTTTAGCCTTGAGTCCTGGAAAAACTTAAATGTCCTCCTTTCCCTGTGAGTGGGTCCTTGCAGGCCATACATAGCCTTATAATTAACAAATTATATGTAATATAGTTTTAAATTTAATGTGTAGTGTTTAAATAAACCATGTAAAATCAATATACAAGTGTTTTTAGCTTTTATTTTGTCATGTTCTACATTTTTCTTGAATGTCTTAAATTTTGGGATGCCGTGGCCTCTTTTGTGGTTATGCAATCTGGTTACCCTGACCATGAATTTTTAGAATCCACTTTAAAAGTCATCTAAGCCAGTGACCAACACCACCCAACCTTCCAGTGGCATCACTGGGGTTGGTGTCACCTAGTCTGGTAACTCATAGTGTCACCCTCATTTATTTATTTAACTATAGAACAGTACAGGTTACCCAATCAATCAGTAACTAACAAAAAACCAGTGGCCAACTTGATGACACTCGCACAACTGAATAGGAGCTTGAGTATTAGCTCTGATGCATGGAAAAAGGAGCTGACTCAAAATATCTTATGTTTTGCTGTGTCATAATATCACATTGTTAGCTCTCAGAAAACTCAGGCTCATTGGTCAGTTTTTAGTTAAAGAAATCTGCTTTTTGTGACATAAGGCAGTTGTGTTTTCCTTTTCTGGTTATTAGCTATAGCTTTTGTTATGATATATGCCCCAGGCCTGTAGAGAATTTACAGGCTGGATAGAGCAAGGCTAAGCCTTGATGTATTGGCCTGCATACATACAATGTGGAAGCACTGATGCATCATGGGAGTGGCTGATACAATATCATGTCACCAGATATGTCACCAGACAGTGAGTCATAGGATCACCAGATCGTAGCCCGCCTCTCATTGGCCAGTGCCAGTATATGTTGCAGCCTGTGCAAGCTGCTATGTGGGAGATGTTGTGTGGAGTGTCTGCGGGAAGCTACGTCGGTGAGGTTGGTGATCAGAGTATTCAGAAAGAGAGCTATCTGTGCTGATTGCTTGCACAAACTGCCTTTGAACTGTAAATATTGTACATACTTCAAGTAAAAGAACATCTGGTGGTGGAGCACTGCTGTGTGGCTTGTTATTTCCCGGGAATACTTGCCTAACCTTGAGTCTCTGAAGCTGCGGTGTCGGAAGCATACTGCAACAGCTTTTGATTGAACACAGATATTTCAATGTGGTTTCTTTAATTATATTCTGCTGTAAATTACACATCAAATGGTATATAAAAAAGTTTTATTGCCTGGTGTTTTGGGCTCAGTGAGCAAAGGGTCAGCTGCCAGGAGGGTGGAGGAAGGAGTACGTTATTGGAACACCTGTGTCTGAACTCTAGATCAGGGGTGCCCAAACCCCGGCCCTAGGGCCACTTGTGGCCCTCGAGGACTCCTAATGTGGCCCTCAGAGAACTCCCAGTCTCCAATGAGCCTCTGGCCTTCCAGAGACTTGTTGGAGCCCGCACTGGCCCAACGCAACTGCTTTCAGCATGAGGGCAACTGTTTGACCTCTCGCGTGAGCTGTGGGATGAGGGTTCCCTCGACTGCTTGCTGTTTCGCAGCAAAGGAAAGGCCAGCCTTGCTTTGTGCAAGGCCTTTTATAGGCCTTGAGCTATTGCAAGACCTTCATTCATTCATATAAGTTCATCTTTAATATATTCATTTATGTAAACTTATGTAAATTTATTCAAATTTTAAATGTAAATTAATTTTTTTTTCCTGGCCACCAACACAATGTCAGAGAGATGATATGGCCCTCCTGCCAAAAACTTTGGACACCCCTGCTCTAGACCAGGGGTGACCAAACATTTTGGGAGGAGGGCCACATCACCTCTCTGATGCTGTTGGGGGCCGGGGGGAAAAAAAGAATTAATTTACATTTAAAATTTGAATAAATTTACATAAATGAATTTATTAGAGATGGAACTTATATGAATGAATGAAAGTCTTGCTATAGCTCAAGGTCTATAAAAGGCTTTGCACAAAGTAAGGCCAGCCTTTCCTTCGTTGCCACTGCTGCATCATAGACGTGGAACAGCAAGTAGTGGAGGGAGCCCTCATCCCACAGCTCAGGTGAGAGGTTGAACAGTCGTCCTCATGCTGAGAGCAGTTGCGTCGGGCCAGCATGGGCTCCAGTAAGTCTCTGAAGGGCCAGAGGCTCATTGGACACTGGGGGCTCCCTGAGGGCCAGATTGGGAGCCCCTGAGGGCCGCAAGTGGTTCCCGGGCCAGGGTTTGGGCACCCCTGCTCTAGACTGACAATTGGCTCCTTCTCTCTGCAGCTACCTGCAAAAGCCTCTGGCTTGCCAGAGGCGCAAGCCAAAGGGCTCTTGATCCGTGGCTCTTAGCACGGGGATCCTGCCCAGAAGACCAAAGTGCCCTTCCTGGTTGGCAGACTGAAAACAGCGGTTGGATTATTCCTCCCCTTCTGTTAAAGGCAGGGGAGAGAGGAGCAACTTAAATTCTTAGGGCAGCACAGTCTTTTTTTCCAGCAGAGGATTGGCTTGTGAGACACCCAGTGCTAGGCTTGCCATGTTTTTATCTTTTTCATAAGCAGTCCTGCTGGGTGTTTCTCTCTGTATAGGCCAGTCTCAGAAGGTGGGCCTCGCCACATGTGTTTCTTTTTAGGAGGGAGCTCAGGGGAAGGGAGGGGTGCCACTATCAAGAGAGTGACGGGCCAGGGGAGATATGGCGGTGGGGGCTGGACAGGCCATTACAGGAGAAGGAGAGTTCATCATAGGCAAATCATCTCTCCTTCTGGTCCTTCCTCCAATTCTCAGATGCCTGGTGGTCTCGGCAGTGAGTCCCTGGATCTGAAGCTGCTGCTTTTGAATGCCAGGTCAGTGAATAATAAAACTTGCAACATCCGGGATTTAATCCTGGATGAGAAAGCCGACCTGGTATGCATTACGGAGACCTGGTTGGACATGGCAGGAGGAGTTAATCTCTCTGAACTTTGTCCACCAGGTTTCCAGGTGTTGCAGCAGCCAAGATTGCAGGGACGGGGAGGGGGAGTTGCAATGGTCTATCGTGAGTCCTTCTCCCTTATCAGGTGCCCTGTTCAGCAGTTTGCTGGGTTCGAGTGCCTGCATGTTATGTTGAGAGGGCCGGAGAGGATTGGGATTCTTTTGGTGTACCGCCCGCCCTGCTGCCCAACAGTCTCCCTGCCTGAGCTGACTGGGGTGATCTTGGGGGTAGCATTGAAGTCCCGGGCCTACTAGTGCTGGGGGACTTCAATGTTCATGCCGAGGCCCCCACAGCAGGTGCAGCGCAGGATTTCATGGCCGCCATGACAACCATGGGCCTGTCCCAGAAGATCTTGGCCCCAACACATACTGCAGGACATGTGCTGGACCTGGTGTTTACAGCTGGGCACAGGGGCAGTGATCTGGATGTAGAGGAGATCAAGATCACTCCGTTGTCATGGACAGATCACTTCCTGGTAAGGTTTAGGCTTGTTGCAACTTCCTACCTCCGCAGAGGCGGGGGACCGTTTTCTATGGTCCGCCCCCGGAGGCTAATGGATCCTGAAGGTTTCCTGAGGGCTCTGGGGGATTTCCCCACTGCCAAGACTGGCGTCTCATCTGAGGCCCTGGTTGAACTCTGGAATGGGGAAATGACCAGGGCAGTGGATGAGATTGCTTCGGAGCAACCTCTGCCACGTCACAGACTCAGAGCGGCTCCTTGGTTCACTGAGGAGCTGCGAATGATGAAGTGGCAGGGCAGGCGTCTAGAGCGACGGTGGCAGAAAACTTGGGATGAATCCGATCAGACACAGAGTAGAGCTCATTACAGAGCCTATTCCGTGGCGGTGGTAGCAGCGATCGTTCTTCTCTGCTACCATTGCGTCTGCTGACAACCGTCCGGCAGAGCTGTTCTGTGTGGTGCGGGGCCTCCTCCATCAGGCTCCTCCAGTAGATCAGGAGGAACACACGGTCAGCCGCTGTGACGTGTTTGCACAACACTTTGCAGATAAAAATCGATCGTATTCGTCACAACTTGGGTGCCACATAGACAATGTCTGACGTTGTCCCCTTGGCAACTGCTTGTCCAGTGTTGTGGGATTCTTTTCAGCTTGTACAGCCTGAGGATGTGGACAGACTCCTTTGGAGTGTGAGGCCATCTGCCTGCCTGCTTGACCCTTGCCCAGCTTGGCTGAAAAGAGCTGCCCGGGGTGGACTGGCTGAGTGGACGGGGAGGGTGGTTAACTCTTCCTTGATGGAGGGGACGTTGCCATGTGCTTTGAAACAGGCAGTGGTTTGCCCCCTCCTGAGGAGGCCCTCCCTGGATTCCACTGTGTTAGACAACTACCGGCCAGTCTCCAACATCCCGTTTCTGGGCAGGGTAATTGAGTGGGTGGTGGCGTCTCAACTCCAGTGGGTCTTGGATGAAGCGGATTATCTGGATCCTTTTCAATCTGGTTTCAGGCTGGGCTTTGGGACGGAAACTGCCTTGGCCGCCTTGGTGACCTACGCCGGGGACTGGACAGGGGGAGTGCGTCCCTGTTGGTCCTGCTGGACCTCTCAGCGGCTTTTGATACCATCGATCATGGTATCCTTCTGGGCCGATTGGCCGAGTTGGGAGTTGGAGGCACTGTTTTGCGGTGGTTCCGCTCCTACTTGGAGGGTCGGTCCCAGATGGTGGTGCTGGGGGATGCCTGTTCGACACCCTGGCCCTTGAGGTGCGGGGTGCCACAGGGTTCAATTCTGTCCCCCATGTTATTTAACATCTACATGAAACCACTGGGAGAGGTCATCCGGGGGTTTGGAGTGGGGTGCCATCAATATGCCGATTACACCCAGTTCTATCTCTCCTTTCCTCCAGACTCCAGGGTGGCGGTTGAGGGCCTGGAGCGCTGTCTGGAGGCAGTGAGGATCTGGATGGGGGCTAACAAGCTGAAATTAAATCCGGATAAGACAGAGGTTCTCCTGGTTCGGAAATCCTCAATGCAGGTGCTGGACTATGGGCTTGCGCTGAATGGGGTTGCACTCCCCCTGAAGGAGCAAGTTCGCAGCTTGGGAGTCCACCTGGATTCGTAGCTGCTCCTGGATTCCCAGGTGGCGGCTGTGGCTGGGGGGACTTCGCCCAGCTTTGGCTGGTGCGCCAGCTGCGGCCGTACTTGGATCGTGCAGACCTGGCCACAGTGATCCATGCCACGGTGACATCGAGGTTAGATTATTGTAACACGCTCTATGTGGGGCTGCCCTTGAAGACGGTTCGGAAACTGCAACTAGTGCAGAATGCAGCGGCCCGTGTAGTTACTGGAGGTAGGCGGTTTGACTCTGTCAGTCCGCTTCTCCAGCGGCTGCATTGGCTGCCCATTCGTTTCCGGGCTCAATTCAAGGTGCTGGTTTTGACCTTTAAAGCCCTATACTGCTCTGGGCCAGGGTATCTTAGAGATCACCTACTCCTGTACAATCCGGCTCGTCCTCTTAGGTAATCAGAGAAGGCCTTTTTACAAGTTCCGCCGCCTAGGGAGGTACATGGGGTGGCGACAAGAAATAGGGCCTTCTCAGTAGTGGCACCAACGCTATGGAATTCCCTTCCCCTTGACTTAAGAATGGCTCCCTCTCTTGAGACATTTCGGCGAGGCCTAAAGACCCTTCTGTTTAAACAAGCCTTCTGAGTTCTCGGCCTTTTTTACATCTTTTCAACATCTTTTAATGTTTTTTAAATACTTGGTTACAGGCCTGATTCTTTTATGATTTGCTGCTCTATGCTCTTTTTACCTAACTACGTTTTATCTGACTGCTGTTTTTATGATATGTGTTAATATGCTTTTATTTGTTTTTAAATTATGTTTTTAATCTGTTTTTAACCTGTTATAAGCCACCTTGAGTCCCTTTAGGGAGAAAGGCGGGGTAAAAATGAAGTTATTATTATTATATAATATGATGGTGTTATTCCTAAAAACCACAATTTTGGTCACTAGTGGTGTCACCCCCCCCCCCAAAGGTATCACCTTACTAACACCTTATTGATTCTATGATGTGAAATAATGGCATCTCATTGGCTCTTTGGCTCAGATAATCAGTCTCACTGGTCCATTTTGAGTTAAGAAAATCTACTTTTTGTTACATAAGACAGTTGTAGTTTTGTTTTCTGGTTTTTTGGTCAAATCTTTTGATAGAATGGAGATATGTCACTCCAGTTTGTTTCATTGCATTCTGCAGTAAATTACACATTGAATGGTATATAACAGTGATGGCGAACCTTTTAGAGACCGAGTGCCCAGCCTGCAACCCAAAACCCACTTACTTACACAAAAGTGCTGATAGGCAATTTAACCTGAATACTGAGATTTTCCTTTAGAAAAAATAACTCATACATTAACATCTTTGTGCTGCTTCCCTCAGCCTGTGCTGTGCAGTGAAGAGTGCTGGCTGGGTGGCTGTATGAGCGGCTGGAACACAGGAACATAAGAACATAAGAAGAGCCTGCTGGATCAGGTCAATGGCCCATCTAGTCCAGCTCCTGTATCTTACAGTGGCCCACATCTATAATAAGGAGGTAGCACATACCCATCAGGGCTAGTAACCCATGATGGACTTTTCCTCTAGAAATTTGTCCAATCCCCTCTTAAAAGCATCTAGGCTAGATGTCATCACCACATCCTGTGGCAAGGAGTTCCACAGGCTAATTACATGCTGGGTAATTGTGCTCACTGTGTACACGCTGGGCAATTACATGCTGGGTAAGTAGGTGTTCCTCTTTTATTGAGCAGGGGAAGAGTAACTGGTTCTCCACACTCCAGCATTGTCTTTTCTGGTGGCTGTCTGCTGGTGTTCTTTTGTTTCTTTTTACATTGTGAGCCCCTTAGGGACAGGGAGCATATAAATGCTGTCAGTAACAGTAATACTGTGCATTTATTGCATTTATTTTTTAATTAAGCCAGCAGTATCCTAGTTGGATGGCTGCATCATGCTGTATTTCATGAACACTCACTATGTGTTCATGTGAAATTCTGTGAAATTCTGCCAGCTATGTGAAATTCTGCATGCACTTCTTTTCCAATAGGATTGGAGAAGCAATTCTGTGGTTTACCTTTAAGATCATATAAAAATTAGTTTTGTGTGAGGTTCTTACAGATAAGCCTCCAGTGGGCAACAAGGCAGGGCCAGCAGCATGTGCAAGGCTGGCGCTGCAAAGCCCGTGCTGTGGCCCGAGCGCTCTGCTCCCCTCCAGCTCTGATCCCCTCCAGCTATGCCACGCTGTGAGCTATGCTCCCCTCCAACCTAGCTCCTCTCCAACCCTGCCAAGGGAATGTCCACGCCATGTCCTCAGGCTGCAATCCTACCCTCACTTTCCTGGGAGTAAGCCCCACTGACTGCAATGGACTTACTTCTGAGTAAACATGCATAGGAGTGGGCTCTCAGGCTGCAATCCTAGCCATGCTTTCCTGGGAGCAAGCCCCACTGACTATAATGGAACTGACTCCTGAGTAGACATGCATAGGATTGGGCTCTTAAACTAGGAGCAACCCCCCCCTTTTGACTAGGGCTGCAATCCTACCCTCACTTTTCTGGGAGTAAGCCCCACTGAGTACAGTGAACTTACTTCTGAGTAGACATGCAATCCTACTGAGTAGAGAGTAGGATTGGGCTCTGAGGCTGCAATCCCAGCCACGCATTCCTTGGAGCAAGCCCCAATGACTTTAATGAGACCGCTGGTGCCTCAAAGCTCGCAGCAGCTTTGCTGAGCCCGCCCAACACACCAAACCTTCACGCTGCGTGCAAGCCTCCTGCTTTACCCCAGACAGGGGAGGGAGGAAGCACTCCCATTGGGCTGCTGGGGGTGACGTGAGAAACGTCCCTTCACAGAGCCTCTCAGCCTTGCTCCTCCCTGAGGACCTGGCTCTTCCCCCTGCTGTCCGTTCCTTTCTCCCGGCTGCTGGCGCCTTCCAGGGGCGGTTTGCAGAGGCTTTCGCCTGGCAGCTAGGGCGATGGCTTGAGTGCCCACCAACAACATTCTGCGTGCCCTCTGTGGCACACGTGCCATAGGTTAGCCATTACTGGTATATAACATTATGGTATTATTCCAAGAATCACCATTTTTGGTGCTAGTGATGTCCCCCCCCCCAAGGGTAGCACCCAGGGCTGGCCACGCCCCCACTAGCTACATCACGGCTCCTTCCTAGCATTTGCCTTTCTTTATTAAACTTTCTCAGTTCCAGCTCTCATGTGTTATTTCTGTTCTCCATACATTGCAACCTTCCCCCAAATCTCACTCTTTCTAAATGTTAGCCTCATATTTTTCTGTCTCCATCTTAAAACACAACACAATGAAACTCTGAAAATGCCAGCAATCACACAAACACCAAATTGGGGGTGATTTATTCTGGAAGATCCATGATAAGCAATAATATGGGCATTAGTTGTAGCATTATCCACAGGCACATAAATCATTAATAGGCTTGGGCCAGGTCAAATTTGGCAAAACATTTCCCTCCGCATCATGAACCCAGGAGATGACTCGCTGCTGGAGCTGGATGTGAGTTCAAAGGACTTTAGTTATACTGTACTTGTAGCCACAAATATTCTTACTGAGCTTCAGCAGGGTTACAACTAGTCCCACATGTGGCACTAGTCTAATGGTTCAATCCTATCCTTGGCTGACCTTTGGGGTACAGTGGCACTGACATTGCTGCATCCTGCAGACCAGCTAGGGAACATGGTCTGATGGACAGGTAAGTAAACTTACCTTCTCCTACATACCATAGTCCCCAATGGGCCTACTCCAATCTGCACCAGTTCTTTCACTGACGTAAATCTGGGTGGACCAAAGGGGACATGGCAAGGCATAAGATATTGGTGATGCCGTTGCTGCTAGAGACCACCCTGCCCTTCCCCAGCATGCTTCCTGATGGCCCTGATCACTGCCCCAGTCTTCCCTCTCTTTGCCTCTCCAACTCGCCATCTTTATACCCCTAGCCCGATTGATCATCCAATCAGGAGACAGCCCTGAAAATTCCTGACTGGGTGATGTGATGTCTGGGTGACACTGAGTGTCCTGAGATCGCTAAAAAGGTCAAACCATTTAGCCCAAGTGGTGGGGCAACAACTGAATGGAATCTCCTTTATTGTAGTGACCTCACACCTTCAGCTGGATGGAACCTTTTTAGTTTACACTGTAAACTGTTAGATGGAATCTTCAGCTAGATGGAACCTTCTTCATTTACCATATCCTTGCACCTTCCCCGACCTTCTACCACTGGCGTACCGGGGAGGCAGACGGGGCAAATGCCCCAAGTGCTGAACCTCCAGGGGTGCCTCTTGGAGCCTCACCCCAGCACCCAGGACTGCTGCGGAGAGGCAGCTGGCTGCCTCTCCATTGGTGTCTCAGTGCCGACTGAACCACCCCCTCCCCTCCTCCTTCATAGGAGGATAGGAGACAGGCACCCTAGAGAGGCACTGACACTCTAGGGCACCCATCTCGTCTCCTCTTATAAAGGAGGGGGGCAGCCTAGTTGGAGCAGAGACACTGTCTGGGAGGCAGCTTCCTGCTGCCTCCCAGGAGCGCTCCTGGGTGCCCCTGCTCCGCCTCGGAGGGCATCCCGCCGAGGCGGAGGGGACGTTCCTGGCCCAGGTTGCCCCTGCTCCACCTCGGAGGGTGTCCCTCCAAGGCAGAGGGGAAGCGGCACTCGCTCCCTCCGACTTCAGAGGAGACACCTGCCGTTTCCTGGCCCCCACGGAGCCTTCCACGCAGCTTACAAGCTGTGTGGAGGTTTCCACTGCAGCGGTCTGGGGCTGCTAGAAGCAGCCCCAGACTGCTACCATGGAGACCCCCATGGCGCAGAAGGCTCCGTGGGGCCTCAGCTGCCTCCTCTGTTCCCCCTTGTTTTCAAAGGGGGAACGGAGGAGGCAGCTGCGCGGAAGTAATTGCAGTGATGATGATGTCACCTTCTACCACCTGCAACTTCAGCTCTTTTTCTCAAAATGGAGGTCATTCCATAAAATTGATGTCAACCATGGCCTAATCTTCTTTGGTTCTCTACAGTGGTCAAAGTGCTAAAGCTCCTGTATTCCACCCCCAGAGTCCACTGCATTTTGAACCCCTTTCAGTGGTATCACTATGGTTTGTGTCACCAGGTGCAGGAGGCCAGTGCATCACCCCAATAATGGACCTCCTCCCATGCAGTGGGCGGGATAATGCCTGAGCAGTGGGCATAGTGATGTACCATTGCCCCTCTCGCTGGTTTTTTGGATATAACTTTTGATAGAATAGATATTTCAATGTGGTTTGTTTCATTGCATTCTGCATGAAATTAGACATTGATATATTACATGATGGTATTATTCAAAAACATCAAGATTTAAAATTTTGGTGAGTAGTGCTCTCATCCCCCCATGCACATCATCGTGTGTGGCTTGCTCCCCCCTAGCAATGCCACTGATCCCCACCCAACCCTGTTTTAAAATTTTTTAAATGGTCAAAGATTTGTATTAAAGATTGAATGTGATTTAACTCTTACTGCCTGGTTTGCATATGCTATGTGGTGGACACTGGAGGGTGATGAAAGTGCCTATCCCATGGAATGGATAGGTAAAAATGTACCATAGATACTTGCCTATAAGGCAAGAAATTTCTGCCAATAAATCAAGTGTAGCTCATCTTCTTGCCTTATCTGCGAGGTCATTCAGGGTCAGGGCTGCTCAGGCACATTGCAGCAGCCAGCAGAAGCCCAGAGAAAAACTGGGATTTCTGAACCACTCTCATGTCTTTGGTGATTCAAACCCATAACTAAAAAGGGTGGCAAATAACCCAAGCACTAGTTTGTAGGTTAATGTATATTTTCACATTAGTCATGTAATAAAATTCTACTTTGTATGTAAAGGATTCTTTCCAGCAATATTTTTTGAGTTCCCTTGTCATACAAGAGCAGTACTGATAACAAATGCCAAGTTGTGATCTAGTCACATCTATAATAAACAGTGACAATATCTAAGTTTGGAATTGAGGATGGTTTAAGAAACTCCAAATCATTACCAAACCCTTAGAATAGCGATTTTCAACCTTTTTCATCTTACAGCACACTGACAATTGCTAAGTTTTTCAGGGCACACCCTCAGTTTTGTTTTGTTTTTTACAATTGACAAGGCACAGCGCACTACTGTATTGTGCTGAGAGCCAGGGTGGTGTAGTGGTTTGGGAGGTGGACTTAGATCTAGAAGATCCAGGTTCGAATCCCCCCTCAGCCACAAAGCTTCTTGGGGGACCTTGGGCCAGTCACTTTCTCTCAGCCTCACCTACCTCACAGGGTTGGGGGAGCAGCTGTGTACACCACCCTGAGCTCTTTGGAGGAAGGGCGGAATAAAAATGTATAAAATTCTGGGGGCTCTCATTCCCCTACTTAGAAATTTTCCTCCCCCATTCTTCCAAGGCACAACAGCGGACAATTCACAGCACACCAGTGTGCTATGGCATGCTGGTTGAAAATCACTGCCTTAGGCGCCGAGCCTAAATCCTCTTTGAAATTGTTGCCAAAGCATATGCATGCACATACCTATTTTTTTTTTTTTTTGAAGCAGCCATTTGGTGCAAGCGAGATGTCATGTAGCTTGCACCTTGAAGCTGTAAGCCTGGGAACAGAAAACATAGCATTCAGAGTGAAGTGCATGTCTACCAGGAAAAACCTGTTTTGTCAGTTACCTAGAAATTCCAGGAAAATAAGGACCCAGTCCTATCCAACTTTCCAGTGCTGATGCATCCATGCCAATCAGGTATGTGCTGCATCCTGGAAGGAGGGCAATCATGGAGGCCTCCTCAAGGTATGGGAACATTTATTTCCTTACCTTGAAGCTGCATTGTTGCTGCATCAGTGCTGAAAAGTTGGGTAGGATTCAGCCCCTAAGAGTCTAAATACGACACCCTAGCTCCACCCAAATGCAATCAGAACAATTTCTTGCCCCTGCTTGGTTGGCATTCCTAGAACCTCATCTTCTTTTATGCTGACCTCATTGAACTAAATTTCTCTACTAGAAACTCTGTGCCATAAATCTTGTTGCCTTTCCTAACAGATAGCCCAATCCTAACAAAACAGCCCATGCTGTGATGCAGTGGTGTTGAAATGGCTACTGCTGTATCCAGCAAGGGCAACAAAGCTGCTGGAGGTCTCCCGGGGTAAGGGGACATTTGTCCTCTTGCCTCAGGAAGGCCACAGCAGCTGCTATGGGGCTTCTTGAGCCTGTACAAGCAAAATCACTGGCACAGTCCCAAGCATGCCCATGTCAGCAGATTGGGCCCAGGAGGGGAGATAGAAGCTCCCACTGGATTCCGCCACTGTCCCTACCCCTCCTAGACCCAGTTTGCCCACTCCCCCACCCCATCCTGTCTCCACACTGCTCAGCTGCACTTACTAGCCCCAGCACCTGGTACCTCTCCTATTGGAATAAGATGTCACCACATGCCCGCAGAAGCCTCCACACCAGCTCCTCCTACTACTCAACCATCACAAAGTGCTTTCTGGCACTTTTGCAATGGCTGTTGTCAGGGCAGTGCATGGGAGACTGGCACTGCAGCCCTGGAGGGACTGGGCAACAAACTACTCCACTCAGCCAGCTTCTTGATTCACCTTCTCACTACCTCTTGGTATGTCATCATTTGCCTTTTGACCACCAGGAAACTTCTGTTTAAAAATCATTCCTGTCTCTTGTTCTCTTTGTTTTTGATCCAGTAACTGGTCGAACAAATCTGAAGTTAGTGTTGCTCTAGTGAGCAAAGGTTGGCAATCATGAATTTATTCAGTTTCACTCCCTCTGGATTGCCTGATCAAGTTGTCCTGAATTTCAACCCTCTGCACTCTCACAGATTTCTGTCCACCATGGATACAAGCTCTATCCCCAATACCCCTGTTTCAAACTGACTTGAGGTACTGCTTTGCCAGAGCAGTTGGAAGTTTGAACCCAGCTTCACCAGATGCTTCTGGACTCCCAAGAATAACAGTTGCAACATTGTATCATACTCTGTGTAAATCTCACTGCAGTTGGAAGCCTACCTTTATACCAGAGGTCCTTTCTGCCCTCCTAGCCAAATGGGAAAGGTATAATTTATCTCTTTTGTCTCCCTTTTTATCCTTTTCTCGCTCTTTCACTACAGCCGTCTTGCAAGCAGCTCCATAGAAAACCTTTACTTTCCCTCCTCCAAGAGATTGCTGATGTATTTAGGGGCTTATTTAGTTTTCTTTAATACAAGCCTATTTTCTTTTGAAAGTTCTGGCCTTTTCATTCTGCCTCTAGAGGTACCCTACTTTAATAGTCAACTACTCTGGACTAATGATGTACTTTTGCAGATTTGGTATCTGAGTTATCTCTACCTGATGGATAGCAGCCTGCTTCTCCAGCTGGTCAGAGTAGCAGGAGAGAGTAATTCTCCCAGCTTTAGTGAGAAATTCCCCCTTAGTTGGTGTCCCTGTCCAAACACATCATTAAAGTGCCTGCCTGGCTATAAAGAGTGGTATCCAATCAAACTGCCTGTAACCAGAAGATTATGGATAATGAAATGTACAGTGCCTTCCAGATGTTAGCCAAGAAGTCATGGTATCTAAATTCTCATGATAAGGAACTCCTTCAGGCTCCTGTGCACTGGAAGAGAAGTCTTGGGAAAGGGAGGGGGAGCTTTTTCTAACAGTTGTAAAAAAAAAAAAATCAAGCTAATTATGAAGTGACCTGAGTTGGACTTTCCCACAACAAATAAACAGGTCACACAATGCGAAGATTGAGTTTATCTTGTACCAGCAGACACAGATGACTAAGTGGTTAGCTACTCATACCTCAAACATTTTAATTGCAACTTTAATTAATTTTAATAATGTATGAAGACTGACAATCCAGACTGACTTGAAGATACTTATGATTATCATTATTTGAAATGTTGTGGCAGCTACACTACAAGATTAGACAGCTGGTGTTTCAAAGATTTGCTTCCAATATGCTTATTAAAATGAATCCTGAAAGCTGAAGTTAAAGCCAAGGCAAAAGAACTTGTCATACAGAACTCTGCTCATGCACAGAGTAGACCATACAATTTATTCCAGGTATAGCTATCCATGATGGAGTCTGGGTAGAACTAAATGGATTAATTCAGCTCTCCACAAACACTTTAAAGAGCTAATAAAACATTGAACAGCCATTCATATTTCATGATCACTGTCTGATGAACAATTCAGCACTAGGAAGGACACAACATAAGAACATAAGAACAGCCCCACTGGATCAGGCCATAGGCCCATCTAGTCCAGCTTCCTGTATCTCACAGTGGCCCACCAAATGCCCCAGGGAGCACACCAGATAACAAGAGACCTCACCCTGGTGCCCTCCCTTGCATCTGGCATTCTGACATAACCCATTTCTAAAACATTAAGCTAAAACATATCTTTTATTGAGTTAATTCAGAAACATCATAAAAATAAAGTTGCACTAATCACAAATCTAAACTCACCAACTGAATGTGGTGAGTTGATGATATCTGATACAGTTCCTATGGTAGAGCACCAATATCTGTTGTAGAAGGTCTAAAATAGTAACAGTCTGTTTTGTCCTTTGTCTATACAGGCCTGAACCTGGCATCCACCTTGGAGAAAACACACACAAGAAGGCTAACATATCCAGTTTTGAATAAGGTGAACAATTGGCCACTAGATACATGATGTATTTCAGGCTTTTCCCATTAGGAGGCTTGAATCATTAGGTGTTATACCTTAATAAATTTCTGGAGCAAATTCTGTACTTCAAGGTGATATGCTAGCTATAACACTTCAAATTAAAAAAAAATTGTTTCAAGAGGTATGCTATGCCTGAAGCTATATGATATGCCTGAAGCACAGGTGGATAATACCCTCTCTCTCTTTCTCTCCACTTTTAGGAAAGAACTCACAATTCATATTTATTGCGACATTCTATTTTACATAACTTTCCTGGGAACTATGTGGGAGCTAAATCCATCCTCAGTAAGTATGCTAGAGAACAATGATGAGTTATGTGGCAACAACTTGAAGGAAAACTATGGAAACAATCTAGATCAAGTTAAGTATTTTTATGTTCCCGGCAGCGCAATCCTAACTGGCACTTAAGCCAGTTCAGGTCCCTTGCACTGCCTTCCAGGTGTCAAAAATGTGCCTTAAAGCATGTTTGCACCACCTTGGGAGTCAAGTAGGCTGGTGTGGAGGCCTGTTCTCACCCAATGAGGACAGATCCAGCCCTGGACACCATGGGTTTGTGCCAGTTTGGACAGGCCAGCACAGGGAGTGGAAGAGGGTGGTTGGAGGACAGAATGGAGGCAGGAAAGGTTAGGCAGAGGGAGAGTGGACCGGGGTGGATCAGGTCCAGAAGAGGGGTAGAACCTGTTGCTGCAGCACAGGCTGGATCCTGTGCTGCCCAGGCCAGCCCAACCAGCATTACACAGGCCACTTGGATTTGCACCTGCAAAATTGCTGGAGCAGATCAAAGTAGCCCCATAGGGGTGGCTGGGGTGTAACATGGGGTAAGGGGGAAAATATCCCCTTCCTCCAAGTTGCACTCCAGCTGGCATGTATCTTGCACTGGATACTGTGCAGGCAACTCAGTCTGCCTGTTCCAGCTCCCTTAATTTCATTTGATTGTGCCCTTTCTCTCTTATGGTAATGGGGAGTTTAATCCTATGCCTCAAAAATGCTGTTGAGTAGCATACGATATGGTATATGTCCTTGGATGCTAACACAATGACAACTCCACTGTTGCAAATTTATCTCTGATGACAGCAACCAAATCCCACTGTCATGATCCCAGGTCCACCAGAGAATGTGCCACAGAGACCAGCAGAACATTATGCTAATGTACCTCTTATGCCAGTGCAACTACCTCCAGTGTAAACTCTAAAACGGGGTTGAAATGTGGGTGGAACCAGAAGGAGTTGACTTATGCCATATTCTAAACTCCTGCTAGACATATATACCCCAAACATCAGTGCAGTGCTACACCAACATTGCAACTAATGTAAGAAGCAAAAAGCCCATAGAAAACAATGGGATGCAATGCTACACCGACATTGCAACTAATGTAGGAAGCAAAAAACCCATAGAAAACAATGGGAGGTGGAAAGCACTACAAAGTCTCAACGCCCACCACCCCCTCCAACCTGGCCCACTTTCCTACAGTAGAACCTAGGATACAGATTACAATCTGCAGCCAACCACAGCATACTAATCCCAGTACAAAAGCCTCATAGCAGGGGGACCAGAGTTTAGATGACAGGACATACCAGCAGTATGATGCGGCTGCAAAAAACATGAATGTATTGCTGAGCTGCATTAGCAAATGTATTCTGCACTGCTCAGGCATCATTTGGAGTACTGTGTCCAGTTTTGGGCACGACATTTCAAGGAGTAGATTAATAAGCTGGAATGTCTCTGAAGGAGGGCAACTCCTCTGGAAACCAAATTCTATGAGGAACTATTAAAAGAGCATGGTATGCCTAGAGAAGACTAAAGGGCAGTATGATAACTGTTCAACTATCTGAAAGGCTGTCACATAGAAAAAGGCTTGCTTTCAGTGGTTCCTGGGGGCAAGACTAGAACAAATGGGTTGAAACTACAGGGAAGTAGATTCAGGGCCCAATCTTATTCAACTTTCCATCACTGAGACAACTACAGTGCAGCCCTAAGGTAAGGGAACAACTTTCTCTTACCCACCACAGATGCAGTGTATGCTCTGTTGGCATACCTACTTCAGCACCGGAAAGTTAAGAACATAAGAACATAAGAACAGCCCCACTGGATCAGGCCATAGGCCCATCTAGTCCAGCTTCCTGTATCTCACAGCGGCCCACCAAATGCCCCAGGGAGCACACCAGATAACAAGAGACCTCGTCCTGGTGCTCTCCCCTACATCTGGCATTCTGACTTAACCCATTCCTAAAATCAGGAGGTTGTGCATACACATCATGGCTTGTACCCCATAATGGATTTTTCCTCCAGAAACTCGTCCAATCCCCTTTTAAAGGCATCTAGGCTAGACGCCAGCACCACATCCTGTGGCAAGGAGTTCCACAGACTGACCACGCGCTGAGTAAAGAAATATTTTCTTTTGTCTGTCCTAACCCGCCCAACACTCAATTTTAGTGGAAGTCCCCTGGTTCTGGTATTATGTGAGAGTGTAAAGAGCATCTCCCTATCCACTCTGTCCATCCCCTGCATAATTTTGTATGTCTCAATCATGTCCCCCCTCAAGCGTCTCTTTTCTAGGCTGAAGAGGCCCAAACGCCGTAGCCTTTCCTCATAAGGAAGGTGCCCCAGCCCCGTAATCAGCTTAGTCGCTCTCTTTTGCACCTTTTCCGTTTCCACTATGTCTTTTTTGAGATGCGGCGACCAGAACTGGACACAATACTCCAGGTGTGGCCTTACCATCGATTTGTACAACGGCATTATAATATTAGCCGTTTTGTTCTCAATACCCTTCCTAATGATCCCGAGCATAGAATGGGCCTTCTTCACTGCTGCCGCACATTGGGTCGACACTTTCATCGACCTGTCCACCACCACCCCAAGATCTCTCTCCTGATCTGTCACAGACAGCTCAGAACCCATCAGCCTATATCTAAAGTTTTGATTTTTTGCCCCAATGTGCATGACTTTACACTTACTGACATTGAAGCGCATCTGCCATTTTGCTGCCCATTCTGCCAGTCTGGAGAGATCCTTCTGGAGCTCCTCACAATCACTTCTGGTCTTTACCACTCGGAAAAGTTTGGTGTCGTCTGCAAACTTAGCCACTTCACTGCTCAACCCTGTCTCCAGGTCATTTATGAAGAGGTTGAAAAGCACCGGTCCCAGGACAGATCCTTGGGGCACACCGCTTTTCACCTCTCTCCATTGTGAAAATTGCCCATTGACACCCACTCTCTGCTTCCTGGCCTCCAACCAGTTCTCAATCCACGAGAGGACCTGTCCTCTAATTCCCTGACTGTGGAGTTTTTTCAGTAGCCTTTGGTGAGGGACCGTGTCAAACGCCTTCTGAAAGTCCAGATATATAATGTCCACGGGTTCTCCCGCATCCACATGCCTGTTGACCTTTTCAAAGAATTCTATAAGGTTTGTGAGGCAAGACTTACCCTTACAGAAGCCATGCTGACTCTCCCTCAGCAAGGCCTGTTCGTCTATGTGTTTTGAGATCCTATCTTTGATGAGGCATTCCACCATCTTACCCGGTATGGATGTTAGGCTGACCGGCCTATAGTTTCCCGGGTCCCCCCTCTTTCCCTTTTTAAAAATAGGCGTGACATTTGCTATCCTCCAATCTTCTGGTACCATGGCTGTTTTGAGGGACAAGTTGCATACCTTAGTCAAGAGATCTGCAACTTCATTCTTCAATTCCTTAATAACCCTTGGGTGTATGCCATCAGGGCCCGGTGACTTATTGATCTTTAATTTATCAATGAGGTCTGAAACATCTTCTCTTTTAACCTCTATCTGACTTAACTCCTCGTTGGATAAAATTGAACCCTTCAGCTAGATGTGAGGAAGAATTTTTGAACTGTAAGCTGTCTGGCACCAAAACAGTCTGCCTCATGCAGTTGTGGGCTCTCCCTCATTGGAAGTTTTTGAGCATAGGCTGAATGTTCTTGTCAGGATGCTATAGTTGCCTGCAGGGGTGTAATGCTAGTTCGCCTCCTCATGTAGTTGGCAACCTTCAGTCTCAAAAGACTATGGTATCGCGCTCTGAATGGTGGTTATGGAACAGCGTCTAGTGTGGCTGAAAAGGCCGATTCAGGAGTGACAATCCCTTCTGAAGCAATGATAAATTGACACCAAGAAAGACATGGAGTCTAGGGAACATGAGCGGCTTCTACTGAGCCAGGCCCCTTTCAGCCTTTTATTGTCTCTCATTAACAATACAAAAGCGATGCCCAGGTTACTTTTCAGCTACTCATAAAAAACTCTCTCTCAGGCAAAAGCGCATTCCCTGCTTCTAAACCTTATATAAAAACTATGACTCATCTCTGTGTTTTCCCTTTACTGGGCCCCAAGCTTCCAGCTCCCCATGAGCAAAGAAACATACCGAAGTGTGTTTCGGATGAGAAGAGAGGGGGTGTGTGCCCACGCCCAAATTGTTGTCATGGATCAGCAAAAAGCTCCAAAGCCCAGTGCCTCTACACTACCATACTGCTATATTAAACTACACCCTTCCACACTGGGAGCAAGTGCAGTCTGTCCCTGGTCTGTCTCCCTGGCTATGGGCCTTCCTTCTTTGCCTCTTAGCCTCAGACTGTTGGCCAAGTGTCTCTTCAAACTGGGAAAGGCCATGCTGCACAGTCTGCCTCCACGTGGGCCGCTCAGAGGCCAGGGTTTCCCACCTGTTGAGGTCCACTCCTAAGGCCTTCAGATCCCTCTTGCAGATGTCCTTGTATCGCAGCTGTGGTCTACCTGTAGGGTGCTTTCCTTGCATGAGTTCTCCATAGAGGAGATCCTCTGGGATCCGGCCATCATCCATTCTCACGACATGACCGAGCCAACGCAGGCGTCTCTGTTTCAGCAGTGCATACATGCTAGGGATGGTATGGAAGTGTGAGCTAAATGAACTAGCAATCAGCTGGCAGCCAGACCACATCGTAGATTTCCTGGCTTTCTAAAACATGGAAATGGAAAATGGAAATGGTAATGGAAAAACAAAACGGTCCTTTTCAGGCCCAAATGACAAGACAGATCGGGAACATCATTAGAATCTGCCAAATCAATGTCAAAGGACTAAGTAGAACTAAGAGCTAATACATCTCTAAATTTCTATAAGAAAGGAATGTAGATATGGCAATCCTTCAAGAGACACAAATAGAAAACGAAGAACAACAATCCAACAGAGGCAAGACCCGAGGTTATGACCTACTATGGACCACGTACCATTGTAGTTGTGGCGCAGCCACATATATCAGAAGATACATAGAAAATACCTCTCTATTGTCAACCTCCACAAACAATATACACGAAGTCGTTTCTAGACTAGGCAATCTCACAATAGTGAACATCTACAAGCCACCTCAGATACCCTGGCCATAGCATGTTCTGAGCATCAACCTAACTGTGGTATATGACACCGTGTGGAAGAAGGGACTGTTATATAAATTGTGTCACATCATCCCCTGTAAAAAACTGTATCAATTAGTTAACAATATGCTAATTGACAGATCTTTCCAGATCATAATGGGGGACAATGCAAGTAAGGTGAGAAGTCTAAACAATGGCCTCCCACAAGGCTCCCACAAAGGCCCATATAACACCAGAACCAGAGGACATCCACTAAAATTGAGTGTTGGGAGAGTTAGGACAGACAAAAGGAAATATTTCTTTACTCAGCGTGTGGTTGGTCTATGGAACTCCTTGCCACAGGATGTGATGACGGCATCTGGCCTGGACACTTTTAAAAGGGGATTGGACAAGTTTCTGGAGGAAAAATCCATTACAAGTTACAAGCCATGATGTGTATGTGCAACCTCCTGATTTTAGAAATGGGCTATGTCAGATGCAAGGGAGGGCACCAGAATGAGGTCTCTTGTTATCTGGTGTGCACCCTGGGGCATTTGGTGGGCCGCTGTGAGATGCAGGAAGCTGGACTAGATGGGCCTATGGCATGATCCAGTGGGGCTGTTCTTATGGCTCTGTAATGGCACCTACACTATTTAACCTGTACATCTCAGACTTGCCAGTAACAAGGGAATGTAAATTTGTATATGCCGATGACCTGGCTCTAGCAGTGCAGGGAAAAAACATGGAGGTGTTGGATGGTCTCCTCTCAGAATACCTGAAGATCCTGGGAAAATATTTTGCTGACTGGAGGTTAATACCCAGTATCAGCAAAACAGTGTCTACATGCTTCCATCTTAACAATAAATTAGCTAATGCAGACCCGAAGGTCTATCTAAATAACAACCTACTCCCTTACAATCCCCATCCAAAATATCTTGGAGTAACTTTGGACCAGACTCTCTCTTATAAGTCACACCTCGAGAACATGGCCGCAAAAATCAATACCATGAACAACATACTCCAGAAATTAAAAGGAACAAGATGGGGAGCTTCAGCCACTGCTCTCAAAACATCAGCATTAGAATTTATCTACTCCATAGCAGAATATTGCACTCCAGTATGGCTTAACAGCTGTCATAGCAGCAAGATCGATGCCAGATTAAATGAAACCATGAGGATCATACACGGCTGTGTAAGACTTACTCCTATCTGTTGGCTCCCCATATTGAGCCACATAACACCACCAGCCCTATGGAGACAAAAGGCTTTAGTGAAAGAATATAGAAAAATCACCAACAACCCACTTTTACCAGTGCATGCCAATCTTCCTTCTCTATCAATTGGTAGACTTAAATTCAGAAAGCCTTCTCTGGCACTCACACAACAACTGCACAATAATTTCAACATCAGTGCCCAATGGGCAGTCAAATGCTCAGAAACAGGTAGACATATAGACAATCCTACACTTAAGGTGCCAGGTTTGGACTTACCTCGCCAGCACTGGAAAACTTTGAACAGGATCCATACCATACATAGTGTTTGCCAGGATTCAATGTTTAAATGGGGGCTAGTATCTACCCCACAGTGTGATTGCAGGTTTTCCTGCCAAAACATATACCACATTGTGTCTGGCTGCAAACTGAGGGCATATACTGGCCCATGGTCTGACTTTTTCAGTGAAGGAAACTCTGTCCTTGAATGGCTGGATGAAATGGACATTGATATTTGATCTAAGATAATTGTCATATAAGTCCATGTATTATATGCCATACGCTAAATAAATAAATAAGTTGCCTGCACTGAGCAGGGAGTTGGACTGGATGACCTCTAAGGCAGGGGTGTCAAACATAAGGGCCGGGGGCCGGATGCGGCCCGCGGAAGCTTTTCATCTGGCCCTCAGGCTCTCATCTGCTGGGCAGTGCTGAGGTGTTACATCTGAAAGGGCAGCCCACATGAAAATTGGGCTCTCCCATTTTTTAAAATATGATCAAGATCTGAATATTTTCTCTTCTGTCATTTGCAGCTAATGAGTTCCTAAGTGAGAAAAAGTGCTTATTTTTGTTATGACCTGTTTAATGACATCATTTCCTACCTAATGACATCACTTTCAGCCCTCAGCAGGCATCATAAATGCTATTAGGCCCTTGGTTTGAAATGAGTTTGACACCCCTGCTTTAAGGCTTCTACCATCTCTAGCATTCTATGATTTTATGACCAACACAGAGATTCTCTTGGTTCTTGCCTCAGGTTCATTGTCTAATGTGCCATGCCAATGCATTAATAATATATGAGTGAAAGGATGCAAGACAGTGTGAGTAGCTAAAGATATGGTGGTATTATTATTATTTATATACCACTTTTCAACTAGTTCACAAAACGTTTAATAGCCAGTCAGATGTATTCAAGGATGTTATTTTATTTTCTGCTTGTCTGTGAAGCTCTGTGCCCATTTTTGGCAACTTCTACCCACCCATCTTGATCAGCTCCATTTCCATTTTTGATGTTGATGGAAAAGTCTAGAGTTATTCCTAACAAACACTCTATAAACAATGTCCCCTTGACATTGTTTCCTCAGAGAGCCCTGGTCCCTCTCAAAGGGATACAAAAGGCAGCACCTTTACCCTAGCTACAGTAATGTGGGGCCTGGACAAGGGAACTGGGCGTACACCAGAGACCATGTAAGTGGTATAAATATAATTTATTTTATGAACAAACTAAACAGGACAGCAAGTTCCAACAGTCCTAAATACCTTCCCTAAATCTTCCTAAAATCTCTTCCTGAGGTAACTAATCTTCCTTTTTATCAGCTCAACTCTCCTCAACTTCTCTCCTCAACTGTTATTTTCTCCACAGCTCCCTCCTCAACTGTTCTCCCGAACGGTTTTTCAGTAACTGCTCTTCAGCAACTGCCCTCTCTCAAAGGCTCTCCTCAACAGACACAGTGACTGACAGGTCACCACTACATTATATCACTGCTACAGGGAGAGACCCAGGAAAGGGACCCAGTTACTGTTACAGTGGTGTTAAACTTACAGTAAACACAAGTTACAGTAAACACAACACTACAACATAGCAAGGGACGTTCTGCTAATGTGAGTCACAGGCTGTCATAAAAAAGAGTTTTGTTTGTTTACTTACTGTATTTCCAACCCAACTTTCTCCCCAAAGGGACCCAAGGTGGCTTACAACAATTTCAAGTAATATAAAGAACATGAAATCACAGTGTTATGCAGGATTGAAAGAGCCCACTAACACCAAACTGAGTTTAAGGCTTTTATTAGGAGCAATAGAACCTGAACCAAATAAAAACAATCTTGTTTCAAATTCCCCCAATTGAGAGGACCTTAGGCAGGCAGGCAGGCACTAGGCAGCAGGACTTGAGGCAAAGGCTGGATGGTTGTTCCTTGGTTCTCTGAGACTCTCTCAGGGGTTCCTTCCCTGCAGCTCTCTCCTCAGCTCTTTCTCTGGCTTGGTCTCTCCCAGCTCGCTCCTTGCAGCTCCTTCTCTCCCAAGCTTCCCTGGTGGTCCTCCAGCTCTCTGCTTGTGCAGCCCCTTTTATAGGCCCCAGTTCCTCTGCACACAGCAACCACTACCTTCCCTCTACTGGTACTGCAGCCTTCTCCCCTGCAGTAGTTTTCCCTTTGGTCCTCCTCAGACAAACTCAGACTGAGCCCAAGTTCGGCACATATCATTCCCCCCTCTTGCACATCATTCTTCACCTAGAAGAATTGTGTTCAACTTCAAACAGATTGCAGACCCAACAAAAGGAAGATTCCTTCCCCATTATCTTTTCTTTTTTGAAACAATTCAAACTGTAACCATCAATGGCAACTAGCATAAACGTAAACCAAAAAACAGAGCAATGCATTGTCCTCCTTAGTCCTGTTTCCTTTCAGGTCTTTCTCTTGAGACTTCCTTTTCAACCTCAGTGGGCTTTCTTTTAAACAAGAATTTCAGTCCATCCAGAGGTTCAGCTTCCCAGGTATCTGAAGCTCTTTCCAAGTCTCTTTTCTGGGATGAGTTTTCTTCTTCTAAGGCACGAGTCAAAGTGGTCAATTCAGCTTCCTGGGCTGACAGATGAGGTGGTAAAGGTTTGGCTTCCAAAGACACTTCTCGGTCTTTATTTTTCATCCTATCTTTGTAGCTGGTTCCATATGAGCTTGTAGTCCTTGGGTTTCTTTAACAACAGCCTTTAAGCATCCTCTGGTCTGCTGCAGGTCTCTAAAGTACATTTCTACAGTCTCCTTGGTCTGGGTTTTCCAATGTGCTAAGTAGCCCATGAGCTATTCCAGTTCACTCAGTTCTTTTTCCTTGTAGGTCAGCTGCTGGCCTGCTTCAGTGCACTCAAAGTGGCTATCCTCTCTTTCCTTAAGTTCAGACAGGTTCTCTTGCAACTGTGCAACTTGTTCAACCAGCCTGCTTTTCTCCTGCTTTTCACTCTGCAAGGCACTTACTATCTCCATGTTCCTTTTAGTTAGTTTAACAAACTCATTTTGCATTTGAGTTAGCTGTTCCATAAGCTTTCTATTTTGTATTAGAACTTGAGTAATGGTTGCCTTATTATCCTGAATGTCCTTTTCCAGGGTTTGCTGCATATCCACAGCCTCTCTGGTATGGCACTGTATAATCCTTTCACAGCCTCTCTGGTATGGCACTGTATAATCCTTTCCTGTATAAAAAGAGTAGGTGCTTTTGCTGCTCTTGGTTGAGGCTGTGCAGCTTCTCATTATCCCTCTCCAGAGCTTGGCACTGATTGCAAAGTTCTTCTTGTTCCTGCTGTAGTAAATTCACTTGCTCCTGCAAAATCAACTTTGGTTCTGTGAGGTTGTCAAGAGTGGGCTCATTTTCTTGGAGCTTTTCAGGCTGACTGCTGGCTGGCTCAGGTAAGGTAACTTCCAGTGGTTGATCTTTTGGAGTTGAAGGTGTAGCCTCTGACAGACAATGCATGTCTTTACCCTTGTGTTCTGAAGGAAGGCAGTCTATTAAGGTTAAAATTGTCTCAAAATTTGTTCCTTTTACCTTCTCCTAGGGGTTTGATGAGGAACAATGAGTAACAGCTGGTGTAGACTCCTTCTGCACTGTCATTCACCTTCTGCCTCTCAGATGCATTCCAGCCGCTGTCTCTCAGGGCATTCTTTCTTCCAATGTCCTTTTTGAAAACACAGGAAACACTCATCATGGTCCAGTCTTCTTTGGGGTTCCTGGAAAGGAGTCTCAACCCTCCTCCAGGGAGTCTCAACTTCCCTGACCTTGTACGCCATGTTCCAAGGTCTGTCTCTTCCTCGCCAGTTGGTTCTCGTCTCTGGGTGGCGGTTCTTGAGATATCCTATTAACAAAGACACGAGTGGCAATTGTCAATAGTTCATTTAAGCTCTTGCTTTCAAAGCCCTCTGTTTTGTATCCTCATCTTTATATCTGGTGCTGACTGGGCTGCATAGACCTGGCTAACAAGCTTGTGGTTCTCTGCCAAGTGAGGATCAATACTTTTGTGTCTCTCAAATGATGTAAGCAGCCTGGATAAAAAGTCAGAGGGGTGTTGGTATGGTTCCTACAGACAACCATGGACCTTATCCCAATTTAAGGTCTTGCCCACAGCATTCTTTAGTCCATTGAGGATGGCCTCATGTTGTTCAGAGCTTCCCTTCCTGAAGAAGTTTCACCGTCCCAGTGCGGTTCCCTTTCAGGCAGGGCCTCAGCCAAGTTCCATCTCCATTCTTCCATGTATTTCTGTGCAGCATCCATGACCAATCTTCTCTAGTCAGGTGCTAACAGGTTCTCAAGCAGAGTCTGGCAGTCTCTCCACATTGGGTCATGCGTGCTGAAAGTGTTCTGAAAACGTTTGAAGACCCTTTCAGGTTCATCCCTTAACCATGGTGTTGTCTCCTGCCAGTTGAAGATGTCTGTGGTGGAAAAGGGCACATAAACCATCTTGGTTTGTATCTCTCCTTCAACAGCAATAGGCAGTCCTCATTGGAGCCTGCAATGCTGTGCTCCTAGTTACCCTTCTCTGAGGCTGGTATGGGCTGGCAGGTGTTCTGGCTATTGCCTCTGCTATGATGTTCTCCAGCCTTCTCAACTCAGTTAGTGTCTGTTCAGGTGAGCCATTTCCCAAACTCAAAATCGCCCTGTTTGCTTTCTCCAGGGGGTCCTCTTCTTTTGATGCCTTGTCCAGGAGCTGTGGTTCTCTTGTCCTCTGCAGCGGCTGTGGAGCTTGTCTTTTCCTCTGGGCCGAAGATGTCACAGGATGTGAAGAGATGAATAGAGCCTCGTCCACGGGGTCCCATTCGTCTGTTCTGCAGTTCTTGACCCGGCACAGCATCTGTTTTTCTGCCTGCTGATTCTTGTTTTCCTGCCTGCTCCCAATAGTCAGCATAACTGTGCTGTCCCCATTTGCCTTTTTCCCTTAATTTTGTTTTTAATTTAGCTATTTGGTTCAGGTCAAAGGTTCCATTCCTTGGCCACCCAATATCAAGTTTAGGCCATACTTCCACACATAACTTGACCATTTTTGCCCCTGTACATCCGTAGAATAGCTGGTAAGCATTCCCCACCTCTCAAACATTTTCCCCACAGGTGTCTCTGAGGAAATTTGTTTGTGGGAGAATCCTCCACTCATGTTTAAGTTTTCAGGCTTTAACCTTGTACCTTTTAAAACGCTGCCCTTTCCTGGCACCCACTCTTATCCCAGAGCATGCCTGGCAGACTGAGGTCTTCCTGCATCTGCCCTTTTTCCAGAACTCGCTAAGACCAATGACTATGGCCTTCCCGGCTGTGGGTAAGCCAATGATACCCACCCTTCAGCAATCATTCCCAGCTTCCACCCCAACAACCAACCACTTCCCAGTCATTAAACCAACACTCTGTTCCTGGCTCCCAGGTCCACAACTTCCCAGCCCTCCCTGGCTATCATTCCCCACCTCTGCCCACAGAGCAATGCAATAGGTACAGCCTGACTATGCAAGGATTGACACTGGACACAATGGCCTAATATACCTCAATTCACGCAGCTTTTAATCTTTCACTTTAGCTTCTGCTTGCCCTTCTTGGTGAGTGATCAGCTCTTTGTGAGACATACAACATTCACACAACACTAGCATGCATCTCTAGCTAAACATTTAGACATTGGCATAAGCAAATAATATTAGCATAGGCATAAGACATAAGCATATAACTTTAGCATAGACATAATACATCAGCATATAATTTTAGCAGTTCAAAAAAGCAATCCAGTATACCAAGAACCATAGGACACTTTCCAACATTCTTAGCCCAAAACCAATCACCCAAGTTGAGAAGTGTCTCTCCGATCCTGCCCTGGGTTCGGGACTTCACTGGGGGCCAAGCCAGGCTAAGCCCACTCTGGAAGTCCCATCTGGGTCACCAAAATTGTTATGCAGGATTGAAAGAGATCACTAACACCAAACTGAGTTTAAGGCTTTTATTAGGAGCAATGGAACCTGAACCAAATAAAAACAATCTTGTTTCAAATTCCCCCAATTGAGAGGACCTCAGGCAGGCAGGCACTAGGCAGCAGGACTTGAGGCAAAGGCTGGATGGTTGTTCCCTGGTTCTCTGAGGCTCTCCCTGAGGCTCCTTCCTGAGGCTCCTTCCCTGCAGCTCTCTCCTCAGCTCTTTCTCTGGCTTGGTCTCTCCCAGCTTGCTCCTTGCAGCTCCTTCTCTCCCAAGCTTCCCTGGTGGTCCTCCAGCTCTCTGCTTGTGCAGCCCCCTTTATAGGCCCCAGTTCCTCTGCACACAGCAGCCTCTACCTTCCCTCTACTGGTACTGCAGCCTTCTCCCCTGCAGCAGTTTTCCCTTTGGTCCTCCTCAGACAAACTCAGACTGAGCCCAAGTTCGGCACATATCAACAGTTAAAAACACAAATCATACATTAAAACCCTTCACAATTAAGAACATCTTAAAATAGCAATGAAACATTAATACAATAAAAGAGTTGCAGCAGCAGCAATCTTATAAAAATGAGTTTTAAAGAATTAAGTAGCTATGAGGCATTTCCCCACCCTTTTCTGAGTGATCATTGGGACAGTTGGCTCAAGTGCTCTCATGACTATATAAGGTGAGAAGACAAGGACATTCTGGCCCATGATCAAATATGGGAATGTGCTTCTAATGTATAAAACGGGAGCTCTCAAGCTGCTGAGGGTCTCACTCTCCGGAAGTCACCCTAGGTGTTAGACTTTCACTCTCAGAGTTAGTCATTAGTCCCTCACACTCAGGCAAGGGAGATCCATAGTCTCCCCTTTTAACTACCACACAGGTTCTAACCCCATAAGGGACTAGGGTTGTTAGGGCCCAATCCTATCCAACTTTCCAGTACAGTATGCATCCACAGTGCAACCCCAAGATAAGGTAACAAACAAAATGGTTCAAGACAGTGTCTCAGGGCCAAATCCTATCCAATTTCCCAGTGCTGGTGCAGCTGTGCCAATGGGGTGTGCACTGCATCCTGTGGTGGAGAGGCAGTCACAGAGTCCTCCTCAAGTTATAGGAACATTTGTCTCCTTATCTCATGGCTGCATTGCGGCTGCACCACTGCTGGAAAGTTGGATAGGATTGGGACCTCAGGTGCAGATAAAGCCAATACTTTGTTTTTGTTTTGTTAGAGTGCTTTGATAGATTCCCTGATAAATGTCAGTTTCTTGCAACATCTCATAAGTGCATGGTCTATGTTAGCAGGAAAATCTGGCCTTCTCTGTGATATGTGCAGAACTTGGGCTCAGTTGACTGCTGTAACTTGACCTGGTTGGATTGTAGCCTGTGCTTTTCATGAGCCAATAGACAGTTTGTCTGAGTTTGTCTGAGCCAATAGTTACAAAGTTTTGTCTGAGCCAATAGGCTCACTGCTGCTGAACAAAGTGAACTATGTATGACTTTGTAACAAGCTCTTAAAAGTTGGGAGGGGCTGAGGCAGGAGATTTTAGTGCTGAGTGCAAAGAACTTGAATGCCGTGTGCAAAAAAGGCTGCAGTACCATTGGAGGCAAGCTAGAGGGCTATCTGTAAATTAGTGCCATGTGCAGAGCCACTGGAACTATAAAAGGGACTGCACCAGCATAGAGAGCTCAGAGACCACTATGGAAGAGTTGCTGTGAGGAGCTTTGGAGAGCTAGCTCTACAGAGAGAAAGAGACCTCCAAGGAAGAGAAACTGCAAGGACTGAGCTGGGAGAGACTAAGCTATAGAGAGGAGCTAAAACCTGAGCTCTGAGGAGCAAGCTGAGGAGAGAGCTGCTGGAAGGAGCCCCTGGGAGAGCCTCTGAGAACTGGAGAAGGGAACAACCACCCAGCCTTTACCCAGCTTGCCTTGTCCTGCTACCTTGAGCCTGCCTGTGTCAGGTCCTGTCTCAATTTGGGTGACTTAAACAAGGCTCTTTGTGATTTGGTTCAGGTTTCATTCCTCTGAATAAAGAGTTTTTAACCTGAATGTGGTCTTTCTCCTGATCCCTGCATAACATCTGTATTAGAAGGCAAGGGATTTGGAATTTGGGTGTTTTTGTGAAACCAAGCATTATGCTTTCTGAGAATTAACAGTCATCATGGCCTTTTGAAATTGTAAGTTTGGAGTGTCAAATTTAAGTCCTGTGGGCCAGATGCAGCCCCTGGAAGCTCTTTACTCAGCCCCTGCTTATAATTAGGTTCTCCCAATTATCTTGCTGCTTCTGCAAAAGCCCTGAGAAGGAGAGATGGAAAGAGGCCACAGAGGGCAAGGAATGCTATGGGAGAAGAGTCAAACCAAGAAGAATGAGAGAGGAAGATGCTGCCAAGGTGTTGGAAGAGCCCAGTTATTACACAGCTCAGGCCACCCTTTCAGCAGTGCTGCTTCTACCGAGGTGTCACTTTGCATATCACCTTTCAGCTGCTGAACTACAAAGTGACACCTCTGCAGAAGCGGCAGTGGTGATTGAGTAACCTGCATGATAATTGGGCTCTCATATCTTGAAAATATCAAGATTTACACACTTTCTCTTCAGTCATTTGCAGCTAATGATGTCCTATGTGAGAAAAATGTGCTTCTTTCTGGTCATCACCTGCTTAATGATGTCACTTCTTAATGACATTACTTCCAGCCCTCAAAAGGCACATGAAGGCTATTCAGCCCACTATATGAAACAAGTCTGACATCCTTGTTGTTAGTCTTTCAAAGACAACCAAGTGCCAATTATGAGTTACATTACTTCAACCTTTTTATAACCAGTTAATTGGGCAAGCTGGAGTGTCTCTGAAAGGTTACTCCACCTCAAGGTGATCTTATTCAATGTTTGATAAGAATTAGAAATAACTGGGATACCTCTTTCAATAGACAGATCCTTTTTCCAAGGATTATCTATGGTGTATTCCTTGGATTAAAGATGAGGGGTATGTCAAGCAAGAGTTTTCTTTTCAATTACTGACATTTTAATTGTAGGTCTTCATTTGGGTCTATTGTAGGCTTTGTTCTCCCCCTTCTCAGATAGTCTGCAAAACCCTTTAAAAGAGAATACCTCTTCCCCAAGAGTGGAAACAAGTAAGCCAACATGTAAGCAGTAGCATCTCTCTCTCTCTCTCTCTCTCTCTCTTTGTGTGTGTGTTGTTGTCAAGGAAGAGAAGGGAACACTCAGAGATCACAGGCTGATCCAGGGAAGTATCACCTAGTGGTTAGCGCCACTTCCTGCTGCCCTCAACCTCTGCTTGGACATGCAGCTGATGAGGAAAAGCCTTGGTAGAATGTATCTGCTTCCACCATCCCAGGCTATCAGGCCAGGCCAGGCCAAGCAGAGGGGGCCAACTAGGCAACACACCCCTCCCAGGAGAATACTGAGCCTTATAGGTTGCTGTCCAAATCACTCTCACAGTAGAGCCTGAAGAGTGAAGACATGAGACTCCACAGTACTTCTCATACCAGGGACCAGACAGACCATGGGTTAAAATATAATGAGTTTTATTTAAAAGATTAAACAAAAGGGATTAAATGAAATAGGAAAATAACAAGGCAAGTTGAGAAAAGGTGACATAACTGCACTTTACAAAACAGAAAGGGCAATCGCTACCTGCAGATCACAATAGTCAAATAGCCCAGACTGATGGTGAGTTAAAATGCACAAAGCAGGAGAAAATACAATCCTTTGTGCTACCTTTGCTCTTTTCTTCTCCTGTTAAGAGCTTCCTCTGCTAGGAGTCTCTTATTTTCCCTGGAACAAGTTTCAGCTGTACATTTAGCAATCTTTTTGGTTTTTCATGTATCATTATTAGCAGTCTTTTTTTCCTTCTCATGCTCACTCATATAAGTGGCAACTGCTTATAGTTGTCGATAGCGTGATAATTGCATGATGCTTCTTTATTATTTGATGTCATTGTTTCTAGTCAGTATATTAATTTTTCTCCATAAATTAGTTGCTAGCAATTGAGCAGACTGTGAGTCACTTTTAGTTGTTCCCCCTTTTTTACTATGGTGACAGTTTTTGGGGTGTGTGCATCATAACCAATGACTACAAAATCCTTGGACATGCATGTTTGGAGGCACATGTAACTGCACAATGACTTCACAGAAACTTGCAGCTGTCACCCTGTTAATGGAGCCCTCCCAGCCATCCCTCCCTGTCCTTCAAAGCTGGCAAAAAATATGGATAACTTCTCTAGTCACTTTAGTCCAAGGTGATCCTCAGAGCACAATCCTATGCTTCTCTGCTCAGAAGTAAGTCCCATTATGTCCAGTGAGGTTTACTCCCATGAAGGTGTGTAGGATTGCAGCCTAAATTTATTACACTTTCTCCCAGAGTTAGCTGAACATATCCAGTTAAGAGTAAATGCCTAGAAGCAAACCTCTTATTCAACGAGTTACGTGTTCTTCTGATGCATACGTGTTTGTTGCATCATGCGCATTTGCATAATGAATTCATGTACTGCAACATATAGAAACAGGTAATTATAGTGTTTGCATTGGAAAGAATACCAGAAGAATACCAGAATGCATTGCACATTGACCAGAAGTTATTGTGAGGAGCTCCAGAAGGATCTCTCCAGACTGGCAGAATGGGCAGCAAAATGGCAGATGCGCTTCAATGTCAGTAAGTGTAAGGTCATGCACATTGGGGCAAAAAAACTAAACTTCACATATAGGCTGATGGCTGATGGGCTGTATATAGCCTATAGCCTATATACAGATCAGGAGAGAGATCTTGGGGTGGTGGTGGACAGGTCGATGAAAGTGTGGACCCAATGTGCAGCGGCAGTGAAGAAGGCCAATTCTATGCTTGGGATCATTAGAAAAGATATTGAGAACAAAATGGCTAATATTATAATGCCGTTGTACAAATCGATGGTAAGGCCACACCTGAAGTATTGTGTCCAGTTCTGGTTGCCGCATCTCAAAAAAGACATAGTGGAAATGGAAAAAGTGCAAAAGAAAGTGACTAAGATGATTATGGGGCTGGGGCACTTTCCTTATGAGGAAAGGCTACAGCGTTTGGGCCTCTTCAGCCTAGAAAAGAGGCGCCTGAGGGGGGACATGACTGAGACATACAAAATTATGCAGGGGATGGACAGAGTGGATAGAGAGATACTCTTTACACTCTCACATAACACCAGAACCAGGGGACATCCGCTAAAATTGAGTGTTGGGAGAGTTAGAACAGACAAAAGGAAATATTTCTTTACTCAGCGTGTGGTTGTTCTGTGGAACTCCTTGCCACAGGATGTGGTGATGGCGTCTGGCCTGGGCACCTTTAAAAGGGGATTGGACAAGTTTCTGGAGGAAAAATCCATTACAAGTTACAAGCCATGATGTGTATGTGCAGCCTCCTGATTTTAGAAATGGGCTATGTCAGATGCAAGGGAGGGCACCAGGATGCAGGTCTCTTGTTATCTGGTGTGCTCTCTGGGGCATTTGGTGAGCCACTGTGACATACAGGAAGCTGGACTAGATGGGCCTATGGCCTGATCCAGTGGGGCTGTTCTTATGTTCTTATGGCTCTGTAATGGCACCTACACTATTTAACCTGTACATCTCAGACTTGCCAGTAACAAGGGGATGTAAATTTGTATATGCCGATGACCTGGCTCTAGCTGATCCAGTGGGGCTGTTCTTATGTTCTTATGTTCTTAATAATTTTAATATGGTGCACCAGTAAAAACCTGAATAAATGAAAACATCTAAAGAGTAAACCTAATTGCTTAATTTCCAATAATAAGCAAGGACAAGGACTGCAGCTCAGTGGCAGCAGGCATGCTTTCCCTGCAGAAGCTCCCAGGTTCAATTCCCAGGCTCCTTAAGTGGAGGAAAAATTCCTGTGCAAATTTTTGTATCAGCGTCAATGATACCAAGCTAGTCAGACCAGGAATCTAATGCAATTACTGCAGGTAATAATTCACTTATCTTTGCCATACATATCTGAATCGGTAGATACATATCTACAGAAGCCATTGTTTACAGATAATACTATAGTTCATGAACTTGATAACACTGGTGATATTTTTAAGCATCAAAGAATATCTACTGAGATGGTAAGTCAATTCTAAACACAAATGCTGGACACTGCAGATTATCAGTTTGAACTGTGTATATTTGCATAAAACTTGCACATGAGTATGCATTATAAAGTGACAAGCCAGGTGTATGCATGCATACCTTTCCCTTTATATTTGTCAGTTTGTGTAACTCAGCCAATTTAAAGGATTAGGGTCTTCAATTGGTAGGTCAGAACCCAGATGTCACTGGGTTCAGAAGACTTGCTGCGATGCTGCTGCCACCATTTTCTTTTGGTGGTTTATACAGTTTGAACAGTATGCAAGACTCAGAGACCAATAGTATTAGCAGGCTCCATGGTACTGGTGTTGTAAAAGCACCATAAAGCACTTTTGGCACCCAGGGAGTAATTGGCCCCAGCAGGAAGGCCTGAGCCATCCCACAGGCACCATATCCCAACGCATGGCTGCCAGGATAAGTAGCGTGTGTGGTGGGCAGTGGAGGGGCAGGGGAAAGGTGGTGGGAGTGTGTTTTGGAGGCAGAGAAAAGGGTGTTTCTGGGTGGGGGAGGACAGAGCAGGGGTGGATCAGACCCCGGAGATGGGGTTGCACTCCCCCGCAGGAATGGGTACGCAGTCTGGGAGTGCTTCTGGAGTGCTAGGTGGCAGTGGTAACCAGGGGTGTGTTTGCCCAGCTTTGGCTGGTGTGCCAGCTGCAGCTGTATTTGAGTTGATCGAACCTAACCACAGTGGTCAATGCCTTAGTGCAGTGGTTTTCAAACTGGGGTGTTGCGACACTCCAGCCTGAGAGCCCTGGGCAATTCTCCCTTTAGGGGCAGGGAGAGGGGGAAGGTGGAGATGTGATGCCTAGCATCGCACCTCTGATCGGGGCACAGGGGTGCGCTGCCACTTACTGCCGTCTGCAGCAGCCTCCTGGGGGCCGGGGGAGCCTGGCGCCAAGCTCAGCAGGGCTCCCCATGCAGCACAGAGCCCTCCAGAAGGTGATCGCAACCACTTCTGGTTTTGTGATCGAGAAAAAGACTTAGTGGCTCTCAAACTGCCTGCAGCAAAGACTTAGCGGCTCTCAAACTCTCCGTGAGAGTTTGAAAACCACTGCCTTACTGACTCACCATTTGTTGCTGAGGTTCATCAGGAACTGATCAGTGCTTTCTCCACTGCTGCCTTCACTCAAAGAAAGCAGAACTTTTGTTTACCAATAGGATGGATGGGGAGATCAGGGAAGTGTTTAATGAGAACTCTCTCTCTCTCTCTCTCTCTCTCTCTCTCTCTCTCTCTCTCTCTCTCTCTTTTACACACACACACACTGCCAGCAGTTCTGTTTTTTTCTGCAGAGCTGCACCTGACACATGCATCAAAAAGACTACTGACTTGAATCAAATAGTGTCCCAAAAACGCTCTGGATGAGTTCCCATGGCCACCCATTAAGACTTGTGCACAAGTCAAGTCGAAGGGGGTGGGGACTCAGGACTGGAATCTAGTCATGGTGGATTTGCACTTCCCTGTTGTTTTACATATTGTACATTACAATGTGGTATTTGTAAGCCACCTTGGGCATTTGCTTCAGCATAGGAATGGCAGGGTATAAATCTTTAAATCTTTATAAATCTATAATAATCATAATTTTATTCCCAACAATGCTGTGCATTTATATTTTGGATTATTTTTCCAAAACAAAAAATAAAATCAATAATTTTACTAAATCAATTCATGGTCACTACAAGTGGTTTTGTAACTATTTAATTTTAGTTAACTATTATTTTAATTAACTATTTACTTTTAAAAGGTAATCTATACATTTTGGGCCAATCTTATCAAATCCATCACCCGTTGATGCAGCAGTGCCAAAATGGAGACAGCTGCATCCTATGGTGGTGGAGGGAGTCCAGGAGCTCTCCTCTTGGTGGTAAGCCTCCACAACACAGGTGGGTCAACTTGGACTTATGATAGCTATATTGCTTGCACAGGTCTGTGTTGACCCTCACCACAGGATTGGGCCCTGGAAGGGAGTTAGGATATTGGCAGTGCTGGTGCTGCTGATCTTGCCCTCTCCTAGGTCCTGATTCACCCACACCCTCCTTGCCCTGTTTGCCTCTTCCAGCCCTTGTTCCACCATCCTGCCACCCCTTCCGCCTCTCCCAATGACTTATCTGTTCTTCCCACTGGAACTGCTGACAGTGCGTGAGCAGCCTAATCGTGAGTTGCCTGGAGTGCAGGGCTGCCACAGCGGCAAAAACTGGGAGCTCCAGCACATCCCAGGCAACCACCGTCACCTCCTCTGGAGAAGAGGACGTTCATCCCCCTTCACTCAAGTAAAGGAAGTAGCCCCACAATGGGGCTACTTGATTCTATGGCAGTTCTGGAGCTGCCGCAGAATCGCACAGCCTGACATGGAACTCAGGTGGAGCAGAGCTCCACTGGTCCCACCCCCTCCCTCCCCGCTCCCTCCCATGCCACACACATTCGATCCATTTGGTCCATTTACTAACATGCACTTTTTAAGTGCACATTTTGATTGCTTTCCATCCCACCATCGAGATAGAAAGTCTATAACACTGTGATTCTCACACATTTAGCACTGGGACCCACTGGGACAGAATGAGAATCTGTCAGAAGTGATGTAATGACTGGATGTGACATCATCAAGCGGGAAAATTTTTAACTATCCTAGGATGCAATCCTACCCACACTTACCCAGGAGTAAGTTTCCTTTACTATCATTGTTAAAAGAATATACACAGTAATTTGTTAAAAGTACAGGTCTATAACATTTCCCTCAATGCAGTCACATATCATGGTAGCATCAAGTCTAATATATTCCCAGGTGGCGGCTGTGGCTAGGGGGGCCTTTGCTCAGCTTCGGCTGGTGTGCCAGCTGCGTCTGTACTTGGATCGTGCAGACCTGGCCACGGTGATCCATGCTACGGTGACATCGAGGTTAGATTATTGTAACGCGCTTTATGTGGGGCTGCCCCTGAAGACGGTTCGGAAACTGCAATTAGTGCAGAATGTGGCGGCCCGTGTGGTCACTGGAGCTAGGCGGTTTGACTCTGTCAGCCCGCTTCTCCGGGGGCTACATTGGCTGCCCATTCGTTTCCGGGCCCAATTCAAGGTGCTGGTTTTGACCTTTAAAGCCCTATACTGCTCTGGGCCAGGTCTTAGAGATCGCCTACTCCCGTACAATCCGGCTCGTCCTCTCAGGTCATCAGAGAAGGCCTTTTTACAAGTGCCGCCGCCTAAGGAGGTACGTGGGGCGGCGGCAAGAAATAGGGCCTTCTCAGTAGTGGCACCAACGTTGTGGAACTCCCTTCCCCTTGACTTGAGAATGGCTCCCTCTCTTGAGTCCTTTCGGCGAGGCCTGAAGACCTTGTTGTTTAACCAAGCCTTCTGACGTTATGGCCTTTTTAACATCTTTTATATATCTTTTAGTTGCTTTTTTACAGGCCCGATTCCTCTAAGAACTGCTGTTTTATGCTCTTTTATTCTGACTCTTCTGACTACTGTTTTTATGGGTTCTGCTAATGTGTTTTTTAATATGTTTTTATCTGTGAAATTATGTTTTAATTTGATTTATATGTTGTTAGCCGCCCTGGGTCCCTTTTTGGGAGAAGGGCGGGATAAAAATAAAGATTTATTATTATTATTATTATTATTATTATTATTATTATTATTATTATTATTATTATTATTATATTAAAAATAAAATATTGAAATGAATGGGGACCCACCAGAAATTGTCTCATGACCCACCTAGTGGGTCCCGACCCACAGTTTGAGAAACACTGCTATAACATGTTTTAATTATATTTCTAAGATTGTACAGACCTTGACTGAAACTGGAGCCCTGCAAAATATGTTTTCAGTTGGGCCCTGCAGCTGAAGGCTGGCCCTGCCTCCCCCTCTTTGGTGTTCTGCAGGGCAAAGGGGGAAGGCAATGGAATTTCCTGCCTATCGGATTTTGGGACTTTGTCTTTGGACACAAGCAGGTAAACTGCAAATGGCCTCCATGTCTTTTACCTATTACTTGCAGCACAGCTTAGGAAAGGATGTCAGAATGAACATCTAGTCATGTGGCTAAGTCCTAGAAGGCACAGAACCCAGGAATCCAACTAGGGCCCCAGGCTCCTGGGTTCTGTATACACTGCTGAGTCTGACAGCTTGCAAATGTCTTTAATGCCTGAGAAACCTGACCTAATAAACATTAAAAAGTAGAAATTAAAGGCTTCTTTGTATTATCAGAAGTGAATTCAAAACTGAACCACTAAACAAGAAGTGATTAAGAAGGAACACTGGGGGAAACTCAGTTAACAAGGCTCCTGCTCCCATCATAGCTCATTGAAATTCAGACTGCAATTAAGCATGTCCTTATTGCCCTGGTGAGAAAAATTCTTCATAGATAGCTGAAGCCAAATTAGTGACAGAACAGGCTATGGGAAGCCACAATTAAAGGGTGGAGCTGACATTTGTGAAGCAAGTAACTGCCTTAGGCATTGAAGCTTGAGAAATTATTATTTTGCTGAGGTTTCTATTTCTGTAAAACAGATGTGCACAAATTTGAACAATAACAAATTTGAAGCAAAGAGCACAGAAAGGTGATAAAGATAGTGTGAATGGTTCATTCACCATTCAGTATGAATGGTTAAGAATTGCCATTCTGTGGGAGTTCTGAGCCTCTTCCCAGTTCTCTAGAGCAGTAATTTTCAGCTAATTTTTGGCTGTGTTGTGGCATATTGGTGTGCCATGAATGGTCTGCAGGTGTGCCACAGGAGTTTGGGACACTGCGGTTGAAAATTGCTGCTGTAACATAAAGTCTAGTCTTCATAACTCCCACCTGCAATGAGGGTTGCAGGAGGATGAAGGAATAGCTAACGTGCTTGTAACACAGTCCAAAAATATAGAATTCTGCTCCCACCACCAGAGCCCCCTTGGCACCTCTCTCCAAAAACAGACATGTGTTGCTACCAGGACCACATGCACACAAAGACTTTCAGCTCTTGTCCACTCAAACGGAGAGTGAGAGAAGTCCTAAACATTCTCATAAATTAGGGGACGTAAGTAACTTGTTCCAAACTCTTTGCTTGGTTCCACCTTGCTCTCTGCTGTTGTGTGTCCCACGTAATTGTATCACAGATGGGTGGCTATAAAAATTCATGGGGAAAGGCACTTCCTTTTGAATGTTACTGCCTTGCTAAGATGGTGGTGGTAAGTTTCTGAGGGAGAGAAGCCACTGGTGAGGTGTGCATACTGTACTGGGCTGCCTTAAACTGGCAGTACCCTTTGATTGGCATGCTAGAGTCTTGTGTTCGCAACCCTATCCCATGACTTCCAGGTATATGTGTGTGATGAAGTTGAAATGTGCACCTTCTTTAGACAGGACTGTGTGAAGACACTTATCACCTGTACCCTGTCAGTCCCTTATGTGGCCCTCTGCCAATTTTGACTAAATACATAATTATAACCCCCCCTAAATTTTATTGAACTTTATTATTAACTTTAAACACAATCTTAATACTCAATTTTTAAAAGGATAAAATATAGCCTTTAAAAAACTGATGGTTTTTATACCTTGTCAGTGTGCCATGAAATGAAAAAGCTTGAAAATAATTGTTCTAGGTAGCTCTAGACTGGGATAGAATCTCAGATATTCTTCTTTGTTTTTGTTCTTAGGAGATAAAAGAACAGAAAAGGCAGCAACATGGTATGGCAGCCTGATCAGCAAGAAGCCTGCGGGGAAAGCCATGCTGTCTGTAGGATCTTTGAGAAATCCTACAGGCAGCCCAAAGGACACATCACAAGGCTGAGTTTATAAGTTGGCATTCTGTTAAAACACAGTATGCAAGAACTTGTAGGTATCAGCGACATGCAGTGCGGGGGCAGCAGGACCACCCCACCGGAGTTCCTCAAAAAGCGATGCTGCCACCACTGCAGCTGTAAGTGCACAAGCACTCACAACCCACACACTCTTAACAGCGGCTGGAGTGTTTGCATTGTGCTTGTGCACTCATGGCTGTGGTGGCAACGCTTTTTGAAGAATGTCGGTGGGGCAGCCCTACCTCACCTGCCGCCCCTGCACTGCACATCGCTGGTAGGTAAATTGAACAGTACACTCAGTATAACCAGCTACTTGGTGAAATCTAACTGCAGATTCACTTACAAACCAATCGTAACTAACCCACTCACCCTGCCGATGCAACCATGGCGACAGAGCACGTGCTGCATCCTGTTGGGGAAGCAGTCATAGTGGTCTCTTCAAGGTAAGGGAATTTGCATTCCCACACTCTGGGGCAAGCCTCCACTGCTTAAATGGGTCTCCTCAGATCTGTTCTAACCATTTTGCTGGCATAGATCCAAGGAAAGGGAGAAGGAATGGGGACAGGATCCTGGCCTACGCCGGTGCTAATGGGGTTGTCACGGGTTGAACCCCGGCCTGACTGGTAATTTACTGGCTGCACAGTATCAGGCCTGAAGCCTTGGCCAAACCAGGAGTGCAAAGCATCCTGGGAGCTTCATGCTGATGCAATATCTGGTGATATTGCATTAGGTGATTTCATGTGTGTGTATGTGTGGCAGCAGCTGCACAGTCAGCATGACTGTGCAGTAATTCCCAATGCTGTGATTGGCTGCAAGAAATATAAATGTCCAGCAGAGGCAAGCAAGTGTGTGGGAGAAGCAGAGCATTGTGAGCCGGAGGCTACGTTGGTTGGAAGAGTGGATCGTGTACCGTTGTACTACTTGGACATTGTAAATATCTGTACATATAGTAAAAGAGGAGAGTGGTGGATGACTTCTGCCTCTGAGTCTTCCTTGTCGCCGGGGGTGATTGTGGTTCGGCCGTGAGGCACAGAAACATCAAACAGCTGTGCACAACAGCAGCTTGTAACAGGGGTCTTACCTCTACATCCCCCATTCTGCCTCCTGCCCGCCACCCTCCCTGCCCAGAAAACTCTGTTCCTCCCTCCCCCCATTCCTCCCACTGCCCAACCCTCCATTTGTTTGCCTGTGTTCCTACTGTGGCATCAGGTTGTAGCAGTTAAGTAAGATTAGGCTTGATTTGAAAATAAATACAACATAAATTCCAATTCCCCCCCCCCCCCCGCTTTACATTTTCAGGAAACATATTTTCAGGTACACATTCTAGGAGTCTAGGAGGGCATGATCCAGGCTGCAAGTCCCTTACAAAGAAGAGAAACCTGAGACTAAACTGAACCAACTAGAACATGGTTGAGTTGATGTAAACTGGCCATCTATGTGGCAAGTCCAGATCTTGTAAGAGCTTGTGAGAGCAAAGCGGAAGGATGGGGATGTCAGAGCAGCAGCCCATTGCTGGTGGAGAAGAAAAAGCATGCCTTTCCAGCTCCTCTTCATAGCACTGTCCCCAGAGATGCATAATAACATGGAATGCCACGTGGAACATCCAAATCTGTTGCTAATTGCACTGATGTTTGGGGGGAGAACGCTACATTTTTCAGGTGCCTGAATGCCTTCATAAAGCAGCCCCTACCCCTTGTCTTTAGAGCCATTTGCGGCTGCAAAAGTAAAGAGGAGGCATCTCCTCAGCTTTGCTTGTGCATAATTCTAAAGACGAGGGGGAGGGGCTGCTTTACACAGGGATTCAGGCACCTGGAAAACATTCCGTTTCCCCCCTTCCTCCAGGAACACCTGTGACTAATTGCATGGTTTCCCTAAGGGCCAGTGATACTGACGGTTCAACATTAAGGCAACTGGTTGGATTATGGAGATGTACTGGGGGTGCTTTAACACAGCACAGCAGGAACCTTACTCACACAAGCAAAGGTGAAATCATTCAAATTAAAGTGAAGCAAGAATTCAAAATGGGGCTTCCAAACCAGGGCAATTATCTTTTTTTCAAGTGAGGGGATGAGGTAGCCTTCTATTTGGCTCAGGGGTTCTGACCGCTCTTTCAAAGTATAGTGTGCTCACTATTATACCTTTGTGAGAACCTTCCAGGCTCCTGCTTGGCTCTACCTGTTCACAAAATTCTTGGGTACAGGGTATCAGTATAAACTGCAGTCACCATTAGAAAATTCAGTCATCTATGTGGCTTTTCACTAGAAGAATGTGCAGGGGGTGGGGAGAAAAAGGAAAAGAAGAAATAATTTTTGAACCACGCCTGGGATTTGTGCTCTTCTGGCATTAACTCTGGGCCAAAAGCCATATATCTAGTGCCCCAATGGGGAAGTTCTGAAACAACACACATCCAACAATCACACCCTGTTTGCAAGGGCCTGCTCTGAAGTAAGAAATGTTCCTCCATCTGATTTGAAACTAAATCACATGGAGGAAACCTCTGAGTGTTCAGCTTGACCTCTTTCAGACAAATGCCAAATGCATAGTTCCTGTGCACAGGCAGAAGCTAAGAGGGTGTGTGTGGCACGCAACTAGCAGCAGGAGGAAGTTACAAACATCATAATAATCTGAGACATTGAGATTGTAGGAATGATGGGAACCGATGCTGCTGATAGGATTTACAGGCAGCAGAATGTATGTGAGAACATGAGTTAGGCTTCTGGTCTCCAGAATTTATAGAAGAATTGACACCAATCTGAGGGACAGGGAATCCTGTTTGAAGGGCATTGTCTGGTGCACTTGTGCATTTGCATGCCATACTGGCATGTCTGGTTATAAATACAAATCAGGCAGCCAGTTACAAAAGATACATAAATAAAGGGAACTAAAATAAGCCAAAGAACAACAATCAATTATCCAGTTTTGGAAGCAGATAAGGCCATTCTTGTCAATTTTCAGAACAGGCAAGGGATTGGGGTAAGGCATTTTATACACATGTACTAGGCCCTGAGAAAAAGGACTGGGCATTGACTGAAAACAGAAATATAGAAGCATGAAGTAGTGATATAATTTTTGTTGGACGACAGTAACAAGCTGTCACAGATTCAGCAGTTGGAGTAGAGGCAGCTAAAGATTATTACTATTGGGTGCAGTTTTGGGCAAATTAAAGATGTAAAAACAGAAAGTACAGTGTTCTCATACAAAAGAAGAGTGTCTTAATAATAGGGAACACCTTTTTATGTTGGAATGATGCAATATTGCCATAAAGAACTCCATAAAAATTTACTGCTTATTCAAGGGACTTCTAGGCAGATTATTCACTTATATATCATAAAGGCTGAAATTACGTGGTTACACCACCTGAATCCAGATTCAGATCCTGAAAAACCTGAACATGAGGAGCATCCCCCTCTACATACATACACACAGACTGGACTGGACTGGGAAGAGGGGCTCTCCCTTTGCCTTCTGTGTCCTGCAGTGATAGATATTTTGAATATTACAGCTTTAGGCTGGAGACCAACAGTAGCTTTTAAAGAGGGGCATTATGAGAACATTGTCCAGGTATAGAATCTTCTTCTTTGAAGGTGTTAGAAATGGTTAAACAAGTATTTGTAATGGATCCTTAAGCAAATAAATAATATTTTCATGGAACAGTGTGCATTGGACTAGATTACTTGTTTCTAAATGGTGTTCCAGGGAACTCTGTATGTATTCTTTGGAAGCTTATCTTGACTTTGTCAATGAGAAGATCAGTAATGGCAGCCAAGTTTCCCTGAAAGACAGTGTGCCCAGCATCACCAATCACCTCCTAATATGTGTAGCATAAGAATATTCTTTAGCTTAGGGCGCCATCCTAACCAACTTTCCAGCCCAGAGGTAACGGCTATGCAACTCTGAGGTAAGAGAACAAACATTGCCTTACCTTGAGGATGCCTCCAAGACTGCCCCCCAACTGCAGGATGCACTCATGCCCCACTGGCACAGCTATGCCAGTGCTGGAAAGTTGGTTAGGATTGTGCCCTTTTACTCTCAGGCTGGAATCCTATGCACACTTACTTGGGAGTAAGTCTCATGGAACTCAGTGGGACTTAATTCTGTGTAGACATGCATAGGATTGCACTTTCAATTTGTGAGACAATAGTAAGGCCCATCAGGGTAAGACAGATTTATCTGTTGAGTGTATGTCCTAGAACAGTGGTTCCCAACCTTTTTCACTTGCTTAGCCCTTGGCAGCCCATTTCCATAAATTGTACCCTTCATATTAGCAAATATTTGTAATTAATATAGTTTGTTATTTCAGATCTATAAGTTGTAACTGTAAATAAATGGCAAAAAAAGGGTTTAAAAAGCAATAGAATAATTTTTATAAATCACACAAATGTTTTATACACAACAAATGTTCAGTGTGATCCTTGAGCTTGTTTTGAGGCACATAGTTTTTTGAAATCCGGTTCAACTGATGAACTTGATCTGATTTTACAGTCTTAAATCTGGAACTGCATCCAGCTCACTTCAGTATTTATTTTTTATGAAGACATAAGAAAGCCTTCTCCACCAGCTCCATATCCTTGTCTGTATAGCTGGCATTATTATTATTAACAATATTTTTATATCACTTTTCAATGAAAAGTTCACAAAGCAATTTATAGAGAAATCAAATAACTAATGACTCCCTGTCCCAAAAGGGCTCACAATCTAAAATGATGCAAAAGAAAACCAGCAGACCGCCACAAGAAAAGACTCTGCTGGGGTGAGGAGGGTATGTTTTGTTTGTAAATGCCACCAGAGTAAAGAAGGTTTCATGCTTCCTCACACACTACACACTGGGGATTAGGACAGTCTTCATTTCCTATTTACCAAAACCCATACTTCATGTATGGGTATGTACATGAAGTATGTACATACAGTATGTTTTGTACATGGGTATGTACAAAAACACAGTATTTTTTCTTTTTACCTGTTGGAAGATCTGAAGACTATGTCTTTTCACTGTTTTGCACCAAAGTGTTAGTGTCCTGAAACATTCTTAGTGATTGATCACATTTTGGACTGACAATCAGCCTGAAGAAAACACAGGTCATGGTTCAGGATGTGGACTCACCTCCCTGCATTACAATCTCTGAGCATGAACTGGAGGTTGTCCATGACTTTGTGTACCTTGGCGTCTCTGCGTTGGCTTGGTCATGTCGTGAGAATGGATGATGGCCGGATCCCAAAGGATCTCCTCTATGGAGAACTCGTGCAAGGAAAGCGCCCTACAGGTAGACCACAGCTGCGATACAAGGACATCTGCAAGAGGGATCTGAAGGCCTTAGGGATGGACCTCAACAAGTGGGAAACCCTGGCCTCTGAGCAGCCCGCTTGGAGGCAGGCTGTGCAGCATGGCCTTTCCCAGTTTGAAGAGACACTTTGCCAACAGTCTGAGGCTAAGAGGCAAAGAAGGAAGGCCCCTAGCCAGGGAGACAGACCAGGGACAGACTGCACTTGCTCCCGGTGTGGAAGGGATTGTCACTCCCGGATTGGCCTTTTCAGCCACACTAGACGCTGTGCCAGAACCACCTTTCAGAGCGCGATACCATAGTCTTTCGAGACTGAAGGTTGCCAATACAATACTAGTTCAGGTTTTTACTGTGCCAGTTTTCAGTTATTGATCCATATCTGATAATATACGAATCATGTTGGCATCCTTCAGGCTCGGAAGACTATGGTATCGCGCTCTGAATGGTGGTTCTGGAACAGTGTCCTCTCCAGTGCGCAAAGCCTGGGTAAAGTAGGTATGGAGGATAGGCTGTTACCCATGCAGCAAATCCCCCCTCTCCACGTTGCTGAAATGGTCCAATGGAAAGGCAGAAGCCAATACGATTGGTTCCAGCGGCGTCGCAGGAGTTGCCAGAGCGTGACTGTGTACAGCCGCGAACCACCTCAGGGACTCCGGCTCTGGATTTTGCCTCGAGGTTGACTCCTGAAGCCTTTTCCATAACTGGATATAGCCACAAGACAGTGGAGTTTTGGGATCAGAGTTTTCCTTCTCTCAGATGAGCTGCCTTTCCAGGCTAACGAGTCCCATCTACCCGGTGGCTGTTTAGTCGCCTCTTACGACAAGTACAGCCAAATTGAGGGCCTATTCTTATCCCCCAGCCCCCATGGGTCAATATACGAATAGATGGCCAAAAACCACTGCCCTAGAAGAACACTTTCCAGAATCCTCTGCAACACACAAGTGTTCCATGAAAGGCACAGAGGGGTTCCTCTAAATCAGTGGTGTCCAAACTTTTTGGCAGGAGGGCCACACAATTTTTATGACACTGTGTTTGGGGCCAGGAAAAAAAGAATTAATTTACATTTAAAATTTGAATAAATTTACACAAATCTACATAATTGAATATATTAGAGGTGGAACTTATATGAATGAATGAAGATCTCACAATAGCTCAAGGCCTATAAAAGACCTTGCACAAAGCAAGGCCGGCCTTTCCTTTGCTGCTGCTTTACAGATCTGAAACAGCAAGCAGCAGAGGAAGCCCTGAGCACGTAGCTCGCGTGAGAGGTCACAGTTGGCCCTCGCACTGGGAGTAGTCACATCAGGCCACCACAGGCTCCAGCAAGTCTCTGGAAGGCCAGAGTCTCATTGGAGACTAGGGGCTCCATGTGGGCCAGAGAGGGGGTCCCCGGGGGCTGCAAATGCCCGAGGGCAAACCTGGGCCAGGGTTTGGGCACCTCTGCTCTAAATTGACGTAGAAAGGGTTTTCTGGAGTTGTAACACTTCTGGACCAAATGAGTGGCTGAATCTCTTCCACTTCTATAATTCTGTGATTCTAAAAGGCAGGATACTGATGTGAGGAATTCTGCATACCCTCACTACCATCACTGTGATCATTATCACTCCTTTTCCTGCAAAGACCCAGGCACAGCTTGTGGTTTCCTGTATCTTCTATGTAGACAAATAAGGGGTTGCTGCACCTGCTACACTGGAGGCTGGGCACAGGTTGCACTTGCAAATGCCAAATGTGGGGAAAAGCTGGACATAATTAACCTCCACAGACATGCTCTTACCCAATTGTGCCTCCTCATATAAATTCATAGGACTGTCCCTCTCACAATAATCATTCTGCAAAACAGCTTTATTGCTAGCTGAGGCTACAATAAAAGGAGCACCCCAGCCTGGAATCTGCCTGCCTTTTCCCCTCTGGTGATTTCCAGGATAGGAGAGAAGGGCAAGGTGACTGAGGGGCAACCTATCCAATTTTCCAGGGCTGGTGCAGCTGTGCTAATGGGGCATGCACTGCATCCTGTGGTGGGGAACATGTGTCCCGACCTCAGGGCTGCACTGCGGCTGCAAAGGTGGATAGGACTGGGCCCTGAGGGTGCACTTCTACGCATCTTTTCCTGAGAGTAGGCCCCATTGAATTCAGCAGAACTTACTTCTGAGTAGACCTACCTAGCATTGAGCCATGGGAGCCCAAGCCTATGCCTCTCTACTCAGAAGTAAGCTCCATATAACCAACGGACCTTACTCCCAGATGGGCCTGCAGGCATAGAGCCCAATCCTCAGAAGTACGCCCCATTAGACTCAACGGGGCTTACTCCCAAGAAAATGTGGCTAGAACTGGGCTGAACTCAGGAGAGGCGACCGAATGACTGGAGAGGGGCTTGGCTGTGAGCCCGGCGGAGCGCCTCCCTCAGCACGCGCGCTTGGCGGCCGGCGAGGGGCGCGTGGGAGCCAATGGCTCGTTCCGCTCTCAGGAAAAGCCAATCAGGCACCTGCCCAGGGGAGGGTCGGGCTCTGAGCCCTCCGAACCCCCGCGCGCTTGCCTCCGGCGCAGAGCGGGCTCGACCATTGTCATGGCGGCTGCTCGGCGGGGCCCCGTGGCGGGAACGAGGGCCGAAGGGCGGGAGGGCCGCTTCTTCTCCTGGGAGGAGGTGGCGCTGCGCACGGGCCGCGTCGCGGCCTTCCTGCAGCAGCGCTGGCTGGTGATCGACAGGAAAGTCTACGACGTGACCAGCTTCTGCCAGCGCCACCCGGGAGGCCCGCGGGTTCTGTGTCATTATGCCGGGCAGGACGCCACGGTGAGCAGGGCGGGCCGTCGCGCTGGGCCCCGAGGCAGGAGCCGTTGTGGGAAGCCCTGCCCTGCCCTGCCCTCGACAAGCGTCACGCGTGCTTTTGGCAGCCGCAGCTCCACAGTCCGCTGCGTTGGTGGACGGGTGTGTGGGGTGCCGGTGCGAGGCCCTCCTGCCTGGCAGTTCTGCTTTGGGCCTGGCGCTCGGAGAGCTTGGGGTTCATCCAAAGCAGGACGTGCGGTGGGTGGGGAGGCAGGTGAGCCAGAGCCTCCCCCCCACTCGCCGTGTGAGGCACCCACAACCCACGCGCCTCCCCACCAGAGTCCTTTGAAAAGCAGCACTCCCTGTGAGGTGCTCAAGCATCCACAACCCACGTGCTCTGGTTGTGGATACTTGGGAGCCTCACATGGTGGTGGTGGGGAGGCCCTGCCTCACTGCGCATGGGTTGTGGGTGCTGGGGCACCGCACACGGCAGTGGCACTTATTGAAGAACTCCAGTGGGGAGGCTTTGCCTCACTGCACATGGGTTCTGGGTGCTTGGGTGCCACACTGCAGCTGCGCTTTTCAAAGGACTCTGGTAGGGAGACTGCCTCACCTACCTCCCGGCCCCACCCAACGCACCACACATCCCTGATCTGTAGATCCCAATTATGTTGTTACGATGCTTTGGAAACTGCCTGCTAAACTGGCTCTCAGAATTGTCCTTTGAAAACCTTTTCCTTTCATGTTTATGCTTAAATAACCACTTCTTAACCACCAGTGTTAGATCACTAGTGTAATCTAAATTTGGAAATGCAGATGCTCTTCATTGTAACCCAGGAGTCAGATCATGCCCCTACAAATGAAATACCAGCAGTAAAATCACCTGCAAAATGTATTACCTTGCACAAGTGCAGGGTGTATCTGAGAAGAAGCCTCAGCTGTGTTCCCATTGTTCTTAGAGATCTGCTACAAGCCTCAAGAGTTTTGTTTTTTTTCAGTTTTATTGATGTTTAATTTTAAAGTATACATTCCACTTATATTTACATAATCATACATCAACAATCTTTTTTCCCCTTTTTTCCCTCCCCCCATGAACAGCGACCATTAACATTAAGTATTTATATCTGCAGCCATAAGCACACCTTTTGGATTTTATCCATTATAACAATATTTGCCCCCCCTTCCCTTACCCATCTTATATATCTCAGCCATTTCTTTTTTATCTCGGTTTTCTTATCTTCCCATGTCTTATCTTGTTTCAATATTGATACTATGTCTGATTGTATCCATTCATATAAATACCAATTCCATTTTTCCACAGTCCATTTTGATGCATCTTTCCACCCATATGCTATAACTGCATGGATAGTTAGAATCATAGCTTTGAATAAATCCTGATTATTTTTTTTACTTTATTATTTCCCAAAACTCCCATAAATAACATTTTCCCAGAGAGCTCCAGCTTGTTACATAATTCCTCCACCTTTTCAAATACCAACTGCCAAAAATCAATTACCTTAGAACATTCCCACCAAAGATGGGCATAATAACCCTTTACCCTCCTACAGTGCCAACAATTTGAATTCCTTCCCTTAATCATATAAGCCAGTTGGGCAGGTGTCCTATACCATTTCAATATTAATTTCATCTCCAATTCTCTAAATTTTTCCATTCTAATCTCCAATATTCCTTTCATTATTCTGTCGATCTCCTGTACTGACATTCACACCTCTCTTTCCCATTTAATTTGTATTAACCTAATCATATAGTCTCTATTCATTAAATTGTATAACTGTTTTGCCATACCCTTTTTATTATCCTCTTTAAGACTATATATTTTTTCAAATTGAGTATCCTCTTCATTTAAAACTCGGGAGTATCTTTGTTTTAAAATATTATATAAAGCCAAGATCCTTAACCAGTATTTTCCTCCCACTTTCTCCAATAATTCTTGTATAGGAGTGAATATCCCCTGAGGATTGTATAAATCCTTCACTCTAAAATAACCCTTTTCCTTTAACATTTCCCAAAAAGTTTTTTCAACGTTTTTAAATTCCTCACTCAAAAATTCAAGTGGGGTCCATTTAGAAAATTTTGGCATCCAATTGGGTTGCATTTCCCCCCAAACTTTTAATGCTAACTGTCTTGGTCCTATTGTAATTTTAATTTCCTTTTTCACTTTCTGTGTAAATATTCCAAAATTACCACCTCCTCTGTTTATTATATCTTCCCATCTCACCCATTTATCCAAATTTTTCGCATCTGTTTCCATCAACATCTTAATTTGGAAAGCTTCATAGTAACTTTCCAAATGTGGCAATCCCCATCCTAAACCTTCCTGTGGTGAATATACAACCTTCCTTAAAATTCTAGCTTTCTTCTTCCCAAACACCCAATTTTTTATTTCTTGGTCCCATATAACTAATTGGTTCTTGGGAATCCACTCTGGAAGCACCTGAAATAGATATAGCATCTTAGATAAAATGAACATTTTAATTGCCCTTATCTTCCCCAAAATGCTTAAATATCTATTATTCCAGTGATTTAATTTTTTTTGTACCTTCCTCCATGTTGTTTTGTAATTTGCATCCACCAAGTTTTTGGGGTTCTTTGTTATTATTATTCCTGAATATTTAATTCTCTTAACTCCTAATTTTATGCCTGTTAACTTTGCTATTTCTTCTTGTTCCTTTAATTCTATCTTCCTAAACATTATTTCTGATTTCTCAATATTTACCCCTAAACCAGAGTATGATTTAAAATCCTCTAAAATTATCATTAATTCTCTCAACGCTTCCAGAGGATTCCCAAGAACCAAAAGTATATCATCTGCATATTAATTTAATTTAATTTCCTCCTTCCCTACCCTATATCCTTGTATTCTAATACTATTCCTGATTCTATCAGCTAAGGGCTCCATCACTAAAACAAACAACATTGGGGATAAAGGGCATCCCTGTCTTACTCCTTTCTGAATGTGTATTTCCTTAGTATGACCATCATTAACTTTCATCATGGCTTTGCCTTCCTTATAGATTTCTTTTAAAGCATTAAAAAAAACCTTCAAAACCAACTTTACTTAATACTTGAAATAAATACCCATGATATAACGTATTAAATGCCTTATATACATCTAATTTCAAGAAGGCAAACCTTCCATCAATACTTCCATGATATAAAGTATTAATAACATTCCTTATAGGGTGTCCAATGTATCTTCCCTTTACAAAACTGTATTGATCCTCTCCTATTAACCTTGGGAGCAGTCTCTCCAGTCTATTTGCTAAGATTTTTGCAAAAATTTTATAGTCTTGATTTGCCAGGCTAGTAGGTCTATAAGAATTAGGATCCACCGGGTCCCTCATTTGTTTCAAAATTATCATAATTTCAGTATTCCTCCAAGAATCCGGTGCTTTCCCTCCCCTCAATATCTTATTAAACTATGTAGTCCTGGAGCTATTAAATTTCCAACCATTTTATAAAATTCTGCCATCAATCCATCTAAACCTGGTGACTTCCTATTTTTTTAACTTCTGTATAACACTCAGAATTTCTTGTTGTGTAATATCGTCATTTAATACTAACAAATCCTCTTCCTTGATTTTATTGACTATAACTTAATCAAATTGTTTCCCTTCCTCCGCTCTAAATAAATTGCTATAAAATTTTTCAAAAATCTCTCTTATCTGACTATCCTTATAAACCTTCTTTCCCATTTCATTTCTTACGCACAACAAGCCTCAAGGGTTGGGTGTTCATTCCACTGCACATTTATAAGAACAGGTCACACAGAGATTTTTTATATATGAGATGTTATAAGCCAGGAACTAAATAGCCACAAACTCTTATTCTTATCGGGGTGTTTCTTCTTTGCACAGGAATACAGCTAAACCTTGCCAGATGAAGAATTCAGGTGCAATCTTATGCACACTTACCTAGGTGTAAGCCTCATTGAACCTCTGTTCAATGGAGAGAGCACTTAAAAACCCTATTGAATCCTTTACTGTGATAAAGTAAAATTTCAAATAAACAAAATTTCAACACGTATGCATTTTAATCATTTTACACAGTTAGATGTTAAGCCATAAATAGGCTCAAAAACAAAAGAGCACTGGGCACATGCAATATAGTGGAAGAATTAATCAAAGAGGATATCCAAACTACCAGTAAATGGCTTATGAAATTATTTAACATCATTTGGGATAGTGAAGAAATCCCATCTGAATGGAAACACAGTATCATTATTCCATTTTTTCAAAAAGGGAGAGCCATCTAGCTGTAATGATTACCATGGTATAATACTTCTGTCAAAGCAGATGAGAAACCACCTTCAGTGCAGGTTTTAAATCTAGGTTGTGCTGGTTTGGCCATATACTGCGTATGAACAATTCTCATTTAGTCAAGCAAACATATAATGCCAAAAGTACTGGAAAAGCAAAAGTACCTAAGCAAAGGTGGCTTAATAATATCCTAGAGGACTTGAAATATGCAAATGTGGTTTACCATATTTGGTAATATACCTCACAACTGTCAGGATTGCATGGGATGGCTTAATATAGTTGAGGACACTACTACATTGTTTCAAAAGGAACGTGTTTTATAACATGGCCATTGACAGCACACAGAGTAATTTCCCCCAGTTTAGTGAGATCCTTTTGGAGCTTTTCTGGACTTAACTATCTAGAAAAGTTCAGTATCATTCGTAAATCTGACCACCTCTCTGCATATACCAAACTCTTCAGTCCCCAAATTGGTGGGTAAACCCCACATAACAGTGACATTTTGCTTCCAGGTAAACCTGAAGCTGCATGAGGGAAGGACTGAGTTTCAGGGAATTAGGAATTAGACAGAAAGGTGGCTAAAGAAAGAGATGCATATAGAAGAGAGGTTCCCAAACTCCTCTAAGATGTAGGGAATCTCTTAAATAGTGGCAGGGCAGGGAGTGGCCCTGACGGTGCCACAGCAATCACAGCATTGACCCAGGGACATTCTAACGTATCCAGGGGGCTCCTGAAGCCTCCTTGAGGATCCTGGAGGCTCACAGCGCCTTCTTAGCCTCGGTGCGGCTGCCCTGAAGTCTGATCGCTGATCAGAGCTCATTTCTGAACCTGGTTTGTCCCAGGCCAGTAGTACGTAATTTTGGTCGCTCTCTTCTGCATTTTTTCCATTTCCACTATATCCTTTTTGAGATGTGGCAACTAGAACTGGACGCAATACTCCAGGTGTGGCCTTATCATCAAATTGTACAATGGTATTATAATATTAGTTTTCTTTTTCTCAGTACCTTTTCTAATGATCTCAAACATGGAATTAACCTTCTTCACTGCTACCACACGTTAGGTTGACACTTTCATCAAGCTGTCCACCAGCACCCCAAGATCTCTCTCCTGATCTGTCACAGTCTGCTCAGAACCCATTAGCCTATATGTGAAATTCTTGTTCTTTTCCCCGTGCGCATGACTTTACATTTACGTATTTACATTGAAACGCATCTGCCATTTTGCTGTCCATTCTCCCAGTTTGGAGAGATCCTTTTTGAGCTCTTCACAATCTCTTCTGGTCTTTGCCACTTGGAAAAGTTTGTTGTCTTCCACAAACTTGGCCACCTTGCTGCTTAACCAGGTCATTAATGAACAGGTTGAAAAGCACTGATCCCAGGACAGATCCTCAGGGCACACAGCTTTTCACCTCTGTCTATTGTGAAAATTGCCCATTGACACCCACTCTCTGTTTCCTGGTCTTCAACCACTTCCTAATCCATGAGAGGACCTGCCCTCTAATTCCCTGACTGTGGAGTTTCCTCAGCAACCTTTGGTGAGGGACTGTATTAAATTCCTTCTGAAAGTCCAGATATATAATACCCACAAGTTCTTCCGCATCCACATGTCTGTTGACCTTTTAAAAGATTTCAGTAGACTTCCATTCTTCAATAAATCCAAAGACAGTAGCTTGTATGCTACAAACTACATTCCATGCAGGGCCAACCCAAGACCTCTTGATGCCTGAGGTGGCATGCCAAATGCTGCTTCCCTTTACCCAATGATGTGCCTCCCTCTCCTCCTCAGATTCCAGAGTTTTAGCTCAATACTTTCCTCCCACATTCTCTCTTTTTCTGTGTTTCCCTCTCCCTTTTCCAATCCAGAGAGTAGAAAGTAAAGGAGGACCAATTAAGACAATTTGGTAGACCAAGGTGGACCCCCCCCCCCCGCTGCAAATCTGCTGCCTGAGGCAACTGCTTCAGTTGGTGTCATGGATGGGTCAGTCATGTTTCCATGAATGAAATCTCCATTGAAATCAATATGACTTAATGCTTAGTATAAAGAAGTTTATGATAAGCATGATTAAGGCATTTTTTTGCTTTCAGATGGAGAAAAAGAATGACACTCTATAGAATGTCTGTGGTCATCCACTGTTCCACTTAGCTAATATATATGGAGTGGCATGCAAACAAGGGGGCAGTCCTAAACCTGTGTTAGGCCAGCGCATGTCCCCTGAGCCAGCCTCGGGGTGTCGCGAAAGTGCCGGTCTTAGAGTGTCACAAAAGGGAAATGCATTCCCTTTGCCCCGGGTTGAGCCACAGGTAGCCTCAACCTCACTTTGTATATGGGGCAGGCCTGTCAGCCTCCTCGTTCCAGCACGGTTTAGGATTGGGCTGCTCATGTCCTAACCCCTGCTCACTGGGTAACAGGCACTTTTTCAAGTGGGTGCTCCTCTTTTTAGCAGGGGGAGAGTAACTGGCCCTCCCCACTCCAGCAGTGTCTTTTCTAGTGGCTGTCTGCTGGTGTTCTTTTGCATCCTTTTAGATTGTGAGCCCTTTTGGGACAGGGAACCATTAGTTATTTGATTTTCTCTGTAAACCACTTTGTGAACTTTTTGTTGAAAAGTGGTATATAAATACTGTTAATAAATAATAATAGTTTGTACCAGTACACAAGTCTAACTTGGCCCAGCTTCCTCCCAAGGAGGCGCAAATGGCATGTTTGCAACCCTCTTGGGCTGGCACAAGGAAATTGCACCGTCCCAAGTCAACGGCTTGATCACACCCTTAGTTTGTATCTTGCAAGAGGACATCAGAGGCCCACTTTTATCTTTTTTTAAAATTCTGCATGATCCATTTTGTAATTTTTTCCTGTCAGGATGCATTTACAGCATTCCATCTTCATAAGACCCAAGTGAGCAAGTACTTGAATTCACTGCTAATAGGGGAACTAGCACCAGACCAGCCTAGCTCCGAGCCCAGCAAAAATGTGAGTATTTTTAAATAGTCAAAAGTAGGAAATGGTGGGTTATTTTTTTTCACAGTGAGGCTACGAAGGGAAATAATCCTGATTTTTATGTTATACTGATAACTGTATCCCAATATATGGTGTATAATTATAAGTGGTTCCCAAATTGTTGATCAGGAACGACTGGTGGGTAGCTACCTGATTTTTGGTGGGTCACCAATGGGTGTCGGAAAGATCAGATAACTAATTGCCTCACAGCCCAATCCTGAGCTGCCTGGAGCGCCCAGGCTTGGCGGCACCGAAAAGGGCTGCCACTGAATCCTGTGCCTTCCGCGCTACCGCAGGAGGCTCCTCGGGAGAAGGGGACATTCGTCCCCCTGAGTAAGGTAAGCAGCCCCGCAATGGACTGCTTACACAAGTAAAGGTGCTTGTGTAGGGTGCGCAGCCCTCCACGAGCGCCCTGAATTCTGTGAAGCTCAGCTCTGTGGATCCTTCTGCCTGCCCCCTGGCACGCCTCACACCCGCCCCTTGGCACACCTTCTCCCTGTCCTCGCTGGCCTCTCCCCTCCCCGGAATGCCACCTCTGGAGGTGGCACAAGTCAGAGGAGAGCAGAGTGACTTGAAGTTGCTCCATTCTCCCCAGGAATGGGGGTTGGGATCCGGCATAACTGCTGGATCCCAGCCCTGCTCCCTGCCCGCCCACCCTCGGGGCCACCCTCCCCCACCCAGGAACGCCTCCACTCACCTACCTTTTCCGCTTGCGTCAGCCCAGCTGGGCCGACGCAAGCATCTGAGAGGAAGCTGGTGCGGAGGCTTCTGTCAGCCTCCACAGGCTGGCGCGAGGCACAAACATGCTTTATGGCATGTTTGTGACCCTCCCAACCCAAAAGTAATTTGGCACTGGCCAAAGTAATTTCTAGGATTGTGCCTGAAAATGCAGATTACTTAAGTAATCTTAAAACACTCTGAGCCCAATCCTGAGCTTGGCACTCTGGCTTTCCGCCAGAGCGCACTGTTGGAAACATGCCGTAAGACACATCTGCAAGGCTTACTGCCGGGCGAGCCCATGCGCCCGTCCTCCACTGCTTGGTGGTCTCACGGACTGCCGAGCTGAGGCACAGTAAGTGGGGGCAGGGAGGAGGCATTCCGGGGAGGGGGGAGGCATGGGGAGGGCAGAGAGAGGGCAGGCTGGAGGCGTGACAGGGAGGCGGGGGGCAGAGAGAAGGCGGGTGGGAGGCGTGCTGGGGGGAGGGAGTGGAGAGGCAGAAGGCGGGTCCGGTGGAGCTGAGCTCCACCAGATCCTATCCATTCGTGCAGGGCTCGGCGCCCTATGCGAACACCTTTACTTTACCACCAAGCTTTTGGTCAGCGGTAAAGTGAGTAGCCCCATTGCAGGGCTGCTCCTCTTACCTGGGAGAAGGGGATAAAAGGCCCCTTCTCCCGAGATGCTGCCTGTGGCAGGCTGAGGCATGCAGGATGCGGCAGCAGCCGTTCTCAGTGCCGCTGCAGCCACATGCTCAGGATTAGGCTGCCCAATGACAGTAGTACATAAAGCACTGTTCAATAATACAATTTCTTATACACCAGTCGTTCCGAAACCTTTTAGCATCAGGATCCACTTTTTTAAACAACACTCTATTTATTTATAATAAATAAATAAGGGAGCAATCCTAACCCACTTTCCAGCACCGACATAAAGGCAATGCAGCTTCTAGGTAAGGGAACAAACATTCCCTTACTTTGAAGATGATTCCGTGCATGCCACCCAACTGCAGGATGCAGCATACATCCCATTGGCACAGCTATATCAGTACTGGAAATTTGGTTAGGATTTGGGCCTAAATAAAATTTCTTTCTAGATCTCCTTTTATAAAAGTTTGGTAACCCTAGGTGAATCCCGATAAAGTCATATTAAAAAGTGTTGTATAAAAAACTAACTAGGGAGCAAGAACTCAATCCAAAGTGCCCATTTGGCCAGTGTAAGTCCCTTGTGCTGGCCAAAGAGTGTCTCAAAAGTGCTATAAAGCACTTTTGCACCACTCTTGGGGGAGATAGGCTGGTGCATGTATGTGCGCTGGCCTCCTTGTGCCGATATGAGCCCCGGAGCCTGGCAAGTTTGCACCTGCTGAGTTGGGGGGGGGTCATGGGGAGGGCAGGGAGGAGGTGTTTTGGGGTGGGGAGAGAGTGAGCGGTGGGCGTTCCTGGGACAGGCAATCAGGGAGCAGGAGGCAGGGCCTAACCTCATTCCTGGGCAGCCTAGGTCAATGCCAGGCTGCTCAAATTTGTGCCACCAATTTAGGTGGTGCAGATCCAAGTAGCCCCATTGAGGGTTGCTGCGACTCTCCCCAAGGGTAAAGGGTAAGGGGGAAAATTTGCCCTTGCCTCGGGCTGAGCCTCAGACAGACCAAAGCTTGCGCTGGATACAGTTAGGATTGCACTGCCCAACCCACAGTGGGATTTACTTCCAAGTAAACATGCATAGAATTGTGCTGCACAACTACTTAATGACTGAAACAATATTGCAAACAAAATATAAATTTATACAACCAGTAGTGTACCCGGGAAGTCAAATGCAGCAGCTGCTTGGGGGGGGGGGCAGCCCAACTCCCCTTCGCCACCGGTTTTGTTGGTGCGATCAGGAACTGCATCAACAGTGGCTGCAGGAGCACAGCCACTATCGGTGCGGTTCCGCGGTGATCTGAGGGCCTCCTTCTCCTCCTCCCCTTTAAAGATAGGTAGCCGTTCTCCAATTTTGCCTCCAATTTTGGGCGGGGGGGGGGGCAAATGTCACTTCCAGCTCCGATGGAGCATTTAGATTGGTTATATAGAACTAGAACTAAAACACATACCAAACTTTTACAAGGTTTCCATTTCTGGTTCCTTAGCCCTTACTTGTTAGAAATGATTGGGTGAGTAGCTATTTTCAAGGTTGTGATTCTAATCATAAGACTGGAAAATAATCAGTTTGAGAGGCAAACTCTTTAGTTGGCCCGTGGTGTTTAAAACATGCTGTTTGCCACTATTAGTGTTAGACTGTGTTTATTTATTTAAAATGAATGCTGTGCTATGGGAGGTGTGAGATGGTGGTTGTCTTTAAAACGTGGATTGTTGTGCTGCAGTTATAATCCAGCCATGGATATTTCCCAAATTTTATAGCAATTCCTCTTGGGAAAAAGAAAAACTGCAGAAATTGTGGAACAACTCATAGCCCTGTGCTGTGCATATTTAAGACAGCTTGTGACTTTTCTTTACTGACTAAACTCAGCTCAGCTGTGGGGATACCAAGAATTGGGTAGCTTCTTCCCATACCTCGGTAATCACCACAGGACTTGGAAATGCTGTTAATATCACATAAACACGTGGTACTGCATAAACCCCAGCAAGAGACTGAGGAATACTGTGAATTTGTAGCCTTGTATGTCCGAGATGAAAAGCTGGATATACCTGAACATATCTCCACTTTAGAATGTTTTACTGCATTTGCTCAGTAACATGTGTACCTGTGTACACACGTTTGCATGTGTGTCAAAACGTGTTCTAGAGATCTTGAACTGTGGGATCATGATCATGGGCACACCGCATGGCACAATAGAAGGGTTAACATTTGAGAGAGTGAGGAGGAGGCAAGAGTCAGAAGTAATCAAAAAGAATAGTATTTGAGGATAATGCAACAATTTTTATGAAAGTAGGTGATGTAGAACTGCAGTAATACAGCAGTGAAGATTTCATGAATGCTCCAAAGTATGGGATGAAGAAGTTGGAGTGAGAAACACTTTGGGGCAAAAAGAGGAAGAATAGTTTGTGTTCTGGTCAGACTTTGTAAAAGGAGTTTACCCATACTGTAATATTTGTCCCCGGAATAAAAGAGAGCTGTAATGTGTGTTTCCACAGCAGTTGCTAGTTAAAGACTTCCGGGAGCTGCGGTCTATTGTTGAGAAGATGGGACTTTTGAAGCCCAACAGTCTCTTCTTCTTCCTGATTTTTCTTCATATTGTGCTGCTGGATGTTGCTGCGTGGTTGACCATTTGGTATTTTGGGACATCCGTAGGACCATTCTTCATAGGTGTTTTACTGTTTACTACTGCTCAGGTACAGTGCTGAAACCACTATGCAGTCTTGGAAATCAGTCTGTTCTTCAGTGTACTGAGGATTTCAGAAATTCCAGGGATTTCATGAATTTGGGCCACAGTTCGAAGAAACCATACAATTAGCTCTAGAGGCTTTGACCTTAGTTCAAACACAACAAAATTGCCAGATGATAAGTTGGAACTTTGGAAAGTTTTCAGCTTGTATTGTGACGTGGGTTGGTTCCTTTTTTGTAATGTCAAAATCGGAACTTGCACTAGCCTTGCATGTTCTCAGTTTTGTTTTAGCTGAGTCTCCTAAAATCAGTTTTCAGTTCCAGGGTTCAACCCTTATCACTGTGAAATAGGATGTTTATGCATTTGCACCAGAATGTTTTACCAAAACAGAAGAAATCACCCAGTCCCTGCTAGCACACATTCCACCCCTGTTTAATAAGACAGTGATGGCCTGTCTCTGTACAAGCACTTCTCCTTAGTCATGACACCGTTTGAAGGGGCAAGATGCACAAACAGAGCACAGTGAGGAGATGCCCTGCCCTGAATAAATGAAAGAATATCTCAGATGCTTCTGGAACATTGTCTCATTTGGATTGGCATCAGTCAGAGGCATCACTAGGGTTTGCGTCACCTGGTCCGAGAGCTCATTGCATCACTCCCATGATGAACCTCCTTCCATACCAGACCATCCAGAGTAAATTACAATATCATACACACAGCCTAAATGCAGTGTGGCATCACTAGGGTTAGTGTCACCCTCATTAACTTTATTTATTTTAATATATAACAGTACAGGTCACTCAACAAATCAGTAACCAACAAAAAACCAGTGATGACACTCACACAGTTGAATAAGAGTTCTAGTATTCGCTCTGATACATGGAAATGAGAACAGACTAATACTAATTTTGAGTAAAGGAAGTCCACTTTTGTAACACAAGGCAGTTGTGTTTTTCCTTTCTGGTTATTTGGCTACAACTTTTGATAAAATACAGATGTTTCACCATGATAGTACAGATATTTGTTTCATTGTGTTCTGCATTAAATCACCCATCAAATGATGTACAGGTGGAGCCTATTTATATGCGTTAGTTCCATGTTGTGCTAAATTCCATAGAGTTAAGCAAATACGCTGCAGCCTGACACTTGGGGCTGGAAGGAAACTAAGGCAGCTGTTATCAATCCCCTCCCCTCCTTCACCTCTCCCTCCTCCTCCTTTCACAGATGGGATGCTGAGCTTTTAAGAGTCCAGTCCTATGTGTTTCTACTCAGAAGTAAGTCCCATTCTAGTCAATGGGGCTTACTCCCAGGAAAGTGTGGATTGAATTGTAGCCTAAATCTCCTGCTTTGCTTGCTGGGAAGGCTTGCTTGCTGAGCTGTTTTGTTTGTGTCAGCTGGAGCAGGAAAGCCTGCACCATCTCAGTGGGGGGAGAGATATGGCACACACTCCCTGGGAAGGCTTGCTTGTGTCGGCTGGAGCAGGACAGCCTGCACCATGGGGGGGGGGGGGAATTGGGCAAACACTCCCTGGGTTTTTTAAAGCAATCCCCTGTTGCTACCGTACCTGCTCCTGTGTGTGTGTGAGTGAGAGAGAGTGAGAGCACTCCACCTTGCTGCACGTGCTCTGGCTACAGAGGTTTTCCGCCCCCCCCCCTTCCCCTCTTCAGCTTCTTTGCTGGCTCAAGGGCTCCAGGAGTCTTACTGTTCCTTAGAAAGGGGAACCTCTTCCATGGCTCCAGGGCTATTTCCCTGCCTGGGCGAGGTGGAGCCTTTTTACAGTGTTTTGGGCTGCCTTGAAACACCATCGAGACACCAGCGCAGGCAAAGGAGGCAAAGGTGTGTGTGACATTCAGTTCCCCCACCCCATTTGATTTGAGACAAATCCGTGGATAAATAGGCTGCACCTGTGTAACATGATGATATTACTTGAAAATACCAAGATTTTCATAGTTTTGGCCACTAGTGGTGCCACACATACCCCCTCCCGATCGTCACCCAGTGTGTTCTGTAACCCCCACTTCCCATACCTCCCTGGTGATGCCACTGACACTAGCCAGGTCAGACACAGCCCAAATGCTTCTTGAAGAGTCCAGTGCTTAAGAGTCCAGTGCTTCTTAAGAGTCCAGTGCTCCTTCTAGTCTGGCAGATGCTCAGCATAGGTAATCCCACAGGCTTGTGGGAAGGGGTAGTGGTGGTCTTTCTGCAGGGTAAAAGAAGGAAAGGAGAAGATAAACGCACCACAGATACTCGCCCATAAGTCGATCTCACTGATAAGTCGAGGGCAGGTTTTGAGCCCCAAATCATGGAATTTCTATGACCCTCAGATAAGTCGGGTTAAACTTAGGGGGGATCTGACAGTAATTTTGTCTGATTTTTCCTGAAGCCAGATCCTGAAAAATAACCTTCCAGTAATTGTTACCTAAAAACTGTACAGTTTCTAATTTATTAAAAATACAGTAAGATGCATTTTTGTTCATTAACTTTTAAAATTCTGGTCTTCACAACATTTGTGTAAACACTGTCAGAGTAAGTGCCTGTAAACATCATACCAGTGGAACCATCAATCAAATCCTTCTTTAAGGTGTCTGGTGTGTTAAGCCAGAGGCTCTACATATAACATGCAACATAAAACATGCAATTGGGAGTGTGCAATTCTGTTCACAGCAGGGAGACAAGCAACAAGGACTGAGCTGCGCACAGTTGCAACCCTCTTTACTCAGAAGCAGACCCACTGCTTTCCATGGGTGTTATTCTTAAGTAATGGTGCACTGCCTGGGACTTCGTTTCAGAGGGAAATGAGGATCCCATCCTGGGGTTTTAAAAACCAGACCCCTAAACTTGGGGGGGGGGGGTTGAAACTCTTTGCAAATGACTTGCCAGGAATGTTCAGAGGCAGCAAAAGAAGGAGGCATTTCCCTTCTTCTCCAAACTGGAAGGGAGACAAAGGGGCTTCTGGGAATTGTGGGGAGGCTTTGTGGGAGTATGTGCTGCATTTCCATAACAGCAGCCCATACAGACTACAATTCCCGGAAGCGCCTTCTCTTCCTGTCTGGAGAAGAGGCTGCCTCTGAATACCGTAATTACTGGTAAAAATTCTCCTTTTTCTCCACCTGCTTCCTGCTTCTCAGCCCATTTCCACGCCCCCCCCACTTACCAGACAGCTGCTGAGCCTCCATAAGCTTCCCAGAAGCTCCCAGAGGATTCTGCTTCAACTACTGCACTGACCCAGGTATAAGTCGACCCAGGATCTCAGGCTGTATTTTTAGGCATAAATTTTTCGACCTATAGGCGAGTATATACGGTGATTAGGGTGGGGCTGGATTTGGACTGCAGGCTGCCAGTTTCTATCTCTAATTGGATGAAGAGTTATAAAATGCAATCTGGCCAACAGATGGTTTCCTATCCAGAGCATGGGTACCCAAAACCCCAGCCCATGGGCCATTTGCAGCCCTCAGAGACCCACAATCCACAGAGAGCTCCAGTGAGCCTCTGGCACTCCAGAGACTTTCTGGAGCCCATGCTGGCCCGCAGCTTTGGGCCGAGTTTGCACAATGCCTTTTGCAGCATGACTTCATTCTGGTTCTCCATTTTCTGTTTGGAAAAATACTAGAAGTCCTTGGTGTGTTTATTTAAATTTATTTAAATAAATTTAAATTTATTAATTTATTTTTCCAACCCTTGACACTGTTCCAGATATATATTGCAGACCTCATGCCAAAAAATCTGGACACCCCTGATCTAGAGAATCATAACACTGCCTGTGGCTAGTCATTATTAATCTGGTCACTTTTACAACATGGATCATATAGAACAGGTACCCGAAAATTCTTGGACCATATCCCATTCACACCTAACCATTGGTTGGCTCCTATCTACCTCAGCTTCCCTTCATAATATGAACTTTTTATCCCTAACCAACTTCTTCCCAGCTGGTTTTAAGAGAGAAAGCAATTACCATTCCCATATTTCTTCACCCTGATATCCCTCACCCTCCAAAGATAAGTGATATGGTGGTCTCAGTCTTGTAGCATCAGTCAGCTATGAAAATACTGGTGGCATCAAGATAGGAGGAAGCTGAAAAAGAACCAGGTTCCTCACCTCTACACAGTTAAGCTGACCATCACTGCAATGAAAGAACTGTCTGTATTGGACCCTGGAATCTGTGTCGGAGGCTTCAGTCAAGGCCTGGAATTTGAACCTCCTATTGTGTGCTAGCTAGGGCTCTCTTCACAGATTGGTTGCAGGGTGCCCTTGAACATGTGTGCACCAACCATCCTTGCTAATGGATAATGCATCTGAATTAGGGTGAAGGGTTATAACAAAAGGTTATCCTTGATTAAATCCTAGCACCATTTTCATGACAAACAATTGACTATGATAAGTAAAAGTTCTCAAAGGCCTTGGTTTGTAATAAGTAGACACACTTAAATGACATAATTCAGATCTAGTTTCTCCAATTTGGAAGGGATCCCTGGACATGGGACATAATATTAGATCTGTCACTCAATTGAAGAAAACTTAGTTGCTTAATAAATCTGTTTTTATCAATTAAATCTGCATAAAATTGCATGCATGCAACTAAAATGATATAGTTGAAGAATGTAGCCTATGTGATTTGTTTATAGATGGTGCATGCACATATAGCAGGTACCATTTTAGGAAAGGCATTTCTTAGTGAGTAAAAGCCTCTTCTAAGAGGATGGTTGCCATTTGCCGTTTTTATAAATATATTAAAAGTAACTTTAAAACAATGTGTTTCAGTTCTCTAAAAGGGATTTTAATCAACTTGATTAACTAACGGACAGCCCAATCCTAACCTGAGCCAGCACAGCACAGCACAGCCTATGCTATATCCAGGGCAGGTTAGGAGGTGGCTGGAAGTATCCTCATGGTAAAGGGATATTTTTCCGCTTATCCTATGTCAAGCCCCAGCCTGCCCTGTGGGGCTTCTCATATCTGCACCAGCGATATAACTGACACAAATCTGGAAAGCCCATTGTAATACTCCAAAGGCTGGGAGGGGGGTTAGGGTATAACAGAGGAGGCCTCCATTGATCCCAGACCCAATCCGCCCCATTCCACCCTCCCCTGTCAAGAAACACCCCCTCCTTGTCCCCCTTCCCACTCCCTTGCCACCCAGTGCAACCTTACCTTTTGCTGTCCAGTCAAATGGCTGGATGCAGTGTCAGTGGGGTAACTCAGGTCTTCCTGTCAGCACAGCCTCCTCTCTGGGTGCCACAAACGTGCTTTACAGTACATTCACAACACTTTGGCCAGCAGAGTGGCTGCTGCTCCATCTGAGAACACAGTTAGGATTGCATTCTAAGGGTTGTAGCCTTACACAGAACTATTGTATTCGCATGATGATTAAAAATGTGTAAAAAAAATTTTGTAACTTGCATTGCTGTCATTTTCTGTTTATTGAACCCAAGCCTTGTTTTTATAATAATCCCTTTTTATTTTACAGTCCCAAATGTCATGGTTCCAGCATGACTTGGGGCATCTCTCTGTTTTTACCAAGTCTAAATGGAATCACCTGGTTCACACCATCTTAATGGCCATAGTGAAAGTAAGTATCTTTTGCTTTTGAAGCAGAATAATGGAATAATGAAGAGAATAATGGAGAAAACAGTTGTGTTTTTGATAGCACATGGATTTGATTTCTATGCTTTTCTCAATTCTGTGTTCTTTTCTGTAGGGAATGACAGCTAGTTGGTGGAATAATCTACATTTCCAGCATCATGCCAAACCTAACTGTTTTCGTAAAGATCCTGATCTCAACATGCACCCCATTGTGTTCGCTTTGGGGAAGAAACTGGCTGCAGAGGTACATTTTCAAAGTGCATTATTATTATAAAATGCTCAGAAAGAGCCATCAGAAGGAACTTAGAGCTGAGAATAAGCCATTTCCTCAATGTTAGACAGGTCGCACTACATCTGTGTCTTCAGTTTTTAGATTATCTCAATCCTCCAGTGTCTTTCAGAAAAACAAACTCTTCTAATCTCACTTTATAACAAGAATCTTTTCTATCTTCTTTGAGACCCACAATTAGATCCTTCATAGAGGCAAACAGATTCAACCATATGAAAAGAAAGTTTGTACTGACCATAGTTTCTCATCATGACTCAATTCATAGACCATTAGCAAAGCTTCGTTACGACTGTTGCTCTGTCCCAAGAAGCAGCTGCTCCATGAAGTTAATAATAATAATAATAATAATAATAATAATTAATAACTTTATTTTTACCCTGCCTTTCTCCCCAAAGGGACTCAAGGCGGCTTACAACAGGTTAAAACAGATTAAAAACATAATTTAAAAACAGATAAAAGCATATTAACACATATCATAAAAACAGTAGTCAGATAAAAAGTAGTAAAAAGGTAAAAAGTGCATAGAGCAGCAAGTCATAAAAGAATCAGGCCTGTAAAAAATTAAAAGATGTTGAAAAGATGTTAAAAAGGCCGAGAACTCAGAGGGCGTGTTTAAATAGAAGGGTCTTCAGGCCTCGCCAAAAAGTCTCAAGAGAGGGAGCCTTTCTTAAGTCAAATCAAGTTGGGAATGAGTTTAGAAAGCCCAGTCTTGAGTAGATGGCAAACAAAAGCAGATAAGCAGCTCTGCTTTATACCTTGCCTGTTGTATGTCTGGAAGTTCAAACTAAGGTGTAGCACCCCTGCAGAACTGGACGTTCTGGGTTGAATGAAGAAGAAGGGCTCGACTAAGTCCAGGAGGGTGCCCGCATGGTTAACCAGCCAAGTTAGAGAGGCCGTAAAGGACAAGGAGGCTTCCTTCCATAAATAGAAGTCTTGCCCTAATGAGTAGAATAAAAAGGAACATAAACTGTGGCAAAAGAAATGTAAGAAGGTGATACGGGTGGCCAAGAGAGACTATGAAGAACACATGGCCAGCAACATTTAGGGGAATAATAAAAGCTTCTTCAAATATGTTAGAAGCAGGAAACCCGCCAGAGAAGCGGTTGGCCTGCTGGATGGTGAGGGAGGGAAAGGAGATAAAAGGAGAGATGGCAGAGAAATTAAATGAGTTCTTTGCATCTGTCTTCACGGCAGAAGACCTCGGTCAGATACTGCTGCCCAAACGGCCCCTACTGACCAAGGAATTATGTCTGATAGAGGTTAAAAGAGAAGATGTTTCAAACCTAATTGATAAATTAAAAATCAATAAGTCACTGGACCCTGATGACATCCACCCAAGCGTTATAAAGGAATTGAAGAATGAAGTTGCTGATCTCTTGACTAAAATATGTAACTTGTCCCTCAAAACGGCCACGGTGCCAGAGGATTGGAGGATAGCAAATGTCGCACCGATTTTTTAAAACGGGAGGAAGGGGGACCCGGGAAACTATAGGCCAGTCAGCCTAACATCTATACCGGGTAAGATGGTGGAATGCTTCATCAAAGATAGAATCTCAAAACACACAGACGAACAAACCTTGTTGAGGGAGAACCAGCATGGCTTCTGTAAGGGTAAGTCTTGCCTCATGAACCTTATAGAATTCTTTGAAAAGGTCAGCAGGCATGTGGATGCGGGAGAACCCATGGACATTATATATCTGGACTTTCAGAAGGCGTTCGACACAATCCCTCACCAAAGCCTACTGAAAAAACTCCACAGTCAGGGAATTAGAGGACAGGTCCTCTCCTGAATTGAGACCTGGTTGAAGATCAGGAAACCGAGAGTGGGTGTCAATGGGCAATTTTCACAATGGAGAGAGGTGAAAAGCGGTGTGCCCCAAGGATCTGTCCTGGGACCAGTGCTTTTCAACCTCTTCATAAATGACCTGGAGACAGGGTTGAGCAGTGAGGTGACTAAGTTGGCAGACAACACCAAACCTTTCCAAGTGCTGAAGACCAGAAGTGATTGTGAGGAGCTCCAGAAGGATCTCTCCAAACTGGCAGAATGGATAGCAAAAAGGCAGATGCGTTTCAGTGTAAGTAAGTGTAAAGTCATGCACATTGGGGCAAAAAATCAAAACTATACATATAGGCTAATGAGTTCTGAGCTGTCTGTGACAGATCAGGAGAGAGATCTTGGGGTGGTGGTGGACAGGTTGATGAAAGTGTCGACCCAATGTGCGGCAGCAGTAAAGAAGGCCAATTCTATGCTTGGGATCATTAGAAAAGGTATCGAGAACAAAACGGCTAATTATAATGCCGTTGTACAAATCTATGGTAAGGCCACACCTGGAGTATTGCGTCCAGTTCTGGTCGCCACATCTCAAAAAGGACATAGTGGAAATGGAAAAGTTGCAAAAGAGAGCGACTAAGATGATTACTGGGCTGGGGCACCTTCCTTATGAGGAAAGGCTACGGCGTTTGGGCCTCTTCAGCCTTGAAAAGAGGCACCTGAGGGGGGATATGATTGAGACATACAAAATTATGCACAGGAAGGATAAAGTGGATAGAGAGATGCTCTTTACACTCTCACATAACACCAGAACCAGGGGACATCCACTAAAATTGAGTGTTGGGAGAGTTAGGACAGACAAAAGAAAATATTTCTTTACTCAGTGTGTGGTTGGTCTGTGGAACTCCTTGCCACAGGATGTGGTGGTGGCATCTGGCCTGGGCGCCTGTAAAAGGGGATTGGACAAGTTTCTGGAGGAAAAATCCATTATGGGTTACAAGCCATGATGTGTATGTACAACCTCTAGATTTTAGAAATGGGCTGTCAGAATGCCAGATGCAAGGGAGGGCACCAGGATGCAGGTTTCTTGTTATCTGGTGTGCTCCCTGGGGCAGTTGGTGGGCCACTGTGAGATACAGGAAGCTGGACTAGATGGGCCTATGGCCTGATCCAGTGGGGCTGTTCTTATGTTCAGATATGTGTGAACAATGGAGAGCAGAGTTGTTACCCAGTTAAATCGATCTTCATTGATTGGCATGAAATTATTTGCTTATTAATCAGTATAATTATCAATATAATTTAATTGATAGATTTAAGGTGCAATCCAAAAGGCACCCTGGGCCGACACAAGTCCCTTCCGCCAGCCCATCATTGTAGCGAAAGTGCTGTAAAATGCTTTCACACCGACTTAAGAGAAGGGAGGCTGGCGCATGAACATGCGCCGGCCTCCAGTGGCCGGATTGGGCCTTTTTGCACTGGCGGATGGATAAGTATGCACCAACCTTTCCAGGCTGGCGTGCAGGTCTGGTGTGGGCATGGGGAGGACGGGATGCTGGGGTGTTACTGGGAAGGTCAGGCTTGGCAATTGGCCCTTATATCGGTGTTGATGCGCCGTCCGTGTGGCATTGCCAAGATGGGTTTAAGATATGAAAGACATAGTGCTGGTATCCATATAGGATTGGGCCACAGAATGTTTATTCCAAACAGCGCATACAGCTGACTATGTAGCAATTCAAACTTTTAGTACTGTTTTATGTTTATTATGAAAGTAGTACCTCAGAATTCTTGCTTTACTTTGTCAAAACAGTCATCTTGCATCTATGGGGCATTATTGCACATAAAGAACAAGCAATACTACATACAATATTATATACTCTTACTTAACAACTTAATTAACTTAAAATGATTTCTGGACTGGGACACCTCCCTTATGAGGAAAGGCTACAGCGTTTGGGGCTCTTCAGTATAGAAAAAAGGTGCCTCAGGGGGGACATGACTGAGACATACAAAATTATACAGGGATTGATAGAATGGATAAAGAGATGTGCTCTTTCCCTCTTACATTACACCAGAACTAGGGAACATCCACTAAAATTGAGTACTGGGAGAGTTAGGACAGGCAAAAGAAAATATTTCTTTACTCACCCTGTAGTTAGTCTGTGGAACTCCTTGCCACAGGATGTGGTGATGGCATCTGGCCTAGATGCCTTTAAAAGGGGATTAGACAGGTTTCTGGAGGAAAAATCCATTTCGAGTTACAAGCCATAATGGGTATGTGCAACCTCCTGATTTTAGAAGTGGAATACCTCAGAATGCCAGGTGCAAGGGATGGCAGCAGGATGAAGGTCTCCTGTTGTCTTGTGTGCTCCCCGAGGCATTTGTTAGGCCACTGTGAGATACAGGAAGTTGGACTAGATGATCCAATGGCCTGATCCAGCGGGGCTGTTCTTATGTTCTTAAAATTGTTGTGTCTGCTCCTTAGCAGGCTGCCCTCATATCAGGCTACTCTCAGCGTTCTTTGCAGTTTTGCTTAATTTAAGCAGACTGTACAATCAAGCATCTTCTTCATTTGTATTCCAGTAGCCTGAATAGAAATAAGATTAACAAAGTGGCCTGTTCATAGTTTCTTGGAAGTAAGTCCCATTGAACTTACTGCCAAGTAAATGTGCACAGGATTGTAGACTTGGTCTTCTAGCACATACATAGGAGTTAGTCCCATTAACAGCAATTGGGTTTACATGCATAAGCTTGCACTGCATAATTACTGTGTTCTCCTAAACTTATTTCTGCCCTCATCGCTAAACTAATTAATGCTGTACTAACTGCTGATTCTTTGCTGATTGCTGTAGTAGCATAGCTAGAGGGGAGCCAACTGGTAAGTACCAGGGATGGGAAAACCCAGCGTGACTTGACTTGAGTCGAGTCGCTGAGTCACTGCCCCCCACAACTCGACTCGAAAAAGAGTCATAACGGGGGCGCTTTCTGAGTTGCTGAGTCACCCTTTTGTGACTTGAATGAACTCGTCGCCCCCCCTTTAAAAAGTGGAAAAAAACGGGACTGCTGCTGGGGAGAGTGTGTGTGTATGTCAGAGCTCTCTGAACACTCCTCTGCTGTTCCCACCCATCTGTAAACAGGGCAGAAGGGGTGGGAGGGATGGCAAGAGAGGCAGGAGAGAAGCAGCAAGAGGGAGGAGAAGGGTCATGAGCAGCAGCTGGGAGACTTACCAGGACAACCTGATCCTTGGCAGCCCTACTCACAAGTAATCCCATTTGCTCCAACCATTCAATAAGGGTTGCCCCTCCTCTGCAGCTCTTCCTCCTGCCCTCCCTCAGCCAATGGAAATATGAGAATGCTGATCCTTTGCCCAGTGATCATCCCTTCCTTCCTTCCTTCCTTCCTTCCTTCCAGAGATGGGAAAATAGAGCCCACCTCCCACTCCTGCTTGCATTAACCTTTCCTGTCTCCTGGCTGGAACTCCCTTCTGCTTGCCGTCAGAATGCTGGCCCCACAAGGTTTTCCACATGGTGAAAACCGTAAGCAAGCACTCTCAGATACAGGCAGACTTGGAATCAGCATGCATGGGGACAAGGGCCAAGTCAAGGGGGCCCTGACTCAACTCTTTTTCAGTCTTCTACTCATGCGACTCATGAGTCACTGAGTCATCCAAAATCACGCATTTTCGCAACTCAAGTTCAAGTCACTGACTCGAGTTTCCAGCACTGGTAAGTACTGCAGGCGCTGCAACACACCATGTTAAGTGACCTTCCTACTTGCCATCAGAACCATTCTGGGCAGCAACAGCAATACGCAGGAGATGCTGCTTAATTTGGCAAGCACCTGTGTGTTGCCATCACTGCCCGGAATGGCTCTGGTGGTGAGTGGGAAGGGCCGCTTACATGGCGCATTGCAGCACCTGCAGTACCATTTTGCCCCCCCCAGCTATACTACTGGACTGCTGTACTAGTTACTATAAAATTAATTCATCCCAAGCATAATTTATAGGCCATCTTCAATTTCAGTTGGCTATACTTTGAACATGTATCACAGCAGCCAAGACTTTTAAGTTGCAAAAGTTTGAATGACTTTCTTGGTCTGATTCTAATAAAATAAGTTTCCAGCGTCCTCACTAGATGGTGAAAGGGTCTCCTGGCCAGTGCTACAACCTGATACTCCAGAAGCTGTGATGACTCCAAAAGCATTGTAAGATGCTATCTGTAGAGAAGGTGAATCCCGTCAGTGACAGATGTATTCATCCCCAGGTCGCTGAACTTACTAGCTATCCTTTCTTCAGCATTATTTGGATTCATTTTCAGCAGGAAACTGCAAAGCTCAGGGCAAGCATAGTCCAGTGATTGCCCACCAGATGCTATTCTTACTGCCAACATTACCATAGATTGCGAAGGTACAGGTACCTCAACTGATCTTTAAGCAGATATTGTCCGCCATGCTGCCCCTTCAGATTGGTAAGTGATTGAGTGGATGTCTGTAGCCTGGGTGAGCTACTGATCTCTCTTTCTTCACAGCTTGGGATGCAGAAAAAAAAGTTCATGCCTTACAACTATCAACACAAGTACTTCTCCAGTAAGTATCCCTGTCACTGAGAGCAATAACAACATTTGTTTATCACATACCATGTCACCTTTGATTTAATACCTCTTAAGGGACATTGGGAGAACATAACTCTTTGTGACCAGAAACAAGGGCTTGGTCATGCTACAGCTGTTTGTTTTGTGTGTGTATTGTTGGATTTTTTTTGGGGGGGGGGTTGATTATTTGTAACAAATACAAAAGTTTTTGCACGTTTTGTTTCTTCCAACAGTCATTGGCCCAGTTTTGCTAGTTCCCTTCTTCCAATTGTCTATACTCTACTTCTCAATCAAGCGCAAAGAGTGGCTGGTAAGTATGTTTTCCATTTTCCAGGAACACAATGCTAGGGAGAGCCTACTTTGTGTGCAGTCTCCTGGCTCAGTGCTACTGTGTGATTTAGTGAAGATTATCTTCTTTTTCATCTTTGACAGGAACTTGCCTTGATCGTGACCTTCAATATCAGAATCTGTCTCAGCTATGTCCCTCTTATGGGATTTAAGTATTTTATGGTGTATTATTGGCTGTCCAGGTAACCCTAAGAATTCATTTAACTGTTGAGCTCTCATGTCATTTACTATTAATGTTTAATCTCAAATTCCTGAGAATATAGGCTTTTCTTATCCATTATAATTTGTGTCTTCTAGGCATTTCATGTTAAAGTCTTCATTCATAAACAGTCACCATGCTTCTGTATTATAGCAGACTCTAGAGAGCACTACAGTCTTATCCCATTTTTCATTGATCCCATAAATTTAGATTGCTTATTCAAAATACTATCAAAAGAAGTCTTTGTCAATATCTTACAGGTTCTAGGAAACTATGGCTCCAGGGAGAAAATGTCCCTCTTGTCCTATTTTAATAGCATAATTGAAGGTCTGGTCTAATCATTATACCAGATATGTTACAGAGATTGACTTAAGTATCTGGAACACCTTAGATCAGGGGTGTCAAACTCATTTCAAACCAAGGGCCTAATAGCATTTATGATGCCTGCTGAGGGCTGAAAGTGATGTCATTAGGCAGGAAATGATGTCAGTAAACAGGCCATAACCAAAAATAAGCACTTTTTCTCACTTAGGAACTCATTAGCTGCAAATGACAGAAGAGAAAGTATTCAAATCTTGATCATATTTCAAAATATGAGAGAGCCCAATTTTCATGTGGGCTGCCCTTTCAGATGTAACACCTCAGCACTGCTCAGCAGATGAGAGCCTGAGGGCCAGATGAAAAGCTTCCATGGGCCGCATCTGGCCCCTGGGCCTTATGTTTGACACCCCTGCCTTAGATATTGACAGCTTAGATTTGAACAGTTTGGATTTGAACTAATTGGCACAGGATGTGGTGGTGCATCTGGCCTAGATGCCTTTAAAAGGGGATTAGACAGAATTCTGGAGGAAAAGTCCATTACAGGTTACAAGTCATGACGGGGTATGTGTAACCTGATTTTAGAAGTAGGCTATCTCAGAATGCCAGATGCAAAGGAGTGGCAGCAGGATTCAGCTGTCTTGTGTTCTCCCTGAGGCATCTGGTGTGCCACCACTGTGAGATACAGGAAGCTGGACTAGATGAGACTTTGGCCTGATCCAGCAGGACTCTCCTTATGTTCCCATATGAAAAGTGTGATGGTGATGCTTCCTGTGCTCAGTCCTTTACAAACAAGAGTGAGCAGAGAGTAGAGATTGGTCTACTGATGACCCACTGACCAATTTCTGGTGTGACAACTAAGCATTTGTTGACTGCTGGTATTCTAGCAAAGAATTTTGAATTAGTGGACCTTGGCCTGATCCATCAAGGCTCTTCTGAAATCCATGTTTGTAAGAGTACATATTCAGACTCACTTTAGCACCAGTTATTTGTGCCTGAACTGCTAATAGATCCTGAGTATGCTCTCTGGATTTTGAACTTAAAACATATCAGTTGATAACAGAGACCCATGTTTGTTGTGTTTTGTTTGTCTAAAAACATAGATCATTGAGGACTGAAATCACCCTGCCTTTGCTTTACCAGTTCCTCAAGATTCAAATGAATAGAGAGACAGAACAGTACAGTTTCGACCATCGTGTTAGAAATTTGGGTTCTGGTCTGACTGGAAGCATGTCAAATATGTCCTGCTTGGATGGAAAATGGGCTAGTGGGCCAGTAGTCAGAAGTTTCCCTGGGCTGGGTCTGCTATGCGTGATCAAAGATGCTTGCTATTGGATTTAATATTAATGGGCACAGGCCGCTCTTTAGTTTAAGTTTCCTTTCATTGTAATCTGGATCATACAGGAAAGGAAAACAAGAAAATATGGGCAACTTGGGCCACGTGTAACTTTCTTAAAAACATCCTTGAATTAACTAGCCAGTATGATGCTTCTACAGGCCTGGGTTCCATCTGCTTTTTTTGAACTTGTGTTCTTAACATTACTAATATAACCTTTAACTACCTAGGGCCCGTCTAAAAGGTCTAGGGCCCATATCTAAAAAATGTACAATTAGCAGTAGCCTTTTGATCAATACATTATTTTACAATAAACCTTTTAAAAAAATGGCATTGAATATTTATGTTTGAAATCCAATTATGGTGAGGGCACAGAGGAGGCACAGCTTGCTGCAAGCTGTTGCTGACAGAGCAGACTCACTTTGGCACTGGCATGCCCTATTGGGGCTTCTGTAGCAGCCATGCCTTCACTGCCAAGGTTATCTAGTGGGGTAAAGAGTCCCATTAAGTGGGAATTGTTAAGGTTTAAGGGGGGCTTGTATAAAATTATAAGAGGATTGGTGTAGGTTCCCAGTCTTGTCCCAGTATGAGCAGGTTGCAAGAACAACACTTCAACTACAGCAGAGTACTTTCAGCAGTTGTATTGGTCAAGGGATATCACATATAGAGTAGTCATTTAACAGTCCAAGAGTCAGCATGGAGAGCAGTCAGTTCCAGTATAGTAAATCCAAATCAGTTCCAATAATACACAGTCAAAGGTTCAGTCCATAAGTCAGTAATATCACATACATACAGTATCCAGCCTCTTCACTCACTGGCAGCAGTCTCACAGTTACTCCATCAACTCCCCTACTGCTGCACTTGAGGCTCCGTCTGACTAAACTCATATAGTCAGCTCAGCCAATCAGTATTTGGCTTGGTCACACCCAGGGTGTGCCTGTCCCAGGTGCTTGCTGATTCTGCTGAATCATTGCTCTGCACCTGCTCCCTGAACCAACATGTAAGCTTTGGTTCTGCATCACTCAGAACTCAAGCTAACAGGAATGGCCCCAGGCATGGGTCTGGTGGGATGAAGAGGCGGGACAGAAATAAGGAAGTGGATGGAGCAATGAGGAGTGCTTTATAAACCACAGGGAGACTGAGAAGGGCTGGTGGCCTCTTAAGAGTCAGACAGGCCCATGGAGGCAATTCACCCCTCCCCCTGACTTGCAGAGAAAGAAAGGTGGTTGGAGCCCCCTCTTCTTGGATACTCTGAGGCCTCCTTGTGGAGAAGGGGGATCCAGAGGCTAATCCAGGCAGAACTCAAGGAACCATCCTGAGGGGTGACAACAGCCCCCCCCCTTAAGGGCCACAGACTTCTTCCCTGCTACTATCTACATCCCTTCTGCATGCAGCTCACAATTTACTTTCACTTGTTTTGAGTACCTTCCGCTAAAGGTAATCCTTTAGTGCTGCTGAGTCATTGCTCTTCTGTGATCAGCTGGAACTAAAAGTGGCTTTGCGCAAGACTTACTATAATGCTGTACTACCCATAACAGTCCTATAAGATTCATCTGTATGATAAAGGCAAAATTGGGTAGAAATTGCTGATATAGAATTGCAGCCCTACAGTAAGCTTCACTGTATGCTAACTCATACGTAAGCCCCATTTGCTTCAGTGGAATTTGAGAAATGATTTTCTGGGGGGAATGGAATAAATGTTATTAGAAGTAAGACAGGTAATCCACATGCGAGTGTACTAGTCATAAAAAGGGTTGTTATTTTGTTCCCTTGGTCTTAGTGTCAACAGTCTCTTTTGGAAAAAAAATGAGACTGAACAAATCTTTCTCACTGAAAAAAACTGAACAGCATTGACTTTCTCTTGAATTCCTTTAATAATCATTTGTCAGTCACATTTTTGTACTGTCCTGTCTGCAAGGAGCTTAGGGTGCTGTGCATAGTTCCTCCCCTTCTTTTTTCTCCTCATAACAACCCTGTGAGATAATTAGACTGGGAGATGGTAACTGGTCAACCCAGGAAGCTTCATAGCTGAGCAGATATTTGAATATGTCTAGATTCTCCACTCCAGCCTCAGCTTCTATGTGTGTGCGGTGCACCAAGCTACCTGTCTGCCTTTTACCTTTCCTGAGCTAGTCACCTGCTTTTGTTTTGCTGTGTCAGAGAAAGGGGAATGACCCAAGGGACTGAACCCAACTGGGGTAGGAGCCCAACTCTGGCAGTCTGGTATCTGTCCCCCTGGTGGCAGCAGGTGCTGCCTTCCTCCTTACCTTTTTCTGCACATGACTTTTCTAGACTTGGTGCAATCACTTAGGGCGCAATCCTAACCCCTTATGTCAGTGCTTTCCAGTACTGGCATAGCAGTGCCAGTGGGACATGTGCTGCATCCTGCAGTTGGGTGTCACTCACGGAGGCCTCCTCAAAGTAAGGGAATGTTTGTTCCCTTACCTTGGAGCTTCATTGCCCTTATGTCAGTGCTTATGTCGGGGTTAGGATTGCACCCTTACTTGTTTAGACTAGAACCTCTTTGCTTTGATCAGACCTTTATTCAGAACTTTGCTTACTCATCAGAGTTAAGTTTGTTTTTTGTTTTTAAAAATAGTAATTGCACATTAACAGAAAACAGAATTCCACCCACCCACCCACCCAGAAAAGGAAGGAGGAGAAATGTTATTTGACTGGTTTGGTGATTGAGCATGCCAAGGAGCTGATCTTTTTTAACAACTTGGGTTTTCCATGGCAAGGCAATCCAACAAGTTAAGACGTTTAGGTATTTGGGTTTGAATTTCCATTACAAATTGTCATGGGTCCCTCAACGCATTTTGGCGATTAATTCTGCTAAACTTTCATCTCAGGCCATATTACGCTTTTTTAATCAAAAGGAAATTCAGTTATTCCAGTAGCTCTGTGTATTTTTAATGCCAAAACTTCAGCCCAACTCCTTTACAGGATTCAGATTTGGCTACCAGCCTTCAACCAGGATGATGAGAGAGTTCTCTCAACCTTTTTATATAAGATCTTTGGCTTAACTCACTGTGTTCCATATGCAGGCTTATGTCTGGAGGCTGGGCAATATAGATGAGCATTTAATTTGGGCCAGGTTTATCAAGTTCTGGCTCAATGTTTGCTTCAATGCAGGGCAAGCCCTTCTTTTCCAAGCCTTAATTTCTGATTCCTGACAATCTACGGGTTTTCGTCGTTTCATCCTTAAAATCCGCGTGTCTGCAGGAAGGCAGGTTTTTTTCCTGCTATTTGGCATCATACCAAATAGCTATTTGGCATCACACCAAATCACACCATTCCTGATCCCTACTGTAACTCAGTTAAACATATGCAAATAAAACAATAGCATATGGTTCCTTGTTTAGCCCTGTCTCCATCTTTTCTCTATCTTTCAGTTTTTACTTTGTGTTAGTATCTAGATTGTTAGCCCCTTGAGGCAAGAATGTGGTTTCTCACTCTCTGTCACATGTCATGTATATCAATAGTGCTATTATATGAATAGTACCTATGCCTGGTAGATATGGTACCTATATATATATATATATATATATATATATATATATATATATATATATATATATATATATATATATATAGTACCTATACCTATGTAATCACCACTTCAAAGATGACTACAAATCAGGTCTTTTAAAAAGATGGGAGAACAACATGGAAAACACTAGAAGTCAACCATGTTATGAATTTTCTGTAATAACAGATTTGAATAAATGGAGTCAATTCTGGAGAAAAGGATTAGGGCAGCAGCAGTCTTGCTCACATTTGAATGGGCTTTTTCTTAGTGCTACTTCACACATTATAGTAGTTGAAGCTGGTATATATTCCATAGTGTGCATGCACTTATACCCACATAGTGTGTAAGTGTGCTACATGTCTTTTTTATTTACTTCATGCATTGTTGTTAGCCTAGTGATGTGTTCCTGCAGTGTGCTTGAGACCAAAAAAGATGTTGCTACCTCTCATATTGTTGCAATGAGCATTTATTTAGATCTTTACTGTGTATGCATGCTTCTCTATAGTAATATGTGAAATAGTCCTTAGCAAACAGTTAATGTGAACATGGGAACATCAGTTAATATGAATCTGGGAACCTCAGATTGACTCGCTGAATAAAGTTACTAATCTGGTAATGTGTGGGTATTGTGAATTTATTCAATTCAAATTTGATCCCACAGGTTTCTAGAGTCAGTCTGGTTTATTTGGATTTCACAAATGAATCACATCCCAATGAACATTGATTATGATAAAAACATGGACTGGATGTCTACCCAGGTAAGGCTGTTTCCAGCTGTTTAAATGTGTGGTTCATGATAGACACTTTCTGAGTAGTGATGGTGCAGATTTTGAAGCTAAGGGAGATAGTGAGCGGATATTTTTTCTGTGAATATCACTTTCTTAATATCACTTTCAAAATTTCTGAGCTGTTATAAGTCAAGCCAACATATTCTCCAAGTTCCAGCTCTGCGTATAATGACTCGAAATTGTGTGCAGAAGCCTTCCTTAAAGAGAAGAATTATAGCAATTTAAGAGGAATCTTATTCAAGGTTCCGGCTGTCATTTCTCTTTCTGCCCCGTAACTTACCAAGGGGCCAATCCTATCCAACTTTCCAGTGCTGTTGCAGCTGTGCCAACAGGGTGTGTGCTGCATCCTGTGAAGGGAACATTTCCTTTACCTTGGGGCTGCTTTGCAGCTGCATTGCTAAAGTTGGATAGGATTGGGCCCTGAGAAGGAAAGTGAGGGGAAAGAGATAAACTGTTAGCAAAGGAGCAGCAATATCAAAGAAGCTCCTCAATCTGGGTCTTTCTGAGGATAATTCTCCCCCCAAAAGCCCAAATTTTCTCCAAGAAAATCAGAGGCTGACAGCTCAGTCCTTACTTGCACTAGTGCAGCCAGGCCACATGGCCTGCCCTATATCCAGTGCATGTTAGGAGAAGGCTAGAGGTCTACCTGGGGTAAGGGGATATTTTTCCCCTTATACTGCTTAAAGTCCCAGCCTGCCCTATGGGGCTGCTTGGATCTGGCGCAAATCTGAGAAGCCTGGTATAATGCTGCAAGACTCGGGAAGGGGGTTAGGATGTGGCAAAGGCCTACTCTACTGAACCTGCCCCCTCCTGGTCCAGATCCATCCTGTTCTGTCCTCCCCCACCCTGAAATACACCCTGCCCCTACACTGCTCAGTGGCATACTTACCTATGCTGGAAGCTGGGCCTGTGGATACAGCGCCGCCAGGGTGGTGCAGGCCTCAAGACTGGTGCTGCCTACTTGTGCTGTGTCACCAATGTGCTTTATAGCTGGAATAGGATTGTGTTGTGAGCCAATTATGAATTGTGATGAGGAATTTTGCATATCACTGCTTTTTAAAGACAATAATGCTAAGGAAGCACAGTCCCTGTAATATCTTTAGGAAAGGGGAAGCATGGCTGTCACTGTTCCCTGTCATGAAATGGTTGCAGACTCGTTAAATTTTTAAATGTTAACTTTTAGGATCCAGATATTGTTAGTAGTATAACAAGCACAGGGTCTGTTATATGTGAAGCTGAGAATGTAAAAAAGTGCTTTTCCTGGCAACAGCTCCTCTAAGATCATACAGGAGGAAAAATGAAATGGAATAGCCAAAAAATTATGTCTCATTGATGTAGAATCTTCTCATGGGTACTCAAATGCATGAAACGAGTATGGCATCCATTATCCTCCCATATTTTCTTTTTTCTCCCCACAGCTCTATGCAACATGCAATGTGGATCAGTCCCTGTTCAATGACTGGTTCACTGGTCATCTGAATTTCCAGATTGAGCACCAGTAAGTAAGACTATCTAAGGAATAAAATCCTTTGTATTATTCCACCAGGGGTGTGGGTTCACATGACAGATAAGATCAAGGTTAGGGGTGCTGTTGGTGTGGATCCGCAAGGAGTGGAGCTCTGAGGTTTTGCCTACAGCAGGAGCAATAGCATCAGCAGGAGTGTGTTTTTTTTTTCAAAAAGACCTTAGCCAAAAAGAAGCAACCAGGTTCAGTAGGAGAGAAACAGAAATTTATCTAGGGTAGCGTTTCCCAGACTGTGGGTTACAAGCCACTGGTGGGTTGCAACCCCATGTGTGATAGGCCCAACGTGATGGTCCTAGTGGTGCCGAGGCCTCTTCTAGATTACACCAGTCCCATGACCCACTCTGTTGTCCTTCACGGGCGTCAGAATGGCCTGCAGAAGTGACTGAAAGTGACTTATGGCTTGCAGGCGCAACTTACAGTTTGACCAGAAGTCGCTTCTGTGGGCAATTTTGTGGCCTGCTGTGATTGGAACAGCCTTCTGGGGGTCCCAATAAGGCATTCTAGTACCACTATGAGCATCACATTGTAACCCACCATGGAGGACAAGGGGAGGTCACTGTTGAAAAGTTTGGGAACCACTGACATAGGGCGTATGGTGATGACTAGGGCCATTTTTCTCAAGAGCTACCTCAGAAACAGTATGTAGCTCATATTCAAACTTACTGGGGAAAAGGGACGAAATTCTTGCTTAAACTAGGTTGCTATGAGCTTAGCAGCTCACAGCAACTTTTAAGCTCTGTCCTGGCAGCCTGGTCTCTTCTCAAAAACAGGAAGTGAACCTTAACCACTTCCTCTTAACCTATGGCTAGCTTTTGTTCTTAAAGGGCAAGGCTGCCAGGAGGTAACCTTCTCCTTCAAGGACATTTTTGTCTGGGGAAAGTTCTTAAAGGACCTAATGGGCTCATGCCCCCCCCCCCCCACAAACCCATTAGGTCGTTTAAGCTCTTCCCCAGCCAAAAAGCAGAAGATAGCTAGGATCTTCTGTAGGGTATGCTGTAGAGGGTTCCCCTGTATCTGTGGTTTCCTTTTCTGCAGGGTTGCCTGGAATGGCTTCCCCACAGATATGGGGGGGACAGACGCCTGTAATTTTGAATCTCATTTGTCAGTTTAGATACATTTGTTTTAAACTTTTGCAAGCCACTCAAAAGTTTAGGATGAAATGAGCTTCTTTAAATGAAGTACTATGAGTTTAAGTAGAAATAAATGAGAAGAAATTATAATTATATTATAATTATATAATGATTTTTGTTGTTGTTATAGTCTTAATGGTGTGTAGTTATGGGGGTGTTCCAGGCATTCCATAGTTGCATTATGCTTCCCTACCCTGTCCCTAGCTCCACGGTGAAGAGGAGGGCTGCTGCACGTATGTACTTGGCGCATCACACATACTAGTCTCCAGCTCCTTTCCTGTTCCAGGCTAGAGAGGTAAACTAGAAGCAGTCTACCATCAAACTTCGACTGGAGAAGGATCAGGGGATTGTCCCATTTCAGATGTGTGGACCTTTGGCATGTTGAGTGTAAATGAGGAGTTATGATTTCTGTATTTTTTGCTATCTTCACAGCCTTTTCCCTACAATGCCTCGACACAACTTTTCAAAGGTAGCCCCTCTGGTGAAATCTCTCTGTGCCAGGCATGGCATGGACTATCAGTGCAAGCCTCTGCTCACTGCCTTTAGGGATATACTACGGTAAGTATGACAGGAATGTTGTTGCATAGCAAGAAGTAAATGAAGAAAAAGTACAAGAAATGCTACAGCCTTAATAAGCAGCTAATATTTTAACTAAGCATCTGTTCCATTTTCCAATTCATTGCCATATGATCCAAGGCATAGGAAGGTCTCTGTAACTTCTTCCCTATTTCTCCCTAGAAGGGAGGGTTTGGCAGCATCCTTATGCTATTATGCACCTTGGCCACCCACAGTGTTTGGCTCATGCCTGGGACGGTGCAGCTGATATGCATAAGAAGAGAACTCTGACAGACTGTTCACACAGTGGTGAAGCAATCTGAGAAGTGCCTTGCTCAAGCCCCACTCAGGTCCCACTTGTGTGGGAGAAGGCTGTGGAAGTGAATATAAATCAAATAAATAAATAAGTGTACAATAAAGGGAAGGTTCTTGGGATCTAGAGCTAAGTTAAAGAGCATGTAGGAAATCCTTGGTGCTCGATTCAGCCACTAATGGCCTCTCCTTCTGCTGAATGTAGTGATAGAAGAGAGGCATTCATTAGTCTTATTGTTTAGGTGAGGACAGCAACCAGTATGTAGGGAGTTCTGAGAACTGACAAAAAATGAGACAGGTGGAGTATGCAACATGGTCCAGACTTGGTCCAACATGATCCAGAATGGAAAAAATGCCTCTTTAGAAAGGAGGGCTTAAAGTTGTATTAGAAAATAATTGTCTAATAATGATGTGCAGGCCATTGTCTGATAAGGAGAAGGATTATTTAGTATTTATCATGTTTTGTATTGATCTTCCTCTTAGGAGCTTAGAGTGGTATACAAAATTCCTTTCCTCCTTTTGTCCTCACAACAACCATGTGAGGTTGATGAGACTGAGAAATAGTGACTGGCCCAGACAGTGACTGGTCACTAGGAAGCTTCATGGCTGAGTGGAAATTTGAACCTGGATTTTCCTTGTCTAATTCCCAGACCACTACACCATTATAGTTTAATCATACAAGCATACAGCCATACTATTCATTGTTCTTCCCCATAGAACAACTGTCCCTCACTCTTATCCAGTATAAACTAAGATGGACTAGCCTCTGTAGAAAAATGGATCTGCATTTACAGTAGCACCTCCCCTCCATCTCTGCAGAGGATACATTCCTGCTGCTACTGTGGATACCCAAAACTGCAGATAGAAGTGAACCCTATACTTACTGTGGTGCCACAAGGCATTCTGGGGTGCTGCTCAGTGAGGCTTCAAAGATAGGTCTTATGCGTGATGGAGGTAACAGCGAGAATGCTAACACGAAGTGGAGTCTAACATTCTCACTGTCTGTCTGCTTCCTCTGCTGTCCACTTCCTTGTTAGCATTCTCACTGTTGCCTTCTCCAGCGGTGATGAGTCTAGTGTTCTCACTGTCTGCTTCCTTTTCCAAAAAGCTTCCTCTGCTGTCCTCTTCTTGTTAGCTAGTAGTAGTTGGCAACCTTCAGTCTCGAAAGACTATGGTATCGCGCTTTGAATGGTGGTTCTGGCACAGCGTCTAGAGTGGCTGAAAAGGCCAATTCGGGAGTGACAATCCCTTCCACACTGGGAGCAAGTGCAGTCTGTCCCTGGTCTGTCTCCCTGGCTATGTGCCTTCCTTCTTTGCCTCTTTGCCTCAGACTGTTGGCCAAGTGTCTCTTCAAACTGGAAGAGGCCATGCTGCACAGCCTGTCTCCAAGCGGGCCGCTCAGAGGCCAAGGTTTCCCACTTGTTGAGGTCCATTCCTAAGGCCTTCAGATCCCTCTTGCAGATGTCCTTGTATCGCAGCTGTGGTCTACCTGTAGGGCGCTTTCCCTGCACGAGTTCTCCATAGAGGAGATCCTTTGGCCATCATCCATTCTCACGACATGACCGAGCCAATGCAGGCATCTCTGTTTCAGCAGCACATACATGCTGGGGATTCCAGCTCGTTCCAGGACTGTGTTGTTTGGAACTTTGTCCTGCCAGGTGATGCCAAGGATGCGTCGGAGGCAGCGCATGTGGAAAGCGTTCAGTTTCCTCTCCTGTTGTGAGCGAAGAGTCCATGACTCGCTGCAGTACAGAAGTGTACTCAGGATGCAAGCTCTGTAGACCTGAATCTTGGTATGTTCCGTCAGCTTCTTGTTGGACCAGACTCTCTTTGTGAGTCTGGAAAACGTGGTAGCTGCTTTACCAATGCGTTTGTTTAGCTCTGTATCTAGAGAAAGAATGTCGGAGATCGTTGAGCCAAGGTGCACAAAGTCATGGACAACCTCCAGTTCATGCACAGAGATTGTAATGCAGGGAGGTGAGTCCACACCCGGAACCATGACCTGTGTTTTCTTAAGGCTGATCATCAGTCCAAAATCCTGGCAGGCCTTGCTAAAATGGAACATGAGCTGCTGGAGATCTTTGGCAGAGTGGGTAGTGACAGCTGCATCGTCGGCAAAGAGGAATTCACGCAGACATTTCAGCTGGACTTTGCTCTAAGTCTGGAGAGGTTGAAGAGGTTTCCGTCTGATCTGGTCCGGAGATAGATGCCTTCAGTTGCAGTTCCAAAGGCCTGCTTCAGCAGGACAGCCAAGAAAATCCCAAACAAGGTTGGTGCGAGAACACAGCCCTGCTTCACTCCGCTTCGGATGTCAAAGGGGTCTGATGTGGAGCCATCAAAGGCTGCTGTGCCCTTCATGTCCATGTGGAAAGACTTGATGATGCTGAGGAACCTGGGTGGACATCTGATCTTGGGGAGAATCTTGAAGAGGCCGTCCCTGCTGACTAGGTCGAAAGCCTTTGTGAGATCTATGAAGGCTATAAAGAGTGGCTGTCTTGTTCCCTGCATTTCTCCTGCAGCTGGGAAGGAAGTCATACAGAATGCCCCCAAGCTAAGGGAGATGAATGGCATCCATCCCCTCTGAATCTTGGCATTACCCCTGGAAAAGAATATTTGCAGCTGATTGTAGTGCTGGCTCACCAACAGGTCTAGCATCAGTGGCCTTACTTCCTGTTCAGTGATGAGAACATCTGAGGGTGAAGTTGCTGTTTGGCCTGGTCTGTCTTCTGGTGACAGCCAGTCCAATTTACTTTTAGAGGGAGTGGCCCACTCCCATTTTTCTGTCAGCAGTCTGAACAGCTGAGGGATAGGAAAGCCCTGAAGTGCCTCCTGATGCGCTGCCATCAGAAGACTTATTCGCATATTAATCTCTGTTCCCCCATAAGTACAAGACCACCTGTGATGAGGTCTGTACTGTCTGCTGCAGTGTGGAGCCCTTCCCCCTGGGGGGATGCCAGTCAGGGGGTGCTTACCCTGGCATCAGACAGTTGGGGTCGCCAGGGGGACAGAAGAGACTGGATGGATGGCTTTGCAGAAATGGTTTACTTGTGTAAAGGCCTTTACATTCATGGGGCCCCTGTTATGAAACAGGGTACCCCTAAGATGAGCACCTCTTGTTCCTCCTCACAGGAGGGCTGGTTGCTCCCACGGGTGCTGGCTGTTGGCACCCACTGGGTGCTTGAACTGGTCTTGGGTAGGTGGTGCTCCTTCCCATTGGGCCAGCTCCCACCCATTTTGTACCCCAAAGGGTTCCATCCCTGGGAGCTCCCAGGTCCATTTCATGATGCCCAGGGCCTCAAGGACCTCTTCCAGGCCAGGGACAGGAGAGGAAAGGGCGAGGCATCCACCTTGCATGGTCTCCCCTCCATGCTGCAGGCACAAGGAGAGGAGTGACCTCTCTCTCTCTTTATGAGCCCAGTAGCCAGCCCCACCCCTTCTGGCCATGTGACTAGTTTATTCTTAGGCCCTACTGTCAGGGAGGCCTTCAACATGAGAGCCAGGGACAGGCAGAACTTGCTGCTTGCTCCTGAGGAGACCCCTGCTCCCAAGGTGGCCCATGCTGGGGCTGGGCCCAGGTGACAGGGTCCTACTAAATACTCAGGTCTGGAGTTACATACCCTGTCGAACTGGGCCCTGGAGGATGCAGGGTTTGGATCCCAGTCAGGCTAACTGTCCCCAAGCTGGTCTCCCAGTGCCTCTGGGGTCACAACCTCCTAATGAGGAACAATGGGGTTTAAATTTGGACCAATCTAAACTTGAACTGGCCCTTGGGATGAAAGGATTGCTTGTGACCATGAAAGTACTGGTGGTGTTTATATTTGGAATTGTCCTTTCAAAGTGTGGGCAAAATCCTTGTCTTATCCCTGTTCTCAACGAGAATGGGATCTAGTGCCTTCCCAAAAAGTTTATTCTTCTCAAAGGGGAGGGTGACCAATCTGGCTTGGGAGCCTGTGTTGAAATCTTAATGTAGGAGCCAGATGTTTTTCCTAGCCACTAAGGCAGATGCCACGGATCTTGCAGTAAATTGAAAAGAATCAGGAGAGGCATCTGTGGAAAAGACTGCTGCCAGAGCCATTTTCTTCACTGTATCTTTGGCACTCTTGGATAGGTTGGGGTCTGTCTTGGCCAGCTTCTGCCCAAAAAATAAGTAACTCTAGACATTAAGGAGTTAGTTGCAGCTGCCCTGAGGGCCTGGGAAGAAGTTTCAAGGCTCTCTTGAGGACCACCTCTATCCCTTTTATCACAAGGATCCCTTGATTCCCCCTTCACCCTCTGATTATATCTCAGCATGGGAAGGCAAGGCAGTAATGGGAGCATCAACTGTGGTGACTTTCAAGGTATGTAGAGTATTCCAAGGCAGAGAATAAAGCTTACAGAGAAATTAGGAGGTATGCTTCTTCTGAGATGGCATTGCCCATTCCACTTCCAAGATGGACTTAATTGCCTCCAGAAGGGGAACCTCAGGTGGCTTGATGGGACCTTGAGGAAAAGAGATACTTGGCCCCCCCGGCCTGGTTAGAGTGACAGAGGCAGAAGATTATCCAGCCTCCCTAGTTGCCTTAGATAACAGTTTAGGAAATAGGTTCACTGGGAAAAATCTGTGCAAGTTATTCTCTGTGTTAGCGGCTTCTTTCCTCCCCAGGAGTTCTCCTTCCTCTTTAGAGGATGTGGAGTCTGAGGTGTTCTGTTCAAGAAGCCAGTTACCTTTAGCAGGGGGAGCCCTCTTATGTTAACTGCACCTATAAGGCTTAGAAGATGTAGGCAGGGAAGATGAAGAGGGAGATGGGGATTTGCGCCTCTTACGTGGAGACCCCTTAGAGGAAGTTGAGACACAGTGAAGATGGGGGAAGGTGAATGCTGGCGCTTGAACCTCTGGGACTAAAGTCCTATCCTCTCATCTCCTGCTTAGTCTCCATGAGCTGTCCTAATTTGTCAGCCAGCGTCTGGTCCACACACTCTTCGACCCAGCCTCACACTAAATTTTGTACTTTCTGGGACATTGGCAAGGCGCCCTGCAGCTGGGGAATCTTGTCCTGGGAGAGGAACAGCTACCTCGGGCATCCCAAAATCCCCCTTCAGCCAAATCAGCACTTTCCCAATACCTTGGAGCAGTGGTTCTTACACATTTAGCACTGGGACCCACTTTTTAGAATGAGACCCATTGGAAGTGATATCATGACTGGAAGTGACATCATCAAGCAGGAAAATTTTTCACAACTCTAGGCTGCAATCTTACCACACTTACCCAGGAGTAAGTCCCATTGACTATCATTGTTAAAAGAATATCTGTAGTGCTTGTTAAAAGTACAGGTCTGTAACATTTCCCCAAATGCAGTCACATCCTATGGTAGTATCAAGTCTAATATATTAAAAATAAAATATTGAAATGAATGGGTATCTACCTGAAATTGGATCGTGACCCACCTAATGGGTCCAGACCCACAGTTTGAGAAACAGTGTCCTGGAGAAAGGGAACTTGCCTCTATACAGGAAAGCAGAGACTTCAGGCATGCTGACTGTCGCACCCCTGGAAGCCTTAGGGAACTATGACTCATAAAATGGCACCCTTAAAGCACTCCTCGGCAAACACTGGAGAAAAACTTGGGAGCTTGGAACAGGCTGGGCTTGAGATTTCTTTTAAGCCTGCCTGGCCCTCCAAGAGGCCTGTAAGCTCTTGAACCCTCTGCCTCACTGTGTTGAGGTGCAAAGGACTAACACAGTCCCAGCTAGGACTTGGCGCATCAGTTAAGGATGACTGGGTCAGCAGCCTCGTGTTTTCTTAGGACTGCTGCCTACGTGCCTGATGGAACAAGCTGAAAAAACCCCCTCAGCTGAGAAACAGAGGTGGAATGTGCCCAGGCATGAGCTTAACAATCCTATAGCAGCAGTTTCTGAGGTACAAATCCCCCCCCCAACGTTGAGAGTCTTAGCACCTAATTAAGGACATGGTGGGAGAGAGACCTTTCTTTGGTCAAAAAGACCAAAAAATCACTTCAAACTAGTACTTGCTTCCTGAGGGGAAGGGAGCAGTGCGAGCTGTGTAGCCTTGAGGAACATCCTGTGGTATAAGTCGAGGATACTCTGCACTTCCTCAGAAGTGCAGAAGTAGTACTGTGGCCACTTGAGGACTGGGCTTCTTGTTAGGAGGGGACTGAGGCTCCTCCTGCTCCTCAGGTGTGGACCTGGCAGGGATGGGGGGGGGCCTGAACCAGGATTGCAGTGGCTGCCACTCCCTTTAGGGCAGCTGCTATGCTGGAGGATAAACTAGCCTGAATGCTATTTTTGATAGTACTGGCTAGCTCTTCCAAATCAGTGACGCCAGAATCATGGCGAGGGACAGGTGCATTAATGGGCCCCCCTGCAGTGTTGGCCATTAAGGAGAGACAGAGCTGAAGAAAAAAAGGGGACTCAGGGAAACTGTCCTACTGACTCCTGTGCTGCGCACTCTCCGGAAGCCTAGAGTTGGTGCTGGCGAGGAACAGGCCTCAGTCACAGCTATGCCTTCCTTCAGACTCATGCAACGTGTGCCTCACTGTTGAGTCGCTTCCTTTTCGTGGGCTAAGGCTGTGGTGGGAGAATAAATTGCCACACTGTGAGCCTAGAGGTAAGGTCAGTCTGGGGAATTGAGGGAGCCCCTCCCCTCAAGAAGACTGTAACCTGACCTGCCTGCCTGAGAGGGAGGAGCTTCCCAGATGACATCGGGAGAACCACTGGTAACTGAAACTGCAGAAACCAAATCCATGGATCTAGGGGGACAACTATATCATTTTGGCATATATTCATAGGGAACTGTCATGCCAAGTCAGTCCTTTGGGCCATGTAATTCAGTATTGATGATACAGTCTCGACAGTAAGACAGTTTCTAGTTAAGCTTGTTAGGGAGGCTTACAGGATGCTGAAGCTTGGAATTTTCATTGGCACACTATTTGTTTGTGTAATTAGTTTTAAGTTGGAGATACTGCTCCAGAGAAGTTATTTCACTGTAGTTGCAGAAATTATTGTTGTGAAGGTTTTCTTTTGATCATACATGAAACTGCACAAATGGAAACTTGTTTTTAGCTAATGATGGGCAAACACCCCTCAATTCAGTTCAGAATTGACTTAATAATTACACACTTTTTCAGAAAAAGGAAGATCTGTTTTCAGAGAGTTCTCTTCCAACTTATAACAATAGCCCAAACTCACTGATGGTGCCACATGCATACAGTTTGTTGTATTGTCCCAGAGAATTATAGTTCCCAGCACCAACTGTGACGGAATTACTTGGGAAGTCAACCATTCCCCCTCCCCAAACAAACACTTTCAGGAACAAGAGAGGGTTTTATATACAGATGAATCTGAAAGATGACCACATAACATGTTCCACAAGAACTAATCAAGAGAATTGACCCAAATGGAGAAGCTTCTCACAAAACAAAGCTGCTTTGTTGTGTGGTTCGGTTACATACTTTACAGCAGCCAATGAGACATTCACTGAGAGTTAGGTTTAAATTTTGATGGTATATGCCATCTACAAAGCAGCTGGTTTTGGTTGCTTAATCTGCTGAATGCTCGCGACGTGCACAGAATCTTATTTTATATTCTGAACCAGAGAGGAACACTTGCAGGAAATTGTGTTTTATTCGTAATGCAGATGAGCAATATAAGTTGGACAAATCTGGATTCCAACCAGGTAATTCGGCACTTCAGGGACACTTTAATTTTAGTTAAAGAGTTTGACTCTATTACAATTCCAATCTAATGCATAAAAGTGTTGGTTTAAGTTGCTTTTCCCAATAATTTTATCTCTGGGGCAGCTGAGACATTTCAAATCTCATCTCTAAACTTTTGCAAGAAGCAGTGGTGGGGAGATTAACTCTTGCCCCTCTCCCATTTTAATAATTAAAATCAAACCATTACCATCACCCAACTGCAATTTGCCCCACAAAGCAAAACCTGCATGTACCTTTAAGCTTGGGAGAGGAAACTTTCACCAGGAAAATAGCCAAAAAGAGAGAGAGTTACACATAGACCCTCCTTGTTGTCACAGTCTCAATCCAAATTCCTTCTACCACTTCTGCCTCTTATTTACCTTATAAAGTTCTTTAGGGTTTTATCCCACAACTTCTAGAAACATGGTTGTTCTGGCTAGAGGTGTAGAAACTACTAATTGAGAAATGATGTTTCCTAGATTTGAAGCTGGTAGTGACAGAATTGATGAGGGCAGTGGTTCCCAAACTGGGGTGTCGCGATGCCCCAACCAGAGAGCCCTGGCCTCTGCCCCCTTAAGGGGAGGGGGGAAGGCAGCAACACAATCCACCGGATCACGCTGCTTTGGAGGGGCATAGGGGCTTGCTGCCACTTAGCAGAGCCTGCAGCAGCCTCCCAGGGGTGCGGAAAGCCTCTGCGCCAGCCTCCACAGGGCTCCCCATGCTGCAGAGTCAGTAAAAATTGCAAACTTGACCACTTCTGGTTTAATGAATGCAAAACCAGAAGTGGTCACAATTGTGATTTTGAGGGTCTCCACAGTGGAGGCTGGCACAAAGGATCCCCACACCCCCGGGAGGCTGCTTCAGGCTCTGGTAAGTGGCAGCAAGCCCCTGTGCCCCTCCAAAGCAGCACAATCCAGCGGATCCTGTCACTGCCTTTCCCCTGCCCCTGCACACACTTACTAGGGCTCAAATTCTCCCTGAGAGTTTGAGAACTGCTGGATTAGGACGTTTAAGGGAAATGCACCTCATATTTTCAACTGTGGTTTAATTTAAACATGATTTGTTCAATGCTAGATATGTTTCTTTCTCAATAGTATGCTATCCTATAATTGTTCTTCAAGCTATTTCCTCCTAGCTTATCTTTATAATTTTAGTGTATACAGGTGGAGCCTGTACATCTGTGAATCTGCCAGACATGGCTCCACCTGAATCCTCCGAAGACCTGGAGGGCTTCCTCGGGCCTCCTAATGTCTTATAAGGCATTAAAAATGTCACTTCTGGTTTCCTTCCACGAACTGGAAGTTGTTTTTTCAGCTTTTTTAGGTCATTCTGAAGCCCGCAGAGGCCATGGGCAGACATGTATGGCACAGCTCTGTTTGCCTTTAGAGGCTTTAAAGGGCCAAAACTGGATTTCGATATCTGCGGTTTTCAGTATCCAGGGGGTTTCAAAAACAGATCTCTCACAGATACCAAGGCTATACCTGTAATCTAAATGCTGACTTGTGTTCTCCAAACTATGATACAAGTTTTTTCGCAAATATGGATACCTTGAAATGCAGCTTTGGATCACCATAAGCATTACAACATTGACAAGGTAGGAAGAGTGGTGAATGGGAGTGAAATAGCTGCTCATGAATTGATCAAACACATGTAGCAGGAAAGTAAAATGGTTTGTTTAGCTTTATTTGTTGGTGCAAAAAGCATATTGTCCCCTATTTTTTGCTTAATTGAACCCTCTGCACTGTCTTGCAGCTCTTTGAAAGATTCAGGGGAAGCCTGGCGTGATGCATATCTGCATGGATAAGAATGAACTTATTTGCTGTGAAGATGCATCATGGAGAACAGCTAATAGACCAAGGAGGAATTTGGGATTCACTAGGTAAATGTTATGATTGTTGATGTTTTTTTAAACTATTCCCACATCTGTGTAATATTTTATTGTGCATCTGTTCTTGTTGTATTTAGGGAATAGGATCATGAGAATGGAAGGTTTGTTTCATCCATGAGTATTTCTTGTTCTTTGAACGTATTGAGTTAAAACCTAAACACCTTTCTTATGGTGAGAGAAAGTTGGACAGAGTTATAACAGTAGGTTACTTTATCACTGTAATTAAATGTGTGATTTCTACACATTGTTTGAGTAATAGCTGTAGATCTTGGGTTCAGATGGGGGGGCTATATCAGGCTTCTGGCAGGGGGAATAACAAAAGGGATAGCTGGGTTAAATTCCCCCAAAATGGAATATCAAGAGGATTTGTTATGATTCATTTTTTTACAGCTTAATCCTACATAACACCCTGTGCGGCAGTGCAGCCACACCAGTGGGGTGTGTATTGTATCCTGTGGGGGGAGTTTCAGGCCCCAAAAGTCTCCTTAGGGTAAGGAAACATTTGTCCCCTTATCCTGCCCTTGCCAGCCCACTGGTTCTACTTAGACCTGTGCCAGCGATTTAGCTGGTGCAACTTCAAGAGGACCTGGGGGAGGGTGTAGGATATCTGCCACAGATCTGCCACCGATACCATCCCCCTATCAGCTTTGATCCACCATGTTCCCAGCGCCCATCTCCGTCCCTTTTCCCCCTTCCCATTCTACTGCCGTCTACCCTCTACCAGCACTGGTAGGCATCCTCCAGTTGCTGGCATGCAGACCTGGCCGCTTTCTGCTCGCAACAATGGGCAGGCTGTGGTGAACAACATGTCACATTTTGTGAAAGCCATAAAGAGCCTTATACTGCTGGAATACATGTTCTGGCACCATAAGGCCCTAGTGAGATTGGGTCTATATCTTTGCAATAATCAGAGATACAGGTGCTCCTGAACCACCAATTGGGAGGGGACCACCATCTTCCCTAAATGAAACCCTTGTGCGAGACAAGCTTTCATGCTGAGGTTAGGAAAAGCATCCCAACAGAATTGTAGAAAATTCATACAACTCAGTGCCTTTCATGTTATCACTGCCCCAGTTCTCACTGTTTTATCAGCAGTGATGGAGAAACAAGCTAACCTCCCTTCTCCCAGTTCCCTTCCCCCAATGAATGGGTGAACCAGAGATCCTGCTTAATGCAATTTCTGCCTCCTTTTTGAGAAAGATGTTGCTATTTCTACCCCCTTTTTAAGACAGAAGTTGCATGAGTGGTCTCTATGTAATTGGCATTGAGATTGTATCAGTGGTATCACATGTACACCTAGAATTGCAGGGTTCTGAGGAGGGGCATCGTCATACTCTTCCACTGGAAACGTATGAACTGGAGCAGTGACACTCCTGAACATTGGGTAGCCCAACATCCAGTACAACCTCCTAGTTTCTCCTTCAAGGCTCCTCATAGCCTTGCCCCTTCTTACCTTTCTGTACTCTTACCCTGTTATACTCCTGTCCACAATCCTTGTTCCTTCTCCTCCAGCACTCTTTGCTGTCCACAAATTCCCTGCTCCCTGATACCTCTGCCCTTGCAGTCTTTATGTTTGGAACTCCCCCCTAGATCACCAGTGGGATGCTTTCTCCATTACTTCCTTCAAATCCCACGCCAAAATCCATCTTTTCCATGAAGCATTTGGGATGACTAGTTCCTTTACCCTACTGTAATTAAGCCTAAGTACTTGTATGTGAAATAATTGTGTATTCTTCCTCCATTTATGCTTCTGCCAAACAACATCAGACTGAATCTAGCACATTTTTCCATGCTCTTTTATGAAGGTTCTTTTTGACTTTCCAATGTAAGGCGAACTACCATCCATATATGCTGTCACTAAATAAAGCACTAGTTCATAATATTTTCTAGAGACACTTTTATATAATTTAGCAGAATTATTTTTGAGTCCGATTGAATATTTATCGTCACACACATGTTGAAAAAAACACAATAGTCCTTCCACATAATCACTGCATGTTTATGAACTCTTGGTACTTAATATTCAAATATTGAAATCCTTTTAAACTTGGGACTAAAGCTGAAAGGAATTTATCCTACCAAATTCTCCTTAAAATTTTCCTCTGCATTTGCTAGCTGGAGATACATTCATAGCTGGCAAATGTTTGATACTGCTCAGCCTCAGCATTTGGTTTGTATACTGACCACACTGTCACTATTTGGCAGCATTGGACGACTGCCATGTGCTTGTAGGCTGCAATCCTACCCACACATACTTTGAAGTAAACTCTAGACCAGGGGTGTCCAAACATTTTGGCATGAGGGCCAAAAAGAATTAGTTTACATTTAAAATTTGAATAAATTTACATAAATGAATTTATTAGAGATGGAGCTTATATGAATGAATGATGGTCATGAAGTAGCTCAAGGCCTATAAAAGACCTTGCACAAAGCAAGGCCAGCCTTTCCTTCGCTGCCACTGCTACATCACAGACATGAAACAGCAAGTAGTGGAGGGAGCCCTCATCCCACAGATCAAGTGAGAGTTTGAACAGTCATCCTCATGCTGAGAGCAGCTGCGTTGGGCCAGCATGGGCTCCAGCAAGTCTCCAGAGGGCCAGAAGCTCATTGGAGACTGGGGGCTCCCCGAGGGCCAGATTGGGAGCCCCTAAGGGCCGCAAGTGGCCCCCGGGCCAGGGTTTGGGCACCCCTGCTCTAGACTATAATGGGACTTCTGAGTAGACATACATAGGATTGGACTGACAATCAGCATGTGATGATATCTTTATGTAGAATTGTGCCTAATTTTTTTCTTCTTGAGAAAAAGCAACTTAAGAGAATTGGGGTTTGTATTTTGTTTTTCCCCAAAAAGCTGAAACAGAAGTACCTTTCATAATAACACAGAGATCAGCTCTCATTGTCAACAGTATATCAGCAAAGGAAAAAAATCTTACATGTATTCCACAGACTCAGAAAGACACTAATTCTTGTTTCAAGTAAATTGCTTCAACCATAATAAAAAATGTATGGAGTGAGAAAAAAATATGTATTAGGATCACCTGTGGGATGGTCCACCTTCAAATCCCACCTCAGAATCATCTTTTTCTTCTGGTAGATGAAGGGGGGACATTCCTGATCCTCTGGGAATGGCCCTCCCACATCAAGAGGCAGGGCTGATCTAGGACAGGCAACGACTCGAAGCAGGAGCAACAGAAGAGCACCTGACAGCAGGCTTGGAGCCCTCACAGCAGCACTTGGTGGGAATCACTTCATAAGAACATAAGAACAGCCCCACTGGATCAGGCCATAGGCTTCCTGTATCTCACAGTCCAGCTTCCTGTATCTCACAGCGGCCCACCAAATGCCCCAGGGAGCACACCACATAAGAGACCTCATCTTGGTGCCCTCCCTTGCATCTGGCATTCTGACATAGCCCATTCTGACACTTCGCCGATGCTTCCCTCTAGTGAACATTGCTAGTGTGCCAGCCGCAACCTTGGAGCCCACACAAGGGTTTTGGCAGAAAACACAGCATCCATCTCACCGAAACTTCCCTTAGCCAGGTTTGCCAGTACAACAGCCCAAGAGGCTTAACTTCACTAAGTGACAACAATGTCAGCAAAGCTTTCAGAGAGCTGCAGATCTCCCTGACTCACCTTGGCTTCACCCCAGCCAGTGAGGAAGAGTCTAGCAGGCTGCACCTTCCCCCATAAGGGCCTTGCCCAACACATCTCAGCAATGGTCTTCCCTTCTCGCCCATTACCTCTCTGGATTGGGTGGAGTAGGAAGAGTGCATTTTGTCATCAAATTAAATCTTTATTGTGGCCACAGAACAGAGTACATTTTGTCATCTCTACGGTGCCCATGCTGTGCTAGCAGCCTGCAGAGAGAGGAGAGCAAGGATAGATGTCCCAACCTCTGCAGGAGCAGGTATGGCCTGGGGATGACTTTTCTGGGGTAGGGGCTTGGGGGTGATCCCAACCCAAGCTTATCCCCCTAAGCCAGTCTCCCAGCAGAGCTGGGGCCACAACCACATCATTTTCTAAGCCAGGCCTTTCAGGAAATTAGGCCAGGTCTTCACTCCTCAATTGGATCAGAGGAGTTGTGGCTGAGATAGCTGATACCAAGCTGACTGTCATGGAGGTTCCAATCCCTACTAGAAGTAAGAGGGAGGAGCATCAGAGACAGCATGGGGCTAAGCGTAAAAGAACTCCCAGCCCATCTTCCTCATTTGCCAGTAAACTGGAATTCCCCACCCCCGTGGCACTGATCAAAGGCTGTGGTAAGAGCCAAAAGAGCAGTGGGTCACACCCACTCTCAGGTCAGGGTGTTGGTTCAGGGCAAGAGGGTTGCCAAGGGACATGAGGCTTGGCTCAGTCTGCACCCTGGTCTGACTCCCCCAGAGAGGAGGGCGAGCTATTGGGATGATAAGAGCACCTTAGATTCTAGCATGGACAGGCTCCCTCCCCACTTGTTCTCACAGCTTCTAGGAAAGAATACAGGCCCTCAGTCTTATCATTGGCCTAGATGTCCAGGGGGCGTCATCTCCCCACCAATGCAAGGTCAGCAGTGCAATTTTTCATCAGGGCCCATCTAAGCAAACAATGGCCCCTTTCCCTGAGGCGTTCCAAAGAGTGATGTAGGCAGAGTGAGTTGGTCCATGTCATTCTAAGCATATGTCCTGCCCAGTATGTTGGCTATATTTCCTCCGAGACAAGGTCATGGTGTCCTTTAAGGTCCCTAGGTTTGGATGCACTGTCCCTTTTTTCCAAGAACAGTAAACCTGATTTAAAATTGCTAGGGTCTAGATTTTCTTGGAAGAGTAAATATGCCATACTTGAACCAGTAAGAAAGAAAAGAATTGTCCCAACCAATCACAAATACTAAACCTAAACCTAAAAAGTAAAAAGAAACTCATTTATACTTTAAAAAGTAAAATCACCAGGACCAGAAGGATTTACAGGAAAACATTACAAGCTCTTATTTGAAGTTACATCCTCTCTGTTATTACGCATTATGAACATAAAGCAAGATTCCTTTCCACATGAATGACATGAAGCCAGGATAGTCATGACAGACAAACAAAACAAAGTCATCCTGTCCCTCCTGTGCCCAGAGGGCACTCTGGGATAGGACCTCGTCCTGGAGCAGCAAGCAGAGACTTCAACTTTAGCACACCTGGTCCAGGAAAGGGGGCTACACCCCACCCAGACAGCCCTTCCCCATGGTGAATAATCAGTTTTAGAGTTTTGTGGCGTTCAGAGGTTTTTTCTCCCAAGGAATAAAATTTTATTAGTTGTTCTCTCCCCCTCCCCCTCCTTTCATGCAGGTAGGGATCATGAGGTGGGACATGGAAGACAAGCTTATGCAGGGAATAGAGGGGTTTGACACCTCTCTTGCCCCTTGTGCTGTGCTGAGGCAGCAGTCAAAGGACCCTGGTAAAAGCACCTTCCTCTTCAACCCACATGACCCCAGTCGCCCAGATTGGAGAGCGTGTGGCACAGCCACAAATTCAGGCAGTGAAGAATGCAGAAGGCAACTGAGCACTTCCGGCTCCTGATAAGGGAGGACTGGGGGACAATCAGCCCTCACCACAGTGGGTGGTAGAGAGCCTGTATGCAGATGCCAGAGTTCTCACCTGGGAAGCTGGAGGAGATGCTTATCAGCATAGCAGAACTGCTGATAACATGGCTGTTTCTTAGTAGCACCAAGCAGACACGTTTCAGGCAAACCCCCCCCCCCCATTTATGATTCTAGAGGGGAAGCTCCTTTCATACCTGAGTCAGTGGACGGCAATTTAGGGGGAGTGCTTAACCAAGGAACTCCCCCTTGGTTATTTCCTTGCTTAGGCTTTGTTTTGAACAATATATCTGAATATTACTGCTATTACTTTTTTTTTTAACTGGTTCCCTTTACTCCATTTTGGGTAGCAGAATGGTTAGTAATACACACTTTAGTTTTGGCACAAGATGGCTGTGGGGATAGGTGCCTTCAATTAGATGGGGTTGGAGAGAGCAAATAAGAAAACACTAAGAACAAAGGATCCCCCCAAAAAAGTCCTCAATGTAGGGTCAGCTAGTTAGGAACCTCTTCAGTGGATAAAGGAGTTGGTAGCGTATCAGGTCAGAGAGGCCAACCTCGGTCCTCCCTGCAGCACAGCTGGTAGTTCCAGGACCCACTCCTAACACAAATGGGGACTTAGGAAGAGGTGTTACTGTAGTCATTCCAGAGGGGGAGTCCTAGTGAAAATAGGCATAGATTTCCCACCTTCATCCATCAGCTTGGCATCATAGAGCTCCTCAGTGGCCTCCTCTCCACAGAGGAGTTAAGGGAGCAGTATCCAAAAAGCAAGCCAATAGACCATCACCCTCACAGGACAGGACAGAAGAAGTACAAGAAACTCAAAGAAAGGAAGTGATTCAGTGGACACTCTCAGCCACATTTCTCCAAAAGACATTATTCAAAAGCCAGTTCAGACATAAAGAAAGCAGAGCTGTTACAGAAGAGTATGAAGGCCTTCATACAGGACCATGGAAGGTTATTACCAATGGAAATGTTTCCCATCCTCTTCCTGGTCATGGCTATATACTGCTCAACTGACAGGTGACAAAGTTGAGGCTAAAAGGCCTTACTGCCGCCAATCTGAAGAGAGCCAAATCCATGTTCCTGTCAGGTCCACCAGAATAACTGGCAGTCTCATTCTCTGAATTTTTTGAAAGCTTGGAAAGCTTAGTAGTCAAATCCAGTTAAGGGGAAAGTCTCCTTGTGCATCACTAACAGGTTTTACTCTCTACCTCACAGTGCCATGCAGCTGCTTAAGGGCCCAGTGGTTGACACTCCAGTGGCAGCCCTGGAGTGCCAACAAACCTGTGGAAGCAGGGTTGGGCTCTGGGTTTGAGGCATCAGCCATTGCATTCAGAGTGTAAGCTGCCGCTTCTGGTTTTATCAGGGCTATCTGCTTGTGGGCAGAAGCAAGTCCTAGGTGAAAATGGGTCCCGCTTTGGGTTCCCTTGAAATATATATAAATAAATAAATTAGCAGCATCGGTCTACTCCCAAGCCTATTAAGAATACTTTGAAGAAAATAGCTGTCTCATCAGCCTTTATGGCTGATGCCATCTCTGATGCTGTCCAGTTGGAATCTAGAGTTAGGGCACCTAATGTGATCAGAAGGATTATGTGCCTGAGGACATGGGAACATGAGAAGTTGACTCAGGCTTACATATCAGATGGGCAGCCCAATCCTAACCTGCGCTGGAACAGGCAGGTTGGCTGGCCTGTATTGTATCCAGTGCAGGATTGGGGCTGGCTGCGACACAACCTGGGGGAAGAGGAATCACTTTCCCTTAGCTCATGTCACACAGCAGCAGCCTGAATGGGGCTTTCAGATCTGCACCATCTAAAGAGATGGTGCAGATCTGAGCGGCCCAGTGCTAGGTCAGGTTGCCCAGGAGTGAGGTTAGGATATGACCTAAGTGCCAGATCCTAGCACACCCAACGCTCACCCTGCCCCCACCCTGGAACATTCCAGTTCCACCCTCCCCAAATCCCCACACTGGCTTAGGGAGGCCAGTGCAAATTTACCTCTCTGTGACAGGCTGAATCTGGCTTCTGTGAGTGCAAACTTGCCTTACAGCACAGCAGGTCTGGCTCAAGTGGTAGAGCTGCCATCTTGTATGCTGGAAGATCTGGGAATGCCAGGCTGAAACAATTGGAAGTATCCAAGACCTGTTGACACACTGATAATGCTGATGAGAGGACCCTCGGCTGAAGAGAGAGGAGTTGCTGTGAGCTGAGCTTGGGACGTGAAGCAGCCAGAAAGAGGCCAGACTGAGAAGAAATCCAGCTAGAATGAAGGCATTCTACAAGAGATTAGAACTGTTGTAAAAATCCCTACGAGGGTTTAGAAAAGCCTGCCTCTATAAACCACCTTGAATTAAAGTCTGAGGAGAAATCTGATGACCAAGAAAGGTTATATATAATTACCAATTATTACCATTATTATTAGTAGTAAGAAATTTCTGCCAATAAATCAACCTTAGATTGTCTCCTAACCTTATCTGCAGGTCAAGGGTCAAGAATCTTCAGGGATGTGGCAGCAGCTAGGACAGGGGTCGGCAACCTTAAACACTCAAAGAGCCATTTGGACCAGTTTTCCGGAGGGAAAAAAACCTCAGGAGCCACAAAACCCTTTTGACATCTAAAATGAAGATGACACTGCATATATAGTTTTTTGTTGTTTTTTTTACCTTTATGCTCTTATAGGTCCCATTTTTATAATGTAGCCCCCTCTTATAGCTTTTAGTTAGTTTTGTCATACATTCTTGTCCTGTGTTTTCAGATGCCTGGTCCTCTATGGTGTTTTGCCTGATTCCAAGGCCATTCTCTGCCTGGAGAATTATGCCCACTTTAAGCAAATTAGCTCCCCTTCTTTCCCCCAACAAATGACCCTGGTTCTGCCCTGTAGTCCTGCTGGACCCCACCTCCAGGGTAGCTCGCCTGTTCAACCTGCAGAGGTCCTCTCTCCTGCCAGCAGCCTCCCACCACTACAGCAGCCCCTGGTCCTCAGCAGATCTTGGGCACAGCAGCCACACTTCAAACGCCAGTGTCTCCAGCAGTTAGTCACAAAGTCAGCCAGAGTATCCAGGGCAGAGTCCAATGTCAATAAGCCAAGTCACAGTCCAAGATCAGATTCCAAAGTAAGTCAGTCAAATCAGTCAGAGTATCCAAGTCAATAAGGCAAGTCAGTCTCCTCTCCTACCTCCAACCTGCACTCCTTCTCCAACCCACACCCCCCCCTTCCTGCCTCAGGTGCTCCTTATATCCCTGAGGGCCCTATTGCCTTCAAGTGGCTGCAGCTGTGCAGCACACTCTGCTGGATGCCCAGGCCTTACCCTTAAAGGGGCCACTGCTGACACCACATCTACCTCCTCACCAGATCTTCCAGGATTCCAATACATATATCGGTTATGACATCTGCTTATCTTACATGGATACTAAAGAACTCCCCCCACCTTCCAGAGGCACCCTGCTGGAAGGAAAAAAGGACACAGACTCCAGAGATGGGGAAGAGAAGGGGGGCAGCCACAGGCCAGCTTCTGCCCTGCCTGCTGCCCTCCCTCACCCAGGCTGCAACCCTCTCCACACTATCCTGGGAGTAAGCCCCATTGGCTACAATGGGACTTCTGAGCAGACAAGTTGGTTGGAGCTCTCAGGTTGCAGTCCTCTCCACACTTTCCTGGGAGGAAGCCTCACTGACTACTTGTGAGTAGACCTGCATAGGAGGGGGCTGAGGCTGCAGCCCTCCACACCTTCCTGGGAGGAAGCCTCACTGACTACAGCAGGGCTTATCTGCGAGTGGACCTGCACAGGAGGAGGCTGAGGCTACAGCCCTCCACACCTTCCTGGGAGTAGCCCAGGGACTACATGGGGCTTACTCTTGAACAGACCTGTGCGGGCTCCCACTCACCCATCCTTGCACTTGGCCTTGAGCAGGCTCCAAGGCTGCCATCCCAGGCACCCTTTCCTGGGAGTAAGCTTCATCCGCTGTAAGGGGGCTTGCTACTGAGTAGACACACAGGATGTCTCCTCTGCTGTGGAGGAAAAGCCTCTCCTTGCACTGAGTGGGGACCTGCTCAAGGAAAGGCGGGCTGCAAGGGCTTGCAATGGCTGAGGAGGAGGGCAGCTCAGGATTGGCTGGTGGTCAGCCAGTGAAGGGCCCTGAGCCATTCCAACAGAAAAAGCCAGGAGCCTGCTGGATGCTGATTGGCTGAGCCTGCTGGAGAGTTGGGTAAGGGAAAAACAGGGAGCTTAAGCCTGCAGAGCGGGCAAAATTGAAAAGGGAAACCAATGAGGGGCAGGTGGGGGTGAAGGGAGAGGAGGGCAGTGAGCTCAGGGGGCAGAGGAAAGCAGCCTGCCCTCCCAACACAGGTGCCTCCTGTTAACCCCTTTGCCACTGTCACCTGGAGGAGCCACAGCAGACAGCTGAAAGAGCCACATGCGGCTCTAGAGCCGCAGGTTGCCGACCCCTGAGCTAGGAGAAGCCCAGAGGAGAGCAAAATGACAGGGAGAAGCATAAGTTATCTCCTCCTTCCCTCTGGGCTGTTCAATTACACAGAAGGGAACAGTACACAGTACTGCATAAGCACCTTGTTAATCTCTTCAAAAGCAGTGGCAAGGCTCTGATTCTTCCCCCCCCCCTTTGAATCAAGCTACAGGGCAATTACAGCCATTCTATGCATATTTACTCAGAAGTACAGTTAATGTGACTTGTTCCAAGGAAATTGTAGATAGGACTGTAGCCTTAGGGCCATATCCTATCCAGTTTTCCAGCACTTGTGCAGCTGTGCCAATAAGGCATGCACTACCTCCTGCAGTAGGGGAGTCACTGAGGCCTCCTCTAGGTAAGGGAACATTTGTTCCTTTTCCCCAGGCCTGCATTACGGTTGCACAGGCACTGGAAAGTTGGATAGGATTGGGCCCTTAGTCTCCCAGGCTTTGGGACAAGCTGTAGCCAAATTAACATTTTCACTCCTCCAGGGAGTGAAGCTAGGGGTCATCGCTTCCATTTAAATAAAGTGTGCCTCATTCTCTTTGGCAGGATCACACCTGACCCTTCTGCACCCTCCTTCTATTCTGCAAATGTTTGGCAAACATCTGTTTTTTATAGCACTAGAATGTAATCCTCATTTCCATCTGAAACAAAGTCCCAGGCTACAATTCAGTGCACCATTATTTAAGAATAACACCCATGGAAAGCAATGGGATCTACCTCTGAGTAAATCACAGTCTGACATGGGACATTCCAGAGCTGTTCTATAATCTAGTAGCTCCATTCTGAGAAGCCAGCAGCAGCTGCCTGGTTGTGCTCAGGGTGCTTCGGCAGCCATTTTTGTGCCATTGCAGCCCTGCGTGCCAGGCAGCTCAGGATTGGGCTATGAGAGAGCAGAAGGAAGGAGCTTGGAGAAAATAGGACAGACTGATTAAATGGACTGACTGATGGACTGCATGAACAGAGACTACTGGAGACTGCTAGAACAGAGTTTGCTGGAGACACTGGAGGCTGCTACATCCAGGAGCTGCTAAGAGCCAAGGTGTTCCTGCAGCGGTTGGAGAAGCTGTTAGTGGGAGAGTGGAGGAAAGAGGAATGGGATTCAGTGGTGCTAGTGGTGGGATTCAGCACTGCTTTCTGCAGGATTAGGGCTATTAGCTTAGCTTAAAATGGACATAAGTTTCTGGACCAGGTTTGGCAAAGGAAATTGGCAAAACACCACCCAAACCAGACAGGCCTCTGCTGAGAAGTCAGACTAAATGTGTCCCAAACCCATTTCTAGCATGGTGCAAAAAAGGAATACAAAGTCTATACCAGCTTGGTTATCTCCTGGATCAACAAGGACTGCACCAGGTACTGGAGTTCCTGGACATCTGGTGATAAGTGGGCTACAGGACTCAGGCTCTCCAGTTGAGCAACCAGGACAGGATACTGTAGGGCTACTGGAAGAAACATCGCTTAAGTGGAAAAAAATTAACTAAAAACACCAACAGAGAAGTAATGATATGCTATTCTAAGTCTCGCCCAGCCAGAAGAGGTTATTTGAAAAGAAACAGATGAAACAGTGAACCACCTATTTAGTTGCTGTAAAAAGATTGTACAGTCTACAGACAAAGGCATGACAACATAGCAACAATGAAACACTGGAACACCTGTAAAAAAAAATACAAGCTACCTGCAGCCAGAAACTGGTGGGACCACAAAACTGAAAAAGTCCTTGAAAATGAAGATGCCAAAATATCATGGGATTTCTGACTACAGAAAGACAAACATCTATCGTACAATACCCCAGACATAACTGTAGTCAAGAAGAAAGAAAAACAAGTCAAAATCATTGATGTGCAGCGCAATCCTATCTTGTGCTGGAACAGGCAAGCCAGGAGGCTTGTGCTGTATCCAGCACAAGATAGGGCTGCAAAGTGGCTCAGCCGAAGGTAAGGGGAAACTCTTCCCCTTACCCCCAGGTCAGCCACTGCAGCCCCAATTGGTCTTCTTGGACTTGCACCATCTCCTGAGGTGGCACAAGTCCAAGGAGAGCGGAACGACTTGAAGCTGCTCTGTGCTGCTCGGGTATGGGGGCTAGAATCTAGCATAACTGTCGAATCTCAGCCCTGTCTCCCGCTCCCCACCCACCTGCCTCCAAGGCCACCCTCCCCCCGCCCCTGAACGCCTCCCTCCCACCTCCTCCCCGCCTTCCACAGCACCTTGCGTCAGCCAAGCTGGCCAACACAAGGCTCACTCCCTCCATTTGTGCAGAGGCTGCATTCAGCCTCCGCAGGCCGATGTACTTCCACACACACCCCAGCCAACTCTCAAGGAGGCACAAACGTGCCTTACGTTTGTGATCCTCCTGGGCCAGCACAAGGGACTTGCGCCAGCCCAATGACGAGTCAGGATTGTGCCATAGAGATATAGCAAAAATAAGTCAAAATCATTGATATAGCAATACTAGAATAATTGATATAGCGATTGATAGCAGAGTAGAAGAAAAAAACTGGAAAAAACAACAAAATACAAAGATTTCTGAATAGAAATTGAAAAGCTGTGTCGGAAGAAGACCAAAGTGATCCCAGTGGTGATTGGTGCCCTTGGTACTATTCCAAAACATCTTGAAGAGCACCTGAACAGCATAGAGGCCACAGAAATTACCATCAATCAACTGCAAAATGCAACTTTACTGGGACCAGCTTACATTTTGCAATGGTATTTATAATATAAAAATAGGGTAAAAACCAGGCGTCCCAGGTCCTTGGGAAGGACTCAATATCTGGATAAAACAAACCAGTCAATAACATCTACATGACTGTGCAATCTCATCAGTCATCATCATATCTCTGCGATTCCCAGAATTTTGGCTAGATCCTGATTTACTGACTATGACCAGCCAGCATAGGCTGTGATGGAAGTAATATAAATAAAATGATTATGACAATAAATTTCCCTACATCCTAGAATTGATGTTGATAGACTTTACCTAGAAAAAGAAAGAAATGGAAGGTCTCATCCTAGCTGCATAGGAACAGTGGACCACTGCAACAAATACAAGTCTAATTATCCACAGATTTTTCACCTGCAGTTTTATCTCAAAGCAATGAGAAGGGCCCTTTAAATTAAAGGAAAAAAGTCATTTAACAATAGCCTCATTAATGCAAGAGAGGCCAGCCAGCTGACAATCCATCAATCATTCTCTCTCCAGGCACTTAGAACAGCTTCACTCCAAGACAAGCAACCCCTCCCTTCCCTCTGAGCACATGAAAGCATGACAATCACTTTGTATTGACTTTGCATTTGTAATGTGCCTAGCAAAGGGACATTGTTTTTTAAATGGATTTGCTTTAATGCAGTTTTTGCCATCCATGTGAGTTCTGGGAACAGAACCCTCACAAATACTAAGACTCAACCTGTAGTATCAAAGCAAAGATTCAGAAGACCAGTTACAACAGCAAATGTCGACTTCGTAAAATGAAAGATGAAACAGTTGACCATCCTGTAGTAAGATCACCCAAATTGACTATAAAGAACCAGTGATGTATGGTGAGGTTGGAGGCTGGTGAGGTACAATGCTGCAGAGCTATGACATCATCATCAAACTTCCAGGTCACAAACTTCCACGTTTGTTTGTTCATGCAAGGGAAGGCATCAGATCAGGGCATCAAAGGCACCTGCCACGTTTCACTTTCTTTGACTTGCCTTTCCCTGACATAAACAAACACAGAAGTTCACAGCAACTCAGCACGTGTTCCTGGAAGAAAAATGAGTTCTCTACCATTCCTACAGAAAGCCAACTCATAGAGCTGCCCTGAGCTGCTAATGCAAGAGATAGAAGGATGTTAGGGGTGTGAGCTAATTCCTCCTTCCTTGACATTGACAAGGCATCAAAGGCTGTTGGCCAGCCTCATGCCCTGAAGTGGAATGGAATAGCATTTAAGCCCACTCTAAGCAATAAGAACTCCATTTTAATCAATGCTAGATTTCTGTGCTGGAAACACATGGGGCATAGGAACATTCCTGGCACACTAGATCAGTGTGCATCGCGATGATGGTGAACAGTTATCTACATTTATAGACCACAAACAAAAGTTGTTAACTGACAGGTTTACTGGTTGACCTGTCTAAACTTTTGTGTTCCCAAAGGGCTCTCAAAAGATGCAAAACAGAGTCCAGCCATTGTGAAAAACACCAAGCTGTGAGACGAAAAACACACCAACCCCAGCTGCAGCCACTGCAAAACCCAGCAAGCTGGGTATGAGACACAAAATACACCAACCCCAGCCACAGAGTGACACAAAACACACAGCCACAGTCTGTCCACAGCCACTATGAGACACACCAAGGGACTACTTATGTTCAGTTTCTGTCTGCATTCTGCACACTCTCACACTGTCCACACCGATCTCTCTCTGTCTCTCTGGGACCACTTAAGTTCAGTCCCTCCCCCCCCCCCCGCACACTCTCATACAGACCCTCTCTCTCTGCAGTCTGCACACTCAGGGCCCAATCCTATCCAATTTCCCAGTGCCTGTGCAACTGTGCCAATGGGGCATGCACTGCATCTTGTGGTGGGGCAGCAGTCACAGAGGACTCCTTAAGGTATGGGAACGTGTTCCCTTACCTTGGGGTTGCATTGCGGCTGCACCAGTGCTGGAAAATTGGATAGGATTGGGCCCTAAATGTCCACAGATCTCTTTCTCTCCCCCATCTCTGGGACCACTTAAGCTCAGTCTCCCCCCCCCATTCTCTCTGCAGACTCTCAATGTCCATGCTGTTTCCTCCCCCCATCTGCACTCTGCACATGCTCAGTATCTACAGATCTTACTTCCCTTCTTTAAAGTCTCTCTCTCTCTCTCTCCAGTGCAGTTTTTGGTGTTGTCCACCAAAGAAGCAGCCAGCAGATCTCTCTCAGTGTTGTTGCCAACAGGAGATCAATGTTGTCAAATGCACTCTCTCAGAGGAAACAGGTCAGGAAAGAAATTCAAATTTATTTATTTACAGTATTTTTATCCCACCTTTCTCTCCAAGGTGGCTTATAAAAACCAATGTAAAAATACAAGTTGGCTAGCCAGTCCAGTAGTCAATATCTTGCTTGCTTGTTTGCTTGCATGGAGTCACCATTAATTTTTGAATTCCATGTTGGTTCTGGCTCATCAATATTTTCCATAATGCTGAACTGTCTGTTCTGGTACAGAATGGGAAACAATGTTTAAAGCACACAGCAGCACAATGCGTAAGTTAAGTTTAAGTAAAAACAATGCAAGAAGCAGAACATATGTATTTGATATATCAGGTGATATATTATAATATTAAAGCACCTAAGGAGCTTTGATTACCAGTTGCCTTATCCCTGCTAACTGGTCAAAGAGTAACTCTTTTAAGTGGTGCTCCTCATATTTTTAGCAGGGGGAGAGTAACTGTCCCTCTTTATCCCAGCAAGGTGTCTTTCCTGATGGCTGCTACTGGTGTCCTGCCTCATTTTAGATTAAGAACCCTTTTGGGGCAGGGAGTCATTTAATTAATTGACTTTGAGCCATATCCTATTCAAATTTCCAGCACTGATGTAGCTGTACCAATGGGACGGGTGCTGCATCCTGTTGTGGGGGGACAGTCATGGAGACTTCCTCGGGGTGCAGAAATGTTTGTTCACTTTCCTCAGGATTGCATTGAGGCTGCATCAGCACTGGAAAGTTGGATAGGATTGGGCCCTTTGTCTGTAAACCATTTGGGGGGGGGGTGTTGAAAAGCAGTATATAAAAAATTTTAATAGAAGATTGCATGGCTAGCCACTAAAAGACTGCTGTTGAGGTTTGGACAATCCGCACTGGGTCTATCTCTTTATTTTATTTTGGGGGGGGGGGAGGTTGGTCTGCGTTTTTTGTCTGGCTATTCAGAAAAGGCTGTCTAAGGGTGGGGAATGGGGGGTGGCCCCAAAGCTTGGTGCGTCCTGCATACCTTCTAACACTCCCCCGAGCTCTCCTCATATGTTTCCAGTATGTTCTGTCTGAATCTCTCGCCTCCGTTGCCACCAGCTTGTACAACACAACAAATCACAGGCTCTTGCGCTTGTATAACATCAACACTGTCACAGCGCAGACGCCGACAGGACGGTTACTTGAGGTCCGTCTCTTGCATCTGCGGCCGCCCGTGTTTCTTTGCGTCTCCCCCGAATTACCAGGCGGCGCCCGCCGCTTCTCCCCATCCCCACGCGCGCCCTGCACCTGTCCGCTACCCACGATCCCGCAAGACTCCGGGTTGGTTTTTTTCGAAAGGAGAGTTTGGCTCCAGGCAGCCAGTAGGCGGGCAGGGGCGTGTCTGGCCACCCGGGAGCCACTCGCGGGCGAGAGCCGAGACTGGGCGCTAAATAAGGACCGTGCGGGCTGCTCCTCCGCGCTTGTCCAGCGGCAGGACGAAGGCGCACGGATGGCGCCGCAGCAGGACCCCGCGCAAGCCCCCCCGGGGCCGCGGCTCTTCACCTGGGAGGAGATCTGGCTGCGCACGAAGAAGGGGGACCCGCAGCGAGAGCTCTGGCTGGTCGTCGACCGCGGGGTGTATGACGTCAGGGGCTTCCTCCAGCGGCACCCGGGGGGCGTCCGCATTCTGAAAAGCCACGTGGGGGAGAGCGTGACGGTGAGCGAGGCTGGGGCAGGAAGGGGATCGCCGGGGAAGCCTGGAGCCCTCCGCTCCGGGGGCAGCATCGACGATGAGAGGAGGGGTCGTGTGAGCGCTCGAGGGTCTGGGAAGGAGGCCAGAGTCCTGGGGATGTCCCAGAGATGCGCGCTTGACCCTGCAGGGTTCCCTTTCAGCTGCTCCGGAGCTGAACTGCTTTCAGCATCTTCAGCCCTGCAGGGACTCCTTCCAAGCGGATGGAGCTTGTGTCTAACATGCCAAGTGGCCCTCGGTTCGCATAGCAAGTAAATGTTTAGAATGGCCACTTCCCCCCCCCCCCCCGTGGTGGTCCAGATGCTTTCAGCTCTTTCTTGCCTCCTTGGAGAAGGCTACAAGTGGGGAGCCCTGGAGAGTGGCCAGATCTTGTATTTTCACCCTTGTGCAGCAGGCCTCTTTCTCTTTATTGTTGTGGGACACTCCCCCTTATTCAAGCACTTTCCTCCCTGACCCCTTCTTTCTACTTTCAAACTTAGGAGATTTTGCTTAAAGTTGTATGGGCTGCATTCTAAGTTATTTTTCTTCTAGTCTAAGGGGGCACATGCACCTGGAAGGAGTAGTGTGAGGTTCTTGCCCCCAGAAATCCAAATGAAATGGTGACTTGACTTTGCCGTTATGTAATAAATTGAGTACCCAGGGCTTTTTTCCTAACGGAACCTGGGGGGACGGAGTTTCCACACCTTTTTGCAGGGGCCCCTCCCCTTTGGAGGCATTCTGGGAGGGGGGGAGCAAAATAGAGGCATTCACTGGGTGGGTGCTGGGGGGTGCAGGGTGGGCGGGTGCCTGGCCCCTGCCTGACTGCACAATGACCCCCTCCTGCCCCCATCTCCAAGCTCTGGCCTGAACCCAGCCCGCCTCCCCTCCCCCCCGCGCTCTGCTTCCCAGTGCAGCTTCCAGCCGGAGGAGGGCGTGGGGGACACGCGCCGACAAGGAGAACGGACAGCCAGGGAGACGGGCTGCGGCCCCCACAGAACACCCAGGTACTGGCTTGGCGGAGGAGGAGGGGAAGGAAGCTGGCTGGTGCAGCCCCGTGCCAATCTGCAGCAGGAGCCTAGGCTTGTCTACTCAGAAGTATGTCTCATTGTGCTCAATGGGGCTTGCTCCTGGGAAAGGGTGCATAGCCTTGCAGCCTGAGAGCCCAAGCATGGCTACTCAGAAGTAAGTTCCATTGTGTTCAATGGGGCTTACTCACAGGAAAGTGTCATAGCCTTGCAGACTGAGTAGACAGGCAGAGGAAGGGCTCAGAGGCTGCAGTCCTCTTTCCTGGGAGGAAGCCCCACTGCTTCTAGTGGGACTGACTTCTGAGTAGACAGGCACAAGAGGGGTTTTGAGGCTGCAGTTCTCTCCACACTTTCCTGGGAGGAAGCCCCACTGCTTCTAGTGGGACTGACTTCTGAGTAGACAGGCACAGGATTGGGCCCTGAGGCTGCCATCCTATCCACAGTAAGCCCCATTCACTAAAGTGGACTTCTGAGTAGACATGCATAGGATTGGGCTCTTAGGCTGCAATCCTTGGCACTTTCCTGGGAGTAAGCTCCATTGACTAGAATGAGACTTACTTCAGAGTAGACATGCCTAGGATTGGGCTCTTAATCCTGGCAGAGATATATATCTGCACCCATTTTCACATGCTAAGGGCAGGTGAAAAGGGATTCTATGTGTGTACAACATGCTGCCCAGCCTTGCCAGAGATCCTCCTCATCCTTCCCCCACAAGCATGCCCTCTGCCAGCCAGCGTTTGCAGCTCCTCTCCAGCAATGCACAGCAGCTGCTCAGGGCAGCAGAGAACATACAATTTCATGCCAAGTGCCTTCCCAAAGACACAGAGCATTCTGATACCTGAATTAAACCATATTTAATAGCTTGTTTGCAAACATAGCTGTTTATATGTGCACCTAAGGACCCCTCTCGTGTAAGAATTCCTTTTTTGTTCTTACTCCCACAGTTGCCTAGAGTAATTTTACTACATGGAACTCATGTAAGCCATTTTTCAGAATCCATTCACTGCTTCCTCTCCTCGAAGTAGTGCCACACTACATACTACACGCTACAAGTGCACCTGTACAGTATTTTTTCCCCGTCTGTAGAAAAAATAGCTAGGGGGAAGGGGATGTGGAGATTGACAGCCCAATCCTATGCCTGTCTACTCAGAAGTAAGTTCATCTTTAGGGGGAAGCACATAAAAAATATTTTATTTCTCCAATAAAAAATGGTTTGAAAATAAATAAATAAATAAATGATTAACAAGTTGTGAGTTCCTGCACCTTTTTATTTACAAAAAAAGCACTGTGAGTACCACAGTGCACAAGATGTTACACAAACAGCCAGCGCACAACATGTCACACACACAATTGTCAGTACCTCACTGTGCGGTAATTTCTTGCACAACTACCCATAGAATAACTTAAAATGTTTCCTTATTTTCCTGTGTGTTCCTTAGCATACAATCCTATATCATCATTTCATCCCAAACTATTGGAGAGGTAGCAAAAGTTTAATAGGTATTTTATTATACTTATATTTATTATTCTATTAATATAATAGTTCTTAGCAGTGCTTTTTTTTGTAAAAAAAGAAAAAGAAAAAAGGTGCAGTAGACATGCATAGGATTGGGCTGTCAATCTCCACATCCCCTTCCCTTGGATGTCATCTTGGATGACATCCACAAGCCCTTGGATGTCATCTTATTCTTATATACTGCTTTTCAACAAGACTAGTTCACAAGTCTTCAAGGGAGGGCACCAGGATGCAGGTCTCTTGTTATCTGGTGTGCTCCCTGGAGCATTTGGTGGGTCACTGTGAGATATAGGAAGCTGGACTAGATGGGCCTATAGCCTGATCCAGCGGGGCTCTTCTTATGTTCACAAAGCTGTTTACATAGTAAAATAAATCAGTAAATGGTCCTCTGTTCCTAAAGGGCCCACAATCATCTAAAAAATACAGAAGAGACACCAACCACTGGAAAATTCACCATGCTGGGTGAAGAGGAATAGTTGTTCTCCCCCTGCTTTAATATAAGAAACCACTACTTTTAAAGGTGCTTCTTGCCCAGTTAGCAGGGGTCTCCTTCCAACTTAGGAAGGACAGTGGCCACCTACGAGAAGTATAGAACTCAAGTTTCTTCAAGGTTGCATTTCTGTGCAAATTTACCTGGCAGTAAGCCCTGTTGCACACAGGAAAGCTTACTTATTGTCTGTATGTATTCTTTTTTAATTTATTGCAGAAAAGTAGGCTTATGTTTTTCTTGCATTCATACTGTCTTGTTATTGGATACTTACTCAGAGTCAGGTAGACATGCCAAAATAAGTTTGAAATGCAAACAACTATCTATTAGACCAGGTAGTATTTACTCAATAAAAAAGCAAGCTTTTCACCACTGTTGGTTGAAGATTAGTGCTGCCATCCTTCTTCCCTCCATCCTGAACTGGGTACAGTACGATGAATCACGCACTGCGCTAATATGGCTGCATGTCAGAGAAGGAAATTATAGGCAATTCCAGGCAAAACTTTCATATCACAGATCATGAGATCCTTGCCTTTGAAGATGAGCACCACCTGGGGCCCATCTAGGGCCACCAGCTGGTATAAGGGCAGGTCAGCTGACTTTCCTTAATCTGAACAAATTGGGTGTTGGTGGCAGACGTACTTGGTCCTTACTCTGCATTGCAAGATTATCTCTTTTCTCCTGCCTGTCTCAAGTCTTTCTCCAAGATCTTTCTCCATCTTTGTGTCTGAAATTATTAAACGGATCTCTTTTGAGTCAGATTTGTGAGGCAGGATGTGGTGGGATGGGGCACAGCAAATACCACTTATATACAGGGTGACCCAAAAGTAGGTGGACAGTAGGTGGAATAAATGTTATCATTTACTGTCCACCTACTTTTGGGTCACCCTGTATATTGCTTTCTCCATTACATCATTGCCTTTATCTCTTTTGTTACCTTTGTGCAAGCTTTATACATACCACTAATTTGATAATTCAACAGATTCCGCATTGAATGGTATATAACATGATGGTATACCAAGGTTTTCACAATTTTGACCACTAGTGTCAAGTTCAGGTTGTTGCCCCCCTAAAGCTTGTTGTTCGGTGCAGTTGCTACCCCCTGCATACCCTTAGCTACACCACTACATGTCTGGTTACCAAGTATCACTTCTGTTAGTGATCTGCACACATTGCCTGGCTTCTCTCCACACCTGAAGAATAGAAATAGATAACATCTAGCAACTTCTTTCAGGTTTCCTATTATAACTTGGCAGCTCATCACTGGAGAAGAGATAATGACCTGATTATTAAGAGAGCCCAATTAACACAGGAGCCCAATAGCCACACCCAGAAGCTTCCTTAGAAGTACTGTTGTCTTGCCACAGCTCCTCTGCTGTTGTCTTGCCACAGCTGCTCTACACGCCACTACATGTCTGGTTACCAAGCATCACTTCTGTTAGTGATCTGCACACATTGCCTGGCTTCTCTCCACACCTGGAGAAGAATAGAAATAGATAACATCTAGCAACTTCTTTCAGGTTTCCTATGACAACTTTGAAGCTCATCACTGGAGAACAGATTTATGTTGGCAACCTTCAGTCTCGAAAGACTATGGTATCGTGCTCTGAATGGTGGTTCTGGAACAGCATGTAGTGTGGCTGAAAAGGCCAATTCGGGAGTGACAATCCCTTCCACACTGGGAGCAAGTGCAGTCTGTCCCTGGTCTGTCTCCCTGGCTATGGGCCTTCCTTCTTTGCCTCTTTGCCTCAGACTGTTGGCCAAGTGTCTCTTCAAACTGGGAAAGGCCATGCTGCACAGCCTGCCTCCAAGCAGGCTGCTCAGAGGCCAGGGTTTCCCACCTGTTGAGGTCCACTCCTAAGGCCTTCAGATCCCTCTTGCAGATGTCCTTATATCACAGCTGTGGTCTACCTGTAGGGCACTTTCCTTGCAGGAGTTCTCCATAGAGGAGATCCTTTGGGATCCAGCCATCATCCATTCTCACAACATGACCAAGCCAACACAGGTGTCTCTGTTCCAGCAGTGCATACATGCTAGGGATTCCAGGACTGTGTTGTTTGGAACTTTGTCCTGCCAGATAAGCCTGGTTATTAAGAGAGCCCAATTAATACAGGAGCCCAATAGCCACACCCAGAAGCTTCCTTAGAAGTACTGTTGTCTTGCCACAGCTCCTCATGCCCACTTAAGGCTGATTAGTTTCCCCTGTGAAACTCACCATTGCAGCAAGCAAAAGTCAGAGTCCAGTTCCAGTCCACAGATTCCAAGTAAACCAGTCCAGTCAATGAGAGCTGCCAAATCAGAGTCCAGAGCCAATAAGCTGAGTTACAGGCCGCGGTCAGATTCCAAATTCAATAAGCCCAGTCAGCCTCCTCTCCAACCCACACTACTAGTTCCTCCAGGTGCTGTTTATATGCTCCCATGTTCACTTTAGCCTCTAGTGGCTGCAGCTGTGCAGCACACCTCCAGCTACCACCTGGGCTTTAACCCTGCATTTACTTAGAGCAAGGGGCACTGTGGACACCACATTCTACCTCCTCGCCAGATCTTCCGCTATTGGACTACAATTGTCCTCTGTGTTCAGTTGTAAATTTGCCTGGCCTTGTAGCCTTAAGGAGCCCTTGGGAAAGACTGTGGCCTAGACCAAGGATGGCAATCCTTCTTGAGAGCAGCATTTTCCTCACATAGCATTTAATGTTTAAGATGACATGTTCCCTTTAAACATTAAACCCTATGGAGCATGGGGAAGGAAGGGGGTAATCCAATTTCCGCTTACAATTAGTGAGTGGCACTACATGCCACATGCCGCCAAAAAATTTTTTGTGAGCCACCTCGGACACTGATGCCACAGTTTCACTGTCCCTGGCCTAGACCTTAATGTATGCCCCTAGGCAAATTTTTCAATTTGACTCCTTCCAATGCTTCCTCTTGGCTAATATTCTCTGAAAAGGGCAAAGTACAGTTGGCCCACGTCTTATGCAAGGATTATATTGGAGAGTAAAGCCAAAATTGTGTAAGATTGAAACTCCCTTCAGGCTAGCAAATTTATGCTCTCTCTTTAAGAACTAAAAGCACAGTATGAAAGATAGGCAGGATCTGAGGCAACCAAGGGAACAACAGCTTCATTCTCTTGTTTCAGGCTTGCTGCAGGGCATAAACAGAGTAGGTTGAATGGTGGCAGAATGTCCTTTGCTACTTAAACTGTTGTTTTTGCTGTCTTTTGGGGTGGGGAAGCATGTATAAGTGGCATAGCTAATGATCATGTAGCCGGGTGCTGAGCTCAAAATGATGCCCTGGAAGTGATATCACAACCATAAGTGATGTCACACTTGGGCTTTTAAAAAAGTGAAAATCGGGGGGGGGGGGGACGGGACCTCCTCCCCCAGAAGTAAGCCACCTACTTGCCCTGCTGCCTCCCTCCAGCCAGTGGCATAGCTAAGGCATCTATCTGCTACCTTGGGTCAGAGAAGATTTTATAGCCTCCCCCCCAACAAAATCAAATTTAATTAAGTAAATAATAAAAAGTGTGCCCCTTATTGGTTAAATACACTGTACTGGGGTGAAGAGGGACAGTTATCCTTTCCCTTCTAAATATAAGAAGAGCACCACTTGAAAACGTGCTTCTTTACCCAGTTAGCGGGGGTAACTATTATGTTACATGGAAATGAGAGCTGGCTCCTATTAACATCTTAATTGTTCCATGCTTTACCATACTAACATCTCATTGGCTTTCAGAACAATCAGTTTTGACTGATAAGTCAGTTTTGAGTCAAAGAAATCCACTTTTTTCATAAGGCAGTTTGTATTTTCATTTTCTGGTTAATTGGCCATAACTTTTGATAGAGTATAGATATTCCAAAGAGGTTTGTTTCATTGCATTCTGCATTAAATTACTTTTCCAGTGATATATAAAATGCTGATATTTTTCATGCATGCCAATTTTTTCACAGTTTTGACCACTAGTGTCAAGCTCAGCTTGTTTCCCCCTAAAGCTTGTTGCCTAGTGTGACTGCTACCCCCTGCACCCCCGTAGCTACACCACTACGTGTACTTGTAATTAAACAAGCCAATTATGTGTGAGATGCAGATCAGTTGTACTCTTGCTGATATGTCATGATTCCTGCTTTAGTCAATGTCCTGCACATGCCTCTCCCCACCCATCCCCTTGACTACATCCCTCTGTACAAGATAGGAATGAGTCCCAAACCACAGCTTTGGTTGTGTTTGTATGTGTCTCCTGTTTGGTTCTTTTTTTGGCCCAAAATCTAAATTGGAGCACTATTAGCACCAACTGTTTCAGTATTGTAATGTCTTCATGCATTGGTTGGAACACATGTGATAAATCTACGTTTCTGGAGTTCACCAGGTCCAGATCTGCTGGTGGCTGGATGGGTGCCTTTAAGGAGATTCAGAAATAGACTGCATGTGTAACAGACACTCTGCCTAGCTATTTGTTTTTAAAACAAAAGCAGTTGTTATGCTGAATCCCAGAATCATAATTTCTCTCTGTAATACTAAACCTGGAATGTTTAGATCTACTCTGGGATCTTTTGGTGGTAACTTTCCTTGGAGCAGAAACCACAGAAGTAAAGTACTTGTGTGAGCACAGACATTGAATAACATTCATACTGTCTATCTAAGGGTGTGACACACACCCCTGCCACATTTGTGTGTGCTTTGTAATTTGTTAGAGTTTCAATGTACTGTATAGCACACCTAGACTCTCCAAGAGTCCCACCATCAATGCTGCCCTCAGCCAGGCTATTGTCATTGGAAGTGAGTAGTGATTCTCTTTTCTCTATCCCCATTTTGTCAATATATGCAGGTTCAAGCTGCCTTCTGAAAGCAAGCTTCCTTTGACATCTTGTGTGGTATCAGTAATTCAAAGCTAATCTTTTGAAATGACTATTACAAGGCAAGCATATGCATGACACCATAATACATATAAGTGGAGATTAGATGACTCTCCATGTGTATGGAGATAGGTGGATCAGGAAAAGGGGGAAAAATAGAAGTAAACCAATCAGTAGAGTGAAATACAGTAATCTGGAAATACAGCAAAGTGGCTATTGTGCAAGGAACCTGCATTTCAAAGAAAGGATACATGTCGGGGGAAGGATGGAAGGCTGGAACTAGTTCAGCACAGTTGCAGGAAGGAAACATTGGGAAATATCTTTTCCATCTATAGTGGAGAAACCACAGAGATACAAAGGGACAGAGTTCTGTTTCTGTTTCAGGCAACTGGCTAAAAACATGGACTAGAATCCAAAATGAAATGTGGCAATTTGAAAGAATCCTGTTGCACTGCAGTAGGTTGTAATTAAAATCAAGCCTGGACAAGATACTCATTGAAATTTCAGATTGCTGGAGGCTGTCATAAGCATTACCCAGAGGTAATTCTTTCAGCCAGGTGTGGATGAAATATTAAGCCCTCCAGGAACTACAGGCAACAATGGTATCTGTTCAAAGTGTATTAACTCCATCTTCATGCTAAAGCAGTGCACCTAAGTGCTATTATGCAACATTAAGGGCTTTTTCCCTTCTAGTGAGATATCTTTGATTTTGCCAGTTTACAGACCCAGACCAAGCGAAGTTGATGCCTCAAATCAGGTGCATTGGCTCACATGCCATGCTTGCCCATCATTGGCACCACTTCCTCTGTCCCTGACTCTAAGGTGGCCAGACTCTAAAGTGGTACAGGCCTGGATTCTGCTCCCAGGATCCTCCTGGCTTGCTAGTTGGAAAGATGTAGCAGAGGAAAGGTGATTGACAAGCTATCAGCATCAGTCCCCTTCCCAATTAGGGAACTAGATCTCTGTGGCGATTATCTCCATGTCCAGATCTCCTGCCATGATCTTTGGTAGCAATTTGGGAGTAATTACTGCCTGCCTCTTTTTTCCTTTTTCCTCTTCCTTGCTCTGCCGTTGTGTTTTGAAATAGAGCAGCAGACTGGGAGCCCAATCCTGTGGTCAGTGGCACGGCTCCATGCCGCCAGCCACAGTTGCAAACGTGCCATAAGGCACGTTTGTGGGGCTCACCACTGGGCTCCCCCTGGTGCTAGCCCAGCGCCGGCCAGTGCTGGGCTAGTGCCGGGCAGTGTCCCAGGTTCCTTGGCTCAGCGGTCTCCCGGACCACCAGGCTGCGGAACGGGAGGCAGGGGCATGGACGGGGGTGTGGGGGAGGCTTTCCGGGGAGGGGGGAGGCCGGCAGGGGTGGGCGGGAGGAGAATCCGTGGAGCTAAGCTCCACAGGATCCAGGGTGCTCGTGCAGGGCTGTGCGCCCTACACGAGTGCCTTTACCGCCGACCAAAAGGTCGGCGGAAAAGTGAGTAGCCCCATTGCAGGGCTGGTTACCTTACTCAGAGGAAGGGGATGAACATCTCCCGAGGAGCCTCCCGCGATTGCGTGGGAGGCGCAGGATTTGGCGGCAGCCCTTTTCAGTGCCGCCGAGCCTGGGTGCTCCGGGCACTCAGGATTGGCCTGTGAGATTGCAACAAGGTGGTGAGGAGAAGCACCACTATCTTTCCAAAAAAAGGAAGAATTTTTTATCTTTTTTGGAAGTGGGAAACAGGGGTCTGGGAGCGAGATAGCTAGATGTTCGTCCGTGTTTCATTACATTCACAATTGCCTCTAAAAGGAATGTTTCTGGAAAAACTGAGGACTGGAACTATCCACAGGGAAACAATGCTCATACGATATTTCCTGTTGTGTGACCTTGTTCTTCTTTTCCCCTGTGAACTTGTAGGAAGCCTTTGCAGCCTTTCATGCCAACAAGTTGTTGGTGACGAAGTTTTTGAATTCACTGCTGATTGGGGAGTTGGCACCAGATCAGCCAAGTTTTGAGCCCAGCAAAAATGTAAGTCTTTCTGAAAGCTGAATGCAAGATAGACATTCCCTTCCTCAACTCATTGGGGAGTGGCTGTGTTATCTTTTGGGTCTCTGCAGCACTTAACATTAGCAACTGTAGAAACTGGGGCTGTTATAGGAATCCTAAAACACAACATTAGCATAGCACAGCATTTCCCAATCTTTCCCACGTGCTGCTTCATCACATCTGGGTGATAATCCTGGTGGTGCCAGGGGAGGCCTTAGAGGACTCTTCCAGGTTGTTCTGGGTCAGCAACCCATTCTACAGGACTCCAAATGGCGTGCAGAAGACTCTGAAAGCTATTTCCAGTTTTCAGAGATTTGTCCCCTTGCCTCTGGGTAAGCCCCAGCAGCTGCAATGGGTCAGCCCAAACTGTTGTTCTGTGTTGGTGATACAGGCCCAGGAAAGGGGATGGGATATGGTGCATGCCAGTGCTACCGATCCCACCCCCCCCCCGTCCCAATCTGTCCACCCCCAGCCAGTGGCGAAGCTAGCAGGGGTGGAGGGGGCAGGCAGCACTGGGTGACACCCTTGGAGGGTGGTGGTGACATCACTAGTGGCTAAAATTGTGGAAACCTAGGTTTTTATGAATAATATCATGTTCTATATCAGTCGTTAAGTAATTTAATGCAGAATGTAATGAAACAAACTTTGTTGAACTATCTGTGTTGTATCAAAATTATAGGTAAATAACCAGAATAAGAAAACACAACTGCCTTTTGTAACAAAAAGTGGATTTTTTTAAAATTCAAAACTGACCAATGAGTCTAATTGTTCTGAGAGCCAATGACACAACATTGAACCAATAAAGTGTTAGTATTAGTCAGCTTTCATTTCCATGTAACAGAGCTAATACTAGAACTATTCAGTTGTGTCAATGTCATCAAGTTGGCTACTGTTCTTTTGATTGGTTACTGATTTGTTGGGTGACCTATACTGTTACCTAGTAAAACAAATAAATAAAGTTAATGGGAGTGACACAATGAGTTGCCCTGCCAGGGGACACCAACCTTAGTGATACCACTGGTGAGAAGTTTGGGTGTTGTTGTCACAGGCTTAGATGTCTTTTAAAGTGGACCCCAGAACCTGGGGGGAGAAGAGTGGGATCATGGAGAGAGGACATGCCTGGGTCTAATATTGGGAGGTGGTGAAATGTTTCTTATATTGGACGGAGGAAGGAGAGTAGGGGGCAATGGGTGGAAGGATTACTATTTGGGGTTATTAAGTGAATTGTGAATTCTGTTAGGAATGGAGAGTAGGAATAGGAGGAAGGGGTTAGAATTTCAAGTGATTTTCAATCTTTTTTGTCTCATGGCACACTGACAAAGTACTAAAATTTTCAAGGCACACCATCAGTTTTTGACAATTGACAAGGCAATTGTGCTGTTGGTGGGGGCTGTTGGGGGTGCTGTTGGTGGGGGCTCATATCCCCCAACGGTCCTATTAATAAATGACCCTCCAACAAACTGCCTCAGCACACCTGGGAACCATTTGCGGCACACCAGTGTGCCATGGCACAGTGGTTGAAAATTGCTGGGTTAGAATAACTCTGTGGAAGTCTAACTTTGTAAAGTTTATTATAGCAAAAAAAAAAATGTTCTCCTGGGTTTTGCCTATATGCAAAGGTGTTCAGATCACACAGAGTTCCTGCAGCATTAGAATAGGAAGAAGGGATTGGGAGTTAATGGGGGGGAGGGGGGAGTTGTTGGTCACTGGCTTAGATCAGGGGTCTCTAAACTTTTCTGCCAAAGGGCCACATTAAATATCTGTCACAATGTTGAGGGCCGGAAAAAATTTAAATATAAAATTTAAATAAATACATTAGAGATGGAACTTACCATAGATACTCTCCTACAGATTAATAAATTTTTGCCCAGTAATCAAGCTTAAATTATCACCTTGTCTCTGAGGTAGATCAGAGGGCAGAGCTTTTCAACTCGAGCACCGCTTGATCATTAGAAGCAATTCAGAGATCATCAGAGGGCTGTTAATTTTTATGGTAACCTCCCTGGGAAATTCCAGCCAAAGTTAATCTTTTATTCTCCTCCAGAGAAAAGCGCTCAATCTTGTTCCGTTTTGCAAATGCTGCTGCAGCCTGGTTCCATTTTGCAAATGCTTGCATTTGGCAGAGGTCTGTTTTTTAAACACCAGGATGCAACCCTCCTTTCCATTTGAAACAAAGTCCCAGACTTTGAGTGCATCATTACTTAAGAATGATTCAGTGCATTCAGTGCATCATTACTTAAGAATAACACCCATGGAAAGCAGTAGTCTACTTCTGAGTAAAAAGGGTTGCAACTATATGCAGCTGCACTTGCTTATCTTTCTGCTATGAATTGCACACTCCCAGTTATGTGTTCTAAGTTGTATATTATATGTAGAGCTTCTGGCTTAACACACCAGGCACCTTAAAGGTGGATTTGATTCATGGTTCTCCTGCAGTGGTTCCCAACCTTTTTCACTTGCCTATCTCTTGGCAGCCTATTTCCATAAACTATACCCTTCATGTTAGCAAAATGTTTGTTATTAATAATATAAGCCCTCATCTTTACCCAGACTTCATGTATTCATCACAGTATTTTCTCTTTTCTGTTTGAAGAACAGAAGACTCTGCCTTTGCACTGTTTTGCACCAGAAGTGTCCTGAGAGATTCTTGGTGATTGATCACTTTCCAGATTATGTTTCAATGTTTTTACTGTGCTGGTTTTCAATCACTGATTCATACATGAATGGATGACCAAAAACTAGCTATTGGTGGGGCTTTCACAGCCAGCTAGCTACCTCCCTTCCTGCCTTTCCAGCCCTGCAAGGCATTCTGGAGCACTATCTTCCCTTTTCTGGCATTGTTCCATTCTTTTTTAAGTACTCCTTGAGGTCCTGTTCAGTGCATGAACCCCAAGTTGGGAACCACTGTTTTACTGGTATGTTGTTTACCATGCACATACTCTAATAGTGTTTACAAAAATGTGGTAAAGACCAGAATTTAAAAAGAATAAATATGTATCTTATGATCTTTTCCTATATTATTAATAAATTAGAGACTGTAGAGTTCTTAGGTAACAATTACTGGTAGGTTATTTTTCAGGATCTGGCCTCATGTAAAATCAGACAAAACTGTATATAGTCGGACACCCCCCTAAGTTTAACCCCCAACTAATCTGAGGGTCATAGAAAATTCCATGCTTTTTTGCTCAAAACCTGCCCTTGACTTATCTGTGAGATCGACTTATAGGCGAGCATCTGCGGTGAATGGATGGGCTGAAATGTCCAGGATTTCTCCAAGCACTAACACAGCCCAAGAAATATAGCACACACTTAAATGGGCCCCCATTCCCCCACCCCACAAGGACAACTCTGGTTGTGTTTGGTCAGCTGGGCCAGAGGCTCTCAGGGGACCATAGGCTTTCTGCGGGTCGGATAGAGGTTCTCCATGGGCCACATCTGGCCCCTGGGCTGGGGTATGAAGACTCCTGGCTTAGATGACTTTAAAAGTGGATTATAACAATTCATGAGGGACTGCAGGTCTATCAGTGGTTATTAACCATGATGGCTACGTTAAACTTCCATATGCAGGGGCAGTATGTCACTGAGTACTATGTGCAGGGGAGCAGCAGCAGGAGAAGGCACAGACTTTCATCTCTTGCTTGTGGGGAAATGTTTACTGTGTTTTATTTCTTGCCATTATTCTAATTTATTTCATGCCATGACTATTACTGAAAATAATTTTGTTGTATGGGGGGGGTGTGTGTGTGTGTGTGTCAAAAATATATGGGCCCCACGTGTCAAATTAACTAACTTCACCCCTGCTTCAGCAGGCCACCAGTGCTCTTAGCTTTCATACTTCCACAACATGCTTTATCACCCTTTTGCTGCCATGTGCAATACAGTACATAAAACCACTATAGCCATATATAGAAAAAAAACCTAAACATCGTAGCTGAAACATTAAAACCACAGATGATAAACTGCAACGGACCCCTCCCAATACCTACCCCAACCTATCAAGTCTCCCCCTATCCTATCAATCACCAAAAGCCATTTGAAATCAATATAGTCTCTTATCAGTATAAGAGTGAAGAAGAAACGCACATTCTGTTTCCTCTAAAAACAAAAACAAAAAACCACACTAAAAGAGATCACTAGGAACTAATTTACATGAGTGGGCATGCATATAGTGCAGTCCTTGGTTCAATATCAGCTTCTTATGGAAAACAAACATGCTACCAAAAGCACATCAAGGCTAGTTGTGAAGAGATGTGTTTGCAGTCTGCCTGTCCTGTGGGGAAATGCTGGTAGGAGGGGTAGTCCTTGTAGACAAGCTGTCATCCTACATTGAGCTGTAATTTTGGGTTTCCCCACAGAAATTGCTTGTTGAAGACTTCTGTAAGCTACAAGCCACTGTAGAGAAGATGGGATTCATGAAGTCTAACATGTCCTTCTTCATGTTACTCTTCTTCCAAATCTTGTTACTGGATGCTGCCGCCTGGCTCACCTTTGTATATTTTGGAACATCCTTAGTACCCTTCATTGTTTCCTTAGTATTGCTAACTATATCCCAGGTAAGTTGCGATACCCACATAAGACGTTATTAAGAATCTCTTTATACTAGCCTGGTGTTCCATGCATTGATTAACCATCTTTCTTCTTCTGAAAGGGCTGTTCACATGCTATGCTGCACTCAGGTACAGAATGTCTATACCCAGATAACCATTTCTGTGTGTGTGGCTGTACCTTGATCCATCTTACAGAGCAACAGTTTGCAAACACTATAAACAGATTGTGCCTGCATTGAGTAGAGCATGTGAATATCTGTTCCCACTTACTGACCAACAGTGACTGTACCCAAATACATAAGCATCTTGGTACAGTTTCTCATCCTTTACAAGTGGGACTGGTTTTGCTCCCAGTGTTAATAGACTTAAAAGACTTCGGTTCCTATCTGTGAATTTTGTGATAATCAGTTAGCCTGTGACTAATAAATAATAATAATACTGGTATTTACATGAAGCCGCTGGGAGAGGTCATCTGGGGGTTTGAAGTGGGTTGCCATCAGTATGCTGATGACACCCAGCTTTATCTCTCCTTTCCCCCTGATTCTGAGGAGGCGGTTGGGGTTCTGGATCGCTGTCTGGAGGCGGTTAGGGGCTGGATGTGGGCGAACAAGCTGAAATTAAATCCAGATAAGACAGAGGTGCTCTTGGTTCGGAAATCCACAGCTCGGGTGCTGGACTATCGTCCTGCTCTGAATGGGGTTGCACTCCTTCTGAAGGAGCAGGTCCACAGCTTGGGGGTTCTCCTGGATCCACAGCTGCTCCTGGAGTCCCAGGTGGCGGCGGTGGCCAGGGGAGCCTTTGCTCAGCTTCGGCTGATTCGCCAGCTGCGACCGTACCTGAGCTGCGCGAACCTGGCCACAGTAACCCATGCCCTAGTGACATCTAGATTAGATTATTGCAATGCGCTCTACGTGGGGCTGCCTTTGAAGACGGTTCGGAAATTACAACTAGTACAGAACGCAGCTGCTTGTGTGGTTGCTGGGGCACGTCGGTTTGACTCTGTCGAGCCGTTGCTCCAGCGCCTACACTGGTTGCCAGTTCTGTTCCGGGCCCAATTCAAGGTGCTAGTTCTGACTTTTAAAGCCCTTTACGGCTCGGGTCCGGGGTATTTGAGGGACCGCCTCCTTCCCTACAATCCTGCCCGTGCTCTTAGATCATCTGGGGGGGCCCTTTTGACTGTGCCACCACTAAGAGATGTGAGAAGGGTGGCGGTCAGGAAGAGGGCCTTCTCGGTGGTGGCCCCCAAACTGTGGAATACCCTCACCTTAGAACTGAGAACTGCTCCCTCGTTGCTGCCGTTTCGGCATGGACTGAAGACCTTTTTATTTCAAAAAGCTTTTAATTATTGACAGGCTGGCTGGCGTTCTTGCTTTTTATATGAAAATCCGCGGGGTTTGTTTGTTTTTAGTTTTTTTTTAAATTATTGTAAATTGTTTTTTAATGTATTTTTAAGGTGTTTGTAAGCTGCCCTCGTGTGCCCACTGGGCAAAAAGGCAGGGTATAAATTAATAATAATAATAATAATAATAATAATAATATAATATTTATATACCACCTTTCTGGTCATTGGATTACTCCTCTGACTTATTCAAGGCAGTTCACATAGGCAGGCTATCTCTAAAACCCTGAGGGGAATTTTACAGTAACAGAAAGGTTCTTCTTTCAAGAACCGCACAACATTTCAGATGGATCTTTTACGGTCTGGTATCACTTCTGGCCCCCAGTTACCTCCCACACTGGCTGACAAGCTTTGGACACCCCTGCTCTAGACCAGACCTCCTGCCCTCTGCCCCATAAAGGGGGGAGCACAGTCATTTCCCCAGGGACATGCAATCATTAGAGGCAGATGAGGCCACTGGAGTACCTTGGGGGCAAATGCCCCAGGCAGCACCCCATGGTGGGTGACACTATGCCCCTTTCCCCTTGCCACCATTTTTTTCTTTTTTCAGGCACATTTTCTGGACCTTAGAAGACTTTTTAAGAACCAGGGAGGCAGCCTGTGGCCTCCCCAGCCCCCAGAAGGCCTACTGAGGCCTTTATAATGCCAAAAAAAGCAAGTGACATTTTTGGGGTGGGGGGGCAGCATTTTGCAATCCTGGCCCCAGGTGACACCAGGGCCAGGTTCGCAATTGCGTAAGGCAGAGCCTCACACCACACACTGACCACACACTCAAAAAAAGGATCTGACAAGTCAGGTCCAGAAGTGTTCTGATGGCTAGAGAGGTCGTGCATGGCCTCTTATGTTCTCGGAAGGCCTTTATAAGGCATTAGAAAGGTACTTCCAGTTTTTTTGTAAAACCAGACATACCTTTGCAAGGTCTTCTGGAGGTCTCAGAAAAATATTGGCAATCCATAGTCCTGAGCAAATGTTCTCAGGATTCTTCTTTGCCTTCCAGGTCCAGGCCAAATGGCTCCAGCATGATTTGGGGCACCTTTCTGTCTTCCAGAGCACTAAGTGGAACCACCTGCTTCAGAAATTTGTGATCGGCCATCTTATTGTAAGTACTTGTTTATAAATACTTTCTTTGTAACAGATCTAGATTGATCAGAATACTGAGCTACTTTTTTTTTTGAAGGGATGCATAATGCATAAAGAGAATAGCCAGTATTATTCTTTATACCTGTGTAGAGAAAATACAGGGTAGCCCTAGTTATCCACAGAGGTTCCGTTCCTGGAACCCCACAGATGCAAAAATCCATGGATGTTCAGTCCTCAGTTTTGGGCACCCTAAAGCCTTGGAACCCGACCAGAGCCAAAATCTGGTCAACTCTAGTGGCCCTTCTGAGGGTCGAAAAGGACAACTTCCATTAGTTATTTTATTTTTCTCTGTAACCTGCTTTGTGAACTTTTCATTGAAAAGTGGTATATAAATACTGTTGTTAATAATAATAATAATAATAATAATTTTTGACCCTCAGAAGGCTTCAGAAGGGCCTCTGGACCCAACTGGAGCATAGCTCTGGTCGGGTTCGGAAGGCTTACAAGGTGTCTCACCGTATGGGTTTGTAACCCGCAGATATTCAAATCTACCTGCAGTTGCAGGAACTATATACAGTGCGGGCATTTGATGTTATATGAGTTTAGGTATCATGGCTTCCTCCCCCAAATCATGTGAATTGTAGTTTGGTCAGAAGCTGAGGGTTCTCCATTAGAAATATCTAACCTTTCTAGACAGATTGACAGTTTGCAGACTTCCCTGGGAAGAGACAATAACTGCTGAACCAGCTTAAGTCTGTAGTATAGAAGTGCCCTTGGTGATTTTTAGCTGTGGTGTGCCTTGATTTACGTTCTTTTTAACAGGGGGCATCAGCCAGGTGGTGGACTATGCTGCACTCCCAGCATCATGCAAAACCCAACTGCTATTCCAAGGACCCAGATATAGACATGCACCCTTACATATTTGCTTTGGGAAAGACACTCTCTGTGGAGGTGAGTGTCATGCTTTTGCTCACATGCTTCTTATGGCAATGGATGATCCATGTTTGTCCTTATTGCTTTGCAAAATTTCTTGAGCTATGTCTGTCTGCAGGGCCCTAACTCTGTGTATCAGCTTGACAATAGATGCATGCTTATTTGTAAAATGGTTATGTATTGATACATGAAACAACATGAAGCAGTAGCTTCAGGCAGCAGATTATGGAGTAGGAGGCATTTTTTTCCTGTCTATCTCTATTTGCCTTCTAGTCTAGAATGGGATGGAGTGCAACAGTGTATCATTTTGATGAGTGTGAACATGTCTGAAGCTGGCACTGAGTAGATCTTGGGTGTCAAATTCATGTTATACAGTGGGCCAGTGTTATCATTCGTGGAGCCAGCTGAGAGCTGGAAGTGATGTTGCTAAACAGGTGATGACAAGCAATAAGCACATGGTTCTCATCTAGGAATTCATTCGCCACAAATGACAGGAAAAAATGCAGATCTTGATCATATTTTCATGTTATGGAAGATCCCAGTTATCACACGGACTGCCTTTTCAGCAACACCACTTCTGTCAAGCAGTGTTCCCTCTAATATTTTCCCTACCATGCAGAGCAGTTAATGACCTGAGCAATACATAACCACTGTCACCTTAAAATGGGCAATGGCCAGTATGTTCTTTAGGTCATAAGGGAGATGCTCTTCATGCATCACAATTACAGTGGTCAGGTGGCATGTTTACACAGAATTGTCATACACAACATACAATATTTCATGACCCTTTGGCTCCATTCTATCAAACTGAGAAAAATATCCTCCATCTATTGAATGCTAGGTATTTTACTAAAATGGTAAAAGACTCTCTGAAAACACAGATTTACAGTATAAGCTTACGCATGTCTACTCATTGTGTTCAATGAGACATGATCCTATTAAAGTGTGCATAGTATTGCAGCCTTAGACTCTAAATCGGGGTCTGTCACTGAAATTCCAGCCCTACCTGGGCATGCCAAGGATTGAAGCTGGGAATAGGACCTGATTATTGTTAAACTTCCTTAAGATGATGTGTCTTTCTGGGTGGTACTAATAAAGAGATTAGTAAAGAGATTACTATATTGTGACTTAAGTTCTCTCTTTCTGCTTCCTGGTCCAAACCATGTCTAATTTCATACACCTACAACTTCTTGGCCCTTTTTCCCAAGCTAAAAAGCCCCTTATCCTTTTGGTAGCTCTTCTTTTAACTTCTGTACAAGGTACAGTGGTCTTTCTATCTTTCCCCACAATATTCTTTTGGAGATGGGAAAAACAGAAGCACACTCCTATCTGCATAGCCCGTATACCTGTATCACTTCTATCAGTAATCTGCACATATAGCCTAGCTTAGGGCCAGGTCCAGATTTTCATGTGCCAGTTCACTGCTGGTGTGTACTGCCACCAGCATGCTGCAAGGCATGTTTGCAAGCTTTACCATGGGCCCAGTACCAGAGCTAGCCCAGCGTGAGCCCATGCTGGGCCAGCTCCAGCACTGGGTCCACCAGCTGGCACTCTGTGCAAAGCTCTGGGCCACAGAGAAGTAAGACAGGGCGGGGGGAGGCGGGGAGGAGGTGTTCCAGCGTGGGCAGGGGGATGGCATTGTGGGGGAGGGAGAGTGGCGGGAGGGGGTGGGACTGGCAGAACTCAATTCCGCCAGATACAGAGCCTTGTGTCGGGCTGCACGGCTCTACACAGAACTCCTTGATTCTGCGCCGGCTAAAGAGCCACTGCAGAATTGAGTAACTCCATTGCAGGGCTACTTCCCTTACTTGGGGGGCGGAGCCACCGGCAACTGCCCAGCGTGCTAAGGATACCATGGTAGCCATTTTGGCTCCGCAGCAGCCCCCCATGCTGGGCAGCTCAGGATTGGACTGTTAGAGAACAAAAGAAAGAGATAAGACCCGATAAGAGCAGGCAATTTCTTTTAGAGTTCCTATTACATCTTGGGCAACTTCTTTCAGCATGAGCCCAGTTATCACAGGGGCTGCTTAAGGAGCTTCTCCATGGGCCTAATGAGGCCCTCGGACCTTATTTTTGATACCTGTAGTGTAGATGAATAGCATCACTTTTGTTAAAGCAGAAAGAGCTGATTGAGGAAAAATCACAGAACGTTAGTTGTAAAGGGCCTTGGAAGTCATCTAGTCTACCCCCTGCTCAGTGCAGGTGACCCACAGCATTCCTGACAGAAGGCCATCCAGCCTCTGCTTGAAAACCCCCAACAAGGAAGAGCTCACAAGTGCATAAAACAGCCTCTTGCAGGACCAGGCACCTCTTCTTTAAGAACTTCTTCCTCATATCTAGCTGAAATCTACTTCCATGTTGTTTCAACCCTTTGGTTCTAATCCTACCCTCGGAGAACTCTGAAAGTAAGTGATCCCCTTCTTCTGCATGACAGCCCTTCACATACTTGAAGACACCTATGTTACTGCTTTTTAAACAAGTGCAGCATAGGCACATGGGGGAAAACAATTCACATGCAAGGATGATGCATATACCCTATGGCATAGGTATGTGACCTGTAATGGAAAGGAAGAGGGAGGAGTGGCTGAAAGATGCAACAGAAAGGATTTATTATGGGGGGTTACCAGCATGAAAAATCGGGGAATCATGCCTCTTATAGTTTGTCTACTCATTGTCCTCTATTGGCTAGACATAGCAATGTCTTTTTATCTTATGAATGAAAGGGGGCATAGGGAGATGGGTTTCTCAGAGGGATGGGGGGTAAAGGGGGTGGAGGTTAGGGTGCAGAAAAGGAGAAAAAAGGGGAACAGGTTGAAGGATTAATGGGGCAACAAAGAAGGAAATTTATCTGCGATTCACACCATGGCAGAAGGCAGTGCCTGGAGAGCATCTCTCAGTAGTCTAAATGTAGTGCCACAGGCAAGAGTTTAACCTAGAGGCAGGTAGTGAAATCACTCACCCCCATTTGTGGAGGGGGACTAGTCTCTCACACTGAATGCCTCTTCTTAACCGATGTGGCAAGACTCCAAAGGGGAATTGGAAGGTAAGACTTTTCATGTTCTGGAGTTGGTTAAATTAAAGAAATTTATTCAGTGGAGGTTGATTTGGGGAGTTTGAACCCCCAAACAGTTTGAAATAAAAGAAATGGATTCCCTCATATGCACACAACACTTATAGAGAGAGTCACAATCATCAATTATATTGTCACTGACTATCTCATGTGCAGTCAATTTGACTAGTGCCAAACCTGGCAAGTGTCCAGCATGGCCAATCCATGACACTACTCCTGCCTATGTCAGTCTTTATGGAGTTGGACAGGGTAAGAGAAGGCTGAACGTGACCTTGAAAAACAGCTGCCCTCAGTTACCCATTCTAAGCATCCTGATGTGCTCACAATCAGTGACTAAAAGGGGGAGTTCTTTTCCAGAAAAGCTCAAGGATGATGAAGGATGAAAAAACACACGTACATGTGGGGAACCCCCAAAGACACATGTTACACTGTTTTTAGCAATCAGTTGGTTTTTACAATATTCTGTTTTAATTTTCTGATTAGTGTTGGTTGGTTTGTGTTTTGATATTTTATTCAGTATAATGTTGCTGAAAGCTTCCTTGAGGGCCCCTTTGGGGAGAGAAAAGTGACTTATAAACTGCTGAATAAATGCATCAAATAGCCCTGCCTCTCAGAAATGTAGGCACCTCCCTTCCACATAAGCATATACACACACATAGTGCCAGATTGCCACCATTCCCCTCTAAATATTCCTTTTAGCAGGCAGCAGCAGCAGCAGCAGCTTTTCCCTTTCTTTCCAGGGTGGGAAGATGGTACTGCTCCCTTTCCACCCTCTTAGCCAGGGTTGTCCAAACATTTTGGCCTGAGGGCCACATCATCTCTCTGACACTGTGTCGGGGGCCAGGAAAAAAAAAAAGAATTAATTTACATTTCAATTTTGAATAAATTTACATAAATGAATTTATTAGAGATGGAACTTATATGAATGAATGAAGGTCTTGCAGTAGCTCAAGGCCTATAAAAGGCCTTGCACAAAGCAAGGCCAGCCTTTCCTTTGCTGCCACTGCAGCATCACAGATGTGAAACAGCAAGTAGTGGAGAGAGCCCTCATCCCACAACTCTGGTGAGAGGTCAAACAGTCGTCATGCTGAGAGCAGTTGCGTTGGGCCAGCACGTGCTCCAGCAAGTCTCTGGAGGGCCAGAGGCTCAGTGGAGACTGGGGACTCCCTGAGGGCCAGATTGGGAGCCCCTGAGGGCTGCAAGTGGCCCCCAGGCCGGGGTTTGAGCACTCCTGCTCTTAACTAAGGAAAGGAACTAACGCGTTCTGCAGACGCGTGTGGCCTCTGGGAACCAAGTGCCTCTGGGAACTAAGTGCCAGGTAAGGCACAAGAGTTTAGCATCTGGGCGAGGAGAAGGCAAGGAGACCTCTGAGTTTTGGAGAAGGAGAGGAGGAGGAGCAGGAGCAGGAGGAGGAGGTAAGTGTACTCATTCTAACGCTTTGTCTTTCTAACTCCCTGTCTTCTAACCTTAACCTTACCTTTAAAGCAACCTTAAATCAAAATTGAAAGTTAGCACCTAAGGGAGGTACATAGGGCTACTCTGAGCAGGAGCAGAGTCCTACTCGTGAGTAAGAGTAATTCCTACTCGTGAGTAAGTGCCCAAGGGTCAGGCATTTAAATCAAAATTGAAAGTTAGCTGCACCTAAGGTAGCACTTAATCGAAGGAAGGGAGGAGGATAAAGTGAAAAGCAGGTTTTCTACTTGTTTAAATTAAACCTATACTTAACCCAGGTTAAACCTAATCTAAGTTAGAACATAACCTAAACAGGTCAGTAAATTGGGACACAGGATCTAGAGAGCAATAAATAATTAAACAAACCCAAATAAAAACTAGCTTGAGGTTACAAAAACAGTCCAGCCTAAGAGAACAGAACTAGGAGGGAAAGGACCTAGGAAGGGCCAATTCCCAACCCATTAAGAGCCCCATTAGGCTAATCCAAGCAGTCCATTCAGGAGCCTGCAGAGTAGGTCACGCCCATCAGCAGCCATTTGCCTTCCTGAGCTTTTGTAAACTCACCTGGGAAGGCCAGCCCCCTTTCAATCAGGAAGGAAGGAGGGGGGAGGAGCCAGCCAGGAGTATAAAGCTAGGCGGGCCATCGCGTGAGGCTCTCTGCAGACGCGTGTGGCCTCTGGGAACCCAGTGCCTCTGGGAACTAAGTGCCAGGTAAGGCACAAGAGTTTAGCATCTGGGCGAGTTCAGCAGCAGGGCGAGGAGGCCAGGGCCCCATACGCTGCCCTTCCTCTTCCCTTGAGAAGAGGGCTGCTATCCAGTGTACGGTTTTTTTTAGAGGACCCCTAAATAAAACAACAACAACAACAACAAAAAAGCTATGCAGTCAGACAGCCAGCAGCAGGGTGGGGGCTATCCAGTGTTCTGCATCGAGTGCCACATGTATGATTATATGCCTCTGGGGCATAAGTCATGGGTGTGTCCTCGGTGCAAGGAGCTCCAGGGTCTCAGGGAACGCGTCCGCTCCCTTGAAGCCTTGGTGGCCGACCTGGAGAAGCGCAGGCAGCCAGAGGAGGACCGTGGGGAGACTTCCGGGGACGATCAGGCTTCGTCCCAACCTCAGGCGTGCAGCTCCTCGGCTGCCCGGGTGGGAAGTCTCGGGACTGGAGGACGTCATCCTGGAGAGGAGGGAAACAATCCCCTAGGGGGGACCCCTTCTCCAGGGGATGGGCCCGTATCCGAGCGCACTCGGGATACTCCTCGGCAGGAGGGGGGTCGGGGGCTTCTTGTAGTGGGGGATTCGATTATTAGAAACATAGAGAGGGGGGTTTGCGACGGATGTGAGGACCGCATGGTGACTTGCCTGCCGGGTGCGAAGGTTGCGGACATCACTTCTCGTCTAGACAGGCTAGTAGACAGTGCTGGGGGAGAGGTAGCGGCTGTGGTGCATGTCGGCACCAACGACGTGGGCAAGTGTAGCTGGGAGGTCCTGGAGGCCAAATTTAGGCTTTTAGGCAGGAAGCTGAAAGCCAGGACCTCAAAGGTAGCGTTCTCTGAAGTGCTACCTGTTCCACGCGCAGGGCCAGCTAGGCAGGCGGAGATCAGGGGTCTCAATGCGTGGATGAGACGGTGGTGTAGGGAGGAGGGGTTTAGATTCGTTAGGCACTGGGGAACGTTTTGGGACAAGCGGGGCCTGTACAAGAGGGACGGGCTCCATTTGAACCAGAATGGAACCAGACTGCTGGCGCATAACATTAAAAAGGTGGCAGAGCAGCTTTTAAACTGATCCCTGGGGGAAGGCCGACAGGAGCCGAGGGGCATCCGGTTCGGGACTCCTCATCCCTATGGGATGAGGATGGGGAGGTTAGAGAACAACAAGACAAAGGCAGGGTAGGAGAAGAAATTGGGAAAGGTAGGGTGATGGGATGTGATAGACGGTTTGGCACAATGAGAGGATGCGGGGACAAAGGAGCGAATAAGCAGCCCATCCTGGGGCATTCCGTGTATAAATGCTTTTATGCGAATGCCCGAAGTCTACGAGCAAAGGTGGGAGAACTGGAATGTCTGGTGACAAGGGAAAATATTGACATAGTGGGCATAACGGAAAGCTGGTGGAATGCGGAGAATCAGTGGGATACCGCAATCCCGGGCTATAAACTCTACAGGAGGGACAGGCAGGGGCGTGTTGGAGGTGGGGTGGCCCTTTATGTTAAGGAAGGGATAGAATCCAGCAAAGTAGAGATTGAAGGTGGGTCCGACTCCACCGTAGAATCTCTGTGGGTTAAATTACCAGGCTTGTGCAGCAATGTAATACTGGGGGCGTGCTATCGTCCTCCAGACCAGAAATCTGATGGGGACCTTGAAATGAGGAAACAGATCAGGGAGGTGACAAGGAGGGACAGGGTTGTAATCATGGGGGACTTCAATTATCCTCATATTGACTGGGTCAATTTGTGTTCTGGTCACGATAAGGAAACCGGATTTCTTGACGTGCTAAATGACTGTGGCTTAGATCAGCTAGTCAAGGAGCCCACCAGAGGACAGGTGACTCTGGATTTAATTTTGTGCGGTACGCAGGACCTGGTTAGAGATGTAAACATTACTGAGCCATTGGGGAACAGTGATCATGCTGCGATCCGTTTTGACGTGCACGTTGGGGGAAGAATACCAGGCAAATCTCTAACAAAAACCCTTGACTTCCGACGGGCGGACTTCCCTCAAATGAGGAGGCTGGTTAGGAGGAGGTTGAAAGGGAGGGTAAAAAGAGTCCAGTCTCTCCAGAGTGCATGGAGGCTGCTTAAAACAACAGTAATAGAGGCCCAGCAGAGGTGTATACCGCAAAGAAAGAAGGGTTCCACTAAATCCAGGAGAGTGCCCGCATGGCTAACCAGCCAAGTTAGAGAGGCTGTGAAGGGCAAGGAAGCTTCCTTCCGTAAATGGAAGTCTTGCCCTAATGAAGAGAATAAAAAGGAACATAAACTGTGGCAAAAGAAATGTAAGAAGGTGATAGGGGAGGCCAAGCGAGACTATGAGGAACGCATGGCCAGCAACATTAAGGGGAATAATAAAAGCTTCTTCAAATACGTTAGAAGCAGGAAACCCGCCAGAGAAGCGGTTGGCCCTCTGGATGGTGAGGGAGGGAAAGGGGAGATAAAAGGAGACTTAGAGATGGCAGAGAAATTAAATGAGTTCTTTGCATCTGTCTTCACGGCAGAAGACCTCGGGCAGATACCGCTGCCCGAACGGCCCCTCCTGACCGAGGAGTTAAGTCAGATAGAGGTTAAAAGAGAAGATGTTTCAGACCTCATTGATAAATTAAAGATCAATAAGTCACCGGGCCCTGATGGCATACACCCAAGGGTTATTAAGGAATTGAAGAATGAAGTTGCAGATCTCTTGACTAAGGTATGCAACTTGTCCCTCAAAACAGCCACGGTACCAGAGGATTGGAGGATAGCAAATGTCACGCCTATTTTTAAAAAGGGAAAGAGGGGGGACCCGGGAAACTATAGGCCGGTCAGCCTAACATCCATACCGGGCAAGATGGTGGAATGCCTCATCAAAGATAGGATCTCAAAACACATAGACGAACAGGCCTTGCTGAGGGAGAGTCAGCATGGCTTCTGTAAGGGTAAGTCTTGCCTCACGAACCTTATAGAATTCTTTGAAAAGGTCAACAGGCATGTGGATGCGGGAGAACCCGTGGACATTATATATCTGGACTTTCAGAAGGCATTTGACACGGTCCCTCACCAAAGGCTACTGAAAAAACTCCACAGTCAGGGAATTAGAGGACAGGTCCTCTCATGGATTGAGAACTGGTTGGAGGCCAGGAAGCAGAGAGTGGGTGTCAATGGGCAATTTTCACAATGGAGAGAGGTGAAAAGCGGTGTGCCCCAAGGATCTGTCCTGGGACCGGTGCTTTTCAACCTCTTCATAAATGACCTGGAGACAGGGTTGAGCAGTGAAGTGGCTAAGTTTGCAGACGACACCAAAATTTTCCGAGTGGTAAAGACCAGAAGTGATTGTGAGGAGCTCCAGAAGGATCTCTCCAGACTGGCAGAATGGGCAGCAAAATGGCAGATGCGCTTCAATGTCAGTAAGTGTAAAGTCATGCACATTGGGGCAAAAAATCAAAACTTTAGATATAGGCTGATGGGTTCTGAGCTGTCTGTGACAGATCAGGAGAGAGATCTTGGGGTGGTGGTGGACAGGTCGATGAAAGTGTCGACCCAATGTGCGGCGGCAGTGAAGAAGGCCAATTCTATGCTTGGGATCATTAGGAAGGGTATTGAGAACAAAACGGCTAATATTATAATGCCGTTGTACAAATCGATGGTAAGGCCACACCTGGAGTATTGTGTCCAGTTCTGGTCGCCGCATCTCAAAAAAGACATAGTGGAAATGGAGAAGGTGCAAAAGAGAGCGACTAAGATGATTACGGGGCTGGGGCACCTTCCTTATGAGGAAAGGCTACGGCGTTTGGGCCTCTTCAGCCTAGAAAAGAGACGCTTGAGGGGGGACATGATTGAGACATACAAAATTATGCAGGGGATGGACAGAGTGGATAGGGAGATGCTCTTTACACTCTCACATAATACCAGAACCAGGGGACATCCACTAAAATTGAGTGTTGGGCGGGTTAGGACAGACAAAAGAAAATATTTCTTTACTCAGCGCGTGGTCAGTCTGTGGAACTCCTTGCCACAGGATGTGGTGCTGGCGTCTAGCCTAGACGCCTTTAAAAGGGGATTGGACGAGTTTCTGGAGGAAAAATCCATTATGGGGTACAAGCCATGATGTGTATGCGCAACCTCCTGATTTTAGAAATGGGCTATGTCAGAATGCCAGATGCAAGGGAGGGCACCAGGATGAGGTCTCTTGTTATCTGGTGTGCTCCCTGGGGCATTTGGTGGGCCGCTGTGAGATACAGGAAGCTGGACTAGATGGGCCTATGGCCTGATCCAGTGGGGCTGTTCTTATGTTCTTATGTTCTTATGGGGAGAACAGAACTCCATGAGAGAAACAGAAACATTGTGCATGCTCCAATTACCTGGGGACCCAGGCTTTATTCAGACTGGGCCTACAGGCCCCCACCTCATCCCTGGTTTGCACACTGCCCTATCAACTTTTCCATAGTGTTTGACATAGGTTTATGTTGGTTCTGAGTTAATCACTGATTTCCCATTCATGTATCTGAAATGTCATCCGGTGCAGCATGAAGCAGCCCCTGATATGACAAGCAGCGGATGCTACTCATGGATGCACGCACACATGCACACGCAGAGCAGAGTGCACTGAATACCTTCACAGAACTTCTACTGGTACACAGACTGTGTCACTAGCCCTCCAGTGTCGTTCCCCTTCTCTTGCCTGGGGGTGGTGGGGCTGCTACACTTGGGCTTTTGAATTCTACACATTTGATTCCACACTTCCTTCTGCTCCCTGCCCTATGCCTTTTCAAACAGGGCTTCTAGAGAATATCTCAGTAACAGGCAGGTTAACATGGGAGAAGGCAAGCCTTCTAATATCACAGTCTCCACAGCCATATAGGCCAGTGGAGTTTAAAATTAGCATTTTATGCAATGGAGAGTGAGATTAAAATTCATTTAAAGGCAGTGAATAGGCAGTATTACAGTCATGCTCATGTATGATCTCCAGTATTGGGAGGGCTACTTCTAATGTAGCTTGAAACATCCTTCTACTCTAGATGACTGTAGCTTATATTCAAAGAATTACATGTGAATGCAAACTCCCTTCCTCCTCTCATTCCCATCCTCCTCAGAAAAATCCTCCTGAGGGTCAGGGGACTCTCTGCAAGGGGTTAAAATGGGACATTGGAGGCTGCAGGGGAGGGGGAATTCCAGAATTCCAGAATTCCAGAAAATCAGACAGGGGGATATCTCTTCTTCAAGAGACTTTTTGGGAGGTGCAGTGCAGCAGTGTTTGGGGATAAGCAAGGATGTAAGTAAATGAAAGGTAATGAACATTGGTGTAAGAAATCAAAACTTCACATGCTAATGGGTTCTGAGCTGCCTGTGATGGATCAGGAGAGAGTTCTTTGGGTGGTGGTGGACAGCTTGATGAAAATGTTGACCCAGTGTGCTGTGTTGGTGTAGAAGGCCAGTTCCATGCTCAGGATCATTAAAAAGGAGTGGCCAATTAAAATGCTCAGGATCATTAAAAGGAGTGGCCATTGAAAATAAAGTGGCCAATATTATTATGCCATTGTAGAAATCAATGGTAAGATCACATCTAAGGTATTGTTCCGGTTCTGGTCACCACATCTCAAAAAAGATATAGTGCAACTGGAAAAAGCACAGAAAAGAATGACCAAAATGATTAGTGCTCTGAGGCACCTCCATTACGAGGAAAGGCTATAGCATTTGGGCCAGCATTTGGACTACAGCATTCTAGAAAAAAGGCACCTGAGGGGGCTGCATGGTGTGGATAGAGTGATGTTCTTTCCCTCTCACACAACACCAGAACCTGGAAACATTCTCTAAAATTGAGTAGTGATAAGGTTGGAACAGACAAAAGAAAATATTTTTTACCCAGCAAGTAATTAATTGGTGGAACTCCGTGCCACAAAAGATGGCACCTGAATGTCTTTAAAAGGGGATTAAATACATTTATGGAGGAAACATCAATCACAAGTTACAAGACATGATGACGGTATGCAGTCTACAGGTTTTAGAGGTAGCCTACCTTTGAATGCTGGATGCGAGAGCGTTGCAACAGGATGGGTCTATCTTGTTGTCTTGAGTGCTCCCTGAGGCATGTGGTGGGCCACTGCAGGTCATGGGAATCTGGACTAGATGGGCCCTTGGCCTGACCCTGCAGGGCTCTTCTGATATTCTTAAGAGGGGTGCATGCACACTTCTTTGATTACAAACTTTATATTGTAGCTGTGTGCAAAGTAGGTTGATCTGTGCCAAATAGCACAAAGGCTATGTGCATGATATGGTTGCATGTGGAGAAGAGACCAGGAGCCTGTATAATCATTCTTACTAGACTGTGGCCTACTTGCTTTCACAGCTTGGGAAAAAGAAGATAAAGTTCATGCCTTACAACCATCAGCACAAGTATTTCTCCTTCAGTGAGTATCATCAGCTTCTTGAGAGTCACTGAATTCATGCAGCTGATAATGAATTCCTGTGTTACCATGTCAACTGGCCATAGTGTGGTCTGGTTACAGCTAAAGCTGAACTCTGGGCAGGTTGGCATCAGGGGTCACCCAGCTTGAGCACTGACTGAGGGTGCACATCTATCAGGGAGCCGATTGTGTGAAATAAATAAATCTAACTAGGTTGATCTCTCAACCTTCAGTACCAGTGGCAATGGTGGTGCCCACTGGGGAGAGGCTGGGGCTACCATGTGTAAGGCTTCACCCAGGGCTCTCAGCAATTTGGCGCCCACACTGACCCTGGGCCTAGTGAGTGGACAAGGCTGAGCACTTCTACTCATATCATTTCACTTCCTGAAGTTCTTATAGACCCCCTTATTACAGTGCTTGCTGTTGCACTATTGCTGGGGTATCAGTGCTGCTCTATTGGGCATTTGGATGCTATGCACAGGGCTTGTGGTAGCTCTACTCCCAGAAAACCCCTTTTAGGCTGAACAGTGCTGCAGAAGCACTTGACAGGAAAACTGGTGCAGTAACATGGAGCAAACGTCAGTTGACTCATGGTGCCAGAGCAAAGAGATGAGTTCTTCCCTTACACTGATTCTTGGAATCATAGTCCAGATGCAGTGAAGCCTTAGGGCACAATCCTAACCAGGTCTACTCAGAAGTAGGTCCTATTTTGTTCAATGGGGCTTACTCTCAGGAAAGTGTGGTTAGGATTGCAGCCTTAGTGTTGGCTGAAACTGCTGAGCCTATATATTCTGTATATTCACTGTAAATGTACCTGTGGAGACCACTGATATTTCACCAGTTTCACTGATCCCCCCGTTTATTTATATAACTTGTGTTTTGATGCTGTGGCTAAGGATGTTTTTGTCTCTTTATTATCTCCTCCACCAGCTGTACCTCCACTACTGATTCCTATTTACTTCCAGTGGCACACCGTCCATTTTACTTGCAAAAAGGGATTGTGGGTGGTAAGTATTGCATTGTCAGGGTTGCAGTTGAAACAATAGAACCTCCAGCCTGGCTAGCTTCTTGGGTGGTGTGCCATGACAGCAAAGGATATACAGGTTTGTCCTCCTTATCTGCGAATTTGGGACCCGCAGATTTAACATACTGCAGGTTCTGAACCCATGGTGGAGGGCTGGACCTGAGCTCCCAGATGCAACCAGAGGTCTTCTCTGATCGTGCCCAGGAGAATTTCTGCCAACAGTCTCCCTGCCTGAGCTAGCCAGGGTGATCTCAGGCATTGCCTTGGAGCAGGGGTGTCCAAACTTTTTGGCAGGAGGGCCACATCATTTCTCTGACACTGTATGGGGGGGAGGGGAAAAAAGGAATTAATTTACATTTCAAACTTGAATAAATTTACATAAATGAATATATTAGAGATGGAACTTATTTGAATGAATGAATGAAGGTCTTGCAATAGCTCATGGCCTATAAAAGGCCTTGCACAAAGCAAGGCCAGCCTTTCCTTTGCTGCCACTGTTGCATCACAGATGTGAAACAGCAAGTAGTGGAGGGAGCCCTCGTCCCACAGCTCAGGTGAGAGGTCAAATAGTCATTCTCGTACTGAGAGCAGTTACATTGGGCCAGCGCAGGCTCCAGCAAGTCTCCAGAGGGCCAGAGGCTCATTGGAGACTGGGGGCTCTCAGTGGGCTGCATTGAGAGTCCTTGAGGGCCGCAAGTGGCCCCAGGGCTGGGGTTTGGGCACCCCTGCCTTGGCGGTTCCTGTATATTAGTTCTTGGGTACTTCAGTGTACATGATAAGGCTTCTGGAGTTAGGTGAGGTCAGTATTTCATGGCCTCAAAGGCTACAATCCTTTTTTTTTTTTTTAACTTTTTTCCCTCATGAGCTGAATTCTGAGCCCTATTCCTGTGCTTTTGTAGTGTGATCATTGAATCTTGTCATGAACATAGCTCTGCATGTGAATGTCTGCAGGCCTTAACTAGGAACTGGAAGTTATCAGGAAGTATTTAATTGTGGTAAAAAATTACTGGGGAGAATTTTTATAAGTGTTTTTTTTTAAGTGTAGATTTTATAAGTGTAGAATTTATACGTTTTTTAAGAATAAATGACCTTGCAAATAAGATGCCTGCTGCACACATCTTTCTTGCTAAAGATTTCTTCATCTCCCTTTTGACAGGACTTGGCCTGGATGGTTTCCTTCAATCTTCGATTTGGCTTCATCTATGGGTCTCTGTTAGAAATAAAGATTTTGTTGCTATACTACCTATTATTCAGGTATGACAAAACACATAGTCCCCTATCCAGCTGAGGTTAGGTGTGTCTATCCTATTGAAAGCACTTGGATTTGCATTAGTCACTAGCAATTGATATAAGCAGGTCTTCACCTACTTAATGACATCACTTCATTCTTAGTGACATCACTTCCATCTCTCGGCAGGCACCATGAATACTAACTTTGGCCTGCTGTATGAAATAAGTTTGACACCCCTGTTCTAGAAGTAGGCTTGAATCCAAAGAGCTGCTTGGGCATGCCTGTCTCACTACCACAGAGCTGATTCTCACTGAGCCCAAACCCCAGGGCACAGCTAGTCTCAGTCTTGCTCTCGGACAAACGCCTGTCTCCAAAGGTAGGCTGCCACCACCTCTTTTCATCTTCTTGTTTTCCAGCCAGTGCAAACTGAAGGCCTATAGACACACTCAGTCCAGTTCAGAGCAACACAAATCAAATGCTTCTTTACCCCAAGGTGCTGGTAAAATATTCAAAAGACAGTAAGATGGCTAACATGGCCAAGACCAGATTTGAGTGAATCAATTATTTCTCACAGACAGGACAGCTGTAGATTTTATAAGTGTTTTAAGAATAAATGTTTAGGTTATACCAGGGGTGCCCAAACCCTGGCCCGGGGGCCACTTGCGGCCCTCAAGGCCTCTCAATGCGGCCCTCAGGGAGCCCCCAGTCTCCAATGAGCCTCTGGCCCTCCAGAGATTTGTTGAAGCCCGCACTGGCCCAACGCAACTTCTCTCAGCGTGAGGGCGACTGTTTGACCTCTCACGTGAACTGTGGGATGAGAGCTCCCTCCCTGCTTGCTGTTTCACATCTGTGATGCAGCAGTGGCAGCAAAGGAAAGGCTGGCCTTGCTTTGTGCAAGGCCTTTTATAGGCCTTGAGCTATTGCAAGACCTTCATTCATTCATATATGTTCATCTTTAATATATTCATTTGTGTAAACTTATGTAAATTTATTCAAATTTTAAATGTAAATTAATTCTTTTTTTCCCCTGGCCCCCGACACAGTGTCAGAAAGCTGATGTGGCCCTCCTGCCAAAAACTTTGGACACCCCTGGGTTATACAGAAGTCAAGAATACATATGGCGCAATGTTATAGTGTCACTGCGCCAACTGTCACAAACATGCCATAAAGCAGGGGTCTTCAAATCCTGGCACAAGGGCCACATCCAGCTCTCCAGAGGATTTTATCTGGCCTCTGAGGTTTTATCTGGCCCCAGCCTCTCAGAGTTAAAAATAGCTCAAAAGATGCACTTCTGGGTTTCTCAGCATGGGAATATTCCTCATTCAGCCACTAGAGGGGCTGAATGTAATGCAATGTAATGAAATTATTCCATTAATTTGCATTACATTCAGCACCTCTAGTGGCTGAATGAGATATATACTGATGCGGGGAGACCTGGAATATAAATAAAAATTAAAGTTAATGTCTACATTAAACGTATAAGAGCAGAAAATGAGACTATTTGTGATTTGTGTTGTAGGTTGCTTGACGCTTTTTCAAAATCCATTCCTCTCTGTGCAAATCACGTTTTCCCTCTGCTCCCCTCCTCCTTCTACTCTCAGCCACTGATTGTATTCAATCAAACTTGCAGCACATCGGTTCTCTGTGTATGTATTATTTTTTTCTGGCCCTTGACACCATTTTCTGGCCCTTGTGCTGAAAAATTTGGAGACCCTTGCTGTAAAGCATGTTGCAACAGTGTTGGAGTTAGCAGCCCACGCAGAAAGGCCTGTCTGGTCAGTGCAGGATGGAGGGGGTGTAGTGGGGCAGGGAAACACAGCAATAAGTGGGGGTGGGTGACTCCGTCTGGGGAGGGGGATTTTTGGCAGCCACACATACTGTATCCCCTGCCCCTTCCTGGGCCAGATCCACCAACATGGATCCAGACAGACTTGTGCCAGTGATTTAGCAGGTGCGGCTCTTGAGTAGGCCTGTTGCCGCTGCTGGGGCCTCACTGCATTGGCGTAGGGGAATTTTAATAGGATTTGGGTTGTTCAAACAGTTTACAAGTTACAGTCAAAGCATTCACAGCAAATTAAACAATAAAACTAGCTCCTATGTCTTACTAGACTCTCTTTCACCTATGAAATATAACTCCTGAGCTTCAGCGCATTGTTGCCCATCCCATCTGGAGTTCCACCAAGCACAGTAATGGCAGTAATTCATAGTAGGATGGAATTGGAGTTCAGAACAAAGTTGACTTATGAGGACTCTTGACAAGGACCGATCAAATCTTTTGACATCTACTATTAGGGCAGGGATGCTCGCACTTTTTTGGCTCGAGAGCTACTTTGAAACCCAGCAAGACCTGGAGATCTACCGCCCCCCTCCAGCTGTGCCACCACCTCTGAGCATGTGCAAAGTGTTTTTCCCCTCACCAGACTGGGTGCCCCGCCCCCTCCAGCTACGCCACCGGCTGGAGGTGCTCCTGAGCACGTGCAGAGCGCCTTCCCTGCACAGGCTCGCCCCCTCCACAGGGACACCCTGCCTGGCCCGTGCCAGGAGCCCCCTGCCTACAGGAGGACCGGCAGAGGAGCAGGTGGCCAGGCTTGCCCTGACAGCCCCCTCCCCACAGGCTACGGAGAGTGGGGGGAGGGACCGCCTGGTCCAGCAGCAGCAGCAGGTGCAGCAGCAGCAGTCACGCCTCCCGGAGCGGGCCGGCGGGCGAGCAGCCTGGACCACCTGCTGCCCTCCTGCAGCCCCCCACGCTCCGCCTGCAGGGACCCCGCCACCCGCTCACCTTCCAGCCCAGGGCTGCGCCCAGGCCACCCTCTACCCTAGGGGTGGGCTGGAGAGAGGGGCGCTTCCTCTCACAAAAGCTGCACAGCGGGGAGGCGAGGCGACGTGAGGCTCTCTTGTCTCTCCCCCCACCCACCCTTGTCCGCCGGCCTGCGCTGCTGCAGCTCCAGCCTCTCCTGTCCAGCCCGGGCGCTGAGGGGGAGGGGGTGCAAGCGGAGCGGCAAACGGCAACTGCGCGCGCTCTCACTTTGTTTTTCCGCCCGCCCCGACACCTGGTGAGAGTCACAGAGCGAACGCAGGCACAAGCAGGCGCACGCACCCTCGTCGCACTCTAGGCTGCCCCTGCGCAGGCTCGTAGGTGAGCTCAGAACCCAGAAGGTGGCTCTTCGGCGCCACCTGCTGGCCAAGCCTCGGAACTGCAGGAACAGCTGGAACAGCTGGAGCAGCTCCGCGATCGACTCATTTTGCCCTCGTGATCGACCTGTCGATCGCGATCGACCTATTGAGCACCCCTGTATTAGAGTGTAGATCTGCATATCATATCAGGAGCTCCTTGAAGTCTGGGCAAGAAATCTGCCACCCAACAGGAAGAAAGAGATTCCACTGGGCCTGCCCAAGCAGCTTTTTGGCTCCAAGTTTTATCTTTGTATCTAAAACACAATGGAAGCAAGTGCAACCTATGTTCCTCTTATGGTGTGCTCACCCGCAAAAGGAGAAAGACATGATTTTTTGCCATTCCACTCCCCTTTCCAGCCCACAAATATCTACTATAATTTGGGAGACCCTCAATCAGATACAAGCCATGAAAGCTGGTTTCAGAAGTTTCATAACTGGAAAGCACTGCATTATTAAGTGTAGGTTGCAACCCACCAGTGGGTCAATCAATCAATCAATCAATCAATCAATCAATCAATCAATCAATCAATCAATAATACCTTTATTGGCATATAAACGGGTAAACAAAATTACAACAGTCTCTAAAAGAATAAACATGATGGGGAGGGGAGATGGGAAACGATTCAAGAGAAGAGAGAAAAAAAGGAGTTCAGGAAGGGGGGTATATTTTAATAATTTGGGATAGAAAACTGGCAACTGCTATGGTAATGTTTGCCAGATTATCACTTAGCAAAACAAAAAAGGGATCAATAAATGGGCCAGTAGGATGCCGTAAAAAGGGATCCAAATACAGCTTTCTGAGTGAACAATGCGCTGGACAATGGATTAGGATATGCTCAAGTGTGTCTGGTTCGAGATGGCAGATTCTCCCACATTCCTCGGAACTGCAGATTATGCTCCTTCTGTCACCAGTGGGTTGTGATCTGGGCCCTCCCTTGCACTGGTTTGGCTCCACATAGGAGGGATTCCAGAAGCCCCATTACTTACCAAGGTCTCTCCTGGCCCAGCAACCTACTCTGCAGACCTCAGAATCACTTTCAAAAGCTTCTATAAGCCACTTCTGGTTTTCTGAAGCCACTACCACCAGGAGCGCCACAACCCACCAAAGAGGACAAGGTTGCTACACTGTAAAGTTTGGGAACTCCTGCTGAATATGAAATACTTTCTTTGATGTTTTCCCACAGGTGTTGAAGGAGTTTAATTAATTTAGGTTTACAGATCTGCCTGTCACTAATTTCACTTTCAGACTGGAAGGAAAGAAAGAGGGAGAGGGACAACCACCTGTGACATTGAACCTATGAAGTGAGCCTCACTGGTTCCAACAGAACTTCTTTCCTCCAAGGGAAGCATGTGCTAAATGCACATACTTTTATACTAAGGCAGCTCTGGGCTAAATGAACACAAGTGGAGTAAGCAAATTTCCTCAGGCATGTTCAAACCATGTTGAAATATAAACATCTCGAAGAAAGGGTATGACATTTTTGAAAGATCCAGAATCTGCAAGATATCATTTACCACCCAAGTGTGTAATTTAGTGTTTGTAAGTATTTTTTAAAATGTGCTCACAACTGTTATTCTCAGAAGTTCTTTGTGAACTGTTTTGATCCTTCAGAAAAGTGTGTAAACATGGAGGAAAGAAGACCTTCTGAGCTGCAGACCATAGACCCAATCACAGATTTGTGCAGCATTTTCCAGAACAGGTGGTAATTGAGCTATGCTGACCAGTAATAATTTTTTTTTTTATCTATGCAGGATGGCAGAGAGCTCCTGGTTTGTCTGGGTATCACAAATGAATCACATACCCATGACTATAGATTATGATAAACATTTGGACTGGTTTTCCACCCAGGTAAGGTCTTTTACCTCTAGAAACTAAGTATGAAATGCACAGGGTTGCATTATATTCTCACAGGAGTGTATCAATACATTTGAAAAACCTAGGCTGAGATGAGTGGGATTTGAATGGGAAGGAGAGGAAAAAAACAGACATTGGAGCTTTCGTGGAACAGACTTCTCCGAGTTCCTACCTGGGCAAAAAAAAACCCACCTGCAATCCTAAACACCAGAGCTGACCCATCCATGAGGCCAACGGAAGTGGTCCCCTCAGGCAGCATATTGGCAAGGGTTCCCATCTCAGTTCATCCTTTTGCCCCCACTTCTTTCTCCTTTCACACTTGAATTGGAAAAGGAAGAGGGGGACAGAGAGGCAAAGGAAATGGAGAGGGGAGTGCTAAGCTAGAGCTCTGTCGAGTTGGAGGAGCAGAAGGTGGCCCGTCAACAGGTAAGGGGAGTGGCATTTGGCATGCTGCCTCAGGCATCAGGAAGTCTTAGGCTGACCCTGCTAAACACACTTATGTGGAAGTAAGGCCCACTGAATTCTGTGGAAAGTGCTTTGGAATGTGCTTAGCATTGGGCTACAAATTACCAACAAGTAGAAAGGCAAGTTATATTAGACAAACAGTGCAATCCTAACTTGCGCTGGAAAGGGAGGCTGGTAGGCCTACCCTGTATCCAAAGCAAGTTTGGGGCTGAAAGTGGCTCAGCCCATGGCAAGGGGAATGGCTTCCCCTTACCCCAGGTCAATCTGCAGCAGCCCCAATAATTCTACTTGAATCTGCTCCGCCTAAAGTTGTGGTGCAGATGAAAGCAGCCGGAGTTGTGCCACACTGCCCAGGAAAAGGGTCAGGATCAGGATCAAGTGCTGGGTCCTGGCCCCACCCCCCACTCTCCCGCCGCTTGTCCACAGGCCCACCCACCGCCCACCCTCCCCCCGGAACACCTCCTCCCCATGCCCCCCCCCAGGCTCCCATGCCAGCCAAGCTCAGCTGGCACAAACAAACCTGGGTCTGTAGGTGCAGAGGTTGGATGCAGCCTCCGTAGACCAGTGCACACCCTTGCACCGGCCCGGCTGACACCTGAGGAGGTGCAAATGAGCTTTACGGCACATTTGCGATCCTCCTGGGCCAGCCCAGCACAATGTTAGGATTATACTCAAAAACACCTTAGTGTGTAAGAGCCTGCCTCAGAATTCCTACACGGTTCTACATAGAAACAGTGCCAAATTCCCAGTGGTTGTCACTGAATCCTCAGTCGAGCAGACCTTTGGTTCTTCATAGTAGTCTGTTTATAGAACTATGGTAATTTAGTAGATGGACAAGAGTCCCATCTTCCTGCGCAAGCAAGCCTAGCTGGGCCTGAGGCTCATGGGAAAGAGATATAGGGGTGTGAGATATAAGAACCCTTTGAGCTAAGACAGCTACCACCTGGGCAAATCAAGAAAGCTGTTGCTGTGCTCAGACACTGCTCATTTCTTATTGCAGCTCCAGGCAACATGCAATGTGGACCAGTCCTTGTTCAACGATTGGTTTACTGGGCATCTGAATTTCCAGATTGAACATCAGTAAGTATTTTCTACTGTATCCAAGATTTTCCTCATGTAATGAGATTCTTTCCAAGAGAATTCTTTGTCACATGAAGAAACCCTGAGACATCTCTGGACAGTGAATCTGTGACTAATGTGCTGTTGATACTAAATAGATACTCACAAGTATCAGAGACAGCTTGGAATACTCTGTCTTCTTTTTGCCAGCCTGTTTCCCAGGATGCCTCGGCACAACTACTCAAAGGTGGCTCCTCTGGTGAAGTCCTTATGTGCCAAACATGGCATTGAGTACAAGTGCAAGCCTCTGCTGACAGCTTTTGCTGACATTTTGCGGTACGTATCAGTGACGAGAAATGTGGCACAATGATAAAGGTTTGGACCCGTAGACATTATATATCTGGACTTTCAGAAGGCATTCGACACGGTCCCTCACCAAAGGCTACTAAAAAAACTCCACAGGCAGGGAATTAGAGGACAGGTCCTCTCTTGGATTGAGACCTGGTTGAAGACCAGGAAACAGAGAGTGGGTGACAATGGGCAATTTTCACAATGGAGAGAGGTGAAAAGCGGTGTGCCCCAAGGATCTGTCCTGGGACCGGTGCTTTTCAACCTATTCATAAATGACCTGGAGACAGGGGTGAGTGTTGGCATCCTTCAGTCTCGGAAGACTATGGTGTCACACTCTGAATGGTGGTTCTGGAACAGAGTGTCCTCTGGAACAGAGTATCCTCTGCGTGAAGCCTGGGTAAAGTACGTATGGAGGATAGGCTGTTACCCATGCAGCAAATCCCCCCTCTCCACATCGCTGAAATGGTCCAATGGAAAGGCAGAGGCCAATACGGTTGGTTCCAGCGGCGTCGCAGGAGTTGCCAGAAACATGGTTGACTGTTCAGCCATGAACTGCATGAGTAGTGAGGTGGCTAAGTTTGCAGATGACACCAAACTTTTCTGAGTAGTGAAGACCAGAAGTGAGTGTGAGGAGCTCCAGAGGGATCGCTCCAGACTGGCAGAATGAGCAGAAAAATGGCAGATGCGCTTCAATGTCAGTAAGTGTAAGGTCATGCACATTGGGGCAAAAAATCAAAACTTCACATATAGGCTGATGGGTTCTGAGCTGTCTGTGACAGATCAGGAGAGAGATCTTGGGGTGGTGGTGGACAGGTTGATGAAAGTGTCGACTCAATGTGCAGCGGCAGTAAAGAAGGCCAATTCTATGCTTGGGATCATTAGAAAAGTATTGAGAACAAAACGGCTGATATTATAATGCCGTTGTACAAATCGATGGTAAGGCCACACCTGGAGTATTGTGTCCAGTTCTGGTCGCCGCATCTCAAAAAAGGCATAGTGGAAATGGAAAAGGTGCAAAAAAGAGTGACTACGGCATTTGGGCCTCTTCAGCCTCAAAAAGAGACGCCTGAGGGGGGACATGATTGAGGCATACAAAATTATGCATGGGAAGAATAAAGTGGATAGAGAGATGCTCTTTACACTCTCACATAACACCAGAACCAGGGGACATCCACTAAAATTGAGTGTTGGGAGAGTTAGAACAGACAAAAGAAAATATTTATTTACTCAGCGTGTGCTTGGTCTGTGGAACTCCTTGCCACAGGATGTGGTGATGACGTCTGGCGTGGACGCCTTTAAAAGGGGATTGGACAAGTTTCTGGAGGAAAAATCCATTACAGGTTACAAGCCTTGATGTGTATGTGCAACCTCCTGATTTTAGAAATGGGCTATGTCAGAATGCCAGATGCAAGGGAGGGCACCAGGATGAGGTCTCTTGTTATCTGGTGTGCTCCCTGGGGCATTTGGTGGGCCACTGTGAGATACAGGAAGCTGGACTTGATGGGCCTATGGCCAGATCCAGTGGGGCTGTTCTTATGTTGTTATGAGGTCCGGTAGAGAAGACAGGAGGCATTTCCCAAACTGGATCCTTTGGGTTTTTGCTCTCCTGATGCTGAGCAAGCTCTCTTTTGTTTGTTTGACTTTTGTAGAAGTATTACCCTTTCCTCTTCTCTCCTTTTTCCCTCTGCAGCTCTTTGAAGGATTCAGGAGAACTGTGGCTGGATGCCTATCTGCACAAATAAGAACTGGTCCGGTCTCCTCCTTCTTGAAGACTTCTCTCACATTAGCAGATTGATTGGTGGGGGTTACAAAAAAGTCAAAGCAGACTTCCCAGATTGTTCTTTCCCATTCTACCTTTTATATTTTCTAGGACTTGGATAAATTGGACTGAAATTTGGTGAATACTCTCACCAAAGATGCTTGCTTGGCATGGCATCTACATGCTTATCTTTTGGTGCCAGAGACTATTTTATTTGGGGTGGGAGTTAAGCTGAATATTCTAATGATCTATGGTTAAGTTACAAGATGTAAAGGAAAGTTGGAGGGCAAAATTGTCACTGGGCCTAATGGTTTGCAAAGGCACTCTTTTCCTTTCCACTTATTGGGTGAACTGGCAAAAAGCTGGGAAGAACAGTACTTTTACAGCCAACACCTAATGCTTGGCAGCCCAGCCAGAAGGAAGATGCCTTAGAGAAGCAGCTTGGGTGAATTAGGAGAGCCCCCAAATTGAGGAGGTTCCTTTCAGAAGCCAAACAGTAGCAAAACTTGAGCAGTGTGATGAGGCAACCCACTCCATCCCATGTGGACTGAGCACAAACATGGCAGGCACAACCACAGAAGAAAAAAAGGTGTGTTTTTTTAAAAAAAACTTACTATATTCTTTGATAATGATAATCTAATAAAACAAGAGAGGCTAGACACGGGATAAAACAAGATGTTGACCAATGAACAAGAGCAGGAAAAAGTGTCTTAGGTGGGCAGCCAAGATTGGCAAGGAAGTTAACATTCACAGCAAGTGGATGTGGCTTTCATGAAGCAGCAGCTGCTTCTTTTGACCAACCTAGGCAATATACAAGAGGTGGATTTCTGCTCTTTTATCTTTGGACTGGTCAGCTGGGGGTTACCTGAGTTTCTGCAGTGGCGTAGCTAGCAAGGGGTGGGGGCAGTCCGCCCCAGGTACCACCCTTGGGAAGGTGACACCACAAATGACCCAGTGTCACTAACATCACAAAGGTTAGGAGTAACCCCATCAGGCCATATACCTTTGGATGCGGAATTTCCAGCGGAATGCAATGCAAAATACCAGAAATGAAATATCTCAATATAAATGAAATATCTCATTTTCGTCAAAAGTTATGGCCAAAAAACCAGAAACCAAAAAATGCATGGAGCCCTACAGAAAGTGAAACCAAGCCATATCGCGCAGTTACTCACGAGTAGGCAGACTTGCCTTAGTCTATCAGAAAGGGCAGGCTGAGAGGAATCCAATGACACCAGAATGGTTCTTGTCTAATGAAAGCAGCCCCCAAAAACACCCAAGAAGAAAGTCCCTCCCTCCAAGCTGAGGAATGTATTGAGCCCTATGGAAAGTGACAGGAAGCCACAAGGTCACATTTACTCCTGAGTAGGCAAAGTGCCTTGGTTGATTGATTGATTGAGACCTTTATTGGCATAAAACAATTTCCAGGAGATAGAAACAATGGACAATATAAAATGCACACAGTAAAAACATGAACGTAATTTTAAAACATCAGACATTATACTACTGTACTCAGGGCACAAGATAAAGCATGTGGGGGGGGGGAATTATGGGTTATCCCATTTTAACAAATTATTGGAATGAGAAACTAAACTCTAGCACAGTGTAACTCCTGCAGCTTTGTTAGCTACATTAACTATTATGCACCTCATCAATTCATGTATGTTTAACTTTTCAAGTGAATAAAAACTCTTTTAAATGGGCAAGGCTACAGTTCTGGAGAAGCAGCAGGCAATAAATTAATATCTTTTCTAACAGGGTGAAGGGTTTTGCTGACCAGGTATGAGATGAATTCAGCAAAAATCAAAATTCCTGCAGTCAACAGGAAAATAGAAAGAAAAATAGAATTTAACAAACAAAGCATAAGAAATCCACAGTAGAAAATCATTACTTGGACAATTGTTCACCTTGTTAAAATCCTAGGCTGTATGAATATCTATTGGAACTCACTGCTGCATTTGTGGTTACTCTTTAGTGCCATGCCTATTCTAATTAGGTACAAAGTGGTGGTCCAGGCTGGAGAAATTTGCCATTGTGTGAGGTTTCTGAGAAATACATATGTCATAGATACATAGTCTGGCACAAGCGCAGTCTGGTTATAGTTGGCACAGTTGGCAAGTGCCTTGGTTCCTGGTCAAGTTGGGCACAGGGGAGTGCAAGGCTAGCTGCATGGTCCTGATCTGATGAAAGTGGAGCTCAACAAATGCTCCAGAAGGCAGCACCCCTCCCCCAAAGAATAAAACAGGCTTCAGCTGTAAGGGGAATTTTTACTTGTTTTTAGACTTCCAAAGCTGGGTGAGTCCTGATAGTGATATGCTTACTATCCCCCCCCCTCCAAGCCTGGATCCCCCCAATCTCCCTTTCTCCCCCCCTCCAAACCTGGATCCCTCCCTTTCTCCCCCCCCCCTCCAAGCCTGGATCCCCCACAATATTCCTAGTGACCAAATTCTGGAAATTGTGGCTTTTAGGAATACCATCATGTTATATACCATTTTATGCAGAATTTCATCCATTGCTTGTGGAGAAATATTCACTGCATTTATTTTCTGGCCATTATTATTATTCATTTCATGTCATGACTATTACTATTTCTGTCTCACCTACCTCACAGGGTTGTTGTGAGGACAAAATAAGGGGAGGAACCATGTACACCACCCTGAGCTGCTTAGAGGACAGGTGGTATAAAAATGTGAATTAATTCATTAATAATAAATAATATAATAAATTAATTTTATCACCCCATACGATGTATTAATTACCTACAGTGCTGGAAAGCACTGACATAAGGGGTTAGGATTGCGCCTGATGTCTCCTTACAGTCCAAGGGACTCTTTAAAGTCTTCTTCAACACTATAATTCAAAAAGCATCTGTTCTTCAGCACTCAGCCATCCTTATGGTCCAGCTCTCACGGCCATACTTTACTACTGGTAAAACCATAGCTTTGACTGTATGGACCTTTGCTGGCATGGTGATGTCTCAGTTTTTAATTAAGTTGTCTGGGCTTGCCATAGCTTTCCTCCCAAGAAGCAAGCATCTTTAATTTCATGACTACAATCTCCATCTGCACTGATCTTGGAGCCCAAGAAGATAAAATTTGTCACGGCTTCAATTTTTTCCCTTCTATTTGCCATGAGGTGATGGGACTAGATGCCATGATAAGTTTTTTAATGTTAAGTTTTCCCCTTGTCCCCCTCGCCCTCATCAAGAGGTTCTTTAGATCCTCCTCACTTTCTGCCATTAGAGTGGTATCATCTGCATATCTGAGGTAATTGATATTTCTCCCAGAGATCTCCCAGCTTGTGATTCATCCAGCCCAGACTTGCTCATGATGTACTCCGCATACAAGTTAAATAAGCAGGGTGAAAATATACAGCCTTGTACTCCTTTCCCTATTTTAAACCAATCAGTTGTTCCCTATCCAGTTCTAACTGTTGCCTCTTGACCTGCATAAAGATTTCTCAGGAGACAGATAAGGTGGTTTGGTACTCCCATCTGTTCAAGAACTTGCCACAATTTGTTGTGATCCACACAGTCAAAGGCTTTAGCATGGTTGATGAAGCAGAAGTTTTTCTGGAACTCCTTTGCTTTCTCCATAATCCAGTGAATGTTGGCAATTTGGGGCCCAATCCTATCCAATTTTCCAGTGTCAGTGTAGCCATGCCAATGGGGTGTGCACTGCATCCTGTGGCGGAAAGGCAGTCCTCAAGGTAAGGGAACTTACCTCTGGGCTGCATTTCGGCAGCATCAGTGCTGGAAAGTAGAAATTGGACACTTGATCTCTAGTTCCTCTGCCTCTTGGAAAACCAGCTTGTACTGTTGTTGAGGCTTGGACAATCCCCACTGGGTTGATCTTTTGACCCGGCCGTTCACAAGAGGCCGTCTAAGTGGGGGGAGCGGGGTTGGCTGATATTCTTCATCACAGGAATGCTGAGAGGCCCAAAGGCTTGGTGCGTAGATGTCTCATGTACGTCTTCTAACACACCCAGGTGCTCTCCTCCTATGCTTCTACTCTACTTAATTTGAGTTTCTTGCCCTCCGTTTCCACAGGCTTGTGCAACATACCACAGTCATCGTAACCTCGGGTGCTTGAACTTGTCACATACGAGACAAGGACTTGCCGGCTCTTGCATCTGCCATCGCCCTTGATTAGCGGGCGGCGCCTGCCACGTCTCCCCCTCCCCACCCGCTTCCCACGATCCCGCAGATTCCGCAGTCTTGGTTTTATAGGGAAGTTGGGGATGGGCAGCCAGTAGGCGGGCAGGGGAGTGTCCGGCCACCGGGAGCCGCTCGCAAAGGCTGGGGCTAAATAAGGACCGTCCAGGTTGCTCCGAGCCTGTCTGGCAGCGGGACGGAGGTAGCGGATGGCGCCGCAGCAGGACCCCGCGCAAGCCCCCCCGGGGCCGCGGCTCTTCACCTGGGAGGAGATCTGGCTGCGCACGAAGAAGGGGGACCCGCAGCGAGAGCTCTGGCTGGTCGTCGACCGCGGGGTGTATGACGTCAGGGGCTTCCTCCAGCGGCACCCGGGGGGCGTCCGCATTCTGAAAAGCCACGTGGGGGAGAGCGTGACGGTGAGCGAGGCTGGGGCAGGAGGGGGATCGCCGGGGAAGCCTGGAGCCCTCCGCCCCGGGCGGCGTCGACGGTGCGAGGAGGGTTCCTGAGCGAGCCTCGTGGAGGCGATCTGCCCTGTAGCTGTCCCTGGAGACGGAGGGTTTGGAAGGCGGGCCGGAGGTCTCGAGGATGTGTGCCTGCCCTGCCGGGCTGCCCGGGAGCGTCAGCAGTCCCTCCGGGCAGCCAGCCTCCAGTGGTCCCCATGCGCCCCAAGGCCAAGGAGAGCAGTCCAACGACCCTTGCCCGGCGGAACAGCGGGGAAGGAGGGCTTGTCCGGTGGGCTTCTCGGTGCTTCTCCGAGTCAGTGCTGGCCTGGACCTCATGTGTGGGGGGAAGGAGTCCAGCTGAATCCCAGCGAGGATCCCCCAGTAGAGATGCCCAGTAGAGATGCCCCACTCTACGGCGGCAGTGAAGAAGGCCAATTCTATGCTTGGGATCATTAGAAAAGGTATTGAGAACAAAACTAAGCTAATATTATAATACCATTGTACAAATCTATGGTAAGGCCACACCTGGAGTATTGTGTCCAGTTCTGGTCGCCGCATCTCAAAAAAGACATAGTGGAAATGGAAAAGGTGCAAAAGAGAGCGACTAAGATGATTACTGGGCTGGGGCACCTTCCTTATGAGGAAAGGCTTCGGAGTTTGGGCCTCTTCAGCCTAGAAAAGAGATGCCTGAGGGGGGAAATGATTGAGGCATACAAAATTATGCAGGGGAAGGATAAAGTGGATAGAGAGATGCTCTTTACACTCTCACATAACACCAGAACCAGGGGACATCCACTAAAATTGAGTGTTGGGAGAGTTAGAACAGACAAAAGAAAATATTTCTTTATTCAGCGTGTGGGTGGTCTGTGGGACAGCATCTGGTCTGGACACCTTTAAAAGGGGATTGGACAAGTTTCTGGAGGAAAAATCCATTATGGGTTACAAGCCATGAGGTGTATGTGCAACCTCCTGATTTTAGAAATGGGCTATGTCAGATGTAAGGGAGGGCACCAGGATGAGGTCTCTTGTTATCCGGTGTGCTCCCTGGGGCATTTGGTGGGCCGCTGTGAGATACAGGAAACTGGACTAGATGGGCCTATGGCCTGATCCAGTGGGGCTGTTCTTATGTTCTTAGGATTGCTGCCTGAGAGTCCAGTGACCTCATCTGTGCCAGCAACAGACGCTGGAAGGCTGTGTACACATTAAGCTGCAAGTCTTAGACTAAGAAGGGCAATGACCACCTGAGAGAAGTACTGTATAGTATTCAGGTTTCATTAAGGTTGCACTTCTATGTAAGTTTACCTGGCAGTAAGCCCTAGCGTACACAGGGAACTTACTGTGTGTAGGCATTCATTTTTTAATTTATTTTTTTGAAGCAAAAAAAAAAAAATAGGCTTGTGTTTTTCATGTGTTCACACTATTATTATTGAACACTTACTTGGAGTCAGGTAGGGAGGCCACAATGACTTTGAAATGCAAACAACCACCAGGTAGTGTTTGCTCAATTAAAAAACACACACACACAAAACAAGCTGTTCACCACTGTTGATTGAAGACTGGTGCTGCCATCCTCCTCCTCCCCTCCACTCCAAACCAGGTACAGTATGTGATGGATCAGGCACTGGCTTCCTGTCCAGTTAGTCCTTGTGTTGTCCTGGCTGCATGTCAGAGAAGGAAATGACAGGCAATTGTAGGCAGGACTTTCACATCACAGCCCATAAAATTGCTGCCTTTGAAGACAAGCAACACCCAGCTGGGCCACTAGCTGGTATAAGGTTAATGTTGCCCTTGAACCCGCAAAGTTCACTCCGGGAGTGCTACATCCCAATTTAATACTCTGAGGGAAGGTATAGCAGAAAACAGCTTGTTATTGCTGGTACCAAAGCAAGGCAGCGAGAAGGTCAGTTGCCTCAGATCAGATCATGCGCAAGTGTACCTAGACACAGCTAGCTTTTTATACTCAGTTCAACTCATAGGCACGGCTAGGAAAGCTAAGGGGACAAGGGTCCAGTAACTTCCACTTTCACTGCCCAGTCCCCCACCCACTGGTCTATCCCATCACCCTCTACCCTTTACCATAGTGAGCTGGACCATACTGGAGAGATAAGAGACCGCAGGCACTTTACGTAGGTTACCCTTGCTCCAAAGAATTGTTGTTGCAGACTGCCTCTTGAGGCCCTGCTATCTCTAGGAAAAGACTTTGGGTGAGGGTTGGCTTGCAGCCTCTTACTAACAAGCATTTTTAAGGCATGAGTCAGAACTGATGTTAAAATGGCATTACTTTGGTCAGAGTTTAGTGAGAGCTCTTGGCTTATGGCAACAGAAGGCCGACTGATTTTCCTGAATCTGAGCAATTAGTTGTTGATGGCAGAGGTGCTTGGTCCTCTGCACTGCCAGATCACTTCCTTTCTCTTGCCTGTCCCAACCTGTCTTTCCTCAAGGTCCATCTCTGTCTTTGGGTCTGAAATTATCAAGCAGATCTCTTCTGAGTCAGGTTTGTGGATGGAATGCAGTAGATGGAGCAGCGTGGGAACCACCTGTGTATATTGCTTTCTACATTACACCATTGTTTTTATCTCTCTTGTTACCTTTGAAAAGTTATGATCTGTAATAATTCAAAACATTTGCAGAGACCAGCAATTATAATATTTAAACCAACTTTTAAAAGTTATTCTAGAATACTCCAGGCTGATGAGTTATATGAATGCAAGTCAGAGGTGCCATCAGGGTTTGGTTCATGCCCTTAGAAGGCCCTCCCAGCTAAATTGAGCACCTGAACCCTCAGAACTGGTGGAAGTGGTGCAGTGGTGAATTCCGTAGTGCAAGATCTCGCCATGACTGCCCCCCCAATAATAGCTATACTCTGCAGAATAATAAAAAAGACTATATAATAATTTTATCTTTAAGAAAACGTGAAATAACTTTGTTAAGATTGTTGTGACAGAGTTTGAAGAATGGATCTCCATCATACCTGTATTATATTGTGACTTTTTGAGATTCTTTTCAATCCAAACCATGTCTGCTTTCATAAACTTTTGTTCTCCCCCTCCCCCACACACACTTTACTACTCTGTTTCCCCAAACTGAAAAGATCCTGATCATTTTGGTAATTTTTCTTTGCACCTCTATACAAGGCACAGTGATCTTTGTACCTTTCCCCAGGATATGTTTTGGAGATGGGGCAAACATAAGCACACTTCTGTCTGCATAGCACACTGCCTGCATCCATAATGGAAATGTACAAGATCCCTCAGGGGATAGGGTGTGGTGTTAACAGTGGCTCCTTACTCTGGCAGGCAAGCATGGAGTTAACAGCAGGGCCTTAGATTGCAGTGAGTGTGCTGCACAACTGCAGCCATTTGAAGGCAATAGGGCTCTCAGGGATAAAAGCAGCACCTGCAGGAAGGAAAGGGGGTTGATGAACTGACTGACTAGATGGGTGAATGGGGAACACAGGGGAGCTAATTAACTTAAAATGGGCATAGGTTCTCTTGTTGGAGCTTGGCCTTGGAATCTGGCAAAACAGCATCTCTTCCATCAGCAACCTGCACACATTGCCTGGCTTCTCTCCATAGTTGGAGAACAATAGAAAGAGATAACTGGCAACATTTTGCAGGTTTCCTGTTACAACTTCTCAACTCATTAGCTGAGACAAGATGACCTGATTATTGCTACAATAGCAGGCAGGCCCAATAAAGAGCTTCTGCTTGACACCCCTGCGCTATAGTAAATGTTTGTGGGCTTGTAGCCTTCAGGAGCCCTGGGGAAAGACAGTGGCCTAGATCAGGGATGGCACACCTTTTTGGAGCAGTACTTTCCTTGCATAGTATTTAACTTCCAAAAGGATCTATTCCCTTTAAACTCCATGTGAGAATGGCGCACAGGGAAGGAAGGGAATTACCCAATTCCTGCTTGCATTTAGCGAGTGACAGTGCATGCCGCATGTCAACAGAATATTTTTGTGTGCCACCTTGGGCACATATGCCAGTTTTACTGTCCCTGGCCTAGAGCTTAACATATGCCCCTAGGCAAATTTTTCAGTTTGACTCCTTCCAATGCTTCCTCTTGACTAATGTTCTTTGAAAAGGGTAAAGTACAGTTGGCTCACATGTTATACAAGGGTTATGTTAATAATAATAATTTTACCCCGCCTTTCTCCCCAAGGGACTCAAGGCGGCTTACAACAGGCTAAAACAGATTAAAAACATAATTTAAAACAAACATATTAACACATAACATAAAAACAGCAAAGATAACAAGAGAGATAAAAACAATGGTGTAATGTAGAAATACATCTTGTGTTATGTTACAAGACCAGAGCTTAAAGCCAAAATCATGCATAGTCGAAACTCCCTTAGTCGAAACTCCCATAGTCGAAATCCAGCAAATTCTCTTCAAGAACTAATAACCCTGTATGAAAGAAAGGTGAGAACTGAGGGAACGACTTCATTCTCCTGTTTTAGACTTGCTCCAGTTGGCAAAATCACCTGCCCTACTTAAACTGTTGTTTTTGCCACCTTTTGGGGGGGAGTGAAGCACATCTACTTGAATTTGTGCAAGCCAATTATGTGCAAGATGCAGGTCAACTGATAATGTCATGACTCCTGTTTTAGTAGATGTCCTGCATATGCCTCTCCCCATCCCACCCCCTTGACTACATTCCTCTGAACAAGATGGAAATGAGTCCAAAACCACAGCTTTGGTTACTGGTGCCTCAAATCAGGTGCATTAGCTCACATGCCTTGATCGCCCATCACCGCCACCACCTCTTCTGTCCCTGACTCTAAGGTGGCCAGACTCTAAAGTGCTGCAGGCCTAGATTCTGCTCCCAGGATCCTCCTGGCTTGCTAGTTGGAAAAATGTAGCAGAGGAAAGGAGGTGATTGACAAGCCAGCAGCATCAGTCCCCTTCCCAGTCAGTTAGCTGGATCTCTGTGGTGACTATCTCCATGTCCAGATCCCCTGCCATGACCTTTGGTAGTGATTCTGGAGTCAGGCCCCACAGCTCACCCACTTACTACCTGCCTCTTTTTTTCCTTTTTCCTCTTCCTTGCTGTGCCATTGTGTTTTGAAATAGAGCAGAAGACTGGGCTGCAACAAGGTGGCCAGGAGAAGCACCACCATCTGTCCAAAAAAAGGAAGTTTTTTTTCCCCTTTTTTGTAAGTGAGAGATGGGAGTCTGGGAGCAAGATAGCTGTATGTTCATTCTGTGTCTCATTACATTCACAATTGCCTTTAAAAGGAATATTTCTGGAAAAACTGTGGACAGGAACTATCCAATGCTTGTTCAATATTTCCTGAAGTGTGATCTTGTTCCTCTCTTCTCCTGTGAACTTGCAGGAAGCCTTTACAGCCTTTCACGTCAATAAGTCATTGGTGATGAAGTTTTTGAATTCACTGCTGATTGGGGAGTTGGCACCAAATCAGCCAAGTTTTGAGCCCAGTAAAAATGTAAGTTTGCCCTGAAAACCGAATGTGAGACAGAGAAAAATTGTAAGACATCCCCCCCTCCCAATTCAGTGGGGAGCAACTGTCATCTTTTGGGTCTCCATAACTCTTAAAAATAGCAACTGTTGAAACTGGGGCTCTAGAATAGCTTCAGATATCAGTGATAATAGGATTTAAGAAAGGCTTTGGCAATGAAAATGGTCATTGCTCAGTGGTAAAACACTTGCTTTGCATGCTACGGTCCCAGGTTCTCCAGATAAGTCTCCAAGGACAGCACTGGAAATAAACTCTGCTTGAGCCCCTGAAAAGTTGCTCTGGTGACAGTAGTGGGACATCTATCTAGCTCAGTACAAAGTCACTCCTTATATTTATTTATTTGCAGATGTATTTGCTGCCTGTCCCTAGGTAACAAATCCTGGTGTCCAAAGTGATTTACAAAACTTACAACCCTGTCCTAACTAAATTCTTGCACTGTGATTCAGTGGCACCAGCACAGGCTATGCTGCATCCAACCAGGGAATTTTGACGGCTGGAGGTCTTCTCTGGGTAAGGGGATGTTTGTCCTCTAATGCCTCTGGGCAAGTCCCAGCAGCTGCTATAGGTCAGCTTGGACTGCACCAGTAATATCACTGGCGCAAGTCTGGTTTGATCCATGTCAGTGGCTCAGGCCAGGAAGGGGAGAAGATATGGTGTGCATTACTGCTGCTGATCCTGCCCCCCACGGGGTCCAGTCCACCCACCCCCAATCTTTTCCAACCTTTCCCGCCATCTGCCCACTCCTATGCCAGACTTACCTGCTGCAGTGAGTGTTCCTGTGAAACTGATGCTCCTAGCATTCTTGCTGTTGCAAAGCAGTTTATGGCAGTTTATCATGAGACAATCGGATAGGACCCCCACACATGTATGTATGTATTCATGCATTCAAAATTGGTCACTGTGTTTAATAAAGTAGCACAAATTCAACCCAATTGCAATCTGGTGTCTTTGCTGGGGGCGTGAGCTTAAATAGAATGCTAGATGCAGGGAGGTGCTCGCAAGATGCAAGTATCCTACGGTCTTGTGTGTGTTCCCTGAGGTATCTGGTGAGCTGTTGTGAGATACAGGAAGCTGGACTAGATGGGCTCTGGGCCTGATCCAGCAGGGTGGTTCTTGTGTTCTTATGTGTGTGCGCACATGTGTGTATAATTGCAATACAGTACTTAAGACCACAGCAGCCATATATGGAAAAAACTTAAGAACAGTAGCTGAAACAATAAAATCACAGATGATAAAAACTGCAACAGACCCCTCCCAATATCCCCACCTATCAAATCCCCCTCCATGATTTGAAATAATTAAAGCATTATATAATTATAGGAATGAAGAAAAAAAGCATACTTGGTTTCCTCTCCAAAACAAACAAAACACTCTGAAAGAGGTCACAGAGTTATGCAGTGACGTGTTTGCAGTCTGCCTGCATAAGGGGGAGTGCTTGTAGATAAGCTGTCATCCTGTTAGCGTTCTGAAGTGCTACTGTGGCTGTACCGTGTCCAGGTCCCAATCTTTACATTGCTTCAAAGTCTATAAATGCAGCAACAATGGAAGATGTAATGGGGGAGGTATGGAGGAGGGTTCAAGGATCAAGGTCATCTGGACATGCACCCCCCTTGGTCCCCTTAAGAGCATTGAATACATTGAGAATTGCATCTCTTTCTAGAGTCAGCTGTAATTTTGGGTTTTCCCACAGAAAGTGCTTGCTGAAGACTTCTGTGAGCTACAAGCCACTGTAGAGAAGATGGGACTCTTGAAGCCCAAAACTTCCTTCTTCCTGTTGCTCTTCTTTCAAGTCCTGTTGCTGGATGCTGCCTCCTGGCTCACCTTTGTGTATTTTGGAACATCCTTAGTACCCTTCATTGTTTCCTTAGTATTGCTAACTATATCCCAGGTAAGTTGTGATATTCACATAAGACGTTATTAAGAGTCTATGTACTAGCCTGGCATTCCATACATCTGTTCACCATTTTCCTTCTTTCTGAAAGGGGTGCTCACATGCTGTACCTCAGTTCATTTTACAGATCAACATTTCATGAACACTGTAAATAGATTGTGCCTGCATTGAGTAGAACGTGAATAGCTGTTTCCATTTATTGACCAACAGTGATTGTACCCAGATACATAAGTACCCGAGTACAGTTTTAACACATGAACCATGTTTAGTTTTCTACTGTCTTGATTTAGTTCTCATCTTTTGCTCTCAGTTCTCAGTTAATTTAGTTCTCATTTGTTGCTCTTGCTAAAAAGACTTTGGTTGCTCCCTGTATATTTTGTGATTATCAGTAAACCCTGCAGTTTTCAAACTCTCTGGGAGCTTGAAAGCTGCCGTAAGTGCTTGCAGGGGAGGGGAGGGAGGCAGCGTGGACAGGGGGAAGGCAGCGACGTGATCCCCAGGATCTCGTCACTAAGGGGGGCTGCAGGGACTGGGATGCACTCACCAGTCACTGCAGCAGCATCCTGGGGGTGCAGGGAGCCCTGCGCGAGTGTCTGCAGGGCTCCCAGCATGCAGAAAGTGAAGCGATCGCGCTCCACTTCCAGATTTGTGGAAGTAGAGCGCGATCACTCCACTTTCACTTTCTGAATACTGGGGAGCCCTGCAGACACTCATGCAGGCCTCCCCACATCCCAGGAAGGCTGCTGCAGGGACTGGTGAGTACATCCCAGTCCCTGCAGCCCAGCTAGCGACGCGATCCTGGGGATCCTGTCTTCCCCCCTGCCCCTGCCCCTTAAGGGGGCAGAAGCCAGGGCCTTCAGGTTGGGGTGTCACGACACCCCAGTTTGAATACCACTCAGTTAACCTGTGACTTATAAAGAAAAAAGCACAGTCATTTCCCAGAAATTCATATCCAAGCTTACCCAAGTAGAAGGAGGCACACAGACCCATAGGAGGTTATTGTGGCATGCAGTGATACTGTGGCTCAGTTTTAATTAAGGCATGCAGAAGAAACTGCTGGAACCATTGAAAAAATGGGCAATCCAAAGCCCTGAGCAAATGTTCTCAGGATTCTCCTTTGCCTTTCAGGTCCAGGCCAAATGGCTTCAGCACGATTTGGGGCACCTTTCTGTCTTCCAGACTACTAAGTGGAACCATCTTCTTCACAAATTTGTGATGGGCAATCTTCTTGTAAGTATTGTTTATAAGCACTTTCTTTGTATCAGATCTAGAGTGATCAGAAGCTACTAAGCTACTATTTTTTGAAAGGCCTAAAGAGAATAGTGTTGTTCTTTGTAGATATGTGGAAAAAATAGTTGCAGGAGCTATATACACTATGGGTGTTTTTGATGTTATATGGGTTGAGGCACCATGGCTTCCTCCCCAAAATCATGTGAATTGTCGTTTGGGGTGAAGCTGTGGGTTCTCTCTTAGAAATACCTAAGCTTTCTAGACAGACTGACATTTCCTTGACTTTCCTGGGAAAAGACAATAACTGCTGAACCAGCTTAAGTCTGCAGTATAGATATGTCCTTGGTAATTATTTTTAGCTGTAGTGTGCCTTGATTTATGTTCTTTTTAACAGGGGGCATCAGCCAGGTGGTGGACTATGCTGCACTCCCAGCATCATGCAAAACCAAACTGCCATTCGAAGGACCCAGATATAGACATGCACCCTTACTTATTTGCTTTGGGAAAGACGCTCCCTGTGGAGGTGAGAATCATGCTGTTGCTCACGTGCTTCTTATGGCAATGGATGATCCATGCTTGTCCCTGTTGCTTTGCAAAATTTCTTGAGCTATGTCTGTCTTTATGGACCTAACTCTGTGCTTTGGCTTGACAACAGATGCATGCTTAGCTATAAAATGGATATTTATTGATGGATGAAACAACATGAAGCAGTAGCTTCAGGCAGCAGGTTATAGAGTAGGAAGCATTTTCTTCCAGTCTGTCTCTGTTTGCCTTCTAGTCTAGAATGGGATGGAACACAGCAGTGCATCAATTTGATGTTTTTACAGTGAGTGTGAACATGTCTGAAGCTGCTACTGTGTTGATTGGGTGTGTCATGTTAAGGTTCTTTGTAGTTAGGTCCCTGTACTCTGCCCAAGTTGAGCAGGTTGCAAGAAACAGCATACACAGCAGAGTAGTTTCAAGCAGCAGTTGTATTTTGAGCATGGGATATCACAAGCAGAGTAGTCAATAAACAGACCTAGTCAGCACAAAGAGCAGTCAGTCCAATGATAACAAATCCAAATCAGTTTCCCACAATACACAGTCAAGGTTCAGTCCAAGGTCAGTAATAATACATACATACATACATACATACATACATACATACATACATACATACATACATACATACATTGTATTGGCAACCTTCAGTCTCGAAAGACTATGGTATCGCGCTCTGAAAGGTGGTTCTGGCACAGCGTCTAGTGTGGCTGAAAAGGCCAATCCGGGAGTGACAATCCCTTCCACACCGGGAGCAAGTGCAGTCTGTCCCTGGTCTGTCTCCCTGGCTATGGGCCTTCCTTCTTTGCCTCTTAGCCTCAGACTGTTGGCAAAGTGTCTCTTCAAGCTGGGAAAGGCCATGCTGCACAGCCTGCCTCCAAGCGGGCCGCTCAGAGGCCAGGGTTTCCCACTTGTTGAGGTCCATCCCTAAGGCCTTCAGATCCCTCTTGCAGATGTCCTTGTATCGCAGCTGTGGTCTACCTGTAGGGCGCTTTCCTTGCACGAGTTCTCCATAGAGGAGATCCTTTGGGATCCGGCCATCATCCATTCTCACGACATGACCAAGCCAACGCAGGCGTCTCTGTTTCAGCAGTGAATACATGCTAGGGATTCCAGCACGTTCCAGGACTGTGTTGTTTGGAACTTTGTCCTGCCAGGTGATGCCGAGGATGCGTCGGAGGCAGCACATGTGGAAAGCGCTCAGTTTCCTCTCCTGTTGTGAGCGAAGAGTCCATGACTCGCTGCAGTACAGAAGTGTACTCAGGACGCAAGCTCTGTAGACCTGGATCTTGGTATGTTCCGTCAGCTTCTTGTTGGACCAGACTCTCTTTGTGAGTCTGGAAAACGTGGTAGCTGCTTTACCGATGCGCTTGTTTAGCTCGGTATCGAGAGAATGAGTGTCGGAGATCGTTGAGCCAAGGTACACAAAGTCATGGACAACCTCCAGTTCATGCTCAGAGATTGTAATGCAGGGAGGTGAGTCCACATCCTGAACCATGACCTGTGTTTTCTTCAGGCTGATTGTCAGTCCAAAATCTTGGCAGGCCTTGCTAAAACGATCCATGAGCTGCTGGAGATCTTTGGCAGAGTGGGTAGTGACAGCTGTGTCGTCGGCAAAGAGGAAGTCACGCAGACATTTCAGCTGGACTTTGGATTTTGCTCTCAGTCTGGAGAGGTTGAAGACCTTTCCGTCTGATCTGGTCCGGAGATAGATGCCTTCTGTTGCAGTTCCAAAGGCCTGCTTCAGCAGGACAGCGAAGAAAATCCCAAACAAGGTTGGTGCAAGAACACAGCCCTGCTTCACTCCACTTCGGATGTCAAAAGGGTCTGATGTGGAGCCATCGAAGACAACAGTGCCCTTCATGTCCTTGTGGAAAGATCTGATGATGCTGAGGAGCCTGGGTGGACATCCAATCTTGGGGAGAATCTTGAAGAGGCCGTCTCTGCTGACCAGGTCGAAAGCCTTTGTGAGATCTATGAAGGCTATAAAGAGTGGCTGTCGTTGTTCCCTGCATTTCTCCTGCAGTTGTCTAAGGGAGAATACCATATCAGTGGTGGACCTGTTGGCTCGGAATCCACACTGCGATTCTGGATAGACGCTCTCTGCAAGTACCTGGAGCCTCTTTAGCCATACATACATACATACATACATACATACATATGTATGCAGCCTCCACAGTCACTGGCAGCAGTTCCTCAGTTGTCTCCAACCACTCCCCTACTGCTGCACTGGAGGTTCAGCATACTAGCCCTTAAGTGGTGCGGTCAGCCAATCAGCGTAGGCTTGGTTACACCCAGGGTGTGGCTCTTACAGGTGTGTGCTTTTTTCTGCACCTGCTCCTGGACCAATTCTTTAGCTGTGTTTCTGTCTTACTCAGAGCTAACATGTCAAACGCATTTCATATAGCATGCCAATGCTAGCATTCTTGGTACCTGCTGAGGGCTGAAAGTGATGTCATTAAGCAGAAAGTGATGTCATGAAGCAGGTGATGACCAGAAATAAGCAATTGTTTCCCACCTGGGAATCCATTAGCTGCAAATGACAGAAGAGAAAAATACGCAAATCTTGTTCATACTTTCAAGATATAGAAGAGCCCAATTATCACACAGGCCACCCTTTGAGCAACACTGCTTCTGCCGAGCACTGTTCCCTCTAATATTTTCCCTATTGTGTTCAGCAGTTAATGACCCGAGCAGTACATAACCACCATCTTAAAATGGGCAATGGCCAGTCTGCTCCCCTTGGCAGTGGTCTCCAAACTATGGCCCAGAAGCCAAATCTGGCCTGCCACAAAATTTTATCTGGCCTGCAGCAACCGAACCACTTGCTAATTTGCCAGTGTCTGACATCATTACTACCATAGATACTCGCCTTTAAGTCTACCTCACAGATAAGTTGAGGGCAGGTCTTGAGCCAAAAATCATGGAATTTTCTATGACCTTCAGATAAGTTGGGGGGTTAAACTTAAGAGGGTGTCTGATTAGTTTTGTCTAATTTTTTACCTGAGGCCAAGTCCTGAAAAATGAATTACCAGTACAGTCCACTTGTACCAGAATCCAAATTAAATGCTTTTAAAAACAGAATACTTACCCCAGAATGCATCCTCAAGTTGTTTGCTGTTTGCCAGTCTTTGAGCAGTAGCTTCAGAGCAATGGACCTCTGTTGGGGGGCAGTGGGGAAGAGGAGAAGCTCACTGCAATTATCCTCCCACGTGTTGCTTGAGCAGGTGAGTGCTGCCTGTATGCGCTTAAGATCTAATATTATTAGATCATTATTAGAACATTAGATCATGATCATTATTAGATCATTATGAAGTTCTAATAATGCCCCCTCTTTCCCCCCCCCCCCAAAAAAACTTGCCCTTTTGTTACTTTCATGCTCCTGGCAGGGTGGCTCATCGTCCATAGTGTGGCTTAACTGTCATCCTTATGCTGGGGGGTGTGTGTGAGGAGGGGCTGGGCTGGGCTGGGCTATGGGCTCACATTCCACCTTCCTTTCTCTCTCCCTGATGTTCCTGTTCTCCTTCCCTGCCAGAAGACTGCAGCTCATCAAAACCAGCCAGACACCTGGCTGACCTTGCAACAATTGACTTTTTCCTCTTGCCCAAGCAGAGAGATTACCTGGGCATCTTGGGCACAGCTCTACTGTTGATGACTGCTTTTGTTTTGCAAATGATCTGTGTCTCTGCCAGAGGGCTTCTGCAATTCCTGTCTTTGCCCACTGCCAAGACTAAGGAGGTGTGTAGAAGGAGACTTTTCCAGTGGCTGAAGCTGTGCGCGCGCTCTCTCTCTCTCTCTCTCCCAGTGACTGTGGTGTGTGTGTGTGTGTGTGTTCGTTCCAGCTATTTAAGCAAGCAGTAAAGGCAAGCACTAGGACCTGGGGAAATTTCTCTTCCTCTTCTTGCTTTCCTGCAAGCTGTTTGCAAGCTCTGCCTTGCTGATTGCGTTGATTCCCCTTCCTGCACACCATTGCCTACTGCCAAAACAAAGAGGTGTGTTAATGGAGATCTTCCAGAGGCAGAAGCCGTGCTAAGTAACGGGTGTGTGCATGTGTGCGTTTGTTCATTCCCCCTGTATAAATGAGAGAGAAAGAGGAGGCATGCACTAGGACTCCGCAGAAATCTCTCTCCCTCACCCCCCCACCCATGTGCGCCAGAGACAGAACAGGAGAACATCTATGCTAATTCTTTTGGTAAAAACTTTTTGACTTGTAGGTGAGTATCCATGGTAATTGTGCCCTGGTAACCGCGGATCCTGTATCCATAGTTTCACTTATCTGTGGTTGTGGCCTCCTGCACACCCCCACCACACAATTCAAACTTACCAGGTAAAGGGGTGAAATTCTTGTATAAACTAGATCACTATGAGCTTAGCCCCTTGCAGTGACCTTCAGGTTGCCTCCCTCAGCCTGGTCTCTTCTAAATAACTAGCCAATAACTGTCCTTTTCCCACCCTCCCCCTACTCCAGAACACCTCTTGCTCTCAGCTCCTGGAACCTCTCTGAATGGCATGGAGGCCTGGTGCCTGCCTGTGCTGGCCTCTTCACTAGTGCCTACCTCTTCTCAATCGTCCAGACTTGCTTTATGGCATTTTTGTGATGGCCGTTGCCAGGCCAGTGTGCTGGAGACCGGCACTGCAGCCCTAGTGGGTTGTGCTGCCTGACCCAAAATTAGGGTCTGTTACCAGAACTTCCAGCCTTACCTGGGCCTGCCAAGGATTGAAGCTGGGAGTGGGACCTGATCCTTATTAAACTTAAGATGTTGTATCTTTCTGGGTGGTACTAATCAGTGGCGTACCTGGGGGTCCCTGTGCCCAGGGCAACCCCCAGTTTTCCGCCCCCACACCTTTTCCACACCCCCCACCCGTGACCTGGAAGTAATTGCGGTTATGTCATTGTTACCGCAATAACTTCCGTGCGGCTACCTACTCCTTCAATTGTAAGCAGCGTGGTGTTCTCCGTTGGAACAGTTTAGGGAACAGTTTAGGGCTGGAAGTCTGCCTGTTTGGGGCGCTGCTTCCAGCAGCCCCAGACCGCTTGAAAGGAAACCTCCTTTGTAAGCGGCACGGAAGCCTTGGTCGGGGCCCAGGAAGCCCAGATCGTCAGCGCTGACGCTCTAGGCCACCCTCTCGGTTCCGGAGGCCTCTCCGAGGAACCAAGAGGGCAGGGGCACCCGGGCTAGAGCATCAGTGCTGACGCTGTAGGCTGCCCTCCCACCTCTGGAGGTTTCTCCAGACAGCGGAAGGGCAAGATGCCTGGGCCAAAGCGTCAGCGCAACAGGAGTCGCTGTGATGCTCTAGGGCACCCCTGCCCTCTCCTCCTATAAAAGAGGAGGTGGGGGGGCAGCCCAGTCCAGCACTGAGTCACTGCCTGTGAGGCAGCTTCTTGCTGCCTCTCTAGGAACACTCCTGGGCACCCCTCCTCCCTCGGAAGGAGGCTTTTCTTAAAGGGACAGAAGCTGGCAGAGTTTCCGGCTTCTCTGCTTTTAAAGAAAAAAGCAGACGGGTGGGCAGTGGGGAGAGGCTTGAGGTGGTGCCCCTGGAGGGTCAGCGCTTGAGGCTTTTGCCCTGTTTGCCCCCCTTAGGTATGCCAGTGGTACTAATATTGTGACTTTTTGAGCTTCTCTTTCTACATAAACTTCTGTTTCCCATGGGGCCTTTTTACCCCTTTTCCCCGAAACTAAAATGCCCTTGGTCATTTTGGTAACCCTTCTTTGTACCTTTTCCCAGGATCAAGGGATCTCTTGCTAGCTGAGGACACCTGGTGGGTACTGGATTTGCCTGTCAAACCTGGGTGAGGGTTTGGTGGCTGTCAGGAGGGTTATTGGCTCCTTTGTATGCCTCCTGGACTGAATTTAATCATGGAGTTAGGAAGGACTGTCATCCTTTTGGTGTTTTGCTAAACTTGTTTTTCTGAAAGTCAGGAACCCTCAGGAGGTGGTTGTGATGAAGGTAGAATTTTGCTGTTCTGGCAGAACATTTCAGTTTGGAGTGGAAAGATGCTCTGAATTTTGGAACAGGCTGAGTTCCATTAGATCAGGGGTGCTCACACTTTTTTGGCTCGAGAGCTACTTTGAAACCCAGCAAGGCCTGGAGATCTACCAGAGTTTTTTTTACAATGTTCGCGCCATTGTAACATATAACATTTATGTTTACAATGTATGTTGGTGTACCTTGAGCCCCACTGAGTATAACAGGACTTACTCCTGAGTAGACATGCCTAGGATTAGGCTGTGAGGCTGCAATCCTAGCCACACTTACCTGGGAGTAAGCCCCATTGAGTACAATGGGCCTTACTCCCGGCATTTCCTCCCAGAGGCACCTGGGGGGGGGTCAGCACTCCGCGATCTACTCATTCTGCCTCTCGATCTACCGGTAGATCGCGATCCACCTATTGAGCACCCCTGCATTAGATCAAACTGATCTAAAAACGGGGGTGGGGTTGTGATTACTCGGTTCAACAAAAGCCTTTCCTTCTTGGCCTGTGAATCTGAGGCCTGTTGCTATCCAGTCCAGTAAATAGCCACGTTTCTTGCCTGGGTCCATGCTTTCCTGGCAGGCACTCAGCACCATTTACATGTGCATACATGTATGTCTCAAATAAACCATGTAAAGAAAAGAGTGACCAAGTCATAACTCTCATCTCACTTTAATCCTCTCTTCTCCAGTCTAAACATACCAAGCTCTTTTAACCTTTCCTCATTGGCCTTGGTTACCCTGACTCCTCACCATCTTACAGTGCATTCCTATGCATATCTACTTAGAAGTAAGTCTCACTATGTTCAATAGGCCTTACTCCCAGGAAAGTGTGTATAGGATTGCAGCCTTAGTTTAATCTGAAGCTGCTTAGCTTACCTGTGTCCTCCTTAAATCATGATGCTCAAAACTGGATGGTGTATTCCAAGTGAAGTTGGACTAGTACAAAATAGAGTAGAACTTCTTGTGATCTAGACTCTGTGCCTCTGTTAACGCAGACCTGCATTGCATGAGCTTTATTTGCAGCTAGATCATACTGCTGGCTCATGTTCAGCTTGTGCTCCACTAAGAAATGTAGAGTACATGTAAAGCACATCTGTTTTTGTCATACCAGCTTTCTCCCCCCCCCCATCTTGTATTTGTGTCTCTTATTTTTTATACTCATATGCAGGTCTTTGCATTTGTTTCTGTTGAATGTTGTCTTGATGGTATGAGGGCGCAACCCTACCAGGGTCTAGTGCTGTTGGAACAACCGTTCTGGTGGCGAAAGGTGCTTTCTGGCTGTTGCAAAACTCAGGGTGCAATCCTAACCAGCTTTCCAGTACTGACATAGCTGTGCCAATGTGGTGTGCACTGCATCCTGCAGTGGGGAGGTAGTCAAGGGGCTTCCTCAAGCTAAGGGCATGTTTGTTACCTTACCTTGGGGCTACATTGCGGCTAAGTAAGTGCTGGAAAGTGGGTTAGGATTGCGCCCACAGGCAATAACATCAGTTAATTGGAAAACCAGGGTGGGTTCCGTGGGTGCACCTTTGAAACATCTTTTGGAGGGGGCAAAATTTTGTGTTTTTAAAATTTGACATGTTGGCCTCCATTTGAAGTATAAGGGTTTGTTTTAGGAACAGGAACAATTGCAGTTAAAATGATTGGTGGCAGCTGGTGCTTCCTCCACAAAAACCTTAGGATTTCCCCTTGACTTTAGCCACAGGTTGTGAGGTGCCCTGGGGCAAAGCACTGTACTGGCCCTTTTGTGCCCCCCCCCAACTCACTAGCAGGAGACTCAGCAGCAGCTTTCTGTTCACCTATCCAGGTGGTGAATGGGGGTGGGGGGACTTTGACAACACCAGCTCTTCCCTCTCTGACTCCCAGTGAGCATGTGGAACAGGAGCTCCAACCCTGTCCAGTCAGTGCAGGCTTTTGCTGCTGTTGGTATTGGGGGGCATTCAAAGGTTGGCCTGGTTGAGTAGGCTCCCTGATGGGCCTGGGCCCCTGGCCAGGATCAGCCTGGCCAATCCATGACACTGCTCCTACCTGCATCAGTCTTTATGGAGTTGGACAGGGTAAGAGAAGATTGAAGGTGACCCTGAAAGATCTATTCTCAGTTAAGCATTCTCTGCTGTACTCACAACCAGGTGCATGCTCTCCTGCCAGGCACTCAGCACCCAGTCAGAGTGCCTAAAAGGGGGAGGTTTTTTTCAGGACAGCCCAAGGATGGTGGAGGAGAATACACCCCCCCAACCCCCAAAGACTCACATTACACTGTTTTTAGCAATTAGTTGGTTCTTTTAGATTTACTGTTGGTTTTATTACTTACTTACAAAATTTATACCCTGCTTTCTCTCCCTGCCTGGCACTCAAAGCAGCTGTATTTTACAATATTTTTTTAATTTCCGACTAGTGTTTGTTTTGCGTTTTGATATTTTAATCATTACAATGTTGTTGAAAGCTTCCTTGAGGGCTCCTTTGGGGAGATAAAAGTTACTTATAAACTGCTAAATAAATGCATCAAATAGCCCTGCTCCACACAAGTGTAGGCACCTCCCTTTCACATAAATATATACATGCACAAAGTGTCAGCTTACCCCCCTCTCAGCCCCACAATATTCTTGTTATGGAGAGGTTTAGCAGGCAGCAGCAGCTCTTCCCTTTCATTCCAAGGTGGGAAAATGGTACTGCTCCCTTTCCATGATTTTAACTAAGGAAAGGGAGGGGACAGAACTCCATGAGAGAAAGAGCAACACTATCAGTTGGACACCCAAGCTTTATGCAGACTGGGCCTTCAGGCCCCCAGACCTGCACCAGGGGAGGCAGGGTATAGAGCGCTAATCAGGTAACAGTGTGGAGGGCACCAAGGTCAGGGCATCATCCTGCCTCCTGAAGTGGTCATCCCACTGTGCTAATTTGAAGGCTGGCCACGACCTCTTAGAAATGTGGCCCGCCCACCTCATAAGGAAGACTGGCTGTAGTCCTGGCCAGAGCAATTGGAGAAATCTCTAAGGCTGGTCTGAAAAACAACAGTGAAAGGCCAGTGCAGGGTGGGGCCAGGCTGCTGTGCAAGTAATTTTCTCCTGCATCCTAATGAACCACAATTCAGACAGTGATGGAATACAGAACGGCTTCCAGAGAAGATCTCAATAATAGGGAAATTCAGATGGGAGACGGCACCCTTCTGGTATCCCAGTCCCAAGCCATATAGGATTTACAACCAGTTTTTTTAATACTTTAATAGTAGCTTCTTGGAAACTGCAACTTTGAGTGAAACGACATAAAGGCTCAAACACTTCTAGTATTAAACACTGAAATAAATGTGAACTTTCCAGGCCAGAGAAAATCCATGCAGACATGCAGAGAACATGGAATCTTCCCAAGACAGTGGCTCCTGTTGGGGAACTGATTTTTTTCTCAACTTTAAAACGAAACAATTTATAACAAAATGACTTTAAGCGAGGACTTGAAAAACCTTGAAAAATCCTTCTAGAATTGATGGTTGTAGCTTATATTCAAAGAATTGCATGGAATGCAAACTCCTCTCCTTCTGTTCAAAAAATCTCATCAGAGTCAGGACACTCTCTGCAATGGGACACTAGGAGCTGGGGGTGAGCAGGAATTTCCGAGAATCAGGCAGAGGGTTCCCTCACCTTCAAGAGAGACTTTTTTTTTTTTGGTGGGTGCAGTACAGATTATAAGCAGCAATGTTTGGGGATAAGCAATGATGAGGCCAAGTTTGCAGATGACACAAACCTTTTCTGGGTGGAAAAGTCCAGAAGGGATTGTGAAGAGCTCCAGAAAGATCTCTCCAAACTGGGAGAATGGGCAGCAAAATGGCAGATGAGCTTCAATGTAAGTAAATGGAAAGTGAAGGAAAATGGGGGCAAGAAATCAAAACTTCACATATAGGTTAATGCAGTGTTTCTCAAACTGTGGGTCGGGAGCCAATTTCAGGTGGTTCCCCATTTATTTCAATATTTTATTAATATATTAGACTTGATGCTACCATTGTATGTGACTGCATTTGGGGAAATTTTACAGAAATGTACTTTTAACAGGTTACTATGTACTGTAGACACTCACCTATAGTACATAAAATTTTTGCAAAGTAATCAAGCTCCAATTATCAATTCGCCTTATCTCCAGTGAAGATCTTCATGGAAGAAGTTTCATTTCTCAAGCAGCAGGCAGGCACTGCAGAGATAGTTTCTATAGCAACTGGGAAATTCCAGCCAAAGTTAACCTTTTATTCTCCTTCCTTCTGCTGCAGCCAGGTTCTGCCTTGCAAATGCTTGCAAAGCAGGTCTGTTTTTTTTCAACACCAGGATGGGATCCTTTCTATTTGAAACAAAGTTCCAGGCTACAATTCAATGCACCATTACTTAAGAACAACTGCCATGGAAAGCAGTGGGTCTACTCCTGAGTAAAAAGGGTTGCAAATATATGCAGCTGCATCTCTCTGCTGTGAATTGAATTGCACATGCTCAGTTATGTGTTATGAGTTGTAATATGTAGAGCTTCTGGCCTAACACACCAGACACCTTAAAGGTGGATTTGATTCCTGGTTCTCCTGCAGTGGTTCCCAACCTTTTTCACTTGCATATCCCTTGGCAGCCCATTTCCATAAATTGTACCCTTCATATTAGCAAAATGTTTGTAATAATACAAGCCCTCATCTCCTCTATATGAAAGCCCAGACTCCATGTATTTATCACAGTATTTTCTCTTTTTATCTGTTTGAAGAACAGAAGACTCTGCCTTTGCACTGTTTTGCACCAGAAGTGTGCTGAGAAATTCTGGGTGATTGATCACTTTCCATATTATGTTTCAGCTTTTTTACTGTGCTGATTTTAAATCACTGGTTCATAGATGAATTGATTACCAAAAACTAGCTATTGTGGGGTTTTCACTGCCAACTATCTACCTCCCTTCCTGCCTTGCTGGTCCTTGTAAGGCATTCCTGTCTTGCAAGGCATTCTGGAGCACAACCTGCCATTTTCTGCCATTATTCCATTCTTTTTCAAGTACCCCTAAAGGTCCTGTTGAGTGTCCCTCTGAGTACATGAATACCAGGTTGGGAACCACTGTTTTACTGGTATGTTGTTTACAATGCACTTATTCTGATAGTGTTTACAAAAAGATGGTGAAGACAAGAATTTAAAAAGAATAAAAATGTATCTTATGATCTTTTACTATGTTTTTAATAATTTAGAGACTACAGTTCTTAGGTAACAATTAGTGGTAGGTTATTTTTCATGATCTGGCCTCGGGTAAAATCAGACAAAACTATAGTCAGGCACCCCCCTAAGTTAACCCCTGACTTATCTGAGGGTCATAGAAAATTCCATGGTTGCTGGCTCAATGCCTGCCCTCGACTTATCTGTGGGATCGACTTATAGGCGGGTGTCTGCGGTGTGTGCTTTTTGCGATGATAGTAGTTTCTCCTGGTTAAGCATGGGTAGGATTGCAGCCTAGGATTGCTAAATGTTTCCCTGCTTGATGATGTCACTTCCAGTCATGACATCACTTCTGGTGGGTCCCAACAGACTGTCATTCCAAAAAAGTGGGTCCCAGTGCTAAACATATGAGAACCACTGGGTTAATGTATCTGAGCTGCTTGTGGCAGATAAAGAGATCGGAGGAAGAGGGGTGGACAGCTCAATGACAGTGTCTACGCAATGTGTGGTAGTGGTGAAGAAGGCCAATTCCATGGTTGGGATCATTAAAAAAGGAATTGAAAATAAAATGGCCAATATTTATTATGCCATTGTACAAATCAATAGTAAGGCTACATCTGGAGTATTGTCCATCCTGATTGCCACATCTCAAAAAAGATATTGTGGAAATGGAAAAGTGCAGAGGAAAGCAACCAAAATGATTAATGGGCTGAGGACCTCCCTTACAAGGAAAATCTACGGCGTTTAGGGCTCCTCAGCCTGTAAAAAAAAGCACCTGAGGGGGGACATGATTGAGACATACAAAATTATGCATGGGATGTGTAGAGTGGGTAGAGGGAGTGTTGGAGGAAATTAAAAATAGTTTCCTCTTTGGGGGGGAAGCAGAGTAGCTTAAGCAGCTTTTGGGTATCACCCCAGGGAACCTCCCTCACCTGGCTGACTGCTAATCAATAAAAAAGACAAAGAGGCAATGGCTTGTTAAAGTTGCAAAAAGAAGTTATTTACTTACAGTTCCATTTAGTGTATATTTACAGCATCTGATTAGGATCACAGGTTCAACTAACAGAGATAGCAAGGCCCTAGAGCTGCCTCACCCTGCATGCCTTGTGCTCAAGATGGCCTGGGCATCAGCGCCCTGGTGTGTGCCATCTTAACAGGTTGGTGGTCAGAGGACAAGAGGAAATGCTCAGTGGAGAAGGGAAGGATAAAGGGTTAGGGCCACACCCCACAAGGATCACAGAGAGAACAGGTAGAAAGGTCAGATTCATTGGGCCATAGCTTGACCCCTTCTGGACAGCATCCTGCCCCCTCTGGACAGCGGTTGGAGTTGCACCAACTCCCAACAGGGAGGTTCTTTTTCCTTCTGCAGGACACCAGAACCATTGAGTGAAGGTAGAGTTAGAACAGACAAAAGAAAAAATTTCTTTACCCAGAGTGTAATTAGTCTGTGAAACTCCTTGCCACAGAATGTGGTGGTGGCACCTGAAGGCTGAAATGTCTTTAAAAGGGGATTAAATAGATTTATGGAGGAAACATCAATCACAAGTTACAAGACATGATGATGGTATGCAGTCTACAGGTTTTAGAGGTAGCCTATCTTTGAATGCTGGATGCGAGAGCGTTGCAACAGGATGGGTCTATCTTGTTGTCTTGAGTGCTCCCTGAGGCATGTGGTGGGCCACTGCAGGACATGGGAATCTGGACTAGATGGGCCTTTGGCCTGACCCTGCAGGGCTCTTCTGATGTTCTTAAGAAGGGTGCATGCACACTTCTTTGATTACAAACTTTATATTGTAGCTGTGTGCAAAGTAGGTTGATCTGTGCCAAATAGCACAAAGGCTATGTGGATGATATGGTTGCATGTGGAGAAGAGACCAGGAGCCTGTATAATCATTCTTACTAGACTGTGGCCTACTTGCTTTCACAGCTTGGGAAAAAGAAGATAAAGTTCATGCCTTACAACCTTCAGCACAAGTATTTCTCCTTCAGTGAGTATCATCAGCTTCTTGAAGGTCATTGGATTCACATGCCTGATACTGAATTCCTGTGTTACCATGTCAACTGGCCATAGTGTGGTCTGGTTACAGCTAAAGCTGAACTCTGGGCAGGTTGGCATCAGGGGTCACCCAGCTTGGGCACAGACTGATGGTGCACATCTATTCAAGGAGCCCATCTTACTAGGCCAGTGGTTCCTGAACTTTTCTGGCTCGTGCCTCCCCTGATCCTTGTGGCCATTGGCCATGGCTCCCCATTACAACACCTCACCTCAGTTACCTCCAAAATGGGGATGAAGATGTTATAATTATACACAAGAAACAAACTGCCAGCACTCTGAGGCTGCAATCCTAACCACACCTGAGAGTAAGCCCCATCGAACAAAATAGGATTTACTTCTGAGCAGACCTGGTTAGATTGTGCCCTGAGTTTGTTAGGAGGGTTTTAGAAAGGGAGGGGGAAAGTGATGAATTTGCTGGGGGAGGGCAAGACTTTTTTGTGTGTATCTGCTAATTGCAAACTGATGCAAATGGAGACCTAGAGACTCTTTGACTGCAATACTAACCTCACTTTCTTGGGAGTAAGTCCCACTGAGCACAATAAGACTCACTTAGCTAGGATTGTGCCTTTTGTCTTACAACAGCAGCCAACAGAGTACCCCCCCCCCCCCAAAAGGAGGCAGGAGGAAAAAGGGGGATGGCTGAAAAGGAATGGGTATTTTTATATTTTAATCAATTTTTGGAGACAAAGCCATCAAGAGTGATTTTTTTTTCTTTTTGAAGGGGGAGGAAAAAGAGAATGGTGAGGATCCTTGGTTAACCTGACACAGACACCAGGCCTATGTAGGTCTACTCAGAAGGAAGTCCCATTTGAGTCAAACGGGCTTACTCCCAGGAAAGTGTGGAAAGGATTGCAGCCACACTGAGCAAGATTACAACTCACCCCAAAGTAGATGGGGGCTGCTCACACACATACACTGCAACATGCAGATGCCACCCCTATTCCCCCCAGGCAAGATGGAGGAATGCAGGCTGGAGCATTCTGACACCCCCCCCCCCAGCAGGCTGGCTCCTTCCTTCCCAAGCAGAGGAAAACACTGAGCTGCTTGTACTTACTCTTCCCTCCCAGTTTGAACCCTGCCAGGAGCGAGCCCTGAGCTGATGAGATGCAGCACCTCTTCAGCTGCCCAGCCAGCCTTCTCTCCCACTTCCCCTCCACCATGTTTCACAGCCCTCCCCACCTCATGCTGCCTCATTCACAGCTGCAGAAAAGCAGCAAGTCAGCAGGCAGCATGTGCAGCTGAACAGAGCAGAGCAGTGCAGCTACAGCCACCTCTCTCCCCAGTTGCCTCACAATGCTTCTGGAGGCTAGCCATGCCTCCCTAGGAAGGTGGGACGCACAGATTGAATTCCTCAGAACTAGGCTGATTTGTGAACCTTCAACACCAATAACAGTGGTGGTGCCCACTGGAGACAGTCTGGGGCCACCATCTGTATGGTTTGACCCCAGGGCTATCAGCAACTTGGTGCCCACACTGACCCTGGGCCTGGCAAGTGGACAAAGCTGAGGTATTCTGCTCATAAGGTTTCATTTCCTGAAGTTCTTACAGTCCCTGTCAACACAGTACTTGCTGTATCAAGGCTGCTCTCTTGGGCGTTTGGATGCTGTGCAGGGGGGTTGTGGTAGCTCTTCTCCCAGAAGACCCCTTTTAGGGCTGCAGTGTGCTGCAGAGGGACTTGGAAGGAGAACAAGCTGCCGGTTGACAAAGTTTGGGAACCACTTCCTTACACTGTCTTGGAATTGTAGTCCAGATGCAGTGAAACTGGTAGGCTGAAACTGCTGAGCCTGTATATTCTGTAAATGTTCTTTTGGAGTACACCTTGATTTTTCACCAGTTTCACTTATCTGCCCTGTTTATTTTATACAACTTGTTTTTTTGATGTTTTTGTCTCTTTTGTGATCTCCTCCACCAGCTTTACCCCCACTACTGATTCCTACTTATTTCCAGTGGCACACCATCCGTACTTCTTTCAAGAAGGGATTCTGGGCGGTAAGTATTGCGATCTCAGTGTTGCGGTTGAAACAACAGGCTGCCTAGTTTCTTGGGTGGTTTCCCATGAAAGTAAAGTGTCTATCTTTGTTTTCCCCAGGCAGGTAATTTGGGGCTCTTCAAGAATAAATGTACCTGTTCCAAGCGTGTCAGAGAAGTCTTATATGGCAAAATTAAAATGACATTGCATTTGGGCAAAAAAAAAAAATACAGATGCACAAAGTAGCATTTGCCACATTTCAGTTTGTTCCCATTATGATCACTTTGATAACCAGACGTTTAGGGTGCTGGTTTAGCATTTATGCACTTCTTTATTTGATTTATACTCATTCTAAAGTCTCTGAGTGGCTTACACAAATATTTAAGTTTACATAAAAAACAAACTGGTCTTTCCCCTTAATTACATTTTATAATATGATTTTTTAATAATTACATTTATTTAAAAATTACATCTTAGGTGATTGGCAGCCCAATCCTGAGCTGCCTGGGGTGTGGGGCTGCAGCAGTGCCAAAAATGGCTGCCGCCACATTCTGCACACTTTGAGCAGCCATGGGTGGCACCTTGGGAGAAGGGGACTTTCGTCCCCTTCCCCCAGGTAAACGCAGTAGCCCTGCAATGGGACTACTCGATTCACTGCCAACCAAAAGGTCAGCAGTGAATCAAATGCCTCTGTGTCAGGCAGTGAGCCTGAGGTGGAGGCTTTGGATCCGGTGGAGCTGTCCCGCCTCCCTCCCTCCCTGCTCCCTCCCCCAGCACGCCTCCCCCTGCCCTCCCCCTGCATCCTACCTCCCCCCAGCCCTCCACCCTGTTCTCTGCTTGTCTCCCCCTCCCCAGAACCCCTCCTCTCTGCCTCCCCCCATGCCCCCACTTACCTCTCTGCTGCTTGGCAGTCCACGCAACTGCCCAGCGGTGGAAGTCGGGTGCCCACCCAGCAGTCACCCGGCGCTGGCCAGCACTGGGCTACCACTGGTGCTCACCCGGCCCTAGGGCTTGCAAACTTGCCTTATGGCCAATGTGTGTGCCGATGGCAAGCCAGTGCACCAAACTCGGGATTGGCCTCTTACATAGCTAAAAACTATTTCAGTTGGTTGGGTGATGGGCCCAGGAAGATATGCCAGTGGGGGTTGGGCTGGCTCTTCTGGGGAAGGAGATGCATGCAGACCACCTCTCCTTCCAGCTCTTCCTCTAACCTGCAGGTCATCATTGGTCCTGGCAGCAATCCCTGCAGCACAAAAGAGTTCCTCTTGATGTTTAGCAATCCAGCGAAGAATAAGACCAGCCTGATACAGGACTTACAGTCCAATCCTGAGCTGCCAGGGGTGCAGGGCTGCAGCAGCGCCAAAATGGCCGCTACCACATCCTGTGTACCTCAGGCAGCCCCCGCCGACTCCTCTGGAGAAGGGAACTTTTGTCCCCTTTCCCTGGGTAAACGGAGTAGTCCTGCAATGGGGCTACTTGATTCACCATCAACTGAAAGGTCGGCTTTGGATCTGGTGGTCCCAACTCCCTCCCTCCCTGGCATGCCTCCTCCCCACCCTCTCCCTGCCTCCCACCTCCCCGTAACCCTTCTTCCCCACCCTCTGCCCACCCTGGAATGCCTCCCCCCTTCCTCCCCTCATGCCTCCACCTACCTCTCCACTGCTCGGCGATCCTTATGGCATGTTAGTGACAATGCACACTGGTGGTAAGCCAGTGCACGTAGCTCAGGATTGGGCTCTTAGTCTTGGGTAAAGGCACTCCCCTGACTTGTATCATGGGAACCTGGTTTGGTGAAGCAGAAGAGGTTGGTCTCTCCCAGTTTTGCCTGCCAGGTTCTCAGGGCTGCAGCAGCCACAACTGCAAGAGCAAGTTTGCAATAGGCTATTGTGGGACCATCTCCCTTACTGGATGCCCTGACGTCTGCTACAGGCGAGGTCATCCAGGACCGGGCGCAGCAGATGGAACGCTGGGTGCAGCAGTACTCTGAGCTGTATTCCAGAGAAAATGTAGTTACCGAAGAAGCACTGAACAACATTAAGTGCCTGCCTGTGTTGGAGGAGCTTGACAGTGAACCAACCCTAGAAGAACTTAACGTGGCCCTGGACTCCCTTGCCTCTGGCAAGGTACCTGAGAAAGACAGCATCCCTGCTGAGGTCCTAAAGTGCTGCAAAGAGATCATCACCACTGAGCTGCATGAAATCTTCTCTCTGCTGGAGAGAAGGTGGAGTACCACAGGGCATGAGGGATGCAAACATCGTCATCCTATACAAGAACAAAGGCGACAGGGGTGACTGCAATAACTACCACGGCATCTCTCTCCTTAGCATTGTAGGAAAGCTGTTTGCACGAGTTGCACTAAAGAGGCTCCAGGTACTTGCAGAGAGCGTCTATCCAGAATCGCAGTGCGGAATCTGAGCCAATAGGTCCACCGCTGATATGGTGTTCTCCCTTAGACAACTGCAGGAGAAATGCAGGGAACAGCGACAGGCACTCTTTATAGCCTTCATATAAAGATCCTCACAAAGGCTTTCGACCTGGTCAGCAGGGATGACCTCTTCAAGATTCTACCCAAGATCGGATGTCCACCCAGGCTCCTCAGCATCATTGGGTCTTTCCACGAGGACATGAAGGACACTGTAGTCTTTGATGGCTCCACATCAGACCCCTTTGACATCTGAAGCGGAGTGAAGCAGGGCTGTGTTCTTGCGCCGACCTTGTTTGGGATTTTCTTTGCTGTCCTGCTGAAGCCTTTGGAACTGCAACTGAAGGCATCTATCTCTGGACCAGATCAGACAGAAAGCTCTTCAACCTCTCCAGATTGAGAGCAAAGTCCAAAGTCCAGCTGAAATGTCTGCGTGACTTCCTCTTTGCCGATGATGCAGCTGTCACCGCCCACTCTGCCAAAGATCTTCAGCAGCTTATGAATCCTGCCAAGACTTTAGACTGAAGATCAGCCTGAAGAAAACACAGGTCATGGATCAGGATGTGGACTCACATCCCTGCATTACAATCTCTGCGCATGAACTGGAGGTTGTCCATGACTTTGTGTACCTTAGCTCAACGATCTCCGACACTCTTTTTCTTGATACCGAGCTAAACAAACGCATGGCTAAAGCAGCTACCATGTTTTCCAGACTCACAAAGAGAGTCTGGTCCAACAAGAAGCTGATGGAACATACCAAGATCCAGGTCTACAGAGCTTGCATCTTGAGTATACTTCTGTACTGCAGTGAGTCCTAGACTCTTCGCTTACAACAGGAGAGGAAACTGAATGCTTTCCCCATGCACTGCCCCTGACGCATCCTCGGTATCACCTGGCAGGACAAAGTTCCAAACAACACAGTGCTGGAACGAGCTGGAATCCCTAGCATGTATGCACTGCTGAAACAGATGCCTGAGTTTGGCTTGGTCTTGTCGTGAGGATGGGCGATGGCCAGATCCCAAAGGCTCTCCTCTATGGAGAACTTGTGCAGGGAAAGCGCCCTGCAGGTAGACCACAGCTACAATACAAGGATAGCTGCAAGAGGGATCTGAAGGCCTTAGGAATGGACCTCATCAGGTGGGAAACCTTGGCCTCTGAGCAGCCCGCTTGGAGGCAGGCTGTGCAGCATGGCCTCTCCCAGTTTGAAGAGACACTTGCCCAACAGATTGAGGCAAAGGTGCAAAGAAGGAAGGCCTGTAGCCAGGGAGACACACCAGGGACAGACTACATCTGCTCCCAGTGTGGAAGGGATTGTCACTCCCGAATTGGCCTTTTTAGCCACACTAGACGCTGTTCCAGAACCACTTTTCAGAGCGCGATACCATGGTCTTCCAAGACTGAAGGATGCCAATGAATGAATGTCCAGCAGTTCTCCAGATTCAAGTGTTTTTGTGTGACACCAAATAGGATTCTTTGGGTGTGTCATCCACATTTCTGCCCAACAGTCTCCTTGCCTGAGCTGGTCAGGGGGTTTCTGGGGGTCTTCATTGTGTTCATGGTGAAGCCCTTGGGATGAAGATAGCTCAGGATTTCATGGCCTCAAAGGCTATAAATCTATTTTTTTCCTCAGGATTCTGAATTCTGAGCCCTATTTTTGTGCTTTAGTGGTGTGATCACTGAATCTTGTCATGAACTTAGCTCTGCATGTGGATGTCTGCAGGTTTTAACTAGGAATGGAAGGGTATCAGGAAGTACATCTCCGTGGTAAAAGACTGACTTTGCAAACAAGGTTCCTGTTGCACATATCTTTCTTGCTGATGGTTTCATCTCCCTTTTGACAGGACTTGGCCTGGATATTTTCCTTTTTTCTTCGATTTGGCCTCATCTATGGGTCCCTGTTAGAAATAAAGAGTTTGTTGCTATACTTCCTATTATTCAGGTATGACAAAAGAAATCTCCTATCCAGCTGAAGTCAGGTATGGCTATCTTACTGAATGTGCTTAGATTTGCGTTAGTCACTAGCAGCCACCAGAAGATATAAAAGTACTGTAACTGAATGTTTACAATACTCAGTCATTCCAAGGATCATCATTTAATTCATCCTTCAAAACTCAGTAGTTTCCCATGCCAGAAATTAAGAGCTACGTCAGGGGCTGGCCAGATCAGGCCCATGCCCATAAGAGGACCCACCCTGTTGGCCAGTCCCCTGAACACTCCATCAAGCATGCATTGCAGCAGGGGTGCAAGTTGGCCGAGGTAGTCATGCTGATGCTGCACCAGACCTCCCTTCAGAAACTGGAGCATTCCCCAGAGGTCCCTGCATAGTTGTGGGATCTTCAGGGGATGCTCCCATTGACCAGTGGGGAAGAGAGGAGGAATCATTCCTGCTGTCCCCTGCCTATAAGCTTCTGAGGGTTCCAAGCAAGTGGGTTCCAATGTCTCCAGGGACCCTCTGCAGGGCTTTACATCCCAAGTCTCCAGCAGTCTAGCACTGGTACTGCCAGAAGAGGTTGGACTGTCCGAAACCTATATATAATTGTGCATCTTTTAAATGATCATTTTTTCCCACAGCCCCACCCATACAGACACAACATCTTAAGGAAATTTAATAGGAATGAGGTCCCATTCCCAGCTTCAATCTTTGGCAGGCCCTCGTAGGGCTGGAATTTCTGGTAACAGACCATGATTTAGGATGCAGTCCTAACTCCTAAATGACCTGGAGACAGGGTTGAGCAGTGAAGTGGCTAAGTTTGCAGACGACACCAAAATTTTCCGAGTGGTAAAGACCAGAAGTGATTGTGAGGAGCTCCAGAAGGATCTCTCCAGACTGGCAGAATGGGCAGCAAAATGGCAGATGCGCTTCAATGTCAGTAAGTGTAAAGTCATGCACATTGGGGCAAAAAATCAAAGCTTTAGATATAGGCTGATGGGTTCTGAGCTGTCTGTGACAGATCAGGAGAGAGATCTTGGGGTGGTGGTGGACAGGTCGATGAAAGTGTCGACCCAATGTACGGCGGCAGTGAAGAAGGCCAATTCTATGCTTGGGATCATTAGGAAGGGTATTGAGAACAAAACGGTTAGTATTATAATGCCGTTGTACAAATCGATGGTAAGGCCACACCTGGAGTATTGTGTCCAGTTCTGGTCACCGCATCTCAAAAAAGACATAGTGGAAATGGAAAAGGTGCAAAAGAGAGCGACTAAGATGATTACAGGGCTGGGGCACCTTCCTTATGAGGAAAGGCTACAGCGTTTGGGCCTCTTCAGCCTAGAAAAGAGACGCTTGAGGGGGGACATGATTGAGACATACAAAATTATGCAGGGGATGGACAGAGTGGATAGGGAGATGCTCTTTACACTCTCACATAATACCAGAACCAGGGGACATCCACTAAAATTGAGTGTTGGGCGGGTTAGGACAGACAAAAGAAAATATTTCTTTACTCAGCGCGTGGTCGGTCTGTGGAACTCCTTGCCACAGGATGTGGTGCTGGCGTCTAGCCTAGACGCCTTTAAAAGGGGATTGGATGAGTTTCTGGAGGAAAAATCCATTATGGGGTACAAGCCATGATGTGTATGCGCAACCTCCTGATTTTAGGAATGGGTTAAGTCAGAATGCCAGATGTAGGGGAGGGCACCAGGATGAGGTCTCTTGTTATCAGGTGTGCTCCCTGGGGCATTTGGTGGGCTGCTGTGAGATACAGGAAGCTGGACTAGATGGTCCTATGGCCTGATCCAGTGGGGCTGTTCTTATGTTCTTATGTTCTTATGTTCTTATGTAACTCGCTTTCCAGCACTGATATAAGGGCAATGTAGCTCTGAGGTAAGGGAACAGACATTCCCTTACTTTGAGGAGGCCTCTGTGAGTTACACCCAACTGTAGGATGCAGCACATGTCCCATTGGTACCGCTATGCCAGTGCTGGACAGTGGGTTAGGATTTGGGCCTTAGAATCTAACAGCCCAATTCTTTGCTTCCCTAGCACCTAGGGTACAGCGGCACCAAAATGGTCTCCTCAGGGTAAGGGAGCATTTGTTTTGAACATTTGTTCTCTCTCTGCTGTTCTAAAAGCTAAAATTGCCCTCCCCCTTGTTGATCTGCGTATGACATAGTGATTCAAACTGAGAGTCCATTTGCAGAAATCTTAGTGTAACAGCAGGAATCTGCAAGATAAAAAAAGGCATTTGCAGTTTGCTAGCTGAAAAGCATTGGAAGTCACATTTGTAAGCTAAAAAAAGACCCGGTTCAGCTTTTAAACCCTTTCCACTTTTCCACATTGCTCTGCACCCTAATACATGTCAAATGAGTGGGGGATGCCTAGATGTCTCATAGAACACAATGAGTTAACATGCATAGGCTTGTGCTGTAAATCTGTGTTTTCAGAGTCTTTTACCATTTTAGCAAAATACCTAGCATTAAGTAGGTAGAGGATATTTTTCTCAGCTGAATTGTCATAAAATATTATATGTTATGTATGACACTGCAGTTGTGATGTGTGAAGAGTAACCTCCATGTGGCCTAGAGAGCAGACTGGCCACCATTTGAAGGTGGTTATGCACTGCTCAGGCCATTAACTGCTCTGCACAATAAGGAAAATATCAGAGAGAACGTTACTCGGCAGAAGCAATGTTACTGAAAGGGTGTGATAATTGGGCCCTCCCATATCTTGAAAATATTATCAAGGTCTGCATTTTTTTGTTATCATTTGCAGCTAATTAATTTGTAGGTGAGAATATTTCTTATTTCTTGTCTTCACCTGCTTGATGACATCACTTCATGCTTAATGACATCACATCCCATCCCTCAGGAGGCACCATGAATGCTAACTTTGGCCTGCTGTATGAAATAAGTTTGACACCCATGTGCTAGAAGTAGGCTTGAATCCAAAGAGCTGCTTGGGCCTGCCTGTCATGTTACCACTGGGGACGCATGCAGGGAGGGTGCATACCTCTGGGGGTGTGTGTGTGGACCTGATTCGCTGATAAGTGAATCCACAGATACCAGGGCTGCCCTGTATAGGTGGCTTATTGAGCTATGCTGACCAGTAACAGTTTTATTTATCTATGCAGGATGGCAGAGAGCTCCTGGTTTGTCTGGGTATCACAAATGAATCACATACCCATGACTATAGATTATGATAAGCAATTGGACTGGTTTTCCACCCAGGTGAGGTCTTTTAACTCTAGCAACTATGTATAAAATGCACAGGATTACAGTATATTCTCACAAGAGTGTAGCAGTACATTTGATAAGCCTAGGTTGAGTAGAATGGGATTTGGATGGGAGGTCACTAAAAGAAAAAAAGCAGACACTGGCGCTTTCATGGACAGTTTTCCTGACATTGGAGCTTTTGTAGGACAGTTTTCTCCAAGCTCCTACCTGGGCAAAACACCTCAAATCCTACACACCAGAGCCAGCCCATCCATGAAACCAACTGCAGTGGTCTCCTCAGGCAGCAGATTTGTGGGGGTCCCCATCTCTATCCACCTCTTTGCCCCCTCTGCTTCTTTCTCCTTTGACCCCTGGATTGGAAAAGAAGTGGGGGACAAAGAGGCAGAGGAATTGAAGAGGTAAGTGCTGAGCTAGAGCACTGTAGACTGGGAGGAGCAGGGGGTGGCACCTTAATGGATAAGGGGCAGCATTTGACATACTGCCTCAAGCATCAGGAGGGCCTGCATTGACCCTGCTAAACATATTTACCTTGAAATAAGCCCCACTGAATTCTGTGGAATGTGCTCCAGAGTAAACGTGTTTAGGACTGGGCTACAAAATGCTAAAAAGTAGAATAGCAAGTTATATGAGACAGATACATGTTTGCCTTTAAGGGTCTGCCTCAGAATTCCTGCATGCTTCCATGTGGAAATATGGTCAAATTCCCAGTGGCCCTCACTGAATCTTCCCCAGAACAGACCTTCAGTTCTCCTAGTAGTCTGTAGAACTACGGTGAATTAGTAGATGGACAAGAGCCCCTTCCTGTGTAAGCATACCCATCTGGGCCTGAGGCTCATGGGAAAGAGGTATGGGGGGTGAGCTATAGGGCTGCTACAGGAACCCATTGATCTAACACAGCTGCCATCTGGGCAAGTCAAGAAAGCTGTTGCTGTGCTCAGACACTGCTCATTTCTTATTGCAGCTCCAGGCAACATGCAATGTGGACCAGTCCTTGTTCAACGACTGGTTTACTGGGCATCTGAATTTCCAGATTGAACATCAGTAAGTATTTTCCACACTATCCCCAGATTTTCCTCATGTAGTGAGATTCTCTCTGTAAGAAAATTCTCATGTGAAGAAGCCCTGAGCCATCTCTAGGCAGTGAATCCATGATTGATATGCTATTGGTGCTAACCCACAAGTATCAGGGGCAGCTTGAAATACTCTGTCTTCTTTTTGCCAGCCTGTTTCCCAGGATGCCTCGGCACAACTACTCAAAGGTGGCTCCTCTGGTGAAGTCCTTGTGTGCCAAACATGGCATTGAGTACAAGTGCAAGCCTCTGCTGACAGCTTTTGCTGACGTTTTGCGGTACGTATCAGTGACAAGAGAAATGTGGTACAATGATAAAGGTTTGGAGGTCCAGTAGAGAAGACAGGAGGCATTTCCCAGTGTGGATCTTCTGGGTTTTTGCTCGCCTGATCCTGAGCAAGCTCTCTTGTTTGATTGACTTTTGTAGAAGTATTACCCTTTCCTCTTCTCTTCTTTTTCCCTCTGCAGCTCTTTGAAGGATTCGGGAGAACTGTGGCTGGATGCCTATCTGCACAAATAAGAACTGGTCCGGTCTCCTCCTCCTGGAAGACTTCTCTCACATTAGCAGATTGATTGGTGGGGGTTACAAAATCACCTAAGGCAGACTTCCATGATTGTCCTTAACTGCTTATAGCACCATTCTACCGTTTTATATTATCTAGGCCTTGGATAAATTGAACTGAAATTTGGTGAATACCCTCAGCAGAGATGACCGTTTGGCATGGCATCTATACCCTTACCTATTAGGTGCCAGTTGGAGACTATTTTATTGGGGTGGGGGTTAAGCTGAATGTTCTAATGATCTGTGGTTAAGTTAATGCTGCTAGTTGTTGATTAAAAGTTTTGACTTATTGCTAACGAGGTGTAAAGGAAAGCTGGAGAGCAAAATGGACATTGGGCCTAGTGATTCACAGTGGCACTCTTTTCTCTTCCACTCTGCTTACTGGATGAACTGGCAAAAAGCTGGGAACAGTACTTTTGCGGCTGTTGCCTAAGGCTAGGAAGCCCAGACAGAAGGAGGTTGTCCTGGAGAAGCAGCTTGGGTGAATTATGAGAACCTCCAAATTGAGGGGGTTCCTTTCAGAAGCTAAAGAGTAGCAAAACTGGAGCAGTCTGGTAAGTAAGGCAACTCATTCCATTCTAAGCGGACTGAACTCTGGCAGTCACAAACATAGAAGAAAAAAGGTTCTGTTTTTTTTAAAAAGACATTAGATTCTTAATAAAATAATATAATAGTAAAGCTGACAAAACAAGGGAGGTTAGTAATGGGATAAAACAAGATATTGACCAATGACCCAAAACAGGAAAAAGGACTAGGTGGGCAGCCGAGATTGGCAAGGAGGTTAACATGCAGAAAGAGTGGACATGGCTTTCATGAAGCAGCAGCTGCTTCCATTGACCACCCTGGGCAATATACAAGGGGTGCATTTCTGCTCTTTTATCTTGGGACTGGTCAGCTGGAGGTTACCTGAGTTTCTGCAGTGGTGTAGCTAGCGAGGGGCGGGGGGTGGTCCGCCCCAGGTACCACCCTTGGGAGGGTGACACCACAAATGACCCAATGTCGCTAACATCGCAAAGGTTAGGAGTAACCCCATCAGGTCATATACCTTTGGATGCGGAATTTCCAGTGGAATGCAATGCAAAATACCAGAAATGAAATATCTCAATATAAATGAAATATACAAGGGCTGGTTTCTGCTCTTTTATCAGGGGGACTGATCAGCTGGGGGTTACATGAGTTTCTGTGTCTCTCTGCCTGGAATTCACATGGTCCAGTGAGCCAAGTCCAATTCAGATGCCTTGGTTTCTCAGTCAAAGTCATTCTCAGATAAAACATAGCAGCCAGGATCATGGTCCTGCATCAGGATGGGCTCAGCAGCCTTCTCAGAATGCTGAGGTACCTCAAAAGCCTTGGATTGAGCTTCAAAGGGTCCCAAAGGAGGAGACAAAAGTAAAAATTGACATTTTCACCACAGTTTTAATGTTATGTTCAAAATGGCACATAGCATATTGGATGGAAAAGCACAATAAAAATATTTAAAATTTAAAGTTTTTTTTTCCGTTTTTCTTTGCAAGCAACTAAAATTTCACAATGAACAGTTAGAATAAACTTTGTGTATGTGATGAGTAAACTTAACCAGGATTTTTATTAAGTGAGAGATCTTGGAAGGAAGTTAGAATGATTTATATCAGTGCTTCTCAATGTTTTTACCTACCACCCGATCCACTTTGTCGGCCATGGTGGCTGCATTGCGCCCCAGAATATGTATATATATAATTATTACCCCCGTGGGGCACCACTGAAGAAAGGCAAGAAGAACAAGAAAGCTTATTGGCTTTATCTCATGTACACAGTATTTTTCCCACCTTTTTCCACATTTTCCAACCAGAGCAAATTCAGCACAGTAAGTGTGGCTGCCTGAGTGCACCCAGTGCAGCATTAAAAATTTGGGCACATGCTGTGTAATGAGCAGCAAAGAAATCAAGCAAATTAAAAACTGCTGCAGTGCTTTCTTTATTATTATTTAAATGTTTTTCAAAAATATATGGTAACTTTACGTGTGCCACTTAGAAAGTGCCGCATGCCACAAGTAGCACTGTGCCACAGGTTGGCCACCCCTGAGGTAGATCATGTCAGTTTTCTGGGTCCTTTCTGTCCATTTGCAAAATCCTTTGGCCAGTGCAACTATCTCATGGACAAAGCAAGCAGATGGAGCAGCATTGTGTCTCCATCTGCAGGACATTAGTGGTAATTACACTTTTGGGAACCTTTCCATGATACTTAGACTTCCATTTTCCCTCAGCCTCCTATCTCTGTTGACTCCCTTCTTCTGCTACTGCTGTTTCAACTTTTAAATAAAACTGGATCAATTCGACCTCAGTCTGCCTTTTCCCTGGCTACGGGGTAATTATGAATTTCATGTCTCCACACTGCAGATGCTACCGTGTGGGAAGGAGGATTTTAAAAGGAACTGAGCTGGCAGCCCAATCCTATCAACATAAGAACAGCCCCACTGGATCAGGCCATAGGCCCATCTAGTCCAGCTTCCTGTATCTCACAGCGGCCCACCAAATGCCCCAGGGAGCACACCTGATAACAAGAGCCCTGCATCCTGGTGCCCTCCCTTGCATCTGGCATTCTGACATAGCCCATTTCTAAAATCAGGAGGTTGCACATACACATCATGGCTTGTAACCCATAGTGGATTTTTCCTCCAGAAACTTGTCCAATCCCCTTTTAAAGGCATCCAGGCCAGATGCCGTCACCACACATGTGGCAAGGAGTTCCACAGACCAACCACATGCTGAGTAAAGAAATATTTTCTTTTGTCTGTCCTAACTCTCCCAACACTCAATTTTAGTGGATGTCCCCTGGTTCTGGTGTTATGTGAGAGTGTAAAGAACATCTCTCTATCCACTTTATCCTTCCCATGCATAATTTTGTATGCCTCAATCATGTCCCCCCTCAGGTGTCTCTTTTCTAGGCTGAAGAGGTCCAAACGCTGTAGCCTTTCCTCATAAGGAAGGTGCCCCAGCCCAGTAATCATTTTAGTCACTCTCTTTGCACCTTTTCCATTTCCACTATGTCCTTTTTGAGATGTGGCGACCAGAACTGGACACAATACTCCAGGTGTGGCCTTACCATAGCTTTGTACAACAACATTATAATATTAGCTGTTTTGTTCTCAATAACTTTTCTAATGATCCCAAGCATAGAATTGGCCTTCTTCACTGCCACTGCACATTGGGTCGACACTTTCATCGACCTGTCCACCACCATGCCAAGATTTCTCTCCTGATCTGTCACAGACCACTCAGAACCCATTAGCCTATATGTGAAGTTTTGATTTTTTGCCCCAATGTGCATAACTTTACACTCACTTACATTAAAACGCATCTGTCATTTTGCTGCCCATTCTGCCAGTTTGGAGAGATCCTTCTGGAGCTCCTCACAATCACTTCTGGTCTTCACCACTCAGAAAAGTTTGGTGTCATCTGCAAACTTTGCCACCTCACTGCTCAACCCTGTCTCCAGGTCATTTATGAAGAGGTTGAAGAGCACTGGTCCCAAGACAGACCGCTTGGGGCACACCGCTTTTCACCTCTCTCCATTGTGAAAATTGCCCATTGACACCCACTCTCTGTTTCCTGGTCTTCAACCAGTTCTCAATCCAGGAGAGAACCTGCCCTCTAATTTCCTGACTGTGGAGTTTTCTCAGTAGCCTTTGATGAGGGACCGTGTCGAAAGTCCAGATATATAATGTCCACGGGTTCTCCCGCAACCACATGCCTGTTGACCTTTTCAAAGAATTCTAAAAGGTTTGTGAGGCAAGACTTACTCTTACAAAAGCCATGCTGATTCTCTCTCAGCAAGGCTTGTTCGTCTATGTGTTCTGAGATTCAGGCAGCCTATGCCACAGTACGTGACCGAAAAACAGCCACTGTATCCCATGGTCCAGGGAGGCAACCGGGGATCTCCTTGAGGTAAGAGATCGCTTGAGGTAAGAGATGTTCCCTTACCTCATGTTGAGCCCCGGCAGCCTCATTGGGTCTACTCTTATCTGAATCAGCTCAACCTCTGGCACAGATCCAAGTCGACCTGTATAGGGCTTTCAGGCATGAGGGGGGTGGAATAGGATCTGACAGCAGCTTCCTTTGTGATCCCTGCTCCCTCTCAGGCCTGAACCACTCTCCTTCCCATCCTCCTCCTGCCCAGTTTTGCAGCTGTGGCAGACTCTTTCAGCATGGATGCCACTGAATTGATCAAGCAAACACTAGGGGCCCTTCTCTACAAATTTAGCTGGAACTGGAATGAACACATCATGGCATGTCTTGTTTGGCATTTCACTTGCCTGCCCACTAGATGGCGCTCTGTGCTGGTAGGAAATTCTTAAGCAGTAACTTGATTGAAAAAAGGCAGCTGTCAGTGCCACATTCACCCCATAAAGGAGAGAACCAGATGCATCACTTCTCAGGTGTACTGTATTCAAATCTGCAAGACATTCACATGTGCATTTTGAGGACTGGGGAACAAGTTTTTCCACCTGCATTCCTAGCATATTGTTGACAGTAGTTCACCTCGCTCATTGTCATCTGAACCCCCACCTAGATTTGGAGTTCTTCTGAGGTGATTTTGCATGGGCATCCACCCCAGCCAAAGGGGTTCTTACAATGGGATCAGGAAGGAGGACTGGCAGAGAATCCATGAACAGAATCTGAGTTAGGAGAGACAGAGGGGGTGAGGAAGAGACTAGACAGGAGAGGAGGCTGCCTCCGGGGCTGCACATGTTTACTTGAGCTCCGTTTAAAAACTTCCTTTTTTCCTGTTTATGAGTGCCTTCTTACAATATTTTCTTTTCTGCGGCACCTCTGAATGCAGTTTTGCAAGCCAAGTGTTTTGGTTTGCAAATGTCCCTATTGGGGATAAGAAATCAGTTTTTATCTGTAAGTATGAAGAAACGAAGTAAACGACAGTGAACCAGCCCAGCTGCCTCCGGGGAAACCGCCCTGAAGAAGAAACGCAGCGTCAAGGTCTCTAAACAGCTGCTGTTATCGGAATGTCCACTTAATCATGGAAAAGTGAGTAAGACTGTGGAATTAATCTCAGAGGGTGCTGAGGTGGTAGAAGAAGGGAGTCAAACATTAAGTCAACCTGGAGAGAGGAGTGAGACGCCATTATCCTCCGGTGTTTTCAAGGGGGCGGTGAAATCCAGCTCTGTGTGTAATGCAGCTACCAGCACAGATAATTTGGAATGGATAGGTCTCAAGGAACTAAAAGCCCTGTCTGGCAAACAATGTGCTCTTATCTCACAAACTCTGCTTACTATCTTCAGAGGCCAGCAGGCTATGGCCTGTAAGTTAGAGGCTTTGTGTCGTCAGTTGAAAACACTCACAGTGAAGGACAGGCCTCCCTGTGTGGGTGACATTCCTGCTGTTTCCTCAACGTCGGAAGTGAAGACGGGAAGAAGATTGCAACCTTGCAAGATCTCCCTCTCCATTTTTCAAAGCCAGCTAAACTATGGCAGATGGCACACAAAATTCAGAGCAAAATCTTCTCTGAGCAGTCTTCTACGCTGTGATTTGCACGAAGTGGACTTGCAGAATGTGACCAAATTAAGGTCTTCTCCCAATTGGCAAAATATCCTGCTGTCTTTTCGACAGGATGTTATACCTCAAATGCTTCTTAAGTCATCTTCTCTTTTACATCATTTTGGAATACGACCTAAGAAAGTCTATTATGAGCCTCCCATTATTGCTTTTACCCAATCTCAGGGAGTTAGACATCCCGATACAGTTAGGGCAGAGGTTTCTCCTATTAGGCCTAGAACTTTTGAGCATCTGGATTCACAACTCTTGGACCCCACTTCTGAATTTCAATTGAAAGAGTCATTTTCAGAGCTAGCTTTGCTAGAACAGGAACGTTTGATTTCTGCCTTGAAAGAGCTGGTGCAAGACTTTGAAAACATACAAGACACATCAGCTTCTACTCCTTTCCAGAAACAGGATGTTTCTCCAGAAGATTCGATGGATATGGAGGTAGCTGCAAAGCAACCTACTCCTAGGACTCTTCATCCAGACCTACAGTGTCTAATGGACTTTAAAGAACAGTCCATGATATCTTCTCTTTCTTCAACTTCTCTGTTACTCCCTTCTCAGGTTGGAGAGAATACCCTGGATGAAGTAAAGTCTGCATCTGTTGCCCATGGCTTGGTGCTCCTATCTGCACAAAGTGGATGTCAAACCCCTGGATTAATAGAAACTGATATTTTACAGCAAAGTCATCTATCTAGTAATTTGACTGTGTTGGAAGCTGATGAACCTTCATCTGGCAATGATCAGACAATTTTGGATTATCCAGCTCAGGGTACTCAGTGTTCTCCAAAAACTGCAAACTTGTATCCTGTTGTGGAGTTGGGCTCAAGCCCAGTTGGGATCCAAAGAGTTTCCAATGGGGTTCCCTGTAGAAATGTGGGGGCTGTGACCCCAGTATTGAATCCCTGTGTGGCAGCCGATATTAGTTTTACCATCTCCTCTGTTGCAAATAGTCAGGCTCCTTCAGTGGGTATTTGACCCGAGTGCAGCTAATGTACTTCATCTTGTTTCATGGAATGTGGCGGGGTGGGCCGGGAAATTTGGGCAGTCTGATTTTTTTGATTTTGTCAAGAAATGGGATGTTTTATGTTTTCAGGAAGTCTGGCTTTCCTCTCCCCCCCCCCCCCAAGTAGATGGCTTTAGAGCTTTCTTAACCCCAGCGGTCCCTGGTTTGGGAAGGGGCAGACTTAAGGGGGGATTACTTTCATTGGTTTCTACGAATTCGTCTATTGTAGTGGAATCCTTGCCCGCTTTTGACCGTTATACTCTGGTGGTAAAACTTAATTTACAGCCAATTCCCTTAATTTTGGTAAATGTGTACTTCCCGCCATTTGTGGGTTTAACCACCTTAAGGCAAATATGGATCAATTTTGAGAAGCATCTCGGGGAGATCCAAGAGGCATATCCTTCTGCTCAGGTGGTCATTTTGGGGGATTTTAATGGTAAAATGGGCAGAAATGATTTGGAACTTTTTACAAAATTTGGAGCTTTCCCCCCGTCTTTTTCTGACCCTCCTCCATTGCGCAAACATGTTTCTAACGATTGTAGGTGTAATCGTCAGGGCTTATTTTTGGCCCAATGCTGCATAAAGCAAGATCTAATAATCCTTAACGGCTCATGGCCAGAGGATCACCCAGCAGTGTGTTCCTTTTGGAAGGGGACTAAACCCTCACTTCTAGATTATGTGGCTATTTCTAGGTCGTTGCTACCAGATTTGTTGGATTTTAGGGTACTCAGTAGATCAGAGAGCGACCATCTCCCTTTATCGCTCAAATTGTCAACAGTTGAGCAGTTTAAGTCAAGAGAGATCCATCACCCTACTGACCATTTAGGTCCTGTGACAAGTTGTGTGAAATGGACCAGTCATGTTAGTGCTAAAATTCAAGGGCTTTTGAGTTGTGAGCGGGTAATGGGCTTTAGGGATGCAATTATAGCTAAGGAAGGTGATCCTTTGTCACATTATAATAATGTTGTTGCTGCCTTAAAACCTTTTTTAAGTAATTATACGCGCAACAATATTAGTCTGAGAAGTAGATCTTATGACTGGTATGATTCTGAATGTAGGATCCTGAAGAAGCAGGTTACTGCTGCTTTGATTATGGCGAGAGAATCTCAATTGGAGGTTCATTATGTGCATTTAAAAAATTTTAAAAAACAATTTAAGGAAACTATTAAATTTAAGAAGGAAATCTTTATAAAGAAAAACTGGGAAGATTTAATTAGTGCAGCTAATCAGAAAAATACATCTCTCTTCTGGCACATAATTAATCCACTACTGAAGGTGTTTCCCTCGGGAGACCCAAATTATATTACAGCATCAGAATGGGTGGAACATTTTCAGGGGATTTATGCATCGGAAGAACCCCCTTGTCCAGATTTAAGATCTAAATTACTAGCTGAAGATCTTCCATCTTGGGAACCTGTAACCAGTGAGGAGGTTGTCTCTCTTATTAGGAGAGTTAAAAGTGGAAAAGCTCCAGGGGAAGATTTTATTAGAAGTGATTTGCTTAAAGAACATCAGGATTGGTGGGCTCCAACTTTGGCTGCCCTATTTTCGTATATTGATGAAACAGCCAATATGCCTTCTGATTGGGGTTGGGCGATTATAGTTCCCATTTATTAAAAAGGAGGTCATGAAATTCCCTCAAATTACAGGCCTATTAGCTTGCTCAATGTCATCAGTAAACTTTATGCCTTGCATCTGAGAGAGAAGCTATTGGCCTGGATGGAATCTCAAGACATTATAGCCAATATTCAGGCAGCCTTTTGCCCTGGAAGATCACACCTTGATCAGACTTTAGTGCTGCAATTTCTTGTCGAAAAACATCTGGCCACTAGGGGTTCTAGACTTTTTGCAGCCTTTGTTGATTTCAAGGCTGCTTTTGACCTAATTCCTAGATCAAGGCTATGGGATAAGTTTGCAGCCTCGTCCATTGACCGTCGATTATTGCTGCTTATGGTTAGCTTGTACAGCAATTCTGGCATAAGGATTAGGTGTTCATCTAATGGTCATCTAACAAATCCAATTTTGGTTAATAAAGGGGTTAGACAGGGTTGTGTTCTTGCCCCTCTCTTATTTAACTTTTATATAAATTCACTGATCACTTCTTTTGATGATCTGGCCTTATATCCTCCAAAGCTTGCTGATCGTCATGTTCCTGTTTTGGCATATGCCGACGATGTGCTTATATTATCAAGAACACAGGTCGGCATGAGGAGGGCTCTTCGCCATCTAGCCCTGGTCAGTTCACAGGAGGAATTAATTATAAATTCTGATAAAACAAAGGTGCTGTTTTTTGCTAGACGTTATAAGGCCTTTCGATGGCTCCTAAATGGGAAACCCATTGAGCAGGTTAAAATAATAAAATACCTGGGGGTGATCTTTCATTATCAAGGAGGCCGTTTGGCCCACAAAAACTATGTCAGTCAATCAGCTCAGAAAACATCTGGTGCCATTTATCATTTTTATTCATCCAAAGGCGCCAAATTTCTCCCTGCGGCTTTAAGGCTGCACACTGCTAAAACTAGGGTTCAATTGCTCTATGGCTCTGAGATCGCCCCATATTTAAATACCAGGTCTTTGGAGGTGATCCAGACCAAATTTTTGCGCCAATTGATGTATGTTCCCCGATGTGTGCCAAACACTGTGGTCAGGTTGGAATCCGGTACCCCAAGTATAGAGATGTCGATGTGGCTAAATGCCTTACATTATTTTTTGAAGATTCTCTCATGACAGGATAACTTTACTTATTTGATCTTTTCGGATCCTTTTGTAGGCACCTGGGAAAAAAGGTGCTTGGATCATTTCAAACTCTGCAGTCTCTCCCCAGAGTCTTTAATGATGATGAGCCCGGGAGACGCAAAAGAAATTTTGCGTCAGAGGTTGGTAGACCTTGAATTGAGATCTGCGAGAGCCAGACTTTCTGTGTATGTTTTTCTTGGGGATCAAGCTTTTGCATTTTCTCCTGCTAGATATTTTTATAATATTGTTATACCTAAATTTAGGATTGCTTTTACTAAAGCTAGGTGTAATGCACTTTTATCAGCAGTTCTTTTGGGGCGTTATGCAAGGCGTCCCTATTCAGAGAGACTGTGCCCCTGCCCTCAAAATGTGGTGGAGACAACTGCCCACATTGTTTTGCAATGTCCATACTATGACGATTTGAGATCTAAATTTATCTCCCCGATCTTCGGTATTGAAACGGGGATGCAGGTGGAGGAGCAGCTTGCTTTTCTGCTTTCTGATGTTTACTCGGATATATCACTCAGGGTTACCCGCTTCTGTTATGCTGCACAGTTGGTAAGGAAGAAAATTGAGAGTGTAAATCTCTGATTTTATGATTTTACATATGTGTAACGGGGTGTTGGTTTTAATTCTGTGTATTTTGTTTTGTTGTTTGTGACGAGCTGGTCGGATGACCGTAAATAAAGTATCTATCTATCTAGACAGGAGAGGAAACTGTATTGGCTTGTTGTAAGATGAATCAGAGGAAGGCATGGAATAAAGGCAGACAATAATCATGGAGAATGTCTACAGAAGAGCTAGGCTCAAGCATGCCTAGAAAACTGAGAAGAAAAAGAACTTCATGGGCAATCTTTGATATTGCCAATGAATTGGCAATTGACATTTATAATAAAATTGATAAAAAATGTGAAAATGACTGCAGGATGGACACTTTAAGAAAGAAAACGAAGGTCTCATCTAGCTGCACAGGATCAGGCCCTTGCAACAAGTAATGTCAAAGCAAAGATTCAGAAGACCAGTGACAGCTGCAAATGTTGACTTTTCAAGATGAACGATGAAGCAGTCAACACCCTGCTCAGTGCCTGTAGTAAGATAGCCCAAACTGACTGCACAAAAGAACGTCATGACGGAGTTGCAGGTATGGTCCACTGGAATATTTTCAAACAATACAATTTACCTTCATGCCCAAATTCCTAGGATCATAAACCTGATAAAATCACTGAGAAAAACCAAGCAAAGATCCTCTGGAACTTTCGATTACAGTTAGATAAACATAGAACACAATACACCAGATATAACAGTAGTTAACAAAAAGAAAAATCAGGTTTGGATAATTGATATTGCAATCTCAGGTGACAGTAAAATTGGAGATAGAGAACATGAGAAGATCACAAGATATCAAGAACTGAGAACAGAACTTGGGCATTCCTGGAAGAAGAAAGTCAGTGTTGTGTCAATTGTCATTGGAGCCCTTGGAGCAGTGCCTAGAAGTCTGAGGAAACACCTTGACATTCTTGGGCTTGAACCAATTACACCAGCTTAGCTCCAGAAAACAACATTACTACTTGAAACAATAAGAATCCTACCATATCGCTGTGATTCCCAGGATCTTCACTATAGTCTGGAATGCAGACTACAACCAGCCCAGCATAGGCTATGTTAAAGTCTATAGTAATAATAATAACAGAAGGAATAGAATTGCCCAATGGAAACAATATTAAGAACTTGGATGCAGTGGTGCAGCTAGGTCATTTGAGACCCGGGCCCATAAATTTTTGCCACCCCTACGACCACCAGCCAATGACCATGCATACTCGCCTATAAGTCAAAGGATTGATGCCTAAATATTGACCCTGAAAACCTGGGTCGACTTGTTGGCAACCTTCAGTCTCGAAAGACTATGGTATCGCACTCTGAATGGTGGTTCTGGAACAGCGTCTAGTGTGGCTGAAAAGGCCAATTCGGGAGTGACAATCCCTTCCACACTGGGAGCAAGTGCAGTCTGTCCCTGGTCTGTCTCCCTGGCTATGCGCCTTCCTTCTTTGCCTCTTTGCCTCAGACTGTTGGCCAAGTGTCTCTTCAAACTGGGAAAGGCCATGCTGCACAGCCTGCCTCCAAGCGGGCCGCTCAGAGGCCAGGGTTTCCCACTTGTTGAGGTCCACTCCTAAGGCCTTCAGATCCCTCTTGCAGATGTCCTTGTATCGCAGCTGTGGTCTACTTGTAGGGTGCTTTCCTTGCACAAGTTCTCCATAGAGGAGATCCTTTGGGATCCGGCCATCATCCATTCTCACGACATGACCGAGCCAACGCAGGCGTCTCTGTTTCAGCAGTGCATACATGCTAGGGATTCCAGCTCGTTCCAGGACTGTGTTGTTTGGAACTTTGTCCTGCCAGGTGATGCCGAGGATGCGTCGGAGGCAGCGCATGTGGAAAGCGTTCAGTTTCCTCTCCTGTTGTAAGCGAAGAGTCCATGACTCGCTGCAGTACAGAAGTGTACTCAGGACGCAAGCCCTGTAGACCTGGATCTTGGTATGTTCCGTCAGCTTCTTGTTGGACCAGACTCTCTTTGTGAGTCTGGAAAACGTGGTAGCTGCTTTATCGATGCGCCTGTTTAGCTCGGTATCGAGAGAAAGAGTGTCGGAGATCATTGAGCCAAGGTACACAAAGTCATGGACAACCTCCAGTTCATGCTCAGAGATTGTAATGCAGAGAGGTGAGTCCACATCCTGAACCATGACCTGTGTTTTCTTCAGGCTGATTGTCAGTCCAAAATCTTGGCAGGCCTTGCTAAAACGATCCATGAGCTGCTGGAGATCTTTGGCAGAGTGGGTAGTGACAGCTGCATCGTCGGCAAAGAGGAAGTCACGCAGACATTTCAGCTGGACTTTGGACTTTGCTCTCAGTCTGGAGAGGTTGAAGAGCTTTCCGTCTGATCTGGTCCGGAGATAGATGCCTTCTGTTGCAGTTCCAAAGGCCTGCTTCAGCAGGACAGCCAAGAAAATCTCAAACAAGGCTGGCGCAAGAACACAGCCCTGCTTCACTCTGCTTCAGATGTCAAAGGGGTCTGATGTGGAGCCATCAAAGACAACAGTGCCCTTCATGTCCTTGTGGAAAGATCTGATGATGCTGAGGAGCCTGGGTGGACTTCCGATCTTGGGGAGAATCTTGAAGAGGCCGTCTCTGCTGACCAGGTCGAAAGCCTTCGTGAGATCTATGAAGGCTATAAAGAGTGGCTGTCGTTGTTCCCTGCATTTCTCCTGCAGTTGTCTAAGGGAGAATACCATATCGGTGGTGGACCTGTTGGCTCGGAAGCCACACTGCGATTCTGGATAGACGCTCTCTGCAAGTACCTGGAGCCTCTTTAGTGCAACTCGGGCAAACAACTTTCCTACAACGCTAAGGAGAGAGATGCCAATGTAGTTATTGCAGTCACCCCTGTCGCCTTTATTCTTGTACAGCGTGATGATGTTTGCATCCCTCATGTCTTGTAGTACTCCACCTTCTCTCCAGCAAAGACAGAGGATTTCATGCAGCTCAGTGACGATGATCTCTTTGCAGCACTTTAGGACTTCAGCAGTGATGCTGTCTTTTCCAGGTGCCTTGCCAAAGGCAAGGGAGTCCAGGGCCACGTTAAGTTCTTCTAGGGTTGGTTCACTGTCAAGCTCCTCCAGCACAGGCAGGCACTCAATGTTGTTCAGTGCTTCTTCGGTGACTACATTTTCTCTGGAATATAGCTCAGAGTAGTGCTGCACCCAGCGTTCCATCTGCTGCGCCCGATCCTGGATGACCTCGCCTGTGGCAGACTTCAGAGCGGCAATTTTCTTCTGTGTTGGACCTAGGGCCTGCTTGATACCATCATACATCCCCTTGATGCTGCCCGTGTCAGCTGCTATCTGTATCTCGGAACAGAGCTGGAGCCAGGAGTCGTTAGCACATCTCCTGGCAGTCTGCTGGACTTTGCTGCGAGCAGCTTGGAGGACCTGCAGGTTGCGCTCGCTGGGACAGGCCTTGTATGCTGCATGAGCTCTCCTCTTTTCCTCAATGACTGGTGTCAACTCCTCAGAGTGGGCTTCAAACCAGTCTGCCATCTTGTTGGTCTTCTTGCTGAATATGGACAAGGCGGTGTTGTAGATGGTATTCTTGAAATGTTCCCATCTGTTGGATGCATTTGCGTCGGCCGGGCCTGGAAGAGATTCCTCAAGCGCTCGTGCAAATTCCTCCACTTTTCTCTGATCCCGGGTCTTGCTGGTATCAATGTGAGGTCTTCCTTCCTTTTTCGTGTGACACAGTCGCTTTGTTTGCAGTTTCACTCTGCTGCACACCAGGGAGTGGTCAGTGTTGCAGGCAGCACCCTGATAACTGTGTGTGATCTTGATGCTGGGAAGGCTGGAGCGTCTGGTGAGGATCAGGTCGAGCTGGTGTCAGTGCTTTGATCTTGGGTGTCTCCAAGAGACTCTATGTTGGGGCTTTGTGTTGAAGAACGTGTTGCTGACACAGAGACTGTGATGACAGCAAAACTCTAGCAGGCGTTGGCCATTTTCGTTCATCCTCCCAGTGCCGAACTGACCTAAGCAAGTGGGCCATGAACTGTTATCAGCACCAACTCTAGCGTTGAAATCGCCAAGGATGAACAATGGCTCTTTTACAGGGATCATCTTGATAGTGGTGGCCAGGTCATCATAGAATTTGTCTTTGGCTTCTGCTGGAGATGACAGAGTCGGTGCATAAGCACTGATGAGAGTGACAGGTCCTGCTGATGACTGGAGCTGCAGGGACAAAATTCTTTCACTTCCCACAGTAGGTGGGATGATGGATTTCAGCAGGGTATTTCTGATCCCAAAGCCAACGCCATGTTCCCTGGTTTCGTTTGGTGGTTTTCCCTGCCAGAAAAATGAGAAATTTCTCTCCTTGACAGATCCGGAATCTGGCAGCCTCGTCTCTTGTAGGGCGACGATGTCCATCTGCAGTCTGCTCAGCTCCATGTCGATGACAGCTGTTTTACGTGCATCGTCTATTTCTTGCAGGTCATCAGAGAAGCCAGGTGTCATTGTCCTAACGTTCCAGGTGCCCAGCTTTAGGGCAGGAGTTTTCTGTTTTCTGTTGCATGGTGCAGAGTTGTCGATCCGCTTGTCGGTTTTCACCCTAAACCCCACGCACCCCATGAGGTTAACGGACCGTGGCGAGGCAACACCTTACTGGCTGGGGACTGCCCAGCTTAAGGCGGGTGGTAGCTGCCCAATGAGATGCAATGATCTCTCCCACTGTCAGAAGCAGCCCCTGGCGTCATGCTCTACGCCAATCGAGCAAAGACTTATAACCGGTAAACTGCTGCTTCCCGTGTTGTGCTGACGCCGTATGGCGAAGTTGGAGTGTCCTCTACAGTGCGCGAAGCCTGGGTAAAGAAGGTATGAAGGATAGGCTGTTACCCATGCAGCAAATCCCCCCTCTCCACGTCGCTGGAATGGTCCAATGGAAAGGCAGAAGCCAATACGGTTAGTTCCAGCGGTGTCGCAGGAGTTGCCAGAGCGTGACTGTGTACAGCCGCGAACTGCCTCAGGGACTCCGGCTCCTGATTTTGCCTCGAGGTTGACGCCTGAAGCCTTTTTCACAACTGGATATAGCCACAAGGCAGTGGAGGTTTGAGGTCAGAGTTTCCTTCTCTTAGATGAGCTGCCTTCCTAGGCTGACGAGTCGCATCTACTCGATATTGCAGAGGCAGAGCAATAGTTCCGTTTGCCTGCTCCCTGCTCTCCCTCTGCAATCCCTCCCCCTCCCCCTCTGCAAACTTCCGTTTTCCTGCTCCCTGCTCACCCTCTGCAATCCCTCCCTCGACTTATACAGTGACTTATACACTCGACTTATACAGTCGACTTATACAGTTAATAAAGCAGCGAATAAAGCAGTAAATACACTCGACTTATACAGTCAACTTATACAGTGAATAAAGCAGAAGCCTCCAGGAAGCTTTGGGGAAGCTGAGCAGCTGTCTGGTGAAATACGGAGTGGGACTGGGCTGAGAAACAGGACACAAGGTGGAAGAAAAAGGATTTTTTACTAGTAACCATGGTATTCACAGGCAGCCATTTTGGTTTCTTCTCCAAACAGGAAGAGAAATGAAGGCATTTATGGGAATTGTAGGCTGTAGAAGGTTACTGCTATGGAAGTGATAGAAAGATTTTGAGATTCTTTTTCTGACGCACTGCTAAAGCAGTCAAAGATCTTTAGAAAGGTTTGGAAGCTTTATTCTTTACAATTGCAGTTCAAATGACAAACCAATTACCGATTTTTCAGGATACAAGAGTCCCATCTGTCTGCCACACAGTCTTGTCTTCCAAAAAACCACACCCGAAAATCAAGAGTTTTATAGGTCTGTCAATAAGTTGCCCATGTGACACTATACTCGTATGTCACTTACACATATAGTATTATGTGTACTATATTGGGCCTATTCTGACAGCTTTTGACTCTCGGCACTGGACTTTTGCACATTATTCCCAAATTAGGAGGTCACTCTGCCCTGACCATTTTATCAGCATCCTTCTGACACGTTGCTGGCCCACGGCCAACTGAGGCCTTGGTCACAACATGTTTTTCACTTTATTCTGCTGCACATGCAGGCTGAAGCTGAAACTCTGGCTGCAGCCATGATACTAGGCCTTCACTGTATGCCTGCATAGTTTCTGTTCATTCCTGGCCTTTTTGGTGGACCTAACTCATGTTCATTAAATGAATATAAGATTGTGAATGTAGGTGTATATGGGAACGGGTGAAAAACACTAATTTCTCCCACAGAAGTGCAGCACTTACTCCTCACAAAGCCTCCTCACAACTCCCACAAGCACCTCCAACTCCCTCTTAGTTTGGAGAAGGGAAAATGCCTCCTTTCTTTTTCTTTTTGCTGCTGCCTCAGAACAGTTCCTGGCATGTCCTTTTCAAAGGCTTTCACACCCCCTCAATTTAGGGGTCTGGTTTTTAAAACACCAGGATGGAATCCTCATTTCCATCAGAAACAAAGTCGCAGGCTGCAGTTTGGTGCACCATTACTTAATAACACCCAGGGAAAGCAATGGGTCCACTTCTGAATAAGTATGGTTGCAACTATATGCCGCTGCACTTGCTCCTGCACATTCCTTTTTGCTTGTCTCTCTGCTGTGAATTGAATTGCACACTCCCAGTTATGTGTTTTATGTTACATGTTGAGCCTCTGGCTTCACACACCAAGCACCTTAAAGAAGAATTTGATTAATGGTTCTACTGGTGTGTGGTTTACGATGCACTTACTTGTGAGTAAGTGCTTGCTTGCTTACTTGTGAGTAAGAGCCCAAGGTACAGGCACTTGGAAAAATAAATCAGAGGAGGATAAAGTGGAAAGCAAGTTTTTCTACTTTGTTTAAATTAACCCTATACTTAACCCAAGTTAAACTTAATCTAAATTAGAACATAATCTAAAGGTTCAGTAAATTAGGACACAGGATCTAGGTGAGAACAATCAATCAAATAAAGGTGAACACTTAATAAAAGCAGGATTTTAGCAGGGCTAAACAGGATTTAAACCTTAGTGTGTAAGTTCTGCCAAGCCAAAAAACTCTTAAACCAGTACAGTTTAAACTCAAATAAAAAACCAGCTTGAGGTTAAAAAACAGTCCACCCTCAGAGAACTGAAGTAGGAGGGTAAGAACCTAGGAAGGGCCAGTTCCCACCCAGCCAGGGCAATTTAGCATAGTCATTGTCCTTTAGGTCAGGCATGTTCAACAGGTAGATCCCGATCTACCTGTAGATTACGGAGGGGTCAGAGGTAGATCGCCATCCCCACTTGGCTCCATCTCTCCAGCAGCTCGCCCCATCGCTAGGAGAGCTCCTGCTGGCAGGTTGTCTGCCGAGGGCTTGCCGCTGCTGCTTATCCTTTGCCTGTCTTTTTCCCCTGCCTGTGGGAATCTTGCCTGTGGGTGTATTGTGGGCGCTTGTTGTTTTCGTGCCAATAGTTTGTGGGTACCCCAGGGGGCTGCTGCCTGCACCCCGCAACGACACGCCACAGGCCCAGCATCATACCTGGTCTCCTGCCTCTCAGAATCACCCATTCCTGCCCCCGCCCCAACACCCCTTAGACGTGTGTTATATACCGGGCGAAATCCATTCGGCCGGGCTTTAACTGAATACACTTACTGTATTAGTTGTGTCGTGTGCTGGTTGTTGGTTGCTTTATAGTTTGCTTTCATTAAACGTTTTCGGGCAGACACAACAAACTGTCAACAATTTGGTGATTTTGGTGGGCTTTTCCAATTTTGTTCTAACTTGCCTATGCCTTGCCTTTGAATTGGTTCAAACCATTTTATTTGGCCTAGCCTTTGCATTGATTCTACACTGCAATTTTATTTCGCCTTGCCTTTGCGTTGATTCTACACTGTGTGCAGAATTTATTAAATCATGTGTGGTGGTATTTGAACTTGTTTGGCGGTATTTGATTTTATCTGGTTTGCTGGACAGGTGTTTGAGTTTTTTTGATGACTGTTTGGTGGTATTTGATTATTGGTGCAAGTATGATGAATTCTTATTTTTACTTTAGAACTGCATGTGTGGTTTTGGCATCTCCAGTCCTTGTATTGCATATCATCCAGAGGTCTTCAGTTCCTGTTGATCTTTAATACTTTGGGACAGTGACAGTTTTGGACCAGCTTCATCCAGTGTTTATACTAACTTAGCAGATTTGGCCTTCTTACATCCAGCCACCCCAGTATAACGAAATGAGTGTTCCAAAGAAGAGCAAAACCTACCACTCTCATAATGAATGGGAAATGGACTACTTCTTCATTATGGTGAAATACAAGTGTAGTTGTCTAATTTGTAACACCCCAGTATCCTTGCCCAAAAAGCGTAATCTGGAAAGTCATTATAAACTTCTAAAGTCATTGTGAACTTCTAATTGAAAAGCGGTATATAAATACTGTTAATAATAATAATAATAATAATAATAATAATAATAATAATAATAATAATAATAATAATAAGGCTCTGCATAGCAATAAGTTTGATGCTGATTTTCCACCCAAAAGTGAAATTTGTAAACTGAAGCTCAAAGAACTTAAACAAAATCGGCTACTTGGCAACAGTTGATGGCGAAGCCAAGGTCACATTCGGTCAATGCAACCATAGCATCCTTCAAGGTCAGCAAGGTCAGCACAAATTACTCAATAAAAATTAAAGAAAGTTATTAAGACAGTTAAAGAAAGTTATTACTCAATAAAACTTTAAGAAAAAATGTACTTTCCATTTCTCCTCACAGTTCTTACTGGATTTTCGTCTCTCTGTTTTGTTTTTGCTTAATTTGCTTAACAGCTGATCACATCCAAGTAAATGACAGAAGGTTCATTAAAAATGGGGGGGGGGAATCCTCCAACTTTATTCAGTTAAAATTTAATTTGAAACTAATCTGAAACTTAATTTTCATGGTGGTAGGCCACCAGCACTTTTGGCCAGAAAAAGTAGATCACAACCTGTTCAAAGTTGGACATGCCTGTTGTATGTAGAGCTTCTGGCTTAACACACAAGGCACCTTAAAGGTGGATTTGATTCATGGTTCTCCTGCAGTGGTTCCCAACCTTTTTCACTTGCCTATCCTTTGGCAGCCTATTTCCATAAACTGTACCCTTCATATTAGCAAAATGTTTGTTATTAATAAGATAAGCCCCCATCTCGTCTATATGAAAACCCAGACTTCATGTATTCATCACAGTATTTTTTTTTTACCTGTTTCAAGAACAGAAGACTCTGCCTTTTCACTGTTTTGCACCAGAAGTGTCCTGAGAGATTCTTGGTGATTGATCACTTTCCATATTGTGTTTCAGCTTTTTTACTATACTGGTTTTAAATCACAAATTCATACATGAATTGATGACCAAAACCTAACTATTGGTGGGGCTTTCACTACCAACTAGCTACCTAGTAGTTCAGCCTAGAAAAGAGACGCTTGAGGGGGGACATGATTGAGACATACAAAATTATGCAGGGAATGGACAGAGTGGATAGGGAGATGCTCTTTACACTCTCACATAATACCAGAACCAGGGGACATCCACTAAAATTGAGTGTTGGGCGGGTTAGGACAAAAGAAAATATTTCTTCACTCAGCATGTGGTCGGTCTGTGGAACTCCTTGCCACAGGATGTGGTGCTGGCATCTAGCCTAGACGCCTTTAAAAGGGGATTGGACAAGTTTCTGGAGGAAAAATCCATTATGGGGTACAAGCCATGATGTGTATGCGCAACCTCCTGATTTTAGAAATGGGTTAAGTCAGAATGCCAGATGTAGGGGAGGGCACCAGGATGAGGTCTCTTGTTATCTGGTGTGCTCCCTGGGGCATTTGGTGGGCCGCTGTGAGATCCAGGAAGCTGGACTAGATGGGCCTATGGCCTGATCCAGTGGGGCTGTTCTTATGTTCTTATGTTCCCTCCCATCTTGCCTTGCTGGCCCTGCAAGGCATTCTGGAGCACTACCTGCCTTTTTCTTGCATTATTCCATTCTTTTTCAAATACCCCTAAAGTCCTGTTGAGTGCATGAATCCCAGGTTGGGAACCACTGTTCTACTGGTATGTTGTTTACAGTGCACTTACTCTGATACTGTTTACAAAAAGGTGGTGAAGACCAGAATTTAAAAGGAATAAAAATGTATCTTATGATCTTTTCCTATGTTAATAGATTAGAGACTGTACAGTTCTTAGGCAACAATTACTGGTGGGTTATTTTCAGGATCTGGTCTTGCATAAAATCAGACAAAACAGTTAGACACTCTTCTAAGTTTAAAACCCCCTCCCCCAACTTATCTGAGGGTCATAGAAAATTCCATGATTTGGGGCTCAAACCCTGCCCTCGACTTATCTGTGAGATCAACTTATAGGCGGGTAGCTGCGGTCATTGGGCTTCAGCTTGCCTATCTTGGGTTGAATTGTGGTGGACATCTCTGAGGTATCCACTGTATCCCACAGGGTCAAGCAGGCAGCTGGAGATCTCCTTGTAGTAAGGGAACAAATGTTCCTTGTGACAAGCTCCAGCAGTCTCAATGGGTCTAGTCGAATCTCTATCAGCTCAAACACTGGCACAGATCCAAGTAGACCTGTAATAGACCTTTCAGGTGTGGGGGGATAGGATCAGGTGGCAGCCTCCTTCACCATCCCCACCCCCTCCTGGGCCTGAACGGCCCTCCTTCCCTCCTCTCTGCGCAGTTTCATCTCCATGCTACTTTCTCTTTGTCCTGGAAAGCATCCCTGCCGCTCAGTGGGATACTGCTGATGGCTCCTAGAGCTCCTTGAACTGGTTCGAAGGTACAGTGCCGTCCTGCACTGGGCTCCGTGCTCATGCCTTTGTCATTCTGGCCACCACGCCTTATAGCAGTTTTGTGATGGCCATCTCCCAGGCACCTCATGGGAGACCAGTGCTGCCCCGGTATCGGATTGGGCCCTTAGTGTTATCTTGGGAGGGTGTTTTGCCCAGACAACCCTGTCTACTTAAAGCCTGAGCTGGTGGTAGTACCTAGGCTACTGAGGCTTTTCCCCATTCAGCTACAAATCCAACAAAGGGGCGGTGGGGAACAGGAAAGTAGCAACACAAAACTGCTAGACACTACTTCCTGGGTCAGCCTGCATTATCTTGGGAGCTCCCTCTTGACCAGGTGTGCTCAAAACGTCGATCGCGATCAACCAATCGCGAAGCAAAATCAGTCGAGCGCGCGCCGAGCCTCCCGTCACTAACATGGCCGTTATGCGTCGGAGCTTCCCGATTGGCCCACCATGTTGAAAGGGGCGGGAAAGAGCCCCGGAGCTTCCCGATTGGCCCGCTGGGCTGGGCTGGCGAGCCGCTCCTCCCCCCCCTCACTGTAGCTGCCGAGGGCCTTCCCTGCTGGGCCTGCCTGCAAGGAGCCGCCGCCTGAGGGAGCAGATCGAGGCGAAGCCCCTTTGCGCCCCCTTGAGGCTGGAGCCTGAGGGAGCGGGTCGCGCCTTGAGGGGGCTGCCTGGCCGCGGCGTCAGCGCAGGTGGGGGCGCTCAGGGCCGCTGCGGCCGGTCCCAGGCGGCGGGGCGGCCCCTGACGGCAGGCGGCTGCGGGGGGAGGACGGGAAGCCCTGCCTGAGCCGAGGCGCCCCACTGCCCCCCAGCCATGGACAACTTCCTGTCCATCGGCCTGCTGTCCCTGGCCATGCTGGTGGGCTGCTACGTGGCCGGCATCATCCCCCTGACCGTCAACTTCTCTGAGGTGCGGAAGGCCTGCGGCTCTCCAGCTCCACAGGGACGCGCTGGGCCAGGCGTCTGGGGGTCAAGTGGGCAGGGGGCTGCCCCTCGCAGGGTCAAGAGGGTCAGAAAATGCTTTACCCAGCATACGGTTGGGCAGTGGAACTCTCTGCCACAGGATGCAGTTGTAGTGCCTGCAAAAGGGGCTTTGAAAGCATGTCCCTCTGACACAGGATGAGGATCAGGGGTCAGCGCTGACGCTGAGCGTCGGGATAGGCAAAACCCACATGTCATTCGTCTGTGGAACTCCTTGCTGCAGGATGTGGGATGTTGCCTGGCCTGGGTGCCTTCAGCAGAGGGTTGGACAGGCCTCTGGAGGAAAAGTTACAAGCCATGATGGGTCTGTGCAACCTCCTGGGCTGCCTCAGAATGGCAGGTGCAGGGGAGGGCACAGGATGCAGGTCTCTTGTGGCCTTGTGTTACCTCCAATTTTAAGCGCTCGCTTTTTTCTTTTAAACTACAGAAAGCTTATGACCATCAAAAATGAGTGGGGTGTATAAATGTTATATGTTACGATGGCGCGAACATTGTAAAAAAACTCTGGTAGATCTCCAGGCCTTGCTGGGTTTCAAAGTAGCTCTCGAGCCAAAAAAGTGTGAGCACCCCTGCTCTTGACCATGACAAGAATGTTTTTAGAGCCCCATGGGGAGCTGTGACACATACACCCCCACCCCCAGCTTCTGGAATGCCTCCATTTTGGAACCAAACTGAGTGACTGAGCCCAACTTTGCAGCACTTACCACTTAAAGCAGTGAGTGCTGCATACACATAGCCCAGAAAACATCCAGAATACTGCTGAAGAAATGCGCACCTCCCCAGTCATCCCCCTTCAGCAGTTCTGTCATCTGTTGCCCTTCCTTCATGTGGTGCTTAGGGCATATGCTCTACTTGCACATACCTAGATATAGCTCTGCAGTAGTGTCAACACTGATTAGCCGAGGCTCTCCTGGGTTTCAGATAAGAAACTCTCTCAGGCCTACATGGTGGTGTCAAGGATTGAGCCTGTAATTGTCTGCATGCAAAGTATAAGCAATGGTCTTCAACATTGGGTGCCATGACTCAAATAAATAAATGCAACAACCATTATTGTAACTGGGATCCATTTTCCTGCCAAATTAGCGCCTGTAAATTCGTTCAGTAGTACAAATAGAAGTTTCCCAATCCTTTTTTCTCGTACCAGAAAAACAGAAGTCTACTGTTATATGTGGTCCTGAAAAGGAGAAAGGGCCGAGGCAGGAAGCCTGGGTCTGAGCAGACTTCTCAATCTGCAGATAGGAGTCAAATACCTGGATGCTCTACCATACAAATTCCCAGCATGCAGGAAACGGATCACCAGGGAGAAGAGCAGTAGCCCAACCTTGACAGCTTCAGTGATAACTAGACCTTGACTACAGGCAGACTAAGGGCTGAATACGTGTTCTCTCATTCAGAAGTTATTGCATTAACCTGTATTCTACTGAAGGTGCGTTTGTGCAACACTGCCAATGGTGCTTTTTTGCAACAGTTTCAGGGGGCCTCCAGAACGAGGTAAATGTCTGCAGCAAAAAATTCAAGGTGTTTCCATATATCTGAAACAGCAGCATTGCATTACCACATCCAACACAAACTAGATGGTTTTTTTAGTACTGTTCATGGTGTTATCCCATAGATCCTTATTAAATCATACTCAAAAATTACAAGAAAATCCTTCCCAAAAATATTTTTTTTACTGAGCATACAGGTCTAGCTTTTGCAGATCTTGCAAAGACGGAGTGCCTCTTTGACCTCTGAGTACCCTGCTGAGGTTGGCTCACCCTGTGGTTAGCTGGCCACTATTCCTTCAGTAATATCAGCCTCAAGGAAGGGGTGATTCTTTGACCCCTGAGTACCATGGGCACAGCTTGAGGGGGAAAATACATTGAGCTGACTGCTGCAACAGGTACCTCATCTGCTTTTGCAGCCTCAGAACAAAAGTAGCAAAAAATCTATCATCACCATGTCACTTGATGGAAAGACAAGTCTTCAGTAAAACAAACCTAGAGATAATCCCCCTATTTGAAAAACCTGAATGTAGCTGGAAACATAAGTTCCACAACAAAACATGACTCAGGGTGGATTCCTATGCACATTTACATGTGAGTAAGCCTAAGTCAACTCAATGGGATTTACTTTTGAGTAAGTATGCCTAGGTTTGTACTGTCAAGTGCTGAGAAGGAAGGCTTCCTGAAACTTTGAACAGCTATTTTTTTTAATCTGAATGACAGTAGAGATGGTAATCTCCAGCTGACTGACTCAAGCTAATGCCTGAAACTTCAACTGCATTAGGATTATGTTCCAAAGTGATATATGAATGCAACCCAGCAGAATTCCCCCCTCCCCCCCCCCCCGGAAAATAAGAAATTTAACTGAATTCCTCACTTTACACAAATTTTTTCAGTTATGTTAGGTGCATTAGTGCAATGTGTTCCACAGCTGAGTACAGAAATTTACCTGTAACTGAGGGATTGCAAAACCAAGTGGATTCTAAAGTCTAATCCCTCACCATAAACAATATACCAAAGTCACATTTTTTAATCACCTAATCATCATGGGGGAGGATACCCTGCAAACAACTCCAGTGTCAGTTTCCTAAAACAGTAATCTTTGTCCTCTGGGGGCATAAAATGGAGTGACCCTAACACTCTAGAAACTGTGCAGAAAAATCCTTTCACCTCTCCACTTTCAACATAAAAAATTATCAGAAAAATTGGTGGGGTGGTTTTTTTTGTATCCATTTTACCAGTGCTGCACCAACCCATCTATGGTAGAACAGCAGTCAACTAGTCCTGAGCCCACAAACATCTCTTTCTCCTACCTTAGAGCATAATACTTTGTAGACAGATTCAGCTTTGAGATAACTCTGATTCTGGTAACAAACCCCTTTCTAAGTCCCTAACAGAGTACATATCCTAACTCTAGTCTTGTGCATGGCGCATTGTCTGAAAATCTAGAACAAAGTTGAGAAGGTTCTACATCCTCCTTCAGGAAGAACCTTCTTGTATACAGAAGGTTCCAGATTCAATTCCTAGTGCGGTATCTCCAGATAGGGATAGAACAGCAATTTTCAACCTTTTTCACCTCACGACACACTGACAAGGGGTAAAATTGACAAGGCACACCATCCATTTTTTAATAACTAGCAAGGCACACCACACTGTCAGTTGGGGACTCACATCCCCCAATGGCCCTGCTAATAAATGACCCTCCCACAAACTCCCATGGCACACCTGCTGACCATTCGCAGCACACTAATGTGTCTTGGCACACTGGTTGAAAACTGCTCGTCTAGAAGGACCTGTGAAGCCCTAGAATGCCACTGGCAGTCAGGAGAGACAATACAGAGCTAGATAGACTACCAATTTGCTTGAACATAAAGGTAGCTTCCTATGTTCACACCATCTCTTTATCTACAGAACTGTTGTGAATAGATTGTTGTTTCAAAGGACTTGGAGGAAAAATATGTGAAAAGTGAGTACCTCCCTCATGAACTATGGCAAAATTACAGTGTGACTTTAAGTTTCAAGATCTTGGTTATCTTAAGATTAATGCACAAATACTTTGTTTGGCTTGCTATATAGGGAGATGTGACAATGCAAAAAGATTTTTTATTGTATATATTGCAAAAGTTAACAGAAACGTAAGAAGCAACAGGAGTGAAGGATGGTAACCACCCACTTCTATATTGCTCCTTTGTTTTCACCCTGGCATTAAAAGCAACACAAAGCTAGAATTTAGAAAATGATAAAGTTTAGCATTTGATTTCCTTATTTATTCTAAAGATAAATAGGTTTTCCTTGTTTAGTCACTTATATTTACAGACACGGCAAAACAAAATGACACTAAACGAGAAGGTAAATTTCTACTTAAAAAGAACAAACTCTCATAAAATGTTCCTCAAAATCTGAAAAGCAGCTTCTGACCATCTTTGAAATTAGTAATTTAATTTCTTGCCCACTACCATGTTTACACAGCTGCCATGTTTCAAAATGTTTTTTTAAAACTCCTCACAGCATGAATTCATTTGATAAAAGTATCTACCAATTTAATCCCTGCATTTGTTCTTTTAGCTGGCAAGAGCAATACCAATATGGTCACCAATGTGACCAAGACGGTGCAGAAGCCTTTGCAGCAATCCTATCTAATGAGGACTAAATGGCCACATTTGATCTATTTAGCAAACTGTGCTACAAATTAGCAACCTTCTTTTTTGTCTACTTCATTAGTTTTTTAGCAGAGCTATACAATCAATTTCACACAATTCGCTTTGACAGTGGCAAGCAGTACGTCAAAGTAGGAACAGCAGAATAATCAATATTTATTGGAAACTACAATTAGAATGTCTCCAAACATGGCAGGGCTAGTAAAGATGGACTCAGTCTCATGCTATATCTGGCCAATAGTTCACCACACTGAGTGTGGTGAGGCCCCCTGGGTTTCTCAGTAGCACTGCCAGCCTTGGCTGGACACTGCAAACACTTAGAGCAGTGCTCTTTATTATTAAGAACATTTGTGTGTCATATGTCAAGCTAGGCTAAGTGGAAGGTCTGGCAACAGCTGTGCTGCTTTTTGACTACAACAGAGTTACAAGCAGGCTACTGCAGTGAATTTGTAGGTATTTTGTTGCCATCAGGAGTGGAAGGGACCCAATGAGGTTCTAAAAATTAAGTTATTTTCCTCTTTTGAGCTTTGAGGTTGCTGCAACACTCCCCTTTGCTTTCTTCTTGGCAGGTCCCTTGGGTTCTGGTTCTTTGCGCTTGGCTGAAGTGATGGAGCCAGTGATCTTAAAGAAGTCATCCAGTCGGCCTTGAGTGCTACCCTGGCGACTCTTGCTCAGCCTTTTCACTCCATTATGGATCCTTTCTTCATTGAACTGCTTCTCCCCGCACAAAAAACTGACAAGCCCTTCCTCATTTGGCTCACCCCACTTCAGTTCCACAGCTTCTGGGTCGACAACTTCAGGCTCTAAGAAGAGCTGTTGTGCCTCCTTGTGGAGCCAATTCTCTGGCAGAGAATATTTCTTGGTATCAATTTGCTGCACAATCTTTTCTATGCTCTTGTGCTGCTTGATGAGTTCCACAGCACGCTTGGGCCCGATGCCACGAATACTCTCACAGTAGTCGCAACCCAGCAATATGCAAAGGTCCACAAACTCCTTCTGAGTCAGGTTCATGTCCTGAAGAATGCGATTTAAGTGGAATTCCTGGATGGGCAACTTCTTTGCCTCGCTGGCTGTAAGATGTCGCATCAGCACAGGGCTACCAAAAGTCAAGCAGTCCATATCCTCAGTAGCAGCTGCATAAACCTTGCTTGCTTTCACCAGAGCAGCACAGCTGGCTTCAGCTTCTCCAGGGGCTTCTACATAAGGAATGCCCATCAGGGTCAGCAGCTTCTTGCATTCATCATTGTGCTGCTTTGTCACCTTAACCAACCTCTTGCTGAACTTTTCAACATTTTCCTCTTCACCTGCCTCCTTGGCCTCTTCCAGTTGCTTCTCTGCCTCAGCTCGGCGCTCGGTACGCTTGGCCAGCTCACCTGACTTCAACTGTGGGGGTTTGCCATCAAAGACATAGACAGGCTTGATGCCATTTTCAACCATGCGGATGGTGCGGTAGAACATGCCCATCAAATGGCTTGTGGTCTCACCTTCTTCATTCTGCAGCATGTCAGCTCCCTGCCGCACAGCAATCAAGAACTGGTAGATACTCATAGATGCATCAATGGCCACCTTCCGGCCAAAGTAACTTTTAATGTCATTCTCTCGAATGGCACCAGGAGCTACATCTGCAATCAGTTTGGCCAAACCATGAATTCCCATCCTGGCAACAAAACCCAAGCAGAAGATTGAATCTGAAGAGAAACCTACAAAGCCAAAAACCAAACACGATGAGTCATTAATACTTAAAGAAATAACTTCCTAGGAAACAGGAAAACAAGCTGTACAGTCTCAGTTAGGGTTAATAAACTATGTTCACTTGAGGGTGCAATCCTAACCCCTTATCTCAATGCTTTCCAGTACTGACATAAGGGAAATGCAGCTCTGAGGTAAGGAACCAAACATTCCCTTAGTTTGAGGAGGCCTCCATGAGTGACACCCAACTGCAGGATGCAGCACATGTCCCATTGGCACCGCTATGCCAGTGCTGGAAAGCACTGGCATAAGGGGTTAGGTTTGCACCCTCAGTCAATTAACATATATACATTTAGGTTAAATGAAATTTCAAAGAAATACAGAAGACAAGCTATAAAAGTTTCACTACCAGAAAAAGTTCAGTTGGTCAGAACAAGTACGAATGACTTGCAGGAAGAAGAGACTAAGGGCCCAATCCTATCCAACTTTCCATCACTGATGCAGCCCCAAGATAAGAGAACAAATATTTCCTTACCTTGAGGAGGCCTCTGTGACTGACTCCTCACCACAGGATGCAGCACATACCTGCTGGCACAGCTGCACTGGCACTGGAAAGTTGGACAGGATTGGGCCTAAATCAATTAAGGAATAGGTTTAGACATCCCCATTTGTCTGGTGGTAGGATATAGGATCTATAAATAGAGTTAAGATAGAATTATAACCTAAGTCTTACTGACCACAGTGGGCTTACTTCTGAGTAAATAACACTGTTTTCAAACTATCTATAAGGCAATTTACTTCCAGTGGTGATGTTTTAAGTTCTTTGATTTAAGTAAATATTTTTCACTACAGTTTTAGGGCTCAATTTTCAAAACGAAGCAGCCCTAGTGGACTTTAACGAATGCTTCTTTTCCCACATTTCTCCCCAGAAAAATAAAAAAAACATAAAATCTGGAGTTTTTTTGTATTCTTTATTTGGGAGCATCAAGTAAGACAGACTCATCTCCCTATACTTATACAAGCTCACAAACTGCAGGAGCTCTCCTCCCTGGAAACCCCAGGAGTTGAGTTTTTTGAAGGGCAATTAGCAGCTATGTAATTTGTGAATAGCCTCAGCGCTTGATGCAATTGCTGATCTGATCCTGCCATTACCTGTGTTTGCACAGGAGGCTCTGCCCAGCCCTTAGTGAACACCAAACATTGGGTGACCCACCAGTCGGTCCGACCTAGTTTGGGAACTAGCACGTTATCTGTTCTATGCAATAAGGTTCCTTTCATTTCTATGGGTCCTATTCTATTCTAAGCCACTCTGAACACAGCAGCGCAGCGCTTCAGCATAAAGACTAAAAGCAGGAGCGACAGCCGCTTTCTTCCTCCTCCTGTCCCGCGTGGACTGCAACGCCCGTGCCCTGCGGGAACAACAGGGCAGCCAGCAGGAACGCTCTGCGCGTGGGTGGTGGGTGCCGGGCGCTTTCCGAAGGACCCCAGTGGGGAGGCTCTGCCTCACCTGCCTCCCCACCCACCGCACGTCCCTGGAGTCCAGCAGGCCTCAGCTCGGGGGCGGGGCGGAACCGAGCGGCGAGAAACCCGCACTGCTGGAGCCTGCACGGCTCTGGGCGCGGCCTCCCGAGAAAGGCAACCAGGAAGCCTCTCCTCGGGTGCTGCGCCCCAAATAACCCACCAGGGAGGCTCCGCAACGCGGGCCGCAGCCGCCCGCTCTGCCTTGCTCCAGCCGAGGCTCCGGCAGGGTCTCTTCCTCAGCCGCGGCTTGGCTGCCCCCCCAAAAAGCCCGCAGCGCTCGACCTCCCTCCGCGCGTGCCTCTCAGAAGAGCAGCAGTGCCAGCCGTGACCCGCCCTCCTCCCCCTCAGCCTTCACCTGCTGCCGCTCCTGCCGCACGCGCCGCCTTCCCGAACACCCCGCGGTCGCCACCTACCCCTTTCCGCTCAGCGCCTTCCGAATCCCGCGCTCAGGCTGACCGGAGGATTGCTGGGCGGAGTCAAGGCAGGTCCTTTCTGGGGGATGTAGTTCGCTCTCCCGACTCGGCCTTTTCAGCCACACTAGATGCTGTTCCAGAACCACCTTTCAGAGCGCGATACCATAGTCTTTCGAGACTGAAGGTTGCCAACTACTAGTTCGCTCTCGGGGCTTCCCTCCCCGCCCTTGCGTCGAGTGTACTACAACTCCCGGCAGGCTTCGCGCCAACGGTTCTGACGAAGAGAACGGAAGGCGGCCGGTGGAGTCTCTGGAAGGGGCGGAGTTGAGCACGAAGACAGGGACGTGTCCTTCCGCCGCCTGTGAAGAGAGAGAGAGAGAGGGTGCTCCTAGAGCCATGGTGAGGGTCTGGGCACCTGCCCCCCCCCGCCGGCGGTGGGACTGGGAGACCCTGCAGAGGGGCGGGAGGGCCCGGGGCGACCTTGCGAAGCCGGTCCTAACTGCGCGCCTTCTTCTTCTTCCCCCGCCCGCACCAGGAGCTGGAGACGATGAGCAGATACACCAGCCCGGTGAACCCGGCCGTGTTCCCCCACCTCACCGTGGTGCTGCTGGCCATCGGCATGTTCTTCACCGCCTGGTTCTTCGTGTATCCTCGGCAGCGACTGCGCCACGGCCGGCGCCTGAGTCGCCTGCGTTGCCTGCAGGGACGTGCGGTGGGTGGGGAGGCAGGTGGAAAGGTGAAATGGTTTTTTTTAAGTGTCGTGAAGCTAGGTGGGCCCCCACAGAGTGTTGTTTTAAAAAGAGGGTCCGGATGCTAAGAAGATTGGGAACCACTGCCCTAGTGACTTCATCCCATTGCAGTCTCAAAGCACAGGGCCTTTTCTGAAGCAAGCTGTCCTCAGAGCAACCCCACAGAGTGCTTGTTACAGTAGTCTGGTCCAGATGTGATAAGAGCATTAATGGAGGTCAGGGATAGTGGTGCTGACATTTAATTTCTTGAATGTGTGGTGCCTACATTGGTTTACTTATATAAAATACAGAAAGGTGAAATTGAGAATGTATATTTAATAGTGTTTCTGGTAATAGAGTTGCCACCTTTTTCCTGGTTCCTGATTTGTTTTCAGCAGTCAGTTATACGCAATTAAGCTGGCTGAGCTTTTCCCATTGTTTGTCTCCATGCTTGGAAAAGTTTCACTCACTTAATTTTTGCATAGCAGACTGCTGCTATAGGCAGTGGGACAGTAAAGAAGTCACAACTGTATTGAGGAATAAGGCTTTGTGTTTTTTGTGACTGCATCAGTGTTCATTGTCTGGCCTTTATCCTATGTTTGGTTGTTGCTTTAATTGATTCCTCAGCTATGAAGTGACTTCCACCAAGTACACTCGAGACATTTACAAGGAGCTGCTGATCTCCCTGGTGGCATCACTCTTCATGGGCTTTGGAGTTCTTTTCCTACTACTTTGGGTTGGAATCTATGTGTGATAATAAATCAGGAGCACCTTCTCCCTGGTAAGACATAAATGTTAGGACATAGGAATAGGTTGTGCTATTCACAGTGACAGTAAGCAGTCCAATACGTTTGATAAGCCTTGTACAGTTATTTTAAATGTGTGGTGTCAAGAGTGTATTAGGGCAGAGAGATTGGGTTCATTGTGCATTGTCCACTGTGGCGCCAGGGGATAGTGGGGAACAGCATTGATGTTGCACACCCAGGAAGCAAGAAAAGGATTGGAAGAACAGGGAGACATTCTAGGAAAGGACAAGTTTGTGTGGTGGAATGGCAGTTGAAGTAAAGCAGTTGGAATGTTCAGAAAGAGCAGTTAAAAGAGATAGTTGGAAAAAGAATGTGGGAGGGACAAGCAGTGGCTCTGAGGAAAAGCTGCTGAGCAGATGGTTGGGAAGGGCTGAGGTATAGGAGAACCATTCCCTGAAGACCATCTGGGAAGTCCCACTGTGAGGAACAAACCTCCTGTAGAAAATATGTTAATACTTACCTCACTGTTGTAAAATTTATAGTAAGATTATTTAGAAGAAATTCTATTGTGTCAGTGTGGTTTGATGGGGACCAAGCACTAACCTGACAAGCGCAATGTTATACATTGTGGCTGAAATAATGTTACCAAGTGGCAAAAAGGGGATTTCATTATCTCTTTAGCATGACATAGTGGCAATGTTGAGATTATTTGGGGGTGCTTTTTCCCCATTAACTTCACAGTTGGTAATGAAGTCTAGAGCATAGTAAAATTAGTGAGGTCTACAGTATTGGATATGGAAACTCTTGTATCATTGAATGTGCTGGCTGAAGCTGCAGCAGTGACATTTGAAGATAGTGCTGAGGGCGGCATGAATAGCATCACCACATTATCTTTTTATGAGGAAATGAAGCGTTGGTATTGGGAGACTATGAAAAGATGGTGGAAGGAGGTTGAAGTGAAGAAAAAGGAACAGAAGTTATCAGAGATGGAGGCTATGATGAATTTTCCAAGTGCAAAAGAGGACAGGGAACAAGGAATAAAGCAACAGTTGGTGCAATGGAAGCAACCACCAGTACAGGTCTACAGGGATAAGTTATGGACAGACAAAAGGCAGAGGTGAGAAGGAAGTGGGGATACTGGACAATTTTGTTCAGGGGAGATAGAGCAAACCTGTTGCAATAAGAATTGCAGGAGCTTTGTCAACCAGTGGAGTCTCTGAAGAAAGATAGGAAACTGAGCAGGAAGAAGACGATTGTAATTATTATAGAGATTTGGAGAAAGAATGGTGAAGTACCTTCTACAGTGAACGCAAGTAATGTAGCAGCAAATTGATGAGTTGGGGAGAGACAGGTGAAGTTGATGCAGCAGGTAGAGAAACAATGTTATGGAGAAAACCCCAAAGTTCCAAGAGGAAGAGAGAAAGTAAAATCACTTACAACTTGAGGAGAGATTGAGGATTTTACTGATTTACAAAGAACCTCAGATGAGGAATATGGATTTAGAAATGTGCCCTGTAATGACAGAGAGGGCAGAGTGGATTGGAGCTGTTTACCAAAGATGACAGTCCTGGCATCTTTAGAAGTTTACCTAAGGAACTGGAGGAGAGAATTTAAGCAGCCAGTGATTTATGATTTTGGAAGGCTAGCTAGGACAGCAGTAAGCTCTGAGCCTGTTCCATGTGTAAGGATGGGATATAATAGAGCAGAAGGAAATGTGAGATGGTGAATGAGAACTCTGTTTCCCAAGTTGGAGCTAAATATGTTGGAAGGTAAATGGGACTGGATTAATTCTCTCAAAGGGAGTGACTTATGTATGCTGGCCTTCTGGAATGCTAGTAAGAGAAACAATTTCCCCAAAACAATCTCGCTGGCAGCAAAGGCAACAGGTGGTAGACACAGCAGGTCAGTTGCAGATGAGACAAAATCAACCAGAATTGCAGATGGTGAATAAGATTCATGCCAGGGAGTTGGTAAAGGAAAGGCCATGTAAGCCTGATGGAGAATACAACAAATGGTAACAAGTGGGTAGAGTCCCTACGGAAAAGAAGTCAGGTATAGCTGAGATGCAACCAGAATTTGATAACTTTTCCAGGAACAAAACTGTTGCTTCTAAGACACAAGTTGTGGCCCAGGAAAAAGTGAATTAAGTTGGAAAGGAGGTTTCCAGGAAAGAAGGGGTTAAACAGACACTGATTGTGTTGCTAGGTGCCAGAGAGAAGGAGAAGGTGGAGGAGGCTGCAGTTGTTGGGCCATTAGCATTTTCTTCTAACTCTGCTAGGGACAAAAGTACCCCTCAAAGGCTTAGGGCGCAATCCTAACCTGCACTGGAGCAGGCAAGCCAGAAGGCATGCGCTGCATCCAGCGTGGGTTACTGGCCAGCTGCGGCTCAGCCACAGGCAAGGGGAAGCGCTTCCCCTTACCTCTGGGTGAGGGCTGCTGGCCCCAATGGGTCTCCTTGGACCTGTGCCACCTCTAGAGGTGGCGCAAGTCAGAGGAGAGCGGAGCGGCTTGAAGGGGACGGGGGTTTGGATCCAGCATAACTGCCAGGTCCCAGCCCCACCTCCGGCTCCCTGCATGCCTGCCCAGAAACGCCCCCTCCCACCTCCCCCACGCCTACCTTCACCACTTGTGTTGGTGTGGGTGTGCTGGCACAAGCGGCGGGGAGGAAGCTGCAGCTTCCTGCCACAGAGGTGCAAATGTGCTTTACGGCACATGCTTTACGACACAAATGTACTTTATGGCATAAGTGCCGGTTAGGATTACGCCCTAAGTGAGTCAAAGGAAGCAAAAAGTGTATCCCAACTCTTTATTTGCCCCTTGAAAAGCAGGTTGGAGAAGGATCCATTTTGGGATGTTTATGGTTTGTCTGGACTTTTCTTAGTAAAATCGGAACTAAAGGACTCCTCAGAATTATTTCCTGACATGGATGATACGTCAGTCTTGTTACTGGAAACTGAAGAAAGGACGTTTTACATGAGTTGTTTCCTTACAATTATGAAAGAACTGGATTTGTCAGGTTAGCACTTGGTCCTCATCAAACCCACTGACACAGTAAGGTTTCTTCTAAATAATTTTACTGTAAACTTTACAACAGTGAGGTAGGTATTAACACGTTTTCTACAGATTTGCTCCTCAGTGGGACTCTCCAGATGGTCTTCGGGGACTGCTTCTCTTTCATATCAGCCCTTCCCAATCATTTGCTCAGCAGCTTTTCCTCAGAGCCACTGCCTGTCTCCCCCACATTCTTTTCCAACTGTCTCTTTTAACTGCTCTTTCCCAACATTCCAACTGCTTTTCCCCAACTGCCATTCCATCACCCAAACTTCTCCTTTCCAAGAATGCCTCCCTATCATCCTTTTCTTGTTTCCTGGGTGTGCAACATCAGTGCTGTTCCCCATTGTCCCATGGTGCCATAGTGGACAATGAGGAACGAACCCAATCTCTCTGCCACAATATACACTCTCTTGACATGTGGATATCTGACTTCTTTACAGGTAACCACTTCTGAGTCAGACACGTGACTTTGGACAGAACTCCTGCAGCATACCAGGGTCATTTTACATATCTGTATAATTGCATAAATGTTGGGGAAACCCTTTGTAACTTTATGAACTTGTACACAGAGATTTGCAGGACTTGTATGTCTGAAGTTTAAAAGTGTTCTAGCTTCATTGAAAGGTTCTTTTTCTGAGTTCTTCATACCAGCATGAGCCTCCTTCCAAGAAGAGGTTCCCTGTGGAAAAGCTGAATTAAAAACAGATGACTATATCCATTTTCTCCTTGGTGTTTGTGAAGGAAATGCCTTGCAACAGGATAAATTTTCACTCTAGAAAAAGTGTGCTTCCATTTCATATTAATTTACTTCCATTAAGCTTGCTGAATGTTGATTCTGTGTTTTAAGCCATTGTATTGCTTGGCTGTTAGTATTTTTCATCAGAAATGTCCAGTTCTGTGCCAAGAAAGCTAGAGGTCTCTATACATAAACAACCCAGATAATAAAGGCCAGCTATAGCCTTGCCTGTACCGCAAAATGACATCAGGTGTGTGCTACCTTTTTTGGCAAAAGTACAGGGTGTTTCAAAAAAACATACAAACATTATAATGAGCTCTGATTCATACATGCTTCCTTGTAGAAAACATTGAGCAGCAATTGAGGAGAGGTGTGGAACCCTTCTAGCATGTTGGCGGATGCCTGCAAATCTCTTAATCAATGATATCAGCAGTGTATAAGTGCTAATGGGGAACATTTCAAACGCTTGGTCTAATTCAGTAACCAATTAACTGGTTCTGTCCATACAAACTGGTTGTATGTACACCGTATGCAGGGTATGTGTGAATTATAGTATAATTTGACACTATATTTATTTGAAGCATTTATGTCTTGCCTTTCCTGTGCCAAAACAAATGCCCAAGATGGCTTACTAAGTTCCACAATAAAATGTATAATGAACAAAAATAGTAAATAAAATATTAATAAAAATGATAAAATCAGCGGGGGACTTTTTGGTGCACCCTGCCTCCAGTTTGCGATTGCAAGCCAGAAGTGGGGTGTGATTGCTCTGCTTTCACTTTCGAAAGCTGGAGGAGCCCTGCAGAGGGTCGCGCAGGGCTCCCCGCACCCCGGGGAGCAGTCCAGGGATGCTGCTGCAGGGACTGGTAAGTGAAAGCAGAGCGATCACTGCCCACTTCTGGTTTGCAATCGCAAACTGGAGACAGGGCGTGATCGATTCACTTTTGTCTTCTAAAGCTCGGGGAGCCCTGCAGAGGGTCGCACAGAGCTTAATGCACCCCCAGGGAGGCTGATGCCGGGACTGGTAAGTACATGCCAGTCCCTGTGCCCCCTTAGCGACGTGATCCTGGGGATCGCATCACTGCCTATCCCGCAACCCTGGCCTTTAAGGGGGCAGAGTCCAGGGCCCTCAGGCTGGGGCATCGCGACACCCCAGTTTGAGAACCACTGCTCTAACTTGAGACAAAGACGGCACTTGTAAGAGAGCCCCCTCAGATGATCTAAGAGAGCAGGCCAGAATGTATGGGGGAAGGCAGTCCCTCAGATAACCTGGACCAGGATGGACCAGCACCTTGAATTGACCCCCCAAACAAATGGGTAGTCAGTGCAGTTGCTGAAGCAGCAATCTGACAATCAAATCTCTTAGCTCCAGTAACCACCCAGGCTGTCGCATTCTGCACAGACTGCAGTGTCAGTCTTCAAGGGCAACCCACATACAGCACATTACAGTAATCCAGATATGAAGTCACTAAGGCATGGACTACCATGGTCCGTTCTGATTGACTTAAGTATGGTTGCAGCTGGTGCACCAGCTGAAGCTCTGTGTGTATGTTTTCTTGAGATGCTCTGTACTTGAAGTCATGCAGAAAATGTTTGAGATAGCCTTTTCAATGAGCAGGAAAAGTGAAGCTGTAGCTGTCATAGTGCAGACCAGTTTTAAAAATTGTTGATGTTGGTTTGGTAGATGAAGTGTTTCTTGCTTCTTGATTCCTCCCACAATAGCCAGTTCATTCTTGTACACTCCAGAAGCCGAGTGAATTTATTTTTTTTATAGATTTGTCCTATTTCTTGACCTCTGTCCTCAAAGCAGTTTATAGTATTGAAAAAAACAAACAGCAAATATGTTAAACTTTACTGTAATAATTCTGACCTTACAAGATAGTTGCTGTTTAGAGGACCTGTGCGGGGGGGGGGGGGGTGCGCAGGACAGTTCAGCTGAAGCAGAACCACCCTCCGATGTCTTCACCTGATTCTCTCTCTGATTTGATTTGCATGTATGATTATGATTACAGGTTTTGAGTTTTCTACCAAGGTTGAATTTTCTACCAAGGTTCTACCATTTTGGGCAAGTGGCAGACATCTGGGTTTCTATGGGCAAAATATACAGCATATATAAAAATATATATTTTTATCCAAATTCTTATTCAAAATTGTACAAACAGTACAATATAGCACAATCAGCATTTCAACTGTGAACTCTATCATTTTAGACCATTGCCACACATATACACATATTGGTTTTCCAAGCTTCTTGAAAGTACACCACCACACAGACAAGCAGAATTTTTTTTAAGATCACTGTATTTCCCTTTGCATACTGGAATGGCATAAAATGTGCAAAAAATGCACAGAAAGTAAGCAGGTCAAGGTGCAGTACAATACAGGAAAAAATAAAATCAGAGAAAGGCTTCCTGTGCCTTACTTGGTTTTCAAAATGCATGCTTCATGTGAGAATAGCTTGGGGCAGAGGGGAAAACCAAATCACAGTCACCTGATCACAGTTTAGAACTCCAGATTACAGTACTGTGAAGAAGAACAAATAGGGAGCAAGGCAGGTTGGAACTGCAGACTTAGCTCTTTCTCTGTGCTTCTGCTCAGGCATTTACTTTCTCCCCACCTGCTCATGTCTCTTCCGCCCCAGCTGCCGCACATGGGCACACCCTCTGGTGGATACTTTTACTCAGCTGCTCCACCATTGGAAATACTTCAGGGGCTCACTGCCTTAGTGAAAGCTACTTGTAGATTCCTCAAAAATAAGCAAAAGTGGTGTTATTTCATTAAATAAGTTTTTTTTGTTTGGATCGTAATATCGTTTTATATTGCAATTTGAGCGCAAATTCTCATTTTGTGTTCTGTGTTTTTCACAGGAAAAAACACCCCTGGCAATTGCTGTTGGTTACCCTGAGCACTAAAATCATAGAAGGCTATATAAATAAAGCAGGGGCCATACCGACAACCACCACCATCTATGTAGAGCAGGGGTGGCAAACTCATTTCATACAGAGCACCGAAATTAGCATTCAGGGCTCCAGCTGAGGGCTGGAAGTGATGTCATTAAGCAGAAAGTGACATCATTAAGCAGCTAATGGCCAAAAATCAGACCCTGTTCTCATATAAACTCATTAACTGCAAATGACAGAAGAGAAAGTATGCAAATCTTGATCATATGTCAAGATTTGGGTAAGCCCAATTTTCATGTGGGCTGCCGTTTCAGCTGTAACACCTCAGCAGCTGAGACCCTGAGGGCTGGATTAAAAGCTTCTGGGGGATGCATCTGGCCCCCGGGCCTTATGTTTGACACCCCTGAGTGTGTGGCAGCTCTGTTTTTAGGGATTGGAGTCTCGTGAAGCTCTTGTCTGGCTTTGATCTTGTTATGTTCCTGTTTATCATAGCAAGCAACAATTGTTAGAAAGGTTGAAAGTATGTACTTCTGTCTGGCAGACGTAGTCTGATTTATCTGTTTTTCTCATTTCAGGTTCCAGGTAGAAGCCTTACTGAAGCTCATTCTTTTTCTATTTTTGTACTTAATAATGTGATTCGTTGTGAGAGTGGACTATAACCCTGAGACACATTTATAGCCCAAAGTATCACACTGTCAGGCTTCAATAAAGCTGATTCTGTGATGAGTTCGTTTTCTTGTTATTTTTGCTGCACTGACTGCTTCAGGAATGAAAATCTGCATTTCACTAGTATGCTTGGAAGGCAAATAAGCTTTTCCTGGTTCTGTTCTAGGTTTAAAGCAGTGATTCCCAACCTTTAGGAGCCTGTGAACTACTGAGACAAAAACTGGAATTGGCATGGGCCACATGCAACCAGTGCCTCCAAGAGGAATTTTATCAGGGGGTGCAGTGCTTCTTTTGGGCCCTTTCCCAAAGGGGGAGGGGTAAAACAGAGTAGGGGAGGGTGGCAGCAGGGGTGGGGTAGGGAGGGGGTGAAACAGCAGGAAGGGTTCTATGCTTCCCAATGTAGAGTCCAAATGTAGTAATACAGAAAACCAAACACACTACTAAGGCTCTAAAAAATAGAAAATCATAGGAAAATTAGCATAAATGTTTAGGCTCACACTAGAATGGAAAGTGTCCTGTATGTATCGAAACCTACTTCTGTAGCAGCTATAGTTCTACAGCTGTGTCCTTGATATAGTCCCTCATGGTAAGCAGATCTAAAAGCCAAATAGCTACTGTAGCAGGCCAGTTTCCTCTCAGATTTTCAGTGTTCGGGAGAGTCCTGTATGCATTCCTTAACCCAGCACATATGGCTTGCATCCAGCATGCCAAGTGGGCAACAAGTCCAGGTGAGATTGGAAAATAAGATCCCAGGAAAGTTCTGGCCCTTCTTTAGCTCCTGGGGTCCGGTCCCTCTTTTCACTTTGGGCCTAGGTACAAATTACCCCCTGTACCCCCCATAGGTTCTGTGTGTAATCCCCACCCCTTTGCACACAAAATACAATTTGTAATAATTAGAGATTTATTAGATGCATTATTTATAGTGAAGATTTGTGGGTTGCCTCTTCTGTTGCTGGCTATGGGCAGTTCATTCTTCACCCTCTTCAGTGGTCCATGGGCAGCGCGCTGGAAGTGATCAAAGGCAATCCTTTTTCCTGAGACTTTTCAGACCACTTCTTAGGCTCTTGTGAACCACCTGTGAGAACCAGTGGTCTAAAGGAAGGAATGTGTATGCTGCTTTTTAACGAGCAGTTACAGTCAAAACACACAGTGCATAAAACAAAAACAAAAAAACTCAAAACGTTTCTTGCAGCTAGCAGCATACCACAGCTCCAATCCAGGTAAAGTTACATTGCAATTCTATGCATTTTTGCTCAAAAGGCATTCCTATTGTGTTCAAAGAGGCTTACCCCTAGCTAAGTGCATATAGGATTGCTGCCCTAGTCATACTAAGGTTGCACTTTTATGTGTACTTATTTGGGAGCAAGCCCCCCAAAATCAATGGGATTTACTTCTAGTTAAGATCATCTGGGTCTTAGGCTGCATGTCCAATGTGAAACCAATGTGGTTTCAGATAGTTGTGTCTAACGCGTTCCACCGCTTTTGGGACTTAAGCATGACTTGCTCTAGTTGGATTGGGGCTCAGATTGTTAAAACTGTTTTTGTCCATCCCATGAGATTGAGGAAGATGACATGAGCCAATCTTGAATACAAAGTAGTATACTTATATATTTATTTATATAGGTACATTTTTTATGAATAAAGGTCTACATAAGCAAACAGAAAGAAAGGAGTCCTGAGCATGAGTACTCCAACAAACAAAACCCAAAAACAAAATATAAATACAAATCAGAAAGATGGTAGGGGGAAAAGCAGCCACACTGATCCTCCACCAAAGCAAGACAACAATATAAACTTCATTAATATAGTACCTGCTAAGTGTATGACTGAAATCATGAACAATATACAGTAATTAAAGCTGTGATAGCAACATTTAAACAAAAACAAATTAGTGCTTTATCTTCCTTAAGGCTCACAGTGGTGGCACAAACTTCTATTTACAGGCTTTAAGCTTTAACAATAAGAGGTTTAAAAAGGCTTATGAATTTTTCTTTGAAAACTCATTCCCAGCCCTGAAAAACAGCCACACTTTAAAAGTTGGCTTCCTATCAATGCTTGTTTTCTGTCTGATCATTCTCTTGCCGCCCCTCCCCCCCAGCTAACTAGAGAGAGGTCCAACTTCATGATCCAAATCTAGGGGAAGAGGACTGCCTGTTAGGGTGGAAGCACCAACTTGGGACCCTTTACTCTTCTGTTTTGGGAGAGTACAGTGCATCCTCACTATCCATGAATCTGGCATCTGTGGATTTGACTCACTACAGATGCCATAGATACCAGGGGAAAACCACTTCCAGTTTGCTCGTCACATTGAAAGTGGCTTTCCAAGGCCTCCATCAGGCTTTCTGAGATCCACTGAGGTCTCTTCGAGTCTTAATAGGCCTCAAAAAGCCACTTCCAGTTAGTTCATCAGATCAGAAGTGGTGTGGATTTGCATATACACATATCCATGTATCTGCAGGGGTGGGTCCTGCAACCAATCCCTGCAAATAACAAGGTCACATTACAGTTAACTGCTGTAATGAGAACATGTCTTGAGACAGGCAAGCTGGGCAAATCACTGCAGCTAGCCAAGCCAGCTGATGTACTTGTATCATCTTTTGAAACATGCACAACTATTAACTGACTAAAACTCCTGTTTTCTTGCCCTGATTCCTTACCTCTCCCCCCCCCCCCACACATCAATACTGTGAAGCACTTTGGGACACAAAGGTGGTAATAGGCACATTAAATGGTTATAGCATTCTTCAACCTAAACCATTACAATTGTGATGTAAAGAGCACTACTTGTTACCATGGATTATACATATCAGAGCCTCAGAGACAAGATTGATGTAAATTTTCCAGTGTAAATGTCTGATGCCCTTCTCTCTGATTTCATGTAGTACACCGGGAGAAAAGCGATTGGTTAAATTTACTTCTGATGTCACTAGGTCCCTCCTGCCCTCATCTTAAAGAAACAAATCATGGGTGATGGTTTGGTTATACTTTGGGAGTGAGGGGATAGTCTGGTCAAAATGAGAATGTCCTCACCAGATTGTTTTTAATCAGTTGGTTCTACACCAACAGGCTACAGCCTCCTTTCTATCAGTCCATAGCAAGGGAGCATTTCTGGTCTGCTGATGCTGGGAAGGACAGATTTATTCCTTCCTCCAGTAGCCAAGAGAGTCCGCACCAGGACCAAGAGCCTTAAGATGCCTCTCAAGATCAAGAGGGAAGAATAGATTCTCCCGTCTCCCAAAGCCTGCAGTCATGTTATTCCAGTGATGAACCACTGGAATGCCACTTCTTTCCATGCTATCACATAGCACAAGGAGCACATGGGGAACCTTTGCTGCAGTTCCTCCCCACCCCAATGTCAGTGCTCAGGAAACTTAAGTTAATGGGGGCATAAGGAGGAGTTGCACAATGAGGTCCTGTAGTATGGGGTTAGGCTTCTGAACATGACCTAGTAGCATGGGAAGAACTGGTGCTGCTGCATCTCTCATGCTGCTCTAGTAACACTCCAACTCCTATGGTAATAACAGGTGGTTGGTACACAAGACTTTAGAAGCCAGAGGGAAGTAAGGAGTGCTTTCTTAGCTAATCTCTACTTTGTACTGCTAGGGAATTGGGAGTTCTGGTTCGAGGGTTGTCAGTGCTGCATGGTGAGCATGTGTTTGCTACCACACCTTCATGGCTGATTAATCCTAGAAAGGAAAAACATTTTGGAACAGAGCTGTGTGCTTCAAAGCACATCCACCAGTGGTAGACAGAGAAGCAGGCTCCCAAGGAGACTACATGCTAAATAAGTGAGCAAACCTGGCAAGTATGCAGCTGTGAACCACCAGCAACCAATGGAATTAGTTGGATGGCACAACTACTTCCGTGGTATAGTACTTTTAGCACAATGAATGCAGATTGTTAGTAAATTAAACTGCTGCATCATTTGCTTTGTAGGTTAATCTTGGGAGAGATTAAGGCTAGGGGAGCTAACCTGACCCTATGTATGCGAGCCACCTACCATGTGGTAGGTGGACAGTCCAGTGCTTCCCTGTAGTTTTTCAAGCATTTCCTTTTGCAAATCTTATACTAGTCACTGTCATATATATATATAGCTAACTGGATTTTTGATCTATTCCCATGGCCCCTCATAAACTCATGAAAGATTACCCTTTTAATGTTTATTATTCTGAGACTAAAAACAGCAGCAAATTTCTATTCAAGGATGGTGAGATGTGCATGTCAAATTAAGACTCCAAAACAATTCAAGGTAATACTAACAAATGATAACAATTCAAGGTAATTTTTGCCTCCCTCCAGCAGTTTAGGGGGGGGGAAAGAGAATAGTAAACAGTGGCAGAAGTCAATTTTGTGGGGCCCCAAAGGGTTCCTCAAGATCACAGAGAAGGAGAAAACAATGGGTAGAGAAAGAAGCAGGGGCTGTAGGGGGTGACTTGGAGGAGTGAGGGTGGCTGTGATTCTCCACTATCTTACATTTTTGGTGGTCGCAGGGTGTCTTCACAAGTAATATCTAAATTAGTATTTGCAGTTCAAGCATCTAGTGTCTGTTTTCATAAGAGACATTTAGGCTGCAGTCCTATACACACTTACCTGGGAGTAAGTCCTATTGAACTCTGTTCCAAGTAAATATGCAAAGGATTGCATTGTTAAATTCACATGCACATAAAAAAGCTAGCTTGGCTGAAGTGTAAGTTAAGTTTTAAAATGGCTCACTTACACATTCAATCTGGCACTAAATGGCATTCACAACTTATACACTCCAGTCTAAACACTGTAGTGACCTTGACTGGCACAGTTCTCCTGAGTCATGTGCATTCGTAGGTTACCAAACTCTGCATATGAAGCGCTGATCCCATTGTCACCATTGCCATTTGTTTTGGACAACAGTGCAATCTGGTGGTGTCTATGCTGTAACTGCACTGTATTTTCTTTACATTCCCCACAGGCTCATCAAGGCTCTCTGAGTGGACTGCTGAAATGGTTGGCAACCTTCAGTCTTGAAAGATGATGGTATAAGCTTACAGCACCCGGTATTCCCAAGCGGTCTCCCATCCAAGTACTAACCAGGCCTGACCCTGCTTAGCTTCCGAGATCAGACATGTGCATCTTCCTCACTCCAGTGTTTGTTTCCATCACCACTGCTCCCAATGAATGCTGATGCCATAGTCTATTGTCATTTTTCCTTGTGGTTCTCCTCATACGCATGCATATGCAGAAGGCATGATCAGAGTACTAACAGACACTGAGAGCAAATTTATAAAGCCACTTTATAAATCTTTTATATAATCTATATAAAAGCCTCTTCAGCTTTCAGACCACTTTAACTGTCATGGTTTCACCCAAAGAATCCTGGGATCCTTAGGCTAGTGAAATACTGACAAATTCAGCTAGAGACCCTTAACTGCTATAGAACTACAATTTTCAGAGTTCTCTGGGAAGAGGGAAACTATAGGAAGTTGGAGCGACAAGTATACAGAACTGGTGATGGCCTTGGAAACAAATCAAGGGCTTGCCCACCTAGCAATTCAATTAACAGTAATTAAATGGCAGCTCAGTCCAAGAACACAGGGACTATTGCACCTTTTACCAAATATAAAAGGTACACAGTCTGAATCCCTGCTTAATCCATTTTTGCCTGGCCCACAGGTGTACACATTTGGTTCCTGTTGCATATATGCAACGTTGGGCAGAAATGACTTAACACATTTGCCTCTTTCACAACAGGCTGATTTAAAGCCTGGGTGATCAGACAATGCCAAAGGCAGGAATGTTTATATATGTGAACTCTAAACTTATATCAGAAAGCAGAACCAGGAGCTTGCTAACTTCTTTCATCCCTTCTCTTCTCACTCACCTTCCCTCTCAATGCAGCTCTTCTTACTATTATGCATACCCTAATTCATGAAGAGCCAAAACCTGACTGAATAGGTCCTATCCTTTCTCCCTTTGGATGGCAGGTAAAAGTCTGCTATGAAGACTGGTTGTGCCTGGACATCTGTCTTAGCTCCTCCCAGCATCCCATACAGTGTCTGGGTGCAGGCTGATGCTCAGCACCAGTCCGCTTTGGTTTCCTATGAGAGACAAGTAGATCAATCATTAAAACAGCTGGATTTTTAAACAAACATACAAACAAAAATATCAGTGGTTTAGCAAGTTAAGACCTTGTAACAGTAAGTTAACCCAAATATCTCAGAATTCCAAAGATACTCAGACTGGAGTGAAAACTGTTTTGTTTGCTACCTGGCAAAGACCTCTAGGGGATCTTTACAGCCTGAATATTTTTAGTGTCGAGTAGGTATCTCCTTCAGTCTCTGGTACAAGGATTATGCTGAGCTTGGGCTCTGCCATAGTGCTCTTTGTCACAGATTCTTGGGACAGACCCATTTTTGCTGTTTCTGATGGGAGGAACCCCCAGTATGTATAACAACCCCCAAAGTATAAAGGTCAGAGGCAAAGCCCAGAGAGACATGTCCTCAGGTTGAGTGGGGTGAAGAAACTCACAACTACTAGCTTCCATAGAAGCATCCTCCAACTCTGAAAAAAATAAGGCACACTGGAGCAAACTGCCTGCCTGAGACTTGGAGAGTGGCATTTGTAAGCTTCCTGCCCTCCTTGGAATGTAAATATATGGCAAAAAAGGAAAAGCCAGAGAGGAATTTTATAGCTGTCCCACCACTTGCTGCTGTTTGAAAAGACTGGTCAATCCTGTGTTCCAGTGTTACCAGGAATTCTGCAGAGGTTAAACATAGAGAGAAGCAGCCAGCTGCCAGCCTGAATGCAAGAAACTCCAGTGTATGACTTGCAACACTTCCAAGCAGACCACTCCTTTACAGAAGGAATTCCAGTGTTTTAGCTTCAGAACTGGATTCCGAGCATCAAGAAGAAATTTCAGTGTCTTAGAAAGCTGCTTCATTGGTTCTCTGAGTATTGAGATGAATTCCCAGCCGAGATGTGTTTCTCAACACTGAGGAATCCAAATTGACTGACCGCTGGCATAGTCCAGTGTAGCATTTTCAAATCCAGTGTAAGAAAGAAAAAAAGGAAGGACTGCCAGTATCCCTATAACGTTCGGCCTTTGCAGAACTAAATGGCATCCAGCTAGCGTGTCAAGAAAAAATATGCTTTGCTTTTGGCAAAATTCTCTTGCATAACATTCTAATGTTGATATCCTACCATTAGAAAAGGAGAACCAAACTGGGTAAGAGCCCAAAGGGGAAGAGCTTGCAGATCAGAGGCAACAGGATAGGGCTTGGGGGTTCACAGAAATCCAGTCCAAAGGGTTTTGAGGGCCCTTTCAGCTTCTAAGGGCAGTGGTGCTCCCAAGACTCACTCACAGAGCCAATAGAACTGGAAGTAATAGTCAGTAAAGAGATAGTCCATTTGCTCCACAGGAGTACTGCAGTTAGCTTGGCCCTGTGGTGGAAGAAGAAAGGGAAAAGGTTGAAGGGAAGCCAGCTTCCATGGAGATAGTGTGATTCCTCTTTATGGAATCACAAAAACAGTCAACAACATGACATTACTGGATTATTGAAAGCAGCTCTAAGCCATGGGGGAGGGGGGTTGGGAGGGACCACAAAACTCAGTGTTTGAATTTAAAGTCAAAGCAGAAAGTGTGCCTGAAGGGAAATATACCCTCCCAGAATTCTGGAGCTAGAATTTATTATCTGATTTCTGGGAGATTCAAGAAGCTGAATCTAGGAGACGAATCTATACAGGGCAATGCAAAGGCCATCATCTGCACAAATGCATTCCTAGTTAGTTGGGGAAGAGGTGGGAAAAAAGTCCAATCTGAAACAGATGCACTCAACTTCAGGTAGAAAGCCCTGTGCAGCTGCACCAGGACCAGACCTGCATTCTCAATAAATTCCAGTTTCATCTTCTTCCAAGCGGAAACTCATACGTATGTTGATGTTACTGCTTTTTATAAGAACATAAGAACAGCCCCGCTGGATCAGGTCATAGGCCCATCTAGTCCAGCTTCCTGTATCTCACAGTGGCCCACCAAATGCCCCAAGGAGCACACCAGATAACAAGAGACCTCATTCTGGTGCCCTCCCTTGCATCTGACATAGCCCATTTCTAAAATCAGGAGGTTACACATACACATCATAGCTTGTAACCCATAATGGATTTTTCCTCCAGTAACTTATCCAATCCCCTTTTAAAGGCATCCAGGCCAGATGCCATCACCACATCCTGCGGCAAGGAGTTCCACAGACCAACCACACGCTGAGTACAGAAATATTTTCTTTTGTCTGTCCTAACCCTCCCAACAGTCAATTTTAGTGGATGTCCCCTGGTTCTGGTGTTATGTGAGAGTGTAAAGAGCATCTCTCTATCCACTTTATCCTTCCCCTGCATAATTTTGTACGTCTCAATCATGTCCCCCCTCAGGCGCCTCTTTTCTAGGCTGAAAAGGCCCAAACACTGCAGCCTTTCCTCATAAGGAAGGTGCCCCAGCCCAGTAATCATCTCAGTCGCTCTCTTTTGCACCTTTTCCATTTCCACTATATCCTTTTTGAGATGTGGCGACCAGAACTGGACACAATACTCCAGGTGTGGCCTTACCATAGATTTGTACAATGGCATTATAATATTAGCCATTTTGTTCTCAATACCTTTTCTAATGATCCCAAGCATAGAATTGGCCTTCTTCACTGCCACTGCACATTGGGTCGACACTTTCATCGACCTATCCACCACCATGCCAAGATTTCTCTCCTGATCTGTCACAGACCACTCAGAACCCATTAGCCTATATGTGAAGTTTTGATTTTTTGCCCCAATGTGCATAACTTTACACTCACTTACATTAAAACGCATCTGTCATTTTGCTGCCCATTCTGCCAGTTTGGAGAGATCCTTCTGGAGCTCCTCACAATCACTTCTGGTCTACACCACTCGGAAAAGTTTGGTGTCGTCTGCAAACTTAGCCACCTCACTGCTCACTCCTGTCTTCAGGTCATTTATGAAGAGGTTGAAAAGCACCGGTCCCAGGACAGATCCTTGGGGCACACCGCTTTTCACCTCTCTCCATTGTGAAAATTGCCCATTGACACCCACTCTCTGTTTCCTGGTCTTCAACCAGTTCTCAGTCCAGGAGAGGACCTGCCCTCTAATTCCCTGACTGTGGAGTTTTTTCAGTAGCCTTTGGTGAGGGACCATGTTGAACGCCTTCTGAAAGTCCAGATATATAATGTCCACGGGTTCTCCTGCATCCACAGGCCTGTTGACCTTTTCAAAGAATTCTAAAAGGTTTGTGAAGCAAGACTTACCCTTACAGAAGCCATGCTGATTCTCCCTCAGCAAGGCCTGTTCGTCTATGTGTTTTGAGATCCTATCTTTGATGAGGCATTCCACCATCTTACCCGGTATAGATGTTAGGCTGACCGGCCTATAGTTTCCCAGGTCCCCCCTCTTTCCCTTTTTAAAGATTGGTATGACATTTGCTATCCACCAAACCTCTGGCACCGTGGCCGTTTTGAGGGACAGGTTGCATATTTTAGTCAAGTCATATTTTAGTTTTATAAGTCTGGTCATGAAGTGGTCCTGACTTCTAGTGGGTCCTGACAGATTCTCATTCTAAAAAGTGGGTCCCAGTGCTAAATGTGTGAGAACCACTGGTGTACATAGTTCCTTTCCTCCCTTTGTCTTTACTGTGAGGTAGGTGCAGCTGAGAGATAATGACTAGCCCAAGGTCACCCAAAAAATCCTCATGGCAGCAATCTGAACCCTTTCAGGTCTGTGTCCAGCGCCACAACCACTACACCATTCTGGCTCTCAAACATCGAAGTTCAAACAACCCTGTGTGTTGGTCCCAAATGGAAATGGCTTCCAGATGGGTAGCCATGTTAGGCTGCAGCAACAAAAGCAACAGAGTCTTGTGGCACTTTAAAGACTAAGGGCCCAATCCTATCCAAATTTCCAGCACTGATGCAGCCACAATGCAGTCCCAAGATAAGGGAACAAATGTTCCCATACCTTGAGGAGGCCACTGTGACTGCCTCCCCACCACCAGTGCACACCCCATGGGCATTGTTGCACCAGCACTGGAAAATAGGATTGGGCCCCAAGACACTTGTTTTAGCTTAATCTTTTGTGAACTATAGTTCACTTCATCCCAAGGAATGAGTAAGGTGTTGAGGTTGGTGGAATACCAATAGATGTACTGGTGGTAAATCTGGACTGTGCCACTGGAATCAGTACTCAATTAGTCCCACTCAGATTAGGACTGTTGTCAAATTAGGAATCTATTGTCCTCACTAACGTAGATTATGGCTAACCAAAATAGTACCCCAGCACAGTCTAGAACTATTGTTTTCAAATGACACAAGAGCTTTTCTTATCTATCTACAGCTAGGGGGGAATTAAAAGGTCTGGATATTCACACCATCAAGGGTGCAATTCCTACTGATCTGCACACTTATCCATACCTCCTTGGCTTTGGAGTTCTCAATTCTGTGCTCCACTAGCCAGCAAGCAGAGTTAAAATCTGGTGCTGTAGGGTGACTCTGTTAGGGAATGACTCTGATGTCTTGAATACCCTACTTTCCCCTCAGCTCTGAAGGATGAGGTGAAATGGTATACCAGCATGCCATGCAGGTGAGAGAGGACACAGCAGGTGCTTATACTCACAGGCCTAGCTAATCGAAAGTGATAGGTGAACTCCTGAAATGGCATCATCACCACAGGCCAACGGTATGTTTGTCCCTAAAGAAGGTAAAGAAGAGAATGGAGAAATCACAGCTGAGGTAAAAGGGAAGCTACTGTTCTTGACACTGACCAGTCCCGTCCCGTCCCCCGGCTGGCAGAAGGTTGCACCTTCTCTGCTCCCCCTTCCTGGCATGGAAGAAACTGAAACTAGAGGGGAGTAAAGAGGAAGCTACATTATTCCAGATCCAATCATCAACAGCAGGATCTCTCTCTTGACAAAGGAAGGGAAGAGAGATACAGGTATCAGGGACTCAAAGGAATTAAAATCTTGGTTGGCAACCTTCAGTCTCGAAAGACTCAAAGGAATTAAAATCTTAATAAACAAGAAATATGCAGTTTACTAACAAAATAGCCTGCCTGAAGAGGCAACATTATATCTTCTCTAAAAGTATATGAATAAATATTTGAACTATAATGAAAGACTGAATTAAAACACTGTCCCCTGGAGGCACTTTTTCAAGTGGATGCTCCTCTTTTTTGCAGACAGAGAGTAACTGGCCCACCTGACCCCAGCACTGTCTTTTCTATTGGCTGTCTGCTGCTGTTCTTTTGCACCTTTTTAGATTGTGAGCCCTTTTGGGACAGGAAGCCATTAGATATTTGATTTTCTCTGTAAACCGCTTTCTGAACTTTTCGTTGAAAAGTGGTATATGAATATAATAATAATAATAATAATAATAATAATAATAATAATGGCACAAGAAAGCAAGAGTAATCCCAACAGACATAGGGGCCTTGGGTGCTATCCCGAAACAGCTTGAAAAGTACGTGGACACCATTGGGATGAGCACAAGCACCATCAGTCAATTACAAAATGCCGCCTTACTAGGAACAGCGCGTATACTCCGGTGATAGTTGTAACGCAACATCTTGTAGACAAAAATAGCTACCCAGCCTAGGTCCTTGGGAATGACTCGGTAGGTGGATACAAATCCAGTAAAAAAAAAATATCTGTGAGAAAGTATAATAATAATACATGTAACACTGAGAAGTGCAAGTTAAACTTAGTGTCAATTTCTCTATGGCTTCCAATATGTGTATCACTTTAAAGCTCTGATAATCCACACAACACTTTGTACAAGAAAATGTTCACACTGGAGAAACCAGGCTCCTTTTTGACTGATGTTTGCTATCTGGCTAACAACCCGCTGCCACCTGAGATGCTTTTGGAACCAACCTGAATTTCTTCTGCATCGGGGAAGTTGTCTGTGCTCAAAACAGCCTGCTGACATGGGATGTTGGAGACGAGACCACAGAAATACCCAGATGCAGCTGAGGAAGTGCTGGAAAAAGAAAAGAGAAGACCTCTATATAAAGCTGAGGGGAACGGTTTTGAGATGCAACACTGTCACCTTTGTATTTCAACTGCTACACTTTTACTAGCACTTTCTCAGGCCATTCAACAGAACAAATGTCACGGATCCTCCTCATCTGGTCTGTTTTCGGCAGTTCACACTTTTCTTCTATGGACAGTTATTTCCATCACATGTTGCACATTAATCCACTGGGTTACTCAATACTTCTGCTCCTGTTCTATTTTTGTATACATAAAACCCTGTTATTTTCAACAGCAGGTGGTTTTGTTTAGGGAAGGCAGACCAAACTCCCCAGAGAAGAGGTCCCATGTTGTTGTTGTTGGGGGGGGGGTGCGGGCTGGGATGATATGAGAGTAGAGAAACAGAAAGAATACAGAAAATAAGATTTGCTCCTTTGCGTGATCTCCTCCCACTCCAATTCTGAGAAGTTTCCAAACATTTGGAGAGGGGAAAGGAGTGCACAATTAAGTAGACAAATTCATTTCACAGGCTTCTCATTGCCAGTTCCATAGTATGCCTTTAACTTCCCACAATTCAGTATTTTTCATGGATTACTTCCAGTCTTTATGCCAGTACAGCCAGGTTGACTCTCCCTCTCTCACTATATGCACGCATCAATACTCTTACATAATTTCCCCCCAGTGTATACCCTGCTAATTGCTTACATTAACAATATTACTTTATTCGACAGTGTGTCCTTCTCAAGACTGGTGCCATGGCTGGCATTGTTGAGTAGCTGCTGAGGGCCCACTGCTCATCCCTGAGACCACCTCTGTACCTGCAGCCTTCAACATGGGCTGGTGGCAGAGTGATTCTCTTACTAGGTAGGAAGGGGCACATGTGGGAGTGTTTTCCAATGGTCCTCAGAGACTTGAAACTGGCCATGGCTGTCCACCCCCACCATAATCCCTGCTTTTTCAAGACTTCTTACTCACTTCATCTCCAAGGTAAGGTTTGTGTTCACTGCAGTAAACTTGCTGATGGGGATGCGGTAGGTGATGTTCCCTGTCCTATATATGCATAAACAAACAAAAAACCAATACAATCTATAATAGTCACCTTGGTCACCAGCTGCATCTGCCAAAGCTCATAAAGGGAATATAGACTCCTCTGATGCATACCACAAGACGCTGAATTTAAAACCTAAATTACAACTCATTCTCCTAGGTTGTTCAGGGAATCAAAGATACACTAGAAATAATTTCAACTGGATTTCGCAATCCATAGAGATTTTAGGATTTATTTCTTTATATGGACACATGAATGAACATATAAAGCTGTTTGAGGCCAAACTAAAAAATGGGGGTGGAGAAAGGCATTGGGAGCTGGGGGGGGACGGGACTGGAGCGTGGAGGGTAGGAAAACCCCACTATTATCCTGATCCCCACTGTGGCTGCTAACTTCCACGTGAAAGCACATGGACACACACATACAAGTCAATGAAGTGATTAACATGATACCTCGTTTAGCCCTTCTGCCCTGAGAGACATTGGCGCATTTACCCCAGGACTGTGTTCTCTGGCAGTGGCTCTCAAAGATCTTAGGCAGAAATCTTTATCAAACCTGTGATCTGATAATGCTTTTAACCAGAAATGCCAAGGTTAAAAGCTGGAATCTTATATATGAGCTTTGTATGTCCACTTTCCAATCAGGCACCAGCCTTTTCAGCTTTTTTCTCACCAGCCGATGCTTTCAGTCACTAGGATTCTACTTCACACAACCTTATCCTTTGGCCAATGCCCCACCTGCACCAAATAATGATTTCATCATTGACCACAAGACAGATGTATGCAAGCTACCATGACATGACAGCAGGAATCACTTGGGTTAGTCCAAGAACCACCAATGCCACTTATGGCAGGACACTACACCTGACTTCCTGCACTTACCTGCATTTATCATCAGCTACACAGGCCTGGGGTGTGATGGCTACATTACTCTCCACAAGTGCTATGGATTGGAGTACAGGAGTCCTTCCTTATAGGAGAGGAAAAATAAGACAGGAAAAGGAAGATATTTGGCACAGGAAGATTAAGTCAAGCCCCTAGCATCTGGAGCTCAGTCAGAGTTGTTACGTTTATAACAAACTTTTAAGGTCATAGAGTTCATTCCTCCTCACTAAGCCCTGTTGCTGAAGTATAGGAATTACACTTAAAGCCTCTGTGTTTCTCCTTGGGCAAGAGAAGCAAACGGTTCCCCCCCCCCATAACCTTTTGCTATTGAGGATGCAATTTTCAGCTACATTTGATAACTTCATGTTCAGCGTGGAAGCCAATGTTGGTTTCCTTTTTGGCCCTATTATGTGGTTAAAGTCATCTCTTTTACGCAATATTTTTCATTTCTCAAATATTGTTTGGTTTTGGTGAAGATGTCACTGAGTAAAACAAGGACCAAGAAGCATACATGGGCATCAAAAGTTCTGAAATGCAAAGCAGCATGAATAATGCAGATGACGCTCTTTCCCACACAGAACCGAGAGATCAGACAGTCTGGCAAATGTTTCAGCAACAATGACATCTCAGAAGTGGTGGTGGCACAGCTTTAAACTGGGTTTAATGCAAGCAGATACAGTATGATTTTGGATGACACAGTGGCAGCAGCTGTGGATAGATGTGACTAGCATTCCCCTTAAGGTGTGTATCTGCACCTCTCAACCAAGCTCCGTGAAGCTTGGAATTTGTTTGACCTGGAAGTCAGCAATGATGTGATGATGTCATCACTGATTAGCAGGAATAAGCCACCATACTGATGCACAGCACAGTAGGGCTCAGTGTAGCAGCACTAGATCTTACAGGGATCACTGGCTGTGACACTGGACTTCTGTGAGTGATGCCACATGGAAGTCCCCCTGGCTTCTTCTGAGGGTTGGATACAGATGCAGTAAGAAGTATAGTGCTTGGGCACACTGGGGAAATGGATTGGTTTGGAAGAAAACGCAGCACTCCAGAACAGCTCACATGACTGGAAGAACGGTTAGGGGAGATGGGTGGGCAGCAGCTGCAAACCAGCGAAAGCATAGACTCAGGGTCTAAACTAGCTGTTTTCAACCGCTGTGTCACAGCACACTGGTGTGCCATGAGGCAGCCTCAGGTGTGCTGCGGGGGCCAGGCAGCGAAAAAGGAGCAGATGTGGCTGTTTTGCATCTCCTGCTGCTGAGCGGGAGGAAGGCTGCAACCCGATCCTCATTTACCTGGGAGTAAGTCCCATTGACTATTATGGGGCTTACTTCTGAGTAGACACACCTAGGATTGGGTATCAAGTCCGCCCCGCATGCTGATTGGGCAGCTAGAGAAGCCCGTGGAGTGAGTGAGAAGGAGGGAGGCAGGAGCAGGCAAGCAGGCTGGAAGGGAGCGAGTCTGCTGAAACCACCAGCCTAAGAACTGGCTGGCCTGGCAAAGGGTCCATGAAAGTCCCTTTTCCTGCCACAGTTGCCTGCAACTGCCCAAAGCAACCTTCCCTGCATTGCCTTTTGCCTTTCAGAGGAAGGGCTTTGGGCCACAATCCTATCCACATTTACCTGGGAGTAAGCCCCATTGACTATTATGGGATTTACTTCTGAGTAGACATGAGTGGGATTGGGCATTAAGTCGAGGTAGAGGTCCGGAGTGAGAACGAGGGAGGCAGGAGCAGGTGAGCAGGTAAGAAGCAAGTGAGTCTGCTGAGGCCACCAGCCCAAGAACTGGCTGGCTCAAAGGGTTCTGGTGCCACAGTTTGCCTGCAACTCCCCAAAGCAACCCTCCCTGCCTTGTCTTTTGCCTTTTAGGGAAAGGGCATTGGACCACAATCCTAGCCACACTTACCTGGGAGTAAGCCACGTTGACTATAGTGGGGCTTACTTCTGAGTAGACATGCCTAGAATCGGGCTTTTGGTCACACACTTTTTCCTTAAACACAGGAGCAGACAATTGGCACTTCTCCCCACCCCACTCTCCCCCACAGGAACATCCCCCCCCAAATCTCATAATCGCAGTTAGCACCTCTCTTACTGTTCCTCCCTTCACTCCTCCGTATCTTTCAAAGGTCCAGAATCACTTTCCTCACATTCTCCCCCCCCCCCACTGCAGCTGAATCCTACACTTCTTTCAATCATGTGTCTTCATTGCCCCTCACCCTACTATGTGCTCAGTCTGACCTCTCTTTGCCAGCACTTTCTGACATTACACTTTGATAACAACATTTTTCCTCCTTTCCAGAATCACATATACTCCAAACTTCATACTCTCCAAACTTCTTGTGAGTCTTTGGCTGCAATCCTAACCACACTTTCCTGAGAGTAAGCCCCATTGAACAAATTAGAACTTACTTCTGAGTAGACCTGGTTAGGATTGTGCCCTTTGTCATGTAATGATTTAATTGTATTAATTGTATTAATTAAAAATTAATTGTAATGTAGTAATTTAATGTAAGTAAAAAAACTGGTAGTGTGCCTTGACAATTTTAGTGCCTTGTCAGTGTGCTGTGAGCTGAAAAAGATTGAAAATGGCTGGTCTAAACATTAAACCAGAACAGTCAACACAAGAGGGAACACTTACCATCCTGAATGCCACCTCCCATGAGGGGCTTCTCTGGGCCTGGATGGCTGATGCTACGCTGCCGTCGTGCCTGCCCTGCTGGGAAGCTGTTGTGTGTTAGAGGGAGGTTGGAGATGTATTTGGACTTGCCCTGGATGCGGATAAAGGGGGAAGATGGGCTGGCATTGGGGTTGCCGAAGCCCCATGATCGCTCAGATGTCTTTGACCACTTTGTATGGGAAGCCGCCTTGCCTGTGACTCCCCTAGATTTGGCTTTGATGTTGGTCATTGGCAGGAGCGATACGAGGTTTTGGTCTGTGAGAAGAGAGCAACATAAAGATATCATTAGAGTAGATAAAGCAAAGGGATGAAGAGCCACTGTGGTGCAAAGGCTCTGTTCTCACTGTGGCAATAAGCCTGTGTTTGGAATGTACCACTTCTGACTGCAGGCTGGGGTTCACGTGACCATATGTTTCTCCATCTGAAAATTCTCTACACCAGAAAACCAACATGTTTGGCAGAAGGCTAGCATGGCAGGGGGAACCCATCTCTCTGCAACATCTCATTTTCTGTTTGGATTTTACAGGAATTATGGATGTTTACTCAGCTTCTACCTGCACTCTGAAGTGTGCTGCCTCGATAGAGGTTTATTACCTGTACAAAGGCCTGTGAGACATCTGAACCTGTACAGAACCAGTGCTTGGAAATAAGTGCAAAATCTAGCATGCATATTTATATTAAAATTACCATCAGGTCTCCTGACCCCTCTGTTATTTTTTCTGATGTGTTAAGAGGGGGGGGGGAACAAAACCTTGTAGCAGACAAGGAAGGGAAGCCAATTCCAGGTCAATGACATTTATGTGTCCTGTTCCACCACTCCCAGTCAGTGTAGGTCTCCTGAAAATGATTTAGCTCCTTTTCCCTGGCTGCCCTTTATGTTTGGAACTGCCTCTGTGAGGCTCTCATGCTTCATTCAAACCCACTTTTGACGCAATTTCCCTTTTCCAACTATAGCTAAATCTAAGTACAGTAACAGAAATGATGGCATGTTCTGCCCTAGTTTACCCTGTCTTCACTTCCTTTGTGTCTCCTTCGTATCACTTTTTAAATAGTAAGCCTCTGAAGGCACAGGCCTGTCCTCTTGCAATTCTGTAAAGCACTGTGTTTGTTGAGGACAATAATATCCAGGAAACTGGGCTCAGAGGCACTTTGTAAGTGATGGTTCTCTTGCATTAGCAAGGAAAGAGCAACTGACTCTGTCCCAGCACACTGTCTTTTCCAGTGGCCATTTGCTGGTCTCTCTCTTAAGTTTATCTTAGACTGTGCATTCTTTTGAGAAAGGGAAACTTTAAAAAAAATTATTTTGCTTTGTAAACTGCTTTGTGAACTTCTATTTGTTGAAAATAGTACAGTTGGTCTTCTTTATCCATGCAGATTTGACCCACTGCAGGTTCCAATCCCGCATCTGGAGGACCCACAAAAGGACCAGAGGTCATGTCTGGGAGGTCTTCTGAGTCATAAAGAGGTCAAGCTTGGCCTCCTAGCAACTCAGAATGCCTGCCAGGCCTTTTTTGCAAAAACCACAACTGCCTGCCAGAAGGCTCTGGCAGGCATTCTGAGGCATGAGGAGGTCACACATGTGACCTCCCCACACCTCAGAAAAAATGTCAGACTGCAGATATCATTATTTGTGGCTTTCAGCATCAGCTAAGTTTCTGGGAATGGAACCCATGCAGATGCTGAGGACCAACCTGTTCACATATATTTTAATAATAAACAAACAACAACAATAAATCTAGTCAATTTTATCAAGCATATTTCAATAGCACAAAATTTTATGGAAGCCCTATTAGAAGATGTGCAACCATCAGTGAAGCTGCCATACAAAGACAAAGGCACAGACAATGAAGAAACCCCCAAGCTGCAATTGTATATTGTAACTGATGTATCTGATTAACCTGTTACTATTCACACCTGGACAGATGCATACATATACATGCAATTACACATTGCATTTGGTAAGCACATAAATTATTATTCTCCCTGAATGAACTCCCAACTCACAGTTTGACACCACCTCTGTGTGGCACTGCTTACCTGTTTGGTTGACGGCAACAGTGGTGGTAGTCTCTGAAACTGCAGAAGACACATTGCTGGGAGAAGGAGAACAGCACATGGAGAAACAAGGACGGTTGAAACAAACCACAATACTATAAGCGGACAAGCCAGAGACAGAGTCGGGTACATGTGTTGTGGCTGAAAGATAACAACAGCAGAGGTACAGTGTGAGTACAAAATAGCATCCAAAAAACTCCTGTGATTTAAACCCAGATCAGACAACCACTACTGCGGCCCAATCCTATCCAATTTTCCAGCGCCAGTGCAGATGTGCCAATGGGGCATTCGCTGCATCCAATGGTAGGGGGCCAGTCACAAAGGCCTCTTCAAGGTAAAGGAACATTTGTTCCCTTACTTCAGGGCTGCATTGCGGCTGCATCATTGCTGGAAAGTTGGACAGGACTGGGCCTATGGACTTGTTTTTCTGCATGCATATACCATCAGTTCTCTTTATATGCGAATTTGCTATCCATGAATTCACTTATACGCAAGGGGCAGAAATGCCATCTGCCTCTCATTATCTGAGATTCTGTTCTCATCTATTTGTGAATTCAACCCTGGAGATGATGAGAGGCTGATGATGAGAGGTCTCTGGAAGGCTACGTGAGGGCTGCTCTGGCGCTGGAGCAAGCCCAAAGAGGGAGCCAAGAGACAGCTGGAGGAGGAAGAAGGGTGAAGCAACCCCCACCCCACTGCTGAACTTTGAGGCCTTGATGTTGGGCCAGCAACCTTCAATGCATCAAGAGATATCCGGCACGGAGGAGGAAGAATCAGATGTTGGAGATGTCGATGAGCCCTTGCTATCCACCCGACCCCACATACTTCAAGTTAAGATTCAGGTTCATAAAGTTCATAGAGTGTATGGTGAAGAGGGTCCCCTTGAACCTAACCCCATTTTTCCAATAGGTTCAATAATTTAGTATCTGCTAATTCGGTATCCACTAGGTTTTCCAGGAACCTAACCCTAGCGGATAACGAGAACTGACTGTAGATTGTGTTTGTCCATAGCAGAGAATGCAAGCGAAATCACCCTTCAGCCATTCAGTGAGTACAAGGTGCCCATAATGAGATATCCTGACATTTTAAAGTAGCTTACTGTTGGAGGACAGCAGTTTCTTCTTGTGCAAAATGGCCAATGATACTCGTAAATGTGTGACCTGCTCACAGTCATCAAGAGAAATTACAACATTTCCCACACCCTAACCTCCAGCTGAGAAAACTACCAATGTTACCTACCATGCTGCGGAGTGGAGGCATCTGTAGGTGTGTTCGATGAGGAAGGAGTGGAGTATGTAACTGGATTCTTATCAATATTCTGACTAGAACTAAAATGCAAGAAAAATATGGACATGAAGTTTGGAAGTAAATGAAAACATGGCATATGAAGCAACAGAGAGAAGTAGAATGAGATGGAGATTGTACCTGAAGAGTTTGTAACCAAAAGAGCATGAATGTTTCATTGTGGAAATGAAGGTAGGAAAGGAGAACAGGATGGAAAGCAAAGAAACTAGAGGTAAAAGGAAAGCACAACAGGAATATGAGTACTGTAACCCTCAACAAAGTAACAAAGAGTGAACAGCTCAGACATAGCCTGAAAATATCAGAACTGCTATCATGCTTCAACTCTAGACCTCCTATTTACACACTCCACTCTACGAACAGTGAGGTGAGCCTGCAAGAGAGCTCAGAATTTGCCAAACGGCCTCCGATCCAGGCAATGCTTTTCCCTTACTCCCCAAATTGTGGAAAAACGGTCTTCTATCACATTGCCACCTGATGTACACATTATTGGCCCACATCCAGACAGGTGCAATTACATATTGTAATTGATATATCTGATTAACCTGTACACCTGGACAGGTACATAAATATACATGCAATTACATATTGCATTTGGTAAGCACATAAATCTTCTAGGGTCCTACTGGAAATCTCCCTCTCAATGTGAAGTATGCAGCAGACAATAGTTGTCTCAACCCAGTCCCATCCCACGCATAAGCTACCTAAAGTAAAGAGCACCATGCCATATACGGGTCAAGCTTAGACTGAGCAAGCCATGACAGGAAGGTGGAGTTCTCAGTTAAATCTTGTACTCCTTATGTTTGTTACATATATTGGAAAGTCCTCTCCTCCAGTCCAAAATTTGTTGACATGTGGGGAGAAGAGAAGGCTTTCTATAAAAAGTAAGGCTTGCTTTGCTGTCTGCCATAATGTTGACAGCTATTAAGGCAAACTTTATACATATGTTGGGCGAGAGCTATAAAACCATCCTGTTTGCAGACAGACTGAAAAGTCAAAATCTCTATACTTGGGAAGTCTATTCCGCTGAAATTAATAGGATGTCCTATCTGAAAACTGTTAGCACCCTAATTCCCATCTAAGGTAACCCACCATTCTGCTGGATCCTTTCACTTAAATTATTTTGTCTGGTTCTAAAATATCCACTTAAATTCTTATTTTTTACCATTACCTTTTGCCTGCCTTCTCTATTTAAGAATATTAATACTAAAATTTGGACAAATGGCAAGGAGCACAAGATGAGAAATCAGAAAAGATGCAACACTGATATCAACTGTATACTGAAAAGAGAGGCACCATACCGTGGACAGAGAGCAATTGGGACGCCAGGACCCCTATGCTGAAAGAGAGCCAGGAGGCAAGCAGTCGGCACAGCAAAAGAACTATGAAGCAGGAAGGAAATGGCAAGAGAGGAAACCATAAAGGAGGAACATTTGAATGAGAAGACAGGACAAGGATTGGGATAGAGAAAAACAAAGAGCAGAAGCAAGCAAGCGGAGGGGGAGAGGGAGAAAGAGATCTATCAGTAATTTAGTAACGATTGTTCTAAATGTGTCTAAAACTGTAAGTACAAAACAGATGAAAGGCAAAGAAGCCTGGACGGTTATTCTCAGAGACTCCTGCTTTCAGCCACTATAAATCAGCCTAAGCTTCTTGAAATTTGTGAATGGCCATTTGAACAGGGTCCCATAATATGAACACATCTGGAGACACCTGTATACATTTTCTATATCCACAGGTTCACCATGCAGACCGGGGATAGAATCTGACTACATGAGAATCCCAGTTTTCATTCTTAGTGGGAAGCACATGTTGAATAGTTGCAGTTTGAGGGAAAAGCCTCCAAATGGTATCGGCAGTGACTTTTGAAAAGGATTATAAGTCACAGAAAAGCGGAACAGGATCCTGTATCAGATGCTGGGTTTTCAGTTTTCTGATGGCCACAGATCCCCACTCTCTGTGCTCATGCATTCTGGGGCGAACCAGGGAGGAACAAGAAACCTCTGTGTGACCCAGAAGTGGGTCTTTAACCCTAAAATAGCTCTACAGCCTGGGAAATGGCATGGTTTGGCCATGTGAAGGTAGGAAACACAATTCTGGCACCCTTTTCTTCTTTTTAAAAGCCCTTTAAATGAGGACCCTGGTATCCGCAGGCATCCACAGTAAGTCAAATCAGCACATACTAGACCTGTGGATACCGTGAGTTCACTGTATGTCTGAAAAAAAGATAGAAAGATCTGGTAGATCCCAACCTGTCTCGGCTCTGCCTGCAAAGAGCTTCGATATACTATTTGCTTTCAAATTTTATCCCATCTTCTTCAAGACAGAAAAACAATGCAATTCCTGCAGTTTCTTTCAGGGTCCATTTCCTTAAGAATCACCTTTGATCATCTTCAATCAATGTATTCTGACTAATTTCACCCTTCCAAAGTCTTTATTAGAGTGCTTCATTTATTATTTTTATTATAATATTTTTATATTCTATTTTTATAACAATATAATATTATAGTATTTATTAGAAGTGTTCTCTTAATCCACTGAGTTGACAACTGAAAACCATGATACTGTTGCTTTATTAGGGATTCCCCAACACTCCCCCCTCCCCCAAATAATAAGTGTTTTTTCTTGTACCCTTTTGTATACTTTCTGGTTTGAGAAAGTGTATTTTATGATAGCAGATTTCCTACCATGGAAACAAGGGAGTCATGTCACTTTCTAAAGTATGTGATCAGAGGAGGAGAGTAGGGGCTACATACCCTTCCACATCCACAAAGTCCTCCTCATTGCGGTAGCTGAGAACATAGAGGGTAGACATGGACACCACACTGGGAAAGGGAAAAAGACATCAAAGAATGTAAATCTTCAGTGTTTAAGGAAGAAGAAAAGTTATATCCAAACAGTAAATCTGTTATGTGTACAAGCAACCCACACTCACTCCTTAGGCTAAAGACATCTGAAAAGTATCTTCTTGGCTGCAAATTTCATCAACCTAGTTTAGAAGTCAAATGTGGGAAGTCAAAACTGAACCAGCCTATAAAAACTACAAGTACAAGCTGACTTAGATTATATCTGTTGCAAGTGTACTATGGTAGCCGAGGTATGGAATGGCCACAATCTACAAGCTATACAACTTAAGGAAACTCAGTGTGGCAGACAACAGTTGTCCCATCCCAAGCATAAACTACTTAAAGCATGGGTCTTTAAACGTTTCGGCCGAAGGGCCGCATCAAATATCCGGTACAGTGTCGAGGGCCGGAAAAAATTTAAATAAAATTTAAGTAAATAAATTAGAGATGGAACTTAGATGAATGAATGAATGGGCTCAAATGTCCAGGATTTCTCCAAGCACCAACACAGCCCAAGGAATAAAGTACACACTTAAATGGACCTCCATTCCCCTACCCCACAAGCACAACTCTGGTTGTGTTTGGTCAACTGAGCCAGAGGCTCTCAGGGTATCAGAGGCTGGCCATGGGCTAGAGAGAGGCTGGCCGCGGGCCGCATCTGGCCCCTGGGCCGGGGTTTGGAGATCCCTGACCTAAAGTAAAGAGCACATGCACTATACGGGTCAAGCTCAGACTGAACAACCCATGACAGGAAGGTGGAGTTCTCAGGTTCTGCAACCCCATTTTCCATTACATTTCTTACGATCAGTTTGAAAATGAGTTGGCACCCCTGCTCCCAAAAAGCAGTAAGAAGACAAGAAAGCAGAAGCTAAGATGTATTATTTCACCCCCACTTCTTTAATCCAAAGAGAAATCCGTTGAAAAAATATGAACAATTCAAGTTAACTGTAGGGAAAAGACGACTGCAATCAGTGCAACTGCAGCAACTAGAAGTAGTCTGGCATGTCCGGCTGTGTTTAAGAAAATGATATATATAATGTATTTCATGTATTAATGTATTTAATGTATAATGTATATATATAATATATAATGTATTTCATTATATACAGTTTCAGTATGCAGACTTGGCTCCTCCTGATATGACCTTGATTGTGGCTCCACTCCCAGATCATACTGCTAAGTAGCAAGAAGATGGTGCTATAAAGCAGGCAGCACTTGTTCATCTTGATTTATTTCAGATTATTATGAATAATATCACTTTTCAAATAAGATTAGTTCACAAAGTGGTTTACATAGTAAAATAAATCCATCATTGGTTCACTGTCCCCAAGGGGCTCACAATCTAAAAAAATACAGAAGAGACAACAGCAGCAGCCACTGGAAAAGACACCATGCTGGGTTGAAGAGAGACAGTTGCTCTCCCCTGCTAAATATAAGAGGACACCACTTTATAAAGGTGCCTCTGCCCAATTAGCACTACACACTCTGTCCTAAACAAACACACTTTGTCCATTCCGCATATACTTTTTGTGTCCCACTTGATCAACTCCCATCAGTTGAGTGTGAAACAGTCTAAACGTTCAGACGCTTACCTGAATGCCATGATGATCACTAGGGCAATGATAGTCCCTTGTAGGAAACGCTGGCTGATACAAGCTTGGTCTGTAACTGCAGAAGAGGGCTGTAGGAGACAAAGGGCAAGGAAAAACAACATCAGATGGCTACTTGACAAGTTGGTCTTTCTATTTCTGATCTAATCTTTCTGTTTTACCATCCTCAGGGATAGCAGACTATAGTGTTCCTCTATTTCCCACAGAGGTTAGCCCACCCTCCATGGGGGGAAAAGCAAATACCACCACAAGACAATGCTGCCACAGTTAATAAGGTTACTAAAAAAAGTAGGAGAGTACTGAGTTCATTGAGGGACTGTAGGTTGCTGAACTAGAAGAAGAGTCCTAAATGAAAATACAAGGACTTCAAAGAGCAAACAGAAGACGAAACATGGGTATGCAAGACTGTTGGATGAAACAGGATGTGATAGTTGACATGAATTCTAGGAAGAATTTCCAATCAAGAAATACACTGTGCATACAAAAATGCTTCTCAGTCACAAACAAGTATCAGCCTCAAACAACACACCACAAGCTTGTTAGCATCTACAGTGTTTCATGCCAACATTCACCCCAGCACTGATAAGCAGCTTTAGCAAACACAACTCTGCTTGTGAAACGCAACCTAAATATTCCCTGTCATCATCACAGACTGCACAACCTGTTCACGAATCAGAAACCCAAAAAGCCCAGAGTAGCACCTGAATCACTAGGTGCCAGAACCAGGGATAGGAACTCAAGTCAGGTGACTCGAGTCCGAGTCACAAAAATTAGTGTTTTTTGCTGACTCACATACACTTGAGCCAGCTGCACCTATGACTCGGGAACTGACGCGAGTCTGAGACCACTGACTTGGTCTCCACACATGCAGACTCATGTCTGTCTGTGTCTGAGTGTGCTTGCTTACTTTTTTCATGGCATGAAAGACCTTCATTCAGACCGAGTGAGCAGCAGGGAGGTTCCAGCCAGGAGGCAGGGAAGTGTTAATGTTTGCTTTCGCATCCGAGCGGGGGGGGGAGGGGGCTCTCTTGCTCATCTCTAAAGGAACTGATGATCACTGGATGAAGCATGGGCAGTCTAATTTGTTTATTTGGGTGAGAGAGGGCAGGAGGAGGAGCCCAAGGGCGCTCTTGCCTTGGAATTGGCTGAAGTCGCCCAGGGAAGGAGGAGGCAGGGAAGCGGGAATGGGAGGTTTGTAGCAATCTCACTTTCCAACCGCATGGCTGCTGTGAGCTCTGTTGTTACTTGGGAGGACATAGCCCCACTGAATGACTGATACAAACAGGATTACTTATGAGTAGAGTCGCAAAGGATTGGTTTGAACTGGTAAGCCTCACAGCTGCTAAACATGACCCTCCTCCCTCTTGCCGCCTCTGCCCCCACTTCCATACAGTCAAGCCCACCCCACCATGTTTACAGATGGGATTGGGACAGGAGGGGAGTGTTTAAAGAGAACTCCCCCAAACACACACACCCAGACAGCAGTTCCATTTTCCCCATGGAATTATGGCTTGTTTTTTAAAGGGAAAGACTTGTGACTAAAGTCTTTTTGAGACATGAAAATGCTCCAGGAGACTTGGAAAGTTCCCCCATTATGACTTGTTTTCAAATCAAGTCACAGGGGGCAGAGATTCGTGACTCAACTCTAGTCAAGCTGTACCTGATATGCCCATTCCTGACCAGAACAGCTTCTCACCCCTCCCACACATATAACACAGACAGCAAACCTGCCATGCTTTCACAATCCTCTTACCTTGTTGGGCAACTTTGGGGGTCTCTGTTTATGTGGAATGCTTCCAGCACGACTGAACTGACTCCCTGCTTGACTGCAACAGAAAAAAAATTAAAAGGCATCCAGACCCAGCACTATTGCCACATCTCATTTCAATTCCTTTCTCTCCCTCACTGTTCCAGTATTTTACTTATTTTTCACAATTTTATCCCGCTCTTCCTCCAAGGAATTCAGTGTATTGTATATGGTTCCTTCCCCACTTCACTACCCTGTAAAAGTAGGTTAGACTGAAAGATAGTGACTGGCCCGAGGTTGCCCAACAAGCTTCATGGCTGGGCAGGGATTTGAACCTATGTCTTTCAGGTCTAAGCCCAATGCTAGAAACACTACACTATCCTGGCTATCTACAATGGTAGCAGTCTTCAAACATCCTGCACAAACACATTACATTCTTACCAAAGAAGTGGACTTGGTTTTTAATTTTCTTTTCTCTCAATTTGCATAATTTCATCTTGTACATATATGTGCACCAACACATTTATTCTGCATTTGCCAAAATCTCAAACCCCTCTTTTTCTATGTGCAGCTAAGGGTTAAATCCCTCAAAAGGTGTGTTTACTCAGAGCTGAACGTTCCAAGTCACGACACCATGGAGAGGCAGGAGTAAAATTAATGTACTTTTTTGGAAAGGTCTCTGTAGTACCTGAATGCTCCAGAGCTCCCAGTCGATTTCATGCTGTCCAATCGTTTGAGCTTGGCAAGTTTATGACTCCACCGCTCCAGTTCATCAATCCGGGTCTCCAGGTTATCCGTCAGTTTGCAAAGCTCCTTCACAGCCCCTACATTTTCCATGAAAATGCGCTCCTGCCATGGGTAATATCAAGATTCACTTTCATATTTTTCTTGGGCATGTTCAATTCAAGCCCTTATGGTGTGACTTCATTTCCATATGATGATGTAATTTTTTGTACAAACCCCGATGTGGGGACAAAAAAAAAATGATGGGGACACTGGTTGAAAACTAGTGACTTCTTCATTGTAGAAAACTAATTTTGGCATGCAGGAACTTTTGCATAAAACTCCTCAAACAAAAAGTGATATGGCCAAGTCACAGAGTTGAGACTTTACCGTGGCACACCACAACTTTGGGACAGTATCACAGGGGCATGCACAAGCACATCAGCAAAGAAGGTGGTTCAGCCTAAAATGACTCCCCCTGCCCTCTTCAATTGTACTTGGAATTTGTCACATTCACAGATTTCAAAAATGAAACTAGTAATCTGCGCAAATACTCATCATGTAAGTTCAATGCAATTAGTATGTGACACCTTTCTCCCCCAAGCCATCCTCCAAATGCTATCCTTTCTATCCTAGAAAGACTGCTCTATGACAGGAACAAAACATTTATGCATCACCTAATTTAGAAGATGATGTCCAACATACTTATCACACCCCACCACATCCTAGCCTAATGGTCAGTGCCAGCTCAAGTAGCATGCCAAATACTACCTGGTTATGTACCACCATCTGCTCCTCCCACTCTCCAATGTTCTAGCTCAGCACTTGTGAGGGCATATAAAGAAACATTTTAGATTCTTACTTAGTAGCTCTAGAGTCGTCGTCCCCAAAATGGTCTAGTAAGCCTTGAACTCAAGTCCCTTTTCAAAATAACATAGTTTAACTGGACATTTGATCCAGTTTGAGATAAAACAGTACAGAAATTTTAGGCTCAGGTTAAGTTCAAGGTTACTGTAAACAAAAACAGCAACATCAAAACACTCTCTGAATTGGCTTTGGGTTCCAATTTGCACTGAGGTGTACTTAACTACTTTAAACTGCAGATTAAGATCTCAGAAGCTAAGCAGGGTCAGGCCTGGTTAGTACTTGGATGGGAGACCGCCTGGGAATACTGGGTGCTGTAGGTTTATACCATAGTCTTTCGAGACTGAAGGTTGCCAACCAAGTACAGTTTAAAAAGTACTTTTAGCTACACTTTTGTAAAGATATTGGAACCACCTTCTGTAACAGTGTTTTCAGTATGATAACAAATAATGAATTATTTAAATAAGGAACGCTCCATGTTTTTAAAAAAGTTATTATTCTGACATCCAAGCCTATGCATTCCTACTCAGAAGTTAAGTCCCATTTTATCAGTAGGGCTTGCTCCCAGGTACATTTGGATAGGATTTCAGACACAGTAGTAAATAATCAATGGCAGTAAATAGTCCAAATACTAAATAGTCCAAACTACTTTTTACATAGTAGTTGCAATTAGCATTCAACTAGATGAAATATAGTTTTAACTATTCCCCATCACTGTTAGTTTGGCTTGACTCTCTCTAATATATTCAAATACAATAAACACACAACTTTATAGCTCCCCCAACAGCAGATCAAGTATCTACTCATATAACTGAAATCTCCATGAACAGCAGCGCTAAGGAAAAATCAGCAAGATGTTATCTGCAAACATTTCAGAAAACAAGTTTCAGATTTTATTGTTATGAATATTATTCCCTTACAACTTTACATTGAATAGCAAAGCATACCCAGGGACTCTGCAGTCCTCATCAATCCTTCTCATACCCTTTTCTGACTGTCAACTTCATAGGAATCTATACCTACTCACCTTATTCACCACTAGGAAGTTCTCTATGGTCTTCCCACTGGTGAAGACCATGTCCCCAGTTTCTTTCACTGCTTCTGGTAGAATCTCCTTTACCTCCTGAGCAATGACACCTGCACAGAAATGGCAACGCACTTCATAACTGCCCTGGACCAAAAATATTAATGCCACCTTAGAAGCTTAGATAATGCTTGTTGGGTAGTTCTTCCTTAGGATGATTCATGTATGAACTTTGCAAACTAAAAGTGTAATCCCAAGATTCATGTTATTTTAGAGACTGTTCCTATCAGCAACCCTAGGAATAGAGTTTAATGGTTTTGCACAAGACCAGCCAATAAGAAAACTCACTGGAAAAATAGCAGATATGTGCAAGGAGCAGCTTCTCCTTCAGAAACTCTTGTGCCAAACCCACAAACTGCTTTTACAACTCAAATGAATTTTAGCATTAGTTCAGGGTGTACTCTGAAGCAGCTAGCATGGTATCAGTGTAGAATAATTTTGGTGAATTGCGTGAGTCTTGAAATTTCACCTGGGATGCGGAAACCAAGGAAAGGAGCCAATGAGAGCAACTCCACACTTTATGTTGCAAATACATGTACACCTGTGTGTGATGACATAATCCCTCTTTTAGGCACCCATGTTCCCAGACTTGTGTACATGTGTTAAAAGTATGAGTCACACAGTCATACTTTATAAATCTTTTCAATGGTGCCCATCCCAATTGTGAAACTCTCTCCCCCATGAAGTCAGAATGGTTCCTACACTCCCTGCTTTGAAGCAGACAGTGAAGACTTTTTTGTTTGGCCTTATCTCGATTTTTGTTTCACCTCTCTGTCTGCTGCATCTGTTTTAAATTAGATTTTTTGTTTTATGCAAATGGTAAGCTTCCTTGATGACTCTTTAAATGGCGTGGAATCCCCACCAATATATATTTTAATAAATAATATTAACAAAATAAACACCATACTCTTGCTGAGAAAAATTAATGGGTTATGACAACCATGTTTGGCCTGTAAAGCATGCCACCTCCTTAGTGAAGGTTCATTACTAAGGTTGGTTCTCCCATCATGATTCAATGATATGGGATCAAGAAAGACCAGTGTAGTCCCCAAACCTTGCAACACCTGGGCCTTTCAGTGACCTAGCTATCAAAACTATCCTTAATCCAAGCTGTGTCCTCAAACAGGTGGCTATAGGTGTGATACAATTCATAACCTGATAATCAACACCCAGAGGACACATGCCATATTATGTGAACTTAATTACACCTGAGTTTGTTGCAGAGTGGGCTAGGAAAACACCATAAAGATGCCTCCAGAATGGGACAGCAAGGAGCACGTTGGCTGGGTCATAGAGTGAAATCAGTGTACTTTGGCTAAGGTGGATACTGATGTTTTGCTAGCATTAAAATGTTTGAACAATAACAGAGCTGTGAGGTCAGTGTAGGGGCTGTACCTGTTTCAGATGTGGTCTCAAGGCCTATGGTGGCAGCGAACTCTGGCTTGTAATTATAGTGCACCAGCCTCATACGGGAGATTCTCTTGAGCTGTTCTGTGGTGTCTACCTGAAACCAGAGAAAAGATCCACAAAAGTCTGTAAGTGACTCTGGCTCCCAAATACCTGTAGCCACAATGCACTTGAAGGCAGAGCACATCCTCACAGGAATTAAAAAGAGATAATAAGGGAACCACACAGCTCAGCTCAGCATTGGTGTAATATCTGCACTCTGGACAAGATAAGCAGGGAGACATCCTATGTAGGGGCCATCCTAAGTAGGGGGACAATATTCAGCCTTGTGGTACAGAAAGGAGCTCTGCTTTTACAGGTGCTAAGGGCCAAACAAGCCTGACACTGAAAGCATTATCATGTAGTTAGACACTTGCCTTCACTCACAAGCAAGCAGTCATGCAGGGCCATGATTTGGATCAGAGTCACAGCATGCAGGTAAGGGATGCTTAACCCCATAATGGAACTTTTAGAGAAAAAGCCACTTGCTGAGGATGGGGAGAGCACAAAATTGGCTTAACTTTTCGGTAAGAAAACAACACATAAGTAAAGGATTAAATGCCCTATCCTCCATACCTTGGCCCCAATCCAAACCATGGTCACATATCACTGTATGTGCAAGTTAAGCCAAGCCTCTTCCTACATAATGATGCACTTAATGCCATAAGTAGCCTAGCCCTTTGGCACAACTCATAAACCATATTGAATAATGGAGATTTGATTCACTTCAAATGGCATGTAGAGAAACAAAGCTCTATTTACTGTTACATCTTGGCTGGATCATGATCTGTGCATGCTGATGGATTCAGGCAAGCATGAATATTATATTGCAGTTGAGAATGCCTTGACTCTCAGAAGGTACATAAGCAAGCTCCCAGAGGTGCCGGACAGCCCAATCCTAACTCCCCACATGGCAATGCCCAATGTATCCTGTGAGGGAGTTTCAGCCTACAGAGGCCTCCTTGGCGGAAGGGAACATTTATTCCCTGCTGATTCCTCCTAAATTTTGGACTACTAAACTTCTTGGGTATAGAAGGTTTGCTACTCCATGTGCTAGACTGTATGTTAGAGAAGATGGTCTGCCTCCCTGGAGTTCTCTGTCTGGCTAGCAATGAATGGTTCACAGAAGATACCCTTCTCATGAGAGTCTAGTCCAATGATAAAACCTGAAAGGACTCTTGTGAATACTGATGAAGGCTTGTTAAGCCAGGCTCTCACCTCTTGGATGTCATTTTTCACTCGAATGTCAGACGGATGCATAAGGGACCCCATGACTTTCACATTGCCGTGGACAACCAAGGCTTCATCAGGGCGGTCTGTGTTGATGCCAACTCGGCCATGGTGAAAGACAGTGTCCGGTAGCTGAGCACGCTGCCAGAGAACATCGCTGTCACTCTCAAACTGACCTGGGTTAGAGGCCTGAAAAAGGAGGCCCAAAGAAGACAATCAAATATTATTGGTAACAGAGAATTAAAAAGGTGGGGGGGGGGGAGATCTGGAGAAAAGAGACTGATGCATCTAGCTTGTGACTAAGTGCAAGGTAGAATTAGCTCCTCTTAAAGAAGACAGGAAACAACTGTTCATTTACATGCTAATTTAAACTAGAAAAAAAGGTTTTCCACTAACTGACAATGATGCTGAGCAAGAACACAAAAACAAACCTACGGTCAGTGAATAATTGAACACAAATACAAACACATGAAATAAAAGTACCCAAACTATCAAGGCAGTAATAAACTTATTAAGTGGCAATCCTATTACAAGGGGCCTCCATAGTATGCTTATGAGTCCCACACCTCTTCAGGTAAATTATACTATACCGTTCAGGCAATTGTGGCCAGATGCAGCGACACTCAGCCTGCCTTTATGTAGAGATGTAAATTATACGGATGCCTTATAATGGGAATCCCACTTTGTGCAATGCTTATGATTATCAGCATGGATAAGAACATACTGTTCTTTGTCCATGTTAGGAGGCAGTGATACAACTCCATCAAAACGCATATTGCAGCGTAGCTGTATCTTTAGTCTAAAAGTATTTTGTTTATGACATGGGAAGGCTGTCTGATCCAGTTTGCCAATGAAGCACAAGGAGTCTTGGTTTTGTGTCAGTCCATGTTTATAGACTCACTGAGATAAGCGTCTTTTACCAGCCCATAACAGACAGGTTATGTTGCAAGCAAACTTTTTCTCTCTCAAGAGAGGTAATTGTCCCAAGAGATAGTTCAGAAACTGACACATGTAACCTTCAGGAGGGTGAGGTAAACATCCAATGATCTAACCAAGGCAAAGGAAAGTGGTCAATCTCTAAAAAATGTTTGTGGGTTCACTATTGCTGACCTAGAATCTCCTGGCTGCTGATCCCAGATGTGTTCTGACTCCCAGTGGTGAGAAAAGGTATTATTGCATATGGGCTCACTCCAGAAGTCTGTACGAAAAGCACCACTTTATGAAAGTAATCAGTAAGAAGAATTGCCCTGAAGAAAGGTTTTACACCCAATACACTGTGCTTTATCAGTTTATTGCAACAAATTCTTTCTTAGCATCTGCTGAGGTTGTCCCTTTTCTAGGTTTCTTAGAGACACTGGTGTAGAGAATAAAGTGTTAGCTTCTGATCAGAAAATGTTGTTTCAGTTTCCTGTTCTGTGAATTATCATGGGCTAAGTCACTATCTTAGCCTGCAACAGCCTAACTTACCTCACAGGACTGGTGGGAAGATAGAGAGTGGGATTATGCATGCCATCCTGAGCCTCTTGGAGGAAGAGCAGGATTTTTTAAAATCACTCTTTCAAGCTGACCTCTCCCGCCAAGGCTGGGCCCAGAGTTAAATTCACCTTCTGTCCACACATTGTCCCCTCAGAAGTCATGGCATTGTGGCCAGCTGAACTGAGGGAGACAGCCACTGAGATGCCACACAGACTTTAGAAAGTGGAAGTCATACAGTTAGGCCAAGCAGAGCAACAGGAAAGAGAGAGAATAATTTTGTTCCCTGTACCCGTGGGTATGTGACCCTGTACATGGCTTATAGAACATTTTTCTATTTAATGCTCAACTCTGCATGAAGTTATATAGAAAATCATGCTGTCATTTGGTGTTCATTAAGGTTAAGACTTTGTGGGAAGGCCAGTTATAAACAGGGCTGCATGTATTCTGGGATTCTATGCATGCGCACAAAATTTACAATGAAAGCAAAAATCAGGGTCCTGGGAATCAAAACTTTTTTTTTTTTAAACAAAAATGTTTCTAGTCTTTATGAATTGACAGTATATGGGCAACGTCTAGTTCAGGGGTCTCCAAACCCCGGCCCAGGGGCCAGATGCGGCCCACGGCGAGCTTCTATCTGGCCCGCGGCCAGCCTCTTGTCCCCTGAGAGCCTCTGGCCCACTTGGTCAAACATGACTGGAACTGTGCTCTGGTTGCATCTGGAGGGTGTTCTAAAGGCCAGAGAGGTTGACTGAATGAACCCATTCATTCATTTATTCACTCATCTAAGTTCCATCTCTTATTTATATAAATTTTATATTTAAGTTTTTTTTCCGGCCCCCAACACCGTGCCAGATATTTGATGCAGATATTTGATGCAGATATCTGGCCAAAAAGTTTGGAGACCCCTGGTCTAGTTAAATGTCCAAAGTTACAAAGGGGCTCAGTAATATTTCCAGGGAACTTTGAAGTCTTGCAAAACTCTGGGTTTCTCTCCAGACTAGAAGAATCAATACTGGACAAAACTGACAATTCTATGCAAGGGTTTCAGATTTCTTTTTCTTAGTAAATAGTAATTTATCCTAAGTCTAATGAATTAGACCAGTGTTTCTTAAACTGTGAGTCAGGACTCACTAGGTGGGTTGCGAGCCAATTTCAGGTGGGTTCCCATTCGTTTCAATATTTTATTTTTAATATATTAGACTTGATGTTACCATGGTCTACAACTGCATTTGGGGAATATTACAGATCTGACCTGCTCCGGTCAGGCTACTTTTAACAGGCTACCATGTACATGCTTTCAACAATGATAGTAAATGGGACTTACTCCTGGGTAAGTGCGGGTAAGACTGCAGCCTAGGATTGTTAAAATTTTCCTACTTGATGATGTCACTTCCGGTCATGACATCACTGCCAGTGGGTCCTGACAGATTCTCAATCTAAAAAGTGGGTCCCAATGCTAAAAGTTCGAGAATCACTGAATTAGATTATTAACAGAAGCTATATTCTGTCACTCCCCCTTTAAAAGTACCCTGAGTGCCAACTGTCCTCAGAACTGCTTCCACCATCATCACGCAGAAAACTCACTGCATAATCCACAGGGCATATCCTGATGGCCCTAGTTTCAGGGATCTGTTGCACTGCATCCAGCCTCTGAGCCAGGTATGTGGCACCCTCAGGCATATGCTCTGTGGTCCCCATCTTTACATGCACATCTGTTCATCAGTCATCTTTCCACCCAGAACCTTAGCAGCTGATGGAGAGTCATGTATGATGTATGTATGATGATGGAGGAGCATGCCCAGGCACTGCTCCTCTTGACAATGGAAGCTTAGTGGGTAGTGACATGTATCAGGGCCTTTTCTGTGGGACACTCTGTACATGAAACTTCCTGCCAATAGTGATCAGGTCCCCTTCCCCAGTACCAGTATTCCAACAGGACCTGAAAATTTATTTGATTAGTCTTTGGGATTTGTTTTGTTTCTGTTGTATGTGGGTTTTGCAGCTTTAATTAATTTGTCCTATTGTTTTTATTCATTTATAGTTATTTTTTTCTTAAGAGAATCATTAGTTGCTTTTGGCACCTCCCTATCAGGTGGGGAAAGGTGGGACACATATACGTAAATCCCCAATTGAAATAAAGTCTATGTAACTGCATTTGCTTCCTCACATTCATGCCCATCCCCCTAAATTCTTTTCCTCCTTTTTCTATGTTGCCTTCTCCTGTATAAACTTTAGACTGTAAGTTCCTCAGGGCAGGATTATGCTGTCTTGCTTATAAGACTCTGTACATTGATGGTGCTGCACACTACCACTACTATAAATAATCGCAAGGCATCATGCATCAAAAAAGCATCCATTTGCCAAAAAAGAACATGGCATAGCATTGCTTCTCAACACATCCCACAATCACTATGGTGCTCACACTATTTGCACTGAAGATACACGTCAGCTGTGCATCTGATGTGCAACCAAACCACATATTTGTGCTAGTGCAGACATATCCTTAACCTTGCTGATAAGATTGTGGCTGCACCTAAGCCTTTTTCAGGGTAGAAGCATCTCTCATCTACCCTGCCCACCATTCCCAATGGCTCTGCAACAGAGCCCCCCACCTCCACCCCGGAGACTGCATAGTTCAGCGTGCTACTTACTTGTCTGCAGACTCCGGGGTCCCCGTCTGCCCTCTGTTTGTGTTTTAACCCCGAACCGGCCCTTTGCTAGAGGAAATGGACACAGCACTTAAAAAAGGCAGCAGGGCGGAGACAGCCAACCACAAAGTCACAGCCTACTGTCATCCTTATTTGCTAAGAACAACTGGCAGTACAAGAGCCATAAATGGCCTTGTCACATGCCCTTCCCCAAAGGATAAACTTTGTAAAGCCCAAGAAACAAATCCATAGATATGTTTGCTGAAAAGTCCACCCATTTCGGGTATTAGTTTCAGAACTGATATGTCAGGACCTGAACAATAACTTAGAAAGCAGATGGGGGAGGAATGATCTCACTCTCTATTAAGTTTATGCCTGATCATAATGTTCTTAGAAATCCCCCTCATTCAGTGGCTCCCAACATTCCCTTCCCAAGAGTCATAAGGTGTGTCTGCACAAGTGCAATCCTGTGGGTTGGTTTAACATCAGCAGTGTGCTGATGAGCATCTGATCTATGCGACTTAAGACAGTGGCACACGGTTACATGCTGATTTGCACTGAAATGATGGCATCCAGGCAGCAGAAGAGTGTTATCATTTAGGAGGTAGCAGGGCTGACATCTGCACAAGGTTGCCACCATGCCACACACCCCTACTTGCAACACTGCCTTCCTGTATTGCAGCAGAAGGTTCAGGAGCTGCCTTACATTCAACAGCCTTCAGCACCTTTCTCCAAAAATAAGCTCTTACCCCTGCCCATGTCTCTTTGCTGGAAATCTCTAAGCTCTGAAGCATGTGGACTTTCTTGCTGGTTGCTTACTGGCAAAACTCTTTTTTGTGCAGGGGGAAAAAGAAGGGAGAGCACAGAAAGCCAAGCTGGAAAATTGAGTCTGAGACTTGGGTAGGGGGTATGTGATGTGGACAGGAAAAAAGGACTGCAGGGAGTGCTGTACAATCAGAGCAGTTGGTGCTAGTTTTAGGGTATCAAAGAACCCCAGCAAAATCAAGCACAGAGCTATAGGTGCTTAGAATAGGAAGATGTCCTGTGAGTGAAAGGAAAGTGAGAGGGACTTACTCGAACAATGATGCGCTCAGAGATGTGGGCAGCCAGGGTGTAGTTCTGGCTCTGGGCATGCGCCTGCAAGGCCACCACCAACATGAAGTACCTGAAAACAAAACAAAGTATGCTGAGGACCAGGGGAAGGCAGAGTTCCACTGGGAACCCCGATACACAGAACATCACTTTTAAAAATGGTTTACATTTCCTAGTAAGAAAATAATGTACACTTTTCAAAATGACATACAGTAAACAGCTCAGGGGAAAAAAAGTCTCAATCACTTAGGCAACCCTGCTCAGATTCAAATTGTGTCCCCTTCCCCCACAAAGAGAGATGTTATTGAGTGGAAAGTTGCAATCCCAAAATATATTAACAGTTCTGAACATCATTTGATTTGAAAATCAACTGGGAGAAGGGGAAAGGCAGACCAAACAGCAGAATGGCAAAACTTTCCAATATCTGGGAAAAATTGATTTAATTGAAGTTATTTGAAGAGTAAGCCCCTCTCTGAGATAGCCCTTGGAGCCCTTGGCATACAGGGCCAGGGCCTTCTGCAGCAGGAGGCCTGGCACACCCCATCTTACAGCAGAAGCACCAGCGAGAATCTCTTCGAAAGCAGACCAAGCAGCAGCTTTAACCACTGCCTTCTGCTCTCCAGCTTCTGAAACTGGTTGAGTCCTGGGACTGACACCCTGAAAGCAGTACATATCTATGGCAATAATGTTATTTTTCTAAAACATGTAAAATATGGAAGGACTCAAAGCAAAAACTTTAAAATCTACTTTTTAATATCCAGTCTCTATTACAAGATCACATCTTAAGTATTAAACAGTGTATTTTACAGTCATTCTCGTTCCTTTGTCTTGAAGCTGAAACAGTGAGGATGGGCGATTGAGGGCCAGTCCTATCCAAATTTCCAGCACCGGTGCAACCGTAATGCAGCCCTGAGGTAAGGGAACAAACGTTCCCATACCTTGAGGAGGCTTCCAAGACTGCCTCCCCACTACAAGATGCAGTGCACGTCCCATTGGCAGAGCTGCACCACCACTGGAAAATTGGATAGGATTGGGCCCTGAGAAACAGTGGCCTTTTCCATATTGTTCTTTATAAGCAACATCTAAGACAAGCAGTCAGAGTGCACATAGCCTCTGTTCATAATCTGTCTGGCAAGTTAAATCTCGTGCTGGTTATTTATCATAAATGTCCACTTCTGCTCTAGAAGATGAATGATGTTCAGACAGACATGAGCTGTGCCAACAGCAGAGGCAGCTCACATTATTCTAAGCCTACTCCTCAAGTCCCTCTCCCTTTTCTCTTCCAAGACCCTAGATCAGAAAGCATTATAGTAGGACATGAAGTGTAAGAGAACTTATTTTAAATCAAATGTATATTTTAGGTAGTGTGAGATGCAAAGAGTTATTTAAGAGTCAAGAAGACAAAGAGGAACTTCATTTAGCAATAGTGTAACCATACAACATGCAGATTTCTTTTTCAATGAAACATTATGCACTCTAAGGGTCAAACAACTTGTTACGATGTAATACGGTTGTTTTTGTTTCTGTAAACAGTGTGTGGGGGTGAAGGGGGAAGATTAACTGAGACAAAATTCCAATTCCTCCCTCCACTACAATTCTGATCCCAATCACAGGCCTCCCATTTTTACTGGAAACAAACTTTCAGCTGAAGGTTCCCCCCCCCCCCCAATTAAAAACAACAACAACCTGTGAGTTCAGGGTCACAACGATGGCGGGGAAAAAGCACTACACCCCACCACCTCTACCATGTTCTTGACCTATTTCACATCTCTCCCCATAGTGCATGATTTATAAAAACAAAGCAAAAAGAGAGAGCCATGTTACATGCTAATCATAACATGCTGTTTGGCTCTGAGTAACAGCAACATGCAGATATACATGGCCTTCCTTCTCAGAGTGAGGACTGTATACCATTCCTTACCTCTGGTCAGGATTGGGCTTCCCCTTCTTCCTCATGTTATTAGCTGTGGTCTCACTGAAGTGCAACCGGCCCACCGTGACCTTTGTAACCTGCTCTGAAGGCAAATTGACCCTGAAGAGGAGAAAAGGTATCAGCACAGGAGAAACTCTGTCATTCAAATGGGGCAACCAAAGCCCATAAAAATCAGGGACCCAAGTGCTTCATGGTGGAGAAGGAAACAGCATTCAAGCACAGAAATCTAATGCAGGGGGCACCAAGTCTCATGGTTTCCCTGGACTTTAAAAACACAGCTGACCACTTAAATCTCACCAACTTTAATGAGACATCACTGCAATGTTCCATGCATTCAGCTTCATGCGCAACCACTTTTGCATTCAACTGGTTGTTCAGGGTTGTCTCATACACAAAGGAAGAGTTTATACAAGGAAGTTGTGCATGTTGTATGCACAACAGCCCCTTCGATGCTTCTTTTACTTGTCGCTTAACCTTCTCTGGATTGCACACAAATGTGTATGTGAAAAGGCGGCATACAGAAAAGCAGTATTACAAATAGTGTGTCTTGTTCTCCAACTCCAGTGCCTCATTCTCTTTCACACTGAAGCCTGGGCAATACTCACATGACAGGGTTAAAGGGCCGTTTGCTGCGGTCAGACTGTGACTGTTCTATGTTGATTGACTGATTCAAGGCCTCCAACTGGAAAGAAAAATCCAGAATCAATGTAAGGAGCATGCTCAGAATTTTATCATTGCTCATGCCCTATTCCTAAGTGCATGTATTCCCAAAGTATTCATATCTCCATCTTGAAACACTTCAGCTAGATGATTAGATATCCTGGTGTCTGGCACTCACTATGCACACTCTACTTCCATCCTTCTTCTCCAAGTGTCAGTCTCTAAGAGAAAGGGTATGAGTTCAGGAAGGCGGAGTTGTATACTGTACACAGCCTGAGTCACCCAGGGTCTTTTCTGCTTCCAAAAAGAAGCATGCTTACTTGTATTGCAGGTATACATCGTCTGATATTAGTTCACTTAGAAACACAATCATGAATAAATACACAGCTCTGTAAATATCCACACCAATTTAATACAACGGATTCACTATGACTACATTGTACTGGCAAGATAAGGACAATTCCTTTGCTTAAATCTGTTCTAGTGGCATCTGGTACTCTCAAAACAGGGAGAGGGGAGACACTAAAAGATTTCAGAAGGTGAATTTCACCAGATCTTCACTTTTGGGAGTACCAGCTGCTGCTACAACCATTCAGACTATAGGCTCAGTTCTACAGCTAATCTAATAAAACATATGATATATACCAACACACTCATAAGATCACACAGATAGAAGTACAGGCCTATATATACAGCCACCTGTATCTAGCATCATTCTATTTATCCTGGTTCACAATGACAAGATTCCATGCTAACACAGCTGCATGTGCTCCCCAGCAGGTTCAGCCTGGCAGGCACAATCACCGACATCCACATAGCCTTTCACCAGACTGTTCTCTGTCTTCAACTACTGCAGTGTCCTTATTCAAACTTGCCTTTACACCATGTAGTTTCAGGTAGAAGCACTCGAGTGGCTTCAAGCCCTCAGAGGTCTTGACATACTTGGGGTCTCCAATCATACCAATGTAGACGGTGACCTGGAAGTGATTCTTCTTCTGACACACAAAAGCATCATCACCCACAGAGAAATTGAAGCCTTTGTCTGCATCAACCCGGTATGTGGGCATAGGTCTGTCACCAAGAGAGAATAAGACAAAAAAGCATATATTGGGTAAAGGAATACATGAAGAAATGATAGGCTACGAATACATCCACAATAGACATGGGGTCAGTAGAGTTATTTTAAGTTCACACCCTCCCATACTCAGAAGTTGCTCAGGTTATTTCTACTGACATTAAAGAATACAGTACCACTATCTAGAAAATACAAATGTTAAAAAAAACTGTTAGCAGCGCATTTTCTGTTCTTCGAACACAGTGTTTCTCACTGTGGGTCAGGACCCACTAGGTGGGTCGTGAACCAATTTCAGGTGGGTCCCCATTCATTTCAATGTGTATTTTATTTTTAATATATTAGACTTGATGCTATCATGGTATGCGGCTGCATTTGGGGAAATGTTACAGATCTGTAATTTTAACAGGCTACTATGTATATGCTTTTCAACAATGATAGTCAATTGGGGTTTACTCCCAGCTAAGTGTGGATAGCATTGCAGGATGTTTGGGAAATTTTTTGGAAACAGATCAATAACTGCTTGGGAAGGTTAGGAGGGTTCTTCTTTCTTTTAAATAAATTTTTAAACTTATCGTAAACTTCTGATTTACTTAATTGATTTGATTTTGTCATGTATGGGGGAGTGTTAAAATTCTCCTGCCTGATAATGTCACTTCTGGCCATGACATCCCCCAGATTAATGATATTCCTTCCAGTGAGTCCCAATAGATTGTCATTCTAAAAAAGTAGGTTCAGATGCTAAAAAGTTTGAGAACTACTGTTCTAACACAATTTGATAGCTGGACACAAGAAAACTAACAGTCATCACCAGTATTCTGAAAACACCAGCAAGCGTACTGTGACGGACCATTCTTTCCCTCCCCTTTCTATTATGGAATAATTCATGTTGCAGTGTAGTTGATTCAAGCACTCTAAAATGCTTAGTTAACTATGCAATTCTGAAAAGAAATTTCTGATTCTTGCTGACATACCTTGTTCAGGGCCCAATTTGTATACAGTAAGTAAAGGTGATGTTCAGGCAGAAAGAGTGGAAGAACTGAAGGTAAAGGTTTTTTGGGGTTTCCCCCCCTTTTTTTCTTCCAAATGGGCTTTCCCATAAGGCTGGATTAAGTGACTGATCCAACATTGACCAGGGGGCTATATGGCTGAATGGAGATCTGCATCCTGGTCCATCCAATACTCTATCCGCTATACCTCAATGGATTTGGGATGGAGGGTGGAGAAATTTCAGGTGCTACAGTGTGCCTGAGTTGAAGTGAAAATGTGACAACATAAACTAAGAATTGATCTAGACCCAGATTTTGACATTTGCCCTTGGTTTATAGCTGCATTTTTCAAACTCTCTGGGAGTTTGAAAAGCACAGTAAGTTCTTGCAAGGGAGGTAGTGGGGGTGGGAGGAAGGCAGCGACACAATCCCCAGGATCGCGCCACTTGGGGGGCTGCAGGGACTGGGATGCACTCACCAGTCCCTGCAGCATCGTCCTGGGGGAGCGGGGAGCCCTGCGTGAGCACCTGCAGGGCTCCCCAGCTGGTTTGAAGTGAAAGTAGAGTGATTGCGCTCCACTTCCACAAAACCAGAAGTGGAGCACGACTGCTCTACTTTCACTTCAGAACAGCTGGGGAACCCTGCAGGCACTCGCACAGGGCTCCCTGTACCCCAAGAAGGCTGCTGCAGGGGCTGGTGAGGCACTGCCTTGGGCTCCAAAAGTCCAAAAGCTGTCCCTGCACACACTGACAATCTACCTTAAACATGCCAGTCTGAATACCACTGGTTTATAGGAAACAATGAAGAATATTTAACTACTACAAATGCGGCCATCAATCTCCTTTCTGAAAGCCTTCAACATCTGAACTTGATTCTCCTGTGACAAACTACAATGCTAGTCACAGAAGAAAGAGGACGCCATATGAAGTTGCTTGCACATTTTTTCCTAAAAATTTGGCACCTAACTACCAATTAGCTTGACACTGCTTGGCCAAATGGCAGCCAAATCCTATGCATGTCTACTCAGAAGTAAGTCCCATTAGTGTCAATGGAGCTTACTCCCAGGAAAGTGTGGATAGGATTGGGCTGTGGGTCAGTTACCATTAGCTACAGATCAGTTGTGAGACTATAAGTTGAAATTTCTCAACTTAACAGGATTTTTTAAAATGTGTCACTAAAGCCATTCCTGTGCTGACATTCAGCTCTTCCAGGAAGACATCCCAGCTTCAGCACCAGGCTGGACTCAGAGCACCACAACCCTGATTTTAAGTCAGAGTTGCTTCTTACAAATTCCATCCCTTCCCCCCCCCTCCCCAATACTAGTGATCAAAAATGCAAGTTCACAGGATACAAAGCTGCTCAGGATTTTGCTTTTGGAAAGCAACATATGTAGCAGCTGGGGTGGTTTAATCTATGTCTCCTTAATGGACTAGTTGTCATGGAAACAGTGAAACTATGTGGCCTTCCCCAAAAGTCCCCCCTTCTCCCACCTCCTGAGGGGCCTTGCCTGCTGTGTGAGAAGGGTCTTCCTAAGGGATGCTGCCTCATTGACTGACACACATATATACAGCAACCTGATGAGCTCAGCTGAAGTAAAGGGAAGTATGGAAAGCAAAGTTAGATTTTGATAAGTTCCATATCTTGCATGGTCCAATGATATTCTTATTCTCTTACAAGTACTTAAAACTTAAAAAAGAAAAAAAAAGAAACCCATTACTTGGGTCACTCCTTCACTGACCCAAGTGAAAGAAGATGCCCTCTGTCTGAAAGAGTTATGATGATCAAGGAGGCTCTTGAAGGTCTTCATTTCCTACTATAAATTCATGCAGAAATGCCCATTTACTTAGTAAAGTTTTCCAGCTTAACCAGCTTCATTTGTAATGAGTTTTTTTTAATCATTTGGAACAGTTCTATTTTCACCCCAAAACCAGGATTTAACAGAGGCATTCCGTATGGTGGTATCTTTTCACCCCACAGGCCTGGGGAAAGTGTCAAGGAGAAGAATTGCACCAAGGACCAACAGGTTGGCCGATGGATGATGACAAATCAAAGTTCAATGAAGTACAAGCGAGGTCCATGAGAAGAGTACCAGGGCCATAAGTTTCAAGATCCAGTGCAGTATTATGTGCATAGACGTGACAAGAATAGGATTTTGGTATTTTCCCTTGGGCTCCAAAAGTCCAAAGGCTGGCCCTGTACACATTGACAATCCACCTTAAACATGCCAGAAGCAACTGGATTAGCTCTGTGAGCTGTCAGCAACATTGGCTGAGTGAACCTGGCAGGCTTTGTAAAGAGCCACTTCGTTCTTCCTCATAGAAACAGGGGGACCCTGAACTGCCAGAGATGTGCCCTGAACAAAAACCAGATGGTGGTCACAGAGCAAGCTACCTTAGCCAGAAAGTATGATAGGAATTTTTCTCCCCCTCTCACCCCCTTTTTCACATTTTTGGTGCATTATTTTGCCATTCATTTTTTCCTATGTAGCTTTCCCCTCTACGTTGCCCAAATGCCAAACTCTTTCCTCCACCACCCAAAGGGCAGACCTAGGCATTTCTTTCTCAGTCTTAAGTCACTTTACCATCTTTTCTCCTTAGACCCAGCTAAAGGGGCTGTAGCTTCTGTGTGCCACTGGGGATTATATCAGACTAGCCACTTGTCTGTTAATAACTTAAAGAGGGGAAATTAAAATGCAGAAGTAAGAGTGAGTCATAGCAACCAGGAGCCCCTCAAATATGATCTGGTCAATGTCTGTTCAGGCTGATAGCTGCCAAACACACATCTATAAACACAGGAAAAAAATTCCCCTCCTTTCTATCTCTTAGGAGAGATGAGAGTGCTTCAGCCCAGAGGAATACAAACCATGATTACCCAATTAATCATAATTCTACACAGACCTTTTTGATTGTTTGCAATGCCCACCTACTTCCTAGGAGTCTGCTCCCCAAAGACTTCAAAATTCTACTTCACAAAACTCAGCACACAGCCCAAACAAAGGGCCTTAAATAAGCCTGCTAGTTCATTCCCCTTTGCAATCCAGATTCTGGATGGATATTTGAAGAAACAATATTGTGGGGCAAAGTGACATGATTGAGACATACAAAATTATGCATGGGAAGAATAAAGTGGATAGAGAGATGCTCTTTACACTCTGACATAACACCAGAACCAGGGGATATCCACTAAAATTGAGTGTTGGGAGAGTTAGGACAGACAAAAGAAAATATTTCTTTACTCAGCGTGTGGTTGGTCTGTGGAACACCTTGCCACAGGATGTGGTGACGGCATCTGGCCTAGATGCCTTTAAAAGGGGATTGGACAAGTTTCTGGAGGAAAAATCCATTATGGGTTTGTCACCTAGGCCCAGCCCAGGAGGCCAGGAATCACCCTGGAGCAGGGGTCTCCTCAGGGGTAAGGGCCTCCTCAGGAGTAGAACCTGGGCACTATCAGGACTGGGATCCCAGGCAAGTCACTTGCCTGGGAGTAGGCCCTAGTGCCTCCTGGGAGCAGTCAGCAGCCACGTGGGCAGAAGTGGTGGGGCTGGACCCGAACAATGCTAGCCTCATAAGGAGGCTGGAGAGCCTAGGGAGAGGTCGCTCCTCTCCAGTTGGGAGAGGGATTGCAGAGGAGGCCCGAGGGGGTAGCCACCCCGGCCTTATTCAGCCAACAGAGGCTTCAAGGGGAACTTTGCTAGCCTCAGCCCTGGAGGAAAGGGCCAGAGGCTGGGAACCACCCAATGCTAGACCCACCTGGGGTCCGGGGGTGAAAACCGGAGAGGCGAGGCCGCTGCTGCAAGGACCCCGTATCTATTACCCACATTGGAGGCCAGCTTATCACGGGGCAAGACTGGAGGTACAAAGGGGGTACAAAGGAGGTACAAAGACTGGAGGTAAAAGGACAGATAAGCTAACCCCCGACAACGCTGTGACAGCCATCGGGAACCCCTATTCCTTTCCGACTGGCACCGGCCGGGGAACCCTGCCGGAACCCGCAAGGGGTCGGGAAGGAGTGGGGAACACGCATGTAGGTCGCCGATGCCGCTTGTCTCTGTAAATCAAAGGGGCCTGTGACGTAACAGGCCCCATGAATGTCAAGAGTTTAACCAGAGTAGATCGTCTATACAAATCGGCTGTATCTGCCTCCTGTCCTTCTTTCCGCCAACGACCTGCGCGCATTGTCCGGGTAAGCCCCCCGTGCTCGGGCACCCCCAAGGGGGCGGGGTCTCCGCCTGCCATGAACATCACAGGGTTACAAGCCATGAAGTGTATGTGCAACCTCCTGATTTTAGAAATGGGCTATGTCAGATGTAAAGGAGGGCACCAGGGTGCAGGTCTCTTGTTATCTGGTGTGCTCCCTGGGGCATTTGGTGGGCCGCTGTGAGATACAGGAAGCTGGACTAGATGTCCTAACACTAACTAGATGTTGTGACCCACCAGCCTGAGAAGCACTATCCAACACCCCTTTAAGGGGCAGGGAGAATGAAGGCAGCAGTTTGGAAACCACTGATCTAGACCCTACTATAAAGGTTGTATATCATTTTGCCAATACAGGCCTCATTGTGGTCAGTTAAAATTAGATACAGCCCAGACTAACATAGTTTCTGGAGAAGATAATGAGAAGCAAATGGAAATGCAAGTGCAAATGGAATATTGAGCAGAGGAGCAATGGGGCAAGAGGGGGTACTTAACCATTTTCTCCTTCAGAAGTGCTTTAGCTTAAAATTTCCAGTCCCTCTCCAGGTGCTTTCTCCTCTTGCAAGGTGCAAGACGAATAAGGATCAAGTTCCACTTTACAATCAATGTGTGAACTGGCCCTTCAAGAGTTTCATTGTCATAAAAAATAGCAAACTGTGGGGAGGGGGGTGACAGCAATCTGGAACAAAACTGCAGCAGGACACTAGGACGTAGCAAGCTGTCTCCCTGCACCTCAGAAGTCCTCTTGAAGGCCTTCCTGTTTTCATAAAAAGGAGGCCCTCTGAGGCCCACGCCTCCAAACACCTCCCAGATGTGACAGGTCACGTCCAGAGGTCCTATAATAGTTCCCACTTATGGATTTCCTGGACCTGATTCATGCTCCTCCACCCTTACTACTTCCTAATTCAGCCCTTCACCACCAACTTACCATCATCTGTAGTCCTCTACTGGTCCATTGCCATGTGCAGGGCTGCTCTGGCCTTGCCACTGGTGGGCATGCAGTGCATGGCTCTGTGCACTGCCAGCAGACTGTTTACAATGGCTGTAAAGAGCTCCCAGCATCAGAACATTAGTTCTGGCAGTGAGGAGGACGCTTAGGATTGTCCCTTAAGAATATCACCAATAAATTAAGTTAGGACACTGGTGATCAAGACTTGCAAAACCCAGCAACCTGTCCCACTTTATTCAATCCTTTCAGACCTCAATACAGTTTTCTTAAAAGTACATCCAGCCAGGATTTACATTAACTATTTAAGCATCCTACTTTCAAACCAGTAACCCTAATTCTTGATGGATTGCTCAGCTCTGTGAACATAAGAAAAGCCCTGCTGGATTAGGCCATAGGTCCATCTAGTCCAGCTTCCTGTATCTCACCGTGGGCCACCATATGTCCCAGGGAGCACACAAGAGAACAAAGAGACCTGCATCCTGGTGCCCTCCCTTGCATCTCGCATTCTGACGTAGCCCATTTCTAAAATTAGGAGGTTGCAACGTACACATCATGGCTTGTAACCCGTGATGCACTTTTCCCCCCAGAAATTTGTCCTATTCCCTTTTAAAGGCATCTAAGCCTGATGCCATCACCAGATGCCATCACCACATTATGTGGCAAGGAGTTCCACAGACTAACTGGTTGGGTGGTTGGCAACCTTCAGTCTCAAAAGAACATGGTATAAGCCTACATGCGCCCCTCAGGCACCTTTATTCTAGGTCAGGGGTGTCCAAAGTTTTTGGCAGGAGGGCCACATCATCTCTCTGGCACTGTGTTGGGGGCCAGGGGAAAAAATAATTAATTTACATTTAATATTTGAATAAATTTACATAAGTTTACATAAATGGATACTTTAAAGATGAACTCATATGAATGAATGAAGGTCTTGCAACAGCACAAGACCTATAAAAGGCCTTGCACAAAGCAAGGCTGGCCTTTCCTTTGTCGCTGCTACTGCATCACAGATGTGAAACAGCAAGCAGTGGAGGGAGCCCTTCATCCCACAGCTCACACGAGACGTCAAACAGTTGCCCTCACGCTGAGAGCAGTTGAGTCGGGCCAGTGCGGGCTCCAACAAATCTCCAGAGGGCCAGAGGCTCATTGGAGACTGGGGGCTCCATGAGGGCCGCATTGAGAGTCCTCGGGGGCAGCAAGTGGCCCCAGGGCCAGGGTTGGGGCACCCCTGTTCTAGGCTGAAGAGCCCTAAACACTGTAGCCCAGTGGTTCTCAAACTCTCTGGGAGAGTTTGAGAGCCAGTACGTCCTTGCAGGGGCGGGGGAAAGGCAGCGGCGCAATCCCCAGGATCGCGCCGCTCAGGGGGCTGCAGGGTCTTGGGTACACTTACCCAAGCCTCCTGCAGCCTCCCTGGGGTGCGGGGAGCCAGGCGCAACTTCTGGCAGGGCTCCCCACAGCAGGGAAAGTGGATGTGGAGCGATCATGCCCCGCCCCCGCTAAAGCAAAAGTGGAGCGCGATCGCTCTGCATCCACTTTCCCTGCTGCAGGGAGCCCTGCCAGACGTTACACCGAGCTCCCCGCACCACGGGGAGGCTGCAGGAGGCTTGGGAAAGTGCACTGCCTTCCCCCGCCCCTTAAGGGGGCAGACATCAGGGCCCCAGGCTGGGGCATCGCGACGCCCCAGTTTGAATAGCACTGCTGTAGCCTTTCCTTATAAGGGAGATGTCCCAGTCCAGTAATCATTTTGGTTGCTCTCTTTTGCACCTTTTCCATTTCCACGATATCATTTTTGAGATGTGGCAACCAGAACTGGACATAATATTCCAGGTGTGCCCTTACCATTGATTTGTCCAATGGCATTATAATATTAGCCTGTGAATCAAGGGCTGCAATCTTGTTATGGGAAGTCCTTAAAAAAACCAAGTACTAACATTTTAAGCACAAACTGGGACAGAATGCAGAGCAATGAAAGGATAGGCAGGGCAGAAGAGGAGTGTAAACAATTAAGAAAAAATGAAGCAGCAAAGGGGAAAACAATAGTAGCAAGAGATGAGGGCTACAAGTCAGTGATCCTGGCAATTCAATAAGCCATGCCCTTTGTCTCTCTCAGGTCACTTTGTACCTTTTTAAGAGACTTGTCAAAGCATACGACAATAAGATAGATATGTCCATAGCTAACCATAACCAAAGCATTTCACATTACACTTTTTTCTGTTAATATTGCAGGAAAGTTCTGTTATAAGGAGTTGGAATTTGCATTAGAAGAGAGGAAGATGAACCTTCATATTGCAATCACTATTGCATAGTAAAGTCTGCAAATGCATGGCCCCAGGATGTGTGTGGAAACAGAACTTTAATAGCTTAAATATTTGGCAAAGTTCCCACAAATTTAATATTTGCACCAAAAATTCTGAGAGAGAGAAAATATAGGCTGTAGTTTGAGAATTTCACAACTAAGTTCTTTTCACTTTGAATCCCAATATTTGGGGACTTAACTTCCCAACAAAATTCAAAGATGAATGTGCAAAATTCAACTTTACAGTACTATAACTGTCAATGCGCACTTTGACATGGGCAATTTTCAGTGCTTTAATCTGCAGTCCCAGCAGCTGTAACATGATGGGAGCTTCCTGCACAGTATGTTGTTGCATTGGCATGATTTTTGTTGGACAGAAGCTGACCAAGAATGAAGATGATGGCTTTGCAATATTTCACTGCACTGTGAATGTTGCCAAATGCACTCCACCTAGACCTGGAACAAGCCCATGAAACATTCCAGAAAGACAGTTGTGTTAAAAGCTAACCAAGACAATTTTTAGTCATACTTTGCAAAACCAACAGGACTCTGAAGGGGATTTCAGAGGTTTCTCTCAGCAAAGAGGCTTTGCTCTCAGAACTCTTCTCAGCAAACGCTGAAAACAGCCAGGATGTTGGTATTCAGCAAGAGAAAAGAGCCTACTGAACATCACTTTAGACAAGCCATTTTTTCCTAGATAGTCCCCACACATCAGGTTTCTCTTACATGAAATAGTTGGCTTTACTGAAGCCTATCCAGCACTCTGCTCTTCTCTCTCCTCCAGTTAAAAAATGAACATCTATTTTCATCAGTTACCTTTTTTTTAAACTAAAAACTGGATAGAAGGCAAGTATAATCTAGAACAGACTTTCTATAGTGACCCCTTATAGTGAGAAACTCAAAACTCCTTCCAAGCAAGAAAGAGCTATTGCAGCAGAAGTGCACCACCAGGGGGTGCACTTGTGGCCAACAAACCTATCGTAATTGTTACCATTTACTACTTTCCTGTGAGGACAGATTTCACCACAAGAAGCTCAAAAGCAGGAATTATGAAATAACCAGTCCTCTGTTTCTAAGTCCACTGTAGGGTAAACAGGTCACTTACAAGATATTCCATTCTCCATTGTCAATGGCACATGTGTATTTTGCCATTTAAATTGGGATGTGAGTGTGTACTTAAGTTTGAAAACAGAAATTTGATTTCTGTGGTTGAAAGCCTCAATGGTCTGTTCAGAAACCCGGATCTGTTTTGACTTCCCTGGATGACACCGGACCATCCAGAATGAGGTAGTTACTATGACAAAAGCCTAAGGAGTCAACAACCTGAGTATTAAAATGCATTTTATTACTCATTAAATCTTCTCAACTGACATCCGCCTGATGTCCTCCAAAGTAATAGGGGCAATGTTAAAGACAGAGGGGCTACAAAGCATACTGTCAAGTACATGTGGCTTAAGAATGGAGTATGAATCCCATTGCTTTCACATAAAGTTACTTCCAAGTTTAGTGGGCTTAGGATAAAAATCTTATCTTTTGAGTGGAACGCTCCAGAGACGGGCAAAGTGTTATGCTGAGCAGAACAGAACATGAAAAACAAGGAAGCCCAGCTGGCTTCCTGGCTTAAAGAACGTAAGATTTTATACCCAAGAAAGTTGCCATCTATAACAGTGATCTTCAACCTTTTTCATCTCACGGCACACTGACAAGGTGCTAAAATTGTCAAGTTACAACATCAGTTTTTTTTACCATTTACAAGGCACACCATGCTGCTGGTGGGGACTAACACCTTCCCCCCACCCCCGGCTCCAATAATAAAAGATCCTCCCCAAATTCTTGGAACACACCTGCGGACCATCCGTGGTACACCAGCGATTTTCAAACACTGGTCTATAGTCTTGCTACTGGCTCCTCTATTTTATTGAACATGATTAGACACTCTTCTAAATTAAGAAATGAGTTTGGATCAGCACAGTCTCAATTCACAATTGCTAAGAGGCTGGTGTAGGTTATGGAAAAACAAAAAAACAAGAAGGCCAGGTAGATATATGTACAAAAAAAGCTGTTTTCTACCGAGTCTATGGATTTGTCTAGCACAGTATTATCCACTCTGGTTAGGAGAAGCGCTCTAAAGTCTCTGACAGTGCGTCTTCCCTATCTTTGCTCCCCCAAGCAACTGGAGGTGATGGGAACTGCACCTTGAACCTTCTGCACAAGATTTTCCACTGCACATGGTAAGCTGCAAATGCAGTTTTAACACATTTGTCTTCTTCCAATCTACCATTTTTAACACATCTCTGAAAAGTTAATTGAATTCTTTCATAAAGAGGCTTGGTAAATATTCAGCAGCTTGATGAATAATTTTAGTTTGTTCAGTATACTTAATAGAATGCCACATTCTGCTTATCCTGTATTTGTGAACAAAGTTTTCACTTGTCTATAATGAAACAGCTTAAGTATTTTTTGTTCATTTTTAATGGCTGAACTGTTTTTTAAAATGTAGTATGATATCTACAATAAAATAGGCTATTAGGCGAAGAGGAATGCAATAAAAAACTGATTCCCACCCCCCCACCCCCATTTCTGGAAGCTTTTCTGGAAAAAATCTGCTTTTTCTCAGTAGATTTACGCTATAATCCTATCCACACTTTCCTGGGAGTAAGCCCGACTGACTATCATGGAACTTACATCTGAGCAGACATGCAGAGGATTGGGCTCTTAGGTAGTTAATAGACACACTGGCCTTAGACTAAAACCTCCCACAAAATTTCCTGAAGTTATTCGGAGTCAGGATGCATTGAAAGGCACAAACAACTTTGTACCCTGTAGGTTTACAAGTTTGGAGCTGTAACAGTCACACATTTTGCTTAATTTGGGACCAAGAGCACCCATCATTACTGGAAGCAGTGAATGGAAATAACCAGTGGAAGTATCATGCAAAAGAGCAGAACAGACTATAAAATGTGAATCATTCAAGGTCAACATGGGTACTGATTACTTAAATCATAAGGAACCAAATCTTAAGTGAGAAAGAAGTCTATAGTTCTCACAACATTTTTACTGTGAGTCTAAGCATTGAAGATTCAATAGGAAATTGTCATTGTATTTTTACCACTACAACTCCTTCCAAAATTATATTTTGGTTAAGAGAAAAGTGTCCAAAACTAAGGACAGCAGTGAACTTTGTGATCTCCACCATCAAAGCTAGGCTATCAAAAAGTATAAAGAATCAATGAGATTTTTTATAAAAATAGTAACTTTATGTAATCTTATACTTGAAATTTTCAATTGAATTAACATTAAATTGATTTTTATTGATAAATAACTGATGGTTAGATTATAGTTGTCTCTATAATCTTGTTTTTGTGCTGCTGCTAAGGAATTAGGTTTTAATTATATAGAGGAAGCGGTTAGTGGAATTTCTTATATTGACGTGGCCTTTAGTTGGTGCAATAAATAAATTCTGCTCCCATTATATACCCTGAAGAAATCTACAAGACCTTGAGAAGACAGCCATGGACAGTGTGCTCCGTGTGGGAATTCTGAGCCATGTAAGGGCAGCCTCCCTCTGATGCCACAGCTGGCCTAAGTGTAAATCACTGGCCCTTTCTTTTCACATAATTCTCATGAAGCCAGATAATAATCTCATTTTATTTGGTATCACAGACAACAAGGGTCCTTCCCTATCTCCCAAAACAGGGACAAATAGCTGTACAGAAGAAACCAAGGGGTGGGGAGTGTTCTTGAGAGTAGGCAATTCCTGGAATCCATCAGGCTGCCTGCCAGTTCTCTATCACCTTTCTGGAATGTGGGGAGGATCTGCAGCAGTTTCTTCTTGAACATTTTTCTCCCTCTCGCTCTCCCCCCCCAAAGCTCTCCCAGCCTTTTGCTCTCACCTCAAGTAGCTCCCATGGTTTCCCTCTGTCCCATCCCAGCCACCCTTTGACCAGCCTCTTAGCTCATTGGTTGAACCGTTTCCCCCAGTAAACAATGTAGCAGATTCCTCACTGCTTTCCTGCCCCAAACCAGCATTCCCGTACACTCTTCTAGATCCTCTTTATCCATACGTTCCTCCTCTACTTGATTTTTTTCCTTTTGTTTTCCTTCTGTCTGATGCATTCAAATATCACCATCCTGTGCCTATTACCTTGACTCCTGCTGAGCCCCCCCAGTCAAGTCTTTACATCTTTCGCCTCCTTTTCTGCCTTTCTAACAGTTCCTTTCCCTTCTGACTCCTACTTCATTTTCTAGCCCAGGGGTGTCCAAAGTTTTTGGCAGGAGGGCCACATCATCTCTCTGGCACTGTGTTGGGGGCCGGGGAAAAAAATAATTAATTTACATTTAATATTTGAATAAATTTACATACGTTTACATAAATGGATACTTTAAAGATGAACTTATATGAATGAATGAAGGTCTTGCAATAGCTTAAGACCTATAAAAGGCACAAAGCAAGGCTGGCCTTTCCTTTGTTGCTGCTACTGCATCACAGATGTGAAACAGCAAGCAGTGGAGGGAGCCCTCATCCCACAGCTCACACGAGAGGTCAAACAGTTGCCCTCATGCTGAGAGCAGTTGTGTCGGGCCAGTGAGGGCTCCAACAAATCTCCAGAGGCTCATTGGAGACTGGGGGCTCCATGAGGGCCACATTGAGAGTCCTCGGGGGCCGCAAGTGGCCCCAGGGCCGGGGTTTGGGCACCGCTCTTCTAGCCTAACCACAATTTTCATAGTAACTTTTTCTTCTTGCTAAACTGATGAAAGAAGCTGCTGCTGTAGCCACAGAGATAGACATCCCCTCCCATTCCCAGCGATCACTAAAAGAAAACAACTTGGAACATGTCAACCAAAATTTGTTTTGGTCAAGTTAACCTGGTGATAAGGGTGAAAACTGAATTTGCTCACATTTGACCCTTTTCATCATTGCCTTCCCTCCTTTTAATGACTTGCCCACCACCACCACCACCACCAGTCCAAATTTAAATTTGAAGTTCCTCAGGGCAACAATTGGTCATTTGATTTTGTAAAACGCACTGGACAAGAAAGGTGCTAAAATCAAATCAGTCTACTGACATGACACGGCTCCTGCTAAAAAGATTTCACTTCATGTATCTGATGAAATGGACTGTAGCCACAAAAGCTCATGCTGAAAAGAACTGTTTAGTCTTTCAGATGCTACAAGAGCACAGGTATTGTTTTTGCTACAAAAGACTAATATAGCTACCCCTCTGGAAGTTGTTGAAAGGATATTGCCTTTTTCTGTCAAACCTATTTCTTGGTATAGAGAGGCTCCGCCTTGGTATCACAGAATGAGATAAACCATGCATGAATTATTATCTTTTGTTGAATCAACTTCTACCACAAAATGCTAGTCCAATTAAAAAGTATGCAATAATCATACTTAATATTTATATTGCAATTCTTTGAAGAATTTGATGATCTGTGAAGAATTACGATGCTTTATTCTTTTCCTTGAACCCCTGATAGTACATTTGTTTCACTAAACCCTCCTTCCTGTCTGTTGCTTTCTTTGAAAACTCCATTTCTTACCAAGCCTAATTTTCTTATGAGTTTGATGATAGCCATATTGGGGGGAGGGGTGCAACCTGGAAAGCTGCCTAATTCTATCTCAGGCCCACTGCCTCTGCACTAAAAAAATCCCCAAACCAAACCCTTACCATGCTCTTTGCACACTGCCATGAAACCTGAAAGTGTGGCATTCTTGTTCCATCTACAGGGACAGCATGAACCTTGCACTGTTCCCGTAAACGAAATGGGAAGTCCAGCATTTTCAGGCTTCACCGCAGCAAACAAGGAGCATAGGTAAAGAAGGGAATTATCTGTTTCATGCTTGAGTTCATGTGAAGCAGGTCAGTGCGGCTTGGATTGGTAGCAGGTCGGAGGGAAGTGGCAATAGCAGCAGATTCAGGGTGACAGGGACTTCAAATCCAATGCCCCTCAGACCCCTTTCAATCTACCACCCACGCAGCCTGCCTCATGTAGCTGCATGGATTCATCAGCACTGCATATGGATATAATCTCTACTCACAGTTCCTTGTAGTTCACATCATACAGAGTCGCCCACTTGTTCTGCTGATGTGGCTGCCATTTTATAGACTGGTAGTTGGGATCCAGATAGGAGCCGTTCAAGCTGTCATTGTCCTGAATCAGTCCTATAGCAACAGGAAGAGTGGTTTAATCAATTATGCCTGCAGCCTGATGCAAACTCTCTACTATTGTAGCACTGATACAACAGCCCAATTTCCCCCACCTGATAATGGGACTCACAACTTTTGCTTATTTTCCTTTCTAATCTTGGAGTAGGGAACATTTTTCATTCTTATTATTAGTATTTTAATGGTAATGTTAATTAAGTTATATCATATTACATTTTTGAAATGGAATGTTACTGAAATATTTTAAAATGTTAATATGAACTCAATTGTGCTCATTTATTGGCAGATGAATTTTATTGTTGCACTGATGGGTCCATCCCCCTTTATTACTAGTAGTTTGGAGTTTCCCCTGGAAAAGAGCAGGGAGGCATAAATATGCAATGAAATGAAATATGGATGAAACTCTCTACTCTTTTCAACACCTGGAATTTCCTTTTCTATAGTCTGCCTGCTGGATACAACTCAGGAAGGTTCTACTCAAGAGACATTGGCATTCTGTTACCTCCATCATGGAGTTTCCCTCCCTTGCACCCATCCTGCAGAGCACCTCCCCTTTTCAAAAATGAGCAACAGCTCAATGCTGATACTACGGGAGGGAGCAGGGGCAAACACCACATACCTGGTGAGAGTGCCCCCTGCTGGTGCCAGGGAGGCGTTTGGACTCTGTCAGGGTTGAGTGGCACAGATCCTGTACCTGGCTCCTGTTTTATCATTCCGTTGAGCATCTGAGCATTGAGAGTATTTGGTGGAGATTCTGAGTGTTTCCTTTTCTTGGCTGGGTGCACTGGAAGGCTGTGAGGACCAACCACAAAGCAAATAGGCACTGAAACAAGAAGCACCTGACAGGAGAACATTCTAACTTCACACTCTTCATGAAAGAAGAGGGGTCAAAGGATTCCAGAGGGTGCACAACAAGAACATCACTAGGCATTCCCACATTTCTGTAGCTATGTAGTATATCACTCACAAGTTGTTAGAACAGTCATCCAGCTGGTGGGTCTAGGCCCACAACCAGGCCCTAGTTGCAAAGTGAATGGGCAAAACTACTATACACATGTATGGTTAAGTTTAAGAAACTGGTCTTATCATGCATGTTTGGGCTAAAGGTAAAGTCCAAGTCTGAAAAGACTGGAGATTACCGAGCTTAAAACATTTAGGTTCATATGTGAGGAAATTATTTTGTACAGAGGAGCATTCAATCATGCAAGCCCCCATCTAGAGTTTAAAGCAGGAATGCCATTTCTTGGAAAAAGCAGATTCTTGAGCAAGGCATAGAAACCTCTCCCCCAATCTACCTCTCCCCCATAGATTTCCAAATGTATTGGTGGTGAATGGGTTAAACTCCTTTTATTCCCACCCTACTGCATGTCTGTGTCCCTCCCTCCCTCAGCTGTTGTTTTCTGAAAGCAAAAAAAAGGAAGCTGCTGAGGTTTTTGTTACATGCATTGTTGTGTAACATATAGTTCAGTCAATTGTAATGAATGTTAAAGACCATCAAATGGACTCCATACTGGAGATAATATCCTTAAGTATAAAATGAAAGGGCATGTTCTCCTTTGACCTGTGATATAAATGCTGTAGTTATCACAATCTGTAAAAAGTAGCCATAACATATGCTCTTAAAATGTCTTTTTTTGGGTGGGGGGGGGGGACTTAACCCTCACTATATCTAACAGCTGGTTTTGAGAACTTGCAGAGAACTTCTCTCACCCAAAACCAATGACAACTGAAATTGCATCACGATCACCTAAAGCTGTTGATAAACATTACACTCAGTCGTGGCATGCTCAACTTTAGATGGCATGATCAGATTTTGGGGGGGGGGGATGGGGAGATGGAAAGAAGAGATGCCAGACAGTCGTGTCTTGCATTAGGGGATTGGAGTAAGTTGCCTTTTGATTTTTCCTGTGATTAAACTAGCAAGGGAAATATATTCTGCTCTACAAGAGGGAGAATCAGTAAAGGTCAATTTTTTAAGAAAAGGTTTTACTAGAGAATAAAAGGAATCACATGAGATTGTACTGCAAGAGGAATTTCCAGAGGGAGGGGAAAGAAGAATTGTTCTAGGTTCAGGAAACAGGTAGGCACAAGAGTAACGGATTGGCCTGAATGAATTCTGGATTCTTAGTGCGAATTTTTGTATGCTGGTAAAACTATAATGCAATTCAGGCTTTTATTTTCCTGGCAATATTGCTCTTATCTAATCTAGTATATACTGTAATAATATTTCCTCTTCCAAGGGAACTTGTAGTTTTGTGAGGGGAGCAAAAGATCTGTAACATAATTCTCGGCTCCCTCAACAATTCCCATGATTCTCTGGGGAAAACCATAACAGCAAGACATAAATTATTATCATAATTTCTTGTACTATCATGATCATCCTCTATCCAACTGATATAACATGCAACACAATCACATCTTGTAGTTTATATACCAGAGCTTCACTACCACTCATGACTTTGCCCATTATCATAGCACAAAAGTAGCAATCCCACCATAAGGGCCTCAGGGCTTCAAACAATTATCACCTCTTCTTCTCTCTACCTTTGCCCCAGTGACTTACTCTGCTCCATGCTGCTGCAGTAGCTGGTGAAGCATCTGTGACTGCTGGGCATGGTGGAGATCTCCAGGTGACATGCCCTGTCCAATAGTGAACTGTGGCATCAGAGGCTCAGCCTTCATGTACATGTCCCGCTGCATGCTGGAATAGTGATGGTTGTGTTGCTGTTGGTGTGGGTGAGGTGGAGACGGCCCTTGGAGGTGGGATGGTGGAGGTGGCGGGGGTGGAGGAGGGGGATGCTCCAGCCGAGAAGGGGGAGTCACATGACACATATTCTCTGGGGTCATGGTACGAAGCAGGTGAGGATCTACAAAGACACAGTGTATCAGTTTGGGTCACTCAACAAAAAAAAGTTCTGGATAGACACTCTACCTGCGCTCTGGCCAAAGATAACACAGGAACATTAAGCCCCTACCTTAACTTTTCTACTTTCATTAAGAATAAAAAGAAAGTTTCTAGCCTTTTAAACTTCTGCAGATAGTTGCTTTACCAGTATATACTCAGAAACTTGCCCATGCTTCAGTTTCCTCTGGTGCAGCACTTCTGTATAATGATGAGGTGACACAAAAGTATCCCCACATCTCCATTTCACAAAGCTCCCAAAGGTCTCACCATGTACATGTATCCCTCATATTTTAATTGCAATGTAGAATGCAAACCAGCCCTGACTGAAGGATCCTGTTCTCTGAAGTTCTCTTCTGTCTGTCTGTCAGCAGAAAGGTCAGTCCTTATCAGTAGGCAGCTTGCCTCCCTGCTGGCATATGTGATGCCCCTCCTCCATGGGAATGTACAGGAATATCACTATGTTACAGAAATGCATGCTACACAGTCCTGTGGAAAAACAGGTAATGGATTCACCTATCGATTTTCTGCATCTAAAGGATGGAATGATATAGGAATATAATCACAATGAATAACCCAGAAATAAATGGTGAAATTACATTTACGAAAGATTGCCACACAGCCTTTCCAGCAGTCAATAAGGTTTTCATCAAAGCTGTGCACAGGTTCACAGATGGGCAGCCCAACCCTGAGCTGCCCAGCATGTGGGACTGCAGTGGTGCTGAAAATGGCTGCCGCTGTACCCTGCACGCTCCAAGCAGCCACTGCGTCCTCCTTCTTTGGGAGAAGAAAATTTTCGTCCCCTTCCCCTGGGTAAACCAAGTAGCTTCAGCAATGGGCTAGAGGTAGTCAGCCAGCCCGACACAGAGGCTGTGGATCCAGTGGAGCAAAGCAAAGCTCCACTGGACCCCACCTCTCTCCCGCCCCACTCCCACCCCTGCACACCTCCTCCCTCCCCTCCTTCTACATCCCCCCACCGACCTCTCTGCTGCTCAGCAGTCCGCATGAACGCCAAGCGGCTGAGCTCCGGTGTTCCACTGGCATTAGCTCAGTCCTAGACTAGCACCAACTGAGCACTGGCACTAGGACCCGTAAATGTGCCTTACAGCATGTCTGTGACAGTGCACACTGGTGGTGAGCCAGCGCTGACTCCATAGGACTGGGCCCTGAGTGGTGACTCAATTGTGGATCCTCATGCAACTTTTTTTAAAAATCACATGTATAACTGTATGCCAATCACAAAACAACTTCCTCCCCACCTAATCACTACCTAGTAATGCTGATTAAAACAAAAACAAAAAAAGTTTAACTAGATAAACATGCCTGGCTCCTATTTTTTTATTGGGGGAAGGAGGAGAATCCTGAAAGCCTGCCTAGATAAGCACTGGATTCAGAGCTGTATGTGTGTATGTGCACTGTTAGAGGAGCCAAAGAGGGGAAAGCAGAGCTGGTTCAGCAAAAAATCATCATCATGATGCTCCAGCTACTATAAGTAGATCTGTTTGTATGTATTCCAAGTTCCAAATCTATCTGATGAAGATCAGTTAATGGACTATCACTGAAAAGGGGAAAAAAATGCGGGTTAAAAAAGAATATCAATATTCAGTTGGACTTAGTGAGAATGGAGATTATCTGTAGTAAATCTTCCTGCCTTGATGACGTATAAACATGTATGCAAAATGAGTTATGTAGAACCTGTTCAGTTTCATTTTAAAGCCTTCTTATGAAGGACACATTTCAGTGACTGGTTTCCGTTTCAGCATAAAATACGAGTCACATCACAGCTGAAGGTTACAAGCAAACTTCCCTCCTATTTTTATCCACTTCAGACAGAAGAGGTGGCATGAGACATGTAAGCTTACATTGCATGTGAAGATTTTATGTATCTGGAAATGGACTGTAAGGCATTCACAAAAGCCCTTGGCTCAAGTTCACATCTCTCCCTAGTACAACAAAACTGAAGTTTACTTAACTTTGAAGCCTGATGCAAAGTTGTTAATATAGATAGAGGGCTCTGTTCTGTCAGAATATTTGGGCTAGCTCTTTTATTAATGATACTTTGGGGCACCTAGAGACCCTAACCAGAACCAAAACCAGACTTGTCTTGAAACCTGTGACACAGTAAGAGATGCAAAAGTATACAAAGCTGTTTCCATGACATCAGCTACTTTCAGGTGTTGTAGTATCAAGGTGAATGACCATCATGCTGATTTAGAGTCAATCACCCTGAGATCACAAATTCAGCAAGAGGAAGGGGACAATTCCTATTCCAGTCAAGACTACCCCACAGAGAGCAGCAAGATCAGTAGCGCCAGAAGTTATCTAAAAAACAGCAGCTGTTCAATCCCTCCCTTCCCTCTGTGGAGCATCTTTAAATAAGGTTTTTCTGTGTCAGGAATTTGGAATTGTCTTTCCATTACCATTGCACTTAGCAGCAATATCAAAGAGTTTGGAATATAAGGGTTCAATAAGACAAATTCAGTGATTTGCCAAGGACTATGTATATAACTGCTATAGTCTATCATTTGCTCATTCTCTCTCTCTCTCTTCCCCCCTCTTATCTGAAAAATCACTGTCTCTCCACTCTGCCTCCACCATGTACTTCCACGCATACCTTTAGCCTCTTTTTGCTTCACAAAGGGGTGAATTAGGAAGCTTTGTAGTGTGACAATTTTCTCCCTGTACAAGCACATGGATGTTATCAAGATTCTCTCTGTACAAGCACATGGATGTTATCACCTTTGAGACAAGCAAACAGAGAAGAAAGCTGAGTTTGCAGCAGCTCTGAATGCAGAAAGCATCTGCCTCTCTGACCTTGCTGGCTTCACTCTGGTGGGGGTCATGGAGTTTACCAAGGACTGCCTCCACTTCTTTCTCAACTGCTAGAAGCTGCTTAAGTGATATAGTAATATTAAGACACTCATATGGAGTGAGGTGGGAGATCATGATCATTTTACTAGGCTGCTGTTATCACATTTTAGCCTGAGTTATAAATGTGCATGAACTAGAGGCCTGCTTTGAAAACAGTTTTTCAGGATCTAGTCCTTGTTCTGCATAGCTATAGTTCTGCTTTGTTTTGTTGGCCAGAAAAAGAAGATATGAACAATTTGGTGCCACCTTTAAAGGGCCAGGGCATGACTGGAGGGGAAAGGCAGTTAGAGTTTGATCAGGCAGGGCAATTACTACTTGCCTATGTGAGTAGGCAAACAGCACAGCTGGAGTAGTGCAAAGCAAATGAAATCCAACCCCTTCCCCCCATGCTGTTATCTCTTTGCCCTTGTTGACTGCCTCCTTGTTGACTGACTCCCTAGCCTTCAGTTCTCCATCTTCCAAAGTTTCCTACATTAATCCACAGAAAAACGAACATCTCATTCCTACCAATTCAAAGGGGATAATCACTCCATCCTTACAAAGCAATATTACACAAATCACTGCAAAAATCTGTGCCCAGGTCAATTAATTCTGCAAACTCTTTCATGACACAGTGCATCATGCAGAGGACGCTAAAGTTTGATAATGAAGACTTGGGAGTGGGGAGTTGAGGAAGGAAACAATGGAGTGGAAGGAAACCTGGAGAAAGAAATGGGCACCAGTGCTAAGAAACTGGACAGGGGCTGGAATTACATGACTATTTAAACCCTGTTCATCAATGATTTATAGAGAATATCAAATTATTCAGAACGGTAAAATCCCAAATAGCCTGTGAACACACACACACTTCAGTAGAGCATGGGGTTATCCAATGAAATTGACTGATGGTACGTTCAAAGAGACAAAACCAAGTACTTATTTGGTTACTCACAACACTTAAATCATCTCATGGAATTAACTGCAGCAATTTATGGAGATGGCCACCATAGGCCACAGAACTGTATTCCTGTTTAGTTTAATAGCTAATATAATTTAGTTTTTGGAAAACTGCAGGCTTGGCAATGTGCTTAGGTGGAAGAACAGAAGGTCAAGGTCAAAGGTTTGATATCCACAGTTTGGAAAGTGAAATGGGATAATGGTGCTATTGCAGACTGAATACTCAGTTTCAGTAAGTGTATTCTTGAAAGCCATCTCTCACCTTCTGCTTCTAAAGGCTGCTTGGCTTTCACAGACCTCCCTCAAACTGAGGGAAATGTCCTGGAAAACAATGGGACCGAAGAGGCACGAGTATAAAGGCTCTCAGCATACGCACCCTAGACCCACTAAGATCCTGCACGCTACAAAGCACGAGGTTCCAGCTCTTCCCTTGCCAGAATGTTGAGAGCAGGATAAGACCTTGCAGGCTTCTCTGCCGTTGGTCTGAAGAAAGGTGCTGCTTCTTTGGTAGTGAGGAAAAGCAGCTCACTCAGTGGGGAGTAATCCAGCCTCTTTGCTATATTTAAAGAAGGGCCAGGAGGAATTCCAGGGATTTTTGCAGTGAGATAAACAGAACTCTTGACCTCTTCCATGGAGAAAGGAGAAGTAGCTGCTTCCACTATGAACAGGGCTAAGGTTTTAAAGGAAGGCACCACCAGGGAAACTTTAGAAGATTCCCGTTTATACCCCGACACACAAGCCACCCAGTTCCTCCACCTCTACCACTTGCTCCCTAGTATAGTGAACTCCTAAACCTCATCATGGGACAGCAAATGTAGCAAGTGGGATGTGATCACATCCGCACTTTTCTCTCGAAGCACACAAAGCTGGGAGGGGGGCAAAGTAGTGCCAATCTCACCCAACGGGGGTGGGGGGGGGAGAACAGTCTAAGAGTTCCCAGTCCGTCAAAGGAAACAGAGAGAGTCCCTTGTATTGAATGGAGCCCTCAAAAAGATGGCAGAAACCTCAGAGCGTACTTACCGCCTAACAGCAAGCTCATGACAGTCTCCTTGCTTTGATCTTCATTTCCAGCCAGCACTGGTTTTTACATAATTCTCAAGCAGCCTCACACTGCAGTCACCCCAAGGAATAAGAATCAAATGCTCCATTTCATTTTCTCACTAGGCAGAAGTCAACCATTTTCCTCTTTCTGAAGGCAAATTTACACCTCCTCTCTCTCCGTACACACCTTGCATGTTCCTGCTCCCACCCACCCCCTCTTTCTAAAGAATAGCAGGAAAACAATAGACGAACGTCTAGGAATATTTACTAACTGATAAACTCTTCACGTATTGCAGCAGTCTGTTTTTCCCCAACCGATAAAGATTTCAGAGCCAACCACTTTTGCCAACCGGGGGGGGGGGCAGGTCGTTGAGTCTGGGTTTTAATCTTAGCACTTACCATTCACCTGCTGGGGGGAGTATGCTTCTGATCCAGAGTCCGGGGGAGAGTCGGGTAAAGTGCTGAAGAGCAATTGAGAAAAATAGAGGAAAAGGTCAAACAAGTGTCTAGCAAAATTGATAAGGTGAAAGAATGTAAAGTATCCTTCAAAACTCTGGGGGGAAAACTAACGAACAGCACCATGGATAACCCCGCTGCCTGCAGCACCCCCAGCTGGCAGAGACTAACAATGGCAGAGACTAACAATCCTGAATGATTCTCCAATACAGTTCAGCCTGGCAACAGTTCTCTCCTCATCCAGGGATCCAATCACTGGGTGCTCACAGAAAACTCAGGGAGAAGAGTACCTGCGAACGTCTCACCCCTAGTGCCCTTAAACCATTCATGGGGGCACCTCCTGAATAAAACCTTGGGAGCTATTTCAGCTGCTTGCTCTCACACCCAAAGCCTGGCCTATGCTACTCCCACAGTGAGCCTTTCTGATTTTATTCATAGGCATCTCATTTCAGGGCCATTTTGTGATCTGTTAAGAAGACTCCTCTCTTCATCCAGCAGCTTCATGCTCAGCTAGAAGAAACCAAAACAGAAATGTATCTGTTCCTCAGAAAAAGATTATTTGCGTCACTACAAATACAGAGGAGGTTTGAGGAGCCTGGCTCTGCTCCACAATCTGACCCAGTAAAGCTGTGAGCTTCAGGACCAGATTGTGCCATCAATACACATAAGCCAATTGCTACGTATAAAACAACACCACTGAAGTAAAAAAATATAGTTCAACTTATCCCCTCTACCTCCCAGTTCTCATATCCCGTTGCAGTTCTACCACCCCATACCCTTTGCTTCACCTTCCTCAACTATTCAAAGGTTTCCTGCTCCCGCAAACAATACTGTCCTTTCTCCACTGCTTCCCCTTATGTCTGGAACCGCCTCCTGAAGCACCTGAGGGATGCTGTTTTCTCACTCACTTTCTTCAAATCCATTTTAAAATTCAGCCTTTTCTTTCAGGCAAGTGTCTGGCAAAAAGCCTTAGCTCACCTTCCTTACTGTAACTAAACTTAAAATATGTGCAACTGAAACCATAACACATGCTTTCCTTGTTGATCTCTTGCCTCCATTTCCCCCTTATGTCAATATCTAGCCTCAATTCTCCTGGCACTAGAGTCTTTTTTGTAAGGTGCCAGATACATAGATGGTGCCATATTATTAATAACAACAACAAATGAGAAACGAATCTGGCCACAAGCATGCAAAAGCAAACCAGACACAGAGTAGGGAATTCTTCTGAACTTCAAAAAATAATTCAGAGACCACAGTTATTATTTTTTGTTAACTGTCTGTTAACTTCCTGTGTAGCATTATTGATTTATATAGCACCAGCAACTGCAGAGTGCTTTACAGAAGTGTTCTTCAACCTTGGGATCAGGACTCCAATGAGGTCATAAACCCTCAGTTGTGGGGTCGCAGTAATTTACAGGAACGAAAAATTTTGATGACCACTGGACTAGAGCACCACCAGGTAAAAGGGGAGGCATCTGGTGTACCCCTTCAGGTACTAAGAGATTGGGTCCCAGTCCTGCTCAGGCACTAAAATACCTTTCACTACTGCCAGGCTTCACAGTAACTTTTTCTGTTCTCTCTAGTAAGAATACACTATTTGGTTATGGTGAACAGAGCAGGGAGTGGGGGTGACAGAAATGGGATGAGTGGATAGGGTCCTGGGAGAGGGGCGGGATTGACAGTGGTGTCCCCAGTCTCATTTATTTATATATTGGGATAATGGCACAAAAAAAGTTGAAGGTCACTACTTTACAGAATAGCAAACAAGCAGGAGAGCGACTTTTTGGGTTCTTCTGTACTTAGCTCAAACCAGGATCTCATTTTCAGTAGGAGACTCAAAACTATGGTGAATCTACATCCAGGCAAGTAACTTCCATTCTTCAGTCTCAATTCCACGCTCTTCAAAATTAGGAGATCATTCCCAATCATATACATCATTACTGCCACAACAAAGTCTTGCAGAGCTCACTACAGTCCACTGAAACAAGTTCCAGTCTAAAAGTCAAATATCAGTAGCTGATTACAATTGCTATCCTGCTGAATGGCAAAGTCAAATAAACAGAAATGAGCCAGATGAGACAGAAATGGTACAGGAGGAAATAATGTAGAAGTCTACTTAAGCCAAATACAAATGAAGCCACTGGGAAGTCACTGGGAAATGAAGTTACAGGGAAGTCACTTGGCGACAACACTGAACTTACCCTCAACACTGTTAACGTGGACAATTATATGAAAGTTCAGAGAAGTTAGCAGCTGAGTCCAGAACCCCAATATTACTCAGGTTAGATACAAACTGTAGCACCATCTGATTGCCATCTGGTAGCCTAAGATATTATGGCCACTCTGTTCCTGTTGGAGAAGTATTAGAATCACTACAGCTCACATAAAGTTCACACTTTGTAGGTTACATGAGTTGAGAGGGCAAGAGAAAAGTAGAGTGGAGAAAGGATAACCCTAAGAGATACTTTCTCTATTATATTTCCAGGACCAGTCAAGACCTCTTGGTATGCCAAATACTGCCCCTCTTACCACTTACGGTAAGAGCTGAAACCAGCTGTCACCTCCATAGCTCCTTTTCATCCCGCTCCCTAGATTCGGAGAGGAAGCATCTCCAATGCCCACTACACTTCTCTCCTCCACACTTCCTCTTCCAATCCATTTCCAATTTCTTTACTGAATCCGAAGAGCAGGAGGAGGAGTAGCAATGGTAGCAGGTGTCTTTCACCAGTCCACTGAAGCAATTACTTCAGTCAGCCCTATATATTTTCCTACTCATTTTTTTGAAAAATGTAAGGAGGCAGTCAGAAAATGGATGCTGACCTGAGTTGTCATAATGTGGAAATGACCAAGTGTGATTCATATACCAGGAACATGTCAAGTGTGCATCTTAGCAGCCACCTACAAAGTAGTCCACAGTGGTAAGCCTGGTGCACAGTGGTACTGTGGTCAGTTTGGGGTGTATCAACCACTGCTACTGAGAGTGCCCCACACTAATACTCTGAAATAATATTTTGCAAATAACTCCAGAGCATTTGCATACAGTGATGGAACTCAGTCACAGTCACCAAGGTTGAGCAGAGTACTTCAGGTTCTTAACTACATCCACTCTTGCCTATGTAGTGCTAGGATCAGTACTGAAGATGAGGCAGACAGTGGTCATGTGTATCCTGCTGGTATCAAGCCTTCCTTATGATAGAACATGTCAACATAACACTTGCCACAAGCTCTCTGTGAATGGTTTCAATTATCATTCATCCAAAATATACTTGGAGCCAAGAGTACACTTAGCTATATCTACATAAATCACATGGTAGCAACTTTTGGGGCTTAAAAAAACAACATAGAAAGGACAGAGAAGGGAGAATAACGCAGGTTTGATGGAGTAGCAAGGCTTCTGGGAGAAAGAAACAGTAACAAAGATACAGAATAGATCAGGAGTGTCAAACATAAGACCCATGGGCTGGATGCGGCCCCCAGAAACTCTTCATCTGGCCCTTGGACTCTCCCAGTATCACCATCAGCTGCTCTCAGCTGCTGAGTTGTGCTGAGGTGGCAACCCTGCTGAAAAGGCAACCCACACTGCTAAAAGGGCAACCCACATGATAATTAGGCTCGTGAAAATATGATCAAGATTTGTATATTTTCTCTTCTGTTATTTGCAGCTAATGAGTTCCTAAGTGAGAAAAAAGGGCTTACTTTTGATCATAACCTGCTTAATGTCAACGCTTCCTGCTTCTTAACATCACTTCTGGTCCTCAGCAGACATCATGAATGCCATTCAGCCCACTTTATGAAATGACTTTGATACTTTTGGAAAAGACAGATGAAAGTTAAGCCAGGAATAATCTTGCTAAGGAAGCAGCGCAGCCACAGGTGTGCAGCCGAGAGCAGAAGCAGGGAATAATGTGGACTGATGCTAAATGAGCTTGCACAATGTAGCAGCAGTGACCAAAGAACAAAATGAGGTAGAGAGAGGGAAGACGATGTATTCATTTCTATCCAGTCTTTCACTGGATAGTCCCAAGGTGGCCAACAAGAATGAAAAATTGTTGTGCTTTTATAATAAAAACAAATTCAACCATTTAAAAAGTAATTAGAGACTACCCAAAATACAATATTCCAGCAACAACAGACACAGGAACAGCTAACTTCCCAGCCCCAAAACTTGGTGGAACAGGTGAGAAAGGAAATCTAGTTCTGAAACATAATTTTTGAGACTGGCACTTATACAGAAACAAAAGAAACTCAGTGCAGGCACTTAAGGAGGGGATACAATGACAGAGAGAGAGAAAGAGAGAGAGAGAGAGAGAGAGAGTATTTTAGTAAAGGTGCCCTCAACTGAGTAGGGAAGAAAGATCCAAGGAAGATGGGCAGCAATGAGATGCTTGCAGTAGTTGAGAACCTGGACATGGGCAAGGGTTTTCAACAATAGAGGCAGAAGTGAAAGACATGGCTTTTGGAGCTGCTGAAAACTAAATAGCAGGATTTGGCAACAGGCTACATGTAGGGAAAAATATAACTCAAAGGGTATCTAAGAAAAGGCAGGAGTAAGGGAGGAAGTGGATGGAAACTATGAATTCTGTCTTCTCCACGATGAATTTTAAAGGTTCACAGGACTTTCAATGTGGGCATTCAACATTGGTCCAATGAAAAAAAGTACGGATTTTCAGAATTTCAAATTTTTTCAAAATTTGGGAGAGCGTATTCAGAAAGGTCAATCTTCTTAATATTTGGGTAAAAATTGAATAATTTTACATTTTAAAATCAGCCCTAGGAACAGATTCTGGCACTGTCAGCAGTGAGATGAAACCAGCATCATGAACAGAAGAATATGGATATGACTAAAGTAAAAAGGCCAATGACAGAACTTGTAAAACCTCATAAAGGTTGTGGAAGACAGAAAGGAGTCTTTGCAACCTAGTCCCATAAAGGTTCTTCTAAGCATCAGCAATTACTTTAGAGCAGTGCTACTCAAACGGTGGACCACAAGCCATCAGTTGCTGATCTGTGTCATAGCTCCTGAGGCTTTTGGATTCAGGCTTCTCCTGAAGTTTGCCACAAGACTGAGACACTGCAAGACTTGGATGTCAAGCCTTGCAAGAGGCTACAAGACTGTGGGAAATGAAGAGGGAAGAAGGAGAGATGAGGTAGGAGCTGATACATGCCTCTGTGTACACACACACACAGAGAGAGAGAGAGAGAGAGAGAGAGAGAAAACAAGAAACCAGGTCCATGGCATATAGAAAACAAACTACTGGTATGACATGGCAGACACTTTGAAAAGCACTGCTTTAGAGCATTAAAGAAGCTCAAGCACAACAGCTGCACATGATGGATGTCTACTCATGCCTCCTAATTGGTGGACAGGGTAATTGAGACTTCTTATCTGGAAATTAGAGGACCATATCCCCTATCCTTGTGTCTCCAAGGTGCCCAGGTGCCTCACAGTTCCTGCTAAAGCTACAGAAGTTCATAACAATGTCTCTCAGCTAGCAGACTTGTATGTCTATCACTCTAAGCTGACCTGTCAGGTTAGACTCTAACCTGACCTGACAGAATTTCTTTCTCTTTTCAAGGCACCACTAGCCTTACTTTGAGAACTTTCCCTCCTTTGCCTGTCTTGTTAATTTCTCCTGCCCTTTACCCTTTCAGTTTCCTAGCCAAATATTTACAGAAGTGTTTGTGTATATCCTTCACAGCATAGTTAAGCCTAGCCAATCCATTAAGTGAGCCTTCTGGCAGTGTACTTAACACAGAACACTGCTTGTTTTGCAAATTTTGCTCCAGAGGATTGACCAAGAAGTTTGGCAGCAAGAAAGGGAACTTCTGATGCAAGAAAAAAGCAAACTCCTTTCAAGAAGCACTAGAACTTCTTGATAGCCTAACAAAGGATCGCACCAGATATGCAGTTATGCTGTGGGAAATTAGACTGTGAGTTTCAACCCACGTGTGACTTGCAACTACACATTCACTCTAATTCAGGGGTTTATCTACAGAAAAAGCCATACTAGTCCTTTCTCCAGTGCTTGTTGATCACCCTTCAGCTTCTGTGTCTGCTTGTTTCACAGCACTACATGTCTCCTGAAAGGAGTGGGTGTTTTCCCCCAAGAGTTGGTCCTGCAAACCCACCCCTAGAGACAGTCTAGGATGCTACCTCACCTCCACTGAGGACTCAAAACTCATGGATATCGGACACCGCTGTAGTTTTCCAATCAGACATCCAAAATCCACATGGAAGTTTCTGAATTATGAAGTGAAAAAGGTACTTGCCTTATTCCATAATTGGGGGGGGGGGAACTCATGCATGACACAAGGACAAGGAAAACCAGGTGGGTTTTATATTCAAACATGCACTATATCCTTGGGAAATGCCAATTTCCATGTGGGTTTCTGTGTAATTGTTCTGTGCCTGAGATGAAGGGATTCCATGCTAGATATCTGCCAGTGTTAATTCAATCAGACTTCTTTTAGACGAGATCAGTGTTTCTCAAACTGTGGGTTGGGACCCACTAGGTGAGCCAATTCCAGGTGGGTCCCCATTCATTTTAATATTTTGTTTTTAATATATTAGACTTGATGCTACCATGGGATGTGACTGCATTTGGGGAAATTTTTAAATGGAAACTTTTAACAAGCTACTATGTATATACTTTTAACAATGAGAGTCAATGGAACTTACTCCCGGGTAAGTATGAATAGGATTACAGACTAGGATTGTTAAGAATTTTCCTGCTTGATGATATCACTTCCAGTCATGACAACACTTCCAGTGGGTCCTGACAGATTCTCATTCTAAAAAGCAGGTCCCAGTGCTAAATGCATGAGAACCACTGGACTAGATCAAAAGAACATTCAAACAGCACCTACAGCAGATTCTTCAATCATACTGTAATCCTAGATTTACAAGTTTTGTTGCACATGTAAATATCCCATAAAATATTGGTTCACCTGACACTCTTGCCCTCTCCATTCATTCTTAAGGCAGACTGTCTGCCAAAAAGTTTAAAGTAATATATGTATGGTTTGTATCCTAAATGTTTCTAAAAATTTCTTCTATTTGTGCTAGATGGGCAAGGCAATTTTCACTTATCTTTTCTTCCCTCCTCATCCAGCTGCATCCTTTGTAAATCTTTTCCTGAGATTTGGAGATATTCTGGAACAGATATGTGGGGGCACAGGTGCCCAAGGAAGGAATAAGGGATGGGTACAATCGCCCTTCCCTTCCTTGCACAAATGAAGCTTCTTACATCAGGAGAAGCAGCACCTTGGATACAATTCTAATGCTTTGTTTATGTGTGTGTCTTTCACTGGTGTACTGGGGGTGGGGGAGCTGTGCTGCCCATTCCACACCTCTCCAAGAACAGCCCACTATGTCACATCCAAAGGTATTCTAAGGGTCAGAGAGGACGCAAGCTGCCTCACTCCAGGCCTCAGAAGGCCTTCTAATGCCTCTGAAAAGCCTTAGAAAGGTACTTTCCATTTGTTGAAGTATCTTTGTGAGGCCTCCTGGAAGCATTAGAAGGCCTTCTGAGAGTCAGAGAGGCCACGCACAACTTTTCTGGCTCTCAGAACACCTCCAGACATGACTGGAGGGCTCCACCTCTCCTGAAGGGCACCTCCAGAGGGCCCTGATGTGGATTTTATCCACGAGCTTCAGCATTTGCAGAAACGGAAATCCTGCTGGTGCCAAGACAGGACTGTACTGAAAGTAATTGCAGTTATGTCATTATGTCATCACAACTACTTTTGGTTGGGGGGGATGGCATTTTCAGGTATGCCCCAGGGCGGCACAGGGGTCCAAACCATGACTGGTGTCTTTCACCTTATTAAGAAAACATTTTCCCTTACAAATATTTTTAAGACAATTTCAAAATTATTTTGGGTGGTTGTGCATTGGTAATATCTCTGGCACCTATTGGGGCTACTCTCAGTTCACTTTCACCTATTCAGAAACTGTGTAAATTCAAAAAGCAACTGAATTGCTTTAAGAGCTCACCCCAAAAGACAGAAGGGTACATTTGGACTGAATATCATGAGGAATGCTTTTAAATTCCATAGCCCAGTGGTTCTCAAACGGGGTGGGTTGTGACCCACCAGCCTAAGAACCCCTGCCCTTTTCCCTTTAAGGTTGAGGTATTCAATCCGTGCGTCCCGCCTCCTTAGGGAGGCGTGGCTAGCTTCCAGGGGTGTCACCAGGCATCTTGGGGAGAGAGGTTGGGCTGGGCTGCTCCACCTCCTGCCTGCTGCTTTTCTACAGCTGTGAATGAGGTAGGTGGGGTAGCGTGAAGCTGGGAGGGCTGTGAAACATGCTGGGGGAAGGTGGGAGAGAAGGCTGGCTGGGCAGGCAGAGGTGCTGCATCTCATCATGGAGCTCTCTCCATGTGCAACCTCGCCCCAAGGACTACATTTCCCAGTGTGCCCCTCACCCTGGGCAGCTTGGGATTGGTCAAGGTCGGAGGAGAGAAGAGTTTGGAGGTGCTGCATCTCATCAGCACAGGGGCACTCCTGGCAGGCTCCAAAGCGGGAGGAAAGAGTAAGTCCTCCACTTGGGGAGCCCAGCCTGCTCTTAGTGTCCAAATGCCCCAGCCTGCATCCCTCCATCTTGCCTGGGGGGAACAGGGGTGGCATCTGCATGTTGGGTGTATGTGTGTGAGCAGCCCCCATCTACTGTGGAGTGAGTTGTAATCTCGCTGGATGTGGCTGCAATCCTTTCCACACTTTCCTGGGAGTAAGCCCCATTGACTCTAATGGGACTTACTTCTGAGTAGACCTAAATAGGCTTGGGGGTCTGTGTCAGCTTAACCAAGGATCTTCACCTTTCTCTTTTTCCTCCCCCTCCAAAAGGGAGAAAAAAGCCACTCTTGATGGCTTTGTCTCTAAAAATTGATTAAAAATTAAAATCCCCATTCCTTTTGAGCCACTCCCCTTTTTCCTCCTGCCTCCTTTTTTTTGGGGGGGGGGGTACTTTGTTGGCTGCTATTGTAAGACAAAAGGCACAATCCTAGCTAGGTCTACTCAGAAGTAAGTCCTATTGTATTCAATGGGACTTACTCCCAGGAAAGTGGGGTTAGGATTCCAGTCAAACAGTCTCTAGGTCTCAGTTTGCATTGGTTTGCAATTAGCAGATGCACACAAAACAAAGTCTTCCCCTCCCCCAGCAAATTCATCACTTCTTCCCCCCTCCCTTTCCAAAACCCTCCAGGTATGCTGCTAACAAACTCAGGACACAAGCCTAACCAGGTCTACTCAGAAGTAAGTCCTATTTTGTTCAATTGGGCTTACTCTCAGGTAAGTGTGGTTAGGATTGCAGCCTCAGAGTGCTGGCAGCCTTGTTTCTAGTGTATAATTATAACACCTTCATCCCCATTTTGGGGGTAACTGAGGTGAGGTGTTGTAATGGGGAGCCGTGGCCAATGGCTACAAGGATCAGGGGAGGCGCAAGCCGGAAAAGAACCACTGCTTTAAGGGTAGGGGGCAGGGGGAAAGTAGCAACGTAATCCCCAGGACTGTGCTATTACAGGGGAAGGAGGGGCTGTTTTTTATCTTTACTAACTTGCTGCTGGGGTCTGGGGGTGCTGGGAGCCCCATGGAGCCCTCTGCAGGGCTCCCCGTGGCTTGTAAAATGTTTAAAATACCGATCACAATCCACTTCCAGTTTAGTGATCACAAACAGGAAGTGGGTTGCAATCATTTTTTCAACATTCTACAGGCCACAGGGAACCCTGCACAGGGCTCCATGGGGCTCCCAGCACCCCCAGACCCCAGCAGTAAGGCAGCAAAAGTAAAAAAAACTGCCACTGTGGGGGAAGGGAAGGCTGTTTTTACCTTTACTAACTTGTTGCTGGGGTTCAGGGGGTGCTGGGAGCAGTCTAAAAATCCACTTTTAAAATGGGAGCTATTGGCTGCTGGCAAAGGGAAGAGGATGTGCCCAGCAGTCACAAAGAGCTGGACCACATGACTCTAGATTTTAAAAGTGGATTTTTTTGCTACCGTAAATCCTACAACAGGCAATGGGGTTCTCCCAAGGGTCCTCTGAGGCCCCTGGAACTATTTTTATTTGCTGCTGGGAAGGAAAGGAGGAGAAAGGTCCTGAGAAGGCACTGGTTGCTGGCATGTGCCTGGGTAGGCCCACCTTCTGACGCTGCTGGGAGACTTACAATAAATTATATATGGCAAAATGGTTTCAGCAGAAAGCTCAGTTACTGTTCACTAAAGTTCATGTCTGCCTCACACTCTTGTTCTCTGCGGCAAATTCTTCTGATCTTACTACAGTATCTATTCCCTGTCTAGTACAATAGGTTTCTTCTTGGTTGCCATGACAGCATCACTAACATCAACTCCTACCAGACTGCTACAGCAATGAGCCCCTGCTGTTTCATTCTACTTTGATCAATTTGATTCTTCTCATATTCAGTCATAAGTTATCCCTTGCAAAGCGCAGGAATCATATCATCTCCCTAAACTCATTCAGTTTTTTAATGTTTATTCTGAACATTTCTTTTTTTTTTTTTTTTCCTGAGGGTAGCATACCCAGAGTCTACTATAAGTGCTTAACAGACCCCTAGTCTACTAGAATTTGGTTTGAATTCTACGTTCTTTATGTGCCATATAACAGGTGTCAAGTGTACTTCCGTTGGCCACTTTTTTCTGACTCTATGCAGAACAATTCATAGGCAGATATTGGACTGAGGCAATCATCTCTCTGAAATGGTTGCCAAGGTAGACATCTTTCAACTAAAGAGAAAGAGAATGCCCTTAAGGATATTTCCAGTGCTATATCCCATTCAATTTTTCTTAAAAAAAACTCCTATATCCTGCATCTTTAAGCCCTTACTACTGTCACTGCAGTCTGCACAGGCTTCCTTCTCTTATTTGCAATGTTAGCAAAGACCCATAAACAGGACACTCGGGTCCCCTCAGCAAAGATGACATCTAATTCTACACACTTTGAATAATACTAAACCTTGACGGTTATAACTTATCTATAGAAAGTTCATGCAAGTTTCTAATTTGACAATCATGCTGGAATATTCCTTCCAGTCATAGCACTTTTAGGAGCTACTATATTTTCTTCTGTGCTTATGGCTGCCAACTCTCAGAAGTCTGTGTCCCATGGTTGCTTTTTAAAAATATATACGTCGTCCAGTATGGACTCTCATGAGCATAGCTTTATGAACAAATCCACAGAACCATTCAAATAAACCTGACTTTGGATCTGTACCTTCCCCGTAGCATCACTTACCCAGGTGCATAGGAGGCCTTGAGCTCGGATTTGATTGGAGGGACAATGCTGGTCAGGCAATGGCCAGTGAGGTATCCCTTAGGGGCCACCATGCCATTGTTGTTATTGCAGTTGAGGTGAGCACTGTAGCTGGGTCCACATGGATTGGGCAAAGGGGGACCAAGCCTGATTGGAACTTGGCTGTTCAGGGGACCATGATGAAGACCATGCCGGATTGGCCCTTGAGCGCTTGGGGAGCCATGATGAAGAGTACCACTGGATACAGCATTAGTCAGATGACCAACACTAGAGGCAGGTGCACTGACCGCAGCAGAGCTAGAAGGCAGGACATGAGGGTAGCTGACTGAGGCTGGAATTTCCGTGATGGAGTCCAAATCAGAGCTGTGAGAGATAAGTTAAACAACCTCAAAATGCATATATAATGTATCTTTTATAAGTCTGGACATGAAGATTGGTGGCTAAGCATACTAAGTGCTGCCCAATGCAACACATTTAAAATTAGCACATCTCTTATCCTGACATGGCAGGATACATAAGGGGTTCTCTCACACACAACATTACCACCCAGACTTAGAAAATCTCCTATTACCAATAGCAACTGGTTCTTTCCCTAACTCTCATTCATTTGCTTGCTTCCTATACAGCACCATCTTGTGAGAGCACCCCTTCTTGGTAATCAGAACACATCACTTTTGGCAGAATATAGCTAGAAAACTGAGTTCAGACATCTGGAGTAAAACACTTTTCCAGTGGCCCTGCCAAAGAAGGAAGTATAGAAATACAGAATTTTGGAAGAACCATGGATGTAGTGGGTATGGAAAGTTAAGTGAAGTCACATGGAAATACAGAAAAGATAGAAGAAAAAAGTGTGCAGAAAACAAAGTAAACTACCAACAGTCGGCCACAGCACTATAAATGCTACTACTAACTCATCCACCCATCCCAAATACACCTCTCACTGTCACGCTCACAGCATCACACAACCATCACAAAGGATTAAGAATATGGATGAAAAAGGAGGCACTTACATATCTGGTGAGTCCTCCTTGCCAATGTATTCTTCTAGGATGCTAGTATCAATGTTTGATGGTTCAAGGGCTCCATTAATATCATGACCTGAAGCAAAGACAGGTTGTACAGGAAAGCTATTAGCAAAAATTGGGCGACATACTACTGTTCTTTCAGAGTCAGACAAAGTTTTGATGATAGAAATTTCCCAGAACAAAAATGCTGGTTTAAGTCAAGGCACTAAATTGGATTTAAAACTGGATATTGAAAAGGAAAGTAGCATCAGATTCAGATCTGAAGAATAGAGTATTGCTCCAGGATCATCAGCTGGAGACCAGCAGATGGACAATGGAAGAATAGAAAGATAGGACTATGGGACCTAAATGAAAAACCATTTTACTAACAAGGGCCTAGCAGTAGTTCAGGAATTTGAGACAGATGACTAGAACACAGTTAAGAGGCATAACCAAAGCCTTGCATGGTTTTTAATAGTAATTCAGAATCAAGTATATCAGTGGAGACACATCAGTCAGTACTTAAGAACATAAGAGCCCCGCTGGATTGGGCCAAAGGCCCATCTAGTCCAGCTTACGATATCTCACAGTGGCCCACCAGATGTCTCAGGGAACACACAAGACAGGAGACCTGCATCCTGGTGCCCTCCCTCACATCTGGCAAAATGTGCGATACGGGAACAGCGATCATTCAAAGAGTCAAATACAAAAATAAACCACTTTGATAAATACACTTAACAAAATAAGATAAACATAACAATAGCTTGCTATGACTCTTGCCACTGTGAGTTGCAACTGGCTTCCTGCTAGAAGGAGCTGCAAATTCTTAAGAATGATTTCGTGACTATTGAGGATGCAGTTGTACTCCAACTGTTCTCTGCCTATTTGTTATTACAGTAGCCTCAACAAGTTTTGTTGCATTTACTCAGAGCAGGGGTGTCCAAACATTTTGGCAGGAGGGCCACATCATCTCTCTGACACTGTGTTGGGGGCCGGGGAAAAAATGAATTAATTTACATTTAAAATTTGAATAAATTTACATAAACATAAGAGATTGAACCTATATGAATGAATGAAGGTCTTGCAGTAGCTCAAGGCCTATAAAAGGCATTGCACAAAGCAAGGCCTGCCTTTCCTTTGCTGCCTCTGCTGCATCACAGATGTGAAACAGCAAGTAGTGGAGGGAGCCCTTGTCCCACAGCTCAGGAGAGCAGTCGAACAGTCGTCCTCATGCTGAGAGCAGTTGCATTGGGCCAGAGGCTCATTGGAGACTGGGAGCTCCCCGAGGGCCAGGTTGGGAGCCCCCGAGGGCCACAAGTGGCCCCCAGGCCGGGGTTTGGGCGCCCCTGACTCAGAGGAGAGCGTCTGTTCCAGCTGCCATGAGAACATATCACTCTTAGGGCCGAATTCTAACTGGGCTTTGTGTTGTCAAAAAGACATATCATACATGCCTTTATGACATCACAAATAGAACGATGCTGGCAGCCATTTCAGTGACACAACCACAAATGGCGGAGGCCCCAGCACACTGCCAGAGGGTAATCTGGAGGCAGGCAATGGGAGGCGATATCGCGTAGAGTACAACGAGGAAGCTTCTGCAGAAAAGCTTGTGCAGGAAAGCTTGTGCAGGCAATAGCTGGAAAGAGGAGGAAGGGGTGGATCCCGGCAGCACTAGTATGCACCAGGATCCTATCCCCATTACTTCCCCGTTATTTCCTCCACTCCTTCCCCTTACTCTCCTAGGTTCTGGGCCAGCTAAATGGCTGGCATAGGTCTGAGGAGACCCATTAGGGCAGTAGACTCAAGATAACGGAACAAAAGGAAACCTACAGGACTGCCCCCCACAAGATGCAGCACACACTCCATTGGAGTGACTGCATCAGCAGGAGTGGGCTGCCAATCAGCAGGGGAGTTAGGATGTGGCTTGCCTTTGGTGGCACACATTTGTCCCTCCATTCAGTTACATCCACCACTTTTTTTTAAATCTACATGCCATCATTTTTCCAGAATGCCTGGACTTTCCTTTCCCCCATAAAGTTACGCCGCCTCCTCTTGTACAAGAAAATGCACTGGGTTTGTTGATATAGAATGCTTACTTTATCTATTTCTCAGGAGTCTGAAGCACTCTGGAGTTAGTGCACCAGTCTTATGTCTCAAAGGCATTATCAAAAAGAGTGGAGAGAATCTGTTACCCAGAGCTCAGATAATAAAGACAATCTTTTCCTGAATGGCTCCATCACAGCAGATTAAAATGATATGTCACTTGCTCACCAGACTAGCACACATGCAATCAAAGGAGTCTCCCACCCACTCTTAACAGCATTCTGGGTAAAGGTTAGTCAACCAACCAACCAAAAAAAGAAAAAGAAAAAAGGGGGGGGAAGGAGCTTTCAACCTATCAGAACTTTACCCTGTGAAAATCCCTTTCATACCAAGACAAGCAAATCGGCAGAAATAAATCCAGTAAAGAATTTTGCCAAAAGGATTGGTGGGTGGAGTGGGAGAGTAGAAAGTGAAGGGAAAATATAGTTTCCTTGGTCACAGAAACTGCGGAACAGTAGACTAGCCTTGGTTTGCCAAGTTAGGGAGAAATGAGTAGGGGAAAGGTGGTTTGCTGGGTTTGTACTTTGTACAGCTCCCTGCTCAATATCCGATCTGTTCATACACTGAACACAGAACCCCAGTCAGCAAAGTATCCTGTTTCATGAATCAGAACTTTACATAGTATTCAAGGTTGGTTACGACATGGATTTACACAAGGATTCTGTTCTACCACCTGCATTTTAGAACACCTTTCAATTCTATCTTCTTTTTTCAGTGGATATGTTTGCATCCCACCTCTCTCATCTTTAAAATTTCTCCTTTCCCAAGCAGCAATGGTAATTTTGAAAAAAGGAAAAGGAGGAGCTCTTTTTTTTTTCCAGTGTACAGATATAACCTAACTATCCACAGATTTTTCACCCACAATTTTATCTCAACGCAATAAGATAAATTGCCTAGCAAAGGGACATTGTTTTTTAAATGGATTTGCTTTAATGTGATTTTTGCCATCCATGAGTTCTGGGAATAGAACCCTCCCGAATAATGAGACTCAACCTGAATGTGATCTTGCAATTATGAATTTCAGCCTCTTTTATTGCATACTTTTCTCATGTGATAAAACATGATTCTATAATACCTCACAAACATAGCTGTCATGAATTATCTACAATTTTTGCTGGATAATTTTTCCAACCTTTATAGAATTACAACCAAATATATTTAATTTTATACATACAGGTCAGCACCTTGGTATTGCAGATGTCAAAATTCATGGATAATTGAATCTGCGGATTTCAGGTCCCTGAAAAACTCAGGAGGTTGTTCTAAGGCACGCAGAGGCTGCATGTGTCAGCCCCCAGCTTCTGCAGGCCTCAGAATGCCCGTTTAGGGGGGGAAAAACACATTACTTCTGGTTTCTCGTGGAAACCGGAAGGGACATTTATATACCTTTGGAGAAGGGCTGTGGCAGGAGAAAGCTAGGAGTGATATTGGTGGCAGAGAAGCACCGATATCCCATCCTCATTCCTGGCATTCATCTGCCCTGTCATGTCTATTTGGACTTGCACCAGTTATTTAGCTGGTGCAGGTCCAAGTAGACCTAGCAGGGCAACAAGGTTACCTTGGGGCAAGGAACAAATGTTCCCTTACCCCGAGGAGGACTTTGCAGCCCTTAATTCCTGGCAGGATGCAGCATTTGACACTGGCAGGATGCTGTTGGTGCAACTGCATGGGGTGTTAGATAGGATTGGGCTGCCCACCTCTCTCTCGCTCTCTCTCTCTCCGGCTTTAATCAGTTGTTAAAAATATGCTGGGATCACTTAGGTGTTTTTTTTTAAGGGTAACTTTAACAAAAGACTTTTATACCATAAATACACTATGTCAACCTAATAAGCCTCTCTTTCATGCTTTCTGCTCATTTTTGAAGGAAGACTTTCCTAATTTACAAGACCATGGGTGCAATCCAGCCCTTGACTTGGGCCTCCCTACCTCTGACTCAGTGCTATCCTCAAATGCTGTTTCTTCACACACACAACTTACATCAGCTCTCCTTGGGAGAGGCCATCTCCTCCAAGTTCTGATAGCTAACACTTCATAGAGATGACATCAGCCAATCATCAGTTCCCATTACGGCAACATCACCCAGGCGTCCTGGGTCCAACTAAAGAAATAGCCTGCTAGCGGCCATAACAGTATAGAATTCAGAGACATTTCATAAAATTAAAAAGTATAAATGATGAAATGCTTGGTCAAAGGGCTAAATAACTTTAAATGTTATTTTCGTCTTTAAAATGTTTATTAAATGCATATGAAAACTGCAGTAACTCTATATAGTCCATATATAATTTTACAGAGTGCCTAAAAATTATGATAGGGATTGAATTACAGAGCTTTGAAGTAATAAACCACTTTTCTGCCTACAGCATACTATCTGCTATGGGGAGCCCGGATGGTGTAGTGGTTTGGAAACTGGACCTAAACCTGGAAGATCCAAGTTCATATCCCCATTTAGCCATGAAGTTTCCTGAGTAACCTTGGGCCAGGAACTAACTCTCAGCCTTGTCTCACAGGGTTGCTATGTGGACAAAAGGAGGGAAGGATCTATGTGCACCACCGTGCACTACTCGGAGGAAAGGTTGTATAAAAATATAAAAATGTGAAAAATAAGTATTTCCAGTACACAATGCATTATAGAGTTACACAGACAAAGCAGATAAGTCCCTGTCCCTAACAAGTTTGATTCAAAAAAGACAGAACACCAGGGCTAACCCAAGCCCCCAAGCCCCCTACACCTAAGACAGTGTGTTGCAGCTGCCACCTCCTTCCTCAAGCCCTCTCTCCCCTCCCTTACCTGACAGTGCATTCATGCCACTGCCTCCATGACCGCCTCTTTGCCTGCTGTGACCACCTCATGTTCTATCCCACTTTCCATGATTTGAAAAAAGCAGTAGGGATCAAAAGAGGAAGTACGTGTATAGGAAAAGAAGAGTGGCAATGGGGTGGAATGTCTTTCAGGACCTGCTCTGACACACACTTCCTCTTCCCATTCCGGCTGACCTTGGAGAAAGGCAGGAGAAAGTAAAAGAGGTGGTAGTGGGGGCACTCTCTGCAAATCCACTACCTCCAGCGTGTTGTACACCTGAGAAAGCTGCTTCACTCGGCTTCATGAGCAGAGCTAGCCCTGCAGAACACACACAAAGAAATAGGAAGGACAGCTAGGATAATCTATTAAAAGGAACAATGTGCATGTCTAATTGATCCTAAGAAGTGCATGAGGAAGGAAATCCCCACAAGGGAACTTCCCCACCCCTCTCCCTGTGAACCCCCTACCCTGAAAGCCTCTCTTCAGGATAATGGACACTCTGGAACTGTATAGGTTAGGCAAAGGTGTAGGAGTGGTGGAGGGCACCAGAACTCCACTCTACCACTTCCTGTCAAAGCCTGCATGTTTGAGTCATGAAGGTGGAGTGCTCAAGGAGAATACAGCTGTGTGTCCATGTTTTGCATGTCTTTGTAAGCAGAGCAGTAAAAGGAATCCAAGTTAAAATAAAATTAGCACAAGAATATGGAATACTTTCAATAAGAACAAATACACAAAGCACTTACCCATCTTTCAACATCCAGCAATGCATGACCAGCCTCCATCCAGATTCATTTTTCCATGAAACACAAGTTTAAAAATGTTTCAAACTCAGTTGGATCCAACAGCTTACGGGGGGGGGGGGGGAACTGCTACTCCAATCTAGAGCAGGTGACCTGCACACAGAGGCATGCGCCACTGTACACATCACTTGGTGAACCCAGAACCACCAGCACATATTGGATGTACATCCAAATGTGAGCAGTGTCTATCTGCATTGCAGTTCTTTCAGTGGGAGCCACATCCCCATACTGGCATGGTTAGAGATGGATCAAATGTATGGTCAGATAAACCTTATTCAAACAAAATCTAGGTTCCAATTCTCATTCACTCCCCCTGCATTTTCTTTAATTCAGAAGAGGGAACAGGAACGCAGCATTAACAGGGGAAGGAATAGCTTCTGAATGCTCCAGGCAAAAGGCTAACAGGAACACTACTTGAAGTAGTATAAAAAATGACATGCAAAACTATGTTGGTCTGAGCACAAAAAGAGGACTTTTTCATTGATGCCTCACAGAAATGCACCATCAGACATGATCTGATTTCAAAATTATTATACTGTGTACTGATCTGCTCAGGCAAGGCACCTCTGCTCAATTTTTGGGGAATTCCACTCTTCTTCCCATTCCCAAGCATCCCTCCACCTCCAAGACACAGTTTTTCAGGGGTATAACAAATGGAGAAGTTGCCTCAGGAGAAATTCCTTCCCTGCACATTTTTTAGGATCTAATCCACAATATCTTTTTATTCGATTTATATATTGCCTAACCCTGTGTCCAATGGTCCTTTGCCTTCCCCTTCTGAAAGGTTTTGCATGGATCAGGCAAAAACTTCATGTCAGATTCCAGGGGGCTCAAGCCCAGATCAACCAGATAATGATTGTTCCTCTGTGCTACCCAGTCTGACATTGGCAGCAGGTCAGTTCCTTGCTTCAAGCCACCTTGCCTTGGAGGTCACCTTCATGACAAGGGAGACTCAAGCAAAAGGAGAGATAAGCAAACAGACGCAGAAACCATGTCAGATAGGTTCAAAAACACTGATAACCAACCCTTTAAAAAGGAGCAAGATTCCTGTAAGTAGTTGTTTGTGGGTTGATGAGGAGAGTTATTTTCTTACTAAATATAAAGAGATCTTCCAAAAGTCTCTTTTCAACTTTCTGCTAGAGGTTCTCGAGTCAGCTACCCTAGCTCTGGTGACATGCCAATTCTGGTGGAGCAAAATACTCCGTACCACTCGAGCTGGCTTGTTATAGCCTCATCACTCAGGGACTTAGTGCACCCCAGGACTATGGGGCCCCATCTTGAATCATGTCCAACACTGGAAATCTCTTCTCCAAACCTGTTCCTAATTTGTTTTTTCTCAAACCTCTGCCTGTCCCCCTCACCCCCCCCCCCCGCAAAAAGCATCTCTGGAATGTCTGCCGCTGAGCACGAGCTCTTAAGAGCATCTTGTTGCTCGAAACCCCATTCAGTAAAGACTTGTTACCAAAAGCCAGCTTAGGTGATTAATTAAAAGCTAATGCTTCTCTTAGGAGTCACGAGCTTCTAACAACATTAAATAAGGCCGTTTGCCCCCTCCCTTTCCAACTGGAGATTAGGAGAGAGCAGGACACTTCAGTGAAGCAAGAACACCCACATAACTCACACCCATTCCCCCCAAAAAGCTGCTCTTCTCTCAGCTCCAACAAAACAGGGATTGAGTAGGAAAAGCATTCACAGCCAGTGAGAATCTTCCAAAGTTCTAACACTACCAGCCCCTTAACTATCCTTTCTTGTGACTAGTCTCCTCCTAAGCTCCTATCCAAAGACTCCAAAGCCTCACAAAAATACTTACAGCCCAAAGCGGGTTAATGCATTTTATTAGGACTAATAAAAAAAGTTACAAGGTATGAAATACCAGGCCTTCAAATTCTACAGTATTCTTCTATCAAACTATATATAGCTGAATTCTATATACAGCCTAATGAAGAAACCCATAGGATTTAAAGGTTTGCTGTTGATGTCTTTATTAAGACTAACCAAAAAAATAACAAGGTATTACCCTACTTTGGACTGCTATATCATCATCAAGTAAAAATCTGGTATCTTTTCTACAAAAGGCATATTTTTCAATTAATTTTTTAAAAAACACTTTTTGCTGCTGTTGTTCAATATACATCTGTATCTTTGACACTAGGCCACACAAATCTAAACCTCAAATACTATAATTTCAGAAGTTCAAAAACATTTTCAGCCTGGCTTTTAGTCCCTTTTTCAATTCCTATTCTTTTCTGTGACTCTACTCCCATAATTTTCTGGGAATGTATAATAATTTTCTGAAATATAATTTTCTGAAATATATAATTAAATATACGTATTTTAAAAATGAAATATATTTAATTCCATATAATTAGCAATACACAGTTATAGACACCTCTATCTGAAATGCAACTTGAAAAAAGTTGCTGCATTTATGTTTCTGGACAACTTTTCTATGTCAGGATGAAGCGGTCACTTTAAGCAGGGGATTGGGGATGACAAGGTGCTATGGGGGCCCTACACCTAGACCCTGGTCACCACCTCCATTGCTTCACTATTTGCTCAGCTTGCTGCTGCCTCCACTAGGGAAGAGAAGCAACTGAGTATTGAAGCCGCAACACTTAGCTCCTCCAGGGCAGTCATCATGGTTCCTCTCTTACTCAGCTCATTTTCCTTCCCACAAGGGAAGGAAAGCCAGTTACAGGATTATAACAGCAGCACATTCTCCTTTTCCTCCAGAGTTGCCACAACAAACCTTCTCTGGCTCCCTTTCTGTGAGAAAAAAGATGAAGGGGGGCTGGAGAAAGGTCACAATGGCAGTGGTCCACCTCCTCTGCTCCCTGCCAATCCTAACCCCAGCTCTGTCTGCTCCTAATCAGGCTGGGTGGGCAGAGCCTGTGGAGGGAACAGAAGTCTTCCTCTCTCCCTGAGACCTCAACAGGTGGGAAACCCTGGCCTCTGAGCGGCCCGCTTGGAGGCAGGCTGTGCAGCATGGCCTTTCCCAGTTTGAAGAGACACTTGGCCAACAGTCTGAGGCAAAGAGGCAAAGAAGGAAGGCCCATAGCCAGGGAGACAGACCAGGGGCACACTACACTTGCTCACAGTGTGGAAGGGATTGTCACTCCCGAATCGGCCTTTTCAGCCACACTAGACGCTGTGCCAGAACCACCATCCAGAGCGCAATACCATAGTCTTCCGAGACTGAAGGTTGCCAACAACCAGTATCTCCTTCCCCCCAAGAAATCTAGAGCCAGATTTTAGCCTCACAACAAGTCTGTGAGGTAGGTTAGGCTGAAATATAGTAACTTCCCCAAAGCTTCACAGGACCTGGGATTCTGCACAACCACATCTAACACTGAACCCATAGCATCTTTGGTTCAATACACTAACATATTTCAGGGAAGGGTGGGAAAAAATGGAGGAGGTATGCTTGAGAGGGGAAAAAGAAAATGAGAACATTAATTTAGGCATTAATCTAACAAAAGGAATAGGGAGTTGGAAGAGCTGAATCCTTTGTACATCTGAGAATGCCAGGAATTTCACTGTTTGGACTGATTTTCCCTGCCAGACCTAAATATCTAAACTTGGCCAGCGTCCAAAGGAAGCTTCCAGCTCTACCTCCAACGTTCTTTGTATTCGCTGTTTTGTTATTTATCAGCCCACTGCAAATTCACTGAAAGCCACCTATCCCCACCTCATGGGCCCCTCAATTAGCAAAAGGGATAATGAGGTCCTTCCCTGCGACTTTTCTTCCACTCTTAATGCTATGATCACCACTCAGGGCATTATCCTGGGCTCATATGAAGTGTGAAAGAGATTCAGGGTGGGGCAATGGAGAAACCTGAACTTAGGCCTTAGACCAGTGATTTTCATTCTTTTTCATCTCATGGCACACTGGCAAGGCACTAAAATGGTCAAGGCACACCATCAGTTTTTTGATAATTGACAAAGTACACTGTGCTGTCAATGGGGGCTCACATCCCCCAATGGCCCTATTAATAAATGACCCTCCCCCAAATTCCTATGGCACACCTGGGGACCATTCGCGGCACACCAGTGTGCCACGGCACAGTGGTTGAAAATGGCCTTAGACACATTGACTGGCTTTGGGTGAATCACTGTCTCCATTCACTCAGTTCTCAATTTGTAGTCAGAATATGATGGAGGGCTGCTATGAATGCACAATATACAGTACACACACATTGTAAAGAAATGATTGTGAGCTGTTATGCATCACAAAGTGGTCCTGCATTTGTCCAATATGCTGCTCAAGGTTGATTACATGTAAAGCAAAGGAATTTGTGATCAGATGGTTGAACACTAGGGATGGGCAAATCCAGCGTGGCTTGACTCAAGTCAAGTCACAAGTTTCCATCTCCTGTGACTCGACTCAAACGAGTCATAACAAGGACACTTTTCGAGTCGTCAGGTTGCCTTTTCACGACTTGAAAGGACTCTGCTCATGAGTCACTCCCCTTAAAAAGCCAGTCATGGGGAAAAAATGAGAGTGTGTGTACCAGGGTGTGTGTGTGTGTGAGTGTCTAAATTCTCTTTAAAGTCTCCCCTACTGTCCCTGCCCATCTGTAAACAAGGTGGGAGGCAGTGGGACGGACTGCAAGAGAATGGGGATAGAAGTGGCAAGAGGGAGGAGGGGCACATGCAGCAGCTGCAAGGCTTACCAGGACAACCCAATCCTTTGCACTTCTACTCAGAAGTAGTCCTATTTGCACCAGTCATTCAACGAAGCTCCCTCCTCCCAAGTAACAACGGAGCCAAGAGGAGTCATGCGTTGGAAAGCGTAATTGTTACAAACCATCTCCCCCGCTTCCCTGCCTACGTCCCCCTCCCTGGGCTTCTCCAGCCAATCATAAGGCAAGAACCCGCTTGGGCTTCTCTTCCTGCCCTCTCTCATCCAAAGAAACAAACCAGACTGCCCATCCTTCATCGGTTCCTGCCCATCGGTTCCTTCCTATCAGAGATGGGCAAGAGAGCCTGCTCCTGCCTCTCTCCCTCCGCCTCCTACTCGGATGCAAAAGCAAACATTAACCCTTCCCTGCCCCTTGGCTGGAACCTCCCTGCTGTTCACCTGGTCTGAATGATGGCCCCATAAAGTTTTTCACACCACAAAAACAGTAAGCAAGCACGCCCAGACAGACTTGAGCCTGCATGCGTGGGGATAAGTGCCGAGTCAAGGGGCCTTGACTTGAGTGTTTTTCCGAGTCTTCCACACACGTGACTCGAGTGTACATGAGTCAGCAAAAAAATGCATTTTCACAACTCGGACTCAAGTCACCTGACTCGAGTTCCCATCCCTGTTGAACACAGACACACAATTTCAGTTTTTATCCTGTTTCACAAACCTGACACACATACACCCTGAAAATTGGTATGAGATACACATGGGTCAAATTTATGTCATGATCATTTTTGAATTTGACTCTCTCTGAAATGTTAACGTCATCCTTCTATTTTAAAGCATTGTACGGAAAAGGTTGGGAGATTATGAACAGAATTTACCACTGATTGATAGAAATATCATAAACCTATCAACCTATTTAAAAAAAAATCCACCCCACATATATTTGGTCTGTTGCCCATCTTCTAATCATTCCTGGGTCATTAGGTGGAGGAGAGCAGAGAAACTGTCAGAGAAAGCTGCATCATTAGATACTTTAATTAGAACCAGATGTGAGAACCTGGGGAAGATGAGAAGGTCAGCCATTTTAATGGGTTGATGAACTTCAACTAAAGGGAGGAGAAGAAGAGACTAGAGAAAGCAAAGCACCAAGAGAAAAGAGCAAGTGGGGCTATAGCATCATGTCATCTTCCATAGCGAAGGGTCAGCCTGGGAGACAGGGAGATATTCTGTTCTGTCCTTGGTTATTCAAACATCAAATAAGGATCATGCCATTACATTTAAGACCTACAGCAGGCTACAGATACACAAAACTACAATAAATACAAGAGGATAAAGGATATGGAATCATACATTGTGATATGACTCAAATCTATAACTAAATCAAATTCTAAACCCTGAATAAGTCTACAAATATCTATCCTGCAGTGTTTCCAGCTTCTTTTAAGTGACCAGATGCAACAGTGACAACAGTCGCATGAGACATCTGTTTTCCTACTATCATTTTTTCCCACATATGATCACAAAACAATTTTTCATGTGACCTGGAAAAAAGAATCCAAAGCAAATTTCCAACACTAACTTTTATAGTCAATCTCTCCCCTATAACTTCTGTATGGAATTGGGCAGGAAAACACTGTAATAGGAACCATCTGCAGGTATCAGTCATATGGAATGACCCTGAAGTGGCACAATCAATTCTTGTAGAACGTTAAAAATAATTTAGTACAGTGGTTCCCAAACTGTGGCTCAGCACCCATTGGTGGGTCTTGACCTGATTTTTGGTGGGTCGACAAAGGGTGATAAAAAGATCAGATAACTAATTGCTTCAAGCTCTGAAGCTACTCAGAAATCAGATACTGTAGATGCTAACTGCCCTGCAGTGAGCTGAGCTCCTGCAGTTTGCAAGCATGGGTAAATAAAGGGAGATAAATGTTTGTGGGCCTCTCTTTCTGGTTATTATTACTTATAAATAAAATATTTCTTTCTAGATCTCCGTTTTTAAAAGTCTGGTACACCTAAGTGGGTCCTGATAGAATGTTGTTTTAAAAAGTGGGTCCTGGTGCTTGGTTTGGAAACCACTGGTCTAGTACTATTACAGGCAAATGAGTATGGGGTATCAGGTGACTTTACCAAGCTCTGGGGGGAGGGGGGAGTTGATTCTGAGGCACAGGATCACGGCAGTCCAAGACCTCTAACAAACCATCTTTCCTTAGAAATTGCATGCCTTGAGTTGCTACTGGCAGCAGACCTTAACAGTGAGCAGCCTAATTTATTAGCCCTGCTGTCACAGTGAGGGCCTGCCTTTATTGTAGCATATTCTCATCAAATTGTGTCCTCCAAGCATCTCGAATTGCAAACCATACGCATGCTACTTGGAATGTTTTATTTAGCCACCTTAAGAACTTCTAGACATTCTTTCTAGCCCAGTAGCATCATCAACACTTAATCAAGAACACAGAGATGCTAAGTTAAATGCAGGTGGCCACTGCTGGGTTTCAAAGAATGTACACAATGGGTTGTGAAATTAGTGCATTTGGTTGCAGCATCGGCACATTCCCTGGGACTCACTGCAGTCCTCTCTCCCCTTCTGCCTTCTTCCATGTTTATACTTTCCTGTCTATTGATTGGCTTGCTCTCTGGACACGAGACTGAAGAATCTACACAAGAGATTCCTAACAAAACACTGCCCTAATTTGGGGGGGGGGGGAGAGAGAATGCAGGAAAGATCAGGGAAAACGAACAGTTATGCTCAATATCTGTGACCCAGAATCTGTACTGCAATACTGTATCACCACATGCATACATACTATAATTCATTCAAATACTGTACTGTACAGAGGTTGCTTCAGCAACAGCCCCCAAGTGCATCTTCCACCTACCCACAGGACTGCATCCAACTGGAAGAATCACAGTGAGATTCAGGCAAAGTAACTGCACTTTCCACTACTTTGGGCATGGGCATCTTCCTTATGCTGGAACAAACTCATGAGTAGAGTTCAGACAGTTTAATTCACTTCAAGTGCTACAAGATACAGGAGTATTGACTGTGTTCCCCCCCCCCAAGCCCAAGCCCCCCCCAACCCATCCCAGATATGCAGCTTAGCATTCCTCATTAATTATACTCTTTACTACCTGACCGTAAAATTAACCAGCCACTCTCAGGAGGAGATGCAACTCATGTAACCTGAGAGAGCACCATAGTCACCACTGGACCCTTTCCAGCCCCCTACAAATACCTTATAGACCACCCAAAGCAAAGCTCCTGCAGCCCACAATTCCCTATGACTGTGCATAGAAGAATTCAAATGCAGAGGGGGGGAAAAGACAGTTTTTTCTAAGCAAGAACACAACAACTTACAACAAGAACACAACAAGAACCCCGTTCCCTTCCGCAACTACATATACCTGAAACAGCTTTGCTGATGAAACAGCTTTGCTGGTGAATTCTGTAGAGTCAAGATTCTCCAAGACTGAAGTATGCTACCCTAAGGTTCCTACCCAATACTTTGCCCATCTGGTTTTTTGAACATTTCAGCTTCTCCTTATAATGCTTCCTTATCTTCTCCACACCTCACTCCTTTCTAGCTCCTGGAATAATTCTGTAGGTGTGATGTATTCTCCCTGCAGTGTGGGAACAGTTTGGCAAACCTCATCAACATTTTTTTTAGATTTTATTTAACTTCCCTTGGGTTCTTTGATACTTCAATGCACACCACAGGACCTCCTCTTTCTTCTTATATTCTCATATGCTTGTCCAATACCAGGTCAATTGTGGCCAAAGTCAGCATGATATTCCTAACTCAATCATTTAGGAACACTTTCTTAAGCCAATTTTCAAGAATGCCATAATTAAAGGTTCCAGCACTATCAGAGGAGAGATAAGTAGTGACCACAGAAATGTCCTTTTGGGTGGCGATGCCTTTGTTTTAGAATTTTCTCATCAAGGAGATTTGACTGGTGCAAAGCGTCACACCTTTTTTATTTCAGGTAAAACACCTTTTAATTTTCCCAGGCCTTTTAAATTTTTTGTTTTATTTTATAACAATTTGAATCATGTATTGTTAAACTGTGTTTTTATTATTACAGTTGTCCCCCACTATCAACGTATTCAGTATCTGCGGATCTCCGTGGCCCATTACCTTTGTTTAGCTTCATTACATTTACATGAAGGGAGAATGCCATCTTGTGTGAACAAATACTATAACCAGAAAGCTTATAGCAAGACAAGCAAGAAAGCAGCCTACAGCCTAGAAGAGAGACTAAAAGCAAAGAGGAAGCAGGAAGTTAATGTTCTCTCTTTCTGCTTATAGTGTTCGTTCAAGCAAGTCAGGTTCTCCCTTTAGGCAAGTGTCGTGAAGTTAAACAAAGGTAACGGGGCATGGGGAGACAGCGGGGAAACACGGAGAGAGGGTCTTCCCTTATCTGTGGTTTCTGGTATCCATGGAGGGGGGCAGGAACATATCCCCAGCAAATACCAGGGGACGCCTGTATTTGGTTCAGTCGTCTTGTTTTAAATTTGTAATGAAGTTACTCTAAGAATTCTATAGAACTGAAGACGCAGAGTAATAAATTATAAAAAAATAAAAATAATCAGGAAGTAGCAATTGTCTCCAGCCTCCTACTAAGTGTACACCCAGTGGCAAACTTGCACAATGTGTGAAGTGGCCCTCGGTGTCCCTTCTACTATGCCAACACCAGCTCTGTTGCTTTTTGGAGTCTTAGCCAGGTCATACTAGGTTAGTTAATGAAATGCAAAATCACTACACAGCAAGATGCAATCAAAGACTATAATGAAAAGTGAAAGTATTTTTTTAGTTGGCTAATTATGTGTGAGTCAGGGGAGAACAAGAATTAACAATGATAGTAAATGGGACTTATTCATGGGTAAGTGTGGGTAGGATTGCAGCCTACGATTGTAAAAGATTTTCCTGCTTGATGACATCACTTCCAGTCATGACATCACTTCTGGTGGGTCCTGACAGATTCACATTCTAAAAAATGGATCCTGGTGCTAAATGTGTGAGAACCACTGGAATAGAGGATTGCAGCCTTGTAGTCCAAGGACATCTAAAGACTAAGGGCACAGCAGGCCTGATTTTCTTTCACAGGAAATTTCCTGTTTGTACATAAACATCAACTTCTTACATCTGTTGCATTATTTGACAATTATTCCTAACATAAATAGGAATATAAAATTTCTGAAATAAAGGAATTCTGCTTCCTAAGGCATAGCTTCCGCTTCCTTACAAGTTCTCTTATTGTTCCTAAGTCTTGGGATAACAAGAGGTGACATTAAAAAAAGTATGAGGTAATACACTTCAAGCCACTCATGCTAACAGAGCAAAATCCCATAAGCAGCACCTTTTATTCATGCGCACAAGGCAAGCACCACTATACTATACTAAAATCTATAGCCTCCCTCTCCTGCCACTTCCAGCTTAGAGATCTCTTCCCACTATTTTCTGAACACCTGCTCTGGGCACTTCTCACATCGGCATCTTCATCCTTCTGGTCTTTTCCTTGGTCCCTGCTCTTTCAGGGCTCTCCACCCATTCCCTGGCCTCTTCTCTGCCCATGCCAGCTGTGAACATAGGCTTGGATGGAGCCATTGTCTTCTGGACACTGGGACAGAGGAGGAGGGGAAGGTGTGAGCAGCAATACAGTAGAGTATTTGTATGCCCTCCAGTGCTCCCCCCCTCTGCCACGGCCGTCAATGGTCTACTTGTCAATTCATGTGCTAAGATGGAGGAAATCACAGCACATACAAACATCAGCATTTGGTGACTGTGAAGGTGCCTGCCTGGAGACACACATTGGCTTATTTATCTTCCAATTTCATTTTCATGGTCTCCACTGTTAACACCACAACATTCTGTATTATGTTTCAGGATACGAGATGGAGAAAGCTGCAAGGAAAGCACTCACATTTCTGGAATCTCTCTCTCTTTAGACCCCTTCAGTTCACACCACACACATGGGGCAAATGCTGATAAATACATACTATTACGCCATTAGCCCCAAACTAACACATATAGTGATTTCCCCACATCCTGACCACACCTCCCCCCAAACAGAGGCAATGATCCCTAATCGCAAAAGGATCTGCAAAGCAGTGGGAACTGAGCAGTATTTGTTTGTTCAGTTAATCTTTCATTTTAAATAATACATGCTGGAAAAAATAGTTTTACACTCCAATATTATTGAAACAGCTGATCACAAAGCACTCATTCAGCAAATTAATGCAAGTGCACAAGGAACAACCCCAAGTCATCCCACGGGGTATGTGTGTTGCCTTTTGTAGGTAGTTAGGTAGGTAGGTAGGTAGGTAGGAAGGTAGGAAGAAAGAAAGAAAGAAAGAAAGAAAGAAAGAAAGAAAGAAAGAAAGAAAGAAAGAAAGAAAGAAAGAAAGAAAGAAAGAAAGAAAGAAAGAAAGAAAGAAAGAAAGAAAGAAAGAAAGAAAGAAAGAAAGAAATGGAAGGGTAAGACACACAGGGTCTTGGGCAGAGAAGTAATCCAGGCAGTTTAAACCAAGATTCTTCACTTTAGTTGCTCAAATTGGTTTCAACCACAGATGAAGAGTTAGTGGGTTAATAGATCTTCAACATCAGAGGGCAGATCTTCAACACTAGATCTTCAGATCTAACACCAGAGGGCTTGTTGGCCCTTACAGGCCTCCCTCACCAGCACTGCCCATTGCTCCTGATGGGAACTGAGGATAGAGTTGTTCAGGGCACACAGAAGTCTGTCCAAGTAACATGCAATCTAGCCTTGCCCTCAAAACCTTATTATTATTATTATTACCCTGTGATCCTCAGCCATTTGCTATTCTGTTTCTATCTCCTGCTTCATTGCATAGAACACTTTGATGTGATCTTGATACTATTCTGACTGGCTGCTGTGACTAGTCTGTCTTCCTTGCTGCCTCATTTTCCTGCACTTGTTTCTAGTCCTACAGGTTGTCCTTCTACAGTTCACCAGAACCTTCTAGCTTATGGAAGCTCTGAACCTGCACTGACCTTCCAGAGGACTGTCATCCAACACATCTACATTCAGTTACCATGATGATGGCACCTGGGGTCTTACTGATTTACTTAGAGATTTCTATTCTGCCTTTCAGTGTCCAAAGAACTCCCCAAAGTAACTGAAAAGAGTTTCTGAAGGATGTTTGCCTGCATGTATTGTTTCAGTCTTCAGCTAGTGGCATGACATAATCCCCTCTTCACACAGGTTCTTTCTGTACCATGCCAATGCAGATTCTTACTGGTAAAGCAGATGTTTCCAGTTATACTGAAGTTCAGCTGCACACTAAATCAACTTCCAGTTTAGTACCAGAGTGGCCATTTATCTAGATTGCTGGTTTGACTAAGAGCTAAAACAGATGAACAGAAGCCCCATGTGATGTATGTCTTACTATGCAGTACCGATTCAAACTGCAGCTGGGGATTTAAGTGTTCTCCCATGTTTAAAAAAGAATCTCCTCAGGGTTACAGAGCTACTATGTCATCCAAACACCTAGGACTTTCTCCCCAACATACTAGTTTTGCATATGTATTGAATATGTGGTGGGAGCATTCAAAGATTTAATCACCCATCACCTGCCAGAAATAGTGCTGCCAAGCACAACCAATATAGAACTTCTGTTCACCCATTTTAACTCTTCATCTCTGGTTGAAACCAGTACGAGCAAAACCTACATATTTCTGTGTCCAAGCCAGCCATCATACTGCCACCCCCAAGTTAACACTCTCTAGGGCTGATAAAGCCGTCTTATTCAATTGACAATGGATTCAACTGTCAATTAAAACCACCAAGAGGAAATATCCAGTGCTAAAGGTTTCTGAAACAGCTAGAAAATTGAAGAAGCAGTCAGTGCAGCTGTAACAAAGAGCTGAGTTACAATGCTATAATGGGAGAAGAAGGGAAATTACACAAGCAGAATGAGTCATTAGATAACACATTTAAATAATTAATTCAATGGTTCTCTCCATGGTCAGTGTGTGACCCTTCACTGTAGCACATTGTGTACAATCTTACCCAGTTTAGCTCCTGAAGTAACACTATTTAGAGACTGAAATCCTCTAGTGCTCCAAGAGCTGCCACTAAGAGACCAAGGCGGAGCAGGAGAATAAGGGCCTTGGATGCCCTTCAAAGAGAAAGATGGAAAATAAACAAATAAATAAACAAACAAAGGGTCTAATCCTATCCAACTTTCCAGCAGTGGTGGAACTGCAATGTAGCCTTGAGGTAAGGGAACAAATGTTCCCATACCTTGAGGAGGCCTCTCTGACTGCCTCCCCACCACTAGATGCAGTGCACATCCCATTGACACTGCTGCACTGGCACTGGAAAATTGGATAGGATTGGCCCTTCAGTCATAAGTAGCTGAACCAGCAATTTTATTGAGTTTACTCAAGTGGGCATGAATATACCACCTAACCTTTTATCTCATTTTTTTTTTTTTAAAATGCTTTTTATAACTTCAGGATTACATCTTTATGCTCAAAACTACTCCCCATTTGCAGTGGACACAAAATTGAAAATGTTGTTTCCAATTTTCACTTTCACAGCATTAATTCAGTGTTAGACTAAGATCAAGAGAAACACTGTCCTCTTCCCATTACTTTTCAAAAGGAACAAACTGAAACCTTGTTTTTACAGTTTTTTAGCTAGTGTTCAGAAGAGGCACCATGAACATGTGCTTCAGCTGACATAACAAACTATGGTTAGTCTTACTCCAGCAAGGGAGAGAGATGATCACATGAAGAGGAAACAGTCCTTCAGGGCTCACTGATGAAGCTTCAATGACTTAGAATTACAGTACATGTAAAACAGAGTTATCCTGCTCTTTCAGGCATGCTTACAGATACACACTCACCACTCCAAAGACTGCAATTTGTCTTTCACAAGAACCACTCATACACATGACTGACTGCTTTTTCAAGGTACAGCACTGCTTCTGTTACAGAGTCCTTTTTAAAGGTAGACCTTTTTAAAGGTATAATGTTTAGGCACAAATATATCACTACTGAAGGAACAGCTTTAGTTTAGTATTTTATGCACTCTGGCTGAAATGTACTCTTCAGTCATGAGCTTTTGTAAGACTTGCTTGAAGAACAACAGAAGGATAATTCTGGTCAATGGGCTTATAACACAAGATACAATTTTCTGAAACCCCAGGTCAATTTTTATGCCACCCCCTAAAAAGAAAAACCAGGAAATGAGCAGAAATTAGAGAAGCCTGAATTTCCATTTCCTAAATCTATTGTTCTATCTTTCAAAATAAGTAACGTTTGGAACTTTCTTGAACAACAATACTGCTGTCCATGGTACTGGAATTGTCACTTGGTCTCACAAGACATACATCACAAGAAGAAATTCTCATTTTCTTCTATGGCTTAGGATGTACTGTTCACAATAATCTAAACCAGCAGGAGGGGACATTAACCACTTACCTGCAGTGAACCAACATTCTCTTTATTGAAATTTTTAAAAGGTGTTATAGTAGAAGTAGAATACCCTTAAGCGGGCAATGCACACTATGGTGGTGAGAAAAGAAGAAAGTGAAACAGAACGAACAGCAAGCATCTAAACTAAGGGGCAGGAGATGGATGACATAAGTCAACTAGTTTCTTAGAAAACAAACGTTTATTAGTGTCATTAACACTCATTTATTTAGCACCAATGTCGTTCTAACAGCTGTACAGAACAAAGAGGTGGTGGTCACTACTAAGGGAAAATGTGGGGAGAGGGGAGTTACAGCATGAGCAGCCAACCTGCAGCACTTCTGAACAAGACACAAGGGCCTACAGAGCAGGATATGCCACAAAGTCAAGTTTGTGCTCCTGCCTGCCTCTGTAGACTACACTGCTGCCTGTGTACAGAGCATGTTGTAAGCAACCTTCTCACTTGCTGCTTTTGGTGGCTTTACTGTTTATCTGTTTTAGCGTATGCTGGAAACTGTTTAAAATGTTTAAATTTTTCTTTTAATTTTTTCTAAATTTTTCATTTTTCAAATGAAATGTTTAAATTTTTCTACGCTTAGATTGCATATTTATATATTTTGAGAGTTGCCTTGGATGCTCATAGAGTGGGGAAAAAGCAGGGTATAAACATAGGTCTGTGGTTGGGATCCTCCATTGGTGCTGATTGCCATAAAGCAATGAGCACCTGTGACAAAAGGCACCTCGTTAGCATACTATACAATGTGCTGCTGGGAGCACAAGTGGGAAGGCCTGAACCTTCCCAACCGCATTGGAGCTTCTCCCGCCAATCAAGGTAAGCCAGCGGGAGAATTGGTGGGAGAATGGAATGGAGCAGGAAGAGGTGAAACAGGGCAGGGGAAGGTGGCAGGGATGGGAGTATCAGGCCCAGGAGGGAGCGGAATCAGTGGTGCTGGCATCACCAATATTGTAACCCTCTTCCAGGATCCAATCTTGTAGCAGGTTTATGTGGAATTATGATAGCTATTTAGCTGTCGCAGGTTCAGGTATAGCCACCTCCACCATGAAGGCTTACCCCCAGGTAAGGAAAAACTTGTTACCTTACCCAAAGGAGGCCTCCCGGACTACCTCCCACCACAGGATGCAGTAGTTGCCATTTTGGTGCTGCTGCATCAACAGTGTGAAGGAGGGTAGTGGATAGGATTGGGCTGACACACTCTTAAGGTAATACACAAATCTTCCAGAAGCTCATTGATAATAAAAACATGCATTTGCTGGATGCTTTCAAAACTCTACGAGATAACCAACTTCAATTTAACTTCTTTACTTTTTATTTTCTTACAAGGGTGGAAGATAGGTCTCCTGAACACAGCAATCAAGAGTCTTACATCTTTATCTTATTTATGCTTCAAGAACACAAATATCTCCTTTTCTGCAGTCTGCTAAATCTTCTCTTAATAGGGTTATTCCAGTACTTTATTAAGTGTTAAAAAAATTCAGTGCATTCAAAACATTTTGTCATGATATAGACAAATGGATCATATGTGAAAGAAATGTACTAGGAGTGGCTATACTTTGTTTATGCATTTTGGTATGGTATTCGACAGAGTCCAGGCATGCTTCTGTATCCAGTGCTGCACCCGCAAGGAAGATTGTCTTGCCTCTTCTTCCCACATAACAAACTAAACTATTCATAAGTGTTTTGCGAGGTATCTACATCCATTCTGTTCTCCAGGAGGCAGAAACAATTTCAACAGACACTTCCTACAGAACAGGAATAGTTTTAACCATCTATCCCGCTCATGGTGTCTTATCTCTAAACCCCTATGTATAACCTGAAACATGACCCATGAAACATGGCCTGCACTGCATCTAGAGCAGGGCTGGGGCTGGCTGTGACGCAACTTGGGGCAAGGGGAAGTAATTTCCCTTACCCAAGTATTATGGCAGCAGGCCAAATGGGGCTACTCGGATCTGCGCCACCTGATCCAAGCAGCCTGGTGTTTGGCCGGACCACCCAGAAGGGGGGTTAGGACCTGGCCTAAGTGCCGGATCCTGGCACTACCCCTCTCCTGGGCCCGGTTCACCCATTGGCCCGCTTGCCCCGGAACACCCTTCCCCACCCTCTCTAGACCCCCACACCAGCTGAGGCAAACCTACCCATCTGCCAACATTGTGGAGGCCTGATCTGGCTTCAGGAGGCCAGCACACCTCCATGCACTGGCCTCCTGACTCTCCCATTGGCCCAAAGGTGCTTTATGGCACTTTTGCGACACCTCAGGTTGCACAGGGAATTTGTGTCAGCCCAAGAGCGCCTTTGGATTGCACTTTAAAACACTCTCCCACTGGCTTTATGCCACATTTTAAGAATATATGAAGCTTTGCCATAAGAAATGCAAAGGTTCTGGTCCAAGTCTACATAGGTTCCTATCACTCAATTTCTAAATAAACTATGTAACATTCACAAGGATAGTGGGCAGTAAATTTGAAAGCAAGGCTAAATAAAAATCATTTTACAAAAATCAGAAGGGCTTATGTTAAAGTTTAAATATGCTGTTAACTGAATAAAGAGTCACCTTACAGTGTGGTGTCCTCTTATAATTAGCTGGGGGAGAGTAACTGTCCCTCTTCACCCCAGCATGGCATATTTTCCAGTGACTGTTGCTGGTGCCTCTTCTGTATTATTTTTTGTGAGTCCTTTGTGGACAGCAATCCATCTACTGATTTATTTTACTATGTTCTCTCCTGCTTTGTGAACTACTCCTGTTGAAAAGCACTATATAAATATTCTTATCAATAGTCTCACTCTAAAAATTTAGTTTGGATTTTTTCACATTTCAACTATAAAAAGTCTCTAAAATTAAGATGATTTTAAAAGGAATCTAAATCATGATTTGATCAAACACGCTGAATTAGACTACATTTTAGTGCAAGAAAAATTAACTATGGAGAAAAAATACAGTACCTGACTTTCAAGGTCAAGCATTATACATAAGACATGTATTGCTTTTATTATTATTTTTTATTGAAACACTATGGTAGCTTGTGGTGGCAAACTCAACTAAGAGTCTTGTCCACCTTAAAGACTACCCCATTGATTGCTGCATAAGTTTTCATAGACTACAGTCCCCTTCATGAGGTGCATGAAATCATAACATTTTGATGTGTTGCAAGTAATGCTCCATGCATCTAATTAAGTGGACTGGAGTTCACAAAAGTTTATGCTGCAATATACTACAATAGATTAGTCTTTAAGGTGCCACAAAAATTTGTTTATTGCTGTGAGCTTTCTACTGGACCCAGGGACAGGAAGTCACTAAAGGTTTCCAGATACAGGAGAGAGCACCATTTAATCTCTGCAGTATTTTACAGTGACAGCCCAATCCTAACCAATTTTCCAGTGCCAATGCAGCCGCAATGTAGACACAAGGTAAGAGAACAAGCATACCCGTACCTTGAGGCCTCCATGGCTACCCCTTCACTGCAGGATGCAGTGGGCACCCTGTTGGCATGGCTGTATTGGCACTGGAAAGTTAGTTAGGATTGGGCTGTGAGCCCACCAGATTGGTCTTCTACTCCTATTTTATCATTCCAATTACCTGAGCTTTGCAATATGTTCAGTTCTCAAGTTGCAGATTTTGATGGCTCCAGCAACTAAATAGCATGGAAATCTACTTCCTATCACAAGAAGAAACAAAATTTTACAGAATCATCCATGCTTTGCTACATCTCATTTAGATTATTCTGTGAGGAGTTATCTCTGAAGAGCATTTCAAAACATACGAGATGTCAAATGCCAGATTTGGACTCTGAATTAGTGCTCTCTTCTGTTCTGAAGCTAAATCTTACATCACTGCCAACCTTAGGAATTGATCTGAGTTGAGCAGAGTACAGGTCCAGCCTTGTTATACACAGATTTTTTAATACATGGATTTTTTATACACGGATTTGACTCAACACGAATGGCCACTGCAAATAAGAAGGAATGTGCTGATCCCTGGAGAAGGGGAAAAATGCATTCCTTTAAAAAACTGAACAGTCCTTTAACAATAGCCTCCTTAATGAGAGAGAGAGAGAAAGAGAGAAGCTGGCTGACCATCAATCCTTCTCTCTCCAGCGGCCCCTCCTTTCTCCCTGAGCATGTGAGAAAGAAAGATACTTTGCACTGGTGAAGGGAGGGGTCAGAATGAAGCATTTCTAAGCACCTTGAGAGAGACTGATGGTTGGATTGTCATCTTAATAGAGTCATTAAGATGACAATCCAACCATCTTAACATCACAAAGGTCAGCAAGGCTGTTTTTAAATGGGAGCAAAGAAACTTTGTTTTTTTAATTGATTTGCTATAGTGCTATAGTTTTTGCCATCCACATGAGTGCTTGGAACCCAGCCAATAATGAGGCTCAACCTGTACTGGCTCAACTAGATTAGTACATGATTCTATGATAAATACTGACAGGAGCAGTCAAGAGTTCAAAGCCTCTATATACCTCTCTTCTTCATTCCCTGAGACTTTCATTAAGACTGCCCCATTCATCCAGTCACTATTAACAATCCTGTCATCTGAAACATCAAGCCACCTTTCCTGGTCCAAGGTGAAGGCCAAGAAGGAAATTCTGCAAATTTAATAATTTGGTTTCATATTGTATAAAATGGGCAGCCCAATCCTCTGCTGCCCTGACACTGTGCAGTACAGTGATGCCAAAATGGTTGCTGAAATATCCTGCAAGGTCAGGGCAGCCACAGGAGGACTCCTTGGGGTAAGGGAACATCAGTTCCCTAACAACATGTAGAACGCAGGTGGCACCAATGGGTCTACTCATACCTGCACCAGCTCCTGAGCTGGCGCACAACCAGGGAGACCTGTGTTGGGCTCCACAGCTCAGGGGAGACAGGATTTGGTGGCAGCCTCTGCCACTGTCCCTCTCCCCTCCCCAGGCCCGATCCACTCTCCAGCACACCTTTGCTCCACCCAGTTTTGCCTCCTCCCTCCCTTCCTCCCGCCATCCCTAAAAGCTTTCCTGCCACCTAGCATGAGAACTTACTGGCCAGCACTCCTCTCCTGTGTCCCTCTGGCACAGACTGGGGCTGGGGCAATGGGCACCATAGGATCAGACCTTTAAGTATATTCAGAGTAGCACATTCTGAGGTAATGGAGCATCTGACACAATGTAAATGCTAAATGACAAGCATTTAGCCTCAGGAGAACAAGGAAACAGAATAAACAGTCATTTAGCATTTGTATTTTACAGCTTCAGACCTGTAGACTCCAAGTTCCACAATGAAGTTTTCCCTCCTGCCATTTTAAGTCATGGCAATGAATCAGACAAAGTTCAATGTGATAAGCAGCCCACATGAGGCATCATGTTACATTCTGCTTGGGAATGTAAAATGTTCTCAATCTTCAGAACAGGCAATAGGAAAACACAGTATTCTAAGTAAGCCAGCACAGCAGGGGAAACAACCATTTATAACTTAGTAAAATCAATTTACAATCCTGTATTTTAGCCATCAGATTGCAATGTATGGGCTAATCTAGCCTAACGTTTTGCCCACAATCCCTGCATACCCTTCCCAAAGCTGCTTTAGCCCTTTCTATGGAGCAGGAGAGGTAACACAAGAAAAATCTCTTCCAACTGAGCACAGACAGCGTGTCTTCTTTTGTTGTTGTTGTTGTTTTTTAAAGGGAATAACCTGGATTTGGATTTTCCGCTAATTTGACCGACATTAACAGGAGCTGTTCAGTTGAAGAAATAATGCAAGCTTTGTACTTGTAAAACAGCACGTGTTTTTGAGCTGTGGTAAACTGAAGGTTATAGTGGTTCCCATTATAGAAGCAGAAGGAATCAACCTGCCCTACTCTAACAAAGGCACAACAAATAATAAGAACAGGGGATACTGTCAGGACTAAAGCCAAGGAGACCTTGACAAGTGAGGGAGAGTAGGGGAATGAAGGAAATGGAGAAAAAGAAACAAATTTAGATGGCAAACGACTCCAGAGTCACACAGTGGTGTTGTAGGAAATGAAGGGCGCAATTCAAACCTGCGCTGGAGCAGGCAAGCTAGGAGGCTTGTGCTGCATCCAACGTGGGTTACTGGTCAGCAGCGGTTCAGCCAGAGGCAAGGGGAAGCTCTTCCCCTTACCCCTGGGTAAGGGCTGCTGGCCCCAATGGGTTTCCTCGGACCCGCGCCACCTCTGGAGATGGTGCAAGTCAGAGGAGAGCGAAGCAGCTTGAAGCCACTACGTTCTCCGCGGGGACGGGGATTGGGATCCGGTATAACCGCCAGGTCCAAGCCCCGCCCCAGCTCCCTGCATGCCCACCCCCAACGCCGTCCCCTCCCACCTCCTCCCTGCCCCGAAACGCCCCCTCCCGCCTCCTCATGCCTACCTTCACCACTTGTGTCAGCGCAGGTGCGCTGGCACAAGTGGTGGGGAGGAAGCTGCCACAGAGGCTTCTGCCAGCCTCTGTGCATTGGCGTATCTGGATGCACTGAAGCAGCTACCTCCCACAGAGGCACAAACATGCTTTATGGCACGTTTGCAACCCTCCTGGGGCTCCTATACCGGCATAAGTGCCTGTTAGGATTGTGCCCGAAAATGCTTTAAAAAAGCTCAAAATAATGAGAACCATCTCTGTGCAAACCAGCAGGAATTTCAAGTCAGCAGGAATTTCAACTGCCCCAAGTCACCTGGACTCCACCCTCTATTTGTGCCCATATACATGGCAGTGAAGAGAAAGGCTAAATTGACATTCTCATTCCAAGTGGTGCTGTATCTCTACCACCTGGCCATATGGCAATGGGCATACTCATAGCCAATTAACATGACTATGAGGTGGGACCTTAGGTATGGACCTGAGGAAAGACTTTCTCTTGTGCTCTGCAACTGCGCAATACATAATGGCTGAGCTCTGAGTGCCTAGGCAATACTGATCTGTCACTCCCTGCCACCACCACCACCCCATCATGATCTTATCCTTTTGTTACTAAAGTTTACTGTCACAGTCTTTTGCTGTGGACAACATCAGTCCCTGCTCAAAAGAGCTGGAGGGCAATGGTGGCTGGGTTTTTATGTTCCTCATAGCAACAGATGTTTTGCTGTTTTGTACATGCTGTGGTGCTGAGCACGCTTGTATTTGCTTTCCATAACTTCCTCATGTCTGTTAGGCATGGAATATCAGGCAGGTATAAGTAGTGAGGGTAGAGTCCTCACTTTCCCATCCCATGGAGGCCCCCTTAAGGAACTTTGGGGGGGGGGGTGCAAAAGCCAGCCCACTTATGGGAACTGGCTTGTTGTCCCAGCCAGTCCCAGATGGGAGGCTTAGAGTTGACCAGTCTACAGCATGTGCCTGTCACTCTCTCAGCAGATGGGTTGGAGAATAACATAATCAGCATTCGGACTGCAATTCCTCAGGATCCCTGCCCTGGATATGCTTTTTCCTTTGGACATTACAATGAGCGACAGAGTTCTGCAACCCATTCCAATGTGTCACTCATGCTACCTTCTCCCATCTTGCCTCAGTTCCCATTGGGTGGGGGGATGGGAGGGGATACAAGGCATGTCACTGTGAGGGACACAGGGATAAGCACGGTTGCCCAAACCAGGAAAGGGCATGACATGTGGAGACAATGAAAAGAGGATAAACCCCATTTCCTCTCTAGCACCTGTATTCCAATAATGTTCACCCCTTACCTAGCTCACTGATCTTATCACACTATATCATATTTAACATTTTCCCTTCCTAGCAGAGGAATAAGAAAAGGTGTCATTCAGAAGCATCTGGAAGGTAGAAAGCTAATCTGGCTGAGGTAAGGGGAAAGTGAGTGAAATGATTACCTATTAGTACTGCATTAGGGTCTTGTTTGTGTCTCAGGAGAGCCACTCCTTTTCTCCCCGTTCTCTGGCAGCACACATACCGAGTTAATCATTCCTCAGGTTCATTTAGCTCATTGGGGTTCTTATCAGAGAAAGCACAAAGTCCAAGGGCAAAGACCCAGCCAATCAACATCATCTTTGGAGGGAAGCAACAGATTACCCAGAATACTCTGCCAAGTACACAGGTGCCTTCTCCGGATGCACAGCAAAAATTTTCAGTGGCACTTACTCTTATTAAAAAGGGGTAAAGGGGATACCAGGCATGTGATGCCTGTGTGTTTGTACATGTAATCAATAAATGCTGGCTGTATAGATCCACCCCCAATGGGAAGGCATGCATTGGCTACATGCATTGTGTACTGTGGAATCTTTGCTTAGAAGGAAGAATCTAGGTTTAAACCCTTTTTTATTACCCTGGATCTCTTGTCAATCTACACTCTGCAGAAGCTTATCAGAGGAATCTGCAATGAGACGTTGGCAATAATGACAGACAAGCTGCCCAAAGACAGTTTGTTCGTTATCGATCTGCTCCTGCAAGGTGCAACTGCAAGGGTGTGTCAAACACATTCTGGACAAGTCAGAATTTCCTAACAGACATTCAGAACAACAGACTCATGCACCAGCTTCACACATGATGGAGCACAGGGTTTTGTTGTTGTTCTTTATACTTCTGTATACATGGATGAAGTGGCTCTAACAAAACTTCAAGATGACAAGAACAATGAATTCAGTTTAACAAACCCTGTAACACTCTTTCACATCTGTTCTCTATGCCTGAAGAGCCAACTGTGAGAAAGGAGCAAGAATATGAACTCATTTGTACAAAGAATTTATATCCAGATCTGTGCATACCTGCAATTCTGCATAGAAGCCACTTTTGTATGGGAGAAAGAATCAGCATCCTAGGAAACTTTCTTGTTTTAAAGGCAAACTTTTCACCCGTATGAGCAGCTAAGATAGGACCTGAAGGCAGTAGGTACTCCAGCAGTAAGCATGAACTGAATTGCTTCACGTAACTTCTTGATCTTTCATTTGTAGGAAGCAGAGAACAGAAGCAGAACACATGATGCAAAATAAGCATGAATGCAAAGTTCTTTAAGTGGCACAATTCAAACAAGTTGTAGAACTTCAGCTGTTCTGGGCAGAACATGTTAACTTAAAAAAAATTCCTACTTTTGTGCATTACAGATAAATGTGACTGTAGATAAATCTCTAGAAAAGAAAGCCAACTCTCCTGATGAATCCTGACAGTAGCTTGCAGTTTTTTTTTTCTCCCCATGACAGCATGTCTCAAATTTTTCAACTTTCACATAATTTCTAATTCAGTCTCAGTTCTATTGATTAAAATAAGTTATTGCTATAATATAGTTTACCAACTAGACCAGCCAGGCATGATTCATACATGCAACCAGCAGGATGGCAGGGTGAAAAATGTAGCTGTGTGAACTTTGTTTCCATGAGTGACTTCCCATGAGGTTCCAGCCACGTTCACCATATGAACACGAACTGCAGTGATACAAGAAGGAAGGTGATTGTAATTGGCATGGCAAAAATAATCAGAAGTACACAACTTCATACATTTGGATTTACTATGTGGCATAACCTACATTGTCATGTTTTTCAAGAGGTTATTATGCCACTGATTGTATGTATGAATCAGACCTGCTATATTTGGCCCGGAAGGCAAGACAGGAGGTTGTATGAAGGGTAAATGTGTGCATGATTTGATCCAAACCTATATTCTGACAAAAGAATGCTTATTTGAAAACAACCCTGGTTGTGATCACAAAATGATTTGGGAGAGCAGAGATATCCAGTGTTCCAGGGAACTGCACAGTTCTTCATGAGCCTATCAAGAGATCCTTAATTACAAATTCAGTACTTGATACCAATCTTATTTGAAGTCGATCTTCCCTGAAAGACAGCTTGTCTACCACCACCAATGAGCTTTTATAATGTGGGGTGCATCCTGGGATACATTCACAACGCACGTAGTACAACGGTGAGGCCCAGTGTGCCTAATCAGCGTCCCATTACACCTCAGTGAGCAACCGAGAACACTCCTCAGAATCCTCTGCAACATTCAGAAGTTGTCTGGCAGCAAAATGGCAACAGGGATTCTCCTAGGTTAGACACTGGCCAAGGGCCCACCTGGTCAGACAGACCCTTAAATTCTCAGTACTGATAACAGTGGTAGCACCCAACCCATCAGGGGCAGGTAGGGGACACCAAGGGGAACCCAATATAGGGCTTTGTCCCAGGGTTCCCAGCAACCCAGTATTGCATTGCTTGGTAGTCACACTTATGCAGAAAACATTCCCCGAAGGTAGAAAGTTTGAAAGGGGGGAAAAAAAAACTAAGGTCGCAATCCTAACCCCTTATGTCAGTGCTTTCCAGCACTGGCGTAGCAGTGCCAATGGGACATATGCTGCATCCTGCAGTTGGGGGGCAGTCATGGAGGCCACCTCAGAGTAAGGGAATGTTTGTTCCCTTACCTCAGAGCTGCATTGCCCTTATGTCAGTGCTGGAAAGCACTGACATAAGGAGCTAGGATTGCACCCTAAGTTAAAGATATGGGTCCTGGCTAAGATCCAGTATGGATCTGAGTCACACTGAGGGTGCTGAAAAGAATCCCCATTCTTCACAAATTCACAATCTAGAATGGGGTAAAATGCACAAGCAACTGGAGAAATCTCTCAACACTGTTTATAACATTTGGGGGGGGGGAATAGCTGACAATAAAGTGACTGGCCAGACATCATGAGAGACAGTAGAGAGAAACTCATGACTGAACATTTCTCGCTTAATGATGTTGGTTTTAAGTGATGCATCTCTCTTAATGCTTTACTGTTTTTATTGGTCCGCTATGTCACTTGTTGTTAAAACAATCATTTTTATTATTTTGATTTTAGGTGCATTTTTTGTTTTTATTGTATGTTGGCTGCCTCTTGTATTCATTTTGTGAAAGACAGGATATAAATCTACAAATGAATAAATATACAACATATGCTGTGGAACTAACACATACCACAGCTTCCCAGGTTAGATTTAGGTAACATCCTTTTAGACAAGGGCACACAGACAGAAAGACTCTTCATATATAAACATCTTTCTTGGTTTTTGTAATTCCAAATTGCCATCAAATGGAAAACAAATGATCAATGGTGGAGCCCAGTCAGAAAATTTTTAGAGAGGAATTTTCTAGGAGCTTTCAGGGGAAGTTAGGGGCGTTAAGATAAGAGTTAAATAACAGGAAAAAAAATCTTTGTTAGGAGAGACTGTGAGCTGTGGTTCCCTGGGCAGCTGCAAAAACCAGCCAGGGGAGCTGCGGAATCCTTGCAAAAAAAACTGCCACCCTATACAACATATAGGATTGTAACCCTCAAAGGGAGCCGCGGCCAGTGGCCCAGGAGGTCAACGGAGCCACCAGTCGAAAATGTTTGGGGACCATTGCCCTAGAACAGGGGTGCCCAAACCCCGGCCCTGGGGCCACTTACGGCCCCCGAGGCTTCTCAATGCGGCCCTCAGGGAGCCCCCAGTCTTCAATGAGCCTCTGGCCCTCCAGAGATTTGTTGGAGCCCACACTGGCCCAACTGCTCTCAGCATGAAGGCAACTGTTTGACCACTCACGTGAGCTGTGGGATGAGGGCTCCCTCCACTGCTTGTTGTTTCACGTCTGTGATGCAGTAGCAGCAGCAAAGGAAAGGCCAGCCTTGCTTTGTGCAAGGCCTTTTGTAGGCCTTGAGCTATCGCAAGACCTTCATTCAGTCATGTTCATCTTTAATATATTCATTTATGTAAACTTATGTGAATTTATTCAAATTTTAAACATAAATTAATTCTTTTTTCCCCCCGCCCCTGACACAGTGTCAGAGAGACGATGTGGCCCTCCTGCCAAAAACTTTGGACACCCCTGCCCTAGAAGGATCACAGACACTCAGAGGAGAGAGATGCAGCAGGCAGGTTAGACTCCACACACTGCACACCACAGACAAGACCTATAGAAGATTATTATTTGCAACACAAGACAAAAGGGCCTGATCCCAGTTTTGACAGATTGGAAGAACGTACATTTAAAATGCTTCCTCTTGTCCTAAACAGTATGCTATAGAGATGAAAATGTTGGATTAATGCTCAAGGGACCTGGGTTCAAATCCTTATTAGTTATGATGCACTAATCTACCTCACAGGGTTGTTGTAAGGATAAAGGAAGAGAGAGTAATGTACACCACCCTGAGCTCCTTGGGAAAAGAACAATACATATAGAAATATGAAAAATGTAAAACATTTAAATAAATTGAGTGCATAAATAGAAATATTTTTCCTCAATTATATTTTTGGTTTTTGATATGATCGATCATATAACTAGCAAAATTTTATCCTTCTAAAAAGGGATTATTGCTGCAGATTTTTTTCCTGCAGCTTGAATGTGCTCGTTATACCACATGACTAGGGGAGAAGAAGAGGATAGGGAAGGAAGACCCTTCTCTGTTGTAACTGCTTTTAACCCAGCAGGATTTATCAAGAGCTCCATAGTAAAACTTGGAGAAGGCATTGAAGACTCCACAGTCTCATAAACAGAAGTTATGTGTACAACAGCATTACAGTAACTGCAACATTCTCAACCGCTTTCTTTGTACTGGTGGCAGCAAGAGTACTGCAGCCCAATCCTATGCATGTTTACTCAGAAGTAAGTTCCATTAAAGTCAATGGGGCTTATTCTCAGCTATGTGTGGACAGGACTGCAGCCCTAGCCTCCTGATAATCATAAGGGAATAGGACAGGGAAACAAGGAAATCCTCCTCGCTTAGGACTACTAGCTTCAGATTTCTCTGTGCCTAGAATTTCCCTCACCAGGTAAGCAGAGGCATTACTAGAGTTTGAGTCACACAGTGCATAAGCTCACTATATCACTCCCATGATGGACCTCCTCCCAAACCACACCATATGTACAGCTTAAATGCAGTGGCATCACTAGGGTTGGTGTTACTGCATTAGCTTGCTTTATTTATTTATTTAAATATAGAACAGTACAGCTCATCCAACAAAACAGTCACCAACTAAAACCCAGAGGTCAAGCTGATGACACTCATACAACTAACTAAGAGTTTTAGTGTTAGCTCTGATACAGAAATGAGAGCTGACTTATACTAATACCGCATTGGTTCCCTAATGTGTCATAACACCACCTCATTGGCTCTTGGAACAATCAGTCGCATTCATCAGTTTTGAGTTAAGAAAATTCACTTTTTCTTACATAAGGCAGTTGTGTTTTCCTTTTCTGGTTACACAGGCCTACAAAATTGAGGGTCAGAAAAGTTTTTCCCAAACTTTATGGTGGTTTGATATGAATTTGGGGTTTGATATGAATTAGTGAATGGTTGAAGCAGGTTCCTCAAGAGGAAGCCATGGTATAGGCTTCCTCATGAGGAAGCTGCTTGAACCATTCACTAAAGAGGCTATGCCATGTCTCCAAAACTAGACGTGATAGGGCAAAATGGATGCCATTTTTGGAATCAGTACCCCAAATATACCCAGGAATTGGTGTAACGTTTAAGGAAGCAAAATGTATGTTGGCCTGTGTTATTTGTCCATAACGTTTGAGAGAATACAGATATTTATACACGGTTTGTTTCATTGCATTCTGCATGAAATTTTGCATCAAATGATAAATAACGGTATCATTCACACACACCCAAATGTGTTATCTGGTGCAGTTCACACACCCCGCATGCCCCTAGTGACATTACTGCCAGGCAGAACTGAGAGTGGATTACCCATTTTACCACAAAGAGCAAGGAAGGGAAACAATACAATCCCAACAGAACAAAGAATGTAAGCACACACTCTCTCTTTTATATTTGTGCAATTCAAAATTTAAAAAATCTGACCATTTCGGCAATTCTTCCAAATGCTAAAAAACCTACATGCTACAAGAGAAACAACTTTTCAAAGACTTTCCAATCCCAGCTATCACCCAAGCTGCTGAGAAAAGTTCTCCTTAAGTAGCATACTTCAAACAACCTCCAAACTGCTGGAATACTCTGTTCCATCAGCAAAAAGCTCCATTTTAGCTGGTCCTTCAGACAGCTCCTTCAAAACTGCTGGATTTTCCAGTCTTGACTCCAGCTGAAGGGCATTCCATCCCTTAGTAAGACTCATCCTTACGTGCCACGCATGAGCAATTGACTCTTTCATAAACCCCCACAAATCCCAGGGATCCATTTCTTTCATTAGTATTTCCATCAAGTTCTTCTTATCCCTCCTCTTCCCTCAGCCCCTACAAAATGAAATTCTGAATGGCATCATAGAAGGTCAAGGGTATTTGTGAAGCAGGTAGCTCTGGGCTACAGCCATACCAAAGGGCATCAGGTTAATGCACCCACTGCACCCTCGGTTTGGAAGGCCTTTTTCCCCTTCAGACTTACTGAACCAGAAGCTGTGCTCTCTCTGCTCCTGGGAACACTGAAACAGGTACTACACAGAAGGCTGTGATCCTCCCATCTCACAAGGAGGCCTTTTTGTTAGGCTCCCTGTGACCTTGAGTTTTGCTCCCCTCGCCTGCCTTCATGCTGAATCTCCAAGCAAAAAAGCTGGGGTCCTGAAGAGAGATAAGACAGGATGGAAAAGGCCCAGGACAAGAGAAAAAGGACAGCCAGCTAGTCAGTGTTCAACCACAGAAAAGACAACATTGCTGCATGTATTTACCTGTTCTGATCCAGCGCATCCTGAGCGTGGCAACACCCCAAGTGTCACACTCCAGTCACTCTCTTGCTATCCCGCTCTAGCATTACATTACATTGCTTTGCTTTCTGGGCTCTACCCTACTGCTGTGGTCCACTGGGCTTTCTATTCCTTTCTGAGAAATGTGGTGGGGAAATGAAATGGCTATCAGAGAAGGAGGCTGCCACCCCTCCGTAGCATCTCACTCTGATTAGGCACACTCTGGTATTTGGGCTTGCAAGGGGATTACTGAGAGGGGCCAGTCATGTGTTTGTACTGTACCAGCTTCCCCAGGGACCCTTCTGTCACAGACTTGCTCCTGCTAAGCAAAGTACTTAACAGAAAGCCTCTTAACATCTTGACAAAGCACCAGCTAGTCCTAAAAAGAAGAGGCTGTCCTATAGGATCTCTTGGCCTGTCAACAGGTAAAGGTGAGGACCTACACCCCAAATGAGATTCTGCCCCATTACATATATTCTGAAAGGATGTCAATGAGTTTTCAACCCCCTCAGAAGTTCTTTCCTCAGTACCAAGGGCAGAGAGGACCTCATTCAGATCCAGGAGCTGCAGTCATCTGAGCGTCCATCTTTTTTCTTTTCAGTTGGAGTGCACCATCTGCCAATGTGGCCCTCTCCACATGTGCAGTCTGGGGCAAATGCCTCAACTGCCCCCCTACAGCCAAAAAAACAAAAAGCCTGAGGAATGAGATTAAAATTAATGAGATGGGAAGGAGTCTGTATGCCCCCAGGGCAGCAACAGAGAGTCTCCTCAAAACACCTCATGAGCAAACCACAAACCCAAGCTAAAAAGGCAGTTTTTAAGATTCAGGGACAAAGAGAAGAAGGGATTTGCTATCAGTGACCCTCAGGACACTGTTATTTAAGCTGTTCTCAAATGAAATATTCATCTTAAGTGAATAATTACTGGCCTTAATGAAATCTGAGGGAGGCACTGAACCAAAAGAGAACCGACAGTCCACCAAACAGGAACAGATTGCTCAAAACACCCCCTTTTCACTAACACATCAAGCCATGACAAGACGCATGACTGCTTATGGGCATGAGAGAAAATGTCTTTCTACCCAAAATTAGGATTCTTCACTTCAGTGGTGGTGGTAGAGGCTTAAATAGCAGGCAGCCCAATCCGACTTAAACTCTCCACCGGCAGAACACACGTTCCACTGGTAGATCAGGTGGAAGTGCCTGGATCCTGCTGAAAGTTGTGGGATCCAGCAGGGCTGGCCAGTGCAGTGAGGCCACCAGTGTAGTTACTGATGGGATGCATGCAGGCCAGTGACCAGACCCAGGCCACTATCCGATGGTGAAAGGCAGGGTGGTGGTGCAGGCAGGCAGTGGGAGGAACGGGGTGGTGGAGAAGAAACAGGGGAGTTTCTGGTTGGGGGGACAGGGAAGAAGGTGGACGGTAGGCTTAGCAGCATGAGTGTGTGGCCGAATCCTCTCTCTGTCCCTCTCCACTGCCTTTGCATGCTTTGGTCCTGTGCCAGCAAAACAACTGGCACAGAACCAAGGAGTCCCATGGGGCAGTGGAAGATTTCCCCAGGGCAAATGAATAAAAGTTCACTTACCCTGAGGAGACCTCTCCAACAGCCCCCCTCCCACCGTAGGATAGGGCACCTTGCTGTGCCTCCATCGGCAGCAGGAGTTATTTAGGTTGGATTAGGCATTTTATGGCAATGTAACAGCTGAATGGTAATGCAGTAAAGATAGGAAGACTCTGGTCATAACACTGGACACTACCGATTTCATGATGGTGCTGTCTAGCAGCTGAGAAAGTGTAGTTAACTTCTGTGAAGTGATAGGACTAAGCTGAAGACCCTCACAGCACTATGGTTTCAATACTGCATAGTGATGGGACCTGCACACTGGCATTTCAATCAAAGAATGCACTGCCTGGGTAAGCATTAAGAATTCTGATCAATTTACTCATGAGAACTGAGATAGATGTGGAAATTTAAAATCTGTGTTGGCACATTCTAAGACTCCCCCCCCCCAAAAAAAAACAACAACACAGTCTGAGCATTTATGTTTGAAAGCAATATTTCTGTATTGGGGAACACTGTCCAGTTTTAAATCTGTGTGCACCTTTGTTTCATCACTAGCTCTGATTAGGATGGAGGACTGTGATTCAGGAAACTTTTGTTCTGCCCTGGTGGGAACAGACTAGCCATTGGTAGTTTCCGCAACACTGTAGAAAGCCAATGGTTCTAAGTTTAATCATAGACTTCTAAAGAAAACAGAGGGTCCTGCGGTACCTTAAAGACTGAGAACTATATTTCAGCAAAAGCCTACTGGCTTCAGTAGGACTTTCAAGCATGTGAATGGGTTCAGAATCGCAGGTCTAGCACTTAGAGGTGCTGTAGAAATTAAAGAACAAAACATTTGCAAACAGAGTTATGATGGCTAAACAAAATCCCTCCAGTAAGAACATGTTAGAAGTATCCTTAAAATACCCACATAACTCTACAAATATATATACACACACACTGCCTTAAACATTTGCTAATACAAACACTCTCCTTCATACATTGATAACACACTAATGTTGTTACATATGCCATCTCCGATGCTTCCCACTGAGCTGAAATGAGCAATGTCAACAGCAAAGTTACAAGAAACCACCTGAGCAAGAAAGCTTGGGTGCATGAGCACCTGAATGATTTATCAACTTTACACCTTGTTAAGAGCATCAAGATTCCCAACTGTTATACAGAAGACATTTTCTGTGCCTCAAAAGGAGTTAGTTTTGTTTTCACTAGTAAAACTAAGACATAGCTCCTTTGTGTTTCATCAGTTTATTTTACTCCTGGCAGCAACAAGGCAACCAAAACCCTCCAGTTTTACAAACCTGGGATTTCTTATTTCTCCTCTCCCTGTGGCTCTCAACTCCAGAGGGTGCTTTAAAAAAAATGCCTCCCTATTAAAATTTTCAGAGAGTTGCCAAGCCACCCATCTCACTCCCCCCTTCCACCAGCACCATTTGTTCTTCCTTTTAAGCTGCTCTGCACATCTTTCCCGATATACATTCTTTAACAACCTCTTATCTCATAAATTAGCCAAGAAAGAGAGAGCGCAGGATCCCAAATAGCTAAGCTCTGTTGTAACTGTTTCCCTTACGTGAGTGTTAGGCAGAGAGGAAGGTAGGGTTTCCAGAGAATGCCAGCCAAGGGTCAGGCTGCTTCTCTTCCCCCACCAACTCTTTGATATAAAATACAAATGTTCTGTGTAAACACTCCCTGCACACCACAGGAACACCAACAATAACTATCTCACCTGTCTTGTAAAATCCAACACAGCATGCTTTACTTCTCCAAATTTCCCTTCCTACTGCTTTTTCCCATCAAAATTCTCATCAACATTTAGTTAACACATCAATAAGTACTCAGCTAGGTGATGTAAAATCTGAATGAGTAAAGATATTTTAGGCAACACCATATTTTCATTCACCCTGCCTGGCTTAACTCTACTCTGTTTTTGGTATCTTCTTTCCTTCCACTTTCACTGGAAGCACTGAAATTATTTACCAATTCCTTCTTTTTCTTGCTTCTTCCATTTTCTATCAGGAACAACTACTCCCTATGCAAGGCATAAGAGAATGAAGACTACTGGGCTTAATTAAAACATTTTTGCCAACTATTTATGTTAGGAAGGAAAGAAATATTTACTTCAAATTCTGCAATACTCAGAGATAACCCTAGATTTCTGAATTGTGAGGATTGTTGGAAATACTAGTGGACCATTTAACAGCAACTCAGTTGAGAAATACAGTTTGCAGTCCTGAGAAGTGGAAATCCTGAAAAGGTTGAAGACTACTGATCTGAAAAAATGAGTTATCACAGAACCAGAGTTGGCAGAAAACAGTGGTCATATCATTGATTCCAGACCAAAGGTGGGAATATCCCTCTCACCAGTTACTATTCACTGGAATGTAGCATCTTTCCCAGGTCTGTTTGTTTATTGGTGTCTCCCTTGTGCCTTTTTGGGTTGTTTGTTTAAGATTTTGTATTATTTCAGATCAGAGAATCATTGTTTTATTTATTTTGCTATGCAAACCATTTGTCAATTCTTTTGTGTGTGTTGAAGAGCAATATGTAAATGTCACTCATTCAAAGAGATTAACCTATATGACCTATACAAGAACTGCTAAGTACCAGGCCTTTCCATTTCTAGTTTAGAACTCTCTCCAAAGCCTAAAGAGAGTTACTAGGAGGTGCCTATGTGCCTCTATCCTTCTATTTTTCCCTTCCCACAAAATATCGAAAACATACAATTTCCGCTTTCTGGAAGCAGCAATGCAGCTCTGGAGTAAGGGAACAAACATTCCCTTACCTTTAGGAGGCCTCCATGATTGTCGCCCCACCACAGGATGCAGTGCCTGCCCAAGTCACATGGTTCCTCAGCACTGGAAAACTGGAAATGACTGGACCCTTAGAGTTACAGCATATTGGAAAATTGGCAAATTTAAATAGCACAGAGTGAATAGAACTGCTTACAGCAAGAATGGATATAATAAAAACTGAACTTTTAGTACACTGAACAAATGCCTGAAACTACTTTTGGCACACTGTAACGTGAGGAAAACAATTCCTGCAATAAGACATTTTTGCAGACACTGAGGAAATTCCCTTAAAAATAATCAATTGCCATAAGAAAAAATATTTACATGCAGTAAGTTTTAAATACTCTTTTTCACATAACACATGGTTCACGTGCAGAACTCCCTGCTGTCAGACATCATAATATTCAAATGTATACCTGTGCTCTAAAAGGGGACTAGGGACAAAAAGAGACAAATTCATGAGTCAGTAACATCAACAGGCATCAGAAAGTAAGTTCACAAAATCTGCTGTGAAGATGGATGTCCAAAGGCCTGAACTATGACAGGCCAAGGGCTTCTTTGGACATTACTCCTCACATCACCAGGAAGAAATGAGAAGTCAGTCCCTCCACTTCATGTGCTTTCCCCAATACTACTTTCCATTCTCTCCCTGCAGAGTCAGTACAGGGCAGTGATAGTGGGTACTGAAGCAGCTGTTACTTTTAAAACACTTTTTTCCTGTCAAATGAACATTATAGCACTATTTGGAGCACAGAAGCATAACTCTTATGTTTAATTGAAAGTTGTGAGATATACTAAGTATGCAATCCTGATGCCAAGATGAGCTGGCACAGGCCCCTTGCACTGGCTCCTGAGAGTCGTGAATGTGCCATAAAGCACGTTCATGCCAACTCAGGAATCAACTGGGCCGGCGCAGAGGCCAATGCCGGACCACGGAGGCCAGATCCAACCTGACAGAGTAAGCACCAGTCCACGTAGGCACAGGCTGGCGAAAGGAGTGGGAGAGCGGAATGGAGGCAGAGAAGGGGCATTTTTGGGTGAGGGGGGAGAAATGAGAGGTGGATCAGGCCTGGAAGGGGGGTGGGAACTGCCACAGCAGCACAGAACCCTGGCCTAAGCAGCCTCACATGGGTTGCTCAGATTTACATCAGTGATCACAGCAATGACTTCCAGTTCGGGGGGGGGGGAGGCAGTATTTCATGCCATGGTCCTGGAACAGCCAAGACCACCAGTGCTCTAGAGCAGTGGTTCTCAAACTTTGAGGGAGCTTTACTCCCTCAGTAAATCTTTGCAGGGGAGGGGCAAGGGCAAGGAAACAATCCCCAGGATCGCATCCCTAAGGGGGAGCCAAAGGGGGTGCTTTGACTCAGCGAGGGCTGCTGGAGGCTGTAGGAGGTGCAGGGAGCCCAGTGCAGCCCTCCGCAGGGCTTCTCGAGGCTTGGAATCTCGAAACAGAGCGATTGCACTGCACCTCCTACAAACATGAAGTGCTTTGCGATTGGTTCGTTTCAAGATTCCAAGTCTCAGGGAGCCCTGCGTAGGGCTCCTCGCACCTCCTTCAGCCTCCAGCAGCCCTCACTGAGTCCAAGGAAGTAAAAGCACCACTCCCCTTGGGGATGTGATCCTGGGGATCACTTCCCTGCCTCTCCTCTTCCCCCACCCCTTGAAAGGGGGGGGGAAGCATTACACGAAGTGATGGGTCGCATCCCCCTAGTTGGAGAACCACTGCTCTAGAGCATATTGACAAATTAAAACTAAAAAAAAAAAATCAATGGGTCCAGAAGGCACCATCTCAAGAGTGCCTAAGAAAATTGTTTATTTCTAATAAAAATACATAATATATCTTTGAAATTAGCCTCCATGTCAGAGGAGGACAGTATTCAAAAATTTATATCCAACCTTTCCCATGTTGAAGCAAATGCACAAGATGGTTTAAAAGTTCCACACTAAAATGCACAATATGTAAAAACAATAAAGAGAATCATTAATACAAATGATTAAATGGGGGAGGAGCAACTATATGGACCAAAGCACTGTAGTATTTTAAAAGGGATCCAAGGGGGAATCTGGAAAATTACAGGCTGGTCATTTTAACATTTGTTTCATGTAAACCAGTGTTTCAGTTCAACTGGTGGAAAGCATAACACTATTGAGTATATAGAAGAACAAGCCTTGCTGTAGGAGAATCAGCATGGTTTCTGGAAAGGCAAGTTCTGCCTCGCTGTCCTCCTAAAGTTCCTTGAGTGCGTCAGTGTATAGAGAGAAACCAGCTGACATGGCACTTAAATTTAAAATCCTAAGAACAGCCCCGCTGAATCAGGCCATAGACCCATCTAGTCCAGCTTCCTGTATCTCACAGTGGCCCACCAAATGCCTCAGAGAGCAGACAAGACAACAAGAGACCTGCATCCTGGTGCTCTCCCTTGCATCTGGCATTCTGATGTAGCCCATATCTAAAATCAGGAGCTTGCACATACACATCATGGCTTGTAACCTGTGACTTTTCCTCCAGAAATTTGTCTAATCCCCCATTAAAGACATCTAGACAAGATGCCATCATCACATCCTGTGGCAAGGTGTTCCACAGACTAACTAAAAGCCAAGTAAAGAAATATTTTCTTTTGTCTGTCCGAACTCTCCCAACACTGCCTGACTTTTTTTGAGGTGTGGCAACCACAACTGGACACAATATTCCAGGTCTTACTTGGTCTTACTGGTGGTCTTACCATAGATTTGTACAAAGGCATTATAATATTAGCCGTTCTATTCTCAATACCTTTTCTAATGATCCCAAGTATAGTATTAGCCTTCTTCACTGCCACCGCTCATTGGGTTGACACTTTCATAGAGCTGTACACCAGCAGCCCAAGATCCCTCTCCTGATCCATCACAGACAGCTCAGAACCCATTAGCCTATATGTGAAGTTCTGATTCTTTGCCCCAATGTGCATGACTTTATACTTACTTACATTGAAACGCACCTGCTATTTTGCTGTCCATTCTCCCAGTTTGGAGAGATCCTTCTGGAGCTCCTCACAATCTTTTCTGGTCTTTACCACTCAAAAATGTTGGTGTTGTCTGCAAACTTAGCCACCTCACTGCTTAACCCTGACTCCAGGTCATTTAGGAACAGGTTGAAAAGTACCGGTCCCAGGACAGATCCTTAAGGCACACCACTTTTCACTTCTCTCCACTGTGAAAACCGTGCACTGACACCCACTCATCCTGGTCCTCAACCAGCTCAATGAAAACATCAACCTAATGTGCAGTAGCTTCAAAGAAGGCAAATTCAATGGCGGGGCAATTGGGAAAAGGATTGAAAATGACTGCTAATATTAAAATGTCCCTACAAAAATCTATGGTGTAGCCACATTTGGAATACTGTGTACAATTCTGGCTACTGCACTTCAAAAAAGATATTGCAGAGCTGAAAAAGGTGCAAAAGTGCAACTAAAATGATCAAAGGGCTGATGAGGGCGGGTTACAACGTGTGAGGCTTTATAGCTTGGAAAAAAGGCAATTAAGTGGGGGGGGACACATGATTGAGGCTTTTAAAGTTATGTGTGATATGGGAACAGTGGAGAGAAAGAGGTTTTTCTTCCTCTCTCACAATAGTAGAATGGGGGGTGGTGGTCACTGACTAAAAATGATAAAGGAAAAATTTATGATGGACAAAAGCAGGTGCTTCTTCACAAAACACATACTTAATTGAGGAATTTGTTGCCACAATACATGGTGATGGCCACCAGCTTGAACAGCTTTAAAAAGTGACTGGATAACCTTATGGAGGGCAGATCTAACAATGGCTACCTAGTCAGGTTCACTATGCACCACCTCCAGGATCAGTGACAGTTTACCTCTGAATACCAGTCACAAGGGAACAATGGTAGGAGAGAAGCATGCCCCTATCTCCTGCTTGTGGACTTCCCAGAGGCATTTTTTTGGCCACTGCAAGAAACAGAATGCTGATTTAAATGGACCTTTGCTTGATCCAGCAGGGTTCTTAACTTGCCAGAAGGTTCACAATAGGCACAGGTTCACAATATTTTGTGAAATACTACAAAATAAATAGTTAATTACAGAATTCACTGCCAGAGAATGTGGCAACGACCACTATCTTATTTAGCCTTTTTAAAGGTTTAAACAGGTTAATGGGAGAATAGCCATGATAGCTAAATGGAACCTCCATAGTCAGAGACAGAATATTGCTGGAAGACAAACAACTAGGGAAGCAGTTCCCTTCATGCCCTGCTTATGTGTTTCTTTGGTGGTCACTGTTGACAGCAAAACGCTGAATTACATGGACCTTCAGACTGATCCAGCAGGGCGCTTCTTATGGTTTATTGATATGCATGTATTGGTAGTATATATTTTGTGGGTAATATATGTTTTGTTTATATTATTTGTTGATTGAAGAGATGCGGAGGCCTGAGCTTCCGGTAGTGCTTAAATTCCTGCTCTCTGCAGAAGCCAAGCACCAAGCCAAGTACCTGAAGAAGATAGAAAAGACTGCGCTCTCCTGCATTATCAGTCAGAAGCGCGGAGGAGGAGGAGAAGGGCTACTTTAGATCTGTCTACCAATGGTTTTTTCTAATAAGAATTTTATTTTCCTAAGGAAAAATATGCATTTTTGTTTGTTTTGCTAAGGACCACCAACCATGTTTGTTTGAATGATCAAATGCAAACATGACAGAGGAAGTTGGCTTATAGTGAGCCAGTTTACTGGTCCATTTCCCCAGTAGAGCCTACTCCGTAGCAGTCCAGGGACCCTTCCCAGCTCTACCTGGAGATGCTGGGAATTGAAATCTCGGCTCTTCTGCACACAAAGCAGGTGCTCCACCACACAGCCATATTTCCCCCCCAAATTTGAACTCTCTCATCTCTATTCTTAACTCTGAAACACCAAATTTAGAGGTCAGCTTCAATCATTCAAGCATACATTCCATATCTTTTTTTTTTTTTTAATTTCAGTTTCAGGAGACCATTCTGCTGTCAGGAATGAACCCACTCACTGTTCCTCAGGATTATCAGATTTACAGCATAAACTCCCAAATAACTTTATCTAATGGGTTAAACAGAGGAGAAATTCTCCAAGAACTGCAAATCTTTCCAGTTTTGGCATTTGCCTCTCTTTGCATTGCACTGAGCCAGCAAATGGGTGCAGGGCGGGGAGAGTGAAAGCAAGTGTATGAGCCAAAAGATGCTCAAAGCCTCTCCAGGTACACTGTTCTGTTAACTGGGGATGGATCATTGCACACAGAAAGTCTCGGGTTCAATCTCCAGCATCTCCTAAACTAGGCAGGAAAAGATTCCTGAAATCCTGGAGACTTTATTCTGTCAGGGTAGCCAATACTGAATGAGATGGATTCATAGTATGACTCAGTAAAAAGCAGCTTCATATGTTCTCCCTTAAACATCTGAAGTGGTCAACTTCACAGGAACAAACTGCTGGGCTCAACTGACCATTTGTGGGACTCTTCTTAAACCAAATCAGCATAAAAGAAGCCCATCATCTGCCAGGAACATTTCAATGGAATTTATATTTTAAGCATGAATTATTTGTAATAATGCAGATTCAACTTGCAAATCAACTCTTACTGTTTTCACAAAAATCACACTAAGAAAACTAGTCTGGAATGTGTCACTTCTGAATGATGTTCATTTGAGGTCAAAAGCAAAAAGGAGGCTGTTGCTAAGTCAAGTGTGCATTCTAACCAATGTAGGTTTTAGGTCTGCAATGCAGACACAAGGAATACAAAACAAGATTTAAGCATGCTATGTGCAAATAGCGTAAGGCTGCAATCCTTTACACACTCTCCCAGGAGTAAGCCTCATTGAACATAATGGGGCTTACTTCTGAGTAAACATGCATAGCATTGAGCTGTCAGGCTACAATCCTATACACATTTACATGAGTGTAAGTCCAATTGAACTGAATGAGGCTTACTTCTGAATAGACATGCATAGTTTGTACTGTTCATTTACAAAGATTACTCATGTTTGCCTTAACACCACTGGTCTCTCAAAACATCAGACTGACTCACAATATCAATGATCAAAAGATTCAGCATTTAAAAAAAGACACCAACATCTATCCCTAAAAGGTAAAAATACTTTTAGAAAATCAGCCATTTGAACATTCACAGAGAAACAGGGTGAGAGAGACAGAACATACTGAGTCAGTAATCCATACAACTAGCCTCCTACATACACTAGGCCAGTGTTTCCCAAACTGAAGGTTGGGACCCACCAGTGGGTCATTTTGGGTGGTTTGCAAAAAGTTTTGGAAACACTTAAAAAAAAAAACTTTTCAAGCACCCTTGCAGAAGAAAATTGTGGGCTGGAATGCTAAATTGTGGTATGAGTTAATCTTCCTACCCCCAAATCAAAATCTCACATTTTCTGATTTTCTTTAGCAACTGGCGTACTGTACATCACGTGTGAATCCAGTTTCAGCCTTTTCTCCAATCTGAAAGTCCCTAACTGCACATCCTGCCCTCCAGTTCAGCCTTCTGGGTACCCTGGAATGACTGTAAAGGTTTGGGGAAACAGTCCTTGAACATTTCTAGGGAGAGTCTAGCAAATGCATACACACAGACATACTATATGTAAGGTTTCTAGCAGCCTCAGAAGCACAGGACCCCTATCATTAATAATTCATTAATTACTACTAATAAATTATTCCTTTCCAGACCTTTTTTTGTCTAGCAGGTCACAATAGATTGTCATTTTTAAAAGTGGGTTCTGGTGCTAAAAAATTTGGGAAGCACTGCACTAGGCAATGTGCTTTCACTATTTCTGCTGTAAACATTCTCCCATCTCATTCTCACCTACCATACAACAACAGCTCAAATCAAGCAAAAATACAATATAGAAGAAACAAGACGACATTCTCAAAAACTTCACCAAAACCATGTGCTCAATGAGGAAAATACAAAATAGCACCACAATGAGTTACACAACTCATAGGTTCTAGAAATGTCCTTCTTGCCCTAACTGCATTCAGCATAACCAAAGGAAGAAAACAGTATCTTTATTTTGCCCAAAGCATCTAATCTGCATACTGTCAATCTGTGAAACTCAAACTTCTTCCCAAGGCAGAATCTGGCAGATGTAAACAACATTTACAGTTCAAGGAAGCTGATCCAAACAGGACTTAAAAAGGGATCGCCAATATCCACTATTGAACGTTGCTCCTATCATTCTGCATTTCGAGCAGAACCTCACCAAGTCAAGATTTTTGCACCATTTTACTTTATAAAGAAAGCTACATCTACTAAATTCCTCCATTGCACAGCTGTTCAGGGTACAGAACCCCCTTCAGAGCCGATCACGGTCACCACAAGACCAAACTGGGTCAAAACGAAAACTATAAAGATCTGATAATGTACATGCACGTATGTCAGAGAGCTGGAGAAACTGGAAATCCAACTATACAATACACACCAAACAAGAGGAGCTAAATGAATGTAAAAGCCTCTTAATAAAACTTTCACCAGAATTTGATCATTTTTCACCTCTCATACATTAAAAGTATTTCAGGCAAACAGGATGTTTCACAGAGCCAAAGGAGAAGTTAGAGTAGGAGCACAATCCTAACGTCTACTCAGAAGTAAGTCCTATTTTGTTCAATAGGTCATACGCTCAGGAAAGTGTGGTTAGGATAGCAGCCTAGGTTACAGTCTATGATTATAAATGTACATTTCCACTTCCCTTGTCTAATTCTCAAGTTTTTCCAAGATATACATGCCCAATAACCTCTCTTAGTCGAGTGAAAAGAAGGCATCCAAAATGAGTGCTATACAAGAACTTTCCATAAAAGCCACATGTTTAACTTTTTCATCTAGGGTTGATCACTCATTATATAAATAACATTTTGTATTGTACACATTGTACATTATCTCAGTAATTCTTACAACAGCCCTGTAAAGCAAGCCATTGTTACCATCTTGGTATTGAAAGGGATTGTAGTGGCTGCAGTCAAGAAATACTCACTTGCCTAAGGCTACCACCCTATACTTTATGAAGCCATATTTTGCCCCAAGTTAAAATCTTAGTTAAATCTTAGCTAAAATCTCAGGACCTTTGGCCACTGTGCCATGTTAGCTCACTAAAAACACAGACAGGTCACCAGTAAGTGTGACTTAAAATATGTTGGAATTTGCGTAACTGATCAATACATTCTTCCCAAAACATTTCTACAGTTCATTCCTATTCTGTGCTCACTAACAGCGCTCAGTAGCTCCATTACATGTCCTCTACCATATCAACATCGCATCAAGAAGCTGGCAGAATCTTGAATATACATAGGAAGCATACCTAACTCTAAAGAAGGGAAGCTTCTTGCAATGAGTGGAAGTGATGTCAAATCTCAGGTGTGATCAATGTACTAACTGACCCTCAAGTCCATGGAAGATTATACTGCCACTTAGCCTGACAACAACAGAAATTTACAGGTCATGTCTTAAAAATTAACTGTGTAAGATAGCCCTGTGTATTTTTTTCTTTTGCAGTAGGATCTATGAGTAAACTTGGTTAGATCCTAAGTGCAGAAATTTGGTTCACATGCAGATATCACACAAGGGAAAACATTATGAATAAAATAATGTAGTTTTGCTGGAGTTACTCTGAAACTACAAATAAAGGGGTGCTGCCAAAACACACACACACACACACACACACACACACACACACACACAAAATAAAACATTTTTAAAAGCTAGACAAAAACACTGAAGAATTAAGAAAAAACAGGGAAGAGAAAAACAAGATTGGGGTAAAAAGAGAAATGCAAAGATGTAGAAGATGAAAAAGAAAGGTATAAAGACAGGAGAGAAAGAAGAGGATTCATGATGACAACAAACATGACAGCAAAACGTCAAATGCATTCCACCACTGCAATTCCAAAAAGAAACACTTAACACAGGAGTTACCCTTTTATTAAACATTTCATGACAACTAAGGGCACAATCCAATGCATGTCTACTCAGAAGTAAATCCTACTGTGTTCAATGGAACTTCCTCCTATGAAAGATTGGCTAAGATGGTAGCCTAAGACATCATATTTTATTGCAACCATGTCACATGCAGGACAACCTAAGAGATGAAGGATCAGACTGGAAGACTTTTCTGGAATCAGGTTCTGACTCTACAATCCAGACTTGACCAGGTAATTGATTCAAATATTATGGCATTGTGGATACACAATGGAATTCATTTCAGAATAGGGAGTCCTGTTTGGGCTGTGTCCAATGGGAGACAGGGTAGATGGAAAAGGAATTAGGATAGCCATCAATTCATTAGATACCAGAGTCTATGCGATCAATTACAGACCTACTCCTGGTCCAGGAAAGGGCCACAATCATGTTGCTAGATTCATGCTCAGACTTCTGCAGTGATGGTAAGATGTGTGCTACAGAAAGCATAAAGGTGCTCTGCTTTGTATTGTGGAGGTATTTTTTAAAGACCTGTACTCTGCTTTTCAGCCAAGACAGACTCCCTAAATGGTTTAAAACAATTAGATTCCCATCATAAAAAAAAACCAATATATACGTTGCAGAAACATAGGTGGTGAAGGAAATATAGTATTCCCCTACCAACTGGACAAAGAAGCATTTTTGAAAGTGATGCTCCTCTTATATTTAGGAGGGGGATAGCAACTGTCCCAGCACAGCATCTTTTTCAGCAACTGCTGCCCTTTGGGATAGGAAACAATTTATTTACTTGCTTAGCCGTGTAAACCACTTTGTGAACTACTTTTTGTTGAAAAGCAGTATATAAATTATTATTGATTAGTAAAAATAAACAATTGTTAGTTGATTATTACTAATACTAGTACTGAATAGTAACAATTATACTAATGGGAGGAAAAAAGCCTGATTCCAAACTAGATGAACACCCCAACAGATTTTTATTTGGAAGGGCCTCTTCATCCAAAAGGCAGCAAGATCACAGACCATGCACAGAGGCATCTTTGATGTGTTAAGTTCTGGAGCAGAATCAGTGTGTTGAATTTATCACATACAGTATTAACTTTGCCAAAGATTTCACTGCGTGGAAGTGCTTCTGTGAATGACTTCCTTAAGTGTTCAATCCACATCCTGGTCCAATGTGCCATACGCTTCAGGACACAGGCACCTGCATTCCAGACAGATGACCAGGCATTTCGGATACAGGTGCCCAAGCGCAGCTTCTGAGTAAGCCCATTTCACAGTACAAGACGCCTTCCTTAAAGGGCTGCCTGGAGAAGGGAAAGACTCTACAGAAAGTTTTGTAGGAAAGCAGGCAGACAGTGCTGTTCCCCTGCTTCCCTCCCATGTTTTGGGCTGGGTGGGGAGGCAGGTGAGTCTTCCCCACCAGAGTCCTTCGAAAAGCACCGCCGCCTGTGAGGTGTACAAGCACACACAACCCATGTGTGCTTGCACACCTCACACGCAGTGGCGTGGGGGGGGAGGCTCTGCCTCACCTGCCTCACTGCACGTGGGCGGTGGGTGCTTGTGTGCCTCCCAGGACTCCAGTGGAGAGGCACTGCCTCCCCTGCCTCCCCACCCACCGCAGACCCTGGAGGGTGGCTGGGTAGCGAGACAAGCACAAGCCTCTGCAGGGCGCCCCGACTCCCTGCGGCCGGGGAGCCTCGCCAGTGTCCCTGTGGCTGGCGCGGGGCGTCGGGGGCCAGAGAAGGAGGCAGCGGCGCGCGCACCCTGGGCAGCCACGGCTGGCCCGCCGACAGCCCGGACCTTCGCCCGGCTCGGCGCTCGCCTACCTTCGAAGAAGCGCTGCAGAGCCTCCGTCTCGTCCACCACCTCCATGGCTGTGCCATGCACCGGGCGGGCTAGTGGCCGAGCCCGCAGGGGGGCATCCCGCCCCCGGCCGCGCAACGCCGGCGGCGCGCACCTCGAAGCGGCTTCCCTCCGGAGACGCCCCGCGCTCGGCCCCCGAGGTGAGTCTGGGCGCGCCCGTGGCCCTCCCCCGGCGGCAGGCGCGCTTTCCCCGCGGGACTCCCTCCCAGCCTGCCCGGCGGGCGCTGCGCATCGGCCTCCGCTACGCGCCTGGCACTGCGCTGGGGCTGCTGCTGCTGCCGCCGCGACGCCCGGCCGCTCCCCTCGCGCCCTCCCCCGCCCTCTGCTCCTCCTTCGGCCGCTGCTGCCGCCTCGACGGCCGCTGCCCTCTGCTGGCCGGAGCCGGCACTGCGCCCGCGCCGCCGCCCGGGGCAACCTTCTGCCCGGGAGAACCGCACCTGTGGAGCTGCTGCCGGGCGCGTGGCGGTGGGAGGCTCCAGCAGGAACAGGCAGCTCCGAGGCAGCGCCAGCCTTTCCCCCTCTTTGCCCACAGGTGAGGCAGCCCTGGTTCTTTGCTGGAGCCGGGCTGCTTGGCTTGATGTTGCTGTTCGAGGCCCCGGAAAGCTGCCCGCAGTGAAGCACGGCTGCCATAAGGGGTGTCATGCAACGTCAAAGCTTTGGGTGTCAGGCAGGGCCCGATCCTCTCCAACTTTCCAGCACTGATGCAGCCATGCCAATGGGGTGCACACTGCATCCTGCCGCAGTGGGGCAGTCACAGAGGCCTCCGCAAGGTAAGGGAGCATTGGTTGCCTTACCTCTGGGCTGCATTGCATCTGCATTGGTGCTGGAAGGTTGGATAGGATCGGGCCCTCAAGGTCCAATCCTAAGCACCCCTTCTTAAAGCACTTTTGCGCCACTCTTTGGGGAGATAGGCCAGCGCACAAATGTCACTGGCCTCCCTACACCCACTCAGGCCCCAGGAATGGGTGAGTTTGCATTGGCCAAGCTCAGCCAGTGCAGGCGTGGGGGGCAGGGAGGAGGGGTGTGGGGGGCATTTCAGGGCGAGGGAGGGCAGGTGGCAGGCATTCCCAGAGTGGGAGGCAGGGCCCAACCCTGCTCCTGGGCTGCCCCGGGCTGCTCAGATCTGCACCATCAGTTGGCTGCTGCAGCTCTCCCTGGGGAAATGTTTCCCCTTGCCTCGGGCCGAGCATCAGATAGCCCAAAACGTGACTGAATACAGTGCAGGCCTGCCAGCATACCTGTTCCAGTGCAAGTTAGGATTGCGCTGCCTGTTACACAACCCTTGGCCCTGAACTGGCAATCAGTCTTCACTTGCTCTTCAGTCACACAAAACTGGCCATCACGAATGAGAGAAGATGTGAAAGGGCACACACATACATACACACCATTGACTAAAAATGAGATACCAGCTGAAAATCCAACAAATGTTTTCAGTACTTGCTCCACACAAATAAGCAAGCCCCCAGCTTTAGCCTAATCAAACAGAAGTGAGCAGAATATGCATTCTGCTGATGGGCCCCTGGCCAATTTTAATTACTTACTATGATTTAATTGTTAAGAGGTCCCGAGGATGCAGTATTTGGTTTGTAGCTGTAAAATACATTGACGGACAACAGGGATTCTGGGTAAACAAACAAAAGTAGATCACATCAGACTGAGGTCAACCGAGCCCTGCAATAAAAGGTGACATGTTTATCCAGTCTCCTTGTACCATAAAATAACAGTTATAATTGTGTAATTGTCGACACATTATGTTGCACATTACACAGCAGCGTGCACTGAGCACATGTTTGTCAGAGCACCAGTGCCAATCCGGGGGGGGGGGGGGAGATCTTCCATTGTCTGCGGAAGGGCACCAAATGCTACCTGTCCTTAAGCAGCAGCACTGCCTCAGGCTTGAAGAGCTGCTGCCATGCTAGCTCAGTTTGAAAAGGAAAATGGAAGGGAAGGGGGAGTGTGTAAGTGCATCTCTCAGGAGTCATAGCCACCACTGTCTTTTCTGCTGTGTTCCCCTCTTCCTTTTTAAATCCAGCATTTAAATTCAGTGAACATAAGAGGAGAAGCAGGACTGGTGGAGGAAGCAGAGGCAGATAGCAGCAATGTGACAGCAGCAAAAGGGGACAGTGGGGTGCAGTACCACATGCCAAGCCCCCCTCAGTCTTTCTTTATGAACAGGCCCTCTTTGGCCAGGCCTGGCTCCCTACAGTGTATGATTTGGCACACACGACTGTGTTACATGCATACATAACATTTTTTACATATGTTTGTTCAGAACGGTATACAGTAGTTCATGGAGCAGCTGTCAGCAAAAACATTTGTGACAGTCCAGTGCTATGTTTACTTGGTTCCATTTTGTTCAATGGGGCTTACTCCCAGATAAGAGTGCATTAGATGGTATCCTGAGTAGAGAATTTCATAAAAAGGCTTCTTAGAATTTGTGGGACTGCAGTGCTAAGATCCAAGTGAAAGCACAGCTTGATGCAGCTTGATACAGCTTGATACAGCAGAAGTCTTAGGTTACGGTTATATAAAGCCTGAAGCTATTATTCTGTACACTTTTGTGTGGGAACAAGTCCCACTGAATTCCATGGGACTTACCTCCAAGTAAGAAAGGTGCATCTGATCAGGCTGCATCCAATTTTGCATACTACATAAGCTTTGATCTGGATTGCTGATTTTTTCAGATGTTCCACATCTGCTATCTGAAGGAGGCTCCAATCAACAAAGACTTATATTGTGTAAAATTAGTTATACTAGTCAACTTAGAGTTTGGATAACAATTCAGGAAGGCACTCTTGCATTTTCATGCTCCCTCCCCCTCCCTACCCCCAGCTCAGACAGGTAGGAGCCCTGACATTTTAGTGAAGCATGATGTCCAATATCCTTGCTGTGAAATGAAGACAGCAAAGGAAATCTGACACAGCCACTGCTACACAAACTAAAACTCCATAAATACAGAAACAAGTGGAAGGCACATTCCCCCTCCCCATTCTGTCCTTCCTAGTACATGACCAGTCTCTGAAGGATGATGATTCTGAGTATTTTAACAAGGAGCTTTTTCAGAAAGCTCACACTGTATTTTCCCATGATTTTAAGTTGCTGTAAAATGATCCTGTTCTATTGCCCCCTGAAAGTGAAATGACTTATTACTGCAAGGGTGTTGATTGTCAGCGCAATCTGTCCCACTCTCTTGGGAAGCAAACACTTTTACCACAATACCTCCCCAGAGAGATTGCTAAAAGTAGAGGTCATGGAAGGTAAAAGATTTTACTTAAAAGGGTTCCCTGTTTTGACTTTTTACTTTGGAAATGTTGCATGGGGACACTTATGTGGCAAAGTACTACAGAACTTATTCCAAGGATTTGATTGGCATGCTTAATGGCCAATAGAACACAAAAGCGAGGAAACACCTTTTTCTTCCAGACTACAACAGTAGGTGACCACAGAAAGAGAGAGGAGTAGGTTTTGCTCCCACACACCTCAAGACTTGAATGAGTGGCTGAAATGTACTCTAGAGGAATCTTCAAATACATGTTTGCATATAATAATTTAATACATTGTTCTTTGTTCTTAGACTCCAGAATATTCCAGACAAAGTTTTTTAAAACAATTATTTAAAATGTGTAAGAAAAAATATTGTGTACCTATTTAAATAAATAACTTTCAATGCGTGTTCCTTCGCCTGTAGGTATCTTGAACGTATTGCACCTTATCCCTGTGAACTATAAACTCGCTTTTATCCTCATAGCAAGTATGCTTCTTCTCTGTGTCCTATTATTTCTGCGATTACTTTTGACCACGTGATTTTGTCTTTGTGTACCAACCTCGGACCATAGCTCAAGATGCAGGCCCATGCAAAAGTGAAGACTCTAAGCTTTTAAACACACAACTGAACATGGAAATGTGTGTGCTTTTGGTAGCTCAAGGAGAGCAAATTTAATTCACTTGCATTGTAATCTCCATTTTAAGAAGTTTTATCAACAGTCTATTTTTAACACATTTCTACACATTCCATAAATGTTCTTGATCATACAGGTAAAAGGCAAAACAATGATTACATGTTGTGTTCATTGCTGAACATTCTCCCTTCTCAGTTTCAGAAAGCCTGACTGAACTCAGAGGGACTTGCTTCTGTGTAAATGTTTCTAGGTTTAGGTTGCATAACTGCAATCCTAAGTATATTTTCAGCAAAGTCCCAGTGACAGGAGTGGCATAAGACATCTGGCACTGACTGAGGTCCCACTGAATCCTCAGTGTCAGTGCCCACTGTAACATGGGGGTAGGCAGGGGGGACCATGGGGACCCAGTGCAGGACTATGTCCCTGGAAACCTGGCAACCGCACTGCCCAGTGAACTCAGGGGGAAGTTATTTTGGAATAACAGGTTTGGAATCAGGCTGTTAGAGGAAGCAGAATGTTCCTGGGTCCATCATTTTGGGAGAAGCATCTCTCTAATGGTGCATCTTTGGCATTCAGATATATTGCAAAAAAACGTAAACTGAATTCCTGGGGATGTGGTTGGTTAACCTGCATTTTTAAAATTGCCAACTTTATCCCCATTTTCTTCTGAATGGAGCAGGATTAATGCTTGTGTTTTTCTCCAGATGTGCTCACAATCAATAATAATGCCCCACATGCGCACACACATATACACACAGTACAGTATCTAAATGAAGTTACAGTTATCTGACCACAGTTAACCAAAGGCAGAGCCCCTGCCAGGCAAAGACTGTGGGCCCATTCTCTTCTGGGCAGATAAAGCACACAATGCGGTTTTGTCCAGCGCCACAAACCAATTCAGAAGGGCAGATTCTCTTAAATATATAAATATATTTTTCTGTGTCGCACAGCTGTGCAGTGACCAATTCTTCTCCAGGGAGGGGTGAGAGAAAAGGAGGGGGCTGAGGTTTGGGGACAGTAATAGGGCCATTCTTTCTGGGCTGGAAAGCAAAAGCTCTGCAGCCTTTTCCAACCTCTTCCCCTCCCCTCTTTCTATTAAGACAATTGTTATCCTTCACCCTTTCCTCTCCCCTCCCTTCCATAGAGACAGGCTTCAGGCAGCCAGGGAGGAAGCAAAACATTTTTTGTTCGTTTATGCCAACTCTGGACCTGATGCCCATGCCATCATATCAAAATGTTTTCTCAGACTGAGTGATGGGGGATGCAGCAGCTGGTTTCTGTTCTCTTTTTCAGGCCACAAACCACAGTTCTTCTTGCAAAAGCTCATCTGAGCACAGCAATATTTGCTCCACAGTTCAGGATCACAAGACCATAAGAAGGGCCCTCTCCCCTTGTCCCTGGCTACTGTTTTCTTGGGAGCATTTAGCATTTTGACTTGGTCAGCATTTTATCAAGACTTTTTTTTTCTTTCAAAGTCCAAGTATACAGTGTATTTTCACAACCTCGGCAAATTCTAAGTTTGGTGAGATAAGACTAGCTTTGACCCATTGCAGAAGCCATGCTTTTTTCTCAGCAAGGTTTGTTCTTCTGTACATTTCACAATTCTAGTTTTAATAATTGTTTCCACCATTTTATACAAAGCAGAAATAAGGGGGACGTGTCAGTAACTTCCTTGATGCCACCCTAACCTTAAAAAAAAAAAAAACTAATTGGCATTTTGTTGGCCACCTTCCAATCTTCTGATAAAAAGGCTCATTTCAGTAAAAAATTTCAATTTAAAAAATAACTTCCCATTTAAATCAAGAACACTTAGTTCAGTCCAATCCAATCCCATTGGCTTCTTACTTTTTAATTTGTCACTTTGTTCTGAAGCTTCATTCTTAGTCACCTCTATAAGACAGTTGTTCAGATGCACTTACGCAAAAGAATAATCCTGGGAACTTTATCTTTCATATGTTCCCTTGCTAACTGGGCAAAGTGGCACCTTCTGAAGGGGGCCTTTCTTGTACTTAGCTGATCGACACCACAACCCTATGCATGTCTGCTTGGAAGTAAGCTCCATTGAGTTCAATGGGACTTACTCCCAGGTAAGTGTGTATAGGATTGCAGCCTAGGCCAGCAGACAAGCCATCTTATGTGTCCCAGTCAGAGTCTGTATTGGAGCAGAAGGGGCTGGGTGGGAAAGCTACTTAACCCTTAGTTAGTTTTCAGTTGCAAACTATCCCCCCAACGTTGGGCAGAACAGGCTTAAAAGCTATCTTAAAGTAGCAAGGCTGGGAACAAAAACCGCGAGACTCTGAAAAGCCATCGAGCAGATGTACTAGGCTAGATGACTGAAACTAAATATGATGCATAATTCTATAGATTTTTTAAAAAATCCCAGTCAAACTGGACCAAGTTGTTATTGAGTGTGTGTGGGGACACTGCTTAGCCCTTTGCCCTCCTGTCATTTTTCAGTTCAAAATCATCCACCTTCCTAAACTAATTTTTAACTTGCAAGGGTGGCAAAACAGAGGGAAAGATCAGGGCCACCAAATCTTGAATTTAGGAAGCCTTATACCAAAACAATTGGTAGCAGCAATTGATCGCTATTGTCTAATTGGCTGGCAGCAGATCCCCAGAGCTGTTGTCTGGAATATTTCCCAGTTTTTTCACAGAGATAGAAGCTGGGACACTGTATGCAAAACTTGTGCTCTATCACTGAGCTACAGCTCCTCTCCTTCAAACCCTCTTCTTTCCTTGTTGGGATATGCAATAGGGACCAAATGTGTACACCAGGGGGTCAGGCAGAAATGGGTTCACTAGAGATCGCTGAGCCTCCTGCATGCAACATATGTGCCTTGACCTGGGCATAAGACTGCCTTAAAGTTGAATATAGGACTTTATTTTACTTGATCAATAAATAGATGTAAATGCTAAGTTATTATATTCCATGATCCTTCATTCCTGTATGAAATAGACTAGAGAAAGGTAAGGGCATGATGGCTTGAGAAGCGATACTGGCCACAATGCAGCTGAGTTAGAATTGCTTAAGATCCAGTGATTTCAGTTTGACACAGGCAGTAGTATAACTGGAGAGCTGACTCAGAAATATGAGGGTTTATGATAGCAGGGCTTTTTACAGACCCTTTGGAAGTCAGAAATTTAAAATCTTTAGCCTTTTTCAAAAATCTCTGCAATAAATGTGCTCAAGGCTTCTTTTGTATGAAGTAATGTGACTGAAGTGATCCCTTTATCTTCACAAAACTGTTAATTTGTGTGAGTAAAGGTCCGTTTTGTAATAATTTGATGCAGTGGGTAGCCTGGGTAGTCTCATCTCCCATGTCATGCACTCTTAGGTCATTGACCTTAATTGCTTTCAATTGTTGTGATTTCAACACTGATGATGTAACCTGTCATGAAGAGTAAAGTCCCAACCTTATTCTTGAGAAATGCCATTGTATATCCATGTATGCCAGTGGAACAGCTCTGCCAGTGTAGAAGCCCACTTGCTAATAGATGCACCACAGATGGAGGCAAAAAACCAGAAAAATGCTAAGCTGATGTAGTTTGAGCAGCACTCACATGCCAGAACAACTCCTCCAGTGGCCAAAATGGGAAGAATGGGATGTGGCATGGGACATGAGGGATGAGGAGGAGACAATGTGCACCATATCCCATATCCCTTCAGGCAATGGGAATGAGCAACAGAGCAACAGGCACGGCACAGCAACACGAGATGCCCCAAGGATAGCACACACAAGTTTACATACAACATGACATAAGGATACCACAGCACTTCCCACTTGTCTCTCGCACACATTCAAGGAATAACTTCTTCAGCAAAGCAAGTGTAGCAAGATCGCTCCCTTGGAAAAGGGCAGTCAAGTGAAACAAACACACATCTCTCCATAGCAAGGGTTCGAGTCCATGTGAGGACACCCACCAGCTGGAAGGAGCCCTTACCCCCCTTTTAGGTGGGTCCCCATTCATTTCAGCATTTTATTTTTAATATATTAGACTTAATACTAGCATGGTATGTGACTACATTTGGAGAAATATTGCAGATCTGTATTTTAACAGGTTACTATACATATGTTTTTAACAATAATAGTAAATGGGACTCGGAACCCAATCCTATGCATGTCTACTCAGAAGTAAGTCCTATTAGAGTCAATGGGGCTTACTCCCAAGAAAGTGTGGATAGGATTGGGCTGTTAATCCTGGGTAAGTGTGGGTAGGATTGCAGCCTAGGATTATTAAAAATCTTCCTGCTTGGTGATGTCACTTCTGGTCATGACATCATTTCTAATGGGTCCTGACAGATTATCATTCTAAAAAGTAGGTCCCAGTGCTAAAAGTTTGAGAACCACTGGTCTAGGTTCATGCTGGATGGATGCTGGAGAGCTGTGTTCGACAGATGGTAATATCTGCCTATATCAGTGATTTTCAGTCTTTTTTGTCTCATGGCACACTGACAAGGTACTAAAATTGTCAAGGCACACCACCAGTTTTTGGACAATTGACAAGGCACACCTTGCTGTTGGTGGGGGGCTCATATCCCCAATGGTCCTATTAATAAATGACCCTCCACCAAGCTCCCGCGGCACATCTGGGGACCATTCGCAGCACACCAGTGTGCCACAGCACAGTGGTTTAAAATGGCTGGCCTATATCCTACTTCCCCCTTGTCCTTTTGTGTCTTTAGCTTTCCCTTCCAATAAATTAGGTTCCCCCTGACCCTGCTCTACAGTATTTCACCCTAGCAACTATGCTGTCTAGATTTTTTTCTCTCTCTTTCTTAGTGTGTGCATGTGTTGGATATTTTTATGCATTTTTCTCTTAATTTCCCGATACTCTACATTTATGCCTACAATAATCTAAAACTGTGTTGTACCTTTATCATTGTCTCCCTTGTCATACAGCTTTAATTATGGTGTGTCATAACCCAATTGCAAAAGGTTCTGGCGCATGTGTTTGATGCATTCTCCTATGTGTGCATCAAACACATGTTAGAGCACACACAGTAACAGGATCCATGCAGTCCCCCAGAAGAATTTATTTTCACATAGGAATGTGATCCCATTAAATATGATACTGAGTGTGAAAATCGTGGCAAAACAGGGAGGAGACAAGAGAACTACCTGGCCTACACAAGTTTTCCAAGGAGAGATGGTTACATTTGGATTGGTCCTCCTATGCACAGCAATCTCAACAATGCCCCAACTATGAAGCAGTACATTTTCTGGCAGTAGATACATCTTGAGTTCCCAAAGTGATTTGCCTCAACTATTGGGCTAGTTTAATGGGGGCCCACTCTGCTATCTCCCCCCAATAAGAAAACATCACTAATAAATCTTACGCTGGTTCTTCATTAACTGCAAAACAGGATGGTGAAATCTACACTAAAATGAAAGACAAATTGCCTGATGTAACTAGCAGGCCTGCAAAACAGAAATGAAAGGGTGTGCACTTTAGTGCCAGAATGTGTGTTTTCAAATGCTGGCCCACAAACCTGTGCTAATGCAGAGGTCACTTCTTGCCAGGCTGCAGCCAGAGACCGGGTTCTCCTCCTGCTGTTTTCATCTTTCTCCTAAAGCAGCAAAGAACAATTGCTGTTCATGGTTGCTCTGCTCTCCCTCACAGACGTGCTTAGCAGAAAGGTTCTTGGGAGTCAAAAAAATGGGACTGTCACAATGAACCGTCAGGTTCTTGGGAGTCAGGGCCAAATAACATGTGACATTAATGCATCATTGTCTAGTTAGAGGCTTGTCTATTTGCAGCCACAGAGAGTAGCACTTTGCTTTGGGACCATGACAAGCCTCTAACTCAGGGGTGTCCAAAGTTTTTGGCAGGAGGGCCACATCAGCTCTGACACTGTGTCGGGGGCCGGGGGAAAAAAAGAATTAATTTACATTTAAAATTTGAATAAATTTACATAAGTTTACATAAATGACTATATTAAAGATGAACTTATATGAATGAATGAAGGTCTTGCAATAGCTCAATGCCTATAAAAGGCCTTGCACAAAGCAAGGTTGGCCTTTTCTTTGCTGCCGCTGCTGCATCACAGATGTGAAAGAGCAAGCAGGGAGGGAGCTCTCATCCCACAGCTCACATGAGAGGTCAAACAGTCGCCCTCATGCTGAGATAAGTTGCGTTGGGCCAGTGCGGGCTTCAACAAATCTCCAGAGGGCCAGAGGCTCATTGGAGACTGGGGGCTCCCTGAGGGCCGCATTGAGAGGCCTTGAGGGCCGCAAGTGGCCCCCGGGCCGGGGTTTGGGCACCCCTGCTCTAACTAGACAACGATGCATTAATGTCACATGTTATTTGGTCCTGACTCCCATTTTCTTAGACTCCTAAGAACCTGTTCATTGTGACAGAATAGAATCCAGGCGAACTTCCTTGTGTTCTCTTTATTCACTCACTTCTGTTAAATTGGTTGACTTAACATGGAAGGGGCTCAGTTGAATCAAGAGAGTCCCTATTTTTTGATCCTTGACAGTAAATTTGTGTATAGTATTGCTTATCTTCTTTATCTGGCAGCAACAGAACAGTAAGCCCTAGGCAGCTTACGTGGCATGTGCCAATCCATTGGGCAGTTCATCTGGATGGAAGGCTTAGATCAGGGGTGTCAAACTCGTTTCAAACCAAGGGCCAAATAGCATTCATTATGCCTGCTGAAGGCCAGAAGTGATGTCATTAGGCAGGAAATGATATCATTAAACAGGTCATTACCAAAATAAGCACTTTTTCTCACTTAGGAACTCATTAGCTGCAAATGACCAAAGAGAAAATATGCAGATCTTGATCATATTTCAAGATACGGGAGCGCCCAATTTTCATGTGGGCAGCCCTTTCAGAAGTAGCACCTCAGCACTGCTCAGCAGATGAGAGCCTGAAGGCCAGATAAAAAGCTTCTACTGCACCTGGGCCTTATGTTTGACACCCCTGGCTTAGATGGTCTTGACCCCTCCAATCAAAAAGGCAGATGAGTACTCCAAATGAAAATCAGGCAGAGCATCAAACTTATGTAGGCTGCTGTTGGTTCTGAGACTCACAGGATCCGCCTGTGTACTGTGGGATCCTGTCCATCTTTTTTGTCTGTTTTCACCACTATCTTTCCCCCCTTTGTTTTTAATTCACCTAAATCAAACTCTTGTTACTTTTACTTTTAGGGTGCAAAAGCTTTTCTCCCCTAGTGGGCAGCAAGGCTCCACAATTTTTTTTTACAAATTATGCTGTAACTTGTATTTGTTAACCAAACAAATGAGGCACATCCACATTGGTCACGATCTACATTTTTAAAACTGCTTACTCCTGCTCTCCATGTTGCTTAACCAATATTCCAAAGAGGGACATTCAAAACTCTCGGTGCAGTACATGGGCCAGTGCCAGTACATTGGGGCTCTGAGCTCCAAGAAGTCTCAGGAGCTTACAGAGAATGTGATACACAATTGGGTAGGAAAGATGAGCAACAGTAGAAGGAAATAGCACCACCTGCTTGTAGGAAGGGAGAAGATCAGCTGCTCTGCCATTGGTCAATTCACAATGAGGGCCACATAGCCCACTATCATTTTCCTGCTTGGGCATTGATTTATCTCCAAATAGGAAACCTGTCCCATCCAAAGTAGCCTTGAAGATTGCAGCACATGGCTTTGTTTTCAGTTTTAGGAGTTGCTTTTTATTTCATTAGCAGTGCAAATATCAGTGCTGAATAACACCTTAATACCAGATATTGGAGACAAACAGGTGCAGGATGTTACTCCGTTCTTCCCAGGGGGATCTTGTTGGCCACTGTTGGAAACAGGGATTCTGGTCTAGAAGAATGTGTGATCTGATGCAGCAGCGCTCCTCTCATTTTTAAAAATATGCTTCCAAAAGTCTGTTGTGAATAGAACACTGACATGAAAATATGTGCAAATGCAGTGTGACGACTGCATACACAACTGTGAGTTTTATGATTCTAGCAGCTGTTCTACTCAGGTGCCTACCCAACTGCTTTGATGCTCCTTCCTCTTACCTTTTAGACCAGGAGGCAGGCAGTACTGGGTAGTTGTTTCCCAGCAGCAGAGATGGACCAATGGATTATATTCAAGAGTGATTGATCTCAGACCAGAAGGTCAAAACAGACCCCTCCCTCTATTATCATCAGGACTTATTTAACTCCCCCCTGTGCTCCATTCCCTGTGTATGACCAGATCCACTATATGGGCTCTGTCAGTAAGAGAGAAGTGGCTAAGGGCATTTTTATTAGTGTGCCAAGCCATTTTGGGGGTGGGATATGCCATTTTAGAAGACTCAGGCCACAGAAAAGAGGTATTTGAAAATCAAATGAACATTTTAGGCCATTTGGTAGTCATTCAGACTGAAAGAGCAAGGAATGCAAAAAGAGGTTGAAGCATCACTTGTAAAAACAGCCTCTAAGATGTGGGCAGGGTGAGGTCAAACCATCTTGCAAAGCAAAGAAAACGGCAACCATTATTTTCTGTCCTTTGTGACAGCTTCTGCAGTGGATTGTAGAAAGAAACCATTGGGGGTTCTTTTTATGCTGTGGGCTGTTTTAATTTTATTTTAATATATAATTTTATATGACGTAAATTTGTTAATTTGTAAAACCCAGTGTGGAAGGGATTGTCACTCCCGAATTGGCCTCTTCAGCCACACCAGATGCTGTTCCAGAACCACTTTTCAGAGCACAATATCACAGTCTCCCGAGACTGAAGGATGCCAATGAATGAAATTTGTAATTTTAATGATGTTTGTACTTGTGCTTTTTTAAATATTGTAACTTTTGTTAGCTAGGCTGTTTTACCCAGGAACAGCTGGTGCAATCTGTACATGCCCTCAGTTGACACTCCTGAGAGGAGCCACGTTTCATTACAGGCAAGTCAGTAGATATTGAGGACCTATTATCTTTCCTGGACTGTTTCTCATGAGGGATGCCATCTCCTCAAAGCTCAAAGTTGCAAGTGACAGACTGGAGAGAATGCTACCCACAAGTTGACGTACTTGCAAGCAAAGTTCCCAGCCTGCTGAATCAAGGAACAGGTTCAATAGTGTACCGGAGATGGACCAGTCAGTATCACTGAGAGGAGTTGGATGTCTCGCTGTGTGGGTGGCATGTGTGCTCTAGTATAAATGCTATGAAGCCCCTTGTGGGGGTCCCCACCCTACACCTGGGCCCCTGCCTTACCTCAGGAGAAGACTCCAGGGCTGAGGAGCCAGGCAACAGGAGAGGAGAGAAACCAGAAGGATGGGAAGGAGGGTGAGGTGAAGGTAACACAGGAAGAAGGGAGGCCTTTAAGCCCAGGGAAGGGTGGCTCCTGGAGAACTGTTCTTTTTACCTCCCCTGAGGGGAGGGGAAGGGAAAGGCTGTGGGGAGTGTAGCTGGCTCTACAAAAACTGGGAGGCCTGTGATGCTGGGGTTGGCCAGAAGCTGGGAGGTGGGTGGCTGCGCAGCCAGTAGCCCCTGCTCAGGATCCAGGCAGAAAAAGCCCAGCCAGAGAAGAGAACCAAGGTGCTGTAACCCCCTCTCCCTGCGCCAGTATGAGGCCTTCCTAGGGCAAAGGACCAGTCAGGATGAGCAGAGGCTCAGCCCTAAGAGCCTCACAGCTCCCTAAAAGGGCCAGTCAGGCTGAGCAGAGGGCCCTGACCCAAGAGCCTCACACTCCTTGAGTGGTTATAAACTAGAAAAACAGGATGTAAATCTTTTAAACAAGTGTTTCCCAAACTGTGGGTCAGGACCCACCAGTGGGTCTGTGATGAAACGGTTGTGGTTATTGTGCAGGGGTTCCCCTCCAATACTGAGGTGCTTCAGGTTCCAAGGGGAGCAAGGCAACTGCAGAGCCAGCGAGGTGGGGCCAGAAGAAAGATCACCAGATCTGAGAAGATTTTAGCTCTCTCTATACTGCATGCTTCTGACAGGGCAAGACAGGGAGAGCCCTGGGGCCAGAAGGGATGCTGCTGAGGAGAACCTCAGGGACACAGAAAGGGACCAAGCATCAGACAGGAGCAGTGGTGTAGCTAAGGGAGTGGTGGCTGCACCAGGCATCAAGTTTTAGGGGGGCAACAAGCTGAGCTTGACACTAGTGACCAAAATTGCGAAAATCTTGGTATGTATGAATAATACCATCATGTTATACATCGTTGGAAAGGTAATTAAATGCAGAGTGCAATGAAACAAACTGCACTGGAATATCTGTATACTATCAAAAGTTATGGTCAATTAACCAGAAAATGAAAACACAACTGCCTTATGGAACAAAAAGTGGATTTGCTTAACTCAAAACTGACCTATGAGACTGATTGTTATGAGTGCCAATGAGATGTTATTATGATACAACATGGAACCGATAACTTTTTATTTATTTACTTAATTAAATTTGATTTTGTCATGGAGGGTAAGCTACAAAATCTTCTTTGACCTCAGGCAGCAGATGGATGCCTTAGCTATGCCACTGACCGGGGAGAGGCAGCAGAGCAAGTGGGTAGTGAGCTGCTGGGGGGAGCAGGTGGGTTCCAATTTTCACTTTTTAAAAAGCCCAGGTGTGACATCACTTCTGGTTGTGACATCACTTCCGGGGCAACATTTGAGCTTGGCACTGGGCTACACAATCATTAGCTATGCCACTGTCCAGGAGCATTAGGTTTTGTTTTTGTTGGTCTGTCTTCCCCCTCCAGACATTGGGAGCTCTTGTCTCTTCAGCTCAGGCTAGACTGAGTGGGATTAAGGCTCTTGGCTTAATCCAGCAGGGCCTACGTGTGTGATGCTTCCCTGCAGAGCCAGCACCATTCAGGGGACGTTATCTGCTGGAATCCAAGCCTGTTAAAATGTTCTCATCTGTTAATAAAACCTTTTGGCTTAAAACCTCTTCCATGTGCTACGATCAGTGGATTTGTCAGCCTCCCTGCTCTGCAGTTATTATGTCAGAGTGAGGGCATCTTAACATCCCTAAATAGCATTCTTGGGGAGGGGTTTTGCCCAGGGAACCCAAGCTCTTGGGCTGGTGGCAGCAGACTAGATCTACCAAGTCTTATCCCACCAAGCTGCATGTCCAAACCAATGGGAATAGGGAATGGGAAGGTAGTGAGTGCATCACTAGGTATCACTGCCCTGGATCAGTGGATGGTCACTAGAAGTCCCCCCCCCCCTTTTCATGTCAGGGTCACAAGCCAATTTTTGGTGGTTTGCAAAACATTTTTGAATTTTTTTAAAGTTTTGCAAGCACCTTGCTTAGTTTGCAGAATAAAATTGTTAGGTGGAATGCTAACCTATGGTATGAGGTAATCTAGTAATCTTCCTGTTGCCAAATTAAAATGTCACATTTTCTTTTTCCCCTCTAATCATTGGTGTGCTGTAGATCACGTGTGAACTCAGGCCTTTTATCTAGCCTGGACATTCTTAACTGTACATCTTGCTCTCCAGCTCAGCCTTCTGGGTACCCTGGAAGGACTATAAACGTTTGGGGGACCCCATTTCTAGGGAGAGTCTAGCAAATGTTTACACACACATGCAATACATAAGGTCTCTAGCAGCCTCAGGGGCACAAGACCCTGATTAATAATTTATAAATTATCATTAATATTTATTTCTATATTTTTTGTCTAGTGGGTCATGATAGATTTTCATTTTAAAAAGTGGGTCCTAGGGCTAAAGTTTGGGAAGCACTATTTTAAACAAACAAATGAGAATATGAAACAGGGACTATTACCACATAAAGTATGGCAGTGTTTCTCAAACTGTGGGTCAGGACCCACTAGGTGGGTCGCGAACCAATTTCAGGTGGGTTCCCAATCATTTCAATATTTTATTTTTAATATATTAGACTTGATGCTATCATGGTATGTGGCTGCATTTAAGAAAATGTTACAGATCTGTTAATAAGCTACTCTGTATATGCTTTTAACAATGATAGTCAATAGGGCTTTCTCTTGGGTACGTGTTGGCAAGATTGCAGCCTAGGATTGTTAAACATTTTCCTGCCTGAGGATGCACTTCCAATCATGACATCACTTCTAGTGGGCCCTGACAGATTCTCATTCTAAAAAGTGGGTCCTGGTGCTAATAAAATACAGATCTGTAACATTTCCCCAAAACACAGTCACATACCATAGCAGCATCAACTTTAATATATTAAAAATAAAATGCACATTGAAATGAATGGGGACACACTTGAAATTGGCTCACAACCCACCTAGTTGGCCTTACCCACAATCTTGAAATGCTGACTTAATTTGATTTGATTTTGTCATATGGGGGCATGTGTTAAACTTGATGGTGTCACTTTTGACCATGCTATCACTTCCAGTGGTCCTGACAGACTGTCATTCTAAAAGGTGAGTCCCGGTACTAAAACATTTGAGAACCACGGGGCTAGATCATAACTGCATTTGCTCTCCTCCACTATCTGCACCTCCACAGCTTTTCAAAATGGTGGATAGCTTATACTTATTAATCCTTTAACATGACAAGATGTCAGACTGCTACAATGTCCATATAAAATGCTCTGTAAAAATAATAAAATTTTTCTCTTGTTTGCAGCTATGGTTAAAACTCATTCTTCCTTAAGTATGATTCACTTCTGACATTCAGACCTGTGCTAACAGTCATAGAACCCAATCCCATCTATTCTTCCCGCCCCCCCTTGTAGATGCAGCAATGTCAAAATGGCTATTGCTGCATCCCACAGGAGGAAGTTACAGAGGTCACCACTGGGTAAGGCAACATGGACTTCTGCTAGCAAATTCACTGGCACAAGTCCATGTGGATCCGTGTCACAGGATCAGGTCTGGGAATGGGGCTAGAATTTGGCTGCCACCAAACCTGTTTCCTTCCTGGACCCAGTCCACCCATTCCCTGTGCCTATCAACACCCTGACCTGCTGACTTACCTGCCACGGCATGTGGCTAGAGGTCTCCCAACGGGAGATCCCCCAGCCTTCCTGCCTGTAGTGCAACAGTGTGCTTTGTGCACTTCTGGAAGCACTTTTACAGCAGTCCTAAAGGAGGCAGCACTGGCAAAACACTTGTTCGCCAGTGCTATGAACTCATAGGATTAGGCTATTTGTGTTTGAAGCTAAAACTTAGCCTCAGGAGCACACATCCCCAGCCCTACCTGAATTATATCTTGTGTGATCTGGGAAAGCATGTGTATAAATGTGAGTACTTCAGTCTGCATGGTATTTCAAGTGTTTCAGTAGGAGGAAAGTTAATCTACACCAGGCAGTTCATGCAGACATTGTACATGAAATTTGCTTTGGCTTGCATAAAGTGTCATTTGTATGCATACTCCCAAAGTTCACCCCCAAACCCTATTATGTGAAGGATATCCTTGGGGCTTGAATATTTTTCAGGTTATATCTAGTGTTATCATTTTAATCATGACAATTTACATTTTTATTAAGTCATGCAACCATTTCATGAGTTATCTTCTCTGGTCAGCAGTACCAGAGAACACCAGAGGCTTTCTGATATCTTAGTCTCCCCTGCCCTTCTGTGGAGAGCCTTGCAGAACAATCTACTTGTACTGCTTAAAGTGTGTGATAGTGCACTCTTGTTTTTCTCTTCTGGATCTCTTTACAAACTGCACCTTTAGTTTTGAATGGTTGTCAAGCGGAAGGGCTATGGCTCAGTGGTAGAGCACCTGACCTCTGCATAAGGCCAGGCTGTTAGTTCTCAGAAACATAATGATTAACATAATCCTACAAAACTATGAGCACACGCCAGGCAGAACCCTGATGTACTGTCAAAAGTGTTCAGCCACTGGAATAGCTAAATAGAAAAGATAATTTTAAATGCATGTGCCTGTTCTGTTGCACAGGCGTGGGCTGGATGCATACAAACTTCTTCCCTGTTATGTATATAGCTTTGTAGAATTACAATATATATGAGTATGAGAAGAAGAGACATCAGAGGAAATGGACTATTCAACAGAAACAATGAAATAGATCTCAAGAATGCTGACAATGCATTTCTACTAGGAAAAAGACCATGCATAAATTACGGTATCGGAAGACTCATGTTTGCATCTGTGTTTTCTCTGGCTCTGCCAATCAAAGGGGAGCACATTTCCCAAGCCTTAATGAAGCAGTAATTGCTCTGTTTTTCCAGGCCTTTATAACAAACCAGGAGGCTCGACTGGTCTCATCTTCCTCTCAGCTCAGCTATGTGGTTGGCCAGATTTGGAGACAGAGCACCAGGCTACATGGATCCTTGGTCTGATGCAGCTTAAGCAGTTCATTACATTCTTCAACTCTTCTTTTGATTTAACTATAGCCACAGTACTCAACCATTCTTCAGCTCAAAATTGATAGAGTGGGGCAGCATTACATATATCAATCAAACTTCAACCCGTAATTCATACACCAAACTATACAATGTACAGAGCTGTTATATACATATATGTTTATATAATATGCTATAATAATTTGTATCTTTCTTTACAGCAATATTAGTTCCAATCTTTCATATATAGGTAAAAAAAGTCACATGAGAATGGCACTTGTAGAGTGCTTGGAGTTCCTTACAGTCTTCATGCTGGGGCAAATCAGAGCAGGGATCCAACAGATAGCATTCCTGGAAAGGGTAATGGGCAATTTTGCAAGAGATAGTAAATACATGGAATTTGCTGCCTCTCCAAGATTCCAAGTACTCCATACAAAGTCTTCCTAGCATCCATGAGGAAGTGAAGGACTTCTGGATCAAAGGTATAAGACTTGCCACTTTTGTCCCACGAAGAAGAGCTGACTTTAAAATGACCAAGAAGCACTGGTAAATGCCTGGCTCGAATGTGCCCCAGCAGAAGGCATAAAAAAGGGTGAAGGATACAAGCATGGGGCATTAATACAGAGAAAAGTTGTATTTGCAGTTGAAAGAAAGGGGAGGAAAGTTATTTTCTGTATACAAACCTTACAGAATAGCAAAAGAATTGAAAACAAAATTAAAAAATGGGTAATGCCGCTCATACAGGCAAGAGCCCAAAATTCCAGAAACAAAATTGAGTGCTCCACAACACTGATTCCACACAAGTGTGTTCCACCCACATAACAAGGCAAGTGTGCATATCAGGGCATAAAGAGAACATTACCTGGGCTCTTGCCCCCTGCATATGTATCTGGCAGCCAGGCAGGCAGTTAACATTACAGATGTACCAACAGAAGTTCAAGCTAATTGAAAAGATCATAAAAGACACATCCCTCCCCATCATGCCTAGAATTCTGAAAAAAAGTGATTGGTGAGTATCATTTAATAAAACCAAGTCAGAACAGGGGTACAAGTTCCTTGCTTAAAAGTGATCTTTTCCCTGGAACTCTAGGTTAGGGATGGGGACTAAATGCAGGCTACTCTGTTATAATCTCAGGTAAGACACTTCTCTGCATGTTAGTGTCTGCCAGCAGGCACATCCCACATGCTGATATGAACATTAAGACAAAAACATGTGTGCGGTAGTGCTCTACTAATGGCATCTCCTGTGTGGTTGCACTGTATGCACAACATGCCCAAATGGGGCAAACACTTGACAGACCATGCAGTTAAATACCAACAAGCCAGTCTGAATACTACTGTGGGGCCTGAAACTGGGGTGTGACCCTCCAGTAACCCTCCAGTAGCAAGAACTCATGATGTTGAACATCTGGGCCTCACTGAGACTGTGATAAACAACAGATCTATGTGGAGTTCCAGTAAATGTTCATGAAGTTCTTTTGTCTGCAATGCATTGTATTTACTTTGTAAAAAAATTTTCAGCCTGTGTGTAATTGTCTATTTTTCTCAGAGGCATAAAAGATGGAAGAAACCTCCTTGTACCAAGGAAAAAGTTATATTGCCAAGGGCCTGCTCATATTTAGCAGAAAACCAAAACCCAGGGATCAAAACAAGAAAAATGCCCAACAACCCAGAACACACACCTGGTTTTGGAAGGGGATGACTCCAAAAACTACTGCAGCACAACCTGTCCAGGCGTTTATGCTATCATACTAGTTAGCTTTGCTCTTTTGAAAGAAAACCCCTACCAACCATCCAGTGTTGAACATGAGCATTCTCAATGTAGTTTGCAATGCGATACATAAAGGTGCCAAGCAATCTCACTCCTATGTGCTGTTTCCAGGCAAGCCCCCTAACCAGACTACCAGTCCACCTGGGTCAACAATCTCATCCAACAGGATGACTGCTATGTGTGCCACAGGCGCTGGGAGCAGCCTGCTTTAGATGAGTGTGGCACTGCAATTGGCACTTGTTAAGACAACCTGAGGGAGAAGAAGACACTTAGGAAATTTGGCCAAGACTAATGACATGGAGAATGGCTAGGTGCAAGAGCCATCTTTCCTGCATTTCAAGAGACAGCACATGGAGAGAAGGGAACAAAACCATTTGATGCTGCGTCCTTTCCTTGCATCTCAAAACAAAGGTGCAAACTGTAGTGGACCTCCACAGCCCCGCAACCCAGAGCAAAGGTCCATGATGGTCCCCCCTACAGGATGTTGTCGCCGCTTGTGTGCAAATTCATCTTCCCCACGTACCTGGAGCACACGGAGCCTCGCGCAACTCCAAGACACATAGGGAAGCCTCCTGAAGCTTCTCCGTTTTAAACTGTGCTTCCGGCAAGCTTCTGTGTGCTGTTAGAGACACATGAGGCTCCACACCTAGGGCATTTGCCCCATTCATTTAATGGCAGGTCCACCACTGGGTGCGATAGACACATGAATTCAGGTGGAAAACCAGAGAAAATAACACTAAAAGAAAAGGAGCAATATACTCAATGACAGCTGGTATGCAGGCTGAAGTCACCCAGGACTGCCATATTCTTACCAATGTACCCTCCTCTCTTAGGGGCTAACATTGTTGTGACTGTTGAATCACATTACAGAATTACAACTTATATGATGGGGTGGTCATTATTTCCCATCCTGCATAAGGACCAATGAGTAAGAAAAAAAATTATCAGACACAGGGAGAGACTGAAGAGGAAAACTACCTCAACTGGATACATAACAGAAAGAATGTTGGACCGAAAAGCAGCTACCTGGTAACTACATTCTACCCATTCTACTTCAATTCATTCTCTCACCTAATTCATTTATTGCAATACTGACCACTTCACAGGGTTACTGTTTCCCATTTTACACAGTGCCAGCCCCACCTGTGAGGTGGAATGATGTGCTGGCTTTGATTGGAGAGCTGGAGGACACAGCAAACTGGCAGGGCTGTCCTACACCCTGTGCCTGCCCACCACCTCCCCCAGCCCACTGCCTAAGTACCTGTTCCACTGCAGTATTCTGAAGAACAAGTGAGAAGGATGGGGGGCAATGGTAGCTTTCCTCCACCAGCTCCACTGTCAAAGATCATGGCAGTCGAGCCAGAGATTAGTGTGGCCACTGTGATCCTATTCCACTTGCTCCCCTTCCAGGAAAGCAATCAGGAAGAGGAGCACGACCACCTCCCTCTGTCACCCACTGTTTAATATAAATGACTCAAAAGAGGATCCTGCCTCCCCAGCTGGTTTAGAAGCCACAAGGAATGGTAAGGGATTCAGCAATGAGGAAGGACAGGGTGGGTGCACATGTGTGAACAGAAGGCTTGAGGAAAACAATTTCATTTTTTAGAAGTTCTCATCACATGATAAAGAACAAAATACACCCAAATGTGGGGGTGATTTGAAGGAGACTTTCCACATTCCAAGTATTTATTTTTTCACTATTTCACAAATGCTACTTCCAATCTCATTGTACATTGATGCACACATCCAATTGTCTCACTAATGATAACATGCTCCAGTAGCGTACTGTCAGAATGCAGGTTATCCAACGTAATGTAAGATGTGCTTCAACGCACAATGGGCTAGAAGTGATCCTCATATGCATAGTGGGGAAGAAGTGACCTGGATGTGGCAAGTGCACCACATCCAAGTCCTAACTATCTGAATGTATCCTCATGCCCGTGCCATATCCAATATGCCTGTTGAACTCAACCTTAGGCTAGTTAGAAACTTGGGTTTCAGATAATGACAGATCTGTGCTGTAAGCTGTAAAGGATCTTTTACCAATATGTTTAATTGCCGTGCTTGTTGTTTACTCAGATTGGGGAAGACACAGCACAAATTCCTAGTCTTGTATTTAAAAAACCAATAAAGTCAGCCTCATTGTGAAACCTCCAAGGGGATTCTTTCCAAAGACATGGACTTTGGCACAGAGAAAGCAATGAAGCAGTCATGAGAAATTTATCAAGCAAGCCACTTGGGTAACTTACAGGCAAGATTGAGAAGAGGCATGAACATGGGCCCAATGCATTCAGAACTCAGACCAGGTAGACCATGGTGCTGAATCATTTTTGATATTTCTAAGTAACAATTATAAAGATGTAGAAACTGAAACCTGTAGAGAAAAAAGGCACATTTATAGGGTTATATGTGTTTTCTTTAGTAAGCGCTGGAAAGCTTCACCATGTGAACTATCCCTGATAGTAAGAAACTGTGAAGAACATCAAAAGAGTTACAGATTGTGGTAGGTCACTATTGTACTGTACCACAGTGATATAGCTGGTAAATGCCAGCAGTGCATTATTTGTGCTTGTTTTGGGGACTTTCAGGCAGGATGGCTGAAGGTGAAGGGGAGGAAACTGCTCACCTGGATTTTCTCAGGAGAGTTCTCTATGAAGCGACAATTCCCACTTCTCTTTCTGCCAATTTCATGTGAAACAGGCTGGAGATGTTACCAGCAGCAAGTAGAAGCTGGTGAGGGCAATGGTTCACATGGATTCTTATTTATGCCTGGGCAAGGTGGCCTAGCACTGCTTCTCAAGTACTTTACACAGGAAGCCAGAAGAAAGGCAAAACAGGAATATGAAGAATTGACTCAGAATGGTGCAACAGGCAGCTTAGCCCTGCCCCTTTTCATCTTCACAACAGCACTGACTAGGAAACCAGAGTTATATGCTTTTCTCCTCACTTTCCCTGACAAAGAATCCACCTATCCTATAGCTCTATAGAAGGAAGATAAATGCCACTCAGTTTTGCCAAGGTGTGGAGAAATATCCCACACACCCCAACAGTGAGCCTGAATGGGATGTAAAGGTATGATTTAAGGAGAAAGACACAGCAGTGTAAAGTAGGAAGCAGGAACCCATGCAGACCATATATGTAGGGACATGAACACACACTTGTAAGAAAGAAAACAAGGAGACCATGAATGGAATAGGAATGGGAATGGCTGTATGAGACAATGCACCCCGCATTATAAGTGTGCCTCTTCCATGGAATAAGTGTGCCAAGGAATAAGCCCCCCACCTCCCCAGAGGGAAAGGTAGTGTCTCAAGCCACAATGATCTTGCCCTCTACAAAGTACTACTGCATGTACACTCTGGTGACTCCACTATCTCTCACAAACACCAAATATGCATCTCAAGCCAGATGACATATGGCTGATGTTGTCAAAACCCGGTTTCCGTTTCATTTCAATCCCCACTGGCAGCTGTCCCAAAGGTGAGGATATCATGCAGATTCCAAGGCAAGCTTACAGCCTGCCTGAAGTGATAGCTGTGGGACCAGATGCTGCCCAGCGAGCAGCACTCTGTCACTGATGTAGTTGAATAAAACCTCTGGTTGGATCACTCTTATTGTCTCTGTTCCTTCCCTCAGCTGACCTCAGAGTGGGAGTCTGCAGAGGGAGGGGCTTCCTGTTATCAGGTTCTGCAGCATCCTCACCCTGTAACTTCTTGGGCTCAAAATGGCCAACGTGCCAGAAGATTGGAGGATAGCAAATGTCACGCCTATCTTTAAAAAAGGAAAGAGGGGGGACCCGGGAAACTATAGGCCTGTCAGCCTAACATCTATACCGGGTAAGGTGGTGGAATGCCTCATCAAAGATAGGATCTCAAAACACATAGACGAACAGGCCTTGCTGAGGGAGAGTCAGCATGGCTTCTGTAAGGGTAAGTCTTGCCTCACGAACCTTATAGAATTCTTTGAAAAGGTCAACAGGCATGTGGATGCGGGAGAACCCGTAGACATTATATATCTGGACTTTCAGAAGGCGTTCGACACGGTCCCTCACTAAAGGCTACTGAAAAAACTCCACAGTCAGGGAATTAGAGGACAGGTCCTCTCATGGATTGAGAACTGGTTGGAGGCCAGGAAGCAGAGAGTGGGTGTCAATGGGCAATTTTCACAATGGAGAGAAGTGAAAAGCGGTGTGCCCCAAGGATCTGTCCTGGGACCGGTGCTTTTCAACCTCTTCATAAATGACCTGGAGACAGGGTTGAGCAGTGAGGTTGCAAAGTTTGCGGACGACACCAAACTTTTCTGAGTGGTGAAGACCAGAAGTGATTGTGAGGAGCTCCAGAAGGATCTCTCCGGACTGGCAGAATGGGCAGCAAAATGGCAGATGCGCTTCAATGTCAGTAAGTGTAAAGTCATGCACATTGGGGCAAAAAATCAAAACTTCACATATAGGCTGATGGGTTCTGAGCCGTCTGTGACAGATCAGGAGAGAGATCTTGGGGTGGTGGTGGACAGGTCGATGAAAGTGTCGACCCAATGTGCGGCGGCAGTGAAGAAGGCCAATTCTATGCTTGGGATCATTAGGAAGGGTACTGAGAATAAAACGGCTAATATTATAATGCCGTTGTACAAATCGATGGTAAGGCCACACCTGGAGTATTGTGTCCAGTTCTGGTCGCCACATCTCAAAAAAGACATAGTGGAAATGGAAAAGGTGCAAAAGGGAGCGACTAAGATGATTACGGGGCTGAGGCACCTTCCTTATGAGGAAAGGCTACAGTGTTTGGGCCTCTTCAGCCTAGAAAAGAGACGCCTGAGGGGGGACATGATTGAGACATACAAAATTATGCAGGGGATGGACAGAGTGGATAGGGAGATGCTCTTTACACTCTCACATAACACCAGAACCAGGGGACATCCACTAAAATTGAGTGTTGGGAGAGTTAGGACAAAAGAAAATATTTCTTTACTCAGCGTGTGGTCGGTCTGTGGAACTCCTTGCCACAGGATGTGGTGATGGCGTCTAGCCTGGAAGCCTTTAAAAGGGGATTGGACAAGTTTCTGGAGGCAAAATCCATTACAGGTTACAAGCCATGATGTGTATGTGCAACCTCCTGATTTTAGAAATGGGTTATGTCAGATGCAAGGGAGGGCACCAGGATGCAGGTCTCTTGTTATCTAGTGTGCTCCCTGGGGCATTTGGTGGGCCGCTGTGAAATACAGGAAGCTGGACTAGATGGGCCTATGGCCTGATCCAGTGGGGCTGTTCTTATGTTGGGCTCAGTGATCACGAGCCTCCTGTTCTTTGCTGCCTTGGTCTATGGTGGGCAGTGGCAGGGGACAGTGGGGAAGCATACTGACAGCCATACTGGCAGGTGCTAGTGATGAAGGAAAGGATGTGGCATGTGTGTGGGTGTGGTACGCTAGCTGGGTGGGCTGCTGCAATAGACGCCCTGTGTCACGTTAGTCCAGTGATTTGCCCATGTAGTGCTCCCTCTGATAGGACCACATGCTACAGCCTCCCAGTCAGGTGTACCTGTCTGTGGTAATGCAAGGTGTTAAAATGCAGGATGAGGTACTTTTAGTCTGTCTCCTATTGCAGCTGGGTGATTAGAAAGCTGTTTTGTGGAATGGCCAATATGGGTTCTAGTCCTGCTTCCTTCTCTGTGTCCTTGCAAGGAGTGTTTCTGGTCACTCACACAAAACAATGCCACTCATGCCCCAGTGGTACAATTGTACCAGCATTGGAATCTTGGATAGGATTGGACCCTGTGTCATGTTGTTTATGTGATGTTCTTAGGCATTTCTCCATGGTTAAAATGGTGCCTAGTGGTTGGAGTGGGGGTGTTTCCCAGCACTGGCCACTCATTGGTTCTGCTGCTGCCCCCACCCTCTGTTCAGTTTACCTTGGTAGCCCTCCTCTGGCTGCCAGTGTTGAGGCTTATGTAGTGATTGGTTCTTGGACATCACAAAGATGACACATGGACATCACATTAATGACACTCTGATACCCAGATGATGTCACAGGTGACGCATAGATGTCACGGCAATGACTCACTGCTATCAGGACTTCACGCACATGGATGCTGGGGGTGTTACTGAGAAGGGCTGAGCCAGTGTTGCTTTGCCAGGACATCTGGTCCATTACACTAGCATTGGTATGGCATTGCTAGGATGGGCTTAGGATATGACAGGCATGCTGGCGTCCGTACAACGTTGGTGCAGCATCCAAATTGTATTGGGCCATGAAACAATGAGGTCAGATCTTAATACAGAACAACTGGGAATACTTCTTGAAGCGTGCCTATTCCACCAAAATTGAATAAAGTCAAGAACAGGCAAGGTCAGACATCTAGGAATTTATTTTCATGTTACGGTCTGGGCTGGTTCTAGTCTTTAGTAAAGAATCCAACTTTTGTGTCAAGGAAACCCAGCAGTCAAAATCAATTTTAAAAGGTGAGCTTAAAATTTACATTCAATGCACAACTCATTTCTATTCCAATATTTGTGTTATCACACAATCCAAGTTTTGGCACTTTTTCTGTTGTCTCTGTTTAAGCCAGAAACTTAATAGATGAAAACAGATTCTCAGAAAGCACAACTCTGTGCCAGATTTTAATTTTCATCTCACAAACTACACAAGAATGTGTGTGTAGACTATGCACTTCTGTGTGTCAAGGGAATAACACCCACAAAGACTAACTGAGAAGGGCTGGCATGAAAGCATGGTCCCAATCTACCATTAAGATTTTTTTTTAAAAAAAAAAAGCTTACATGATTTTTGGATTGATAAGCAGCAAGCAGAAGCAGTTCCATTTCTAATCTCTACATCTAATCTCCTTAATCTCCAAAGGGTAATGGAAAACTGGGTAGAATGAAGGGGAAGGCTATCCAAACAGAGGGTTTAAGAGCTGGAAAATACACCAAAAAACTTAAGGAGCTGAATTGATTCACCTGAAGCAAAGGCAAAAAGTGTAAAAATATTTCAAAATATTTAAAATATTTTTTTAAAATTGTGCAAGAATATTTTCAAAACTGAAAGTACTGGGGTGCTAAAGAACTGTCAGCCCAATCCAAACGTGACTAGAACAGACAGGCCAACTGGCTTGTGCCATATTCAGTGCAGGTTAGGAGGTGAAAGGAGCACAACTTGGAGTAAGGGGACTTATGTCCCTTTGTCCTGAGTAATGCTCCAGCCATCGCAATGGGGCTACTGGGATCTTTGCCACCAAAATCGCTGTCGCAGATCTGAGCAGATCGGTGTAATGCCAGGCTGCTCAGCAGGAGAGTTAGGATCTGGCCTAAGCACTTGTGGCCAGTCCCACCCCCCTCCCAAGCCCAGTTCGCCCACTGGCTTGCATGCCTCACCCCAATATGCCCTCCCCGACCATTCCCAAACTGCTGTGCTGGTCTCCCCAGGCCGGCGTAACCTTACCGGCTCAGGCTGGTGCAGAGGCTGGATGTGGCCTCCGTGGGCCAGAAAGCGCCCACACATTGGCCCAGCCGACCTTCCTGGAGGAGCAAACATGCCTCGTGGCACATTTGCAACATTCCAGGGCCGGTGCAAGGGATTTGCACCAACCAAAGAGCAGTTCAGGATTGCGTTCTGTTTCACATAATATAGGGAGGCATAAAAAGAACAAGTCATTTATTTAGTCAAGTATTTAGCTAAATACTTTTTACTAGGTTTCACAAATAAGTGACTAGAGAAAGCCTAATTATCTTTTTTGTAGAAAAACCTCATGAGAATCTAGAGGTCTTTCCAGATAAATGGTTTTTAAACATTTATAGAACAATGAGCATACTAGTTCCCATTCAGCATCAGAAACACAGAATCCCCACATAACAGATGGAGGGCCATCCAAGCTGCTATCTACCACTCTTTTTATGTAAACAGACTAGATGAGGGCTTTAGGCTGCACACTTACCTGGAAGTAAGTTTCATTGAACTCTCTTCTGAGTAGACATGCACAGGAAAACTCTACTACTACTACTGTCTTTGCAAGTGGGGTAAATATAGAACAGGATTTTAAAAAAACAAAATCAAGAGGTTCTGAAATGGCAGAATATTATGGAGGTTTAGGAGGTAGCTTTGTTTTACTTTTAGTTTTGACAGTAGCTCTTCTGAGTGTTCCAAAAGTACAGTTGGGCATTGGGTGATAGCACAAGAATTCAATGCATGGAAAAGTGCCATCACAATCCACATGGCAAGTACAATCACTGTGGTTGTATGGGCTAGGAGGAGTGACATATCTTCACACTGCAGAACACTGTATTTTGGGAACTTGGAAAACAAAGTAGCTCTGCAACAAAAGCACTCCCATGGAGGAAGACTGCCTGCAAAGATTCGAGTTTAAAAATGTGGAAAATACTGAAGCATGAAAAAGCAAACGTTTGAAACAATAAAATGCCTCTAACGCTAAAAAGGATGAAATACTGCAATCAAAGACCTGGAATCTTTTACTATCAACTGAGCCATATGGAGAAAAAGAAGATAGATGAGAATGAAGGTAATGGAAGAGGAATGAGTACTTTGGCAGAATCAATGTCAAAATCGAAGTGCCAAAGTAGCTGAAGAGAAATCACAGAAGGGCCACTATATGTTTAAGAACAGACGCAAAGCAATTACTTGAGGCTCTGATGTAAGCCCCCAACTTCCTAAATCAATGCACTGATTTATGCAGCTTTACATCTGATTTATGCAGCTTTTTGAATGATTTATGTAGCTTTACATTTGAGCCCAAAAGTGTACAGGAGGCCAACACAACTAATTTGTATATCTGCAAAAGTCTTAAAGTGCTTTTCTTTCTAAAAAGAATGGAAATGCTCTTCATTTGCTTCCCTGCTATCACAATCACAGCAAGGAGGCTTCTGAGCTGCAGAAAGTGTTGGCCTAAAACATACCTGCTTCAAAGGCTGAAGTCTGATGTGTCTTTTGTATGTTCTCATGGATTACATCCCTCTATGATTAACTGAAATCTAATAATGGACATGCGCTACAGAAGTGCTATGACTCGTTAAATCATAAAGTGCCCAGTTAGGATATATCCTTTGTGAGGGTATCTTTGGCAAATCTGCATCAGCATACATATGGGGCTAGTGATCCTACATTCCCATTTTTAAAGTGCACAAAATCCAGTGTGTGAGCATAAATTACTCATTCTTTTCTGCTCCTAAACTTTACCAGAATTGTGCCACTCCACCAAGTATCTGCTGGCCCAGTGATGATGGGTGAGTAATGGACGGTAACTAAGAACTGCTTAGCTATTGGTTTTTGCTTCAGAAGCACTCCTAACACTGATCAAACGACATAATGAGATTCCAGATAATACAAAAATCAAAGACACTGAGGGCCAAATCCTGAGCTGGGCCAGTGCCGGTGCTGACCTTCAGCGCTGGGTGTCACAAACATGCCATAAAGCACACCTGTGACACCCTGCGCCAAGTCAGTGCTGCTGCAGCACCAGTCGGCACTCAGTGCAGCACTGACTGGGCATCGCCTAGAGCTAGATAAGAGCTCCGGGCTGTGGTGAGGGCTTCAGGGGTGGATAGGAGGCGTTTTGGGGTGGGGGAGGCAGGGCGGGGGAGGAACCGGGGCGGGACTGGTAGAGCTCTGTTCTGCTGGATCGTGAACTCCGTGTCAGGCCTTCTGGCCCAACACGAGTCTCTCAAAATAGCCAGCGCAGACTTGAGAAGCCCTGTTGCAAGTTTTGGGACTTTCCCTGGGGAAGGGGTCGAAAGTCACCTTCCACTGAGACCTCTGGTGGCTACTGCGGTTCCACAGGATGCAGCAGTAGCCACTTTGGCACTACTGCATCTAGCCTTTAGGTTTGGGCTGTGAGTGAGCAGGAAGAGGCACACAGCAACTTTATAGAACTCAGAAACCAGGCTGTGAAGGGCTTTTTAAACTTAGGTAGAAGAATCTGAAGACTAGCCCAATAGAGCAGAGGGAGCACAGATATGGTGAACAGCAGTGTGCAGTGTGAGTGAAGAGGTAGCAATGTCTTTCTTTAGGCATTAAACTTAATAGACAAGTCAATGTGTAGTATGTCAGTAGTATGTCATTTTCTAGTTGTTCCCAATAACTGGAATGGATGTAGATATGCTAAAAAATTCAATGTGCATTTGCTGAGCAATAGTGTGCTTCATGGACTTGCAAGTGCTGGGATGCCCAGTTTCATAAGAAAATAATAAATACAGTAGAACAAAAAAGATTCTAGGATGGAATGTTGATTTGCTTGCATCACAAATAAACTCAAGTTTTACTCTAGTCTCTTTTAGGCAGTGTTGGCATATGAGTCACCAGAATTTGTGCATTTTCTTCTTTTTGGCAAAAGCCCAAAAGTTACAAAATACAACGATAATATCTGACAGCCTGATTCCTGCTAGCATTGACAAGGGAGAGAGCATTAAACACTATCTTAGGATACAATAAAAGAGCTTTAAAAAGGAAAGTAACCACAAACACCTCATGAACTGACAATGTAATTAATGGTGCTTGAGTCAGGCACAACATTGTAGTGCAATAGCTTGATCCATCATTCACAATCTGACCACCACTAAAGTAACAAATTAAAACCTTCTCCAAGCAAAACTGCTTCAACTGCCTAATATCTCTGAATCTGGCAGTCCAAGCTTAAAATATCTTCCTAAGGCAAACCACATAGTCTCAGTAGATTTTCCAGGACAGCACTGCCTCCATCTAATACAGTAGATTTGCTGCACAAGCATCAAGTGCATACACACACCTGCCCCTCCCCCCAGACACACACTCCTATGACCTCACCCCCAAAGTAGGGAAGATTCATTCCTATTTATTTGTAAAGTGCTTTGAAGTTTAAAGCGCTCTGTAAGTGATGTAAGCATTAGCACTGGGACACGGCTCAGTTTTCGGGGCAGCACTGTCACACAGTTAACAGACTGCCTATGTTACATCAGACCTTCAAGCAGCTTGCCCAGTTTAGTGAGTCTAACCTGCCACAAGTACCTTCAACCTAAAATGGCAACACCTCCCACCTCCCCCAATTTCAGCATAAACTCTGCAGTTCATTTCCCAAAAAACTGATAACAGTTTTCTGACTTGGCCTCAATCCTCCCACATTCTCCCACTGTACTTTCAGCGAAAGACAAGATTTTGTCAATCTAGCTCTGCTTAAAAGCTGCCTTGGGATCATCAAAGTGAGCCCAAAACCACTGCTTTTGTAGTGACTATAACAGCAGTAACTAATTCTTCAAGAAAATACACATGAACTTTAAAATGATGTCCAGTCATTCTTCCTGATCTCTGAAAAAAAATTAAACTATGAAGACAGATTATATCAATCCTTAACAATAATAATTGTAATTATAATATTTTTAAACTGTAGGAGTTTATAAATTAAAACATCTGTATTTTCAATGCATAATCACTTCAAGGTAAAAAAGAAAAAAAAGAAGGAAAATTAACCTTTATATTGTCACACTGAAAACCAGCATTTTAAATCTATTCACTAATACCCCGGATGTTGTAATATCATTTACATTAATGCAACATGAGTGAATTGTTTTACACCCATATATTTGCAGCTTTCCCTTGCATATTTACCCAGATGAAACTCCTGCATAGTTCAAAGGAGACTTGCTCCCAATGAAGCTTGCACAAGCATGTCACAGTCTGTAACAGATGCAAGGCAACAACTTGAGTTGACAGTCTCCTTGACACAACCTGAAACACACTTGCTGGGGTGTTAGCTTCACTGAATAAAGTACGATTTACTTCTGGGGATATATGCACAGGACTGTACTATACGTCACCTAGAAAAGTGGAAATTCTCTTGTTCTGGTAGATTTCCATAACATACAGCCCCTAAACCACACATAACATGACTCACTCACTGTGCATAGAGATCACCGTGATGTCTCTGCTTAGCAGCCCACTTAGAGGCCTGGAAAAAACCCCAGGGGATTGATCAAATAAGTACCTAGCTGGGTACAATACATGGCTAACATGTTGTGTACAGCCCAAAGACTGTATGTTGTATATAGAATTGTAGAAAGAGATCTTGTTCTGTTATAATGTAAATATTTTTTTCAGTCCTACTTTCACCACTGGAAAATACCTGTAATTTTAAGCAGCCATCATGGCATCATTACTAGCAAATATCCCAGTCCTGAGCACCAAGTTGTTGGACTAGGGGTTGAGATGCAGTTTCATGAGCTGTTGTTGGGTGATGTTGATAAGCTCCTGATATTAGAGTGAGTGAAAGGATGCATACATACAGGATAAATCCTATCAGTCCATCCCCACTTCTGGACGACTTCAAAAAACAAGAAAAAATAATAATTGCTACCCAACCCACAGTTGCCTCAAGGCCCACACTGAGGGCTAGGAAGGTAGAGAGATAACATTCCATTCACACAGGTAGAGATTCCACATTTGCTTAATAAATACCTCCCCACATACTTAGTAGCTCTGTAAACATATGTGAAACTTCAACATACTATAAAAGTTCATCTTTTCCCTGAACTCAGGGACAGACCAGCACTGGTCTGCCATGACACTGCAGGCAAATGAAGGACTGGAAATGGGAACATGGTGGCTTCAGGGATCACAAGGACTTGGGAAACAATGCAGGGCAGCATTGGCCAGCCTCTTGAATAGCAAAAGCTAGTTTAACCCAATCAATTCATGCAAACAGAGACAAGAACCTTGTCAGACAGGGCAGGAATGCTCTAGTTCATAGTGGTTAGGGGGAACTGTGGCATGGTGGGTAAGACTGCAAGAGACCTCTCACCCCTCCATGGGTGAGGAGATGCAGCAATGACCTTCACCGCATCACGACATGCATTTGGTGTCTTCCCAGAAGCCGTCTGGTTATCTCTGAATACAGAGCTAATCGGAGGAGCAAAACACACAGCTCCATTCCAATTCTCACTACATCCAGCCAGGGTCAGGGGTGGTTGGCTACATTCCTCAGTGGAACACAACCTTAATGGCTTTAAACAGGAAAGTGTGTCTGATTGAAAGAACAAACAAACAAAAACACCTTTACAATGATGCTTGGGTCAAACATGGTACAGTAGTGCAATAGGGCCCAAAGTCATAATTTCCTTAATTCTGGTGTAAGTACAGGGGCACTGTCTGGCCCCTTCACTTCTGTAACTCTGGTCTTCTAGCCTGTGGACAGTCACTTCCTAATTTCAGCAGGAAAGACAGGGAATCTGCCTCCTTATTTAATCAGATACGCTGAGGTAGGGAAACCAACCATCTAACTTCAGTGAACAAGGCCCTCAAAAAGCAGTAGGCTGTGTTAGGCAGTGATTTGCTCCCTAACTAAAGACCGTGATTCAAGGTGTGGCATCCTTCATGCTGACATCCACTGAGGTGCCTTTAATGTAGCACCTACTAGGAAGGGATGCCACCCTTCCCTATGCATCTTCCTCAACTCTAATCTGCCCAGTGACCAGCTCCTCCAAATGCTATCCCATAATTCAGTGTATGGGATTGGCTAGTCGAGCCTCACCTAGTTCTCTCCTATACTAGAGGGCTGAGATCACAAGTTCCTCTTGTTTGGCAGGGCTGGTCACATTACCAGTGGGAGTGGAAGTCCGGATTTTGTCAGTGGCCAGGCATTCCTGGCTACTCATGCCTGTAGGAGTGATGTCCATAAGCTCTCCAGAAGAACTCAGAGGAAAAGAAGGAGAAACAGATATGCCTGAGGAAGGATCTGTTGAGCCTGCAAATAGCCGGGGGGGTTTTGGGACTAAGTTGGGCTCATACTGTGCTCTTATCAGGATCTCCTGATCACTGACAGACTTGGGCATCTCAGTGAAATCATTGGTGCTGTCTGATACCATCATGCAATAGATGTCCTGGAAGGAGCTGCTTTTGCTGTCCAGGTTAAAGAGGCTGTCTATAAACTCTGCAAACTCCAGCACTTGTGGACTGGGGGCATCACTGAGTCGCCCATTCTGGAGGGTCAGTTCCTCCCGGGGAGTGATGGAAACACGGTCTGTATCACTGCCAGCCCCTTCATCACTACATCGCCGCTGAGGAGTGGTGCCACCACTGTTGTGCAGAGCTTCAGGAGGCTGAGTCTCCTGAGAGTGTTTGGAGAGGCTGTCAGCAGCAAGCAGCTCTGTCCGTGAGCTGAGGGAGGGATTCTCCTCAGGAATTGCTGGGTCAATATAAAAACAGTGAGTCTCATCTTTCTCCATGACTGCATGGAGACTAGGCGAGCCGCGAATGCTACGGAAACCAGAGGAGCGCCTTGAATCAAAGCTGTAGATGGATTCATTATCAGATAAGCTCTCCATGGTAGCAAGAGGAGCACGCCGGTCCTGCAGTTCTACTGATAGGCGCTCCTTGGTGTCTAGAAGCAAGAGCTCCACGGGATCCTTCTGCACTGGAGACAGAAGCTTGGTCTCATAAAACCCTTCCAAACTGATTTCAGAGTGAGCCTTACTCCTGCAAAAGGAGAATACAAACATATGAGACTAGTGCAAGGTGACACCATCAGCTTCTGGAACAAACCACAGAAGAGTGAACTGTAGACACAATTCCTCATTTATGACACCACAATATCCACCAACACCACAGCAGTAACAAAATACCAGCAGGAAGAAATAAGACTGCAAGATGCCTTTGGTAGACGTTTCTAGGAAATCAGAGCCATATCCTTACTTTGTGCTGCTGTTCCTTCTGTCTGCAGCTATGTCTCCAATTCCAATCTGCACAGAAGGTCTACTAGGTAGGGGCTGATTTTGGAAGATTAACTCCGGATTGAGGTCCACCTCTGTAGGACTCACCATCACCTTGGCTGCAGAAAGCAAGGCTGTTTTGCCCTTGTTGTAATTCTCCAACACCTGTGCAGAGTAAATGAGTGCAGAACAGTTTTAACTATCGACATTCACCACAGCTGTGGACTTGTTTCCTCAAATGATGGTTGTCCCTCCCTTCTTTCACCTCCCCATATTCAACAACTGCAAATCACTTTTGAAACACACTGCAGTTTCAAAAGTTGGTCCTGACAAGGCACATAGAGGTCCTGGTGTCTGTTGCTTCAAGGGTAAAAAAAGTCAGAAGTCCCCATCATGGCTGTGTGTGCAAGCCACTGATTTCTCCTAGAGCAAGTGTAATTTGTGGCCTGATTTATAAAAGTGACACGAGAATCCAACTGAATATTAACACAGTATTAACAAAGCGTTGGAAAGGGCAGCTCTCCACCTTAAACTGTTTTAAAGTTCTAGATATGCAATCTACTGCATTATGAGTTACAGACAACATTATCCCTTCTTGTAGTCTCATTTGCCAAACCAAATGATTCACATCAAAGTGTTAAGCATGGCCTTTATGATTCTTCTGTTTCTCCTGGTACCCCAAAACCAGATGCCCAGCATTACCTTGTTAAGACCTTCCATGACTACATATGGGAGGTGTTCATGTAGCATTGCTGGGGAAATGATCACTTCATTAAATGCTTTGTTGTCTCCCCAAATGGCAAAGTAAGTGGGTTCCTCCTGATCACAGCAGCTGGAAAAGAAGTCAAAAGAGGTACAGTCATAAGGAAGGAAGCTAACCATATAGGAAGAAATTACATCCCCAAGAACACATGGTAGTTGGGATGACGACAAAAAATGAATTACCTATGTTGTCACTCAAAGTATGCAATAAAATGACAGAATTTAAAAGACAGCTTATACCCACTGGATTTAAAACTCATTCAGAGCCCAGTCCTGTGCTCGGTGGCATGGCTCCGTGCCGCTGAGCACTGTTGCAAACGTGCCATAAGGCACATTTGCAAGGCTCACCGCCAGACTCCCGCCTGCGCTAACCCAGTGCCGGCTGATGTTGGGCTAGTGAGGGGAAGTCGCCCAGCTTCCGCAGCTTGGCAGTCTCCCGGAGAGGGTGGGGGGAGGCATGCCTGGGGGAAGGATGGGAGGCGGTCCGAGGAGCTCTGCTCCGCAGGATCCAAGGCACTCGTGTAGGGCTGCGTGCCTTTGCAGGGCTGCTTACCTTACTCGGGGGGAAGGGGACAAAAGTCCCCTCCTCCCGAGGTGCCTCCCACAGTAGCCCGGGAGGTGCAGGATCCAGCAACAGCCCTTCTTGGTGCTGCGGAGCTGGGCGCCCCAGGCAGCTCAGGATTGGGCTGCAAGTTATCTCTAACCACTCATCTCTTTCCCATTATAGATTTTACTCACTAAATAGTATATTATGCAGGAATGACTAAGCTAAGGGTAAAAATACAATAGGTTTCATCAGATCTCCTTTCGACGTTATATTCTAGGTGTGACCATTTCCAGTTACAGATGTTTCCAAAAGTACCTGATTCAGCAAACGCACTTGCCCATCCAAAAAAAAATGCTCAGCTGTATTCAAAATCAAGCACCATTTCCCTGAGAGTTTCTCTGACTTGGAATGCAAAGTAAGATCTTGCACACATGTAGTCGGCATTCAACATGTGCCCAAAAGTCAGCTGTTTTGTTGACATATGTACTGAGATTCTTTAATGTTAAAGATGGGCAGCCCAATCCTATGTAACCCCCTGCACTGCAATGCAGCAGCCCCAATGCGGCTTCCACTATATCCTGCAAGGGAGTTTCAGCCCGCTGAAACCTCCTCGGGGTAAAGAGACATTTGTTCCCTTGTCCTGGGGTAAGCTCCAGCAGCTGCCATGGGTCAACTTGGACCTGAAACAGCTCTATAGCTGGCACAAGTCCATGTTGACCCATGAAGAGGGCTCAGGCCCAGGAAAGGGATTAGGATTTAGTGGGCACCACTGCCACTGAACCTGTCCCCTTCTTAGGCCCAATCTACCCTTCAATCTGCGCCCATCACCTCTCCGTTCTGCCAACTTCTTGCCCTGTTTCACCCCTCCCCCCTTCCTTCCTGACTCCTGCACAAATGTATTGGCAGTGGTGGGCCTCCGCTTCCTGTCGTTGCGTGGACCTGCCACTTATGGCAGCAGCCAGGCCACACTCGCTGGTGCTGTCATGTTTGTGATATCCATAAAGTTGTTTACCCCACCAGAACACTTGTAATGGATTGGGCCATTACTCTTGACAAAACTCCCATTGATTACTCTGAATTCCTTGAACAGACAACCAAACAAACAGTCTTTCATTTGTTGGGTATCCTCTTTATTTGGGTAAGTCACTTCTCTTGTTTGGGGGGGGGGAGAGGTTGAATTTCCAGCCCACTCTCCACCATGGTTGATAAGGTGAAGCTAAAATTCTCAGTGGGCAACTCTAATAAGAATATATTTCGCACCATCAGAAGATACACCAGCATTACACGATGGGGGAGAACTCTTTGAAAACAGGCAATGTTTTTCTGGATGCTCACTGAGAAAGCTTAGAAATAGAAATCTGCCCATCACTATTCCCAGCATTACTATTGCCCGGGCCTGGCCCCGACAACTCAGACATTTTTGGGAGCAAGGGGCTCCTCAGGAATAGGGGGTTCCTCGAGAGTAGGGGAGCAACATGAGTATTGATCCAACTCCCAGGCTGGAGGTCTCCCTGGGAGTACGGTGTGAGATCTCAGGAGATTTCAGGCTGATCACATGGCCGAAAAGTGTGGGGCCAGCTGAGCTGGCTGCTGAGTTGATAAGGAACCCAGCATGCAGAGGGAGAAGTTGCTTGTTCTTGGGCCTGGGCTCCTGGCAGACAGCCAGGGAAAGCTACAACAATCCCACTACCCTTAATCAGCCTATCGGTTAGCTTGGAGGGGTGGAATCCGTCCCTCTGTGCAGATCCTGGCCCCAGGAGGGGCAAGGAGAGAAGGGCAAAGACACCCAGGGAAGGCAACAGCAGTACCCCTGGGCGTGGAGTGACCCCTGGGGACCACCTTGCCCTGCAGTTAAGGGGGTGCAAGAGCATACCTGCTTACCTGAATCCAGCCAGCCTGTGAGGCCACAACCCCATCCCCCAGAAGGCCTCCAGACAGCCATGAGCCTCTTCACAGGACACCACAGAACACCAGCAACCCTGCCTGGGCAGAGGTACCTACCTAGGTGAAACCCATGTTGACTTGTGGACTTTGAGCCAGGCCCTTTGTGGTGCAACAAGAGGCCAAATGAATGTGAAGTCACTTACCTGAATAAACCGCCTCTCTCAAGCAAGCAAGTGCTCTCTGTGGTCCATCCTAAGGAGGGGTAAGTCATCTGCACTGCGTCCACTCTACCCATTAGAGCCAGACCACCCAGGGGGAAGGCAGGGTCCCACTATGGATATCACAGTCACCTACCAGCACTGCTCATCAGGATGATTGTGAACCACATGGATGATACGCCCAGGAGGGTAGAGTGGTGTGCTGGCTGACAAGGCAATGGTTAAATCACTGGGATGGGTCCAAAGGCGGCTACTTGTCACTGAATTCACTTCAGGTTCTTCAGGGAGCTCAGACTTGGGTATACATTTTGTTGCACCCACAATTATTCTCCACTGTGTAAGGGAAGATAAAAGAAGGACTTTGAGATAATGCCATTAAGTGCAAAAGAGAAACAACAGAACAAAAGCATGGAACAGATGGGAAAATAAGAAGGAGCAGAAAAAGCAGGAGCAATTTAATTTCAAACTTGTGACATTCACTTCGCATTCATATGTTTTTGGTATTTTTTAAATCAGGGGTGCACAAACCCCGGCCTGGGGGCCATTTGCAACCCTCGGGGACCCCAAAGCCGGCCTGGTCTCCAATGACCCTCTGACCCTCCAGAGACTTTCTGGAGCCCGCGCTGGCCCAATGTGACTACTCTCCAGAGGTCCGACTGACCTCTAGAGTGAGCTGTGGGCTGAGGGCTCCCTCTGCTGCTTGCCGTTTCACGTCTGAAGCAGCAGTCGCAGGAAAGGAAAGGCCAGTCTTGCTTTGCACAAAGACTTTTATAGGTTTTGAGCTACCATCCATTCCTTCATTCATTCAGAACTTCATTCATTCATATAATTTCCGTTTCTAAAATATTCAATTATGTAAAGTTATTCAAATTTTTAAATGTAATTAATTCTTTTTTTTCCCCTAGGCCCCAGCACAGTGTCAGAGAGATGATGTGGCCCTACTGCCAGAAAATTTGGACACCCCTGGTTTAAATGGAAGCACAGAGAGGAACTGTAGTTTAAAATATGCACAATGTCCACTCATTTTATATTTGTGATTCAGAAAAGACATCACACATTTTTTCATTTTCCCCCCTTAAAAATAATCAAATTTGCAGGAGTGGGGGATTTTGGAATCTTATAAGAGAAAAGAGTCTAATTTCAAGTGTAGCTAGTGATGCCTTGAGTCAGGTAGTTTTTGAGTCAATCACCTTTTAATTATAGTACAAATTGGACCAAGGTTTGGGCATGTGTCATTATAAGGAAGAAAAGATTATAGTTGTCCAGTAGGAAGTGATTAACATTCAGTATGGAGGATCTGGAGAGGACATCTGCTTAACAACAAAGTTGAGAGCATGCAGTCTCTACAGAAAACACAATGAGAAACCCAGAATGGCAGAATGTAAGCTTCTTTGGCTCTTGAGGTCTGATATATATTATATCTAGAATACCTAGAATAGCCTCACGAACCTTATAGAATTCTTTGAAAAGGTCAACAGGCATGTGGATGCGGGAGAACCCGTAGACATTATATATCTGGACTTTCAGAAGGTGTTCAACACAGTCCCTCACCAAAGGCTACTGAAAAAACTCCAGTCAGGGAATCAGAGGACAGGTCCTCTCATGGATTGAGAACTGGTTGAAGACCAGGAAACAGAGAGTGGGTGTCAATGGGCAATTTTCACAATGGAGAGAGGTGAAAAGCAGTGTGCCCCAAGGATCTGTCCTGGGACCGGTGCTCTTCAACTTCTACATAAATGACCTGGAGACAGGGTTGAGCAGTGAGGTGGCTAAGTTTTCAGACGACACCAAACTTTTCTGAGTGGTGAAGACCAGAAGTGATTGTGAGGAGCTCCAGAAGGATCTCTCCGGACTGGCAGAATGGGCAGCAAAATGGCAGATGCGCTTCAATGTCAGTAAGTGTAAGGTCATGCACACTGGGGCAAAAAATCAAAACTTTAGATATAGGCTGATGGGTTCTGAGCTGTCTGTGACAGATCAGGAGAGAGATCTTGGGGTGGTGGTGGACAGGTCGATGAAAGTGTCGACTCAATGTGTGGTGGCAGTGAAGAAGGTCAATTCTATGCTTGGGATCATTAGAAAAGGTATTGAGAACAAAACTGCTAATATTATAATACCATTGTACAAATCGATGGTAAGGCCACACCTGGAGTATTGTGTCCAGTTCTGGTCGCCGCATCTCAAAAAAGACATAGTGGAAATGGAAAAGGTGCAAAAGAGAGTGACTAAGATGATTACTGGGCTGGGGCACCTTCCTTATGAGGAAAGGCTACAGCGTTTGGGCCTCTTCAGCCTCAAAACGAAGCGTCTGAGGGGGGGACGATTGAGACATACAAAATTATGCAGGGGATGGACAGAGTGGATAGAGAGATGCTCTTTACACTCTCACATAACACCAGAACCAGGGGACATCTGCTAAAATTGAGTGTTGAAAGAGTTAGAACAGACAAAAGAAAATATTTCTTTACTCAGCGTGTGGTTGGTCTGTGGAACTCCTTGCCACAGGATATGGTGATGGCGTCTGGCCTGGACGCCTTTAAAAGGGGATTGGACAAGTTTCTGGAGGAAAATTCCATTATAGGTTACAAGCCATGATGTGTATGTGCAACCTCTTGATTTTAGAAATGGGCTATGTCAGAGTGCCAGATGCAAGGGACGGCAGCAGAATGAGGTCTCTTGTTATCTGGTGTGCTCCCTGGGGCATTTGGTGGGCCGCTGTGAGATACAGGAAGCTGGACTAGACTGGCCTATGGCCTGATCCAGTGGGGCTGTTCTTATGTCATCATCATTCCCTGTATTTTCCCAAATCCCTACTCTTGAGCCAATAGGGTTGTAGCCAAAAAGGGACTACCACAAAGCAGAGATAAGTTTTGGATACGTGCCCTCCTATTTGGCAAAGACGCACTATAAGTGTTGCTCCTCTTATATTTGGCAGGGAGAGAATAATGGCCCAATCCTATATTGCAGCGGTTCTCAAACTTTTAGCGCTGGGACCCACTTTTTACACGTAGAATGAGAATCTGTCCGAACCCACCGGAAGTAATGTCATGACCAGAAATGACGTCTGGAAAATTTTTTAACAAATTTTTAAAATTTTTAACAATCCTAGGAAATTTTTTAACAATCCTAGGCTGCAATCCTACCCACACTTCCCCGGGAGTAAGTCCCATTGACTATCATTGTTAAAAGCATATACAGAGTAGCCTGTTCAAAGTACAGATCTGTAACATTTCCCCAAATGCAGTCACAAACCGTGGTAGCATCAAGTCTAATATACTAAAAATTAAAATATTGAAATGAATGGGGACGCACCTGAAATTGGCTCACAATCCACTTAGTGGGTCCCAACAAACAGTTTGAGAAACACTGCACCATAATACGAGGGTCGCCCAGAAAGTAATGCACCACATTTTTTTTTCTCAGCCTACAGTAATGGTACGAATGCGAAACTTTAGATATACATTATTTGAATTTTCAGGAGTGTGCACACAAATTTTTGGTTTCTTAGACAGATAGCGTAGCTGCAGCAGTGTTTCGAAATGGCATCTGTAAGTGATGTACGTTACAAGCAGCGTGTCGTCATTGAATTTCTCACTGCGGAGAAAGAAACTGTTGGGAACATTCACAAACGTTTGTGTACAGTTTATGGAGAATCTGCAGTCGACAGAAGTACGGTAAGTCGCTGGGCAAAGAGGGTGAGGCCATTAGAAGGCGGTTCGGCAGAGCTCCAAGATTTGCAGCATTCGGGGCGGCCATCCACGGCTGTCACACCTGACAAGATGCAGCTTGCTGATGTGCTCATTTGCGAGGACCGACGCATAACGACTAGGCAGTTAGCGCTGAAGCTGTCAATCAGCAAAGGAAGTGTGGATGCAATCATCCGTGCTCTTGATTACTCAAAAGTGTGTGCATGATGGGTTCCGCGCTGTCTTACGGTGGACCACAAATCTCTCAGAAAAAACATTTCTTCTGAGTTGCTGAAACGTTTTGAAGATGAGGGGGAAGCATTCTTGTCCAGGATTGTGACAGGTGATGAAACCTGGGTTCACCATTTTGAGCCCGAAACAAAACGACAGTCGATGGAATGGCGTCATCCTCAATCTCCACAGAAGAAAAAATTCAAAGCAACTGCTTCCGCCGATAAGGTCATGATCACTGTGTTTTGGGACTGTGAGGGCATCATACTCATTGATGTGATGCCAAGAGGCAGCACCATTAATTCTGAAGCTTATGTGAAGACATTAACCAAACTCAAGAAGCGCTTCCAGCGACTTCGGCCCCATAACAACCCAGGTGAATGTTTGATTCAACATGATAACGCTCGGCCTCACACAAGTTTGAGGACTTCGGAACACATCACTAAACAGGGTTGGACTGTGTTACCCCATCCACCCTACAGCCCTGACCTAGCTCCCTCAGACTTCCACTTGTTTGGGCCATTAAAGGATGCCATTCGCGGAAGACATTTTGAGGATGACGAAGAGGTGATTCGCACAGTGCAGAAATGGCTTTGTGACCAGAACATGGAGTGGTACCGACAGGGCATACATGCCCTTGTGTCTCGCTGGAGGAAGGCCATAGATTACGTGGAAAAATAGGGAGTGTAGAAGAAACATCATTCTTTCTTGTGTGTAAGTTTCATTGTGTTCAATAAATAATTGTTGAAGAAAAAAAATGTGGTGCATTACTTTCTGGGCGACCCTCGTATATTGTGATCTGCCACTGTAAATCCCAGGATGCCGATATGAAAGCTGTGCCACTGTTGTGTTCTTTGGGGCTGCCAGCACAAAAGGCTGGAGGCTCTGTCACCCTGACAGAGCAGGTAGGTTGGTGGTAAGTGCGGTTCGGGGTGGAGAGTGGGCAGACGGGGTGGTTTGGGGGAGGATCTCAGCAGCAGCAATGCACAATAAGATCTTACCCCCCCTTCCTTGCCCCGAACAATACCCGAGTCTCCTCTGACTTACACCAGCAAAATAGCTGGTGTACAAGAAGGCCCATTTGAGGCCAGGCAGCCTGATGGGAGGTAGTTAAGAAAAAGGTTTACTTACCTCTCTTGTGCCTTCTGGTCCTGCCCCCCCTCCCCCAACAGCATGCAGCAAGCAGTCCGGCAGCAGTACTGCATGCTATGGGTCGGCAGGGGATAGCATTGAACTTTAACTATTGCTATTCGCCCCAGCACAGTGTCTTCTCTAGTGGTTGTTTATTGGTGTTTCTTCTGTATCTTTTTATATTGTGAGCTCATTGGGACAGTGAACTATATATTTGATTTTCTCAGTAAACTGCTTTGTGAACTTTTTGTTGAAAGGCGGTACATAATATTAAACAAAAACAGTAGTAATACTGACCTACAGAATTTCATAATTTCAGAAATTATGACCTTTCAAAAAACCAAAACCTCAAAGAGGCAAAAAAATTCCAAAATGTATTGTTTCATAGGGAGTAAGAAGATTAAAAGGACATAGTCAAGATTTTTAGAGAGGTGTTACGCTCTTCTTGCTGGAGGAGAGGCAGGGACGGGGAAGAACTTTCCGGTACCATTTCAGTTTCAAGTATACATTCGACCAGCATTTTAAGGGAAGGGTGGATTGGGGAGACAGACTGAGAACACAGATTTGAATGGAGCTATGATGATTTGAAACAGAAGAAAAGAGAGAGAGGTTGAGAGTAAAGTAAGGCTGCCCATTCAAATCTCCAACCTAGCCCCTGCAATTTAACCCTGTGAGCCAGTGGAACTTACCCACAGGATGTGCATACTGCAACATTTCATTGTGAGTCTGCTCTTGTCAGTTTCTGCTAGCAAACTCAGAAAAAACTGGGCCACTCCAAACTAAGGTAGTAGTTTCTACATACTCTGAGACTGCCTGGGTGTGCAAGTACATTTGTACATTAAAAGAAAAAGAAGGTCTCTCTCCCCCAGCAAAAAGACAATTGTATGTGGACTGAGTGTCTCAGTGATCCCCAAGGACCACAAGACTTTGATATGGCAGTTGGAAATAAACCAAGAACAAAACATGGAGCAGGGGGAAGGAGAGGGAACTGACCTGCTTGAGTAAACTGGTGGCGGTGGAGAATAGTTTTGCACATCACATGTGCATATGAGAACCAGGGTGGTATAGTGGTTTGGGAGGTAGACCTGGAAGATCCAGGTTCAAATCCCCCCTCAGCCATGAAGCTTCCTGGGTGACCTTGGGCTAGTCACTTTCTCTCAGCCTCACCTACCTCACAGGGTTGTTGTGAGGACAAAAGGAGGGGAGCAGCTGTGTAGACCGCCCTGAGCTCTTTGGAGGAAGGGCGGTATAAAAATGTGAAAAATAAATAAATGTGAAATTTTACTGCCGTCATAATAGTACCTTGTTCTTTTAAGTTCATTTTCTTCCCAAAGTCCTGTATTTAATTCATACTTCCATTGAGTCAGACTTTTGCCAGAGCAATTGCACTGCCCAGAGAAAAATAGTTCTAGAGTTTGTATATCTATCTCTTTCCTAGCCTATGTTAAACCTTTTTTAAGCACAGTGTGATAGCCCTCAGAAGACTTCTTGACACACTGATGGCATATTAGTGCAATTGCACAAGGATCAATTGAGATAATATGTGAAACAGCTGAAAAACAGGTTCAGCTAAGTTTTGAACAACTTGAAACCAGGAGTAGTGGCCAAAAGGGAGAAGACAAAGCAAAAGGCTAGACAAGGGAGAACACCAGAACACAACTTACTGTGACAAAATGTCACAACTAACTGTGATGTTAATGTGAGATGACTCACTAAATGATCAAATACACCATCTGTATTTCAGCAATTCTGGGAATGTATATAATAGAAATAATTTCATTTCAGCTAGATTTGAAGTCTTCTTACCTTTGGTTTATTACTTCTCTGGAGAACATCAAGAAGCTGCCGACGAAATCCCTCCAGCTGTGAGAGGCCAATCCTGAGTGACAAAGAATATCAGATGCAATGATGCAGGTATAACTATTATGAGAATCATAAAACAGGAAACCAAAGAGAAGTGGGATGAGAGAAAATTTATTCGACGGTACATTATAAGGAAAGTACAGTGGTGCCTCACAAGACGAAATTAATTCGTTCCGCGAGTCGTTTCGTATTGCGAAAATTTCATCTTGCGAAGCGCAGTTTCCCATAGGAATGCATTGAAATTTAATTAACGCATTCCTATGGGCAAAAAAAGTCAGAACAAAGTCAAATTTGGTTTACAAAGTGTTTATTAAGTGCTCTTTAAAGGCATACTGTATTTTTCGCTCCATGTAAAGTGAACAGCAGTCAACAGTGGCATTAAGAACCATTATCACTGTCATTAACAAATGGAGAGACTTAAAGGTTTGAGTACTCTAGTTTTCTGGAAACCCCAAGAACTCACCATCGCCAGATTCAGAATTTATGAAGCTCATTTGCTCACAATCACTGACATCACTTTCTTCGCTGTCTTCCTCCCCCTTCCTTAGGGTGAATATGAGCATAAACTGGCATGAAGATCCTCCCCCTTCCTTAGGGTGAATGTGAGCATAAACTGGCATGAAGATCCCCCCTTCCTTAGGGTGAATGTGAGCATAAACTGGCATGAAAATCCTCCCCCTTCCTTAGGGTGAATGTGAGCACAAACAGGCATGAAGATCCTCCCCCTTCCTTAGGGTGAATGTGAGCATAAACTGTAATGAAGATCCCCCCCTTCCTTAGGGTGAATGTGAGCAAAAACTGGCATGAAGCACAAAAAAAAAATTCATCTTGTGAAGCACGGTAATTAAAATTCGTCTTGCGAGTCACCAAAAAATCGCAAAATGCTTTCGTCTTGCGAGTTTTTCGTTGTGCAAGGCATTCATCTTGTGAGGCACCACTGTACATACAAATGTGAAAGATGCTGTACTAAAAACAGTCTGTTAGAAAGATATGAGCAGGTGTGCTACATGTTGCTTACCTGTAAGTAAGGTCTTTTAGTGGTCATCTTTATGAACATTGTGGAAATCTGCGCATGCACCGAAATAAATTTGTTTCCCCTTGAGGAGGCGCAAACATGCTTTATGGCCTCCTAGGCCAAGGGACTTGGGCCAGCATAGGGCACAGTTTGGATTGCGCCCTTAGTTTTAGAATGGTATTTTGCCTTCTTTTTAGGGAGAGCCACAGTACCAGTGGGACTTAGGGAGTTTGTGGCACCCCTTGTGAGCATCATCTCAATCCCAGCAATTATTTGAAGAGTTTGTGCACTGTCTGACCCTAGCTACACTGTCTTCACCCTAGCTACAGGAGGGGAAAAGGAGTACAAGGAGACAAGGTAGGAAAACTTGAAAACTACTTTAAAAATGGCTTGCAGGCTTGCAGTGGATCACCTCCCTTCAGTAAGATAGGGTTGGATTGAGGCAACTGTCATCCCTCGCACTGAGGAGACTAATGGTTCCAATGGACCCTACCTCCAGGTGATGCGAGTGGGGGGGGGGAGCTTCCCGTACTGTAAGGAATGCCCCTTCCTCTGCAAGGGAAACATGGCAGGGCTAAATGACCTACTACTAACTAAAAAAAAAAAGTTTTACTTTTTGGGAAAACTAACAATCGCCAATACAAAGATAGAGAATAAAGTTGAAAACTGAGGTTAAAGCTGCTAGAATTCTGTGAGGGAGGAAAGATAAAGAGAAGCATTCCTCATTAAGCTGCCTCAGTGGTAGCTGAAAAGTAACTTGAGGCACACATCCTTGTCCAGTTGAGCAGGGGCAAAATGCTCGACCAAGTTGGAAACTTTAAAGGTTTGCTTTGTGTATGCACAAAATTCCACTACATTTGATTGCACAGAAACCAATCAGAAAAAACAAATGTGACAGTTCACAGTTAAACCGATATACTAGCCAAAGTAATAAAGTGATTCAGATTCTGAATCCCTCATCATAGTAAAACAAATGAATCAAAGGAGAATACAGATGTGTGAAGTGCCACTAACCAGGTCATCAGAGTTATACCACAGACACACAACTGAGACTGTTTTCATATAAAATAATATCTCGGCATTTTTAATCCAAAAAAAATTAAAATTGCACTACAGAAATACATAGGTCAGTGGTTCTCAAACTTTTTAGCCACTTTTTAGAAAGACGATCTGATAGGACACACTGGATATGAAGTCATTAACCTGAAAGTGATGTCATAGCCAGAAGTGACATAATCAAGCAGGAATTTTTTAGCATTCCTAGGCTGCAATCCTATCCACACTCACCCAGCAGTAAACCCCATTCACTATCATTGTTAAAAGCATATCCATTGTAGCCTGTTAAAAGTACAGATCTCCCCAGTTACATACCATGTTGGCACCAAGTCTAATATACTAAAACAAAATATTGAAATAAATGGGAACCCACCTGAAATTGGCTCTTGACCCACCTAATGGGTCCCAACCCACAGTTTGAGAAACAGTGACGTAGGTAATATGTGTGGATTTCTCCACCTCCACACAGAGACTGAAGCATACAGATATGACTGATTAGCCACAAGTCGATGGGATCCTGCTTGGACAAAATCTCCACTACACTAGTTTTTCACAAGGATAGTAAAGATTTAGGAGTCAACCATTCATGAACTTTATGCTAAGAGGATCCTACACATTTGTGTTGCTTGGAGTCTTTCAATTGTAATCTGCAATGATACATTCACATACCAATTTCCCAATCAACCACTTGAGATTAATTTGAAGTACTAGAACTTCTATGGATTAAAAATACAGTGGTTTACAACAACGATCTTGAGAGGCCAAAGAAATTATAAAACGGGTGAAATGTTAAAAGTAGCCAAGAAATAAAAATAGCCAAGAAAATTGTACGCAAGCCTGAGACAGTGTGAGATGAAACAGCACATAAGTAAGCAACAAATGACACAGTGTGCATAAATCAATACACAGTACGCAAGTGTAAGATGACACTGCTCACATAATACAAAGATGCTAGACAGGTGTGAGGTGACAACACTCATAGCTCAAGATACAGTGCACAGATGGGAGATGACACAGAAGGCATAGCCAGGAGACAGTTCACAGATGTAAGATGACTCAGGAGAGGTGACCTGGGAGAAAGTACAAATGTGTAAATGACAACACAGATAACCGAGATGGTACAGATATGTCAGATACCACAATAAACATAATTGTGGAATCAGAATATTCACCTTTTTCAGTCATACAGGCAACTAAGAGATAAGGAAGGGATATGCCAATATACAGGTATGTGATACATCAATGTATGGGTCCAAGTAAAAGATACAGCAAAACAGGTAACTAGGAAGAGAGGGACAAGCAAGAAGCACATGAGGATTGGTAAGTGGGACAATGAGACAGATGTGAACTGGGAACTTTCAGACAACAGACTGATAGCTTTGGTATAAAATGAGGAAACACTGAAATTAGTTACAGATTTCTTGACTTGCCTGGGGACTAGATCCTTGCCCAGCACAACAGCAGTCACAAACTCTTTGGAGTATTCCATAGCATCCTCACTAGAAGAGAAAGAGAAAAGAAGAAGCTGGTGGGCTTTCACGAGGAGAAAGGTACAATTCATGTTCTGCCCACCCCTTAAGACCATGTGTAGAGAGGCTCTGTATTCATACCTGCACTTATTGAAGTCTGACTAGTAAGCTAATGGGACAGGAATTTTTCCTAAGCTCTAGAATGCTCTCCTCTAGGAGGCTCATGTTTATTATTTATTTAAATAAGTTATTCATGTGGGTTTGTCCCTCCTGGCTTTTAAGATGAATTGTTCTAATTATGCTTTGTCAGTCTTTGTGACCAGGAGAGAGTGGTTTCATTCCACTTCTGCTGTATCAAATGTTTTAGTAACTAACTTTAGCAAATCACTTTAGTAAGTAAAAGCCCCTCCGTCCCCAGTGGCGGCACGATTGTTCCAATGGTGTGGTTGCAATTCCCCAGACCCCATCAAGACTTTCCTCCGATCTCAAACTCCCTGTGACTTTGAGAAACAATGGAACAGATGTTAAAGTTCTACATCTACATCTAAAGATGGCTTTAAAGAACAGACACTGTGCCAGTCTTCAATGTCTGGAAATTGGATATTTCTGATTCAGAGAATACATTGAACATTTATTTATTTACTGCCTTTATGCATAAATACCTTCAAAGCAGCTCACCTTATCTTAAAAAAACACATTATAAAAGTAATAATATAATAATACAATAAAATTAAAAAAACAATATAATAAAATCAAAACATACAATCATAAACACTGGAGATAGATCCCATAAATTTCTATACCTGACAGAGAAATCAATACTTCCTGTTCTAACTACACAAGTTTATATCTGTGCTCCTGGAAGCCATTTCCGGATCAGAAGCCATTTAAAGGGACTGTTTTTTAAAAGTGACTCAGTGTGGATGGCTGTGGCCATCCCTGTTGAGTCAAATCCGCTGATCCAAAATACACAGATGAAAATGATGGACCTGTACCTACCTCAAAAGCCCACCTGGGGGAGAGTAGGCATAGCACTTCAGAGTTGGGTACTGCGGGCGAAGCAGAAAGGACAGAATAGCAGCTGTGCCTGCCCCAAGAGAGTGGCCAACAACAATTAGACCATAGTGTTTTGTTCCTCTGCCCTGAAAAACAAAAACCAATTAGGTTTTGCAGGATCTGGCAATTGTTCTTCAATTAGCTAATACAAACAGGCAATGTCTTTGCTACGCACACTCCATCCACACTAATCTATTGTCACCTTCTATGTATTCTGGCACCCCAAGATATCCAAAAACTACAGCCAATATCTTGTAGAAATGTGGTTTTTATTGGCCTGATCCTCTGTTTGTATCTTTCAAGACAGGGTCCTCACTGATGATGATGATGATACAGGTATTTATATACTGCCTTTCTTGGTCGTCAGATTTCTCCTCAGACTTTATTCAAGGCGGTTTACAAAGGCAGGCTGTTCTAAATCCCCGTAGAGATTTTTACAATTGAAAGGTTCTATCTTCCAAGAACCACAACATTTCTGATTGATCTTTCTGATCTGGTATCACATTCTGGCCTCCAGTTTCCTCCCATGCAAGCTGACAAGCAGCTCCTTCATCTCTCACATGGAGGGCAGCCAAGACGCTTCTTCACTCACACCGAAGAGCAGGTGGAATAACTTGGCTCAGCTTGTCAGCTGCTTCAAGGTCTCACCATTCACGGTGACGGTGGCCTCGAACTAGCGACCTGCAGATGTTATCTTCAGGCAAACGGAGGCTGTACTCTCCGTTTGATAGACCAGACCTCCTGCCCATAAGAAGAGCCTTGCTGAATCTGACCAAGGCCCATCTAGTTCAGTTTCTTGTATCTCACAGTGACCCATCAAATGCTTCAGGGAGCAAACAAGACAAGCAGATATCTGTATCCTGTTCCCATTCACTTGCAACTGGCATTCAGATATGGGCCACCTCTAAAACTCAGAGGATACATACAGTCATTGTGACCTGTAACTTGTGATGGACTTTTCTTTCATAAATCTGTCCAATCTAGGCAAGGTGCCATCACCACATCCTGTGGCATTCTGTTTGTTCCCTATTGTCAGACTAAGCCAGCTCTATAGCTGAGTGGGGGCCCAAACCTATCCAACTTTCCAGTACTGGTGCAGCTGCAATGCAGCCTGGAGGTAAAGGAACAAATGTTCCCTTACCTTGAGGAGGCCTCTGTGACTGCCACCCCAACCAAAGAATGCAGCGCACGCCCCAGTGGCACTGCTGCACCGGCCCTGGAAAATTGGATGATAAATTTTCTGGAAATTTGGAAATTTGAAACTGGAAAATTGGATAGGATTGATGTCGCAAACTTAGGAAGGTTTGGGGTGCTCAGAGTTCTTGGTTCTCGAACCCTAAAGCCCTCAAGGCCCCCCTGTCCAGTAGTACTGCCACCACCCTGTATGTGCCAGTGCCTCAGTCCAGGGACACTGAGACCCTCTAGGCTTAACTCTATCCCTTGCAGGCACTGAGCTCTTTCTCCAATTAAAGCTTCAGTCCTCAAGTTACTAGACCTCAATGAGTACTTGGTAGCTTGCTGAACGGCTAGGCAGGATTCTGAACCTTTGTCCCCAAAAGACAATGAAACAACTTGGTAATAGAGATTTTAGTTTATTAAGTACATAAGGTTACATAAGGCAGCAAATGCTAGAGGCATAAACATCTAGGAAACACATCAGCAATAAAATAATAAAGCTAGCTGGCGATCTCTATTAATCCCTAACTCTCACCTAGGTCAGTTACTCTTGTAGATATTTTAGCTCCAGGCTACCTGTGAGGCCAGATGCCCATGGTGGACAATGGAGCTCCAGTGTGCAGGATCTTGCACCCAAAAACTCTGCCCAAGAAGGAATGGACACACCCCTTGGGGCACTCATTATTATACTTCTTATGCTAATAGTACTGAGGTGACTTCATACTTATTTAGACTGTCCAATCAGAAACTTGAGGACAGAACCTTCTCAGAGTGGGGCTGGCTGCATTCCATTCAGCTTGATCAGCTGTCCCTCAGTCTACTGAGGTGTTAAACATTCCAATGGGTTGTAATTCTTGTTGTTTGTTTACTCACATTCCTGCAGCTAGGAACTGTTAGCCACTTCTCCGTTACTGACTTAGTTTGGTTCAGGTTTCACATGCTAACCTAGGCCTAAACTGTACATATTCATGATAATTGGGCCCTAAGCAGGCAGTGAGGGCCAAACTGAGGGGTACCGGATTCGGTATGCAAGTTTGCTGCTGAGATCCATCCCCTCCTGCCAGGTCCCCTCCTCCTGCCTCCTGAACTGTCCAGTAACTCTACTGCTCTCCCATGACATGCCCCCTCCCCACACCAACATACTGGCACCAGCCTGGTCTGGTAGTTGTGGCAATGCTCCTCTGATGCTGTCCACTTTCCAGTGGCAGCTCAGAATGGTTTGCCAGTAGTGCATTGCATGCAGCATTGCAAAACCACTTATGACTGCGAGACTCTGTCCCACTGTAATAAAGCAGCCCATAGGACTTGGTTGTGAGTGCAGTTCTAGTAATTCAGACAGAACTTTCCAAATTAACCAGGGAAACATTGATGCAAATAAGAACCTGACTTCTTGACCACATTGTGCAAAAGTAAAAACTCACCAAATCACGCCCAAAGGCCTGAGAAAGCACCATCTCCTGCTCCAGTTTCTTTTTGATGTACTCAGCAGACAACACCATCCCCTAAGAGAAGATAGCAAGAATAAGGGGAAAAGGTACTTTGGCAGAGTAGTGCAGTCAACATAAGCACATACAGCATAACTGAAGTGACCAAGAACCCTTCAATATTTCATTCCACAATAAAGACTTACAAGTTCATTACTAAAAAATTTAAATGGGAGTTAATCAATTTGATTTATGTGGGATTTCTTATAATGCAATGTGTTTAGAAACATAGAGATTAAGTCTATTATTCCAGGACCTATCTACCAATATGTCACCAAATTGTAAGAAGAAATGACAGTGTCCTGAAATCTGAATGTATTTGTTTAATGGTGAGCTTACAATTCGGACTGCAAGTTATACAGTACTTAGCAATTCCACAGGTTAAAGTGTAATGATGAAAATAGCTTCAGTCAGGTTACATGCACAGTATGTGATGACTGATGAGCTTTTTGCAGACTAAAGAGGAAAGGTGGAAATGCTCATAACCTTATATTGGAATATAGTTACCAAATGGAATCAATCATCAAGACACAGGAAGGCACTGGCTGACATATTGATACCAAATGCTAAAATGGAGGAAACATCCTACAGGACATTTGAAGGAGCAGTGGCGGTCTGAGCCACTGTGATGCCTAGGAGCACATCTTCAGAGGTGCCACCCCAAACCTGATGCATCCCCTCTGGAGGTGTTCTGAGGGTTGGAGAGGCCACACGCAGCCTTCCCAGTTCTTCTAAGGCCTCCTGAGTGTCTTCAAACATCTCTTCTGGTTTATAGCTGAAAACCGGAGGTGATGTTTGAAGACACTCTGGAGGCCTTAGAAGACCACATGTGGCCTCTCCAGCCCTCAGAACACCTTGGGGGTGGGGGAGGCAGTGGGTGTAGGCAGCATGGGGTTGCACAGCGCGAACTCAAAGAGATCAGGTGGGGAAGTGCCACCCCTACCCCCCAATGCCACATGGGAACATGGGTTCCCAGACCACTACCACCCTGGTACACCATTGTGAATGAGTGCATTCAGCAGATGTGTATTTACAAAAGTGAGCTGACATTCTAACTACCAGAGATATTCTACTCGCCTAGGTGAGAAATTAATACCAATAAATCTAGCACAGATTGTCTCCCTGTCTTATATGCGGGTCACTCAGAGGTTAGGGCAGTTCAGGTATGTTCTGGCAGCCAGGAGAAGCCTGGAAGAGGTTAATGGGGCTTACTCCTGGGTAAGTGTGGATATGATTGCAGCCTTTGGGCTGTTTGGGAAATTTTTTTTTAAACAGATGGGAAAGTACTTGGCAGGTTGTTCTTTATTTTAAATAAATTTTTAAACTTAAACTTATGGCAAACTTTTAATTTATGTACTTAAATAATTAATTGATTTGATTTTGTTGTATGGCCCTAGGGGGTGGTAAAAATTTTCCTTGATGATGTCACTTCTGGTCATGAGATCACTTCCAGGTTAATGACATCAATTCCAGTGGGTTCTGACAGATTGTCATTCTAAAAAGTGGGTCCCAGTGTTAAAAAGTTTGAGAACCATTGTTCTATAGTAATTCATATGACCACAATCAAAAATATAATACATCTTAAAAAAATGTTTGGACAACATTTGACATTCCAAAAGGTAACAAACCAATTTCCTTTTTCTAATTAAAGAAAATTATTTTCTCCCACCTTTAAATCTAATTGTGTGTGTTGTTTTCACCATAAAGAGAGCATTCCATGCTGGTACATCCAGTCTTCCTCTAATATTCAGTGGCTGTCCTTTCACCTACTGGCTATTTTAAAGGTAGCTATTATCAACAGGTTTATTTCACTGTTCCCACTGGAAGTATCTTTTATGTAATCCAACACAACTGTTAACGCCTTCAATCCAGTGATTCTCAGATTTTGAGGGAGATTTACTACCTAAGTAAGTCTTTGCAGGAGAGGGCCGAGAGCAGCTAAGGGTGGTGCTTTTACTCATAGATTGCCAGCACAAGGTCCAGGAGATGCAGGGAGTCCCACACAGCCCTCTGCAGGGCTCCACGATGCTCAGAACATTCAAATGGAGCCATTGAAAAGCACCTCCTGGAAAACAGAAGTGCTTTTCAATTGCTCTGGTTGAACATTCCAAGCATCAGGGAGCCCTGCAGTGGACTGTGTGGGACTCCCCGCAGCTCTTGTACCTCATTCTGGCCATCTGTGTGTAAGAGCACCCCCTTCACCACCCTTAGTGACGTGATCCTAGAGATTGCGTCGCTGCCTCCCCCCTTCCGCCACCCCTGAAGGGATGGGGGAAGTTTTACACAAGCTGGTGGGTTGCGACCCACCAGTTTGAGAACAACTGCTTTCAGTGGTTCCCAAATGTTTTAGCATCGGGATCCACCTAAAAAAAAGTTTCACTTTACCAGCCTCTCAAGCCTCTGTGGCTATAATGGTAATTGGGCAGCAGTGCTCCCTGCAAACAGCAGGTTGTTTAACCCTAGATGCACATAACCTAGTCAGTTTTGCGACCTACCAAAAATTGGGTTGTGACCCATTGGTTGGCCATGGACCCACAGTTTGGGAACTGCTGTAATAGTGAACATTCTGCTCCATCAGAAACATATTTCCTAGTGCAGCAGCTTATAGGTACATTGGCTTTTCCCCCATTTCCATTAGAATCTAGTTTTCCATTAGATCAGGGGTCTCCTTTCAGTACAAAGGTTATATTGCATACTTTACACATGTTTGAGGACTGAAAAAACTCCCATCTCACATAAAATAAATAAATAAATAATAAAATTCAAATGAATGCTTAAGTTTTACTTGGATCTTGTAAATAGCATACAATATGATTTTATAAATACCAACCTTTCCACCTCACCCCATACATACTGCCACCTTCCTGAGTGGACACATCAGGAGGTTGCTGGTATTTTGCTACCCAATGAGGTTTGTTAACTTTTTTGTTACATGGGAAATGAATAAAACAACAATGTCAGGACATCTGCCCACAGCTTGATTTTTTTTGCCATATAAGCTGCAGCTTCACCACCCTCTCTCTCCCTCGCTTTTGCTGCCTCCCGGTCGATGCGCGAGGCTCAAAGCTGACCTGCCAAAGTCTACTCAAAGGCTTTGAGTCAAAGGCATAGGAGAATTTCTCTTCACTGAACAAAGTGCGTGATCATTGACTACTCTTCCTCCTCTGCTGCTGCTGGGGCTGGGCTTTCTTCTCTGGGGACTAAGTGAGGTGTAGCACTTTCTTAGAATGAGGGTGAGCACCAGCCAGACTCTGGCTGGGAGAACCTGCTGGGAGAATAGGTGGATGAGCATGGTGGTGGGGAAGCGTTGAATGTTTCAGCCTGCAGAAACCTACTGATGCGCTGAGTAACTGCAGAGCCTTGGGCCAGGATGATGCTTAAGGGAATTCCACAGGTGTAGAGTCTTCTGGGGCGATCTTCTATGGAAGCATCTCCTAGGCACAAGGCTTTGCAGTTACCCAGTGCATCAGCAGGTTAATGTGGGATGGAATGTTAAGGCTTCCCCGACACCATGCCGTGGACCAGGTAAAAATTTCTGGCAGGCCAGGTGTGGCCCTTGAGTCACAGTTGGAAGACCCCTGCATTAGATGGTCAGAGGAACTGTGTTTCACAGCCCAACAGTCATATGTGCTTATCAGGTACTAGTTCCTTACTTGCCAGTTCTTTTATCTGACTAGCAATGTTAACAATCGTGACTTCAGGAACTTTTCTAGCTTTTAAGTAGTAACAGGTTGCAATTATGTTCAATCATGTTGTGCCTCTCATGCAAAGATCAAGAATCATTTTAATCATTACCTTTCCGGATGAAATTCACCTTTCAAGGTGAATAGAGAGAGGGGGGGGATGACAAATTATAGTTTAATTGAAATTACAAGAGTGTTCTGAATACCTTGTGTCCAAGCCAGGTTCCATGGTGACCCTCTACTGGGAGTCGCTCAGCATCTCCAGTAAGATCAGTCAGAGCATCCTGGAGGGTAGAGAGAAGGGGGATCAGGGCTAAACTACAAAATTACATGAGTCATTGTTACAACTGTCAGTGATGTTGCAGATTCCTAGGAACAGAGCATGAAATGGCAGATGCTCAAAGGTGAGTGAACATAGCAGGACTCCAGGATACCTTTGGAGACAAAGTTCCTCGGATACTGATGACCACTTTCTTCTTCTCATGATCTACAGCCACATAGAAGGGAGTTTCATAGACCTGAAATAAATGCAGTATCATGATACAATAGTCTTGCCTAAAGTGAAGTATTTTTTTCACTCCCAATATGAAAGCGAAACAGCCAGCTCACAGATGGACACTCAGAGGAGAACACTCTCCACCCAGCTCCACCCTGCACAAGGATCTAATTGAAAGGATTTACTTGTAAAACTACTGGTGGTCAAGGGTGCAGTTAAGTGAGCTTGGGGTAGAGTGCAGTTGCCAAGTCCTTCTATGCCAGGAATGTAGGTGCTCAGGAGCGGCCTTTAAAACTCGTTTCCAAAGGACCTGAGCTGAGAATATTAGGTTCAGCAAAGCAAACTGAGAAATTTGCCTAGAGGCACAAGGACCAGTCTACTGTGCTCCCAGATGCAGATGGATGATAAACAAGGCAGCAGGTACAGATGGGTGGACAGGCAGGAGAGGTAAAAGATAGATGGATAGAAGGAGGGGAGAAGACTGATTATCATGCCCCCTAGGAAATGAAGTGGGCATTTATTTACTTCATTTAATTGGAAGAGGGGCCCTGGAAGGCACAGGTAGTAGAAATGGAATTTCTTTCTAGCACGCATGGGATTGCATCTTATGTCTGTTTTATTTATATGGAATATTTTTTAATCCCACATTTAAATGTTTATACATTTGTTTTAATGATTGCAATCCACTCCAACAGTACAATCCTATGCGCAGGAGGTTGCACCTTCAGTGGGCAGCATGCATGGGATTGGAGATTTAGAAACTTTGTTTCTAATGAAGAAATTTAAAGTTGATTCTTTTATTGTACACTAGGTGGCTATGAGGGCTGACATGATGAGCTCCTGCAATTCAACATTTACCACTACACCATGGCTGGTAATTACTTCAGACTCACTGGAAGATCTTAAAAAGGTTTCTACAGTTCTATTACCTTTGTGTAGTGTTCTGAACTACCTCAGAAATATTTCCCAGTAAGAATGAGCTCTCCTACAACTCTTACCGCATCATGACAGGAGGTGTACACAATGTCGACAGAAGTCATATTTTCATCAAGGAAGTGGCGACGGATGGCAATAGCATTGCAACCACAGCAGTTATCTTCCTCAATAGTGACACCAGGAGCATAGCGGGGCCGAGAAGGACAGAGGCAGCAGCATCTTTAAAGAAAAGGTATAAGTAATTACCATGATAAAACAAAGAAATATTAAAGAATGAGAATATAATCATTATGGACCATCCCCCCCTTCCAGGACCACACAATACTTCTAGAGAGGCACATGGAAAAATAGAACACCAGGGGACCAAATAGCATTTCTAATGGGGTGTGATGTCTACAGATGTGGCGGCCCCCCAGGTGGGACAAAGGGGCATCTAGCAAGGATTGCTGGGACAAAGAGGCTGTCCTGGGTGGGTGAGGAGCACGTTGACACCCATGGACAGACTCACAGGATGCTGATCTAGTGCAATTTATTTGTGTTATAGACTTAACGTTCATACATTGCCCTGTTGTATCACTGGGTGAGAGGGAATGGCTTTCTGACACAAGCTCCTTCTCTGTTGCAGGAGTTGTCAAGCTGGATCATCAGTGCAGGATGGTGCACTGCAATTAACAGTGGCTATGAGGAGGCCAGGGGTAAATGAAGCTCAGAACAGAGCCATGACCATACACACATGCATACACACACAAGGTTGAGAAACCCTGCTCTAAAACATGGTTTGGCAGATTAGGAACATACTATGCATTTCAGGCGCCTTCTTCCTCTCTCTTGCACACAGGTTTGTCCTCCTTTTCCTAATTTCTATACCCATTGTTATGACTTCTGAATTGAGCAATCTATGGCTAGCACTAACCAGGAATTACTTCCAAACCATATTTTCAACCACAGCTTGAAATGGGATTGTAAATTAAGGTTTGGAAGCAATTTCTGGTTAACACTAACCATAGTTTGCAAACAAGAAACAAGGGAAGGGAGGAAGGAATCTGCGCACAGAACAGGAGAAAGAGGTGAGTACATGAGTCCACGGTACATTCCTGATCCTCCATGGTTTAGTGGTTCAAGATTATGTTGTCTGAATTGAGCCACTGTTCCAGTGTCTCTCTCTCAGGGAAGGAGATGACATTCTTTCTTTTGATTAGAAGTAGCTGTACGTGTGAAGGGATTTGGATTCAAAAGGGTGATCTTTTTCATTCTCCAAACTTAGCGGAAATGCTCAGGGAGGAAGGGAGGAAAGAATTAAGTTCCCTTCTCCCAGAGCTGTGACCCTTACCCAAATCCTCTCCCCAGCTGGGGAACCTGAATATATTTCTCCCACCTCATATTTAGTCTGGCCCTAAGAATAGCATGTTAAATATATTATAACCACAAGGGGGAGTCACAGAGCAACTAATGATGAAAAAGGAGCACATTAATATCTGTGTTTTGCTCTCTATACACCTAAAGAACTTCTCTTAAGCCTTGACCTGCTGGGAGAATAAACTGTTCTAAAAATCTCAGACTTCTTCCATATAATCAACAAAAGTAAAGTAGGTCTTGGAGCATTGGTTACCCAAGTGCCTTCAAATTTACTATTTAGGAGGAATAGCATCTAGTCCGAGCACTCAGCTTGAGTACGTTCTGGCCCTGCCACCCAAGTATCTTTTGATATTCCTTTATAGATGCTGTATAATGACTGTTCAAATTAGTATTCTGGAAAGACAGAAGGTAGTGTCAATTACTTCCAATTACTAAATTTATATCTAGAAATGTGAAAACCATCCCTTGGCTTTTATGCTTCACAACTCTCGAATTGGTATTCCAGGTCTTCATGGTCCTTCAAAAACAGATTGAAAACACAATCTTATGCATGATTACTTAAAGCAGGGGTGCTCAAAGTTTTGGCAGGAGGGCCACAACATCTCTCTGACACTGTGTCAGGGGCCGAAAAAAATTTACATTTCAAATTTGAATAAATTTACATAAATGAATATATTAGAGACAGAAAATGAATGAATGAATTCAATCCAGTTTATGATTCCATTCACCCTAATAAGAGGGGGGGAATCTTCATGCCAGTTTATGATCCCATTCACCCTAATAAGGGGGGATCTTCATGCCAGTTTATGATCCCATTCACCCTAATAAGGGGGGGGAATCTTCATGCCAGTTTATGATCCCATTCACCCTAATAAGGGGGGGGGATCTTCATGCCAGTTTATGATTCATTCACACACACACAAATGGAGGGGGGATCTTCCACACTTTCACACACATAAACCCGCCTGCTCACCTGCCCCCTCGCCCTCCCTCCTTCCCTCCTTCGTTTGCTTGGGCTGCCTGCCTGCTTGCCCAGCTGCATGCCTATCTGCCTGCCCATGTGCTGCTGCTGCTGCCTGCCTGCCTGCCTGGCCGGCCAGCCAACCAGCCCTCCCTCCCTCGGGAGGGAGATGTGCTGTGAGCTGGGCTGGGCTCCCCTCCCTCGGGATCTCTCTCTCTCCCGCCCTCCCCTGGCTCAGGTTGCAGGAGGGGAGGGGAGGGGAGCCGAGCCAAATGGAGGTGAGCCCAGCCCAGCCCATGGACAAGAAAGAAGAGACCAGCAGGCATCACGTCTCACGTCACCTTCACACTATAAAAGGCCCTGCGCACGCACTTGCCCAAGCCCACAGTGAGTAAAAGCACCCCCCTCATCCCCCTTAGCGAAGCAATCCTGGGGATTGTGTCACTGCCTCTCCCTTTCCCCGTCCCTTAAAGCAAGGGTCTCTAAACTTTTAGGCCAGAGAGCCACATCAAATATCTGGCATGGTGTCGTGGGCTGGAAAAATAAATAAATTTTAAATATAAAATGTAAATAAATACATTAGAAAGAAAGCCCAATGACTTCAGACTGCCCAAAAAGTCACTTCTAGTTTTTCAGGAAAACCAGGAAGTGATGCTTTTAGGCCTTCAGTAGGCATTCTAAGGAGAGGTGCATGGCCTTCCTGGCCCTCAGAACACACTCCAGATGCAACTGGAGCATAGTTCTGGGCACATTCGGTTGAGTGAGCCAGAGGCTTGCAGGGGACCAGGGACTTGCTGCAAAGCAAGGAAACCTTCTAAAAAGAAAAGTGTATTGCAAAAATGATACTGGAGTAAGAGAGACTTAGAAGAAAGAGAATACAGATTCAGGATATGCTAAGGAAACCAAGATGCAATAAAAATGAATGAGGGGAGAGAGAGAGAGAGAAAGAAAGAAATGGATAAAGAGAATAAAACAGAAGACAACCAAGATAGCACAGATGAACACTTACGAGCAGGATCTGGCCAGGCGACAGAGTCCACAGGTAGGCTTCCTCATTAAGTACATGGGCCAGCCATAAGCAGCCAATGCAAAAAGCATATAATAACAGACCTCTTTGTATCGTAGCATCTCTTGCTGAAAGAAACAAGAAACAATCAGTATTTTGGTGGCATCGTTAGAGAAGTCTCCATCTCACCGTTTCATCAGGTCCCAAGCAGTAACAAAAAACCCCTCTCACAGCGCAATCCTTTCAGCCCCGGTGCTGCCGGGTGCACCAGCACCAAAATGGCTACTGCTGTATCCAGGCAGGCCAGGAAGACTGCCAGAAGTCTCCCTGGAGAAAGACCCAACACAGGGGACAGAATCCAGCAGAGGAGGCTTCCACTAGTCCTACCCTCCTCCCAGGCCGGTCCCTCCCCTGTCCTGCCCTCCCCCCACTCTCCCCCTGTCCTGGAGCACCTCCCATTGCCCCAAAAAGCTGTACTGACACCCGCTGATGTTATCCTGGTGGCTCCATGTTGTCCTCTTTCTGGCGCTGAGGCTTAGAGCTGACTGGTGCTGGTGCTCCCTGCTCTCCAGATGCTGTAAACGAGCTTTACAGCACATTTGCAACACCCAGTGCCGGCAGTACACTCATACCACCGGCGCTAGAAACCTCAAGATTGGGATCTTAGTTAGTGACTTCCCTCCCACTTCTTTAGCCAAGAATGATCTGCAGCTAGAGACTTTTTGCTGCCTGACGACCTAAGGATTTGCCATAAGTCAAAGAGATTTTAATATTCTCTCTCTCTCTCTTTCTCTCTCTCTCTCTCTCTCTCACACACACAGAGTGTACTGTTAAATACAGAAAGGTCCTTATGCTTTTCAATAAAAGGCTGAGAAGTCATGAACAGATGGACATACATGGTATACCCACAGAAATACTCTTGCTTTCATAACTCAAAATGGGTATGATGAGGACATACCCTAATAAAGAAGTAAAATTTCAGAGAGGAAGTTCAAATGACAGATCAGCCACTCACTTCTACAAATAATTGCTACCACAGGAGGTCTTACTGGCACCAGGACAACAGAAATAGAACAGCAAACTCCTTCAAGATCTTCCTTTCCTTTCTGCAAAAGCTTTCAGTTCATGGAAGGGAATATCACGAGTTTGCCACTGCAGTGCTACACTGACCCCTGAATATTATTCACTCACTCCAGTATACTTCGCAAATGTGCCAAGCTAGAATTAAGAACTGATGACTTACTGAGTTTTTCAAATCCAGATATTTGGTGTTTCTGGTTACTGGCATTCCCGACAAAAAGGCTAGAATATCATTATTTGCCTGTAAATCACACATATATATATATATATTAGAATGAGATGTCATTGAAATGTATTGTATAGGTTTGCACACAACAGAAGTGAAGCTCCCTTTATCTTGCAACTGGAAACAAGTTTCACAATCTTTTCTTCTTTGTTCTTTCAACTCCTCTTCAGTTTTGGCTCTACTGGGTTTTTTTTACTTATCTTTAATGCTGGAAAACTAAAAAAAAAAAAAATCCCTAGTTGTTACTGAATCTTGTCTCTCTTTTCATGCTCCCACTACCTTTGCATCAGTAGAATTTGTGACCTATCCTACAGCGTTGCATAGAGTTGCTGCATATTGTTGCTCGGCCTTCTTAACATCTTTTAACTTCTATTTAAACATCTTTTTTAACATCTTGGGGCTTTTATAAAATTGCTGCTGTTGCTCTTTTTATTCTTTTAATGTCCAATTGCTTCTTTTTTAAGATCCTACTGATTGTGCAGAGTTTTAATTTTTTTTTAATTGTGTTTTTGTAATTTTTATTGTTGTAAGTCGCCTTGGGTTCCTGAAGGGAGAAAGGCGGGATACAAAAGCATCCCGCCTTTCCATATAAGGTGGTTCCATATAAGGAACCATCTGATGAGATATAAGGGTAATTAGTTGGCATGCTATACCCCTTAATAAACATTATTCTCTCTAATCACTTGAAGCATCTGCCACTACTGTACTCAGTGGAGGATATCACTCTACATGTTTGCCAAAAGTGGCAGTCCAGGACAAAACTATTTAGAGAATAGAAAGTTAAGAAATAACTTCTCTTGACAGCTGATGTTGGGCAGCCCAATCCTGAGCTGAACCAGTGCATGGGGCTACAGCTGCATCCAGTGCACTCCAGGTAGCCGCCGCCTCATCCTCCCGAGAAGGGGACTATGCCTGAAGGTTGGTGTAGAATGAAGAGCCTCCATACTGGGCAGCCAGCCAGACATGGAGGCTCTGGATTCGGTGGAATGAAGGTCTACCATTCCCGCCTCCCCCCCACCCTGCTCCCTCCCCCTGGCATGCCTCTTCTCCGCCCTCTCCCTGCCTCCCCCCACGCCCCCACCCCGCCTCCCTCCACGCCCCCACCCCGCCTCCCTCCACTGTTCAGGGGTCCGCGCGACTGCCAAGGGGCAGGGCTTCGGTGCTCCACCAGTGCTAACCCAGTGTTGGCCAGCGCTTGGCAAGCACCAGCAGAGCACCAGTGCTAGGGCTCACAAATGTGCCTTATGGGACGTTTGCGACACTCCGCACCAGCGGTGAGCCTGTGTGCACTGATTAGGATTGGGCCCTAAAGCTTTGTTCTGGGGAATAGGTGAAAGTATGACACCTAAAAAAAAGCTAGTGATCCCTAAAACTCATGATTGTTTCCGTATTCTAACACCAAAATGTTTGTGAATTTAACCTTAACCATGTCATTGAACTGTTACAAAATTCAGGGCCCAATCCTAACCAACTTTACAGTGCTGATGCAGTTGTGCCAATAGGACACCCACTGCATCTTGTGGAAGAGGGGCAGTCATGGAGGCCTCCACAAGGTAAGGGAACAAATGTTCAGGGTTGTATTGTGGCTGTATCGGCGCTAAATATTAGATAGGATTGGACCCTCTATCACTTAAAACAAAAATGACATTTTAAAAAAAGAAATATGTTTATTATTATAGTTCACTGACAGCCAATCCTGAGCTGCCCTGGGCACCCAGGCTTGGCGGTACCGAGGGGGGCTGCCGCTGGATCCTGCGCCTCCCAGGCTACTGTTGGAGGCACCTCGGGAGGAGGGGACTTTCGCCCCCTTCCCCCCGAGTAAGGTAAGCAGCCCCGCAATGGGGCTACTCACTTTACTGCCAATTTGGTTGGTTGTAACATATAGGCACTTGTGTAGGGCTCCGCGCCCTACACGAGCGCCTTGGATCCCGTGGAGCGGAGCTCCGCGGACCCACCTCCCTCCCTCCCCCCGGCACGCCTCCAGCCTGCCCTCTCTCTGCCCCCTGCTGGCCTCCCCCCTCCCTGGAACGCCTCCTCCCCGCCCCCATCCCCGCTTACCGTACCGCAGCTCGGCGGTCCGGGAGATCGCCGAGCCGCAAAAGCTGGGCAACTGCCCCGGGCTAGCCCAGCACTGGCCAGCACAAGGTTACCACAGGCGGGAGTCCGGTGGTGAGCCTCGCAAAAATGCCTTATGGCACGTTTGCGACAGTGCTCGGTGATGTGGAGTCGTGCTGCCAAGCACAGGATTGGGCTCTAAGCGTGGTTTCTGGTATAATCTCAGGAATAAGGTAATTGAAAGATCTGTTGATCTCTGGAGCTGCCCTCTAACAAAAAGGTTTTGAAGAAAAACAAACATTTTAATTAAGCAGAAATAACAAAGAGTTCAAAACAGTATAATACCCTAATATTTTTCCATTATTATTTATTATAATAAAATTGTATTATGATTGAGAAAATTTTGAATTATTTGCATTTATAATGAAAGCTGTCCTGCGTTTTGTATGCAAAGTATTACAGAATATCTACCATCCCCAGTAACTGAAAGGATGGAACTGATATGGAATTCCACTGTAATGGCTAAGAGCCCAATCCTGAGCCTGGCGCGCTGGCTCACTGCTGGTGGTAGCCCAGTGCTAGTCGGCGCTGGACTACTGCTGGGCAAACGCTGGAGCTCCGCCACTCAGGGAGGAGGCATTCCAGGGGGAGGAAGTGGGGAAGAAGGGAGGTGGGACCACTGGAGCTTTGCTCCACCAGATCCTGAGCCTCCGATTCAGGCTGCTAGCCTGACCTGGAGGCTCAAAATTCTATGCCGACCTAACGGTCAGCGTGGAATTGAGTAGCCCCATTGTGGGGCTACTCGGCTTACCCAGGGGAAGGAGACAAAAGTTCCCTTCTCCCGATAAGTTGCCGGCGGTGCCTGTGAAGCGCGCAGGATGCAGCAGCAGCCATTATCAGCATTGCTGCAGCCCTGGGCTCAAGATTGGGCTGTAAGTTAATAGGCTTTGTGCAAAGAGGGAAAGAAGGCAAGGAAAAAGCAAATAATTCATTTATGTTAAATTGAGAAACTTCTATTAATTTCTACTCAATTTTCTTTTGTCAACATTATGTTTTTTTCCTATCATAGTAAGCAACTGTTACCTAAAGGAACTTTTATGTTTGTAATCACTGATGTGTGTTTGTTGCTGTGATAATGATATTTATACATGCAGCACATATGTGGAATTTTTAAAAAAAGGATTTGGTAACCTCCAAAATAGGTAATTTAAGGCCAGATTCACATAAAAGTGACCTTAAAAGTACCCAGACAGCATTCCACGCGCCTGCGCCTTTGGAAGGGCTCCGCGCCATGCAGAGCCTGCTCCCACATGGAGCGCACTGCAACATGCCACCTGGGCAGGCAGGAGCCCTGGAGCAGCCGCGTGATCATGGCGCCCCTCTCCAGCAACCCCTGTGGGCACCTTCCGAGGAAGCAGCAGCAGGAGCTGCGAGTACCACATGCGCTGGAGACCCCAACAAGGCCAGCAGGGAGACCTGGCTCTGAGCTGGAAGGCGGCAGCCTGCCCCCTGCCCACCAGGCCAGGGACTGAGCGCACACTCCAAGCATGTCTGCTCAAAAGCAAGTCCACCCATGGGGCTTACTCTCAGGAAAGTGTGCCTGGAATGTACCTGATCCTTTCCGTGGGCAGAGCCTGTCGAAACCCCCATCCCCACCTTACAGATCAAACATGCGGCACGTGGGATCCAGCGCAGGAGGACTCCTTGGAAGTTGCACTGGTCCTGAGTCCAAAGTGGCTGGATGGGGTCAGGTCTGCTCGGTCTCCACGAGCAAAGAAGGAAGGGGGGCTGTTGCTGTGTCCTTAAAATACCTCTGCTCCCCCCAGCAACAGCCCTCCACCATCCCCTCGCAGGGGAAGGGGCTCGCGTGTTCCGGCCAGGCCATACAAACTCCGATCTCCCTGCTTGTAATTGGGCGATCAGGATACTCACTTCATCCAGCACTGCACTGCGTTTTGCTCTCTGCCGTTGCCGCAGAAGTACCAGACCTGCTATGATATCAGATGGGACTATGTCAAGGTCTCGGAAAAACTCAGCAAAGAGATATGCAATTTCAGAGTAGGCATCCTGAAAAATCCAAGAAGGGTGATAAATTTTTATGACAAGCAAAAGATAGCGAGTAGGTATCAGTCATTGGGTCTAGTGCCAAGAACTTGGAGCCCAATTCTATGGGCTTCAGTGCCAGCAGTACAACTGTACTGCCGGCACTGGGTGTTGCAAACAAGCTGTAAAGCACATTTGTGGCACTGGGAGAGGAGGGAGTTCCAGTGCTGGGCCAGTGCCAGTTGGCACTGAGCCTCAGCGTCAGAAGTTTGTAATTACTGATGTTGGAGAAAGCCCAAGAGAAAGTTGCTTTGGTGTTGATGGCGACACTGGAAGAGCTCAGGGCTAGATAAAGAGCATCGAAGGTTGTAACTGGCCCACAGGCTTTAAGTTTGATACTCCTGCTCTGTATCATTACAGATGCCAGCTAAGAGTAAACTCTTAATTTGTGATAAACAAATTGTACCCTGCTTGAACCTGGTCTCCTTGATTAAAGTTGAACACTCCATTCACTACATGACATTGGCCAAAAGATCTATCAAAGTCAGTTTTCTGTCTCCAAGAATAGACAGCTTGGTGAGACTGGGATGTTGCAAGCAGGACACAGTGGAGACAACCATTTCTCCCCAACCTCTAGAAGTCCAAAGGGAAATAGAATGTTATATTTAAGGTGGCTCCATACTTTATATGGCAATCATGCCTACCTTGGACACCCAAGTTACAATATTTTCTTCAGTAAACAGACAACAGAATTGTTAAATACTATGTTCATGAGAGCCCTGATTAGGTTGTGGCTCTTCCAAATGTCTGCATGAGTTTATCATGTTAATGACTACTCTGATTTTCATCTCCGACTGTGTTATATAATACCTTTACTTTGTCTGGTCCCTTAGGAAATTCTTCAAAATACTTCACATTTGAAAATAATTAAATTAATCTGGGGTTAATTCACTAATCATTTCTTCAGGTATTCCAAAATGAAAAATGAGAGACTGCTATCAATTAGCCAACTCAATAGCTCCTTTCACACATTCAAAGCACTATAGAGGGGAGCAGGATTGTGCCTCCTACTCCCAACCCCTACTCACATTCAGGAGAGAATGTGTGAAAGTATCTATGCATGTTCTAACTCTTGCACATGATCATTTGAATGCACAAAGGCTACAAATAGTTTTAGGGGTTATTGCCAATTTAGATGCTTTTACGAATTCTAAAAGGATTTTTTAACTCTTGCAGTTGAATGAAGAGCTTCTTTCTTGCATTTCTCTTTCACCCAATGCAGGCCTAACACTATCAATCCTTTAACTATGGTTAAGCATGAGAGAGCATTTTATCTACACCAAGCCTTTGTAATAGATGCCATACACATGGCGTGATCCACTCATACCATGGGTGCAGCAGAAACATACAGGAGATCCCAACAGATCTCAGTAGAGCAGTGTTCCCTCTCACCATGTACCCTCTCCCCATGTTTTAGGTAGGCATGCAAATGGGCATGTTGTGGGCAAGCTCGCAGGTACCATGGTTAACATTAGGGAGCTCTGTATACAGCTTGCTACTTACCGACTGGGAATCTTTTGTTCGTGTGCAGCAAAGGAAAACCTTGAGCCGCCGAGTCCAACTGCTAGCCTGTCCCTCCTCCAAACGGTGCCTCAAATAAGAAGAAATGGAAAGTTTACACATGGACAGCAGGTGCACAATTGTGAATCAGAAGAAGAAACCAATAGACACACAAAGACAGCATTAGCACCTAGAGTACTCATATGGAGATTAACTGTCACAAGTGATAAATAAGTGAACAGCCTTTGATTCTTATCTATGCTAAGACCCACTCACTCAATGTTCAAAAAGGGTGAGAGTTATTTCAAATCAAATCAACTGTATGCATAGCTACATACATGGTTCTGAAAGATGTATCCCAGCAGTAATCGTCACTCCAGGGTATGCTTAGGCTTAGACTTTTAGGATCAGATCTACACGGCTTCTGCCATCATCAGCCAGCTCTCCTAACAATCCTGTCTCTCCTCTCCAAGTGTAAATATGTTTGGGGAAAAGGGGACCAGTTTTCTATGAAAGCTCACAAAATAGAACAAATTCTGAAGCACTCACAGACAGGCAGGGTGGTGTCACAGAGGTGGTTAGTTATTCAGATTTTAATGGGAAAAATGACTATGGCAATATTGAGAAAAGAGTGCAGTGATCTGCTGAAATAATAACTAAACATCTTTATGTGAGTAGGGGACATAAAGTAAGCTTTTGAAGCAATTATATGGTGAAGAAATTAATAAGGTGTTAATATGCCTTTAAATGCTGTGTAAACGATTCAGTGAGGCTCTGCAGAGACCTTGAGAGTGAGCAGATAAGAAGTGTAGAAAGAAAAAAAATGAGCTACAGGTGTGATGATTTAAAATTAGCAGATGCCGCTTTGTACATGACATGATATTGGATTGGTTAAGATCATAGGGTGCAACTGACTTAGCAGAATACGGTATAATTGATTAGTTTTGATCCCTCTTGGGTCAAGGAGGTTTTGCTATAAAAAAGGGATCAGTATGGGCATTCCGGAGAGCGAGGTCTTTGGACCTACACCCCTTGGGGTTCTTCAATCAATTTGGCAACTGCCGTGAAGTATGCTGCTCAAATGGATGTCTGCCAGCACTGGTAATTTGGATGAGTAGTTAGTTTTAATTTTCAAAATAAATTAGATTGAGCTAGGTTATTGTTTTTCTTGTGCTGTCTTGAATGCTGACTCCCTGGAAACACCCTAGAAGACTCTCTTGTCATTTGGCAATGGTAGTGGTGTTTTCCTTTGGAGGTGTTATGCTTCGCTTTAATTAATAACATTTTCTTCTACTTTGAATTAGCCTGCATGTGTATTAAATGGGTCACATTTGCTCAAATGATTTAAATAAGTTGGCAGTGTCTCCACACCTGTATGCTAATCTCTGTATGGTGGGATAAAGATGGAGAGGAGGTTCACCTATTTTGTGCCCGCCTTGAAGGCGTGCAGACGAGTGGGGGGGGGGCTGCTGGAGTGGGTTATTGAGATAAGCAATTAGCTGCCTGCTCCACTGGGCATATTAAGCCATGGGAGGCTAAACCCCTACATTCACAGGTGGCTCACCCATCACTACTTGCCAGAAATATCATCACGGGAGGGCTAGAAGTACACTGTTCAAGTGGACAACATAAATGAACATAAAATGCCAAAATCTTAATAAAATTGGTCTCATATCTAAATTGATTTCATGTTATAACTAAGTTTTAATACCATTTTCAAAGTGCCAGACCCACAAATGCTCATCAACAACCCCAAAAACTTTACACTCATTGGCCTCAACTGTGATCACTGGGAACAAATTTACTTCTTACTGAACTACTGGGTAGAAATTCTGCCAGCATAGTTTACCCAATTTCTCTACAAGTATATATGAGTTAGAGATTTACTTATATAAATAAGATTTACTAATTTACTAAACATATATAAAAGGTGAACATTTCAGAGAAGGAGCCTGTAATAATCTTAGGAGTTGGCAGCCCTTTCAAGCCCCTTTCCACCATAGGTATGGGCTTGACTCTTAAGCTCATAAGATTTTAAAGGCATCATGTCGATGCCCAATTGCCTATGGTCTCCTCAGACCTTCATCAGCCATTTTGCTGGCAAAAGTTCAAGGAGAGAAAAAGGGTGGGGAGGGTTCTAAAAGAGGGAATAAGATCCTGGTGCAAGTTGCTGCTGCTGGGATCCATCCCCTCCCTATTCCAGCCCAGCTTTCGCACTGGCAGGAATACCTGGTCAACAAAAACCTCTAATTAATTACATACATAAATCTGCTGCATAGCCTATTAAAATCTGAACGATTAAACCAATCTATTCCAGGACCTCCCACGAACATTGATTTCCATGGATAATGAAATATGCATTAGGGCCTCCCAGGACCTCCCGGACATGATTGGAAGTGCCTTCTGGTTGAATCCAGGAGGTGTTCTGAGATGTGGGAAGGCCGCACGCTGCTTCCTTGGGCCTCAAAAGGGCTTCCAGAGGTTCCAAAAGGCACTTCCAGGTTCACCAAAAATCTGAAGTGCCTTCTGGACTTGATCGGAAGGCATTTTGGTTGCCGTCTGTGAGGTCCTTGAGGCCCTCCAGATGTGGGCTTGGCACTCTCATTGAGTCAAGTTCTCAGGGGCCAAACCCTCAGATAAACAGAGCTGACAAATGAAATACAGGGGGCCATCATATCCACCTGATATCCAGATCAGGTCTTGGGCCCCCCCGTGTATGCCCCCTCCGGAGGAAGGGGAACTGCACTCCCTTAGCCTTGCTTAGCCTCCAGAGGGGAGTCGGTGCTCAGCAGAGCCAGGGCCATCTGTCCCCTCCTCTGCTAGGCTCAGACTGAGCTCTATAATAGAAAGAACACAACTGCATGGAGAAACCGGAAGTGACATTTTAATGCCTTCTATGGCATCAGGATGTCTGGGGAAGCCCTGGAGGGCTTATAAGGCATTTAAAACATCACTTCTGGTTTCTCCGTGAAACCAGAAGTTGCATTTTTTTCTATTAGAGAGCTCAGTCTGAGCCCTGCGGAGGCTGAGCTCAGACTCCCTTCTAGTGCTGAGGGGAACAGAGCTCCCCTTGACTCCAGGTGGGGGGATGACGAGCCCCAGACCACAGGGGTATTCACCTGTATTCATGGTTCTAGCTATCCACATAGGGTTCTGGAACCCCTGCAGGATAAGGGACACACCTGTACAGTGAAAGCAGACAATCTGATATATTAGATGAAGGCTGAAGGCACAATCCTACCTGACTCATGCTAGGTCACCGATAGCGCAGACTGTCGCAAATGTGCCTTAAGGCACACTTGTGGCAGTCAGTTCTGGCCCAGCGCTGGAGTAGGCTCGGTGCGAGCCCGTGCCAGGCAGGCACTGGTAAGAGGCCGGCTGGCCACTGCCCTGTTCACCATGCAAAGTGCTGGGTGGTGGAGAGGTGAGAGGGGGTGGGCGGTGTTCTGGGATGGGGCAAAGGTGGAAGGAGGGAGTGGGATGGAAGGGGTTCAAGACTGGTGGAACTCAACTCCACTGGATCCAAAGCCCTGCGTTGGGCCTCCCAGCATGACACAGGGCTTCTTTACTCTGCGCCAGCTATTTAACGGGCACAGAGTCGAGTAGCCCCATTGTGGAGTCACTTCTCTTACTCAGGAGAAGGGGACAAATGTCGCCTTCCCTTGAGGAGGCTTTGGGAGCTACCTGTGGCTGTCCGAAAGGTCACAAGATGCAGCTGCAGCCATTTCTAGGCCACTGCAGCCTTGGGTATAGGGCAGCTCAGGATTGGGCTGCCCATCTCATGGTTCCCAATATCACACTAACACTCTGAAATGAAAAGTAAGTTGTTTTCCAAGTCTCTCTTGTGTACTATTGACAAGTGGACACAACTTAGTATTTTCAAAGGTCATTATCCTTTTTACTCCAATGAGACATTACTATAGGTGTTTTTCGGTGATAATAAAATAAAAATAGTTTAAAAACACCTTTAAACATTATTCATGGAGGGCTATGTGCACATCACATTTGAACGTGAAAACAGGGCACCTGAGAAGCTAACTAAGGGAAATGTACATCAACTGAAAGATATGTTTCTGCATAAAACAGATTATGTCCAGTTACTGGGTCTGGATTTAGAGAAGAATGGTACCAATCCAAAAATGTATGAAGGCTTTTCCGTTTTTCCCTCTAAAGAGCCACCCTCATTACATGTCATTGAGAACAGTTCTATTAATGGCTGCTAGTCATGATGGTCATAAAATACCTCTAGGTTCAGCGGCAGTATTCCTTTGAATACCAGCTGCAGAGGAGCAATTAATGGAGAGAAGAAGGTCTTTCTCTCCTGCTTCTGGGCTTTCCAGAGAGATCTAACTGGCTACTGCGGGAAAAATGATGCTAGACAAGATGGGCCTTTAGCCTGACCCAGCAGGGTTCTTCTTAGGTACTTATGTTCCAATTAGTTAAAGTTGTATGAAATCTCCAGAATCAGGCAGAAAATGCTACTGAATACTAATTGTGGAAGAACAACAGTGGGGCAGGACTATTACCTTCAAGTTCTGCTTGCACGCTTCCAAACAGCATAAGAACATAAGAACAGCCCCACTGGATCAGGCCATAGGCCCATCTAGTCCAACTTCCTGTATCTCACAGCAGCACACCAAATGCCCCAGGGAGCACACCAGATAACAAGAGACCTCATCCTGGTGCCCTCCTTTGCATCTGGCATTCTGATATAGCCCATTTCTAAAATCAGGAGGTTGCACATACATATCATGGCTTGTAACCTGTAATGGAATTTTTCTCCAGAAACTTGTCCAATCCCCTTTTAAAGGCATCCAGGCCAGATGCCATCACCACATCCTGTGGCAAGGAGTTCCACAGACCAATCACAAGCTGAGTAAAGAAATATTTTCTTTCGTCTGTCCTAACTTTCCCAACACTCAATTTTAGTGGATGTCCCCTGGTACTGGTGTTATGTGAGAGTGTAAAGAGCATCTCCCTATCCACTCTGTCCATCCCCTGCATAATTTTGTATGTCTCAATTATGTCCCCCCCTCAGGCGTCTCTTTTCTAGGCTGAAGAGGCCCAAACGCTGTAGCCTTTCCTCATAAGGGAGGTGCCCCAGCCCAGTAATCAGCCCAGTAGTCGCTCTCTTTTGCACTGTTTCCATTTCCACTATATCCTTTTTGAGATGTGGTGACCAGAACTGGACACAATACTCCAGGTGTGGCCTTACCACTGATCCCATGACAGATCCTTGGGGCACACTGCTTTTCACCTCTCTCCACTGTGAAAATTGCCCACTGACACCCACTCTTTGTTTCCTGGTCTTCAACGTCCATGAAAGGACCTGCCCTCTAATTCCCTGACTGTGGAGTTTTTTCAGTAGCCTTGGTGAGGGACCGTGTTGAACGCCTTCTGAAAGTCCAGATATATATAATGTCCATGGGTTCTCCCGCCTCCACATGCCTGCTGACCTTTTCAAAGAATTCTATAAAGTTTGTGAGGCAAGACTTACCCTTACAGAAGCCATGCTGATTCTCCCTCAGCAAGGCCTGTTCATCTATGCATCTTTTTGGCCATGTCAAATGCTGGCTGCTGCACTAAGTGGGGTGTGTGTGTTTGTATGTGCATGAATGTTTTCAACCCCCCAAAACTTCCCAACGTTGAGCTGAAAAAAATACTGAGAGAATCTTCCAACTGAGCTTAGTCCTTGTTCCTAGCTATGAAACCAGCCAATAAAAATAACTTCTCAGTTAGGAATAAATACAAGGTACACCATTCCAGACTATATCTCCTTGAAGTGCTGTTTGAGTTCACAGCTTCCTTACCTCAGGTTATATGTCCTCAGGTTACGTTGTCTCCTCTTCGTGGCTCGCAGTTTGACAAAGGTCCGTCCTGTTGGGTCAAAGACGCACAAGACAGTGATGCAAACGCTCAGAATGACGACCCAGTTGCAGACGACCATTCCTAGTGAAACAGAGCAGAAAAGTTCATTTATGAATGGCAAATACGACTTACCAGGCCATTTGGGATTTTTCCTTTCTAACATATTTTTCAGCAACATATTCTAAAACCTATTCTTGTATAAAGCTTCTGGTCACTTCAGAAATTCTGCATGCAGAGGAGGACAACTTAAAATCTGTTTAATATCTACAGTAATGTCAGGGCTCTCAAAAGCAAAGTGAGTCTTACTGAACACAATGAGCTTGCTTCTGAGTAAAATAAATAACACCATTTTCAAACTATTAGATCGTCTTGTCAGGATTAGATCATCTTATGTTGGATTTCAGAGTCCTGGTAAAAATCTGTACCACACCTTTTCAGGCAGCAGGTTAGCAAAAGGACAGCAAGCTATTAGTACAGTTGTGTGTTGCTTAACAACAGGGATACGTTCCCACATCCTTGTTGCCAAGCAATGCTTGATGTTAAGCGAAGCCTTCAAAGCCAAGGGGAACTGTGCTCCCCTCACCTCCGGGGGCTTTTCTGAGCCCTGCAGGGCAGCACATATCCACGTGCTATCTCTGCGAGGCTCAGAATGGCCAAAATGCATGAAAAGAGGCGACTTACGGTTTGAAGTGATGTTTTTTGCCTTATAAGGTATTCAAGGGTCCAGGGCTTCCGTGGGCCTCTGAATGCCTTATAAGGTGAAAAGTCATTTCCAGTTTCCTGTGCAAACCAGAAGTCGCATCATTTTGCACATTTCAGTCATTCTGAGCCTTGCAGAGGCAGGTATGTGGACACCTGCTATCTCTGCAAGGCTCAGAAAAGCCCCCAGAGGCGACAGCTGCCACTGGTACCTGTCCCCCTCCCTCCCAAGCCTCCAAGGCAAGCCCCCTTCCACAGGCTTCCGAATGCTTTATAAGGCAAAAAAAAGTCACTTCCAATTTCCTGAGGAAACCGGAAGTCACATCATTTCATGCATTTCAGCCATTCTGAGCCTCTGACTCAGAAAAGCCCCTGGAGGCTTGGGGGGGGGGGGTAAGGGGACAAGGTCCAGTGGCAGCTGTCAGATGTGGCCCGTCGCTGGTTGGAAAATCACTAAGTGATGCTTGACTGTATTTCCAATGCATGTATATGTATATATAGTGGGCCCACAGTATCCGTGGGGTATCTGTTCCAGAACCCCCTGCAGATATTGAATTACACAGATAATGAAATCTGCTGGGGAGGGCCCTGCCAACAAACCTTAAGTGCCTTTTAGAAGCCTCCAGGAGGCCTTCTGAGGTGCGGGACGGCATGTGGCCTCCCTGTACCTCAGAAGACCTCCCAAATGCAAATGGAAGGCACTTCCGGATGCATCTGGGAGGTCTGTAAGGCCCTCCAGTTGCAGGTTGGCATCCATGGTTACTAAAATCTGCAGATGCCCAGCCCACGGATAAGGAGGGCACACTGTACTATGTTTGTAAATTAGTTTTAATTGTATATTTAAAAACACTGGAGGGAAGGCATTTGTGCATGTAGGGGGTAGATTCATATACGCACCTAAAGTGACACTCTTGGCAGTAACGTCATTACAGGAGCTGTAGTACTGGGTTAGCCAAACAATGCCCACAATAGCATAGACAAACTCAATCACCAGGATGGCTGAAACAATATAAACACAATGTATAATAGCAGCATTATTCTAATAAAAGTACAACTCATTTCAAAGGATGAGACGAGCAGCCTAGAAGTCCTGTTTCTGTCAGTTCCACCATAGAATTTCTTATCAGTAGCTTTCAGACAGTGAGAAAACTACCAACTGCTATTTCTCCAACAAGAATCAGCTTTTTCTCCAAACTCAGTGAAACATAAACCCTTTTACACAGGAGAAAAGGTTCAAAAAATGAAATTTAGCAATTAAAAATAATGCTCAAAGAAAGCATCCAGAAATCTCTCACCATCTATCCCGCTTTCTCATTTAACATCTGAACAAGTAGGTACCTCCTAACAATATGGATACATTTGTAGATACATTAATATAGGCAAAAGCACATATACCGGGCTGCATCCAAATCTCACCTTCTAATTGTGCCACTTACACCTCATACTGTATAAGAGAAACGATACAATTTTACTGATTTCCCCTTCCGTCTCTGTCCCTCAGGAGACCTCCCAGATGAGACTGGCCCTCTCTGTTTGGGGACCCTCAAACAGATTTTTTGTAGGTGCAGGGGGCTGAGGAGGGAAGGAGAAATCAGTAAAAACTGCATTAGCCCTGGACTGCATGAATGGAAAGTGGAATTTGGATACAACTCATAGACTTTTACATACAATTTTTCTTTGCACTATAGTCCATCTGAATACTGATTCATTTTACTAAATATTGATAAGCACTTGTTAAGGAAAACTCAGCTCAAAAAGCTAGTCATAAGATTAGATAAGATACAAGCTACACTTGGCAGCCAGTCACAGCACACCAACCCAAGTATGTTCCGGGAACCCACACGAATACCGAATTTCACATGAAACCAAGTTACACAAAATTTGGGGTCCACCCAGCTCTGAACACGACCGGAGTCTTCCTCCAGTTGCATCCAGAACTGTTCTGAGGCCTGTGGAGACCGCACACATTCTCCATGGGCCTGAAAATGGCCTCCGGATGCCCTAAAAGGGCACTTCCGGTTTTCAGGCAAACACTGGTAGTGACCTTTTAGGACCTCCAGAGGCCTTTCAGAGGTCTGTGGAGGCTGCATGTGGCCTCCACGGGCCTCGGAAAGGCCCCTGAAAGCCTGGGAGGCCAATTCCCCGGAGGCTCCTCTGACGGCTTGGAGTCTGCGTGCAGCCTCCACGGACCTCAGAATGGCCTCCAGAGAGACACTTCCGGTTTTTGCCTCCGGAGGCTCTTTAGAGCCTCACAGAGGCAGCGTGTGTCTGTGCACTGCCTCTGCAAGGCTCAGGATGCCCAAACTGCACGAGAGACATAACTTCAGGTTCTTGGGAAACTTGAAGTCATGTCTCTCATGCGATTTGGGCATTTTGAGCTTTAAAGAGACAGCATCTCTGCAAGGCTCAGAAAAGCGTCCGGAGGCGAGGGGAGTAGAGCTCCCCACAGCTTCAGAGATTTGGGGGATGTGTGCAGGGACCAGTGGAGACATTGCATATGCAGCCCGTCGTTGGTCGGAGTATCACAAAGCAGTGCTCACCTGTATATTCATCATCATCATCCCTTTATTGGCATAATATACATACCACACACACAAACCAGTAACAATTAAAAAAATAAAATTCTAACCTTACTTAACATTTGTATTTAACTGCTTCCTCCTTCTCTCAATAACTGAATTCAATAGAGATGCCACTTTCACAGAGAGATTTTCATTATCCCCCAAAGGGATAAACCACTTTTTTTTCAGTCAGCCCAACCCACCCTCCTCTCAAGGAGACTCTCAAGAAAGGCTGAATGGAGGTCAAGGGGACAATACAGAATCACATGTTGTAAGGATTCTACCACACCTAAGGAGCAAGCACAGGTTCTTGCCTCCAGAGGAGTTCCTCTGAATCTATCATAAAGCACCTCAGAGGGCATAGTGTTGCATCTTGCAAGAGAGAAGGCTCTATGCTCATTAGGGCATTTTAAAAAGGTATTTAAATTTTGCAGGAGGGTCTGAAGGAAGGGGTTTTAGGGTCTATCTGATTATTACTGTGCTGAAAAGAGAATCCTCCGAGTGTGGCAGATGGCTGCATTGTCAAATATTTATAAAGTCCCCTTTAGCCACTTCCTCTTACCTAGTCTGACATACAGCACATACTGCATTGAATCCCGAGGTTCTGTGTACAGGATGCTGCCTCGCATGCTGAGCCAGATAATTGCGACTTCTGCGATCATGCAGCTGAGCAAAATACCCAGATAGCCTCTGCCATGGTCCACAAGGTTAAGAGAACACGTCTCATTGGGATTGTATGCCAGTCCAAAGAGCACCACAGAAAGGATTATGAACCTGTCATGCACAAAACACATACAATTACTGAAAGCAGAGCAGTTTTTTGTTGAATGTCATTTCCATGAGAAACCTTGAGATAACACATAAGTTACCAAACAGCATTAAAAATGAGAAAACAATTGCATTGTGTCTTGGCAATATTTGGATTGTAAGTCTCTGAGCAGGTAAGTACATATTTTTAAATTTGAAGCATTGTACAAATAAATAATTAGTTGTATAAATAGTCAGTGCATCTAAATTAAACAAATTCTTGCCTGTGAAAACTCATTCCCTGACAAACCATTTAGCCCCTAAGGTGTCACAGCACTTTTAATATTACATTCACAACTTATTTGGCTGTTGCTTGTGAAGTGAATATGACAGAGTATCTAGTGTAAGCCACCAGGCCTACTGTATGCAGGTGGCTGTAGGTTTCTGAGACTGTTGGCAAGAACCACATGTAGCCAAAGGGAAAGCTGTGTTATACTAATGTCATCTATTTATTTGTGGTATACATTTAAGTACAGTACTCCTGTGATAAGATTGTAAATAGTAAAATGCTGGTGGCTTTCTAATGATCAATTTTTTCCACCTACACTCAGGTTTCTGGATGGTATCCCAGAATATACTCTATTTCTCTGCAAACACAAAGGAAAAAAAAGGAGGCTGCAATACTTTTATATAGATCTATCCATCATCAGCAGGAGGATTGGAAATGGAAAGAACTCCTGTATACACTTTCAGTAGTCAACAGAGGGCAGAAGGAAATGCAATAGACACGCACTATTGTAATCTTACCTCAAAATAATTATAATGCTCCAATGCCAAAATGGTATTTACTATACTTCCTAACATATGTAAAGTCATACGTATGGTATCTGAGAGTGTATCAGTATTGCAAAGATAATACAGTTGGTAGCCTGGCCTCCACAAATTTTCTTACTGGGCTCCCAGGCCCTTTGAGAAAATGCTCAACCACTAAAATATTCGCCTTCCAAATTCTCTGTGAACTGCAAAGAACCCACACTTCACATTTAGTTTTGTAGCAAGCAGAAGCAGTAGAGGTCCTGGTTTTATCTGCTCCAAAGCCTAGTATGATTCAAAAAACTCCCCTCCACTGCACTGCCCCTCTTTGGTATATAAAGGGAAGAGAATGATGACTGACTATCGAGTCACGTTCATATTTGTACATTGCTTAGAATGCTGAGACTGGTAGTTGTCAGGAAGGCCAGGAGACTGCTCATTGCCCTCACAAATCTAAAATTCCCAGAGTGCCCAAAATTAGCTTAAAACCAGTTTATACTGAATAATATGATGATGGAGAAGAAATGTAAACTCAATCCAGTTAAGTCAGAAGTGCTGCTGGTGGCCAACCCAATCAATATAGGATATTGATGGTTTCCCTGTTCTAAACAGAGCTGCATTCATTGAAGCAGTGGTTCTCACACATTTAGCACCAGGACCCACTTTTTTTAGAATGAGAATCTGTCAGGACCTACCAGAAGTGATGTCATGACCAGAGGTGACATCATCAAGCAGGATAATTTTTAATAATCCTGGGCTGCAATCCTACCCACACTGACCCAGGAATAAGTCCTATTAACTATTATTGTTAAAAGCATCTTCATAGTAGTCTGTTAAACGTACAAATCTGTGACATTTCCCCAAATGCAGCCACATACCATGGTAGCATAAAGTTTAATATATTCAAAATGAAATATAGACATGAATGAGGACCCATCTGAAATTGGCTCGCGACCCACCTAGTGGGTCCCGACCCACAGTTTGAGAAACACTACTTTAAAGGATTCAGTGGCAATCATGATATGCTTCTAGACCCATCTCTACTACTAGAAACTCAGATGATATCTATAGAGAGTGCAATTTATCACAATAGGCTGGAGTCCCACTTGAGAAATATAACAAGGTCACTGCAACTCATGCCTTGGTAACCTTCAGGCTGGACTACTGAACTGTTTTTACAGGGAACTGTCCTAGAAATAGCAATTGGTTCAAAATGTAGCCAGGCACTTATTAATGGGTGTGAGCAGAAAGAACTGCACTGGCTCCCAATTTGTTTCAGAGCATAATTTGAAGTTCTGATTTCAACCTTCAAAGCCACCTTGATAAGCGATTGATAAAGTGGGATTGTGATGTTCATCCGCTGGACTGGCTCAGGGGGCAGGGGTTTCCACCTTGCTAGAGCAGGCGGCAGCTGACTTACCCCAACTGGGAAGGAGACAAGGAGTAAAAGAGGTCTGCATAGGCAATTTAATCTGGTTAGTGCTTTTACATTCATCGGGACCATGTCACATCACAAGGGCCCAGAATGATAGCCCTTAGCACAAGTTGTGGCACAGTCTCTGAGCAGGGAAGTGGAGAGGGGCTAAACCTCCTTTGGCAGCCTGTGGTGCTCTTGGCTGGTGAAAAGGCAACCCTCAGGTGGCACTGTTGGGCATGTGTATCTGGCAGGGTAGCGGCTGTCACCCTGGGCCCCTGCGGCTCAGGTCTGGGTCTCTTCTGCGTGGGGATAGGGGGCTGAGGGAAGGAACTGGGGATCCCCTATGTCCCTGGTCTCTGGGGATTCTCCCTAAAGGGGTGGGGAGGTTGCAGAAGGCAGCCAGGGCACCCCTCTGTAGTGGGGTCCCAAGGGTCCCTCCAAGGGTTGGGGGTCTGGCCTGATGGCCTCTGGGGTACCCCTTGGGGACTGGGCTCTAGGGGTCCCCTCTTCCCCTGGGGTGTGCAGCCCACCTGGCAGTCCAGCGAGCTCTCCCCCCAGGGTCTAGGGGCCAGACACCCAAGCTGGGGCTTTCCCGGCCCCTTCCAGGACAGGAATAGGAAGGGTAAGGGCCAGGGGTCGCTCACGCTTCCCACGCTACCCCCCCCCCAAGCCAGAGCCCAAGGACTGGGTTGCTCAATGGTCCAGCTGGGCATTGCTGAGGCTTCTGCATTTAGGATGGCCAGGAGGCCGTCCTGCAGCCAGCACCTCACCCTGTGGGCTAGTAGGTGCCGAGCCACAGCACCACAGCTCTGAGGCAGCTAGGGCTGCCAGCTCTCCAGCCTCCTGGCTGGCCTGGACCTATCTCGGTAAGCACCTGGGTGACAGGGATACTAACTGCTGAAATAAACAAAAATAAATGATCTTGGTCAAGGCTGCCTCTGAATTATCTTATCCCATACAAGCCTCTCTTTGTACCAAGATCTGCAAGAGGTGTTGATTTTGAAATTTTATTGTTTTTGTAAACCTCCTTGGTGTTCTAAGGAACCATGTTGGTGGAAAAGAAAGACAATAAAAATCAACAATAAAAGGAACTATGTTCTGAACATTGCCAGAGTGTTCTTTCCTTATTACTGTATCGATGATTTTCAAAGTGAAAGTGTTCTTCCATTCACCACAGCAGGTCATATCATGAAAACATAAGCTAGCTTGTGAGAGTAGTAGATAAATGAGGTGCCATATCTACAAAAATGGTGTATATGCTATGTGTGTGCGTGAATTTTGGGTGCTAGGAACAGAAGGCCTAATTCTGTACCAACAGAAGAAGCTGCTTATACTGAGAAAGATGATTGGTCTGTTTAACTCAATACAGGCATGCCCCAGTATCCACGGGGGGTTCTGTTCTGGAACCTTCCGCGGTTAAATGAAACTGCGGATAACCTGCAGGGACACCCTCCACTCTGTAGGCTTGCAGAGGTCGTATGCAACCTTCCGCAGCCACTGTGGGTCTTAGAATTGTCAAAAAAAAAACACAGCAAAAAAATTGCAACTTCTGGTTTCACAATGAAACTGGAAGTGATGTCTTTAATGCCTTAAAAAGCATTAGGAGGCCTGGGGAAAGCCTGGGTTTATAAGGCATTAAAAAGTCACTTATGGTTTTATTGTAAAACTGGAAATTGCGGTAATTTTGCCTTTTCGGCCATTCTGAAGCCCAGTGGCAGCTGGTGGTCACATGAAGTCTCTACAGGCCTCAGAAGAAACTCCAGGGGCAAGGCGAGCCCAGCTCCCCTCACCTCCAGAGGGGGTGCAGGGCGGCCTGTGGACCTGATATGCAGATACCTGAAACTGCGGGTAAAGGATCTGAGGATATGCGGGCCCCCTGTACTATCAGCACTGACTGGCAGGGCTCATCAGGTTGTCAGACAGGTATTGTTCACTGCCCTACCTGGAGATGACAGGAACTGAAAGTGGTATCTCCCATGTGCAAAACAGATCTTCCTCCATTAAGCCACACCCCCCAATTGTTAAATATAAAGACATTTATGCAGAAAAATTTGCTAAGTTATTAGTATTCTGCCTGTTCTTTCCCTCATCCATACTTTTGGTTACAGGTGTGCCCCCTTATCTGTGGGCACAACTGTTCCAGAACCCCCCGCAGACAGCTGAAACCTCAGATCTGGGCAAACACTGGTCCCCATGGCCTCGACCCTCTGGAGGTGATGGAAGCCCAGCTCCCCTACCCTCCGGAGGGGCTTCTGAGCTAAGCAGAGGCTGCTGACATCCTTCCACAGTCTCTGCCAGGCTCAGACTGAGCTTGACAGTAGGAAAAACACAAATTCCAGTTTCATGGAAAGCTTTCCCGGGCCTCCCAATGCCTTATAAGGCATTAAAAATGTCACTTCCAGTTTCTCCGTGAAACCAGAAGTTGTGTTATTTCTACTGCTGAGCTCAGTATGAGTCAACACAGGCCGCAAACAGACATTCACAGCCTCTGTTGAGCTCAGAGGACCCCTGGTAGGCAGAGCTCCCCTCATCTCCAGAGGTGGCGCGTGGGGGGGGGACCCAATCCATGGATAACTGAATCTGTGGATACGCGATCCTTGGATACAGGGCTCTCCAGTACTTCCAGTTGAAAACTGTCACTGAGAATGGATTGTCAGGAACACATCTGCGGTGATCTGCCCTAAATTCGTTTAGCCTCTAGATGCATTTTAAGAACCCAACTGTATGTCCTACTGGTTTGGTCTTTGTGTACCTAATGGAGCACCTCTTCTCCTATGTCATGTGACCATTTGGAGGGCCTTATAAGAACATGCATGTCTGATCCACGTCATATCCCGGGCTCCTGTATCCACAGAGGATACATCCACTGCACCCCCCACAGATACGGAAACCACAGATAAAAGGGAACATATTAAAAAGTGGTTCAAAAATCCCTCCCATGGTGATTCCCCCCCCCATCGTGCAAATGACTTATCTGCTTTTGATTCCAGAATTCTGATCACTATTCCTGGGCTCACCAGCTCTTTGCTGACTCTAAAATGGAAGCAGGAAGGACTTAACACTCATAGAAAGCAAAGCAGAGGGCTGAAAAGAACACATTGCTTGTCACAGAGTTCAAAGAGCTTAGCATCCTGCCTCCATAGTGCTTTCTGCTTCCATTTTGGAATCAGTAAAGAGTTGGCAAGGAGCACATGAGCCCAGGAACAACAACAGAAAGGCTGGAATCAAAAGCAGGTAAGTCATTTGTGGAATGGGGGGGGGGGGCGCAATGATGAGAATTTTTGAACTGTGAATAACTGAAACTGCAGGTACTGGATCAACTGATATGAGGAGATGCCTGTCTAGACTGTGTGTAAAGGAGTGTTCTAATGGCTGTTCAGAATAACTACTTTGTGCAAAAAAAACCTATCTTCTGGAAGCTAAAAACCTTGCTATTTGCTACTGCCTTTTATAGTTAACTTGAGCATCAGCATCCCACTACACATCTACTGGGAACCAACTATATATTCATATCTTTTCCCCACATTTTCTTGCATTTTTGAACACTTAGCAGTACATAATATAAAAGTGCAGCATTTGTAACAACACTTTTTATAGGAGGGGTGAGGCACTACCAATAACTAAAAGTAAAAGGAGCAAAATAAAACCAAACAAAAAGTAGCTCTCTGGTGGAGTCGTAACAGCTTTCTTCTTCACTATGCTTGCACTTACCAAGTGGTATGAAGGAGGAAGAGGAAGATGGCTGGCAAAACAAGGTCATCACTTCCTACAGACCAGCGACGACGGAACACCACAATCCCTGGCATGGCTAGTGGGTCTGAGGAGGATCACCAGGCACAATATTCACCTTCTGTAACAGAACCAAAAAAACAGACAAAAAAGTTGTTGCAAGCCAACACAAGAAGAGGGGCAATCTTCACAGTTACTGCATTTGCTTTTCCATGAGGACAGAACCCTTTTAATTATTTTTCTTGTGATTTTTCCATACATGGAACACAGCTTCTTTCTTCTGAGAAGCTCAGAATAGCATATGTGTGAATGATCCCATATTTTCCTATCATAACCTCTCGGTGTGGTAAATTAGGCTGATAGTAACTGGATTTCAACCCAAACTCCCCTTTCCCCCCCGCACACTGCACTACACTGGCTCTCTGAGTCTCTTTCTCAACCTATGCCCACAGGCGAAGGGCCATATACATGATAACTTTTCAGCAATTTGAAAACAATAATATAGAGCAATCAATATCTAGGGCACATGCAAGTATTTGTTGTGTCCTGACAATGACTCTGATTAAACTGGCTTTGAAGAATTTCCAATTGTGCCCTCAAAGAGCTAAAATTATTGCCTAACTGTATCCCCTGCACATTATAGAATGCAGCTGCACCAATAGAGCATGCGCTGCATGCTATGGTGGTGGCGATGGCAATGGAATAGCCTGCAGGAGTTAAAGAAAACGTGTTTTACTTACCCCCTGATGTACTTATCCCCCTGATGCCTAATAGTTTATGGGTCTCCTTAGAATCCAAGGAGAGAGAAAAGGCAGTGAGAATTCAAAAAAGGGATAAGATCTGGTGCACACTGTTACTGCTGAGATGCATCCCCTCTCCTCCTCCTTGCCTCTTGCCTGCCCTTGGATCCTCCCCCAAAATGCTCTTTCCCTGCCCACAACACACTCCCACTGCTAACTTACTGGCATTAACAGAGGCCTCTAGAACTGAAGCTGCACGAGCCACTGCACATTTGCAGCAGTGGCCTGGCTTTCACATCGCCATTAACACTAGTTCCAGTGGCACCAGGTCCAAGTCTCCAGAAGAATAACTAGTACTGCTGAAACACCTATTTTAGCATGACTGACACACATTTTGGCATGACTGACAGACACACACTGAAGGGGCCAGAAGGAGTAACATACATTCTCTCCCCACATACACAAACAATCAAAAACACAGTTTTGGAAGTGTTTATTAAGTTTTATTAAAATTTTGGAAGTGTTTTATTAAGTTTAAACAAATATTACAAATACAAGAAAGGATAAATCCTTATAACCACCAGTGTCCACATGCCACCTGAAAAAGGGGAGGGGGAGTGAATGGCACAGTACATGAAATTTCACATGACAGCACATGAAATTTACTAGCAGCCCAGTCCTATCTACTGGATACACAGTGGGTCATAAGCACATAAGAACAGCCCCACTGGATCAGGCCATAGGCCCATCTAGTCCAGCTTCCTGGATCTCACAGCGGCTCACCAAATGCCCCAGGGAGCACACCAGATAACAAGAGACCTCATCCTGGTGCCCTCCCTTGCATCTGGCATTCTGACATAGCCCATTTCTAAAATCAGGAGGTTGCGCATACACATCATGGCTTGTACCCCATAATGGATTTTTCCTCCAGAAACTTGTCCAATCCCCTTTTAAAGGCATCTAGGCTAGACGCCAGCACCACATCCTGTGGCAAGGAGTTCCACAGACCGACCACACGCTGAGTAAAGAAATATTTTCTTTTGTCTGTCCTAACCCGCCCAACACTCAATTTTAGTGGATGTCCCCTGGTTCTGGTATTACGTGAGAGTATAAAGAGCATCTCCCTATCCACTCTATCCCTATCTATCCCTATCCACTCTATCCCTATCCAGGTCCCGAGGCCTGCCAGTATATCCTGTGATCTGCCATGCCATCACAGCTGCCTTCCTGGTAGTCTGCAGAGTGTGGCCACTGGTGCAAAGGCTGGGAGGCTGCAAACCATTAGCAATGCCTGACAGACCAGCCACAGATCCAGGTATTTTGGTGGTGGGGTGAATCTGGGTGGATCCCAGCAGCAGTGACATCTGACTGACCTGATGCTGCCCTTCCGGTGTAACACACCGCCTTAGCCCTAACAGTTGTACACTAACAAAATAGCTGGCATAGATCTGCCCAATGAGCAGTCCCATTGGGGCCCAGACAGTCCTCACCACAAAAATAGCAGTAGAGGCGGCAAGTAAAAGTTTTGTTTATTTACCTCTCTTGGTCAGCCTGGTCCCCTGGTACTCAGGATTTGGCAGATGCTGCACTGGCAACCCTAAATCCTACACGCTAGTGGGGGACAGGACTGGGCTGTAGATCAGATGTTGCTAGTACTCCAGGCTATTTAGTTTCTCCACTACAACAGATTTACAGGGGCTCTCTTAATCAGAATTTGCAAAAGCCAGAAACTATTCCCCTTTGCACTCCATTTGTGATTATAAAAATTGCTGTTTCAATGGTCTAATTCTACTGGAACCAGAGGACATACACTAAAATTGAGTGTTGGGAGAGTTAGAACAGACAAAAGAAAATATTTATTTACCCAGCCTGTAATTAATCTGTGGAACTCCTTGCCACAGTAAGTAGGGATGGCATCTTGTTGAGATGCTTTTAAGAGGGGATTAGACAAATTTCTGAGGAAAAGTTCATTGTGGGTTACATGTCATGATAGGTATGCACACGCTCCTGGTTTTAGAGGTAGGCTACCTGAGAGTGCCAGATGCAGGCGAGGGCACCAGAACACAGGTTGTGTCTTATTGCCTTGTGTGTTCCCTGAAGCATTTGGTGGACCATTGTGAGATACAGGAGGCTGGACTAGATGGGCCTTTGGCCTGATCCACCAGGGCTCTTCTTATGTTCTTATTAAATGTAAACCAGTGTCATTGATACAAGTCTGCATGATATATTCTGAATACCTCAGATTCATTAGCAACCTGGCTGATGACCAGTTGAAGTTTCTGAATGGTCTTCAAAGGCAATCCCATGTAAAGCATGTTACAGTAGTCCAGTCTGAACATAACCAATATATGAATAAAAGACATTAGGACTGAATTCTCCAGATAGGCTCTCTGGAAGATAAGTAGGTGAAAATGACCTGAATGTCATCCACATGCTAATGACAATGCAGTCAAAACTTCAGATGGCCTTTTGCAGTGGTTTCATAGAGAACTGATCAGTATGGGGGATAACAGAGAGCCCAATAATACTTGATAGGCCACAGGCCATGGGACACAGATAAAATTCCCCAACACACCTTTGGGATACAGTTTTCTAGGAAGGACCTCTACAAAATGGTGCCTCTCAGTCCCACCCACAAGGGAGATAACAAGATCAATGGTATAAAAAGTAGCTGAGAGGTTAAGGAGAATCAATAGCCCCACTCGTATAATCAAAGAGTTGGAAGGGACTTACAAGGTCATCTAGTCTAACCCTCTGCCAGTAGCAGAGAAGCACACACACAGGCGATCTGGGCATGGGCAGGTGGGCTGACCAAACTGCCTCCCTCCAGTTTCCTCCCACCTCCTCCAGCCCCTCCTGCTTACAAAACCCACTGGTCCCTATGGTGAAAAACATCTCCTTCTCTGTTCCTCCTCTTCTGGAGACAAATCCTCCATCCAATAGATGGTCCGGAAGACAAGAAGAAGCACCTCCCTCCCCTGTGTTCTGTATATGTGCAGGACCCTCCCCAACCAGCCAAAATCGATACTTTTGCAAAAGTTGTTACAAGTTCTGCAGCCTGAGACCCTGCAAGTTTTAAGCTCAAACAAACAATAAAAAAGTTAACCATTTTGCTCCACAACCCCCCAGCCCTGTCACTGAACATAACATACCCTGCTACTGACGCTGCTGCTCATGCGTGCAAAGCCCGGCTTATGGATCAATGCAAGAGGTTTTCATGCAAGGCAGCGGCAGAACAACTTCTAGCTGTTTGTGGATGACTCATGTCTCCCAAACCCTTGGCGACTCTAAGTCAGGAGCCCCGGACTTGAGGGTTTGCCAGTCTTTGACACGCTTGACTCAAATTTGTATGAGTCAGTGAAAAATATGCATTGTTGTGACTCGCACTCAAGTCACTTGACTCTAGTTCCCATCTCTGCTAATTACTATTATATGCAGTACAACAAGAATGTGTTTCTCAAAACACTCCAGTAATAATCAGCAACACTACAATTTCTCTTACAATATTATCACAATTTTACACTTCTGATATCATCAGAATCATTTTTTTTAGTATTAAGTCCAACTTCCAACTCAAATACTGTTAGTACAATGATTGAAAAATTTAGAAAAGCTGAAATCTTCTAACTGCCATTCTACAAGGACTTGCATGAAGTTACATCAGAGAATCCTGACGTCATCAGTCACCTCCATATTTCTGGGACTGCACCTCCTCAGCCTTGGACCTCACTGCTCGCCACTAAGGGCTATGCATGTATATTGCACTCATGCTGACAGTACATATTGGTAGCAAATAGAAGAATGGAGGCATAAGCTCTCATCCTCAGAGACAGGAGATAAACTGAAAGGAAGAAATTCATTGCCAATTGCTTCCTTTTAGCTGGATGTCTGAAGAAACGCCGTGGGGGGCTACTTTAATCTGAAAATAGGTCAGAAAAAATTCTAAATTCCTCTGTTTCAAGATGCTAAAATACCAGAAAAGGTATGGGTATGCATTCAGGGGTTGATTACTTAAGCTAAAACAGAAATTACTTAAGCTGATTACTTCAGCTAAAACAGAAATAAAAATCCTTTTAACATTCTCTTTATTACAGTGGTATAAAGACAGTCCTCTTTTACTCATTCTTAGGGTTTATCTTTGACTAGAAGAACGCTTGATGAAGAAGTCTGAGAATCACATCCCTAACCTATGAAGCTGCTAATGTTATAAAAAAACACGGCCAATTATTACCCACCCAGACTGCTTCTGGTCAATATTCTTGGAAATATTTTTCATTCTCACTCTACATAGTATTATCTCTTTTCACACACAAACAATTTTAAAAAAGGCAAGTGCACTTGCATTTCCTTCCCAAGTTTCAAGCAATCAGATTTTACTTTTTCAGACCTTACTGCATATCTGTGTAAATACAGAAGGTATTAACTATCTTTTGCTGGCTTCCACAAATAGTTATAATCTATAATCTGCCATATGATGATACACAAATCCAAGCACAAATCAGCCATACACAAAATGAACCACTTTCAGCAGTGAGACCTCATAGCAAATAAGAGTGCTAGTATGATTCATGTTTAAGAGCAATACGAAGCCTAGAGGTAGGCCACCTTTTCTATCTGAGCAAATATAATATTCACTATATGACTCCTGTTTTTGTCCACAAACTACTACACTAAATGTGAACATAATGAATAAGAGCAGTTCCACTGACACAGGCAATTACACATGTCAGTGAAGAAGCATTTGGTTCTCCTGTATGTAGGCAGCAAGAAAGCTCAATAAAAAGACATGCTAATCCAAAAGTTGGAAGAGACCAACTATTCATGTTTTATATGTGAGGTGTCCAAGGAATTCTTTTATTGCTCATAAATTTATGAACAATTTATGAATGCCCCCAAAATTCAAAGAGCTTGCAATTATGAATCCAAGAAGAAGGCAGCAAGAGTACTCTCATGCCACACATCCAGTATCGTATACTCTTAACTCTGAATTAATTAAGCTGGAAAAAACAGCATGACTGCTACTGTAATCACAATCACTAATACATATTAGAATCCCAATTCACCCATGCATTTTTCATTTAATGCAACTTTGCAAGCATTAAAAGGCTGGGAAAATGCACTTTATCACACTCTAACCACCCTTGTGTACAACTGTATGGTTAAATAATAATAAAGGTTAACGAACCTATTAAGTGATTAAGGATACATGTCTTGACTTCTAAAAACAGTGAACAGAACCAAAGGTTTTGAAGGACTTTGCATCTTTATTCATTCATGAGCTACATATAAAACTACAGAAATGCTTCTGTTTACACAGAGGGAAAGCCCATGTGTTTAAAAAAATAAAAAAATTGTCACATAAACTGGATCCCCAGAGTCAGAAAGAAAGGAAAAGGGTGGGAATGAAAAATGCTTACACAGCATGGAGTCCAGTAGAAGAACATTCTTCTGTCCCAAAAAACGTTCTTGGGAAAATCTGTGTCCATGAACGTAGACTTCATGAGCGAAGGAGGAACCAACATCCTCTCCCTATAGCCACGTAAAATCCCAAGCAGGAGAGGAAACAACAGCTTGGTGACTGTCTGCTGACAAAGCCAGTCAACATCATCATCATTGCAATTCTTTCCCTCTGGGTCAGAACCTCCAATTATTCAATTGGGGTTGCTCCCAGCAAATTAAGTGGGGGTTGTGACTTTCTCATCCCTTTCCACATCTTCACTACCCTCTAGAAGGAAGTGACCTCATTTCCAGCTCTCAAGAGGCTATTTATGAATTGTGGAAAGAAAAATTGAGAGTGAGAGCATGCAGCACTGTCAGTCATTGTGAGAAATACATAGAGACAGAGAAAGCTCTGAAACATCAAGTGCAGCAGGACAGCCACCTCACCTCTCTCACTGGACAATGAGAACAACTGAGCAACGCTGGAGCCTCCAAAGTAACAGAAATCTTTTCCTCTGCAATTGATTGCATCAGAGACACAATTCATGAAGTAAAGACAGGAAAGGCTTCAGGCCACTGACATTCTGGAAACAAAGGGACACAAGCACAGTGGCGTCACGAGAGTCGGTGCCACCCAGTAAGTTGGGTTCACTTCTGTGGACCTCCTCCGGTACCAGACCATGATGGACAGACCCCTGCCGCAAGCTTCCAAATAGCACAAGAGCTGAGAAATGGCTGTGGTCACACAGCAAAAAGGGCCTTTGTTGTTGTTTTCAAAGTAAGGCAAACGTGCAAGCAGCAGACGGTGTTCCTGGTTCCCTTTTTTATGTATTACAGGCCCCACCATGGCTGGGAATTACTGAAGGGTGAAGGAGCCTATGATCCTCAGTAGAGCGAAGCAACCCGTAGCCCTCTCGATGCTCATGCCCACACACACGCTGCCCACTGGACCAACCATGTCTGGTGAGTCTCCTACAGGAGGGAAGCTCCATGTAGTGCTGGCAGGGAGGAAAGACACAGAGCTGCTATCTGTGATCACACTCAGATTAGGCAGGTAGGCAGCTCTTTGCTGGCAGAAATTCATTTTGGTGTTGCCTCACTGATGGTGCCATTTGGTGCAGTCCACACACACCCCCACCCGCTGGTGAGGCCACTGCACAAGCACAGGGTAGGCATCTTCTTGGTCAAAGAGTAACAAGGCTGTTCATATGAAGCATCCTTTCCCATGGCAAGAAATGGAGGAGGAGCATGTTCTACAATATATATTTGCAGGGTGAAGGCGTAATGTAAAGAGCAAGAATGGAGTGTGCTCAGTGATAAAAGATTTTAGATCAACCTGTGAGTTCAGTACCCTACTAAATCTAGCATTAGCTTCAAAGAATATAAAGTAATTGACTCAATACTATTTTAGATTTTTTTTAAAAATCTGCAGCTCTAGGCTTAGTATACCAGCCAAAGACACTCAATTCCAACAATATGAGGAAGAAAGTAAGCTGCAACATTATTAGTTCAAACAGCCCAATTGGTATAACATTTGTACCCACACAAGCTTTGGTATACCTGCATATAACCCTATAATACCTGCATATAACACACAACTTCAATTGTTTTTAGTGAAAAGCAGAAACACAGGCACACAACATGACTTTCATGCAGCCCTAAAACTACTGCCAGTTCTTCATGGTGCTCTCCAAACAACCTGGAACCAAGAACTATTTCACACAACTCAGTGGTAGCATATGTGCTTTGCACATGGATAGCCTCTTCTTGGCATCTCCAGCCTCAGGTAGTAGAGTGGAGTAAGATCTCTGCCAATACCTTGGACAGCTGCAGCCAGAATAGACAATACTGAAACAGATGGCTAGAATGAGTTCCCTAGTAGCAGTGGTGTCACTAGGGTTTGCATCACCCAATGCGGGAGGCCAGCGCGTCATCCCTATGACAGATCTCATCCCATGCAGTGGGTGGGGCAATACCTCCAGTGGTGGGCGTGATGATGCCAGGAAGCCCCACTGCCCTACTCCTGTTGGGTTTTTGGCTATAACCTTTGATAGAATGGAGATGAAGTATCCATTCAACATGGTTTGTTTCATTGCATTCTGCAAGAAATTATGCATTGAATGATATGTAACTTGATGGTATTATTCAAAAATACCAAGATTTAAACAATTTTGGCTGTTAGTTGTGTCATTCCCCTTGTGCCACTCCCACCTGGTATGGCCCAAACCCCCCATACCCCTCTAGCGACCCCACTGCCTAGCAGAACCTCTTCTTCTACTGTTTTGTTAACATGCGAGGAGCTTACGGTGTGCCCTCCAGGATGAGCAGCAAACAAAGAAGAGTACATAAGGGACAGAAATCACTGGAAATGGGAGAGGCAGAAAAGACAAAGAACTGGAAAGAAGATTAATGTCAGATAACTTCTACTCCAAGTATTGTCTCTGAAGATTATTTAGTTAAAATTAACGCACTGGAAACAGTGGCACTGCATTTTGCAACCTGGGTTCGCAATGATAAAATCAAATGAATAAATGATAAATAACACACGTAAGTGGCAGAAGAAGGCACACCATTGGTAGTGTCTTCCTAGGCAGTTAAGCCTTTGCTTCTTCTCTGGTTCTTTAGCATAACCTGTTTACAATCACTGCTTTCCAATGACAAGAAAAGCAATCATATAGCCTCAAAAATAAGCTCCCTGTAAGAGAAATACATAACCAGCAAACAAAAAACACACCAAATTGGATCTTTCAACATTGCAACTTGTCTGCAAAGTACAGCAGCTGAACAAGTGATGCGGTATGTGTGTATGTGCACACATGTGTTTCTGTGGGTGTGAAAGAGAGATAAAGAATGAGTATGATCAGTACACTATATGAGGTGAGGTCTATTGAAAAGGTGCATATGAAAGGATAAACAGGTGGTATTTGTGTATTCACGAGAGAGGATATTGGGGCACAGAGATATGAACAAGTAACACTCATCCAAACCATTTAGGAAGTTTATCAGGGCAATGCCTGACAACACATAAGATAAGTGAAGACAGCACTATCCTCATTTGATTTGTAGCAGCATTTTCACCCCAATCCAGCTAATCTGCAGATGTGTATAAAAAAAGCTTTAGCATGCATATTCTTGGGTGGCCAAGGAATCATGTGCACAAAGGTGTATGTGTATGCGGTTACATCCCCAATCCAGTTGCCAGGACTGTTCACAGCAAACACTGCTAACAGATCCGATTCATAGTTCAGAAGACGCAGTTGGAATGGGAAGAGGCTGGATTTAGCATTCCTCCCCAACAGATTGGTGCTATCACTAATTCTGATCTGCACAATTCACACACAACCCTGGCTGTTGCTGCATGCATATGTAGCTGTATTAGGACATACTTTTAAGCAAGTTCAGCTCCAAGGTATATTGGGCTCTGGCAGCTGGAAATGGGGATGGAGGAAAATGCATCCAGAGCTCTCCCTCCTCCATCCCTATTCCCAGCTGCCAATAGGAGCCCTGGAGGACTCATGGCAGCCTAAAAGTCCATTTTAAAAATCTAGCTATGCAGTCACACATTGAGTTTAGTCACCATGTGATTCTAGATTTTTTTAAATGGACTTTTAGGTAGCTGTGAGTCTTGTGACAGCCAAGGGATGTCGATCGGTGGGGACCCAGAGCGAGTGAGGATCCTTCCATCATGTGCTCAGATAGACTCACCCTCTATTGCTGCCACTGCCTTTAACCTCTTTTAGAGAACCTCTTATACTCCCACACCAAACAAACCACAGAAAATGAACTCAAAGTGTCTACACCACTGCTCCCTTGTGGTGCCAACAGTTACTCAAAGCTGGAAAGTGACAGCATGCTAGGGACATCTGTGGTTTTAAGTGATCTACTCTTCGGATGCATTTGCCATGTCCACCCACACGTAAGAAGTGCTGTATGTGTCATATTTCAAGGCATTACAACTCTATCAATCCTATGATGATTGGACAACCTGCTAACTCCAGGAAAGGCCAGCAACATTACTTAAAAGGGAAAGTGCTAGCAAGATGACTCTATAAGAGGTTGCAGGTAAATATCTTCAGAAAAACCCTTTAACTCTTACAATTAAATTAAAAAAAAATACCCTCTACTTTTAATGACTTCCTGGAGGTACAGCTGAACACTGTACACATGTTCATATTCCCTGATCACCGTCTTAGCAGCACTGAAGGACAGTCTCACTGTCCAATTCCAATAACCCTTTATGCAAGTTCTGGTAAAACTGTTCTGCAAGGTTTAAAATACTTTCATGTATTTTCATGCATCATTTCCTTTTTTTGTTACACCATCCAACCACTACAAATGTCAGAGAGTCAAACTCAACACAAAGGAGACATCATTTACTGTACATACATACAGACTCACTGCAATGCCCCAGGTGCTTCAGATGCCCCATCAAACCCCTGGCTGGGGAGCAGCAAATAGCAGTAGACACAGCAGCTGAGGAAGAGGATCTGGAGCATGCTTTTGACACACAAAGAGGCTAAAACCTCCTCTTCAGCTGCTCATTACAGGATGAAGGTCTCTCCGCACTGGGGCATATTGCCCTTTTAACCATGGGAAAGGGCCAGGTAAGGCAGGGAGTGAGGCTAGGGAGAGATGACCCAGGAAGGACTGGATCCCCCAGGTGAGGGCCCAGTGCTACCTAAAGGCACAGGACCAATGCTGAGGCAGTCTCTAGTGAAACTACATGAAAGGCTGCCCAGCAGCAGCTCTCCTGGGATGGAGACCAGGTCACATCCAGGGAAGGAGCTAGAAGACAGGTAGAGGAGGAAGGAGTGCAAGGCAATCCCCTTCCCACCACTGAATTCTGAGGCCAAGTTGGGTCCCTCTTGCTCAGCCCACAACCCATTATCCTAACCCCTTTGTCCTCAGGTTGAAGAGGTATCTAGACAGCAGAGGGGTGCAACCCTCTTGTGAAAGCCTTCCCTGGAAAGAAGGAGGAGCTTACACATATATAAAGCAGGGTGTGGGACGGGGCTTACTTTTGCAGTAAAAATTTGCATATAGAGGTGCTGATCTGTCCTGGCTCCTTAATGCTGCATGGTATGTTTCTCTCTTCCAATTTTGGAAGTGAGCCAGGAAAGGAAATGCATGGTGGGAACAATGGACTATGGGGAGGTAGTATGCGGGGGGGGGGGGAGGTTCAGAGCTCCTTTCCAGCATGGTCCTTTCTTCATTTATTTATTGTTCAATATAATTTTACAACCATTTTTAAGACGGATATGCTGCTGCCTTTGGAATGCTGTAAACTTGTTCACTGATAAATTGATTAGATTGACAGTCTCCTGTAGGGAGAGCCTGTCTTTCCAGTGTTACAAAACAAATCTTTTGACAATTAGCACCACAAGCAAAATTCATTTCAACTGTCTCGACATGAATTTCCACAATATGGCTTGGATCCAAACAAGTACTTGGATATACCTAGTGGAATCTTTCAGTTCTTCCTTTTGAGTGGCAGATCCTTGTGCCATATCACAAATTGTTTTTTAGACTCTATCATCTTTGGGTCCAAGCCTAGAGGTATATATCCCAATACTAATTTGGAACTGGAGAAGGAAAAGAATGATCTAGGTCTAAATTAAGACTAACACATATTTCAGCCCATATTTCATTACTAGGTACTCCAGCATTATATCTGTACTTTCTTCACAGTTAAAGACTCTCCCAGGTACTGTTTTTATGAGAACAGAGTGAATGCATAAAAGAAACACATGGCTCATGTTTATCACCAAATCTATTTGCCCAGCATCTCCTCAGGCTTACATCTGGGAAAATCTCCTTACATCAAACCAGCTCAGAAGGAAGTAAATACTATCACTTCACTGGAATTTGTAAGAAGAAAATCAGACTGTACTTTATTAAAAATAGTAATTAGGAGCACGCCTACATCTAGGACCTGTTGTGGTACCCTCAGCAAGCTGGAAATGCATTAATACTGTATGTTTTTCTTAGCCCCAGCAAGTTATACTTCACTAGTCTGGATCTAATTTTTATCCAAAGGAATGTCCATTCTGTAACCCTCTTCGTTCCACCTCACAAGCATGTCAAATAAGAAATACTCACTGCCAACTATAAAGTCTGACTAGTCACAGCACTCTTGCCTGCATTCACAAGTACACCAGATGGCATGCACCTACTATACCCAACTCAAGCGGAAATCAGCAATTAGAATATGTACAAAACATCGTCAATCTTCAGGCTGCTATTTTAAAGCCTATGAATAGGGCTCTTTCTGTCTCACCATGTGCATCTTCACAATCTGGAGATTGTTCTTCCTTAGAGGATGTGATTTCATCTTTAGGAAATGCCTTCCGTTTGTTTGGGAGGGTTTTTCTAGCCTATGGGTGCTCACAAAAAAGATTCTCTTTCTGAATCTTGGGCAAATCTCACAGCATATACTCTGAAGAGATGCAGCTGTGAAATGAAGTGGTGTGTTGCCTCAATCACTCCCTTGCCTGTGGCTGTTACTGGTATTTGTAGGAGGAACCAAAGTGCCCGCATGAAACTCTTCTCCTGATGCAAATGGAAACTTAAGCTTAAAAGAGTTGCAACACAAAAAGCTATTCAACTCTGTGGCAGAGCCAAGACACATACTGCTTCATGGGTTATTACAGCTTTTCCTAAATTGATGTGTCCTTTGTGGGAAGGGTCTTGAGGAAATGCTGAACTGGAAATATCTATTTCTAAAGTGGGGTGATCACATACAGATGTCTGTCATACCTAAAGAGGGAGGAGGCAGCATAGGAGAAGGTCTATACCAGAGGTGTCAAACACAAGACCGGCAGGCTGGATACAGTTTGTGGAAGCTCTTTATCTGGCTCCCGGGGATCATGGATTCTCCAAGAGCTGCCTTTTCAGTAGTGCTACTTCTGCTGAGGTGTCATTTTGCAGAGCACCTGAGCTGCAAAGAGATGCCTTATCATAAATAGCACAGCCCATGTGATAACTGGATTCTCATATACCTTAAAAACATGATCAAGATTTGCATATTTTCTCTTGTCATTTGCAACTAATGAGTTCCTTTGTGAGAACAAAGTGCTCATCTCCAGCCATCACCTATTTAATGACATCACTTCCTGCTTAATGATGGCACTTCCGATCCTCAGCAGGTGCCATGAATGCTATCTGGCCCGCAGTATGAAGTGAGATTGACACCTGGGCTATACCAAAGTTAGAGATGCCCTAACTTTGCAGAAATACGAAGGGGGAGATTTGGAACAACTCCCAGTCCTCATAAAACAATCCAAGTTCAGATTGCACATGTGATTTTCTCTTTACCACCATAGCAGGAGAAGGTAGTGCACAAATGATAACCTTGGGCTGAGCAGGGTAGAATAATGCTGCTGGTTGAATAAGAAGTGAGTACGGCTCATTTCTAACTCAGCTAACACAAAGAGCCATTCAGTCGGATGACTTTGGGAAGGCTATGGCCACATTCTGGGAACTTTGGGGCTGCAGTGTCAGTCTCCCCATGGTTTTCCCACCCATCCAATTTGCTCCTCTCTCCATAGTCACTCTAGAGCGGGGGTTCTCAATTGGTGGTGTGTGGACCACTGGTGGTATGCCAGGCAGTGTTGGGTGGTACATGCAGCACCTGCTGCCTGGCAGCAAGACCAAGACAGGAGCTTCCAATGGCAGGAGGAGACTCAGCCCAACAGGCAGAGCTCCAGCACATGGTTTTCATGCACTTGAAAAAGCCCTCCCACCTGCTCCAAGGCTCTTACTGCCATTGGAAGCTCCTGTCGTGGTCTCCAAACCCAGAAGTAACTGGCAATGATATCATTGGCAATTACTTCTGGTGGTACTTCTGAGAACAGTGTTGGAGCAAGTGGTACGTTGAGGGGGCAGCGTTGAGAAACACTTTGCTGTAGAGCAGGGGTCTCCAAACCCCGGCCCGGGGGCCAGATGCGGCCCGCGGCAAGCCTCTATCTGGCCTGCGGCAAGCCTCTTGTCCCCTGAAAGCCTCTGGCTCACTTGGCCGAATGTGACAGGAACTATGCTCTGGTTGGGTCTGGAGGGTGTTCTAAGGGCCAGAGAGGTTGAATGAACGAGCCCATTCATTCATTTATTCACTCATCTAAGTTCTATCTCTAATTTATTTATATAAATTTTATATTTAAATTTTTTTCCCGGGCCGCAATGCCTTCCCAGGTATTTGATGCGGCCCTCTGGCAAAAAGTTTGGAGACCCCTGCTTTAGAGCAATGGTTCTCAACATTTTTTCATTTGTGTACCCCTTGGCAGCCCACTGCTTCAGAGCAAAGGTTGGCAATCTTCTTCCACATAGGGGCTAGACATCAGGTCTAATAACAGTAAGAATGCATGTAAGAATGCATGCATGTTAGAAATGCATATGTGAACCTCCCAATCAGGCCATAGAGCTAAAAAAAAATTAGATGGGCACAGAACAGAAAGACACACGCCCAGACAGAGAGTGATGCACAAAAGAAGCTTCTGCCCTTGTCCGCCTTACACTATAAGCCAGGGGTGCTCACACTTTTTTGGCTTGAGAGCTACTTTGAAACCCAGCAAGACCCGGAGATCTACCGGGGGGAAGGAAGCGTCTGACAGACACCCCCTTTGATGTATGGAGCCCCTGCTGGACCAGGTCAGAAGAGGCCCACCAAGTCCAGCTTCCTGTGCCCCACAGTGGCCCACCAGATGCTTCAGGAAGCACACGGGAGGCCTCTCCTCTCTCCCCACCCCACATACTGGGGGCAGCCACAGGTCCCCCAAGAGGCACATGCCCAGCCTTGCTGCACTACAGGGGGGAGGAGCTCCCCACTCCCCGCCCCCCCAAACTCTTTGTGGTTGCGCCCCGAGACCAGCAGGGAGAGGGAGGCGTCGCAGGTCCTCCTCGGAAGGGGCGGGGGGCTTCCCCATTTCCATGGAGAGGGGCTGCGCGTGCAGGCGGCAGGGGGGGAGACAATGCTCCCACCGGCCCTCCTCCTGCAGCGGCGGGGGGGCCAGGGGGGTCGTCTCACCTGTCAGCCCGGACCGAGAGCGGCAGCGGCCGCAGCACTTACTTCTGGGCTCCTACAGGGACGGCTGGGCCGGGCATGGCCTGGCTGGGTTGGGCCGGACCTGACTAGAAGGGAAGGGGAGGGTCACTCGGGGCCTCCCGCGGCAACCGCCATCAGAGCGATTCCATCTCGAACTCCCGCCCCTCCCCCCTTCCGCTACGGAGCCCCAGGAAGCGCCTCAGTCCAGTGCAGCCCAGCTCCCCCTCCCGCCGCCGCCCACTTTAGCTCCTGCTCTTCCAGCATGCAGCCCCACGAAACTGGTGAAACTGACTAGAGCAGGGGTGCTCAATAGGTGGATCGCGATCTACCGGTAGATTGCGAGGCAAAATGAGTAGATCGCGGAGTGCCAACCCCCCCTTCGGGTGCCTCTGGGAGGAAATGCCAGGAGTAAGGCCCATTGTACTCAATGGGGCTTACTCCCAGGTAAGTGTGGCTAGGATTGCAGCCTCACAGCCTAATCCTAGGCATGTTTACTCAGGAGTAAGTCCTGTTATACTTAGTGGGGCTCAAGGTACACCAACATACATTGTACACATAAATGTTATATGTTATGATGGCGCGAACATTGTAAAAAAAAAACTGTGGTAGATCTCCAGGCCTTGCTGGGTTTCAAAGTAGCTCTCGAGCCAAAAAAGTGTGAGCACCCCTGGACTAGAGTCTAGTCAGTTTTGTCAGTTTTGTTGCTGCATGCCTGAAGAGCAGCTAAAGTGTCAGTTTCAGTGTCAGTTTAGTGTCAGCTAAATATGTCAGTTTCGTCTAGTCACTAGACGAAACTGACATATTAACAGTTTGGAGACAGGGCTCCGCGATCTACTCATTTTGCCTCGCGATCTACCGGTAGATCACGACCCACCTATTGAGCACCCCTGCTATAAGCCTTAAACAGATAGAATGACAAATCTGAACTCTTTTTTAAGACCACTGTGGGTCAAATGAATATATCCTTTTTCGACTATGGGCTGGATGATTTTGGGTGGTGGGCCAGGTTCAGCCCATGGGCTAAAGGTTGCCTACCTGTGCTCTAGAGGTGGGCTGAGCCTGCCTCCATCTACAAAGCAACCAAGCAAGGGGAGGGAGGAGTTGCACTTAGAGATAGCCTTTAGTGTATTGTTGCTCAGCCCAGTGCACCCCTCAGAAGGCTTGCTGCTCCTTCACCTCCCAAGGGACTACAGAGAAAAGGAATAAGAAGAGTTCTTTGGTCTCTTTCTTTCTCCAGCAGTTTCTTGCAGGTTCACATTTGCATAGATTATGTAAGAAATATACTGCAAATCAAATTAAAGACAAAAAATTTGACTTTATGTCTCTTCTTCAATGCTGAGAAAAAGATAGGTTGCTTACCTGTAAATTTATATTCTTTGAGTGGTCACGTGTGCAGGCACACACATATTGGAATTTTACAGCTGCAGAGAGCCAAATTCAGAATATTTTAGAACAGCGGTTCCCAAAGTCCTACTTAGACTTTGGGACCGCAGGTGAGTGTTTGCAGGGGCGGGGGTCCCAATAGTGCAGCAGTGATCACGGCACCATGGGAACCCAGGGGCTTCCCCCTTACCTGGGGGGTCCTGCTGGCCTTAGTGAGAGTGCGAAAACCGGAAATGTGCTCCAATCCCCAAACGGAGCCATTTTTAGCATCAGGGAGGCCTGTGGAGCAGGCTGCAGGCCTCCTGGACTCTCCCTAAAGCCAGCAGGATGCTCCAAGTAAGGGGGAAAGCCCCTAGTTTCTCACAGCACTGCAATTGGTGCAGCACCACGATCTCTGTGCTGCTGTTGGGACACCCATTGCTGGGCCTGTAAAACTCCACTGTTCTAGAGCTCTGTCAAGCATTCTGTCCCCACCCACAACTGGGGAAACCTCTAGTGCCTCTAGGATAGAAAGAATGCCTATTCATGCAGTTCCTTAAAAATACCCTCAAATCAATGTGAAACATTTGAAGGCAGATCTGCAGAGGGGGCAGATGGGTGAGCCTTGTGTTTACACAGATGGCCACTCAAAGAACATAAAGTGACAGTCAAGCAACCTGTAATTCTGAGCAGTCAGACATACTGAAGATTAGTGAGCCTTTTGTTTACCTTGAGATAGGTGCAGGTAGCTCATGAGAATAATGACTCCAAATGGTTCCCTAACTGCTCTGGGGGTTTTCCTGACTCCTTGGTTGGTAGTCCTGTAAAAGCCCCAGTCGACTTCTAGAATGGGGAAATGACCCAGGTGGTTGAGATGATTGCTTCTAAACACCCTTTCCCACTGATTAGAGACCAAGCTCCTTGGTTTACCAGTGAGCTACAGGCAATGAAACAAATAGCAAGATGGCTAGAGCAATGGCATAAGAAGACTTGAAACAAATCTGATTGAATAAGAGCTAGAGTTCCATTTAGGTGGCGTGTTCCATTTAGGACATGACAGTGATGGCTATGAAGAAAATGCACTTCTCAGCCACCGCTGCATCAGCACAGAATTATCTAGGGTGTATATTCTGTGTGGCGAGTAGTCTGTTGAATCTTTGCCCCTGTGGCAGTTGGGAAGAGTGGTGAATAGCTTGCTGAGACAAATTTACCAGAAACTTTGCTGATAAAACCATTCACATCTGTTCTGAAGTTGGATTCCTCTTTGAATTTTGAAGTGTGTATGCCTCTGGCATCAGCTTGCCTTGTGTTAATGGATTCATTTCAATCATTCAACCTGAGAATACAGAGAGGTTGTTTGAAGATTTGCAACCAACTACATGTCTGACCCCTGCATATCATGGCTAATTTTGGCAGCAAAGGGGCTGGCCAGCTGGATAGGGGAAATTGTGAATGATTCCCAGAGGAGCAGGGAGGTTCCATCAGCACTGAAAAGGGTAATTAGAAGTCCCCTATTAAAAAGGAGAAAAAAGGGTCTCTGAATTCTGGTGCTGGTTGTTACCTTTACAGCCCAATCTTAAGTAACTTTCCAGTACCAATGCAGCCATGCCAACGGGGCACACACTTCTGGTGGTGCTTCCAATAGGTGGACCATATGAAGTGGTATGGTGGGGGACAAATGTTGAGAAACGATGATCTAGATTAGATTACTGCAAGCTGCTTTGTGGGGCTGCCTTTGAAAACTGTCTAAGAACTGCAATTAGTGCAGCATTCTGCTGCCTGTATGGTTGCAGGGGCTCTTCAGTTTGACTCAGTTGCACTGCTGTTTTGGTGGCTACACTGGCTGCCAGTTCATTTTCAGGCACAATTCAAGGTGTTGACTTTTAAAGCCCTTCACAGCTCAGGACCAGGGTATTTGAGGGACCACCACCTTCCATATAATCTGACCTGTCCTTTGAGTTCATCAGAGTGGGCCCTTTTAACCATGCCATCATTGATGGATGTGAGGGGGGTGCAAGTGAGGAACAGGGGCCTCTTGGATTGTGGAATTTCCTCCACTTAGAATTAAGAACAGCTCTCTCCTTGGAGACCTTTCTATTCAGGATGGCGTTCAATAGCTGACATGATGGTTTGGCATTTGAATTAAATGTAATTTTTAACTGTTTTATGTTATCCATAAGGGTTATACTGGGAGCTCTGATCTATGTCCCAACGCTTGAACCATATGTTCCTCCTGGCCATGATGTTGAAGGCAAGTGTACTAATGTCGAACTGGAGAGTGTCCAGTGAGGAGTCTGCCATAAAGGCGGTCGCCAGGGTATCTTCTTTAAGGTTTTGTGTGTGGCACAAGAGAGCTTCGAGTCAGAGGACTCTAGCTCCTTGACCCAGGCTAACATGGCATGGGCCATAACCGAGTTTGCAGCCGAGGCATGAAGGGCCATCGAAGATGTTTCAAAGTCCCTCCTGAAGGCTGCTTCCACCCTGCTGTCACAGGCATCTTTGGGCCCGCCCTCTCCCTTGGATGGTATGATAGCTGAGGAAGACAGGGCAGCCACTGGTTGGTCCACACTGGGTACTTTGAGGAGGTCAGAAATGTCCTCATTGCGTAAAATCTGTTGACCATGTATGGGGACCCTCTTGGATCTGGTGGGGGTTTTCCACTCTGCGTCCAGGACATGTTTGAATGGTTCTGGGAATGGTACTAGTTCCCTTGAGGACAGGAATTTTGACAACTTTTTTGTAGCCTGGGCCTCCTTGGCCTTGGAGTGGGAGAGAGATCCAGTGTCTGGATGGCCTAATTCAGGAGTTGGGGGAAAATTTCTATAGGAAAGAGCCGATTTCCTCCCTCCTCAGCAGGTTTCTCCACTTCCTTGCCAGTCAGCTTTCCCTCTTCCCTTCCAAGGGTCTGGGGTTTCAGATTTCCATGGATCAGACATCAGTTAGGATGGGATCCTTGTGCATTTTTTTCCTTTTTCTTTCCCTCCGGGTTAGGCTGTGGGGCCAAAGCTTTATAAGCTTTGCCCACTTTTTTTTTGGGGGGGGGGGGGAGAAGATCCTGCTTGGGCTGATGAAGTCTGGTCAAACTAGGGCATGGAGATGGAGACCTGCTGAGTTCCCTCTTGCTCCCTGCAGGAGAGACATTGGCCTGGAGTGGCTCGGGGCTTTGAGGGTTTGTGGCCCTGACCTCTGCCACCAACCTCCAAACTCACTCTTCCATCTGGGCTTGGGAAAGGAGATAGCTGGAGCTGTGTCCACCTGAGGCGCCCACTCTGCTGGAGGTGCCTTAGGGCACTGCCTTCCCTTCTCCCTGTATACCTGGGCTGGAAGGTGAGGTTCTGGCAGCCATCTGTCCCCTTTGGGGCCTCGCTGGACTTTTTGCATGTGGGAGACGAAGGCTAGGGATAGTGAGCCCACTTCTCCCTTCTGATTGAGCCACCGTATTTGCAATAGTGATCATGGTGATCCCATCACTGCCGTCACCCCTCTCCTGCATGCATTTACCCTGTTTCCCAAGCTCCTGGAGAGTTGGAAATCACTGCTCTAACATTATGGACTCTTCCATGGAGTGTTTTTTATAATGGTGAGGTAAATAAGAGTTGCACTTGTAATCAGAAAAACCTAAATCTAGGCAAACACAATGAAAATTGAACTCTAGCTTCATGATGTAGACTTCACCTCCTTCTCAGAACCCAATTACTGTGAGTTTCCTACAATTTTTCGCTCCGAAATAGTTCCGATGAGTATGCTGAAGCCTACTGTACAACCCAGTGATAGCATCTTCAGTGCTGACATCAGTGACTGGAAGTGTGCAAGTACAGACATGATGCCAAGAGCCTAGGAAGGCAACAGAGTGGAAATGGCTCAAATTCCTCAAGTTGCAGTGTCGAAATCAAAGTACCATTGGCCAAGTGTCAGTAATTTTACAGTAAAAACAGTACGATGTTTTTAGAAGCTGATTTGTGATGTGTCAGCTTCTTTCTTTCAGGTTCCTCAGTGCCAGCAGTCCCAGGTCCAGAGTGGTCCCTATGCCACTTGTGAGCCTGTGTCTTCTGGAATGCTGCCTGTTCCAGCTGCTTCTCAGTTGAAGACTTATGTCCTCCTTTATCGTCTGCTTCAGTTGCAATGTTGGCTGCAAGGCTGACGATGCCTGGAGTCTACAGATGGCCAACACAGTTGTGGGAAATGTGAACGCTGACTCCCACAACCTGGGCTTCAGGCAAAGTTTTCAATTCTTTCTTATCTGCTTTCAGGAACATCTTACAGAGGCCACAGGAGACCATGACATTGCCTTCTATCAGGTAACGGAGGCAGAAGTTATGTTCATCAGTGGATGGAAGTTCTGTACTGTACTGAGAACTCTTTTGAAAAGAAATCTTGATTGTCATACGCAAAGCGAGTCTCTACAAACAACTACAAACTTTAAAAAAATTAACACTAAGAAAGTTTTTTAAATGAAAAACTGAGCCAAATCTTGTTTCTTTCAATGGAAAAAAGGGAGTAGAAAGGACAAATCAGATGTGTTCTTGTTCAGTGGTGCTGAGGCAGTGGTTGAACTGAGGGAGTTATTCCTGCCCTCAAGGCACTTGGTGGCCATGGGGTTTCTCCACTGAAAGGCAGGGACAGAATGTTCAGCAAAGCTCTAGAAGTTTCTAAAGTCAACATGTGCAGAACTCCAAAGATACTGCAAAGAAGAAAGATTCACCCTGAGAAAGTTTCCTCACCAAGATGCAGTTCTGATGTTTTGGCATTTCACAATTTTGTATTCAATGCTGCTCACACTGAAAGTTTCAAAGATTCTACCAAATTCCACTGCAACCAGGGTACCTTCCCTGTCTCTGATGATGCCTTGTCTCTCATTTCTGTTAAATTCATATTCATCCAAATATACACCAGATGGCACTAAACAACAAGCATTTTCAAATATCTTCTGTGAGAGGACATCCCCAGACTCACACACCCACCAATAATGTCTTGACAAGCTTCCTCTGCAAATTACACAAGCTGAACAAAGTGCTACACTATCAATATCCTCAGCATATTTTTCAGAAATAAAATAGATAAACATTCCTAGCAAGTACACTTACTGATCTAATTGCCCATGGTGTTGCCTGTGTTCTCAACTGTACTTATGAGGAAACATTTTTTTAAACTGGTAAACGAATAGCGAGAGTTTTTTTTCTCTACCCTCTTTTCAGTGCACACATTAAAGGTGCAGCAAGAGGGGAGGGATACTTGGGAAGGTAGCAACCCCTGGTTAAAACACTAACATCACACACTTACAATAAATCTCACAGAACTAGTCAGAACAGGTTAGCTCTCAACACCATCTAAAAAAGGAAAAACAAGCAAGAGAATATTTGCGATGCTTAGACTGAGTTCTGGAAAGGAAGAACCTTTGAGGAAGATGCCAACTAAACTATTTCCAGTGAAATTATTTAAGTGTAGGAAAGCCCTTTCAATAGGAATAGGATTCACCTCCATTTCCTCACTAAGGTAGCAAGAACCCACATGTTCATTCTCCCTAGGGTTTTCCAAAGCCTCAGCATGACTAGATCTGCCTAAAGATAGTGAAGACAGAAGGTTTCTTGCATTCTCAATACACAACAGTACATAATCATGGTTTCTCCAGGGTTGACTTTCTCAGAGAACAGAGACTGGATAACAGCTGCATACCAGGTACTAATATCCCATCATTCTCCCAACTTACTCATATATATTATAAAAGCACTAACCTCTATCATGACAGAGGTAATCCTAAACTGCACAGCTCCCTGAGGTCTTGGAATGTGTCCTTAAGGTTTTGCATTGCTTGGTCCAAGCTGCAGTATCGGCATCAGGTTGCTGAGGGTCCTGGAGCAAAGTTCTAAACTGGACCACTCCCATGGTAACCCCTGCTTGCCCCCAGATTGCTCACTAGGTGCTAACTATGCTACCAGTTCTAAAAGTTCAGGAGTCATCCCAGTCAAGTGGGCCCTCAGTTGGCCCAACTTGGCCAATTCCCAGATTCTGTTATTCAAGTCTGAGTGAACAGATCCCTGACTCTAAAATAATTTACACCTCAAGAATGTAATGCTTATGCTTATACCAGGACCCAATTACTTTATATATGACCTGAAAGTTTCATTTGTTGATTTCTCAAACGTAAACTAAACCAAGCAGACAGATAGCACCAGCTTTGCTAAATACTACTTACATAGAAAAGAATGGCATATATGCTAAAACTTATTAACAGTATTTATTATTATTAATAATAACCCCTGCTAATAATTAATAATTAACCCCTGCTAATTGGGTAAGAGGCACTTTTTCAAGTGGGTGCTCCTTTTTTTAGCAGGTGGATAGTAACTGGCCCACCTCACCCCAGCACTGTCTGTTCTAGTGGCTGTCTGCTGGTGTTCTTTTTGCATCTTTTTAGATTGTGAGCCCTTTTGGGACAGGGAGCCATTTAGTTATTTGATTTTTCTCTGTAAACCGCTTTGTGAACTTTTAGTTGAAAAGCGGTATATAAATACTGTTAATAATAAATACTGTTAATAAAACTTGTACAAATAGATGTGAGGGAAAAGCAAACAGGCAATCTAATCCATAGATATATGAGAAGTTACATGCAAACATTTTTCATACATGAAGCCCAGTTCTATGTATGTGTCAGGGATTGTACTGGGAGAAGGCAGGATGGCAGAGGGTCATACTGCCTAGTGGTTAGCATGCTTCCTGCTCTCCATTTTCCCTTTTTACTGGGTCAGCTGTTGAACAAGGGAGAGCACTGGTAGTTTCTGTCCATTGCTACTATCCCAGGTTACAGAGAACCAGACAAAAAGGAGACTGTGGGGGGAAAACTGAACCTCAGGGGTACTTATTAAAAATCAAAAACACTGTAGGTCTACAAGAGCAATCAGGCATGACACCTATTGAATTACCCATGAACTAGGCAAGCAAAGAGTCAAAATATAGCTAGTTAATTAAAAATCCAAAATGGAAAGAATTAAACCAAAGTCAGGAGGGATTTGAAAAATGTACAAGTGGGCTTGTGGAAAATGCCTGAACATGTCTGAATGTCTAATAAAGCAAAACCTTGATCAAATTGAGTACAGTAACTAGAAATGCCCAGCAGATGGAGCTGGAATGATAATCAAGTCAAGAACAAAGCACACAGAAACCACACTACCCCCATCACTAAACTGGTGAAACTGCAGAAGTTGTAGCTGGCTTGGTGTGAAAACAAAGACAAAGCAAAACAAATTCTCTAAACCAGTGGTTCCCAAACGTCTCAGCACTGGGACCCACTTTTTAAAAAGATAGTCTATAGGAACCCACTATTGAGATAACAGTTTTATGAGACTTTTTTTTAGTTTCATATTATCAGCAACTGAAGCATCATCTTTGAAGCTGTTTCATCTTTTTTAGTATGGTGGGGGGACCTCTTTCTGGAGTGTTTGTTGAGCTCCATGTTCGTCGGATCAGGTCCATTCTAGTGGTGTTGCATTCCACTTGGCCTGCCCTTCAAAATGGACTGAGGCATGTTCACTTACTCATGAGTAAATACAAATGTGCTTCTCTGTTTCAGCTTCCATATGGCTCAATACGTTTTCCTTGTTAGCTATCAGTTTGTTAGTTTCACAATCCACCTAACATTGGGTCTCAACACTCAGTTCGGGAAGCACTGCCCCAAATGCATCTAGCAATAAATACATCCCTATTGTTATCTACTTACATTGTATCAAGAATCCTTGGTTCCTGCACTTACTGGAGAGTAAGATGGTGTGCCTTCTGTATACCAGCAATAGCTTTTCATACCAGACAAGGCAGAAAAAATACACAGAGCATCCCTGTGCTTGAACTTAAACAACTTAGGTTTGATGATGTCATAGAGCTACCTGACTGAAGGAGTGGAACCCATCTAGCCACTCCCACTCCTTTTCCTAGATAGCAGGTTTGGATGCCCAATGGTAGATGCATGCCAATCCCTTACAAGGGGTAGCTATTCCAGACAAAGAGAAGGACTCTGAATCCACAAGCGCAGATGGCTGGTACATAATGGAGTTTTAAATGGACAACACGATGCTTGCAGAAGGATGCCCCAGTAGCTTTTTAGGCTGCTAAACATGCTAAACAGGAGCTTCTGGAGTGAAGGAGTGTACAACATAAGGAAAAATTGAGGTGAAAACAGGGCAGTCACCACAGTATGTTTACTTAGAAAGTTGAATGAGACTTATTCCCAAGTACATATGCATTGTTTAGCAGTCATAGCCATTAAATCATTCAGATTCAGTTACAGGCTATAACACTGATTAGGTAATAAGCTGTGTTATAGCCTTTCCATGCCTAATTATAAATTAACAAAACATACTTCAAAGGGTGTACTGCTTTTTCTCACAATAAAGAGCTGAGAACAACCTCAAGGGTCATTGTCATCAAACCAATACTTCAGGCAGCCCAATCCTACCTAAATCCACACACAGCAATGCAGTGGTGCCAGTGAAGCTTCCACTGCATTACTGGGGGGTGGGATTATCAGCTGCTAGAGGTCTCCTTGGGATAAGGGAACATTTGTCCCTTTGCCCTGGGGTAAACCCCAGGCAAAAGGGACAAATGTTTCCTTATCTCAGTCGGTTCACATCTTTGTTGCTCCATGCAGATCAGGTCTGGGAAAGGGTTCAGGACTCAACATGGGCCAATGCCACTCTCACACCCTCCAAGGCCAGATCTGCCCATCCCCCATACCATCTCCTCCCCATCTCATTCACCTCTGCCCCATCCACTCTCCTCCCTGTGCTCCCCTGCCCCATTCCACCCCCTGCACTGGGCTTACCTACTCCAGTGGGCATCCTGATGTCTTGCAGCACACACAGGAAGGTTCCAGCTTTCCTGTCAGCACACCAGGAGCTTGTATTGTCACAAAGCACTTTATGGGTGCTTTGCAGCAGCTTGCACCAGCAGAACATGTTCTGCCGGTGCTACGTTTAGATAGAATTTGGCCAAAAAGTTATTTACTCAATCCTCAACTATACTATTCTGCTAAACTAAGAAAGGACAATTGGCAATTCACAGGTTGAACGTGGCCCTAAAGGGTGCCATTTACTCCCTCAGTGCCTCTGGGCCATACCGGAAAGCTAGTTGCCACTCTTCCCCCTTCCCCTAAATTAGAAGATACAGTATGAGGGGATGGGTATGCAAAGTGGAAGCAAACCTCAGAGTCCTCACAGCTTAGTGGAGAACCCCTGGGAGAAAGTAATTTACGCCAATCATAAATTGCAGTAATTTAGCCTTGCCAATGCTGCTCTGTGCATGAAGCAAGAGCGCATTCTCACTGCATGTGAGAAGCACAATAGGCAGCTTAGATAGCTGTCCAATTCAAAGTGAGAATGCATCTCCAAAGTTTTCATTGGTATACTCTGGCTTCACACACCTTATGCCCCTCACTCTGTTGACTCCATTGCCCCTTTGTTCCCCACTTGGTGGCCAAACATGAAGGACCTCCACCCTTGGTCCCCCACCCTCTACCACGCTCTACTAAAGTGGCCCTCCTAACAAAATAATTGTCAAATAGGGACCTGCCACTTCTGCAACCATCTGTAAAAAGATGCTCATTTAGCACCTATCCCAATACACAGCATTGTTCAATTATAACTATTTGTACAACCAAGAGTTATCTTTTTTGGCAAATGAAAGGCATTCCATTCTAAGTCTAGCCTTTAGCAAAAGTTATAGCCACTCCCACAGCCAAGGAATTAGAAATTATTGTTCAAGAGAGATGTCCTCTCAGGCCGTGGTAAATCCTGGGGAGTGTTGCTTTTGAAAGTCAAGATCCTTTCAGCTGTGTGCTAATCTAGGTTGCATGCCAACAAAACAAGGTATAGAGTTTCACTCCAACATTCTCCACAGAGCATTAAGGAAGCTGGTTTAAATGCCAAAGTAACCAACACTGTGTCTACGAAGACATGAAGTATACCCCAATGGGGATGCAAGCCAAATAACATCTGCACACAAACTTAGGTTTCATATGACTCTGAATGCTTTCATGCAACATCACTTTTCTCTGTTACAAACAAAAGAGTTTACATTGGGTCTGTTTCAAGGGAAACAAAAGTTATTCCACACTCACAAAAGAATGCAGTATAGAATTACTGTCTTGACCTGACATTTGTTTTTCTTTATCTATAATGGCTATCCAACTTGTATAGCAAGATAATAACAGAGGAAAAATGAGAACTAAATATACCAAAACAAAGGGAGGGGTGTGTGTGTGTGTGTGTGTGTGTGTGTGTGTGTGTGAGTGTGAGTGTGTGTGTGTGTGTGTGTGAGAGAGAGAGAGAGTGAGAGAGAGTGTGAGTGAGTGAGTGAGTGAGTGAGTGTGTGTGTGTGTTAAGGCAGCATAGGAAGGCTTCGGATTAGCAAGCAGGTTCTTCCACACGTAAGAACTCTCAAGCAACCAAAAAGAGTGTAGCTCATTATTTTGCAAAGGACATGACATACACCTAATCATATAGGAAATGCTTTGAGTTTTGGGAGAGACACTGCAAATCTTTGCATGTGTACGCGCGCACACCTCAGATGGTGCAATACTTGCAATTCCTCCTTTTGCTCTCCTTTCTACTTTGGAGACTGGGGGACAGAACCACCAAGGGAAATAAAGCAAGCAACATCAAGAATCCATTAGTTTTTATTTTTTTTCCAGAAGACTATCATTCCAATGAAACTTCCAACCCCTGTTCTCTTGACCTTCTGCAGGTAAACAGGTAATTAAAAACTGGAAATCAGAGGAAGAGAGAAGACATCTTGCTTTCCAGCTCACATAAATGACAGCTTCAGCAAATCTGCCTCTGATTCCACTGCTGCTATAAATAACATGCTTCAAGACTTAGTGGTAGAGTATAGCAGCCCAGCATTTCAGTCATCTCATCAAGACCCTCTGAAGTCAGTACGTCTTTAACACAAGACAAGCATAGCATTCATCACCTCTTATTCAAATAAACATAAATTACAGCTATACACGGAGCACGTACAGTTTCCTATATTAAGAATTGTCCCATTCACATATGTGCTATAAATGGTTCTCCAAAAGTAAAATACATTTCTTTACTGCTCTCATTCTGCTCTTCCATTACTTCTGCCATTTTAATAGTGCTATTTTATCATCTTTGCTTCACTCCTAGATTCAGTCTTCATTTATGATGTCTCCTCTCCATAGATTTTTTTAGCTTCTAACGACTACTACTTTCAATAGCTAGCCTAGAATATGATACAGCAGCACTCCTCTACCTAGTTGCCAAACAGCTCTTTCTGCAATCTGTCAACAGAACTCCTCCAGACAGCTTCCCAATTGCTGAAAGGAAGAGAAAGATCCTGCCTCCACAATCCATGTAACTTCCCAGATGAGCCTGGAAACAAGACATCTAATTCAGATTAAGAAAGTCGCTCACGTTGGCTATACATCTGGCATAGTTCCCCTTCGTATAACTGCTTGGGAAGTCTTTGCTTGCTATTTTGCCCCTACAGAAGTGTTGCTGGGGGATAGAGACCACAAGGCCTGCACTTTATTTAATGCAGAATGTGGCTGGAGGTCACCTCTGGGTAAGGGGATATATTTCCCCTTACCCCATATAACATTCTAGCCATCCCTATGGGGCTTCTTGGTACTGCATCAGCTATTTAGCTGGCGTAAATCTAAAAAACCTGGTACAATGTCAGGAGAGCCAGGAGGGGTGGAGGCATGTGCCGCTGCCACCGATCCTGCTCTCCTCTCAGGTTCAATCTTCCCTATGTTCCAGTATCCTCCTGACCAAAAATGCCACCTCCAAAACGCCCAAACCATCCTCTCCCACTTCCCACACCACACGGCACACACTTATCTGTGCTTGCTGGTGTGGGGTCTCGATTCAGTGCCGGCAGGCCAGCACAAGTCTTTGTGCTTTATAACACATTTGTGATGCTCGGAGCCAGCGCAGGAAGCCCGTGCCAACTCAAGTTACAGTTTGGATTGGGCTGTAAATTGAATACCAGCTGAATTCTGATTCTAAGCAAAATACAGAATATTGAGGCCCTTAACACCTATCTCCAGGATTCTCTAAATGAATTCCAGCACAGTGATTTTCCTTCCCATCCTCCTGGTTTTTGAGATGGGTGGGTGTTCAATTTATATCTTCAACATTTTATGACTTCTTGGGATTGCTCAGCATTTTCAATCCTTCTCAGATTGCATTGTTGCATTTTGCTTTACTTTCTTTCAATTTACATACCTTTTCAGACCTAGAGAGTTTTCCAAGTATATAGAAACCACTACCTGTGCAACACTTTTTTATTTCCAAATTAATATGTATACAACTACCCAAGTCTGCTATCAAGTATACATAAGTGCATCAAACTACTGCAGTGTATCCTCAGCCTGTAAGAGGAGTATTTCATTTCAGGGTTCCAACTAGCTTGGAACAGGGGTCCTGCAATGCTTTTCAGGAAGAGATACAGGAGGGGAGGAAGGGACATGTGAATGTAAGAGGAGCCTTGCTAGATCTGGCCAAAGGCCCATCTAATCCAACATCTCAGTTCTTGCAATGGCCAATGAGAGATGCCTCTGGGACACCCACAAGCAGAAGACAAATGAAAATCCCATCTCCCAATATTGCTGCGCTGTAATGGCTATTCAGAGGCATACCATTTCTGAACCTGGAGGCAGCAAATAGTCACTGTGACGAGTAGCCATTGACAATCTTGTCCTGCATGAATTTATTTAATCCTCTTTTAAAGTCATCTCAGCTACTGGTTATCACCACATCTGGTAGTAGCCAATTTCATAGATTAACTAGGCACTCTGTGAAGAATTACTTTCCGTTAACCATCTTAAATCTCCTACTGATGACTCCAGGGCCAAGCATTATGAGGGAGGGAGAAAAACTCTCTATTGACTTTCTCCACAACATGAATAATTTTATAAGTCTTCATTTCATTATTCTCCCCACCCCCAAGGTAAAAATGCCCAAACATTGCAGCCATTCCTGAAAAGGAAGCTGTTCCAGCCACCCGATATAGGCATGCCCCCATTCTAGAACCCCCCGTGGTTACATGAAACCGCAGATATAGGCAAATACATAAGAACAGCCCCACTGGATCAGGCCATAGGCCCATCTAGTCCAGCTTCCTGTATCTCACAGCGGCCCACCAAATGCCCCAGGGAGGACACCAGATAACAAGAGACCTCATCCTGGTGCCCTCCCTTGCATCTGGCATTCTGACATAGCCCATTTCTAAAATCAGGAGGTTGCACATACACATCATGGCTTGTAACCTGTAATGGATTTTTCCTCCAGAAACTTGTCCAATCCCCTTTTAAAGGCGTCCACGCCAGACGTCATCACCACATCCTGTGGCAAGGAGTTCCACAGACCAAGCACACGCTGAGTAAAGAAATATTTTCTTTTGTCTGTTCTAACTCTTCCAACACTCAATTTTAGTGGGTGTCCCCTGGTTCTGGTATTATGTGAGAGTGTAAAGAGCATCTCCCTATCCACTCTGTCCATCCGCTGCATAATTTTGTATGTCTCAATCATATCCCCCCCTCAGGCGTCTCTTTTCTAGGCTGAAGAGGCCCAAACGCCGTAGCCTTTCCTCATAAGGAAGGTGCCCCAGCCCCGTAATCATCTTAGTCGCTTTCTTTTGCACCTTTTCCATTTCCACTATGTCTGTTTTGAGATGCGGCGACCAGAACTGGACACAATACTCCAGGTGTGGCCTTACCATCAATTTGTACAACGGCATTATAATATTAGCCGTTTTGTTCTCAATACCCTTCCTAATGATCCCAAGCATAGAATTGGCCTTCTTCACTGCCGCCGCACATTGGGTCGACACTTTCATCGACCTGTCCACCACCACCCCAAGGTCTCTCTCCTGATCTGTCACAGACAGCTCAGAACCCATCAGCCTATATCTAAAGTTTTGATTTTTTGCCCCAATGTGCATGACTTTACACTTACTGACATTGAAGCGCATCTGCCATTTTGCTGCCCATTCTGCCAGTCTGGAGAGATCCTTCTGGAGCTCCTCACAATCACTTCTGGTCTTCACCACTCAGAAAAGTTTGGTGTCGTCCGCAAACTTTGCAACCTCACTGCTCACCCCTGTCTCCAGGTCATTTATGAAGAGGTTGAAAAGCACCGGTCACAGGACAGATCCTTGGGGCACACACCTTTCTCCATTGTGAAAATTGCCCATTGACACCCACTCTCTGCTTCCTGCCCTCCAACCAGTTCTCAATCCATGAGAGGACCTGTCCTCTAATTCCCTGACTGTGGAGTTTTTTCAGTAGCCTTTGGTGAGGGACCGTGTCAAACGCCTTCTGAAAGTCCAGATATATAATGTCCACGGGTTCTCCCACATCCACATGCCTGTTGACCTTTTCAAAGAATTCTATAAGGTTCATGAGGCAAGACTTACCCTTACAGAAGCCATGCTGATTCTTCCTCAGCAAGGCCTGTTCATCTATGTGTTTTGAGATCCTATCTTTGATGAGGCATTCCACCATCTTACCCGGTATAGATGTTAGGCTGACCGGCCTATAGTTTCCCGGGTCCCCCCTCTTTCCCTTTTTAAAGATAGGCGTGACATTTGCTATCCTCCAATCTTCTGGCACCATGGCCGTTTTGAGGGACAAGTTGCATATCTTAGTCAAGAGATCTGCAACTTCATTCTTCAATTCCTTAATAACTCTTGGGTGGATGCCATCAGGGCCCGCTGACTTACTGATCTTTAATTTATCAATGAGGTCTGAAACATCTTCTCTTTTAACCTCTATCTGACTTAACTCCTTGGTCAGGAGGGGCCCTTCGGGCAGCGGTATCTGCCCGAGGTCTTCTGCCGTGAAGACAGATGCAAAGAACTGATTTAATTTCTCTGCCATCTCTAAGTCTACTTTTATCTCCCCTTTCCCTCCCTCACCATCCAGAGGGCCAACCGCTTCTCTGGCGGGTTTCCTGCTTCTAACATATTTGAAGCTTTTATTATTCCCCTTAATGTTGCTGGCCATGCGTTCCTCATAGTCTCGCTTGGCCTCCCATATCACCTTCTTACATTTCTTTTGCCACAATTTATGTTCCTTTTTATTCTCCTCATTAGGGCAAGACTTTCATTTACGGAAGGAAGCTTCCTTGCCCTTCACAGCCTCTCTAACTTGGCTCGTTAGCCATGCGGGCACCCTCCTGGATTTAGTGGAACCCTTCTTCCTTTGCGGTATACACCTCTGCTGGGCCGCTATTACTGTTGTTTTAAGCAGCCTCCATGCACTTACCTTTCCCAATTTCTTCTCCTACTCTGCCTTTGTCTTGTTGTTCTCTAACCTCCCCATCCTCATCCCATAGGGATGAGGAGTCCCGAACCGGATGCCCCTCCGCTCCTGTCAGCCTTCCCCTAGGGATCAGTTTAAAAGCTGCTCTGCCACCTTTTTAATGTTATGCGCCAGCAGTCTGGTTCCATTCTGGTTCAAGTGGAGCCCGTCCCTCTTGTACAGGCCCCGCTTGTCCCAAAATGTTCCCCAGTGCCTAACGAATCTAAACCCCACCTCCCTACACCACCGTCTCATCCACGCATTGAGACCCCTGATCTCCACCTGCCTAGCTGGCCCTGCGCGTGGAACAGGTAGCACTTCAGAGAACGCTACCTTTGAGGTCCTGGCTTTCAGCTTCCTGCCTAAAAGCCTAAATTTGGCCTCCAGGACCTCCCAGCTACACTTGCCCATGTCATTGGTGCCGACATGCACCACAACCGCTACCTCTCCCCCAGCATTGTCTACCAGCCTGTCTAGACGAGAAGTGATGTCCGCAACCTTTGCACCAGGCAGGCAAGTTGCCATGCGGTCCTCACATCCGTCACAAACCCCCCCTCTATGTTTCTAATAATCGAATCCCCCACTACAAGAAGCCCCCAACCCCCCTCCCGCTGAGGAGTATCCTGAGTGCGTTCTGATACGGGCCCGTCCCCTGGAGAAGGGGTCCCCCCCAGGGAATTGTTTCCCTCCTCTCCAGGATGACGTCCTCCAGCCCCGAGACTTCCCACCCAGGCAGCCAAGGAGCTGCACGCCTGAGGTTGGGACGAAGCCTGATCGTCCCCAGAAGTCTCCCCACGGTCCTTCTCTGCCTGCCTGCGCTTCTCCAGGTCAGCCACCAAGGCTTCAAGGGAGCGGACGCGTTCCCTGAGACCCTGGAGCTCCTTGCACCAAGGACACACCCATGACTTATGCCCCAGAGGCATATAGTCATACATGTGGCACTCGATGCAGAACACTGGATAGCGTCCACCCTGCTGCTGGCTGTCTGACTTTATAGCTTTTTTGTTGTTGTTGCTGTTGTTTTATTTAGGGGTACTTTTAAAAACCCTACACTGGTTAGCAGCCCTCTTCTCAAGGGAAGAGGAAGGGCAGTGTCTGGGGCCCTGGCCTCCCCTCACCCTCCAGAGCCAAGAGGAGCTCTGCTCCCCTTACCTTCGGAGGGTCCTTTGAGCCCAGCAGAGGCTGTGGGTGTCTGTCCAGTTTCAGACACAGCCTTTCAGTGGGGGGACAGGGGGACGGACAGATACACAACTTCTGGTTTCTCCATGAAATTGGAAATGACATTTTTAATATTTTATAAGGCATTAGGAGACCCAGGGAAGCCCTCAGGGACTTGTCTTAAAAATGAGTACAGAAGAGTGCCATTCCCTTTTCACTGAGTAAGTGCAGTCTGCCCTCTCCCCACAGACTTAAGAAGAAAAGCTTAAAGAATGGATGGCAGTGCTCCTCCACAGGCCTGTCAATAAATTGAGTCACACTTAAGCACAATAAAATTTAGTTCTGATTTTTCCCAACTCTCATCCAACAGCTCTTCACAATTAAAATGCTTTCTTCCTCCCATAACTTTCTTGCCATAAGCAAGTTTTTTTTTGTGCACACACACACCCACCCCCAACTGCAGAACTTCATTGGTACCACAGCACAGTCCAAGAAGAATCTGGTTGTCATCACCAGGGCTATGAAGGCCAATATACATGTTCATTCCTGCCACAAAAGTAGTCCACATTTTTTTTTTTTTTTGGAAGATCAGCCCTTCAAAGTAGCTCAGTTCTTTGGAGGTTTTTTCCTTTAATCAGACTAGGACGGGGTGGTCGAACATTTGGGAAGGAGGGTCACATCATCTCTCTGGCACTGCGTTGGGGGTCAGGGGGAAAAAGAATTAAATTACATTTCAAATTTGAATAAATTTATATAAATGAATACATTTGAGATGGAACTTATACGAATGAATGAATTTTACTGAGCTTTTTTTATAATACACATGAGAAATATAATACAGGCATGTAGAACCACATGAGAACTATGAATTGTTTGCCACACAGTGAAAATATACAGACCAAGCCAGAAACAAATGGAGACATAACTTTTCAAAGGCAATGGGGAGGAGAGGGGTTAAAATAATGCCCAGGAAAAAGCAGAAAACACATGGTAACTATAAACTACCTTGCTCTAACTCAGGAGTGTCCAAACATTTTGGCAGGAGGGCCACATCATCTCTCTGACACTGTGTCGGGGGCTGGGAAAAAATTTACCATTTAAAATTTGAATAAATTTACATAAATGAATATATTAGAGATGGAACTTATATGAATGAATGAAGATCTTGCAGTAACTCAAGGCCTATAAAAAGCCTTGCACAAAGCAAGGCCAGCCTTTCCTTCGCTGCCACTGCTGCATCACTGACGTGAAACAGCAAGTAGTGGAGGGAGCCCTCGTCCGACAGCTCAGGTGAGAGGCAAACAGTCATCTTCTTGCTGAGAACAGTTGCGTCAGGCCAGCACGGGCTCCAGAGGTCTCTGGAGGGGCAGAGGCTCATTGGAGACTAGGGGCTCGCTGGGGGCCTGATTGGAAGCCTCCAAGGGCCACAAATGGCCCCTGGGCTGGGGTTTGGGCACCCCTGCTCTAACTCAACCCGCAGCTTGTGTCTGGTGGTTGCGACCTGAAGTTGCGGGCCAGCGCAGGCTCCAACAGTCTATGATGGGCCAGAGATTGAGGGCACCCTGCAGGTCAAACTGGGGGACCCGGAGGGCCATAAATGGCCCACAGGTCAGGGTTTGCCCATCCCTGATCTAGGGAATAGGGGAAGAGAGACAGTGCTAACTCTAGGGTTGTTTTTTTTCTCCATTCCAGTGGTGGGAAATCTTGCTTCATGGAACGCAATTCTCACAACTACATGAAGAAGTTTACATGATTTCATCCACAAGAAAAATCTTGCTCCTCAGTTGTTTTGCTTTCTATGAAGGCATTTTACCCACTTGCTTTGTTTTTGTGTGTTTTCTCTGATGTGTACATTTGGAATAGAAGTGCATGTGTGGGTGGGGGGAGAGATTAAGATTGCCTGGCAACATCAGAGTGAACAGGAGAAGAGGAATACAAAGTATTAAATCTACTAACACATCCTGGAAGCAGATTTCCTGCTGATTTGCGGTCCTAGCAGTGATGGCACAAGCAGGAGAGAGAAAACTGTGCCATGTCTTGGCACTAAAATCAGACAGGGCCTGATGCGAAAGCAGCTTGCATGCACACACCAATTAAGCAAAAATGCTTAGACCTGATACGAGTGATAAAACCCTCTACCTTTTCACACCCAGTTGTGTGTGCACAAAAGGAGAGGTGGTTTCAATGTCCCTCTGCCTAGGTTTTTGCAGGTAAACACAAACTCCTTCCTTTCCCCCGAAATCTAGTCCTGGTGTCCACAACTGAAAAGCGAGAAGAAATTTCCTTCATCATAGTTGACTGCATTTGTTGGAGTTCACATATATCTTCAGTATTCAGAAAGAACCTGGAAGCTCATAGGGGCACTCTTAATGTTTTTTAAACACCTTTTATTTTAATTCACAAAGGTACATGCTTCTTTATACCTCCTGAATACGTGAACCCACTATCTTATTTTTGGAGGCCCCATGTCATGTCCAAACCAATCAGCATCCAATCACCTGAGTTTTATTAATCTATATGATCAGGTCTGTAGGACCAACTATTCACAATCACAGTAGTTACACTTCCACAACAATTCAGCAAAAACTATAGGGTAAGCAGTCCTTCTTCTTTAAGCACCAATGATATGGGTGCAGTAATTCCAGACAGCATCACACCTGCAACCACTTAGACTTGTCTCAAAGAGGCACAGGTCAAGCACACAATTTAATACAGATCACCTAGGTCAGACAAATACTATAGAACGCACAATAAGTGGTCTTTCTTGCAGGTCTGCTGCAATACAAGTACACCGTAAGTAGGGAAAGCCTGGTTCAGCATTTGTATATTTCCAAGTCTACTCAGGGCACAATCTAAGGTGAACAATTCATAGGCCGCACCTATTCTGCCATGACCAGCAACACAGACTACCCAAGTGAGGAAACTGAATCCTCTTTCCTACCAATGGGAGGGAAAATAATGCCCAGGGAAAAGCAGAAAACACAACACTCTGGAACTATCCTAGGTCCTGCAGATGCTAGATCCAGCAACCTTCTGCTATTTATTAACGCTGGCAGCCTCCATCTTTTAACTGTTCCTGATTTGCTCAGCACCTCTATTGTTCTCATCTGGACTTTTACAGACCAGGAGAGTGTTTTCAATCATCAGTTAATAGTAGCTATAAATAGCAAAGAGGCATTTTTTTAAGTGGTGTCCTCTAATATTTGGGTGAGAGAACAACTGCCCTCTTCACCCTAGCATGGCATCTTTTCTAGTGGCTGCTGCTAGTGTCTCTGGGGTGTGTGTGTGTGTGTGTATTTAGATCAGTGATTTTCAACCTTTTTCATCTTGTAGCACACTGACAAGGCACTAAAATTGTCAAGGCACACTATCAGGTTTTTGGCAACTGACAAGGCACACCATCCCCATTGGCCCTACTAATAAATGATCTTTCCCCAAATTCCTGTGACACACCTGTGGACCACTCAAGGTACACTAGTGTGCCACGGCACAGTGGTTGAAAATGGCTGATTTAGATTGTGAGCCCTTTAAGGACAAAGAACTATTTATTAATTTATTTTACTATGTAAACCTCTTTGTGAACTACTTTTGTTAAAAAGCGTTATATAAGTATTCTTATTCTTAACCCATTTTTGCCCAGCCCACAGGTGTACACATTTGATCCCTGTTGCATATTTGCAAAGTCGGGAAGAAAAGGTCTAACAACAACAATGATAAAGGAGATTTAACAACCATCACCTATGCTTTGGTAACTCTGAAGATGAAGTTCTTTTAAAATGCTTTTTATGACACCCTTGAAAATGATGGTGTTCAGAAACTGCAGCTAGTACAGAAGGCGTCCATCTATCTCCTTACAGGAGTAAGATAGCAGAAACATAGAAGATTTATTCTATTTCAACTGCATTGAGCATCTAGTAAGTTCCAGATTCAATTAAAGGCACTGTTTATAACCTGTGAAGTATCAATAGCTCAGAATATCCAAGGACGCACCTCTCCTTATATGAATCCTTTCAACCCTTAACAAGGCAGGAGAAAACCCCAGTTAGAGCACGGATAGTGGTAACCCCTTTGCTGCGCCACTGCCTCTCCATAGAGTATAGACTTAACCTGCATGCCTTCTTTTAGAAAAGAAAAGTATAAGATTTTTTTTCCAGGAGGCTTTTTATTATTTTGGTTTAATGTTATTTTAAACTACATTTCAAATTGTTTGTAGACTGAGCATTTGTACAATGGTCATAATATTACTGTTTGGACTAGTTTGAATGAAGATGTCTCAAATCACTTGAAGCCCCACTGAACTCAAATCACTGTTGAATACAGTGCAAATATTTAGCAGCAAAATTGAAATGAAGTTTGGATTGGACAAATGAGCAGTTTTATCAATGCAACGTGGAAAAATACAAAACCTAGATTGCATAGAACTTGGAAATGGATGCATTGTGGACACACTGTCAAATAATGAAAATTTTTAGGATTTATGCACTGCAATCCTATCCTGCGCTGGAACAGGCAAGCCAGGAGGCTTGCACTGTATCCAGTGCAGGATAGTGACCATAAGCAGCTCAGTCAGAGGTAAAGGGAAACATTTCCCCTTACCTCTTGGTAAGGGCTGTTGTCCCCAATGGGTCTCCTTAGACTTGCGCTACCTCCCTCTCCCTGCCCACCTGCTCCTGGGGCCACCCACTGCCCGCCTACCCCCACCCAGGAAAACTTCCCTCCATCCTTCCCCACACCTACCTTTCGTCCTTGCATTGGCTCATCTGAGCTGACGCAAGGTGCTTGGAAGAAGCCGGCACGGAGGCTTCCGTCAGTCTCCGCAGGTCAGTACTTCTGGGAGCGCCGGCCTGACTTCCTCCCAAGGAGGCACAAACGTAGGTCCACAAAGGGACTTGGGCCGGCCTAACACCCTGTCAGCAAATGTCACACCGATCTTTAAAAACGGAAAGAGAGGGGACCTGGGAAACTATAGGCCGCTTAACCTAACATCTATACCAGGTAAGATGGTGGAATGCCTCATCAAAGATAGAATCTCAAAACATATAGACCAGGGGTGCCCAACCCCCGGCCCGGGGGCCACTTGCAGCCCTCAGGGAGTCCCCAGTATCCAATGAGCCTCTGGCCCTCTGAAGATTTGTTGAAGCCCGCACTGGCCCAATGCAACTTCTCTCAGCGTGAGGGCGACTGTTTGACCTCTCGTGTGAGCTGTGGGATGAGAGCTCCCTCCACTGCTTGCTCTTTCACATCTGTGATGCAGCAGCGGCAGCAAAGGAAAGGCCAGCCTTGCTTTGTGCAAGGCCTTTTATAGGCATTGAGCTATTGCAAGACCCTCATTCATTCATATAAGTTCATCTTTAATATATTCATTTATGTAAACTTATGTAAATTTATTCAAATTTTAAATGTAAATTAATTCTTTTTTCCCCCGGCCCCTGACATAGTGTCAGAGAGCTGATGTGGCCCTCCTGCCAAAAACTTTGGACACCCCTGACATAGACGAACAGGCCTTGCTGAGGGAGAATCAGCATGGCTTCTGTAAGGGTAAGTCTTGCCTCACAAACCTTATAGAATTCTTTGAAAAGGTCAACAGGCATGTGGATGCGGGACAACCCGTAGACATTATATATCTGGACTTTCAGAAGGCGATCGACACGGTCCCTTGCCAAAGTATTGTGTCCAGTTCAGGTCACCGCATCTCCAAAAAGACATAGTGGAAATGGAAAAGGTGCAAAAGAGAGTGACTAAGATGATTACTGGGCTGGGACACCTTCCTTATGAGGAAAGGCTATGATGTTTGGGCCTCTTCAGCCTAGAAAAGAGACGCCTAAGGGGGGACATGATTGAGACATACAAAATTATGCAGGGGATGGACAGAGTGGATAGAGAGATGCTCTTTATACTCTCACATAACACCAGAACCAGGGGACATCCACTAAAATTGAGTGTTGGGAGAGTTAGAACAGACAAAAGAAAATACTTCTTTACTCAGCGTGTGGTTGGTCGGTGGAACTCCTTGCCACAGGATGTGGTGATGGCATCTGGCCTGGATGCCTTTAAAAGGGGATTGGACAAGTTTCTGGAGGAAAAATCCATTATGGGTTACAAGCCATGATGTGTATGCGCAATCTCCTGATTTTTAGAAATGGGCTATGTTAGAATGCCAGATGAAAGGGAGGGCACCAGGATGAGGTCTCTTGTTATCTGGTGTGCTCCCTGGGGCATTTGGTGGGCCGCTGTGAGATACAGGAAGTTGGACTAGGTGGGCCTATGGCCTGATCCAGTGGGGCTGTTCTTATGTTAGTATTGCACCCTTAGAAGCAGATAACATCCTGGATGCAGAAATGAAAGCTTTGACCAGCAAGAATACATTAAAGGAATGTGAAAAATCTTAAAATCAAAGTTAAATGGTGACAATATCATCAACAGCTGACAAATATTGAAGGAAAAAGTGATAGCAACCTGACTTGGGCATGGCTGAAATTGGGTACCATCAAGAAAAAAACTGAAGGTCTGATTTTTGCCGTGCAAGAACAGGCACTGCAAACAAATGTTATGAAGGTTAAAATCCAGAAAGTAGGCGAAAACCCTAAGTGCAGACTTTGCCAAGAAAAAGATGAGAATGTCTCATCTTACATGCAAATGCAGTAAAATTGTGCAGACAGGTTACAAACTCAGACACAATAGAGTTGCAAAATTAATCCACTGGTCATTATGTAAAAAGTATAATTTGCCAGCATCAAAAAATGTTTAGAAACATCGGACTGAGGAGGTGTTAGAGAACAAACGAGTCAAGATCCTGTGGAACTTTAAAATTCAAATGGAACGACACCTCGAACATAATACGCCTGATATGTTATCAGTAGAAAACTGAAAGTCTAGCTAGTTGACATTGTAATTCCTCGAGATGCCAGAGTCAATCAAAAGGAACTAGAAAAAATGACAAAATACCAAGACTGGCCATTGAAATCACACAACTACAGACAAAACATACCAAAGGCACAATTAAGTTGCAATAATAATTCACTGCAACACGTGTAAAAAGTATAAACTGCCTGCAACAACTTTTGCAAAATTGAAAAAGTAGTAGAGAATGAAGAAGTCAAAGTGCTCTGGGATTTTGGAAAACAAACTGACAAGCATCTGCCAGACAACACACCAGACATAGCCATCACTGACAAGAAGAATAAGAAAGTCTGGATAGCAGACACTGTAATACCTGGCAACAATAAAAGATAAAGAACTGGAGAAAATCACTAGGTATAAATATCTGCAAATAGAAATTGAAAAACTGTGGCACAAGAAAGCAAGAGTAATCCCAATAGTCACAGGGACCTTGGGTACTATCCCGAAACACCTGAAAAAAGCACTTGAACACCACTGGGATGAACACAAGCACCATCAGTCAATTACAAGAGGTCGCCTTACTAGGATCAGCATACATACAACAATATTTGTAACACAACAACATTGTGACACATTTGTAACACAAAAATAAAAAATAGCTGTGTAAATCCTTGGGAAGGACTCAGTGCGTGGATATATACAAAATCCAGTCAAAAACAACATGACTGTGCAAAAACAGAAAATTATCCCATTTATTGCTTTCAAGTTTTCAAAGTACTTATCCTGATGCAAGTCTGTAAGGTATTATCCCCGACCAACTGGGAACTTGGGGCACAGTGGCTTGCAAAAAGCTGCCCACAAAGTTCAGGACAGAGGCAAGATCTGAACCAGGGAAGTTCTGATTTGCAGCTCAGTCTCTTAGGCACTACCTGCACCAGTGTCCACATCTTACTGTATGCTCTAATTTTGGTAAACCATTTGATTTATAATTGTAATGTAAAATAATGTCAGCACCCTATCAGCTATGCTCCTGGTTAGTCTTAATCTGCTACAGCTGAGGTATTCAATCTCTGTGAGGCATGGCTAGCCTCCAGGGATGTCGCCAGGCATGGGGGGGAGGTGGCTGCAGCTGCTCTGCTCTGCTCAGCTACACTTGCTGCCTCCTGACTTGCTGCTTTTCTGAGGCTGAGGTGGGTGGGGCGTGGGAAACATGTGGGGGAGGTGGGGAAGAAGGTTGGCTGGGCAGCTCAGAGGTGCTGCATCTCATCAGCACAGGGATGCTCCTGGCAGGCTTCAAACTGGGAGGCAAGCCTGACCTAGAGAGAGCAGCGCCCTCTCTAGGAAAGAGGGAGCCCAGCCTGCTCTTGGGGGGAAGTGTCCAAATGCCCCAGCCTGCATCCCTCTGTCTTGCCTGGGGAAATAGGGGTGGCATCTGCATGTTGGGGTATGTGTGTGTGTGTGTGTGTGTACATGCGAGCGAGCATGCCCCCATCTACTTTGGGGGTGAGTTGTAATCTTGCTGGGTATGGCTGCAATCCTATCCACACTTTCCTGGGAGTAAGCCCCATTGACTCAAATGGGACTTCCTTCTGAGTAGACCTACATAGGCTTGGGGTCTGTGTCAGGTTAACCAAGGATCCTCACCTTTCTCTTTTTCCTCTCCAAAAAGAAAAAAAAGCCACTCTTGATGGCTTTGTCTCCAAAAATTGATTAAAAAATAAAAACACCCATTCCTTTTCAGTCATCCCCTTTTCCTCCTGCCTCCTGCCTAGCTAGGTCTACTCAGAAGTAAGTCCTATTGGGTTCAATGGGACTTACTCCAAGGAAAGTGAAGTTAGGATTGCAGCCAAACAGTCTCTGGGTCTCAGTTTGAATCAGTTTGCAATTAGCAGAGAGATACAAAACAAAGTCTTCCCCTCCCCCAGCAAATTCATCACTTCCCCCCTCCCTTTCCAAAACCCTCCAGGTGTGCTGCTAACAACTCAATCCTAACCAGGTCTACTCTGATGTAAGTCTTATTTTGTTCAATGGGGCTTATTCTCAGGTAAGTGTGGTTAGGATTGCAGCCTCAGAGTGCTGGCAGCTGTTTTTTTGTTTCTAGTGTATAATTATAACACCTTCATCCCCATTTTGGGGGTAACTGAGGTGAGGTGTTGTAATGGGGAGCTGTAGCCAATGGCCACAAGGATCAGGGGAGCTTCGGGTTGGAAAAGTTCAAGAACCACTGTGCTACAGTCACTGAAGCAGATCAGTACTATCAAGAGTGAGCTAAAAACATGACAGCAGGGAGAAAAGGTCAAGAAATTGGGATTTTTTTCTATGCATGCAGAGGAAGCTTAATGTTCCTGAAATCCTGTATCACATTTAAATCACAGAGGCATCCCTTCAGCAACCTAGAGCTAAATGGCTTCTCCCTTTGCACACAGACTCTCTAATGACTACACTTCCAAACACTCAGCATATACTCCTACTCAACACCCACACACAGTACATTGTGCACAAATGTACAGCAAGCACATAATCTGCATGCACTTACCTTCTGCATAAACCCATGTAACGGGGCCTCAATGTAACTGCGACTTGTCTTCCTATCACACAGAATGTGCTTTTCAAATCAACCCTTATGTTCTCTCCACAAGGAAGATGGTGGAAGAAAATTAGGACTGTTTCTAGTCTAATTATTTAATTAGATAACCCAATTTTTAAAAATATCTTTTAATTCCCAGATTCTCTCACTATATAGTTCAGGGCCCTTTACTATTCTGCTGCAGCTGATGGAATATTTTCCAAACATCTTCATCTTTTACATCAAAGACATGTATCAAGGTCTGCCCTATATCCTGCCTTACACTGACTCTCCTTAGCATTTTCAGGTGTCTACAAATTTTGGCAGAATTTGGTAGTCAATCACTGTTTTTAGCAGGCAGCTAAAGGTTCTTTTACTTCCTCATCTTTCTTTAGCTAAAGGCTAAAAGAAAGGTTCTTTTGCTTCCTGTACCACAGAGGTCTCCCCACCCAGCAAGAGGTGTGCAGGTGTGTTTCTGCACATGCATATAAATGCACTTGTTCACCTCCAGTAACCCTTGCCCTCCAACCCATACACTGATGCTGCATCAGGACATAGCCTGATGCCATTCTGAAACAGGCACTCTCCATCTTCTTGTGTTGCTGTTGCTTCTAAAAATGCATTACCCCTGCAATGCATGGATGCAAAACACTGGATGTTTTCCCCTGCTAATCACAGAAATTAAACATCTGGTTACAACTGGCAACATAGAGAGCATTTGTGGATCTTTGGGTCCCTTACCTTTTTCTGAGATGTAAGATTGCATGTATCTAGGGATTAAGATTTCATATTGCTCAAGCACCAGGTATCTCCAGGGTGCCACAGAGCCAGGGTGGTATAGTGGTTTGGGAGGTAGACTCAGACCTGGAAGATCCAAGTTCAAATCCCCCCTCAGCCATGAAGCTTCCTGGGTGACCTTGGGCCAGTCACTTTCTCACAGCCTCACCTACCTCACAGGGTTGTTGTGAGGAAAACAGGAGGAGGGCATCTGTGTACATTGCCCTGAGCTCTTTGGAGGAAGGGCGGTATAAAAATGTAATAAATAAAATCTCCCTTTCTTCCTTTAATCTTGAAAATAAATACAACCAGAAAGCTGCTTTTTTTCAAATTCAACATGTTTATATGGGTACAGTTAAGCATCACATGTTTATTAGTGATGTCATTAGTTATTATTATGATTTCAAACATATGCTTCTGAATTTTAGATGCAGGCATTTTTTTCCCTATCCTAGTCATTAACTCCTCACCTAGACAATAAGGCCCCAACTAGCCACTGCACATTTTCTGTACACTATGCTGCTTTCAACACCAACATTCCTTTAAAGCTTCCACATGACATTTGATGAACTTTTTTTTCTAACAGTACTATCTGCAAGACATTTTGGAAACTCAGGAGAAGTTTCAAAAATGGTTCACAATGCAACACGAGACAGAAAAGTCCAAATTCTTACTGAAGGTGTGTCAGTTCTCATACATGTCTAAAGAAGCTTTTGGGATGGTTGTAATTTGTGGTGAACTTGCCCCTGCTCTCTTACAAAGTAAGTGAGCAAGTTTAAAGCATCCTCTCTTCCAAAAGGAGGAAAAAAACAGCTTCTCTTCAGTTCTCATTTTGTAAGGAACGTGTTTGGGGTTAATCAACCAAACAGAGAAAAGTAAGTCTGACTAGCTGTACCAAGAGCAAACAGAGTATGAAGGAAAGAAGAGTCAGATCAGAAAAGGAAAATGAAACAACTCATCATAATTCTGTCAGAAGAACTTCAAGTAAGGGTATCGAGCAACTGCTTTTGGTCACAACCAAGTGGACATGGATTTCTTTTATGCCTGCTTCCACAACTTCTACATGATCTCTGATGTAGTGGAGGTCACTAAGGTTGCTGCGGCTGAAACTCATGCTTTCCCATCCCATGTATTCCATTGCTTCCATAAGCAGATCACTTTGGGGAGTTCAAAAAACATCCAGTCATTAATGTCTTTATGGGCACAATCCTAACCAACTTTCCCGCACTGGCATAGCTGTGCCAGTGGGGCATGTGCTGCATCCTGCAGTTGGGGGGCAGTCACGGAGGCCTCCTCAAGGTAAGGCAATGTTTGTTCTCTCACCTAGGAGTTGCATTGCCCTTATGTCAGTGCTGGAAAATTGGTTAGGATTCTGGCCTAACAGCAACAAGAATGAATCTAACCCCCAGAACACAGTGTTGTTGGTTAATTTGGCTCTTAAAGTAAAAATCACTTCCCCAAAATTTGAAAGCTTCAGATATTTACACAGATGTAAAAATAGGAATTGTCTTCCTACTTCTCTTATGCTGCTTCTCCCGGCCACAGCTGTGTAGTGCAGAAAAGAAGGTATTAGCATGCAGATCCCTGCTTTGATTAAGGAGACAGTCATGCTCACTGGCCAAAATAGGAGACTTGCTGAGAGAGAAAACAGGAAAACTAGTGAAGTTATCAATAATTCACCGAGAGTCTATGGATATCTGCTGGCAATGGCTTAAAAACATTCTAGATACCTGGAGCAAGGGGAAATTTCACAAAAAAGCTCCTAAAACACTATCTGACTAGCCAAGAAGAAGGAAACAAAACAGCCTATCCACACTGAACAAAGGCAGACTCAGGGATAACAGTGTACGTTAATTGGGCATTTCAACTTCTGAATAAGAGACTGGCTACACATTCAATTGATCAGACTGTTAAGAATTATGAAGTTTTCCCCAGAGAAAGCTGAAGATCATACAGCTGTGTCTGTTGTTCATATGCCTACCTTATCTCTCCCTTAGCAATTAGCCGCCTACTCCTAAAGCTGGCAGCTGGCAGCAGTGTAGTGGCGCCAAAACAGCTACTGCTGTATCCAGTAGGCACCGGAAAGCAGTTGGAAGTTCCCTCCTTGGGGGAAGGGAACTTTTGTCTCCTTCCCCTAGGGAAAGCCCCAATTTTCACAGTGGTGCTTCACAAGTCTGCACCAGCTGTTTTGCCAGTGTTGGGCCTTTTGGCCTGACATGAGCCAGAATCCAGCAAAGCAAAGATCTGCTGGTGCCACCCTCCTCCAGCTCTGGTTTCTCCCCCTGCCCCACCCTCCCCTTGACCTCCCCCCACCCTGGAACACCTCCCCCATCCCTGAGGCCCTTACTGCCACTCAGAGCTTTACCTAGCTCCAGATGGTGTCTGGCCATCGCCCAAGTGACTCTTGCAGATTGCGGCGGACGCTGGAGCCCAGTGCCTGCGATGGCCCTGTTTAGGACTGGGCCCTAATTGTCCCTGCTCCTCCTCCTAATCTCTAGGGAAATTCAGCAAAAACAAGATAAGTACAGATAAGGAGAATGGCAGCCAACAGCTCCACAATACCTTCCAGCTTTCTCTGCCTTGAGGAGATACAGTACCTCAAAATTCCCAAAAGTCCGAGTCCGAGTACTGGTTTATTTTCCACAATGTAGTGTAGATTTAGATGTAGTGTAGATGTAGCCAGGATCTTACACATTTTCATCACCACTCACCACAGTGAAGAAACATTAATTGGATTAGCTGTGAAAGTTCATGTTGTCCAATAAAAATATATCTCACAAAAATCATGAAAACTGAAGACTGGCTCACTCATGCACAACATCCATTTTGTTTCATCTTGTGATCCCTTCTAACTGTCCCCAGCTACAAGAGAAAATTATGAGCTACCAGTGAACTTCATGCTCCACAGTTTAATGTTTAGAGTTATAGCAGCTATAAAAATCCCACAGTTCTCATGGAAAGCATATCAGGTGTCCCTGTGTACTATCACTTCATTGCTAGTTCACACATGAGCCAGATAGATTGAGGAGTGACCAGTTTGCATGTGAACAGAGGTGCCCAAACACTGGCCCAGGGCCACTTGTGGCCCTCAGCGACTCCCAATTCAGCCCATGGGGAGCTCCCAGTCCCCAATGAGTCTCTGGCCGTCTGAAGACTTGCTGAAGCCCATGCTGGCCCAACACAACTGCTCTCAGTGTGAGGGTGACTGTTCGACCTCTCACGTGAGCTGTAGGACAAGGGCTCCTCCACTGCTTGCTGTTTCACGTGTGTGATGCAGCAGCAGCAGTGGAGGAAAGACCAGTCTTGCTTTGTGCAAGGCCTTTTATAGGCCTTGAGCTATCTAAAGACTTTCATTCATTCATAGAAGTTCCAACTCTTAATATATTCATTTATGTAAATTTATTTAAATTTGAAGTGTAAATTAATTCTTCCCCCCCCAGCCCCTGACACAGAGAGATGATGTGGCCCTTCTGCCAAGAAGTTTGGACACCCCTGATCTAGAAGAAAGGGGGAGAGGGGGCTAAAGAAATACTAAGCTGGTAAAAGAGCCTATCTCATAAGTCTTATCTCTACAAATACTCTGCAAAAGCCAATTGCCCTTTTGTATAAATTTACACCTGGCAGCAGTTTGGGGTGTGAAACAAACAGTTTTTCACCCTGCCTTTCTTCACCCTGAACTTTTAAAGTTCTTGAGTAGAACTTACAGGCACCCTTCTTTCTCCCAGGCAACTTTTTAGTTAGTCCTCAAAAGTAGTATTTTGAATGCTCTACAGATCATGACAATAAGCATTCAGAGAACAAACACCTTTTATCCTCCCAGGTGTCAAATTTCTAATATCACAAATTTGAAACAGTTCAATTTGGGGGGACTTTTTTTCCTTGATGCTGACTTTTTTAATGTTAAAACACAACATTAGTAAAACAGCAATTGAAATTTACATGCATATGAATGTATATACAACAAGCTAATCCACATATCTAAGCAAAGGGGAGAGAGCATCTCTATGAGGGCATACCAAACTGCACTGGAATTACAAAAGTACTCAGTAGAAAAACCAAATTCTTACCTGTGAATTCCTGTTCTAAGGGAGGAAGGGGGGCATTCTTGAAGTCTTTGGGTTTGCCCCTCCCACTTCTACAAGGCAGGGCCAATCAGTGACAATGACTCCTGTCACCCCTTATGTGGCTTGTTGCCCGGAAGAGTGAGATGCATGCCTGGTGATGATGATGAGGAGGGTCAGAATGATATTTTATTTGGAATGCTGCAGTGTGGTTATATGTCCACAGCTATCTTAAGACATCACTGTAGGTTATCACCATGTGCAAAGATGTGTATCAGCTGAAGGCCTTGGCCTCCCCCCCCCCCTTGAAGGGCCTATCCCTATCTAAGAGGAGCAAGGAAGGCCAGCCTCTTAAAAAATCAATAAACAAATCAATAAAGAATTCCTCAGAGCTCTGAACAACCCTGACTACTCCTGAGCAAAGCAAGGTAGGTCTGGGGGCGGGGTCCCCTCCAACAGGTAGACTCCTCATCACAGATCGGCTCTGCCTCCTAGAAGTTGGAGGGACAACCCCAAAGACTTTAGGAATGCCCTCCCTACTCTTCCAGAGAACCTACAAGAGGCCTTCTCTTTCCCAGGCAACTTTCTAGCTAGTTCTCAAAAAGAGTATTTTACAGTCCAATCCTATCTAACCCCAGCCCCACCCCCGCCGATGCAACCTGGCCAGTGGAGCTGAATCCTTTGAGGGGGCTGCCCAGAGATTTCCTCTGGGACATTTGTTCCCGTGCCTGGGAATAAGCCTCTGCTGCCCAAATGGGGTCTACCCAGTTCTGCACCAGTGATTTGCTGGAACAAATCCAAGTGGATCCAGGGAGAAGGACTAAGGTTAGGGAAGGGAAGGGGGATCGGGCACTAATGCAGCCAATATAGCTCCCACCTTGGTCTCAACACCCCCTGCCCCCATCTCCAACCCATTCCTCTCCCTCACCACCCTGTTCCACCCACCCCTGCACTAACTTACCAGCACCAGGGCTTTATTGGGGCTGTTGGCATGTGGCTGTGACTGCTTATCATTTGCACAGCAGCCTGGCTGCACTGAAAGGCTCATCGCAATGCACATTCTGGTGTTGTAGCATGCCCATATGACTGGGCCCTTGCAAACCTTGCCCATTAGAGACCTAATTGGAAGGCAAAAGGAGGGCACCAGATGGTTCCCTGTATCACCAAAAACTACAATTTTTTTCTCAGTCATAATTCAATAAAACATTCCTGTGAGTAAAACTCATTTTGCCTCATTAACACTTTTGGACAAAACTATAGTTTCACAGATCAGCAAAGACCTCAGGGCTGATTTATATCTAATCTATAGATGCCTCTTCTGTGTGGGTAGGTTCATTGTTACATCACTAACATCTGAATGAGACTACCAAGGAGATGGAAGATTATGTAATTATTTCCTACACCAGAAGTCAGGATGCAACTGAAGGTGAGGGGGAATGGAGCACTCCTGCAGCAGAAGTGCACAGGTGCTGCCTTTGAAATTTTTTTCAAAGGACCATAGTAGAGAAGAAGCTGTGCTGGCATGGAAACTAATTACATCCTCTGATATTTAACTTTACTAATATTGAATAGGCTCAAACCCAAAAGTACCCATTCCACAAAAGTAATATATGAACTAGCTCTTAGCATGAATTTTAAATTTGCTGTAACTTAGCTAAGCATTCAAAAAAGCAATTTCAGAACATTTCCACACTAACCATTGGTGGTATGATTTCCATTTATGCTTCTGTTTGCAGAATTGATCACATACGGCTTATTCCTCCATCATGGCACTATATGCAGCAAATAGTCTCTCATGATTTCAGTCATGAAAATTAAACTGCAGTCATGAATCATCATGTCCCTTCAAAGGAATCCATTTAATTAAACTGACCATGACTGGAAAAAAAGTACATACTATAGGGTACATGAGGTTCAGCACAAGTCAATAAAGGTAATGGTGCCAGTACTAGTTCTTGGGGCACTCTGACCTTAAGTATGCACATTTTTACTTAACCCTTGAAGACAAAGTTCAAGCTACTCACATAACAGCATAACGTACCCGATCTTGTACATCATCACGCTGTAAAAGAACAAAGGCGACAGGGGTGACTGCAACAACTACTGCGGCATCTCTCTCCTTAGCGTTGTAGGAAAGTTGTTTGCCCGAGTTGCACTAAAGAGGCTCCAGGTACTTGCAGAGAGCGTTTATCCAGAATCACAGTGTGGATTCCGAGCCAACAGGTCCACCACTGATATGGTATTCTCCCTTAGAAACTGCAGGAGAAATGCAGGGAACAACGACAGCCACTCTTTATAGCCTTCATAGATCTCACAAAGGCCTTCGACCTGGTCAGCAGGGATGGCCTCTTCAAGATTCTCCCCAAGACTGGATGTCCACCCAGGCTCCTCAGATCCTTCCACAAGGACATGAAGGGCACTGTTGTCTTCGATGGCTCCACATCAGACCCCTTTGACATCCGAAGCGGAGTGAAGCAGGGCTGTGTTCTTGCACCAACCTTGTTTGGGATTTTCTTCGTTGTTCTGCTGAAGCATGCCTCTGGAACTGCAACAGAAGGCATCTATCTCCGGACCAGATCAGACGGAAAGCTCTTCAACCTCTCCAGACTGAGAGCAAAGTCCAAAGTCCAGCTGAACGTTTTCCAGACTCACAAAGAGAGTCTGGTCCAACAAGAAGCTGACGGAACATACCAAGATCCAGGTCTACAGAGCTTGCGTCCTGAGTACACTTCTGTACTGCAGCGAGTCATGGACTCTTCACTCACAACAGGAGAGGAAACTGAATGCTTTCCACATGCACTGCCTCCGACGCATCCTCGGCATCACCTGGCAGGACAAAGTTCCAAACAACACAGTCCTGGAACGTGCTGGAATCCCTAGCATGTATGCACTGCTGAAACAGAGACACCTGCATTGGCTCGGTCATGTCATGAGAATGGACGATGGCTGGATCCCAAAGGATCTCCTCTATGGAGAACTCGTGCAAGGAAAGCGCCCTACAGGTAGACCACAGCTGCAATACAAGGACATCTGCAAGAGGGATCTGAAGGCCTTAGGAGTGGACCTCAACAAGTGGGAAACCCTGGCCTCTGAGCGGCCCGCTTGGAGGCAGGCTGTGCAGCATGGCCTTTCCCAGTTTGAAGAGACACTTGGCCAACAGTCCGAGGCAAAGAGGCAAAGAAGGAAGGCCCATAGCCAGGGAGACAGACCAGGGACAGACTGCACTTGCTCCCAGTGTGGAAGGGATTGTCACTCCCGAATCGGCCTTTTCAGCCACACTAGACGCTATTCCAGAACCACCTTTCAGAGCGCGATACCATAGTCTTTCGAGACTGAAGGTTGCCAACTACTGGATAATATAGGTAAGCATGTTGGAGATGATGGATATGAAAGTTCCCACCTCAGTGATCACTTGGATCATTTGCAGACCTGTAATTTATTATTGTACAGCTTCACTTGGTAAATGCTATTTGGAGCACCTTTTGTGCTCATTGCATTTCTAGCAGGTTACTTCTAAACTCAACTCTCCAAAGCAATCGCCTCTGTAAACTGCAAGCTGCTCTGTGGGTAGACAAGAGACTCCACAACCAGCACAACAGGAACAATGCCTTAAGATAGTTATGGACATAGCCATACTGTAACATTCCAAATAAAAAATCAAAACCAATAACAGAAGTATTTTCCCACTGTTTCATTTATATCCATTGTCATATATCCAGATCATTGTGCATCTGATGAGGGGGACGCTGGTCTATAAAAACATATGCTAAAATAAATTTGTGGCATCTTTAAGGTGCCATAGGATTATTTGTTGTTTTTACTACAATGGGCTAACAGGGATACCTTGCTGGAAGTTATGACAGTACCCATCTTGGATACAGAGTTGAAGTCTAGCAAAACACTATTCCAAATGTTCTGAAGCATGGATGGGACCACTGCCAATAACATGAAAAGAAATGCTAAATATAAATAAATCATGGACACTTACAAAAGATATGTCAAATTCATCACCAACTGCTCACTATGTATCCTAGTCAGGCCTACTGCCACAACTACTTGAGGATAGACTCAAAATAATTAGTAACAGGCACATTCACATCCAGGCTAGAGACAGGAAAATGATGCCACTCACTGATTCAAGGGATCAGCAATTGGCATGAGATGGTAAAATGCCTTATCTCCTAAGGATACATACGACAAGCGTATTTTGTTTTTTTTCCTAAGATAGTGTCCATTGATTTTAATGGAATTCAATTTTTTGATCATTCAAAATTCATTAATTTTTTGGTCCAGATAAAGAATGGGGGAAGGGCAATCCTGAATGGAACTATGGTGGGGGCAAAATATTAAAGCCCCAATCCCCTTGCAGTGGTTTTGCTATAGTCCATATACCTTATTAGGGAAAGGGAAGCAGCCAAATCACGCGTTACATGTAAAGCAAAAAGCAAATTATAGATGAGTAGACACAGATATCTGCTTCCAAACATCTTATAACCTAAGGTCATGAGAGAAATAAAATGAAGGAACAAATGTGAAATGTTTCAGCATATTAGATGAAAGCAAACCAGTTTTTAGTTACTCCTTCATATTCGATGGGGTCCTATTCATTGTTATGCCATATCCCAATCAAAATCCAGAGGAGCAAAATAGTTCTTTAAACTATTCAGGGTATTCTTGATAACATGATGAATATCTGGCCATTTCAGGGATATTCCTTCTATCCATGGATTTTTTTTTCTTTTCTAAACCTTGTTATATTCTTCTTTCTTACTTACTTACTTACTTAGAACAGGGGTCTCCAAACCCCAGCCAGATGCAGCCCACAGCAAGCCTCTTTATGGCACGCGGCCAACCTCTTGTGCCCTGAAAGCCTCTGGCCCACTCAACTGAACACGACCAGAACTATGCTCTGATTGTGTCTGGAGGGTGTTCTGAGGGCCAGAGAGGTTGAATGAATGAGACCATTCATTCATTTATTCACTCATCTAAGTTCCATCTCTAATTTATTTATTTAAATTGTATATTTAAATTTTTTTACAGCCCTCCACATCACGCTAGATATTTGATGCGGCCGTCTGGCCAAAAGGTTTGGAGACCCCTGACTTAGAACATAAGAACAGTCCCGCTGGATCAGGCCACAGGCCCATCTAGTCCAGCTTTCTGTATCTCACAGCGGCCCACCAAATGCCCCAGGGAGCACACCAGACAAGCAACCTGCATTCTGATGCCCTCCCTTGCATCTGGCCTTCTGACATAGCCCACTTCTAAACTCAGAAGGCTGCACATATACGGCCTCTCTCCTATGATGGATTGGGATGGATGGATTGGGATGGATAGATGGATCTATCTATCTATCATGGTACAAATATCAATGATCAATTATGCATTGCCTGGAAGAAACATTTCTTTTTGTTGTCTATAAATGAGTGTGATCACCTAATAATAATAATAATACTGGTATTTATATACCGCCTTTCTGGTCATTGGATTACTCCTCTGACTTTATTCAAGGCGGTTCACATAGGCAGGCTATCTCTAAACCCCAGAGGGGATTTTTACAATAACAGAAAGGTTCTTTCAAGAACCGCACAACATTTGAGATGGATCTTTCACGGTCTGGTATCACTTCTGGCTCCCAGTTGCCTCCCACGCAGCTCCTTCATCTCTCACTTGAAGGGCAGCCAAGACTCTTTGCTCACACCAAAGAGCAAGTAGAATAACTCAGCTCAGCTTGTCAGCTGCTTCAAGTTGATATTCCCGGAGCTGCCAGTGGCCTCGAACTGGCAACCTTCAGATGTTATTTTCAGGTTAACGGAGGCTCTAGACCAGACCTCCTGCCCTATATAGTTCCTAATGTTCATCCCTAATGTTCATATTATGTTTTTTAAAAGTATTTAAATCTAGATAGTACACAGTTGGGGTGGAGTGCAATGAATCATGGGGCTTAACATCAAGAACATCAGGCTCAAGGAAGTAGAGCAACAAAGATGCATCAATCAATCAATGAATCCAGTGTGTGTGAGCTCATGTTAAAAGCTGACTCTCACAAAAGAAGGAAAGAAGACATAAAGGCAAACACTCTGTAAAAACTGAAGGTACCCTCCACTACCCACCCATGAGACCAAGGAATGAGAGAGTACTCTATGAGCCTTTGAGGACTTATCAAGTACTAATTTTACTTGTTATCAATTATTGTTGGTATATACTGCCTGCCTCCTACAACTGAACTCAAGGTGCACGGAGTTCCATGGGGCTCTCCTAGCCAAAGGGTTGTCAGACCCAAACCTGCTTAACTCTAGCAAAGTTGTTGTCTGGTTGTACTAAGGTTCATGTTCTGTGCTGAATAAAAAGAATGGCAAGGTGCCTAATCTGACTTGGCTACCCTTTTGTAAGAGCTTTACACATTGCCAAATTCATGAATAGAATGTACTTCCATGTGAAAATTAACATGAAATATGAGAATGGAGAGGAAGGCAGGAAGGGGATGTTTCTGGGCAAGGGACAGTGGAACAGGGAGAATTGGGCCTCAGAGGGATGTGGGATCAGTGGAGGCTTCCTTTGCAATATCCTAATCCCCCTTTCAGTGTTACATCGGGCTTTCCTGGATTTGCATCAGCTATATAGCTGGGGCAGAATGGAGAAGCCCCATAAGGAAGGCTGGGGCTTGACAAGGGATAAAGGGAAAAAATATTCCCTTTCCCCAAAGAAACCTCTAACCACCTCTTAACCTGTACTGGATACAGCACAGGCCATGTAGCCTGACTGTGCCGGCTCAGGTTAGGATTGGGATGCCCATGTGAGCCAAGTAATGACCATCTCTGATTTGTTCCTTATAGCATTTTTATCCACCCTAATATACCTAACATTCCTCATAATTATGCTACACATGCATGACATTGCATAGCTGCTTGGGACACACAGTGTGGAAGCAGATGGGGAAAACATCTGCCATCTTATGCCATTTGTCACAGACTGAATAGAAAACACTTCTGATAGGGTAGGGAGACTCTCAAGAGAGTTCATTTTAGACCTAGAGGGTTTCTCATACTTGCCTAGCTGGGAGTTAAGTGGACTCTGAGATGGTAGGTGAGGAGGGTCAACATTGGTTTGGAACGAGCTGCTTTTCTTCCTCCGGTAGAAGTGAAAGCACAAAAAAGGGAAAGAGAGATGCGGTATTTAAGGTAAACAGGGCTCTCAACTGCTTGCCTTCAAATTGCAAAATGAGTTCCTGCATAGATTTTGCAATTCATAAGCAAGCAGAAATGGACTCACAGCCTCTATATCGTGCATGTTTTGGGGAGAGAGGAACTGACAGGAGCAGCAGGTGACAAGCTGCTTGCCACACATCTCAAATTCCTCTTCTCTTCTCTTCTCACACTTGACTGATGTCTTTTACATAGGGGTAGGGTGGGATAAATAGAAATTCGAAAGAGGGAAAGACAGAAAAAATGTTTCTCAATTAAAGGGATGGGTGGGCCACAGTCATACGCATGTCTTTCAATTCTCTCTTTTCTAATTTCCCCACCCACTTCCTAAAAAAGCATCCCTCTACTTTGAAGATGAAACTATTTGCCTGCGGCTCCTATTGGTTTCCTCCCACACTCTCACAACTTGGCACAGAGGCTTTGAGGTGCACCTTCTTCTTGTGACAGCAAAACCTAGTGGGAATTTACTTTGCAAAACAAGATGAAGGTCCGCACATGTGTGCGCATGTATGTTGGTAGGGAAGAAAACCGATGGAGCGGCTAGGCAACAGGCCCTACAGAGGGGAGCAGCTTGCAAAAATCAAGATGCTTCCTGTTAGTCATCGAGCCCAAGTAAAGAGTGGTCACTGCACCTGCAAATATCAGCAAGCCAGCCAGTCAGCCTTCTCTTCACTAAGTACAGAGCATGAGCAAAACCAGCACCTGATGAATTAGAACACGCGAATGAACAAAACCTCAACATTCTTGAATGATTTGTGAGATATTTCCAAGTCTAAGGGAGGGGGGCAATAACCTGTAAATGGGAAAATAAAGCCAAACACTGTAACCCTCCAGAGATCTCTACTCCAAATAAGCCAGAACTCCGTCCCTGGAACTTTTCACTGCTTAGGGAAGTGAGGCATAATTATGTAACAATATTTGCCATCTTATTTCCATCCCTTTCATTGATTACTTGATACAATTAACAGATTAAAAACCTAAATTAAAAATATAGCTCTATTTATTCAATGTTAGCTAGCTAAGTTTTTCTATCACCACAGGGATCTAACCAGTTTTCTCTGTTGCCTAACTCTCTCTTATACAGTTCCACCAAAGCCGCTCTGTTGCTGGAGAAATTGGCTAGAGCATGCCTACAGCTCACCTGAGTCAGCACTGCAGCACAGGCAGACAAACAAATGACTGGAGGTGGAACACAAAAGGAAATAAAAACACACACTCACAAACAAAGCTTATCAATTTTTCAGTCACATATTCTGCTTTCTGATGTGTGAATTTCCACGACAACCTTCTCTGCTGTACAAAAATCCAGGCTTGTAACTCATCATTAGGAGTTGTACCAATAGGAACCATTCAGAATAAATAAAATATGGTTTTAAGAATGCATGCCCTTCATTTAGAAAGCTAACATTTGGTTTGCAGGCCCTCTACATTTTTATATGGACTGGGGTTAAAAATTGAAACAATTCACAAAAAAACCTGCAATTCATTCTAGAAAGAGAATTGAAAATCAGAATCTGAACTAACAGTGCAATCCTATGCATGTCTACTCAGAGGTAAGTTCCACTGAGTTCAATGGAACTTGCTCCCAGGTAAGTGTGCATACGACTGCAGCCTGAGGGCCCAATCTCATCCAACTTTCCAGTGCCGGTGCAGCTGCAATGCAGACCTGAAGCAAGGAAACAAAAATTCCCTTACTTTGTGGAGGCCTCCATATCTACCTTCCCACCACAGGATGCAGAGTACACCCCTTTGGAATGGCTACATCAGGGCTGAAAAGTTGGATAGGATTTGCCCCAAGTCAACAAAATAACACCAGCCATCTCTTTGATGCTAATCTAAAATACTAGTCTTGCCACAAGATGAATTGCTCTGTGAAATACAGAGCTGCACATGTATGCTTCCAACATCAGACCACAAAAGGAGCAGTTCAAGTCCATACAACAAGAGCAGATAGATTCCTGAACTTCACTGATCACTGTGTGATACTAAAATTCTGACAAGCTACTAGAAGATTGGATCAGGAATTCATCTTATCACTCAGCCCTTCCAGAGCTAATGCACTCCCTTTTACTTCTCACTACAACTTAAGATAGATTTTTACCAGATTACCATTTTTGACCCACTACATCTATTTCATCAGTACATAGGATGACTCAAATAATGTAGTGTTTGTGAAGAGGGTCTTTAATTCATGATCACCCACTGGGCTCAGAGTGAACCAAACACCCCTTCTTACAGTAGCACATTACATCTACACACAAGGCCAGCATTCCCAAAACAAGACAGTCTCTGACAAATAAAAAATTGATAGCCTATTCACTGGCCAGTCCTGAGTTCTCATGGTGTGCAGCTTCGGCAGCACCGAAAACATCCTGCACACCATGAGCTACCGCAGGCGGCACCTCAGGAAAAGGGGACTTTCGTCCCCTTCTCCCGGGTACGGAGAGTAGCCCCACAATGGGGCTACTCAATTAACCACCAACCAAAAGGTCGGCGGTGAGGTAAAGGCGTTCATGTAGGGCATCAAGCCCCACATGAATGGACAGGATCCGGTGGAGCAGAGTTCCACTGGACCCGCCTCCCTCCCTCCCTCCCCGCTCCCTCCCCCCTGCATGCCTCCTGCCCACCCACCCCACCCTCTCTCTGCCCACCTCCTCCCTCCCCAGAATGCCTCTTCCCCCCATGCCCCTGCTTTCCATGCAACCACCGAGCTGCGGAGGCCAGACACCCACCAGGTGTTAGGCCTCACAAATGTACCTTATGGCACATTTGCGACATTGCGCGCTGTTGGGCTTTCATTTCCTGTGGTACCCTGCCTTATTTCTGCACATGCTCCTTGCCCAAGCCAAACAAGCCACAAGGCAAGTTGCCTGAAGAGCAATTCATTGTTCTAAGGAAGGTGGGACGGGACCAGAGAAAGTTGGATGGGACACAAGGAGGAAATGACAATTTGTCTTCTCATAGACCAGGGGTCGGCAACCTTAAACATTCAAAGAGCCATTTGGACCCGTTTTCCAGAGAAAAGAAAACCTCGGGAGCCACAAAACCCTTTTGACATCTAGAATGAAGATAACACTGCATATATAGTTTTTTTTACCTTTATGCTATGTATAAAAAAACTATAGTGTGTTGCATTTTTGAAATGAATGAACTGCTAAAGAGAAAACAATATGTAACATATTTTAATGTTACAAGATCACCATAATCTTAAATTTAGAATTACATATAAAAAACGAAAGAGCTAAAATAAAATACATTTAAATTAAATACTAATTTATTTTCCCAGGGCCTGCCCTAGCCAATTTGGTGCTATAGGCAAGACTTGGGCTGGTGCCCTCCCTAGCAGAAAATCCTGACCAACAGTAAATAGTCATCTTTGTGTCCTTTCCACAGTAATGTAAAAGAGGTACAATGAAATACAAAATCTAATGACTAGTATTTTTCAATACAATAAAGAGATTTATAGTTATCACTCCCCCTTGTATGTCCCAATTTATAATGCACTCCCCTCTTGTATATGCAACTTTTATAATGTGCTCCCCTCTTACAGGTCCCATTTTTATAATGTAGCCCCTTCTTGTAGGTCCCTTGTAGGTGCTGGGGCACCTTCCTTATGAGAAAAGGCTATGTTTGGGCCTCTTCAGCCTAGAAAAGAGGCGCCTGAGGGGGGACATGATTGAGACATACAAAATTATGCAGGGGATGGACAGAGTGTGTAGAGAGATGCTCTTTACACTCTCACATAACACCAGAACCAGGGGATATCCTCTGCCTGTCTCCTCAGAAGTCAGCCCCAGTAGAGTCAAGGGGGCTTCCTCCCAGGGAAGTGTGGACAGGAGTGCAGCTCACCTCGCTCCTTCCTGCCCATCGCCTCAGCAGCGCTTCCTCTCCCGCGCTTCTCCGACCAGCCTCGCCTCTTCCGTTCAGCCCCCTGCTGCCCCTGCCTGCCTGCCTGCCGAGGAAGGAGCTGCTGTGCGCGTGGGGGGCGCTTTGCAGGGAAGGAGCTGCAGGGAAGGAGGGAAGGAGCTTGCAGGGAAGGAGTTGCAGCTTTGCAGGGAGGAGCGGCGCCCCGGCCCCGCACTCACCAGCAGCCAGCGCCCACAGCACATCGCACCGGAGTGAGGTGCCCTCGAGGCTGGGCTGGCTGTGCTGGCTGGGCAGCGGCCAAGCAGAAGGCGCCCGCTTCCAGCCCCCACTGGGGAGCCGCATCAGAGGACTGAAAGAGCCACATGCGGCTCTGAAAACACAGGTTGCCGACCCCAGTCATAGACAAATCCATATACGCCTTGGGTGCCCTTTGGGGAGAAAGGTAGACTACAAATTGAACAAACAAACACATAAAAATATTCAATTCAATGCATTCAAATGCAGACATCTTTTAAGATACTGGGCCTTCTTTTATGTTGAAATGTTGTTGGTTCTTGAAAGAGAGAACCTCTATGATTGTAAAGATCCTCTTGAGGGATTGAGGAACGCCTGCCTATGTGTGGCGGTGGTGGTTGTTGTGGTGGTGGTGGTGGTGGTGGTAGTGGTTGGTTGTTGTGGTGGTGGTTGTGGTGGTGGTGGTGGTGGTGGTGGCTGTGGTTGTTGTTGTGGTTAAGAACATAAGAACAGCCCCACTGGATCAGGCCATAGGCCCTTCTAGTCCAGCTTTCTGTATCTCACAGCAGCCCACCAAATGCCCCAGGGAGCACACCAGATAACAAGAGACCTCATCCTGGTGCCCTCCCTTGCATCTGGCATTCTGACATAACCTATTTCTAAAATCAGGAGGTTGCGCATACACATCATGGCTTGTACCCCGTAATGGATTTTTCCTCCAGAAACTTGTCCAATCCCCTTTTAAAGGCGTCTAGGCTAGACGCCATCACCACATCCTGTAGCAAGGAGTTCCACAGACCGACCACACGCTGAGTAAAGAAATATTTTCTTTTGTCTGTCCTAACCCGCCCAACACTCAATTTTAGTGGATGTCCCCTGGTTCTGGTATTATGTGAGAGTGTAAAGAGCATCTCCCTATCCACTCTGTCCATCCCCTGCATAATTTTGTATGTCTCAATCATGTCCCCCCTCAGGCGTCTCTTTTCTAGGCTGAAGAGGCCCAAACGCCGTAGCCTTTCCTCATAAGGAAGGTGCCCCAGCCCCGTAATCATCTTAGTCACTCTCTTTTGCACCTTTTCCATTTCCACTATGTCTGTTTTGAGATGCGGCGACCAGAACTGGACACAATACTCCAGGTGTGGCCTTACCATAGATTTGTACATTATAATATTAGCCGTTTTGTTCTCAATACCATTCCTAATGATCCCAAGCATAGAATTGGCTTTCTTCACTGCCGCCGCACATTGGGTCGATACTTTCATCGACCTGTCCACCACCACCCCAAGATCTCTCTCCTGATCTGTCACAGACAGCTCAGAACCCATCAGCCTATATCTAAAGTTTTGATTTTTTGCCCCAATGTGCATGACTTTACACTTACTGACATTGAAGCGCATCTGCCATTTTGCTGCCCATTCTGCCAGTCTGGAGAGATCCTTCTGGAGCTCCTCACAATCACTTCTGGTCTTCACCACTCAGAAAAGTTTGGTGTCGTCTGAAAACTTAGCCACTTCACTGCTCAACCCTGTCTCCAGGTCACTTATGAAGAGGTTGAAAAGCACCGGTCCAGGACAGATCCTTGGGGCACACCGCTTTTCACCTCTCTCCATTGTGAAAATTGCCCATTGACACCCACTCTCTGCTTCCTGGCCTCCAACCAGTTCTCAATCCATGAGAGGACCTGTCCTCTAATTCCCTGACTGTGGAGTTTTTTCAGTAGCCTTTGGTGAGGGACCGTGTCAAACACCTTCTGAAAGTCCAGATATATAATGTCCATGGGTTCTCCCACATCCACATGCCTGTTGACCTTTTCAAAGAATTCTATAAGGTTTGTGAGGCAAGACTTACCCTTACAGAAGCCATGCTGACTCTCCCTCAGCATGGTGGTTGTTGTGGTTGTGGTTGTGGTTGTTGTTGTGGTTGTGGTGGTGGTTGTTGTTGTGGTAGTGGTGGTGGTGGTGGTTGTTGCTGTGGTTGTTGTTGTTTATGTGGTGATGCACTGATTTCTACAACAAGCTTCTGTCCTTCCAAAACTGATCTTCAAAATTATACTGACGAATAACAGTAAGCTCTTACATGTATGCATCTCTCTCTCTCTTTCTCCCCCCCCCATTGTTGAAAATGGCATTTTAAAAGGCATCCACTGCAGACCCATTTAAAACTACCAAGTAGGAGATACTGTTCTAAGTACAGAACCAACTGGTTCCCTCTCATCTATCCAAAAGCATCAGATCAAATACTAAGAGGGCACTTTTAAGAGTTAACTGTTGGGCATGGATTAGCCCAACGCAGTAATTAAATCCTCTCTCCTACTCAGAGTACAGGAGCCCTCTTAGATTCTTGCCAAAACTGATTCAATACCTCCTAAGGTTGCTGGGTCTCCATCCATTTTTGTATTAACATCAGAATAACAAGCAAAAATTCAACAAGAAAAGTTTTTCCCAACCTTAAATGGCAGTGACGGGGAATGCTGTTAGCTGCTGAATTTCAACCTTTAATACACCTATTAAAAGGTACAAAGACACTATCAAGGAAAAAAGGACAGCCTTAATGGGAAGCGGAGAATGTTCATTGTCCTTATTTGCTTTTAATCAGGTCTATCTGGTTGCCTGTGGTAAGAATTGCTTTCAGACAACAGTGCAGATCCCTGCTTACACCCACTGAGACAGATCTCTCCAGCCCATCAGACCATTCACCAGGCTCTCCTGCTCTAATCACACCACCAGGGCTGCTTAACATTCATGGAATGAGCAAAGATTTCCCAGACAAATGCTCTGTTAGGGTACCCAAAGCATTCCTAGCAGGATACCACATCCAAGCCCAAGACCACATCCAAGCAGCAACAGAGAAGATGCAATTAATCAGCTGAACCGCTATAGAGCATGGCAATGGAACCACACCTTAAGAGAGCCACACCTGACATAGGAAGGAGGATATAAAGTTGAATGTCTCTGTTGAGACCATTTCAGTTATTTTAGTAAGCCTTCAGTTATTTGATTTTCTCTGTAAACTGCTGCTTTGTTAGCTTTTTGTTGAAAAGTGGTATATATATATACTGTTGTTAATAATAATAATAATAATAATACTTTTTTTGAGACTGGGCCAATGTTCCAGGTAGCGCCATGGACCCTCCCTTCCTGATGAGGTAAACAATTATGGTCCATTCCCTGAATTCTATGCAAGATAAGTTTTACTAAAGGTGCTTTCCCTCCCTCTGCCTTGCTTTCTGACATTGTTACTGCAGTAAGTTATCCTAGATAGCTCTGGAAACTTTCAAAACCTTCTATAGCATACCATTCTTTCTTAATTGTATTCAGCGTTAAAGAAACTTTATGGTTAAACTTCAGGGTTAAAGAAACTGGTTAAGCCCCTGGTGAAGAATAATCACATGCATCAGTTGCTTGCACTGAAGGGCAAAGCAGAGGTGATGTTGGGGAAACTATGACAGGATCTTCTAGTTTTTTTTAAAAAAAGTAAAAGCAGCCATGGGGTGGAAGATGTGAGGGGAATTCCTCTCACCTGCTATCTTAATTATTTAAACTGCCCCTGAAACTGCTCTATGGAGGATAATATCTTATTTCTAAGTTTTCTATCCAGCATTTTCTTAAGAGGGAAGCTCCTATCTCTACCTATGGGGTGAGTTCAATCACTTTAAGGGGGCTTGGTCACAGTTGGAGCTTTGTTATTTGCCTGGCCCTAAACTGTAGACAAACAAAAAGGGGAGGGACTCACCCTCTTCCCTGGGTTAACTTTACACCTTACTTCAGTCTTGAACCCTTTATTCCTTTAAGGTTCCTACAGATAGTCTCTCAGGATACTGTAGACTCAGGCCACTTGCTGGGATATTGGCTCTGCCCTATTCCTCTAGGGCAGTGGTTCTCAAACTTTTAGCACCAGGACCTATTTTTTAGAATAAGAATCTGTCAGGATCCAACAGAAGTGATGTCATGACCAAAAGCAACATCAGGAAGGAAGATTTTTTAATAATCTTAGGCTGAAATATTACCCCACCTACCCAGGAGTAAGTCCCATTGACTATCATTGTTACAAGCATATACATAGTAGCCTGTTCAGAGTACAGATCTATGACATTTCCCCAAATGCAGTCACATACCATAGTAGCATCAAGTCTGATATATTAAAAATAAAATATTGAAATGAATGGGGACCCACCTGAAAGTCATCGTGCAATCCACCTAGTGGGTTCTGACCCACAGTTTGAGAAACCCTGCTCTAGGGCAGGGTTGTCAAACATAAGGCCGGATGCGGCCCGTGGAAGCTTTTTATCCTTTTTATGCTGAGCAGTGCTGAGGTGTTACTGTTGAAAGGGTGGCCCACATAATAGTTCAGCTCCCCCATATCTTGAAATATGATAAAGATTTGCGTGTTTTCTTTTCTGTCATTTGCAGCTAATGAATTTCTAAGTGAGAAAAAGTGCTTACTTTTGGTTATAACCTGTTCAATGACATTCGTTTCTGTCTAATGACATCACTTCTGGCCCTCAGCAGGCATCATGAATGCCATTTGGCCCTCGGTAGGAAACGAGTTTGACACCCCTGCTCTAGGGAATGGGTTCAGGATCCCCACATGGGTGGACATGGTCTCACCTTAGGGCAGTTGGCTGATTGGGGACATAGAGGGCAGCTGCCTCCCTGACCCAAAGGACTGCCAATGTGCTCCTTCTGGCCCCCTTGCTCCCCTGAGAGCTAAGCTTGGTCACCTGGGAGAGGTCTGTAACAGTTTTTACCTTTCCCTTTAGGCTGGGGGGTTTCCTTCTTTTGCTGCGTTTTTTTTTTATCAGGTCTAGATAAGTCCTGCCCTGCCAGGGCAGGCTACTGCTTGTTGGTCCCTACCCGTTGTAGCAGGGGTATGTGATGGCTGGTGATGTCACTGGCATGCTGCTTCTTGAATGATTTGGTGTGGCTGCCCACTCAACCATGTGAGCTGCATGTCCAGTTGGCTGGTGGAGTTGTGCACACATCACCGCCCAGAGTGTCTCCTTCTCCCTTCTGGCCTGCTATGTCCCAACAGAGCTTAGAGACGCTCAAAGTAGTTTACAAAAACATTTAATAAAATAAAAATACAATAATAAACTATCCAAAAGGAAATCAAGCAGCAACCCACGTACAAACAGTTCAACAAAATAACAGTGACAAGAAAGAATCAGTCAACAAAACCTATAAACAACAAAGAATCAGTCAAGAAAATCTATAAACAAAAAGCAACATCAGCAAAGACAAAAGCTAATCAAATAAAGGTTTACTGGAACAAAACATTGATGTGGAACTTTTACAAAGTTGGATCTCATGCAGAGCTAATTCCACAGACTAGATACCACAACAGAGAAAGCCCTATCATGGTTTGCTGCTAATCAAACCTCCAGTGGTAACAGTACCTGTAGCAGGACCTCCCTAGATTACTTTGTGGAGCAAACAGATCCCTATGGGAAGAGATAGTTCTTCATCTATGCCCCATGACAAGCAGAGTTTTATGTAAAGCAGCCTAATATTTTGAATTGTGCCTGGAAACACAAAGGTAACCAAGAGTAGAGGCATGTCATTATCCTAGTGGTAGGGTGAGTCTTAAGTTCTATTCGTGTTGCAATTTCTAAGCAGCCTTCACAGGCAGCTCAACACAATGTCACAGTAATCCAACTTTGAAGTTATCTATGCATGGAAAACTGTGGCAAGATCTGACAGGTGCAGCTGGCACACCAGCCAAAACCAGCTTCTGGCCACAGCCATCCTCACTCCATCATGACCAAAGCCAGTTCCAGGAGCACTCCTACAGTAAGCAGTGGACTTGTTCCTTTAAGGCAAGGGTCTCTAAACTTTTCGGCTGAAGAGCTGCATCAAATACCTGGTATAGTGTCCAGGGCCAGAAAAAAAATTAAATACAAAATTTAAATAAATACATTAGAGATGGAACTTAGATGAATGACTAAAATGAATGGGCTCAAATGTCCAGGATTTCTCCAAGCACCAACACAGCCCAAGAAATAAAGCACACACACTTAAATGGACCCCCATTTCCCCACCTCACAAGACCAAACACAACCAGAGTTGTGCTTGGTCAACAGGGCCAGAGGCTCTCAGGGGATCAGAGGCTGGCCGCGGGCCGGACAGAGGCTCTCTGCAGGCCGCTTCTGGCCCCTGGGCTGGGGTTTGGAGATCCCTGCTTTAAGGAGGGTGCAGCCGCATCAAGAATAATCAACATTCCACCACTTGTCTGGCAGCTCTCCCAACAAGCAGAACTTCTGTCTTGTCTATATTATTTTGTTTGCTTACCCTCCTCCACACCAACACAGATTCCAGACAGCAATTCAAGAGCCACTGTAAGAGTGTCAGACTTGAATAATTTTTCAAATGTAGGTTGCTTAATCTTTTAATTTATAAGCTATGGTCTCCAGTTTCATTTAGGGAAGGAACGAAGGCAATTGTGATGGTATCTGACTACAGGTATTACACAGAATTAAAATTTAAATAGGAGGCACTTAAAATAATCTCAAATATATTAGGGAGAAGTGGTCATGCAAACTTGAAAGGGAATGATTTTTTTGAAGTCATGGTTGAAATTGCTTCAGGTGGCTTTGCATCCATTCTCAGGTTTTGCATCAAAATCTGCAGTTCAAATAGAACAGAGAAACCTCCAGTGTGAAATGCAAATTTCAGGAAAAGCCTTCTGCAAATAGTCTTCAATCAGGAGTGAGACAGCTGAACAAATGATACCAAAGTCATGAGGCTACGGTGAACAGTGGGAAATGGCAACACTGCCCAGAAGTTGGATTTTTGCCTTTGAAGCAGGCATAGGCGGCTTTGAAAGATGCAGCTTCTCCTCTATGAAAGATTAGACTCTTTAAAAACTGCAAAAATCTGCTGCTCCTACTACTAAGCATTTAAGCAAATGTTTGTGGTAATTCCTCACTTTTCTCTCTTTACTATATGGGAAGCGGAGTCCCCTCAGCTTAATTGACAAGTGAAGCAAAACAAGGCCAAATAATTGTGGAGAGCAACTGATGCAATTTAAAGCACACCAAGGTTCCCCAAATGACTGTGAAAGCATGGAATTTCCAAATTGGGTGCATCATTCCATGTAGAAGTAGGGTACTATATTGGTGCAAGGACACAGTTTAATGGTTCCTATATTTTTTTCTGATCAAAACAAAGGACAGTTAACTAGGAGGTATGCACAGGGTAAAATGGGGAGATCTTACCTGTGAATCCCCCTTCTCAGTGGTCTCCATGGCAGGGTCAGTCCTTTGGATCTAGGAATTTGTGAGCAACACAGCTTTTTCCACAGCTTACTTCTGTGACTTCTCTCCTACTTGTGAGTAATACCATTTTTCTTCACAGCTTATTTCTGTGGCTTCTCTCTGCACAGTGCAGCCTAGTGGTGAGAGCTCTTCTGTGTCTTGTATGGTGATTGTGGGCAATAGGCAGGGAGACATGGTGATCCCCTCTGGTGTTTCTTCTGAGGTCCCAACCCCCGTTCAGAGCCACAGCGGAAATGTCAGCAGCACCACCACCAAAGGAGGAGAGAGGAGAAATCACCTCAGTGGACTGAAATCACCCCAAAGTGAAGAACAGAGAATGAGACGTCCAGGCCAACAACAGTAATCCATGCAGTCCAAGAAGTTAAACGTTTAAGTGCTTCCCCTTCCTATTTATAAACCAGGGCAGGACCGCTACATCACAAGCCAGATAACCCGCCTGTCTCTTTAGCGCTCTGTAGCTACAAATGAAAACACAACTACTGCTTCTCTAGTCTCATTGCTCATGCTTTGTCTGGGAAGTATGAGGGAGGAATAGGGGTTTCCAGGTTCAGAGATAGGAAGGCTTTCTATAGTTGCAATTTGGTAATCCTATACTGTAAGTCATGGAAAAGAAGAATATGTCTGAGTCCTACCTCAATCTTTAGAGGAATTCTCAGTAAGTGTGGCATTCTGGTCTTCTACCAAAATGAGTGGGGGGGACTTGTTCCTAAGTCCTCAAAAGGAGTATAACTGCAAGGGATAGTTCCTTTCTCAACTGGAGCTGAAAAGAGGGTGACAAGACACACATGTAATAATGAGTCCCCAAACGCATGTACTGTACAGCAGGTAGAACTAACAGAGTTTCTGGTGAGTCGGCTTATATTTTGCATTCACCAAGAAATGCATACAGAATAAGTGCAGAAGATGGAAGTAAATGTACTTTCTAAATTGTAAGCAGTCAGCATTGAATGCTGGTTAGAAATAAGAAACCATAACTAAAATTACAAGCTCACTCCTAAAAATACTCAATCACTATGGCTTTCAAATAAGACAGGGTGCATATCAGAGGCATACACCAAAGGTATGCAATTCAGTTCTGTGTCAGTGAAAAAACATCTTATTTGTGCAATTTGGAAAGGAAATTTCTTGTCCTATCCCATTTTTGAAATTTGCAAAGGCTTTCTGTCTCATGACTGCAGGACATACTTTTCAAGTAAGAAGGCTACATATTTTCATGAATTGCTTTACACACAAAGTGCCCTCCCCTTCGCATTCCAAACTGCTGTACTGTCCCAGCACTGAATACTGCCCAGTACCATGATGAGTCAAAGACTCTGTTTCTAAGCACTGGAGCAGAGCAAGAGGACTACAGTTTCCTGTATTTTGTTCAAGTCAGGCATTAAATTGCTTCAGAATAGCTCTTTGTTTTAAAATGTGAATTTTCTTTTCTTTTCTTTTCTTTTATTCAAACTTGGAGCATAATGGTCCAGGGATACAGGTAGTAAGAGGTCTGAAAAGGACAAAATTGCAGCTGCAGTTTTGTGTACAAATATACTGATTTACTTCTTTCAGAAAGTTGTGGTCTTGACCAAGAGATAGATTATAGAAAATGACACATTGTGAGAAGACAAGGGATAACTTTGTTTTGTGGTTGTTCAATTCTTAACACAACAAGGTTCTGATTCATACTGAGATCAAACCACTATTACAAATAAACAACAACATGAGGTTTGATTATGCAAGGTATTTATATCCCACCTCTCCCCTTGTAAAAAAGGTGTCTGAGATGTCATACAATAAAATACAAAAATGTAAAGTACAATAAAATACCAACTATAAACAACACAAGCTTAAAAGCAGCAAAAAAAAAAACCAAAACAAAAAAAAACAAGCAATTAGCACAAAATATACATGGTACAATACCGTAAAAGCAGTATTTGTTTTTAATGGTTCCCCCCCCCCTTCAAACTAAAAACAAAAGGTAGAAATTAAAGCAAAGGAACCAAAGTTGAAAGTTCAAGGAAGTAGTTGGAACTCTACTAAAGTGGCTCTCAAACTGATTTTTACCTGAAATTTTAGGGCAGCCACAACACAGTGGCTACATTTTGAAAGGTAACTCTGTATGACTGCAATTGACAAGACCATTATTTCTTTCTTTTCTTCATATATTTAAATGTATATGTTAACTAGTGACAAACTAGAAAGTAGTTAAGTTAGTCCATGCTGATTGTATCTTACTAGTAACATATCAATGGGTTTGTAACACCTGTTGTTGACTTTTCCTTATTCTTAAAGAATAAGTATAGAGAGGACAAAAGAGAAATACAGAAAATTGTAAGAAAACAAAAGTAGCTTATGAAATCAGTGTAATTTGATAAACAGAGCATTGATCCAGGATCTAGAAATTCAGCAGGAGGTGCAGTGTAGCTGCAGCTTGCTCACTGGGATGTTGAGACAGGAGGGAGGTTGTGCCCTGCTGCTTAGTCCAGTGGTATTCAGACTGGGGCGTCTCAACGCCCCAGCCTGAGGGCCCTGGCCACTGCCCCCTTAAGGGGCAGCGGGTAAGGCAGCGAGAAACTTCCAGAGAGTTTGAGAACCACTGGCTTAGTCCAACAACAGTAGCAGCAAGAAGTGTAGAAGTGTTTCAAAACACTTGAAATGGATTGTTTTACAGCACCTATGGAATGATATAGGGAAAGAGGTTGTGCTGTTTTGGGCAGTTCTAATAGCGGAGGGAGAACCTATGAACTGGCATTTCCCAGCATTTAGAATCTGTCGTTAATATACTTGTTGAATCTTGCATATATCAGCCCAATGCATTGCTAGGCTTACGCCAATGGAACTTGCAATTTGTCTTGCAATCAATAGATGTAATGTACTACATTCTCTGAAAACTTGCTACAAAAATATTTTTAAACTTTAACTTTAAACATAAACAAAACTTATGCCTCCTGCACTTTTCTATTCAGTCACTTAGCATCTTACATGAGGGTCATATTCCAAGATCAGTGTGGACAACCAAAATTGCATATACAACTTTCTGTCTTTATATGTACCTAATTTGTTCCTGAAAACAGGTCTTATAGTGAAAGTCCAGATAAGTGCAATACTTACATTAACTTCAAGGGGAAAATTTAACTTGTACTAAAACTGTTTCAAGTTCACCCTAAAATCACCCTAAATGCCTAATACCATAAAGAAAAGTTGTGTGACACAATAGAATAACACTTAGGGTGCAATCCTAACCCACTTTCCAGCACAGGCATAAGGGCAATGTAGCTCCAAGGTAAGGGAACAAACATTCCCTTACTTTGAGGAGGTCTCCATGTGTGCCACCCAATTGCAGAATGCAGATCACGCCCCATTGGCACAGCCATGCCAGTGCTGGAATCTTGGTTAGGATTTGGGCCTTAATAGCATTAGACAGCACCAGTAAAGTGGTAAAGTTGACGATGAAAATATTTCAGAAGTTTTAGCATCACATAATGAGGTTTAGCACCTTAAGCTTTAATTGCAAACCATGAGCAACTCTCTTATGCTTCACAATGATTTTTTCATCATCTTCTGTTCTTTAAGACCCATCTTCACAGTAATTTGTACAAACACAGCACAAAGGTGTACTGTAAAAGAGAGCAGGTAATGCATGTACCTTAACAACCACACTACCCATCAGGCACTGTATTTCACATAAAGGAGGGAGCTGCTTCCCAAGCCAAGCTCTCAGGGTCCTAGAGCACACCCAAGAAAGGGGACCTTCCTGGACCTCTGTCCTACTAGGGGGAGAAATCCAAAATTCCATCTGACATACTGGAACTCCTTCCTGGGCAAACAAGGCGACTTTGTCCCCTTCTTTGTCATGTGAGCTCAAAGCAGAGCTCTTTTACCCATTGGATAAAATAAGAGGGACTCATTGAGGGACTTTACCTAGTCCAAAATATGAAAATACAATATGATGAATTTTTGTTCACTTTCTACCTTCATCATCACTCTGACTCTAAGAACTGGTGCAGAGACTAGCACATTTGTTCTGAATAATTCAACAACATGTGAGTGTGGCCTCTGTGCTTTGAAACACACAAATCAAAACCTATGGCTCACAGTTCCAAAATAGAAAAAGAAAATATGCTTCAAACTTTCACATCTTAGTGCCTGAAGAAGCTTTATATGCATGAAGTGTGTGAATGCACACACAGACTATAGAATTCACCCAAGGAGCTATACACAGAGTATGACACTTTATGAAACAAATGCTTAGGCCAGACAAATATTCACATTCATAAGCACTTTTGTAAATAATTGGGTAAGAAAATGCAATGGAAAACAGAGCTGTTCCTGCAATAGTTGCTTAGAAGAGGGAACTTCAGCTGGTGCAGATTGTCACATCAATTGTGTACCAGCAGTAATATCTACTTTTGAACTATTAAAGCGACAGGAGCCCTTTCTTTCAGTGTTTCTAGTTGCCCTAAAAAAATGACACACACCTAGCATTCAGGTACAGAGACATACAATACCATACAAAAAGCTACAAAGAAAATGCCCACATTGCTCACATCATGCACACCTTCCCTAGGCTGCTAAACAGTGACAAGTATAAAAAGATGCATACACAAACATAGTAATAGTCCAAATATCATTACCATGCACCCACAAGAAAGCTCAATCACGTATCCCTACCTATGTGCATATTTGTATATTGATATCTGTTTGCATGTGAAGAGTAATGTAGTGTCCACAGTGAACAATATGCACAAATCGCCAGAGGAAAATGTAGGTAGGCACTGCAGAAATGAATTGTGCACTACTCTGTGAATATTCTTCCCAAGCACTGCTGTACAGTAGCTACTGAATAGCCCACATGCTCCTAGCAGAAGCCCACATGATTCTTTCTCTTCCCTCCACCTACACTTTCTAGCCAAGAATGTTCACCTGGTTCTTTCTCCCTACTTTCTTTCACAAGAAGTACAGCAAGGAAACATGATAACTAGGTCATAGACATCCAAAGGAATACTGCACACTGGACAGAATTGCCTTATCAAGGCTTCAGAGGGGGCATGGGATGGGATGTCTGCAAACCTGGTTCACTATTTATGGAGACTATCCTCTGACTTTTGACAAACCTAAATCAGACTGTAGATTAAGATAAAGAAAAACATTTCTCAAGCAAATAACATCACTGAAAATAAAATCAGCATGTCTGAGTTGGGGCAGGTTTGTGACATTATAGTTATGGTTTAAAATGGTGCTTAAGCTCCAGTGAGTGCTGATGCTAGTTTATCAAGGTATGAAATGAAATGAAACCATGTTCAAAATCAATGTTTTTAAAAAGGACCAAACTAATTCATATAAAACACCACCTCACATGCTCTGAATTGTGTGTCCTACAAATGTAATTCCACTACCTGAACTCAACTTCTGAAAGTAGTCTTTAGAAATAAAACTGACAGCCTTACACTAAACGCCACCCGATGCCATTAGTTGTTTGATTTTCACTGTAAACAGCTTTGTGAACTTTCCGTTGAAAAGTGGTATATAAATACCAATAATAATAATAATAATAATAATAATAATAATGCAGCCACACCAAAGAGGCATGCTCTGCAGCCTATGGGAGGGTGCAAATAAGAAAGGTCTCCTTAGGGTAAGTGAACTTTTGTTCACCTGCCCTGCAGAAAGCTTCCACTGTCCTTATTGGACTCTTCAGTTCTGTGCCAGTGATTTTGCTGGCACAGGACCAAGGCATGTGATGGAGAGGGACAGGATTTGGCCGCATGCTCATGCTGCCAAACTCACCCTCTCCCTCTCCCATTCTGCCCCCCTTGCCCAGAAATGTCCTCGTTCCAGCTCTTCCCACCACCATTCCTCCCATCACCTGCCCTCAGCACCACCATCTCACACCAGTAGGTGATGCCCTGGCAACTGGGCCATGCATGGGCCAGCGTCCTGTCCATGTGGATGCTGGTTATTGCACTGGCAGCCTTGTTGTGCTGGCCAGCGAACAAGACCATGTGATAATGTCACACAACTTCCGGCAGAATCCAGACACTTCTGCCTAGACCTGCTTGCTCCGCTGGCGGAATGTGCATTCTGCCAATGGAAAACTGTTTGGATTGTGCTGTGAGACACATTTCTACAGTAAGCATAATCTTAAAAGGCTGTACAGTAGTCAGCAACGAGATTTGGTAGCTGAGATTTGGTCTCGTGTGCACATTCTGCAGATTCAACACATAGCTTCTGTTCATTAATACATAGTAGTGCACTTTTACAGTAAGCAAGGAGTTATTTCAGGATGAACATCTGCAATATTCCAAAACATAGACATAACATGGTTGCAACATATATTCGTGTAGAAAAATTGTCTTGCAGCATTGGATGGGTTGCGCAGAAACCCAATTAAAACTCATAAGAATACTCTATTTCTGGAAAACACTATCTCATACATCATTAAATTACCTTGCAAAAGAGCACAATATGCCCTTGGTAAAAAATAAAGCATAGGGCAGTACATGGGAATAGGAACATAATCACTGGGAGTGCCGTTCATGGGTTCAGAGTGAAAGATGACATTTTCTTCCTTAGAGAGGCAGATGACAATTTCTACCCCCCCCCCCCACACAGGTCAAATGCAGGACAAACCCTTTAACTGGACTTATGGCAATCTGTTTATTATGTCAATTTCAGCAGCTTGCTTTAAGCAGGCTGACAGCTTACTGTTGTAAGGCCAGAAAAATCTTAAATCCCTTTTTCTTCTTACCTTTGGAAATGGAGGAAAGGAGACAGATTACTGAGAGTTAAAAAAAAAAAAGATTCAGAAACATTGCAATGCAATGACATTTAAACTCAATACTGAAAGAAAATGTCTGGAGAAGGAAAAGATTCTTCACCCCTCCCCTCCCTACCCCATAACATTTCTTTGCTCAGTAGGAGCTTTGTTTGGTTCCCATTTGACTCTCCCTTATACCTAAGAATACGGTACTTGAATAAAAGCATCCACCATGAATGTATATATGAAATGTAGAAAAGGAGCATTCCTAATAGACTCCCTATAATAAATTATTTCCATTTAAATCATAAAGTTTTGATATACAAGAATGCAAGGAATGTAAGTGATGTGCAAAATATTTTAAATGACTGATGTATATAATTACAAGTAAGTCTGTGACATTTTTATAGAATGCATAACCACTAATTTATTAACCATCCTAAATATAGTTAATAAAATGAATATCAGTTCCTAGTATAATGTTATATCAAATTCAGTTTATTTAATCCCCAAAAGGCATTATCAAAGGGGATTAGTGAGAAGCAGCACAGTAGAGATATCATCTATATTGTTTCATTTTTATTAATTTTGGAGGTTCTTTTAACAATCATGTTGTCATGTAACGTAAGACAGGCAAGAGGCCAAGGTTATCTTTTCAGTATGAGAGAATCATTGTTCTGGAATATATATGGGAAGAATGTGAAACTAGTCGTTTGATCATTATTCTGTTCAGTTTGGTGTTTCTTAGATGCAAAGACATGGCTTGTTAAAAGTGAATTTACCCCAAAACCACTCTTCAACTTAGGGTATCCAAACCCTTGTGTGTGTGTGTGTGTGTGTGTGTGTGTGTGTGTGTGTGTGAGAGAGAGAGAGAGAGAGAGAGAGAGAGAGAGTTCTCACAGATGTCCTCAGGTTTTTTTTCCACAGCTGGCTGTTTCTGCTGATTGGAATGTCGGTCAATGTTTTCTCTTAAAGAGGGGATACCCTTATTGGCTTCTTCTCCTAACCCAGTGAATCCCACCCATCTTTCTATCCTCCATCTCCAAAGTTTCTGACTGGTCTTTTTCAGATAAACCAGGGGTGTCAAACACATTTCATACAGAGGACCGAAGTTAGCATTCAGGGCTCCTCTGAGGGCCGGAAGTGATGTTATTAAGCAGAAAGTGACATCATTAAGCAGCCAATGGCCAGAAATCAGACCTTGTTCTCATCTAGAAACTCATTAACTGCAAATGACAGAAGAGAAAGTATACAAATCTTGATCATATTTCAAGATTTGGGAAAGCCCAATTTTCATGTGGGTTGCCATTTCAGCATTAGGAGCTGAGAGCCTGAGGGCCAGATAAAAAGCTTCCACAGGCCACATCCAGAGCCCGGGCCTTATGTTTGACACCCCTGAGATAATCTAGATACAGAACTTCTCCTCACAAAACTTGTTTTCTTCAAAACAGTCCAAAAGTCACAAAAATAAAAAAAATTACGGTCATGATTAAGTTCCCAAATATAACATAGAATTGGCCGTGTTCCAAAATCATTGCTGAGTTGTCTTGTCATTTCATTGTATACAAATCTCTCAGTTCATTAGAGTCACACATCTGTTGACATTGTCAAACCTACAGGTATTTCGCTCCCTTCTCCTGATGCTACAACTGACCATTTCTGGACTACCAGTTGCTTTCTGTATTTTAGCAGACTTGCTCTTTGTACATTCATGCTTTAGCATTAGAACTCTGAGCTGAGGACATCAAACTCTCAATGCTTTTCCAGACCAAGTATAGCTCAATGAACTACCCTAACAGTGGATAAAGGTTACCTAGAGCAGGAGTCTCCAAACCCCAGCCCGGGGGCCAAATGCGGCCCGCGGCCAGTCTCTATCCAGCCCGCGGCCAGCCTCTGATCTACTGAGAGCCTCTGGCCAGTTGACCAAACACAACCACAGTTGTGCTTGTGGGGTGGGGGAATGGGGGTCCATTTAAGTGTGTGCTTTATTTCTTGGGCTGTGTTGGTGCTTGGAGAAATCCTTGGCATTTGAGCCCATTCATTCATTTACTCATTCATCTAAGTTCCATCTCTAATGTATTTATTTATATTTTATTTTATTTTTTTCCAGCCCTCAACACTGTGCCAGATATTTGATGCCACCCTTCGGACAAAAAGTTTAGAGACCCCTGACCTAGAGGATTGAGCTATCTACCTCATTCTGACCCACAGATGTCCACACTGTCACGTACAGGACAGAATACGTCACAGAATCCCAATAAGACTCATTTTCAGTCTCAGCATATCCCTCTCTCTAAGCCCATAAACTTCCAGGTGGGCAACAAATACCCAACTTCCAGGTAGTATATTGAATTTTACCTTCAACCCAACATGCCAGAACAAACAGCAGAAGTAAAATAATACAAACCAGCAAAATAAAATTAGTATATAAAAAGCCAAATTCAAAATATCACCTTTAAAACAAAATGTCTCCAAAAGTGTGCATGATCCCATCTCTTTAATCTATCCAGATAATATCTTGTACATTATGTTCCATCAACATATCAGCATGGCAGTTTTCATCAGTCCAATTTGGAATCTCATACATTTCTATGCATTTCAGCAATTGTCTCAATAACAGCCTGATCCTCCACCCAGGCAGTGCCACTTGCTGGCTCACTGCCTGAGCAACAGTCGTCACAAATGTGCCATAAGGCATCTTGTGGTAGCCAGAATGAGGGAAGTACTGGCAGAGAGACAAGCATGGCCAGTGGGACAAGGAAGAGAAGTAGTAGGCAGCTAGGAAACTGCTGCTCAGTGGGAAGGCTTTTCTAAGCAGGTGTGAAACTGGGTGGGGAGGGAGGCCAGAGGGCACATCAGGCCCAGGAGAGACACAGGGACAAAGGCAGAGGCTTTATAATAATAATAATAATAATAATTGGATCCTACCCCCTCCCAAGCCTCGGACCCCAACATGGGTGTCCTCAGTTCTGTGCCAGCAATTCAGCTGGCGCACATCCGAGTAGACCTAGTAGGGCTAGTAGAGTTCTACACTGGGTAAGAGAACCAATGTTTCCTTACCACATGTGACCTCCAGCTGCTTCTCTTGCCTCACGACAGCTATTTTGGTACCGCAATGCCACAGGACAGGCAAGGAGCATTGGATTGGACCCTAAGAAAGGTTCAAAACATCAATTTGAACTCAGAATACAGTTTGAGGCTTTCCTTTTCATGTGGGACTTTCAGGCACATGAAATTCTAAATCACACTGCAATGCCCCTGCCCCTTCCACCTCTCTATGGGGATTGGTGGAGGGTGTGTCATAGGACATCTCCAGGCCCCAAAATAAAGCTGTGGACCAAGTGGACATTTGATTGAAGAAGAATAATGTTGCTCTTCATTGTTGCCTATCACAGTAATGGAGTCTAGCACACACAGCTTGGAATGCTCCTGCCCAAAAGATTCTGAGTTCCTTTTACTTGGGCTCTTCAGATTGAGGTTTTTCAGATGCGTTTTTTGGTTCAGGTATGGGTTTGGTTCAACTGTCTTCCCTGCATTAAGGCTGCAATCACATACTAATTCTCCTGAGAGCAAGTCCCATTGAGTTAAATGAGACCACTTATGAGTAGACACACATAGGATTGCACTGAGTCATCCTGGTAATGAATAAAAAAATAAAAAACAATAGTTGTAAAAACTCCATTTGAAAACATGGGGCTTAAGATCAGCCTGCTGATGTAAACCGCCTTGAATCTATGGGAAAGGCCATATATGCTGTAAGTACTGTAATAAATAAATGAAGAGTAGGTCTTGGATGAGGAAGACCTGTGTTAGTGGCCTTCAGTCTCTCAGTCTAACCTATTTCAGAGGGTTGTTGAGAGAATGAAATGCGATAATGCCATGTTTGCTGCAGGAAGGCCAGGACACTTAAAAAAAAACTTGGGTAACCAAAACTCTTGCCCCAACAAAGCATTTGACATCTCTATGTAAATCAGTTATTTTATGGTCATTGATTTTATAAGCCTGATTTCTCAATTTTTTGATAACTCTTTTGCCTTGAGTTAAACTAATATGGTTAGGCTGGATATGAGCAAGAGAATAAGACAAATCAGTTAGGTCAAATCTACACCTGTGTTTTTCAACTTTTTTCTCCTAATGTACCACTTCTCATGTTCTAATTATCTTAAGTACCACCAATACATAAAATTCCAAAGGCTATCGGGGTAAAAAATGTTTTAAGAATCTATACTAATTGCATGAAAGTCATAGCTCAATCGCATTTTTTTTTAAGTTTGTGATAAAGCAGAACACTTGACCCAAATCCTACTTGTTATTGAGTTTAGGGTTAGGGCTGAAACCCAGCCTCCTGGCTCTTGTCCCCAAAGGTGAATCTTCATAGCAGGGCTGTGGGTTGGGCTTCATTCCCCGCAGGGATGTAGCTTATGCTGTTGCTGCAGGGTCTGGCAGTCAGGGCCTGGCTGAAGGCTCAGATTTGGCCCTTGCACTGGGGCCAGGTCAATACCCCCCTCTCAAGGTAGGTGCTGGTGCTTCCAGCAGCTGTGGTAAGGAAAGAGGCAGGAGCCCAGCTTCTTCAGGTCCTTGTTCTCTGGCCCAGTAGTGTCCAGTCAATGAGATCTCCTGCTCCTCCTGGCCTCCACTTATGAGCCCACTAGCCTTGTGCTCCTGGGCACAGTCATCTTGTCGACCCTAAGATCACATACTACTGGACAACATTTCATGTACCACAGGTGATAGGCATACCACTGGTTGAAAAATGTTGCCTTGGATTGAGTAGACTGAGAGCCCAATCCTGAGCTCGGTGCTCCGGTTTTGTGCTGGAGCACACTGTCACAAACATGCTGTAAGGCACGTCTGTGAGGCTTACTGCCACGCCAGCACCCGTGCTAGCCCAGCGCTGTCTGGCGCTGGGCTAGCGCCAGGCAGGCACCCATCCTCCACTGCTCGGCGGTCTTACAGACCACCAAGCTGAGGCACGGTAAGCTAGGGCAGGGAGGGGGGTGGGGAAGAGGCTTCTGGGGAGGGGCGAGGCAGGCGTAGGGTGGACAGAGGGCGGAGAGGAGGCGAGATGGGGAGGCAGGGAAAGGGCGGGTGGGAGGTGTGCAGGAGGAGGGAGCGGGGAGGCAGAGAGGCAGGTCCGTTGGAGCTCCACTCCACCAGCTCCTGTCCATTCGTGTAGGGCTCAGCGCCCTACATGAACGCTTTTACTTACGGCCAACCTTTTCATCAGCAGTAAAGTGAGTAGCCCCATTGCAGGGCTGCTTCCCTTACCCGGGAGAAGCCCGAGGTGTGCAGGATGCAGCGGCAGCTGTTTTCGGTGCCACCACAGCTGGGCGCCCCAGGCAGCTCAGGATTGGGCTGTGAGTTTCTTAGAACTTCCATTTTCAATTGGAGAGAGCAATTGAAACAGGGAAACTATTGATACTGGCTAATATTCCAAGGTACTGGCCTTGGAATGAAAAATGTTCATTAGTCTTAAGATGTGCTTTAGGCAGAGATTTTAGACATCTGCTTATTGACGCAAACTGGTTTAAACTTCCTTTCACATACGTTAAATCGACTGTCGTGAGAGAAATTTGTGTCTAGCAAAGATAAAGAGTTGGTGACAAATAGTGAGCAGATATATTAGTGAGCAGATATACTGAAAGATATGCTGCTTGGCAAACAGGTGCATGTCCTCTTTACATTTTTCGTGGCTGGAAATAGGGAGAAGTTGTAAGGCAAGTTTACTTTCTCATTCCAAAACTGCATGGTTTCTCAGTAAGTTAATCGTTCCCTTATGGTTCCACCTATGTTTACGTTTGGGGGGCTATTATCTTATTGATTAATTGCTAGATTCTGGTATTGGTGACTACAAAGAACTAAGCAGAAGACAGTGCATACAGAGGCCACTGAAGTAACAGCAGGGAACTGGTTTAGGAGATGAATCTTCCAGCAGAGAGTGATGATTAATCATGCTCTGTTTGAAAATCCTTATCCTGGAGCCAATCAGATGCAGGAAGTTAAACAAATTTTGGAGGACACTTGATACAGAAGAGAAATTCCTTTCCCTTTTCTCTCATGACTGTTTGTTCTTATGTTAGTAGGAGGGGAAAAGCTAGGACTTTATGGACATTCCCTTACAGAACTCATGCATTTTCAAGATAAATGGCGCAAGGTGAAATTATGACTATATGGAAGAATAAAGCAAGAGAAATTTAAAGAAGTTGTACTCTGTTGTGACTCACAAAAGCTACCTCTGATATTTGGTTATAGAAGCAGGGCCTCTTCTGAAAACCCTGCGCTGTCAACAGAAGAGCAGCAGACCACAGAAGTAGAGTCTTCTACTCAGGTTTTTTTCAAAACGTTAAGTGGTCTGTTTGTCACAACCAGAGGCAATCTGATTACCATCACAGGGCCCAATCCTATCCAGTTTCCAAGGGCCACTGCAGCCGTGCCAATGGGGCATTCACTGCATCTTGTGGTGGGGCAGAAGTCACAGAGGCCTCCTTAAAGTATGGGAACATTTGTTCCCTTACCTTGGGGCTGCAGTGTGGCTGCAACGGGGCTGGAAAATTGGATAGATTGGGCCCACACATGACTGATGCAGTTGAATCCACGTATTAAAAAAAAGAAAAAAAAGAAGGAATTGTCTGCTCTGGCAAGACTGCAGAACAAAACTGGGAATATACATAAATACTGAATTTTACTGATACAGGTTGAGACTAATTATTTGCGTGGGTTCAGTTCCAAGCACTCACACGGATGGCAAAAAAACGCACTATAGCAAATCAATTTAAAAAACAAAGTTTCTTTGCTCCAGTGATTGAAAAACAGCCTTGCTGACCTTTTGACTCTAAGATAACAGTCATAAGAAGACAATCCATCAATCAGTCCTCCTCCAATGCTTCACTCAGCCCCTCCCTTCACCAATGCAAACATGCTCATGGGGAAGGGAGGGGCCACTGGAGAGAGAAGGATTGAAGGATTGAGCCAGCTGCCATCTCTCTCTCTCTCTCTCTCTCTCTCTCTCTCATTAAGGAGGCTATTGTTAGAGGACTGTTCAGTTTTTAAAACTGATTTTAAAGGGATGCATTTTTCCCCTTCTCCAGGGATCAGCACATTCCTTCTTATTTGCAGTGGCCATTAGTGTTGAGTCAAATCCGGGTATAAAAAATCAGTGTATAAATAGGCTGGACCTGTAATGACTTCTTTTTAAATTGATTTGGACTGCACACTGGGTTTTCCATTCCAGTAACCTATAGAAAGCAAAACCAATAGTGAGAGCCTGTAAGAAGGGTTTGTAAAAAAGATTTCAGATCCTCTGTACTGGTATCAAATATTTAGGCAGCAAGGCAGCTAAGTTTCTGCAACTTTTCCATCCTTGCCTCTGAGAAGTTAGAGAGGCAAGAGAGATTCCATAGGCCCAATTTTCCCAGAATAACCATTCCATTTCTCTTTTAGGCAGGATACCTTGGGGTGATTCGTTCAACTAGGATAACTAGAGGTGGGGTTTCTTTCACAGAATGACAGTTGCTAAAGATTAATGCTAATAGCATGCTAGGTTCTGTACAGACATTATTGACTCTTTGCCCAAATATATATTTTCCTCTCTGCTTGTGATATTCAAATACCATAATGTACTAGTGGGGATTGCTAAGTCTTTAACCCTGGCAGGGCTCCTGAGCCTTTAATAACCTCATCAAAGGCAAAAATTTACCATATGAAACTTCTGATTTTCAAGATTAAAATATAATCTACTAATATTTTTTCCTTATCACTCAAGTGTTGGAGGGACTGAAGGCCTGCAAAAAAGTGGCAACTCTAAGGTAGAATCTATCATGGGAGGATTAAACTTCTGAAGATCTTGCTATAAACACAAGGGATCTAATCCAGATAAACTTAAAATACCTTTTGGTTCTACTTATCTCAATGAGAGAGTTAAGCATGTGCTCAAACCTCTCCCATTTAAATCATTGGGAAAGTGCTACCCTTGGGTTGCATCAAGCCATTATTGATATAGATGAAATATATACACACAGAGAAATTTTCATAAGGGATTACAGTATCTCATCAGTCTCACTTTTCAAATTATTTAAATGGAACCACAGTATTTTGTTCCAAATCTGAATATATTTCAGTGGTTTCTATAGACATGCCATTGTGAGGACCTGAAGACTTTTCTGAATTCAAATGAATGCTCGATCTCAAACCTAGAATAGTGACCATACACATAAAACTAGGAAGGGGAAATAAGAAAAGGGTGTGAGTTACATACATTCTGCTCACGTTAGCTTCCAGTTGCCTCACTATATATGTTAAGCTGATGAAATGCTTTCTGGCTAGCAATACTGATTAGATAGCATCTGCCATCTCCCTGTGACTTATTGAAAAGAAACAATTCTCATATTCAAGTTCTGTGTTTCTTATTCTACAAAGCTTCCTTTTGGCATGATACGTAAGAAGCCATTCAGTTACAGGACAGGACATCTATTTGCATTTTTCAAGCAATTCTCATTAACGTTCATGTACAGAGCACTAATTCATATCAAATAAACCACACCCCGAGTCAGGAAGGAAGACGATATACTACTCCCTAGTAATTGTTTCATAGCTCACCTGCCCCCAAAAGATATTTACATAGAGCAGGGGTGGCTAAACTTGCTTAATGTAAGAGCCGCATACAATAAACTTCAGATGTTTGAGAACTGCAATATTTAAGAAGCATTTAAATTCTTAAATATATTTACTCAACATGAACATTAAACGTACATTTTAATCCAGTGAGTTTATACCTAGTGAATAATTATAAAGCTTGAATTTTTTTTTATTTACCTTTTATATTAATTGTGATGCACAAAGGAACTCAACCAACATATTTTCATGAGCCACACACTACATGTCAAAGTGACACATGTGGCTCCCAAGCTGCGGTTTGGCCATGCCTGACATAGAGGCAACAAGTGTGATGACATGGACTGATCTAATAGCTTGAGAAAGAATCTGAACTCCTACTATAAAATCAAGGTAAAATATATTTTTACATTCACATAATCTCTGATGTGGAATGAAAGTACATAGTACATATGCACTGAACTATAAATTTGACTACAAAGATTACAGCTTGCAAATAAAGTATTAACAGCAGCTACAACAGTACATCTCAGATTACATCTGTGTTTGAAAGTAAAGACAGTTGCTCACTATATTTCCCTTACACACAAAAGAAAAGACAAAATTGTAAATGGCAAATAAACTTAGGGTGATCTGAAACTACTCACCATTTTTCAGAAATGTTTTTGGACATGTCAAAAAACACCTCTTATTTCAATCATTTTTCAGCATTGCCTGCAGAAATGTTCACTTGTTCATCTACATTACACTCTTACTCTCCATGTTTTCTTTGATCCCAGTAACATCTTGTTACCAAATTCACTATATAGTATAGTGACATCATTACACTCAACCTGTGATCCACAACAGCCTGGTACAAATGCATGAAGCGCTCTCAATTGACTTTGCTTATGTGGTTGCCCTCAACCACATAGTTTAATCTGATTAGTTACAGAGCACTGTGATGCCATTCCTTTCACTATTTGTTCGCTGTTTGACTGGGTTCAGCCCATGTAATTAACCTAGGAAGAAGAAACACTAAACAGAAGAACAAAAATGACACTGAACAAGGAGCAAAAAGGGGAAAAAACGGCACAAACTAGGCCTGAACTGAAGAAAAGTAGCTGTTCTCACAATTAAAGCATTTTGGGGAAAATATTTTAATCTCTCCCCCTCTACTATTTTTAGGCCTGAAAATCAAAACATGAGAATATTCAGCTACAACAGGGGTGTCCAAAGTTTTTGGCAGGAGGGCCACATCATCTCTCTGACACTGTGTCAGGGGCCTGGGAAAGAAAGAATTAATTTACATTTAAAATTTGAATAAATTTACATAAGTTTACATAAATGAATATATTAAAGATGAACTTATATGAATGACTAAAGGTCTTGCAATAGCTCAAGGCCTATAAAAGGCCTTGCACAAAGCATGGCTGGCCTTTCCTTTGCTGCTGCTACTGCATCACAGATGTGAAACAGCAAGCAGTAGAGGAAGCCCTCATCCCACAGCTCACGCGAGAGGTCAAACAGTCGCCCTCAAGCTGAGAGCAGTTGCGTCAGGCCAGTGCGGGCTCCAACAAATCTCCAGAGGGCTAAAACTCACTGGAGACTGGGGGCTCCCTGAGGGCTGCATTGGGAGGCCTTGAGGGCCGCAAGTGGCCCCAGGGCCAGGGTTTGGGCACCCCTGAGCTACAAAGCCATATCCTAACACAATTCTATGCATGTCTACTCAGAAACCTCATTATTTCAACAAAACGTATTCCCAGATAAGTGTGCATAAATTGCAGCTCATGATAAGTTCTAATCTTAGAGACTACAGTAAAATATAGGACATAAAATCCTTGATTATAGGCAAACAAACAATTTGTTTGCAATTAATATCTTGTAGACTGGGTGAACTCTCCTTGGCTCAGCTCGGAATTGGCTAAGTATTTGTGAGCTTTCTTGGCATGAATTCAGAAAAAAGCTTCTCTATTTTCAGAGCATTCTCTCTCACTGTGTAATATTAATGCATATGTGCAGGTGGTGCAACATGCATGTACTCTATCATATTGCCCCCCCCCCCAAAAAAATTGTAATTTCCAATACCAGTCATAAGTGAGAGCCTTAGAGCACAATCCTAGGCGCTCGTTGGGCGGCGCAAGTCCCTTGTGCTGGCCCAGGAATGTCACAAACATGCCATAAAGCACATTTGTACCTTCTCATGAGTCAGCTGGGCTGGTGCAAGACACATGTCAGTCCACAGAAGCAAAATTCGGCCTCCACACCAACAGGACAGGATGAGTTCAGGCCAGCTTCCCTAGGCTGGTGCAGGAGTTTGGGGAGGGCAGGGGAGGGACGTCCCAGAGCAGGAAGAAAGCAGGGGAAGGTGGACCAGTGGGCGACCGGCCCAGGTTCCTGCACTTACTGTAGATATCTGAGTATAAGTCAATCTCACAGATAAGTCTAGGGTAGCCTCCACAGGCCTCATAACTGGCTCCGGAGGTCCTAGAGAGGCACTTCTGGATTTGGGGCAAAAACTGGAAGTGCCCTTCTAGCACCTCCAGAGGCCATTCTGAGGCCTGTGGAGGCTGTGTACAGTCTCCAGAGGCCACAGAAGAGCCTCCAGAGAAGTGGCCTCCGAGGCTTTCGGGGGCCTTTCTGAGGCCCATGGGGGCTGCATGCAGGCTCCACAGGCCTCAGAAAGGCCTCTGGAAGTCCTAGAAGGGCACTTCCAGTTTTCACCCTTCTAGGACCTCTGGAGGCCATTCTGAGCCCGTGGAGGTTGTGCACGGCCTCCACAGGCCTCAAAACAGGTCCAGATGCAATCGGAGGAAGGCTCCAGTCATGTTTGGAGCTGGATGGACTCCAAATTTTGTGTGACTTGGTTTTACCGAAATTCGGTATTCATGTGGGTTCCAGGAACAGAACTCTCGCCAATAATGGGTCCACCTGTATACTGAGTGTCATTCCCCCCCTTCTGTGTAATGAAACAGCCCAAAGGGAAGGAGGACAAAATTTAGAGCTCAATCCTGAGCTTGTACTGCCGGTGTTCCACCGGTGGTGAGTGTCGCAAACGTGCCATAAAGCATGTTAGCGGCCCTCAACACCAGCCCAGTGCCGGAGGTAGCTCAGCGCCAGCCAGCGCTGTGCTACCGCCCGTGGATCACCGATGTTCTGCCACTTGGCGGTTGCACAGATTGCGGGGCAGGGAGAAGTTGGTGGGGGAGTGGAAGCGAAGGCATTCCGGGGTGGGGGGAGGTGCAGGAAGGGCAGGGAAGCCTTGAGGAGGCGTGCCGGAGGAGGGAGATCGGCTGGAGGGAGGCGGGACATGGGGAGCTTTGCTCCTCCACATTCAGAGCCTCCATGTCAAGACATAGTTTGAGAAAACCTGACAGAAAATATTTAAAAGAAAAAGAAATTAAGTTAATTCATAAGAACATAAGAACAGCGCCAATGGATCAGGCCATAGGCCCATCTAGTCCAGCTTCCTGTATCTCACAGCAGCCCACCAAATACCCCAGGGAGCACACCAGATAATAAGAGCTGCATCCAAGTGCACTCCCTTGCATTGGCATTATGACATAGCCTATTTTTAAAATCAGGAGGTTGCACATACACATCATAGCTTGTAACCCATAATGGATTTTTCCTCCAGAAACTTGTCCAATTCCCTTTTTAAGGCATCCAGGCCAGATGCCGTCACCACATCCTATGGCAAGGAGTTCCACAGACCAATCACACGCTGAGTAAAGAAATATTTTCTTTTGTCAGTCCTAACCCTCCCAACACTCAATTTTAATGGATGTCCCCTGGTTCTGGTGTTATGTGAGAGTGTAAAGAGCATCTCTCTATCCACTTTATACTTCCCATGCATCATTTTGTATGTCTCTATCATGTCCCCCCTCTTTACTAGGCTGAAGAGGCCCAAACGCCGTAGCCTTTCCTCATAAGGAAGGTGCCCCAGCCCAGTAATCATCTTAGTTGTTCTCTTTTGTACCTTTTCCATTTCCGCTATGTCCTTTTTGAGATGTGGCAACCAGAACTTGACACAATACTCCAGGTGTGGCCTTACCATCAATTTGTACAACTGCATTATAATATTAGCCGTTTTGTTCTCAATACTTTTTCTAATGATCCCAAGCATAGAATTGGCCTTCTTTACTGCCGCCGCACATTGGGTCGACACTTTCATTGACCTGTCCACCACCACCCCAAGATCCCTATCCTGATCTGTCACAGATAGCTCAGAACCCATCAGCCTATATGTGAAGTTCTGAATTTTTGCCCCAATGTGCATGACTTTACACTTACTGACATTGAAATGCATCTGCCATTTTGCTGCCCATTCTGCCAGTTTGGAGAGATCCTAAAGGAGCTCCTCACAATCACTTCTGGTCTTCACCCACTTGGAAAAGTTTGGTTTCGTCTGCAAACTTAGCCACCTCACTGCTCAACCTTGTCTCCAGGTCATTTATGAAGAGGTTGAAGAGCACCAGTCCCAGGACAGATCCTTGGGGCCCACCGCTTTTCACCTCTCTCCATTGTGAAAATTGCCCATTGACACCCACTCTCTGTTTCCTGATCTTCAACCAGGTCTCAATCCAGGAGAGGACCTGTCCTCTAATTTCCTGACTGTGGAGTTCTCAGTAGCCTTTGGTGAGGGACCGTGTCGAACGCCTTCTGAAAATCCAGATATATAATGTCCATGGGTTCTCCCGCATCCACATGCCTGTTGACCTTTTCAAAGAATTCTATAAGGTTCGTGAGGCAAGACTTACCCTTACAGAAGCCATGCTGATTCTCCCTCAGCAAGGCCTGTTCGTCTATGTGTTTTGAGATCCTATCTTTGATGAGGCATTCCACCATCTTACCCGGTATAGATGTTAGGCTGACCGGCCTATAGTTTCCCAGGTCCCCCCCCCTTTCCCTTTATAAAGATTGGTGTGACATTTGCTATCCTCCAATCCTCTGGCACCGTGGCCGTTTTGAGGGACAAGTTGCATGTTTTAGTCAAGAGATCAGCAACTTCATTCTTCAATTCCTTAATAACTCTTGGGTGGATGCCACCTGGGCCCGGTGACTTATTGATCTTTAATTTATCAATTAGGTCTGAAACATCTTCTTTTTCAACCTCTATCTGACTTAATTCCTCGGTCAGGAGGGGCCGTTCGGGCAGCGGTATTTGCCCGAGGTCTTCTGCCGTGAAGACAGATGCAAAGAACTCATTTAATTTTTCTGTCATCTCTAAGTCTCCTTTTATCTCCCCTTTCCCTCCCTCACCATCCAGAGGGCCAACCGCTTCTCTGGCGAGTTTCCTGCTTCTAACATATTTGAAGAAGCTTTTATTATTCCCCTTAATGTTGCTGGCCATGCGTTCCTCATAGTCTCGCTTGGCCTCCCGTATCACCTTCTTACATTTCTTTTGCCACACATTTCTTTTGTTCCTTTTTATTATCTTCATTAGGACAAGACTTCCATCATCTCTAATTTCTTCTAATTCATCCTACTAGATAAGATACTGACCAAACAACATGCTGCTGGGTAAGGTGGTCTGGTCACATAGTTGACAGCAATTAACAAGAGTTTCCTCAAGAATAAGAGCACAGCATTAAAGATGTTTGGATCATGCACCTACAAAAAGAGTTGAACGTGTGTACATGGCTGCAGAACGCAGACTACTCATGTACAGAATCTCATTTCACATTTTGAATCAGAAAAGAATACAACAAAATAATACAAACTAAAAAAAATTCATATTCCAAATGAAAAAATGTTAAATTTCAGTGACATTGTTAGTATCTTATAAACTGTTAGTCAATATAAATTGTTAGTCAATTTGAATGGTCCTTTCCTTTTTCAGCCTAGGTTTCATAATTATGTACAGTTATTAGCTTCACCCTTAGCATCTCTCTCCTTAGCGGCATCTCTCCTCGCGGCATCTCTCTCCTTAGCGTTGTAGGAAAGCTGTTTGCCCGAGTTGTACTAAAGAGGCTCCAGGTACTTGCAGAGAGCGTCTATCCAGAATCGCAGTGTGGATTCTGAGCCAACAGGTCCACCACTGATATGGTATTCTCCCTTAGACAACTGCAGGAGAAATGCAGGGAACAACGACAGCCACTCTTTATAGCCTTCATAGATCTCACAAAGGCTTTTGACCTGGTCAGCAGAGACGGCCTCTTCAAGATTCTCCCCAAGATTGGATGTCCACCCAGGCTCCTCAGCATCATCAGATCAAGGACATGAAGGGCACTGTTGTCTTCGATGGCTCCACATCAGACCCTTTTGACATCCAAAGCGGAGTGAAGCAGGGCTGTGTTCTTGTTTGGGATTTTCTTCGCTGTCCTGCTGAAGCAGGCCTTTGGAACTGCAACAGAAGGCATCTATCTCCGGACCAGATCAGACGGAAAGCTCTTCAACCTCTCCAGACTGAGAGCAAAATCCAAAGTCCAGCTGAAATGTCTGCGTGACTTCCTCTTTGCCGACGATGCAGCTGTCACTACCCACTCTGCCAAAGATCTCCAGCAGCTCATGGATCGTTTTAGCAAGGCCTGCCAAGATTTTGGACTGACAATCAGCCTGAAGAAAACACAGGTCATGGTTCAGGATGTGGACTCACCTCTCTGCATTACAATCTCTGAGCATGAACTGGAGGTTGTCCATGACTTTGTGTACCTTGGCTCAACGATCTCCGACACTCTTTCTCTCGATACCGAGCTAAACAAGTGCATCGGTAAAGCAGCTACCACGTTTTCCAGACTCACAAAGAGAGTCTGGTCCAACAAGAAGCTGACGGAACATACCAAGATCCAGGTCTACAGAGCTTGCGTCCTGAGTACACTTCTGTACTGCAGTGAGTCATGGACTCTTCGCTCACAACAGGAGAGGAAACTGAGCGCTTTCCACATGCGCTGCCTCCGACGCATCCTCGGCATCACCTGGCAGGACAAAGTTCCAAACAACACAGTCCTGGAACGTGCTGGAATCCCTAGCATGTATTCACTGCAGAAACAGAGACGCCTGCGTTGGCTTGGTCATGTCGTGAGAATGGATGATGGCCGGATCCCAAAGGATCTCCTCTATGGAGAACTCGTGCAAGGAAAGCGCCCTACAGGTAGACCACAGCTGCGATACAAGGACATCTGCAAGAGGGATCTGAAGGCCTTAGGAGTGGACCTCAACAAGTGGGAAACCCTGGCCTCTGAGCGGCCCGCTTGGAGGCAGGCTGTGCAGCATGGCCTTTCCCAGTTTGAAGAGACACTTGGCCAACAGTCTGAGGCTAAGAGGCAAAGAAGGAAGGCCCATAGCCAGGGAGACAGACCAGGGACAGACTGCACTTGCTCCCGGTGCGGAAGGGATTGTCACTCCCGGATTGGCCTTTTCAGCCACACTAGACGCTGTGCCAGAACCACCTTTCAGAGCGCGATACCATAGTCTTTCGAGACTGAAGGTTGCCAATACATATTAGCTTCACCCTGTATATGACTACGTACTTCAAATGAGATTTTCACTAGCATCACAAATACACTGTATTAATTACTATACAAATTCTTCAGATATTAGAAAAGCATTTCAGTTATTAAAACATTTTTTAAAATACAGAAATCACGCTGCTCAGGTCTTATTCCAAAGTCATAAAATAAGAGCTGCTGAATGATTATTGACTGCGTAAGACTGTTGGCTGCTTAACTCCTAATATTATGAAATGATAAATGGGGCAGCTGGTTCTGAATTTGTGCAACACCAAATTTAATTATTTTACTGAATATAGGAAACCCTGTCAATAAATCCAGCACACATTTGCATAAAAAGATTTGTACAGGAAAGGGACATCTGATGGATCCATCATCCCTGTGGATTCTTCAGAAAGGAAACTCCTAATCACAAGTTTTTCTTTAAAAATCTACCTGGATTGCCTGTTCCAGTAAGATATTTTCCTAATGCATACCTATGTAAGAATTGTTCCAAAAACACTCACACAGCCAGTGCTTTTTTTGTAAAATAAAAGGTGCAGGAACGCACAACTTGTTAATCTTTTATTTATTTATTTATTTGTTTATTTGTTTGTTTGTTTGTTTGTTTATTTATTTATAAACCATTTTTTATTTTGGGAAATAAAATATTTTTAATGTGCTTCCCCCCTAAAGATGAATTTACTTCTGAGTAGACATGCATAGGATTGGGCTGTCAATCTCCACATCCCCTTCCCCCTAGCTACTTTTTCTACACATGGGGGAAAAATACTGTACAGGTGCACTTGTAGTGTGTAGTATGGCACTACTTCGAGGAGAGGAAGCAATGAATGGATTCCAAAAAATGGCTTACATGAGTTCCATGTAGTAAAATTACTCTAAGCAACTGTGGGAGTAAGAACAAAAAAGGAATTCTTACACAAGAGGGGTCCTTAGGTGCACATAGAAACAGCTACATTTGCAAACAAGCAATTAAATATGGTTTAATTCAGGTATCAGAATACTCTGTGTCTTTGGGAAGGTGCTTGGCATGCAATTGTATGTTCTCTGCTGCCCTAAGCAGCTGCTGTGCAAACAAACGCTGGCTGGCGGAGGGCATGCTTGTGGGGGAAGGATGAGGAGGATCTATGGCAAGGCTGGACAGCACGTTGTACACACAAAGAATCCCTTTTCACCTGCCCTTAGCAGGTGAAAACAGGTGCAGATATATATCTCTGCCAGGATTAAGAGCCCAATCCTAGGTATGTCTACTCTGAAGTAAGTCTCGTTCTAGTCAATGGAGTTTACTGCCAGGAAAGTGCCTAGGATTGTAGCCTAAGAGCCCAATCCTATACATGTCTACTCAGAAGTCCACTTTAGTGAATAGGGCTTACTGTGGATAGGATGGCAGCCTTAGAGTCCAATCCTGTGCCTGTCTACTCAGAAATATGTTCCATTATAGTGAATGGGGCTTACTGTGGATAGGATGGCAGCCTCAGGGCCCAATCCTGTGCCTGTCTACTCAGAAGTCAGTCCCATTAGAGGCAGTGGGGCTCACTCCCAGGAAAGTGTGGAGAGGACTGCAGCCTCAGAGCCCCTCCTCTGCCTGTCTACTCAGGCTGCAAAGCTATGACACTTTCCCGGGAGTAAGCCCCTTTGAACACAATGGAACTTACTTCTGAGTAGACATGCATAGGCTTGGGCTCTCAAGCTGCAAGGCTATGCACCCTTTCCCAGGAGCAAGCCCCATTGAGCACAATGAGACTTACTTCTGAGTAGACACGCCTAGGCTCGTGCTGCAGATTGGCACGGGGGGTCTGCACCAGCCAGCTTCCTTCCCCCCCTCTTCCGCCAAGTCAGTACCTGGGCGTTCCGTGGGTGCCACAGCCTGTCTCCCTGGCTGGCTGGCTGTCCGTCCTCCTCCTTGGCGTTGGCGCGTGCCCCCCACGCCCTCCACCCTCCTCTGCCCGCCCTTGGAAGCTGCGCAGGGAAGCAGAGCGCAGGGGGAGGGGAGGCGGGCTGGGCTCAGGCGAGAGCTTGTGAGGGCAGGAGGGGGTTGTTGTGCGGTCAGGCAGCAGCCAGGCGCCCGCCCATCCTGCACCCCCCAGCACCCACCCAGCGAATGCCTCTGTTTTGCCCCCCCTCCTGGAATGCCTCCAAAGGGGAGGGGCCCCTGCAAAAAGGTGCCGGAACTCCGTCCCCCCGCGTTCCATTAGAAAAAAAGCCCTGCACACAGCAACAGATGTTGCACAGCAATCAGTTCCCTGGAGAATATGGCTGTGGCTATGATCTCAGTTGAGTAAGAAGCTGTTTACCCATGCTAAGAGGCAAACACACAAGCAAAAGTCTCACACCCAAGAGAGATCAGAATGTGGCCTCCATAATGACCTCAAGGTTATTTTCCTGGAGGAACCATTTCATGTCAAGAAGCCCTTAAACGTTTCTGGACTAAAATTAAACATGAAACACACCAGCACCAAAGGCCAACTTTCTGATTATATAAGAAGTCAAATTGAATTTGGATATTCAAGTGTGCTCAGAATGCATTCTCCATCACAGAAACAGGCTTACAGAAATCATGAGTATGCAAGTACCTAGTAGCAGATAATCTAGGCTAACTCTGAAGCACAGCATCTTATACCCAAAGCATCTCCAACAAATTCCTGGCCAATTTTTATCTGAAAACTTCCAAGGAAAATGATTTTATATCTCTCTGGACAGCTTTCTACAAAGGTAAAACTTCAGGAAATTCTTTGTAATATTTACCCTAAATCTACCATTCTGCTGGATAAAACCACAGCCTCAACTGACAGGATGCATAATTATTTCCTCTTTTCTAAAATCCTTTTAAATATCTGAACTATACAAAGCTGCCTGGCGCTATGATTAGCAGGAAGCTTTATGAATTCTTGTGGGAGTGGCTTCCTCCCCAAGCTATTAGAGAGGCATCTAATTTAACAAGAGCTGCAGCTTCACACTGATCAGCGGCACACACATACAAGAAAAACACTGTACAGTACAAGATTTTTCAAGGATTTCAGTTTATCCCCTCTTTAATCTTATTTCTGAGTAAAGTACAAAGCTTTTACCTTATCATCCAGGGGACATGATTCAACCAAAGTTGAGCATTTTAAAAATCTCATGTCACATATTTAAGTCTCTCCCATAATTATCAATAGGACTTAAAGTTCCACTGCAATCTAAACGCTTTAATGTCTTCTAAGTAAAGTAGGTTAGGATATGGGCCCTAGTTAAGTTTTGTGTAGGTTAGTTATGGTCCAATCCTAACAAGGAACTGCACTGGTAGAACATGCATTCCACCAGTGCACACTGTTGCAAAAGCACTGTAAAGTGCTTTGCGATAGCACAAGGCCCAGGCATGCTAGTGGGAAGACCAGAGACTTCTCACTGATGCTGGAGGTCGTCAAGAGGTTCAATGGAGAAAGTAAATCCAACTAGGGGCAGGGGAAGGGTGGACAGGTGGTTGAATGGGGCAGCAGGAGAGTGGAATAGGGTGGCGACAGAGACATGGGGTGGGCAGATTGGGCCCAGGAAAGGATGGTACTGGTGCATACTGTATCTTACATAAGAACATAAGAACATAAGAACAGCCCCACTGGATCAGGCCATAGGCCCATCTAGTCCAGCTTCCTGTATCTCACAGCGGCCCACCAAATGCCCCAGGGAGCACACCAGATAACAAGAGACCTCGTCCTGGTGCTCTCCCCTACATCTGGCATTCTGACTTAACCCATTCCTAAAATCAGGAGGTTGCGCATACACATCATGGCTTGTACCCCATAATGGATTTTTCCTCCAGAAACTCGTCCAATCCCCTTTTAAAGGCGTCTAGGCTAGACGCCAGCACCACATCCTGTGGCAAGGAGTTCCACAGACTGACCACGCGCTGAGTAAAGAAATATTTTCTTTTGTCTGTCCTAACCCGCCCAACACTCAATTTTAGTGGATGTCCCCTGGTTCTGGTATTATGTGAGAGTGTAAAGAGCATCTCCCTATCCACTCTGTCCATCCCCTTCTTATTCCCCCATCTTATTCCCCTTCCTGGGCATAATCTGCATCTCCCTATCCACTCTAAGAGCATCTCCCTATCCACTCTGTCCATCCCCTTCTTATTCCCCCATCTTATTCCCCTTCCTGGGCATAATCTGCCTGCACAGATCAACATGAACTCCAAGTTAACACATTGCAGATACTGGGGCTTACCCTAGGGCAGGGGTGTCCAAACTTTTTGGCAGGAGGGCCACATCATCTCTCTGACACTGTGTTGGGGGCCGAATTAATTTACATTTCAAATTTGAATAAATTTACATAAACGAATATATTAGAGATGAAATTTATATGAATGAATGAAGGTCTTGCAATAGCTCAAGGCCTATATAAGTCCTTGCACGAAGCAAGGCTAGCCTTTCCTTCACTGCCACTGCTGCATCACAGACGTGAAACAGCAAGCAATGGAGGGAACACTAGTCCCACAGCTCATGCAAGAGGTCAAACAGTCATCTTCACACTGAGAGCAGTTGCATCAGGCCAGCACAGGCTCCAGCAAGTCTCTGGAGGGCCAGATGCTCACTGGAGACTGGGGGCTCCCCGCGGGCCAGATTGTGAGTCCCTGAGGGCCACAAGTGGCCCCCGGGCCAGGGTTTTGGCACCTCTGCCCTAGGGCAAGGGGATAAATGTCCCCTTATCCCAAGGAGATCTCCAGCAGTCAAAATACCTTGTGGGATGCAGCATAGCCCATGCTGACACTGCTGCACCACCATAAGAGGATTTACGTTGGATTGGGCTGTTAAACACATTTTATAGGTTATACTGCTTTTTTTCTAGCAGATATGGGATATATGAAGCTATCAAGTACTGTAACAGATGGTTGGGCCTTCAGTCCAGTACCTACTCTGTCTGACACTAGCTCTCAGGTTTCAATGACGGTATCTCCCAACTCACCTGTATTTCTTTGACTGAAGATGGAAAGGATTGAACCTGGGGCCTTTGGTATGGAAAACAGGTACTCTGTCACTGAGCTATGGGCCTCTCTCAAGTAGCATCACCAAGAAAAGATACAGCCCAGTTCTATGCTTACTGGCCATTGTATGCAGTCAGCGCCAGTCATATAAGGCACTCCAGCAGCATGCTACACAGTGCACTGTCGGAAATGCTGGTGGGAAGGCCGGAGCCTTTCTGCTGGCACCAACAGATCTGGAGCCACCCACCGATACAGGTATGGTGGAGGAGGAGAGAGGAGTGGTGGGAGGGCAGATCAGGGGAGAGGGAGGATGAAACAAGGTAGCAACAAGGGTGGGCAGGATGGAATGGCTGGGGGATGAGGTGGGGGATGGGAGTATCACGTCAAGGAATGTGGAGGATACAGCAGCAGCCACCAAATCCTAGCCCCCTTCCTGGACTTGATCCCGCAGCACAGATTCACATGGACTTGCATCAGCTATTTAACTAGCGCAGGTCCAAGTAGACCCTCCATGCCATAGAGCAGTGGTTCTCAAACTGTGGGTCGGGTCCCACTTGGTGGGTCACGATCCGATTTCTGGTGGGTCGTGAGAAACTGGAGGCAGCCATCTTGGAAGATGGCAAAAGACCTAGGTGGCGCCATTTTGAAAGTGGGCAAAGCCTGGGCATTGCCATTTTAAGCTTCCTAGCATTGAGACCTAACTAAGAGCGGCTTGCACGTGTGCAAAGAAAGCAGCATGCTGCTTTTCCCCAGAAAGTGTGCTGCTGCCTTCCAGCTGGACCTCCCTCTGCACTTGGAGGTTTCCCTCAGGTGGGCCAGTCGTGGAGTGCAGGCTTGGATTGCAGGCAAAGAAGGACCGGGAGAGACTTGAAGAGCCAGCCAGGCTTCTCCCCACCAACCTTTGTCAGCTTGACTGCCTTGATGGGTTGGGCTGCCTCCGGGTTGCAAGACAGAGCAGCTCCCCCCCCCCCCGCAGCTGGGCTGGGCTGGAGAGTATAGGCAGAGACCTGAACACAGGGCTTGGGTGAGTAGAGGCACACCCTCGTGATCTCCCCTCTTGTGAGCCTGCCTTCAAAGCAGCAGCATCGCCGCCGCCACCACCCAACTGCCATTTTCGTCCTCTGCATCACAACCTCTCTCCCTCTCTGACATCGCCTGGAAACCACAATCCTTTCCTGTCCTGGCTAGCACGGCTTCTCTTTATATCTTTGCTGGGGTGAGGGGGGATCCCTGGTTGCCTGGCTGCCAAGAGAGCAGCCAGGAGGGGGGGGAGGACAAGCCTGGCCTGTGGAGGGAAGCACCCAGGGAAAGTGCTGCTCCCCCAGCTGCTTCTCTGATGTGCACCCTTCCCCTCTTCTTACTTCTCTCTTAGGCTGCAATTCTGTCTACTCTTACCTGGGAGTAAGCCCTATGTCAATAACAGGAGTCAATTCTGAGTAGACATGCTTAGGTTTGGGGATGATGAGGGGAAGCGTCCCTGCTTCTGAGGGGGATACTACTGTTATTTCCTTTATTTACAAAAGCTCAAGCTACCTCTTGTATTGAGGTGCATGAGTAGGGTGCACTTGTTTCTGGCTAGTGCTGACACAGTATCAATAGCCACATCAATGTTTGTTAGTTTCAAGTGGAATACAAGAAGTAGCTTGAGATTTTGTAAAAAAAGCAAGAAATAAAAACAGTAGTAAATAAACACACAAATATTTTGTTCCAGATGTTGTTTTATTTTTTGCTTGACAGCAATGGTAGCGAGGGCAGGGAGAATTGGAAGAAGCTTCTGAGCTGGAATACTGTCTCTTGTAATTTACAGTTTGAGTTTCTAGGCAAGAACCTCCTGCTTGATGACATCACTTCCGGTTCTGACATCACAGTGATGTCACTTCCTGTTTGATTATGTCATTTCTGGCTATGACAACACTTCCAGGTTGCTGACATCACTTCTGGTGGGCCCCAGACAGACTGTCATTCTCAGAAGTGGGTCCCAGGCTAAAAAGGGTGAGAGCCACTGCCATAGAGGCTTACCCATGGGGAACAATTGTTCCCTAACCCCAAAGAAACTTCCTGGACTGTCCACCACCCCGCCACAGGATACAGTGGTAGCCATTTTGGTACCACTGCATCAGCTGGTGGGGCAATAGGATTGAGCTCTTAGGGCACAATCCTAACTTGTGCTGGCAACAGGCAGGCCAGTGGGCCTGCGCTACATCCAGCGCAATTTGGGAGCCAAAAGCAGTGCAGTCTGAGGCAAGAGGAAATGTTTCCTCTTACCTCTTGTTGCGCTGCAACACCCCCAATGGGCCTACTCAAATCTGCGCTACCAGGACTTCCCTGGGCTGCCCAGGAACGGGGTCAGGATCCGGGATAACTGCCTCCTCCCCGTCCCCCTGCTTCCCTGACCCCTGCATTGGCCGACACAACGTCCCTGATCATGCACCAGCCTACCTCCCCTCAGAGTGCCACAAAAGTACTTTATAGTACTTTTGCGACACTCCCAGGCTGGCACAAGGGACTTGTGTCAGCCCAAGTGCCTTCTAGGATTACATCCTTAGGCTATCATCTCAATCAATCATTTTGTTGAAATCCTAAAGGAAACATATCACATTGAAATTAACTGAACTTGCATCCACCTGTTCTTTCCCATTCTGTGAATAGTCTAACCTAAATCTCTAACACAAATATTCAGACTGAGTTACATGAGTTACATGAAAATCCATCACTCACTCCCACAATGAGACCCAAGAATCTTCACGGATGAGAACTAGCACATTTGTCACAATTTTCTGTTCAAAGCAGATAAGATGGAGGGGGAGAAAAAGGAGAGGCAAAGTTCCCAAATGTATGGTTTCAGCTTTCCGTAAAAACAGATGCTTACAATATCAGTGTGTGACAGAGAAATGCTGCTGTATCACAATATTTCTATGTTGCTCAGCACATCAAAGAGGCAACAATAACTCACCCCCCACCTTAGCAAAATTCAGTAATTAACACACATGCACAATTTTAAAGTCTCCACTAACCTAATAATTTATACAAATATTACTATATAAGTCATTTGCTAACAGAACTAGGTACACTGAGTACCATTACTTAATGGTACTGGAATATTTCTTTAACAAAAGGAGGGTGGGGGAGGTAATTATCTGTGCTCATTTAACATCATCTATTTCTTATTCAATTGCAAAAAAGTATGTATCCAGATATTATATCTACCTTACTGATCATTCCCCCTAATTACACAACTTTTTTTATTCCTTCAGAATGAAAACTCTCATTTCTAATCATACAAGAAAGTAGAGGAGGGCCCCCATATCCACAGGGGTTCCAGAACTTGCAGCAGATACCTGAATCTGCGGATACGAGGGGACGCCTACCCCCCACCCTCCAGCTCCGTTTCCCCTAGCCTCTGGAGGATCTTCTGAGTCCAGCAGAGGCTGCGGACATCTGTCCATGGCCTCTGCTGGGCTCAGCCCAAGCCTTGGAGGTGAAAAAACATCACTTCTGGTTTTTTTGGAAAACCGGTAGTGACAGTTTTAGGCCCAGAGAAGCCTTTCCAAAGAAGCCTTCCCTGAGTCACCTCCTCCTTTCCCAAGGAAGCCTTCCCTGGGCCTTTCACAAAAAACCAGAAGAGACTTTTTCACCTCTGAGGCTCAGTCTGGTGACTGCAGCCTCTGTTAGGTTCAGAGAACCCTCTGGAGGTGGCACACGGGGGGGGGGGGGCCATGGACCTGATCCATGGATAAGTGAATCCACAGATCCACGGATATGACATCTGCAGATATAGGGGGCCCCTGTATCTTTTTCACTCTCCTCTAAACTGCCAGCACCAAAGAATAAAAATCTCTGTTTCAACAGCTCATCTGTCACAAAACTCTTCTACTTGACACTTCCATAGTTTAATGTTGAATAACTCCCAGAACAAGCATGCCATTGTTCCTATATTATTTAATAAAAATGTGTCCATGTTTTACATATCTCAGTACATGAACATATTTTGTATGACAAGCTTTATAAAGCAATCTACAGCTTTTTAATAAGTGAGGAATACGCTTATTGTTAAAATTTAGGATAAGGCTTAATTAGGCTATCTAATTTTTGTATGCAGTAGTTTCTTTCTTTGGCCAATAGCTCTGTATTAGCTCCATATTAACTAAACTATCAATAACACATGACCCAACTACATTTTAGCCTTAGACAGAGAACTCCTAAAATTCTGATAAAAAGTTCAATAGTGTGATATTTTGTTCATCATAACAGATGGGGTTAACCTGCTATAATGCAGGAAAAGTGAAACTCGTTGCAGAGGAATGATGTCTTCTGGTCCTAAAAAGAAAGACTGTATGTGTGCTGCAGCACTAGGGAGTGGGGGCGGGCATCCAAATAATTTTTTCTTAATTGGAAAAAGCAGAAGATTCACAAATCAGCAGGACATTGCTACAATAAAGGTGGTGGTTTTGCTTGTACTTGCCACTTTTAAAAAGCTACTGAAGTTCTCCCACCTATTAGTGGAGCTACTCAGTTTCTAAAGCACTTGGGACAGTTAACTGAATAAAATTAAAAACATGTTCAGAAAAGGACATGGGGGTGGGAGTATCACTTATAACTAGTGATTTCATAGGCACTACCCAACAGATGGTCATGACACTTATGCAATCACATTCTAAACAGTGACTGGCAATTCTAACTGGGAGCAATTCTTAGACACAAGATATTCGAGACCATATAGACAAAGTTGGAAGTTTTTCCTTATACTAATAGAGAACCTCTCGACACCAGCTCATCTAACCTTACAAATACCACCTCTCAAAAACCATAAACACAAAAACAAGAAATGACATACCATATATACTTGTATATAAGTCAATACTTATGTATGAGTGTATATGGTAAATCTGATCACAAAGTTGATCTTAGAGCAACTCTTGGTGGCAAGACAGTCAGAGAGAGGCCGGCAGGGGTGGGAGAGAGATTTAGACACAAAGAGAGAGCCATTACATCCACACTCACCTGCATTTTCTGAGATACACATAGCGAGTTTGCAGAAAGATCAGCCTGGGCAAGTTGGAGGGAGGGAATAAGCCTGTATGGAATGGAACTTCCAGTGGCATAGCCCCACTGGAACTGCCTCCTAAACCCAATTTAGGTCATAGGAATTCTGATTCCAAACCTGCCCTTGACTTATTTATGAGATCGACTTATACACGAGTATATGCGGGTATTTGTATTGGTCGAAGCTGCTTATAGGAGTTGTAACCACATCCTGCTGCTGTTATCTCATAGCTGCTGGAGCCACTTCAAAACATTCATTCACAACCTGATCAGACAGACACTGTTTTCTTCTTCAATCCTACATGAAATGCAACAACCTCCCTATCACATCACAGAACTACAGAAATTTAGCAACATAAATTAATGTAGATGGGAAGCCTATGGAAGCATGAGAAATACCTAAGAGTTCAGATAATAGCTTTTTGGAGACTTACAAAGCAGTCGTGTAGAATTCTCCCTGGCAGATGGTACACTTGTTCATTTTTTGCTTCCTACTATGGTCTCTGGTTAACTAATTTCTTCACATTCCACAGTTCTGCAAGCTATGCCCTGAAGACAAAATCAAAGAACTGTCACCAACACTGTTACAATGCACCTGTGTCTTACAACAGCAGCCACCTTCTGAAAACAGCTTCTAAGAGGGGCATCTCTCCCCACATGCATGCTCTCCCCCCATCCCTTGGAAGTACTTTTGGAACTTTTGTATCCCACCCTTCTTCCTTGGAACTCAGGGTGGTTCATGTGGGATGACTCTTACAGCAACACTGTCAGGCTCTCGAGAACTAGGGCCCAGTGACTTCCCTAAGGCCACCAGACAACTAACACATACATTAAATCTGTAGTTCTGCCTTAAAAAAAGAAAAAAGTAACTGGGGAACCCAATTCAAAGCAGGACCACAGCACAGGGCCAAAGAATGTAATCCTTTCCCCATATAATTTTCCAGATGAAACCCCCGAACAGCTGCTATGTCCCACAGAAGGAAGCTGCTACTGACACAAGGACCTGGAACTTAGTTCTTAGTTGGTTGATTTTGAGTTTTCTGGTTGTATTCCATGTTTTGTTTCAATTTTTTTAATTGCACTATTCTGAATGATTATTTTACTATTATTGCACTTTTAATTTTTCTTATTTTGCATTTTACTGCTTTTCAGCTATGCTGTATGACACCTTGAGTGCTCCAATTATTGAAAGGGAAAAGCAGGATATTAATCACTTAAATAACTTCAGTTTTTTGCTTTTAAACCCACACTGGTTCTTAATAAAACAGGATAAGTGGAATTCTTCAGTAAATTCAGTCCTTTTTATGGGACAGAAGTGCAATATTGAATATTTATGCATTCGTTCCTACCCTGCCTTTAACTATATAATCCCAAAGCACCTAACAAAAGGTTGAAAACAATTTACAAAAAAAAATCACATTTCACAATTTAAAACAGTAATTAAAAACAAACAAAAATAAAACTCTCTAGCTGCAGCAGATACAAGAACAGCTCACAAGCCAAAAGCTTGGCAGAACAAGAAGATCTGAAGGATTTTTTTTTTTAAAGCCAAGAAAGTAGGATTCTCCCACGCCCCCAAGGCAGGAAATTCCACATCCAAGGGGCCATCACATACAAGTAGAGGTGGGTGAAAACTTTTATTTTTTCGAACATTTTGGAGTTTTCTAAAATTAGAAGAGCAGAAAGCCGTGTTATGAGTTTTTATTCAAAGGACTCATTTTTATAAATTATAATTATAAATTGCAATCACTTTTTAAGTGTATTAGATGTGTGGTATAGTGTCAGCAGATGCAACTACATGCATATAGAGGTGTTAGAGAATATGTAGTAGTGTTAGGGAATGGTTTTATTTTTTTCACAGATTTCAGGTTTTATTGGTTTTTTACAAAAATGAGAAGTGTAGAAAGTGGTGCTTTGTGTTTTTATTTCATTATCACCGAAAAACCCACCTCTAGATATAAGAACAGTATCAATAGTGAATATGTGCTGGTACAGTCAGGTTCAGAGTACTGGAATAAGGTTTAGTAGTGCTCTAAAAGTTTCAAATATCTGTCATGACTATGTCCGCCTCCTGTAGCACCTACACTATTTTCTACAGTAATCCTGCTTCACCCTGCAGACTAGCTTCTGGTGCCGCATTTAACACTGCTACACACCCCATAATCCTGTAGTTAGCTGACTGGGAGCAGGGATCAGATTGCATAGGAGCCATGACATCTGTCCTGAAATTTTTTTCTCCTCAATTCCAAGTGCAGTTTCTTAACAGTGTTGTAAACGCATGTGCTCAGAGGCACTTTTATTTATTACTTCACATGTTCCTCAGTTCACTCTATATTGAAAACCAATTCCAGAGCCGGACTCTAGGGATCCCTGGCACAAATTAAACTCCATTCTGAACAACATTTTCTCTGTGGTTTAGGAAAGGCGCAGCAGCATTATGTATTTAGCTTGGAACAATGGTGAGTTTCTTAAGGAAAGAGTGCGGCCAAAGAGAGGAGGAAGGAGTGCTAGAAATGCACGTTAAATGAAGAGCGGTGGGGCTATGACCAAGACCAAGAATACCTTGCAAGAGGGTTTTTTCCCTACTTGCATCACAGTCCTGTATAGCACATGTGCCTAAATAACCCATAACTGACCACTGAAAATGCAGTTTGCTACATAAATTTCAGATTATGGGAAGGCTTGCAGAAAAGACTACACTGAAGACCATACTGAGGATATATTGTACTAGCAGTAGCTTCACCATCAGTGCTGAATGCAGTTGCACTTTGAAGTATGGGAGAACTAAAAAAAAGTGGGGCAATGCTGGCTGACAGGCAGTGTGGCTGGAGTTTACTTGTGCCATTTTATTTATGTTTGTTTTACAGTAAGGACAGGGTCATTTTCAAGGTCTTACAGAAGTACAAACTACTGTTTGGTTTTGTTTGCGTGGATTGTTTGTTTACAGGCCGGGCAATACAATCTCTGCAGACATGATCTGCTCTCTCTTTCAGATAGCGAAAAATTATCTGCTCCATCCAGTAAAGTTATTATCATCAGTGTTGGGATTTTTGTTTGTTTCTTTGTTTTGGTAATGGATGACTGAAGCAAAATGTACATTCCTCAATCGTAAGGTTTGTAAACCTTGTTACATGGCACAGACTGTACTCATAACCTTCTCAATTATTCATTACAATACTGAATTTCATGACCTGCTCTGTTAGAAACTGCATAGAAGTAATCAATTGTATCAGGTCATCAAACAAGGAGGGGGGAAAAAACCACCCAATTCTAGAATTTAATCTTATGCTGTCACCAGTGTCACTCATTTATGCTCTTAAAAAGCAGCTCTGTTAACTACTTCAAATGTGAGTATGGTATCTCTAGGAATGCCACTGCATATCAACCAAAACAGTTTCATAATCTAGTCAGTGCAATGGCTTGGAGCTTCACCCCATTACGACTGTATTCTAAGCTTTTCAACATGATCTTGTGACTTCATCCTTTGCAGACCCACCACTTCCATCATTGGCTATTTCTTTCACGAGCACATATAAAATAAATGGAAAATAACTGCAAGCACCCAAACTCTACAGCCACTACAAATGTAGAAACGTGCCACTGTTACAACCGGCTAGAGCAGCCATTTTCCACCACTTTGCTGTGGCACACTGGTGTGCCGCAAATGGTCCCCAGGTGTGCCACGGGAATTTGGGAGAGGGTCATTTATCAATAGGACCATTGGGGGATGTGAGCCGCCCACTGACTGCACAGTGTGCTTTGTCAATTATCAAAAGGCTGCTGGTGTGCCTTGACCATTTTAGTATTTGCCAGTGTGCCATGAGAGGAAAAAGATTGAAAATCACTGGGCTAGAGGTTTGTTCCTTGTTTGCTTTTCACCAGTTTTGCCTGAGCCTACTTAAAACTATAAATTCTTTAAGGCAGTCTGTTCCCAAATTGGTCTTATTCCCAGTTCAGTGTGGTACCTAGGCAATAATCCAACTATTGATGTAATATCCTGCAAAAACTAGACACCGAATTGTAGGAATGAAGATACTCAAAATGTTCCACTGAATTCAGAGGGACTTCTGAGTAAAAGTGTATAGAGTTGCACTACATTGGAGGTTAAATGCTGGGCAGTCAGAGGTTAAACACTGTGAGGTTAAATGCTGGGCAGCCCAATCCTGCACTGTATCCTAAACAGGTTAGGAGGCAGTTGGAGGTCACCTCAGGATAAGGGGATATTGACCGTGATCATATTGTAAGGGGATACTTTTCTCCTTACCCTAGCCATTCCTATGGGGTTTCTCGAATCTGCACCACCTATTTAGCTGGCTCAAATCAGGAAGCCCATATAGGGCTGCTTTGGACCAGGAGCAGGGGTTATGATGTGGAGTGCACTGCTGCTGCTGCGCCCTCCTAAGCCTGATCCTCCCCATTCTGCCCTTCCCCATCCAGAAATGCCCCTCCCTGGCTCTCAACCACCCTCCTACCACCCTCTTCCACCACCACCTGTGCTGCCCTACGTGAACCTACCTGTGCCAGCTGGCACAGGGAGCAGATCTGGCACCGGCAAGTCAGTTCACACCTTTGTGCGGGTGCTGCCAACTCTCAAGTAAGCGCAAATGAGCCTTACAGCATGTTTGCGACACTCAGAGCTGGCGCAGGGAGGCCTGTGCCAGCACAATCAAACATTAATAGGTTTTAGTGATTTCCATGTGATGTAAATTCACCCAACTTTGCATGGATTGCACCCAAAAACAATTCTGCATGATACTTGAAGGCAATAGGTTATTTCTTGTGAAGACAGGCTATAACTATTCATGTAGAAGCCCAACTACCTCCCACCCCCAAGTACAGATGGATTCTCCTTTAGCTGCACAGTTAGCACTTATGAATACAAATCCAGTTCCGGGACCAGAACGTACACACTGGCACTTTGTTCTGAATCCAAGACAGAAATAACAAAGGGCCCAATCCTATACAGTTTTCCAGTGCTGGTGCAGCCGTGCCAATTAGGCGTGCACTGCATCCTGTGGCGGGTAGGCAGTCACAGAGGCCTCCTCAAGGTATGGAAACATTTGTTACTTTACCTGGGGGCTACATTATGGCTGCACCAGTGCTGGAAAGTTGGGTAGGATTGGGCCTAAAGGCTGCAAAGCTATCCACACTTTCCCAGGAGTAAGTCCCACTGAACACAACAGGCACTGCTTAACATAAGAACAGCCCCACTGGATCAGACCATAGGCCCATCTAGTCCAGCTTCCTGTATCTCACAGCAGCCCACCAACTGCCCCAGGGAGCACACCAGATAACAAGAGATCTCATCCTGGTGTCCTCCCTTGCATCTGGCATTCTGACATAGCCCATTTCTATAATCAGGAGGTTGCACATACACATCATGGCTTGTAACCCGTAATGGACTTTTCCTCCAGAAACTTGTCCAATCCCCTTTTAAAGGCATCCAGGCCAGATGCTGTCACCACATCCCGTGGCAAGGAGTCCCACAGACCAACCACAAGCCGAGTAAAGAAATATTTTCTTTTGTCTGTCCTAACCCTCCCAGCACTCAATTTTAGTGGATGCTTCTGAGCAGACACAAATGGGACTGCACTGAAAGTCTACCAAGTGAAACTCCGCCGACAACCAGCAGGCACCGAGCCTCTCCCAGCAGGAGCCACTGGAGGGAAGACTCCGGATTCAACTCAGCAGGTGCCAATTACGATGCAATCAAAATGCCCGAGCAGCGGTTCGTCAGCGGAGGCCACAAATCTCTGCTGCAGCCCGCGCGCTGGTGCTCGCTTGCCCACACACCGGGCGAGGGCAGCGGCACCTCCAGCCCAAGGCCGCCTGAAGAGCCCGCCACGAGCCATGCGGAGACGCGCTGCCTCCTCTCCCCACCCCGGCCACGCATCTTGCTGGGCTCCAGCCGCAGGGCAGCCTCCGCGGGGCTCGGAGGATGCGGGGGGCGGCACCTGCGTGGGCGCCCGTGCTGGGCTGGGGGAAGAGGCTTCCTCGCTCGCCATGGCAACGGGCCCTCCGGCGGCGGCCTGGCGGAGGAGGGGGAGCGCCCCTCGCCTCGGCTCCCCGCGCGGCCATATGGCAGGGCAGCGCCGGCTCGCTCCCCCGCGGCAGGCCCTCCCCTCCCGACTCCGCTGCCGCCGGCAGCCTCCCCACCATGCCGGGGCGCGCGCTCGCTCCTCACCCGCAGCCAGAGGGGCAGCCGCCCTCCCTCAATCCCCCCGGCATCGCCGTCGCCTCGCCTCGCCGGCTGGACACGTCATCGCAGCCGCTCACCCTTTTGCCGCCGCCTCCGGCGCCGCCGCCGCCGGGCCAGGGCCGCCGCCGCCTCCATCCTGGGGCTCGCCGGCCCCCCAGTTCGCCAGGGCCGCCTCCGCCCGTGCCAGGGCCGCCTCCGCCCGTGCCAGGGCCGCCCACTGCGTCAGCTCCGTAAGCCCCGCTACGCACCCAGCGGTAACCATGACGACGGCTGGGCTTCATGCGCCCTCTGCTGTCCAGAATGGCGGCGTGGCTGCGAGGAGGCCTGGGGGGAGTGAGAAGCAGCAGGACTTCTCTCCAGTTGGGGGAGGGGACCAGAGGGCAGCCCTGAACCCGCCTCCTAGGAAGCCCTGCTCTGTCTGAGACGTGGGAGCAAGGCAGGTGTTGCCAGGTGGGGTGAGGAGAGGACTCTGCACACACTTAGCAGCTCTTCAAGTACTGCACAGCTGGCAGAGGTGAGGGCCGCAGTGCCTGAGAGGAGAACCCCCTGCTGCACCCCGCACCAGCGCAGCCTTGGCACCCCCAGCATGTCAAAGGGAAATGAACGTGCGACTTCCCCTGTACTAAGTTGGGCTGCAGGCCTGTTCACACTTACATGGAAGTAAGCCCATTGAACGTAATGGTGCCTACTCAGACACGCATAGAATTGGGCCCAATCCTGTCTAATTTTCCAGTGCCAATGCAGCCGTGCCAATGGGGCGTGCACTGCATCCTGTGGTGGTCGGACAGTCACAGAGACTTCCTCAAGGTATGAAAACATTTGTTCCCTTAGTTCAGGGGTGCCCAAACTCTGGCCCAGGGGCCACTTGCAGCCCTTGGGGACTCCCAATCTGGCCCACGGGGAACCCGCAGTCTCCAATGACTTAGGGCCCAATCCTATTCAATTTTCTAGTACCTCATGGCATTGCAGCCATGAGGTAAGGGATCAAATGTTTCCTTCCATCCGGAAGTGTCAGGCTGCAGTGTGTTTGCGTAACTCTATGGAATTTAGCACAACACGTTTTTTGTTAATTGTAAAAAACGGAACTAAGGCATATAAATAGGCTCCACCTGTACTCCAAACACGACTGCACTATAGATCTGTATAAAGGCCTTATGATATTTACCATTATATTTAATCTCTTTCCTAATAATTTCTACTGTAGAATTTGCTTTATTCTCCTGTCTATGCTTGTTATTCTTTACCTAGTTTCTAATCTACAGAAAGAGCTACTCTTTTTTCTCATGACTGCCAACTTTATTTAGGAGCCTTTGATTAGAGACTTGTCAAAACCTTTCTGGAATTTACAATTTCTGTTCAGTATCTCCTATCTATGTGCTCAAAATTCAAATAATTCTGAAAAGTGAAGAAACAAGTCATCATTTGGGAGAAGCTATGCTGATTTCTTCATCAGACAGTTTTCTTTATGTTGTGAATTTTAACTGTAATGAGGCTTTGCATCAATTTATTTAAACCAAAAGTTAGAATCATTGGTCAGTCCCTTCCTCAACTGCCATGGCTCCTTTATAAAAATGTAACATTGGCTACCTTCCTTCTATGAAGCAGTCCGTCTTAATGATAAATTTCACATTTTTGTTAAAGATAAAACTTAAGGTCTCTAAGAATTCTTGTAGGAGATGAAGTCTTGGTCTGCTGGCACAAATCTGAGAAGCCTGGTATAAAACTGGGCCAGCTGAGAGGGGTGTTAGGATACAGCGTGCACTGCCGCTGCCGATCCCACCTCAGCTTGACCCCCTCCCTGCCCAGAAAACACCCTCTCCCACGCCCTGCCCCACCCAGCACAAACCTACCTGTGTTGTCAGAATCCGACCCAACCGAGCTGGCACAGGTCTTCATGGGGTTGGTACAAACATGCCTTATGGCGCATTTGCAACACTTGAATCCAAAGCAGAGAGACCTATGCTGGCTCAAGTGTCTGTTTAGATTGGGCTGCCCCTTTGTGAACTTTTTGTTGAAAAATGATATATTAATATTCTTAATTATAATGGGAGATACTATTCTCTAGCAGTTTCATAACACTTGTTATATCAAATCCTGGGCACTAGTTGTTATTAAAGATTGCCATTCACTGTTGTTGGTTCAATGGACACAGTCATAGCCCATAGGGAGGGCAGAATTACCACTGCCATCTCCAGCTGCTGCTTTTTGAAGCTGAACCGTTCCCACCCCCACCCCCCTCAACATCATCCAGAGGAGGAGGAAAGCCAGCAAAGCAAGTACAGGTTGGGTATCCCTTATCCAAAGTGCTTGGGACCAGAAGTGTTTTGGATATCAGATTTTTCGGTATTTCAGAATACTTGCATATGCATAATGAGAGATCTTGGGGATGGAGCCCAAGTCTAAACACAAAATTCATTTATATTTCATATACCCTTTATCCACATAGCCTGAAGGTGATTTTATACAGTATTTTTAATAATTTTGTGCATGAAACAAGGTTTGTGCATGAAACACAGTTTGTGATTTTATTTCTTTAGGCAAAAAAGTAACAAAAAAAATTATGTTGGCACTCAAAGACGTTCTGTATTTCAGAATACTCCGTATTTCAGAATTCTGGATGACCGACCTGTATCACCATCACTGTGCTTTTTAAAGCTGAGCTGTGTGAAATATGTATTTTTACCAAATTTGAGTTCCCTTGAGGCTCATAATACCCACTCATAACACGGGTTCGTTGGCTGCAGCGGCTCAGGCAGGGGCAAGGGGAAGCTCTTCTTACCTCTTCTTAAGAACTGCTCACCCCAATGGGTCTCCTCGGACCTGTGCCAACTCTGGAGATGGCGCAAGTCCGAGGAGAGCAGAGCGGCTTGAAGCCGCTCCGTTCTTTGCGGGGATGGGGTTGGGATCCGGCATAACTGCCAGGTCCCAGCCCCACCTCCAGCTCTCCATGCGCCTGCCCCCGGGGCCGCCCATCGCCCACTCTCCCCCCACCCAGAAACGCTCCCTCCTCCCCGCCCCCCACGCCTACTGTTGCTGCTTGTGTTGGCGCAGGTATGCTGACACAAGCGGCAGCGACAAAGCTGCCACGGAGGCTTCTGCCGGCCTCCGTGCGTCGGCGCATCTACATGCGCCAACACAGCTTCCTCCCACTGAGGCACAAACGTGTTTTACGGCACGTTTGTGACACTCCCGGGGGACTTTTGCCGGCCTATTTGCCGGTTAGGATTGCACCCATAATGTCCAAATAAATAAATTAAAATATCTAGAAATTTTGTCCCTTATTAAATGCAGGTGATGGAAATTATCCATTGGCTGCTTGTCTTCATCTCAAAATCAGCACCAGAACTTTGATGGGGCATGGGTGGGCGGACTGTATTTTTCCAGTACTATTCTACTTTTTTAGCTTGGTATCATAAGCTACAACAAGACAGCAATCCTATACATACTTTCCTGGGAGTAAACCCTTTTGAACACAGTGTCTACTTCTGAGTAGACATGCAGAGGATGTCTTGTGATAATGCACACTCCAAGTGCCAATGATTTTCCCTCCCATCAGGGAGACACTCAAGGCAGTCTTCTGGGGTAGGTTTGCTCATTGGCTTGAGCAACAAGAAAATATAGCTTGTTGCTGTTTCCTGCTGCTATAGATGTGCCTGGCAGTGGCTTCCAGGATTGCCAGACTGAACCAAGCAGGTGCAATTCTGCCTGCCTCTGCCAAGCAGCAACTGGCAGAAGATCTAGATTGCAGTGTAGCTGTTGTTGATTCTGTTGTGTTGTTGTATATTGCAACTAGTTTGTTGTTTCTGCTTGCCTAAACTTTGCACAAAGTCTTGTACAACTGTATGAATTTTATGTGAAGAACATCATGAATCCCAAATGCTTGCATTCTCTTGCTAGCAGAAACCAAGCCAGTAACAGATTTACCTATGTTCCACCTCCCACGCTGTACCAAATAAAAACATTAGAAGGAACATTTACTCGTCAGTGCCATCTTCTGGTAAAGATGCATGAATTATGCAGCTGATTTTAGCTTCAACAAATCATTTTGATACCCCAAAACCAAGATGAACAATGATTTTTAAAGAATGTAAACCAACTGTAAATCAACACTGTTCTTAACAAGCCCATACTATTCCACACATCTAAAGTGCTTAATCTTGTTCTCCCCTCCTCCACTGTTTGTTTGAAATTCCATTTGCATTTGAAGAAATGGGAGTTACTGACTGGTAAAAAACTTAATTTGTACAGTTTTGAAAAATTATTTGACTTTAACATTTCCTGCAGAGTGCAGAATGCAGAGCACAAAGCAACTTTTTTATCCTGGACAGCATTCTGATTAACACTGGGGGACTTCAAACGTAGGTCAGTCTTAGAGATGTTCCAGTGTAACACTGGTTTAGGAGTTCAGAAGAACATGTTCCAACACAGTGGCGATGCTAACATGGTATCTTCTCCTATGTTCATCATGCTCACAGCAACAGGATTGGCTTTAGCTGAAGAAATTCAGCACAATTCTAGCCTGTAGACCAAATCTGTCACTGTTTATCAGTCCATCCAACATGTCTGTTTAAGTCACTTGTTCCAAACAATATTAAATTTCCCATTTGCTGCTGGTAATTCTGGATCATTCCCTTGGGGCTTCTGACTACAGTGCTGGGTATTCAGTATATATTTTTTCCAAGAAACCATATTGCTGGTTGCAATTTAATTTATTTTTATACTTCAATATTGTACACATTTTCAAGATCAAATATTGCTGCTCTTTCACAATTTCCATTCTTATTTACAGTAAACTTTATAGAACCACAATCAAATTATGTCAAGGACTGTATCTTTTGTTTTCTTTTACTACATCTCCTCTTTGGGGAACTGGCAGAAAGAAAACACATTATCCTCTGGTCATTCTGTTGCTATAACGTTTTAGAATTTAGTTTTTGAAAATATTTGACACAGAGTCAATATTATAAATAAAATACAAACAAAAATACCTAAACAATTGAATTCAGATTCTCCTGTTCCATGTTAACAATTCATAACTTGGCCACAATTGATCATTTAATTAGAGCCCGATCCTATCTTTTCCCTTCTTCTGCTGGTGCAGCTACACCAAAAAGGAGTGTGCTGTATCCAGTGGGGGGGCGGGGGGCAAGAGGGAGACTTCGGAAAGAAAATGGGAATTATTTCCTGTTACCCCTCTGTACACCTGCTCTAGAATGGGCTCCTTTGTAGCTGGTACAAGTCTGTGGAGAGAAAGGGAACAGGGAGGCTTACAAAAGAGGGGATAGGATCTGGTGTGCATCATTGCCACTGGATCTACCCCATCCTGCAGCCTCTTCACCCCATTTTTCCCCTCCCTGCCTGGCCAGTTTCATCCCCCCCCCCCCCCGTATGGTCCATTAGTAACCATTTTACGACAGCAGAAGGCTTTTCTGCTTTCATAAAGCCCTGCCCCCGACAGTCCAATCTGTGGTTCTGGATCAGTAAAATAGCTGGCGCAAATCCAAGAACATCTATTGGGGCAGTGAACATAAAAGGGGTTTGGACGAATTTCTGGAGGAAAAATCCATCACTGGTTACAAATTGGTTACTGGTTACAATGTGTATGTGCAGCCTCCTGATTTTAGAAATGGGCTACATCAGAATGCCAGATGCAAGGGAGGGCACCAGGATGCAGGTCTCTTGTTGTCTTGTGTGCTCCTTGGGGCATTTGGTGGACCATTTTCAGATGGACTAGATAGCCTATGGCCTGATCCAGCAGGGCTGTTCTTATATTCTTATGATGCATATGGGGCTCTTTTTTATATCCCATATTTCTCAAGGGGCATTCAATATATCAATTTTATTTGCTTATAGATAATACATCTCAAAAAGATATTTTACTATCTTCATATGCAATAGAACAATTCTCATAATTTTTATTTATTAATGGCCCAGTCCTCAAGTGCTGCAGCGGTGGGATCAGGCACACAGACCTCTTAACAGTCATCATGAAAGTTCTGTAAAGCACTTTGTGGAGACTAGGAGGAGGCAGGTACCAGTGCTGAGGGCAGGTGCTGGGCCTCTGTTCCAGTCGGAGAGGCCCCGGGACCCGACAGCGGTGAGTTTACTGCCAAGTGGCACAGAGGTGTTCCAGGGCAGGGGGAGGGCAAGGAGGGAGCTAAACTGGGTGGGGGAGGGGAAGAGGGTGGGTGGACTGGGCCCAAGAGGGAGATGGGAATGGCAGCAGAGGCTGGCACTTGGTCTTATTCCCCCTCAAGGGCTTGAATAGGGCTTGAAAGACCTATATGGGGCTACTCAGTTCTGCACCAATGATTTCGCTGGCCCAGATCCAAGTAGACCCATAACTGATGATGGAACTCGACACAGGATTTCCTTACCTTGATGAGACCTCCAGCTGCCTCTGCCCACGCAGGGTACAGCGGTCGCCATTTTGGCACCATTGTATTGTGGTGCGGGCAGTCCAGTTAGGGTTGGGGTACCCGTCTAGTAATGACATTAGTACGTATATTTGCATGGTAATAACACAGGTTTTGGTATTACAACTCCTCCTCATTTCCTGCAGTCAAATGATTTCTACCATTAGTATAAGGGTACTTTGTTATTTCAATATACATTCAGATACAATCTTCTGCCATTCAGCTATATGGTGGTAAAATATATTGATAATATTGCTGCAACATAGATTGTAACCATCCCTGTTTTCCTACTTGCATTCCTATTTTGAGAATGGTCTCTTGCAGGTCCTAAAATTGTGCCTATCTTAAGAGGTAAGTTATGGTTGCAGGCATAAATCCATACTCCTGAATCACTGGCTGTTCCTGTGATGCTGAGAATAGTAAGAGGATATTCATCATTTCTAAGAGCAGTTTCATATTTCCCTTGTTGGACTCCTGGAATGGAGTACAGCTGTAAAATCTCCATGTCCTGTTTGCCACATTCAACATTATACACACTTCCCAAGCCTTTTGTCCTAAGCAGTTTTCCCTTTTGGCCACACTTAGTAATTCAGAGCATGCCAATTGCTAATAACTCCATATACAAATTGATCCCGTAGCTGTTCTTCAGACTCTGAGTCAGGCTAAACATAGAGGGCAAGCCATGGAGATTGAAGTATAAATTAAAAAAAAAAAATTCCCTTTGGTATTGTCCAACATAACCAAATCTGCTAGCTGAAACTTTTCAGCTAAAACATTTTCCTCAGGCAATTAACCTGGTTTAATGAGAATGTAAGACACTGGTCTCTCTTAGTACCCTATATTTCCTGTTAGCATGCTTATAGCCCAATCCTATCCAGCACCAGCACAACTGAATTGCCTATGTCATATCCAGTGCTGGTAAGGAGCAGGCTGAGGATCTACTTGGGGTAAAGGGACATTTGTCCCCATACCCTGTATAAAACCGCAGCCTGCCCAATGGGGCTTCCAGGTTCTGCACCAGCAAAATAGACAGCACAAGTCCAAGAAGTCCTGTGTAGGACTTTCAGGCCCAGGAAGGGAGATAGGATATGGCAGAGGTTTACTCTGCTGTTCCCATTTCCTGGACCTGATCTGCCCCTGTTCCTCCCTCCCCTGCCCTGCTGTACCTCTTCCTTGCCTCTGATCCCTCACCCCACACCTGTGCCACTTGGCACAGAGTTCATCTGCTTCAACAGCCACAAGTCCAGATCTGGCACTGGAGGGACAGTGCAGGCCTTCCCACCAGCACAGCTTACTCCTGAGTCATCGTAAACATGCTTTATGGCACATTTGCAACACTCTAGTCTGGTGCAGCGGCCACTGCACTGCCTTGAGTCCCTTCGGGGAAAAAGGCAGGGTAAAAATAAAGTTATTATTATTATTTAAGAAAACAAGATGCCCACAAGGCCAGAGCTGTGTTTGCATGTTGTGCAACTGCAATTAAAATTAAGTTCAGTTTGGCTTGAAATTCAGTGGGCAAAATGTCACAGGTGGATAAATCACACAAGCAGAGCAGGTGCAGATGGAAAAGCAAGAGTTACAAAAAGAACAAGAGGTGCATCACTCTCCACCAATCAGGTTTGGTAGCCCATATGGCAAGATATCAGCAAATATATATAAAAGATCCCTCCCTCAGAATGCTAATATATACTTGTGATAATATACAGTATATCACACCACCAGAATGTTAGCATGTACATCTTATCAAAAGCAGAGAAGGCACGTCATAGGTCTACGTACAAAGTATGTATGGCTGTGACAAATGAGAGAGCACAAACAAGAGGGAAGGAGACAAAAGTGACAAAAGAGAGTTTGACAGCAGACCGCTTCAGATACTTCACCAAGGAGAAGAGGAAGACAAATTGTTGCTAAGGAAAATGTGACAGATGGTTAGAACAGGCAACTTGCTGACTCTTTGGCCTTAAAACTCTCCAGATCCTGTTGTGCAGGAAGGGGGAAAAATGAAGCTGCTAAGCAAAAAGACTTAAACCTTTATTTTCCACAAATCCTACTACAGATAGCAACAGATCAGGTAGAAAGGTGCTTTCAGATAGGTCTGTCCAGGTTCTCCCAGAACATCAGAGCAACTTGGCTCAGATTGCTCCATGAAGGATGCAGCGAGGCAAAAGACACTGCAATGGAAAGTGCTGTCACCAAACATCACAGCCTGATCTTGCCCACTGTGAGAGCTTTGATTGCCTCAGTAACAGAGAAGTCAGGAGAGGAGACAGGAATCAGGAAGGGGAAGGGCCAGATGCAGCAAGAACTTCTCTGAGGCTTTAAAAGTCCATTTCAAAGCCAAAGATGAAGTGAATGGGTGAGATATTGAGGGCCCTGCAAGCCTTTGGAGGAAGAGGCTGCCCAAGGGGATTGACCAGTAAGGAAAAATGGGTGAGGCTTCAACCCTCTTCCAATGCATCTAAAGTACCCCTCAGAAACAGGAATGTGTGGCTCCCCACATTTTGGAAGCTCTTTATCTCCTTCACACACATCCTTTTTGAAGGTGTGTCAGATCAGGGGAGGTGTGAATGAGGCTGACCTGGCATTCTACATAACATAAGAGACCTGCATCCTGGTGCCCTCCCCTGCATCTGACATAGCCCATTTCTAAAATCAGGAGGTTGCACATACACATCATGGCTTGTAACCCGTAATGGATTTTTCCTCCAGAAACTTGTCCAATCCCCTTTTAAAGGCATCCAGGCCAGACACAGTCACCACATCCCGTGGCAAGGAGTTCCACAGACCAACCACATGCCGAGTAAAGAAATATTTTCTTTTGTCTGTCCTAACCCTCCCAGCACTCAATTTTAGTGGATGCTTCTGAGCAGAAACAAATGGGACTGCACTGAAAGTCTACCAAGTCAAACTCCGCCAAGAACCAGCAGGCTCTTGTGCCTTGAGTTTGCACATCACTCCTGCTTTGACCATCATCTCACGATGCCCCTCAGGTGTTTGCTTCCCCTGATTTCCTTAAGGCTGCCTTGTCTCCATTAAACGGTCTCCTTCATTGCTAACAGAGCCAACACAACCAGCTTGTTCCTGCGAGTGGTTAGTTGTGCAGCTTCTCAGTGGTATTCTTCACAGTTTGGGCTGTATGTCTAGAATTCAGGATGGAGAGTACCTTTATTTTGTGTCTGTAGAATTGAGAGTGACTAAGTCCTACAGCATGGCTGGGCAGAATGATGGTTCTGAAATTCTGTGCCTGTGTGTCTAATATGGCTTGAGGACATATTGTCTCCTAGAGAGTACATTTTACAGTGAGCCATGACATTTAAAGCCATCTGATCCTTTGGGTTTCTGCTTTTCTCAGTGCTGTGCCAGACCCTGCCTGGCTCACATGCTTCTGACTCTGATGAAGCTTCTGTGATTAAGAGTCAAGCCTGCATGTCCATGAAGAGTTCACAGCAGTTAAAAAGCAGAGGAAAGGGTGAGAGGAGGCAGAAACAGTCTGTTTTTGTCTGGAGTGGGGTGCAGTGGGGTGGGATCAGAGCCGATCAGTTGTTGAAAGCGAAAACAATTGTCAGTAGGAAAATTAGATATCAAATCCCACCTCCTAAAAGATGTGCCTATGGGCTGTTATGGCCTTGGTGAAGTCAAATCACAGTGAATAAAAGATGTGATCTTCGTTTAGTAAATACACTCTACCTGGGGGCTGAGAAAGACACGAGAAATGTTGCTAGGAGGTTCATTATTAGGGGTGGACTTTTTGTTGTTAAAAACACATAAAAACACAAAACGCTGCATTTTGGTGTTTAAGATATTTTCCAGGAATTAAAATAGATTTCTAGTTAGAAATAATACCATGGCTGCATCAGTTGACACTCTATCACCCATATCACCTACCTAGTACATTTTTGAATTGATTATAATTTATAATTATAATTTATTAAAATGCACCCTTGAAATAAAAACACATAACACCATTGTTGGCAACCTTCAGTCTCGGAAGACTATGGTATTGCGCTCTGGATGGTGGTTCTGGCACAGCATCTAGTGTGGCTGAAAAGGCCGATTCGGGAGTGACAATCCCTTCCACACTGCGAGCAAGTGTAGTGTGTCCCTGGTCTGTCTCCCTGGCTATGGGCCTTCCTTCTTTGCCTCTTTGCCTCAGACTGTTGGCCAAGTGTCTCTTCAAACTGGGAAAGGCCATGCTGCACAGCCTGCCTCCAAGCGGGCTGCTCAGAGGCCAGGGTTTCCCACCTGTTGAGGTCCACTCCTAAGGCCTTCAGATCCCTCTTGCAGATGTCCTTGTATTGCAGCTGTGGTCTACCTGTAGGGCGCTTTCCTTGCTCGAGTTCTCCATAGAGGAGATCCTTTGGGATCCGGCCATCATCCATTCTCACAACATGACCAAGCCATCGCAGGCATCTCTGTTTCAGCAGTACACCACAACTTGCTATTTTAATCAAGAAATTTTGGAAAAAAACACCCCTATTCATTGCACAAGCAGGAAGGCACTTGTATTTATGCATAGTGTCTGTGGAACTCAGCTGATTCCCCCTCCCACTACAACCCTTGTGTGCCATTTCATACAGTTCAAGATAGTTCCCTGACTCTCATGAGAAGCTGAGGGGCTGCAGGGGGTTGCAGTGGGGTGGAGGGGGTGGAGAAGGCCCAGTGCACAAGTAGAATTTCCCTTGTGCTTCTTTGGTTCCAACCAGCTGTTAAATTAACAGCTTATCAAAAATATCAAAACTATCAATATCAAAACTATCAACTATCAAATATAAAAAAATATCAATCTCAGGAAGTGAAATACAGCCATCCTGTATGTAAGGACTTCATTATCACTAATCCAAGTTAATTTTTACTGGTTTATAGCCCAATCCTATTGGGCATTTCGGCTGGCAGAACAAATGCTCTGCCAGTGGTGACTGCCTTATGGTAGTTGTACACATATTTCCAGCACCAGACAAAGCTACATGCTGCCGTAGCACTGGCAGGAAGGTCAGAATGCCCCCACCCATGGCAGCAGCTCTGTGAAAGCCTGCCAACCCAAATAAGTTGATGGGGGAGGCAGGACAGGGCGCCATATGGGGGGAGGTAAGATGGGACAGGGAAGGGTAGAACGGGGGGACAACAGGGCAGGGAGGAGGGTGTATCAGGTCTGTGTTGTGTTTACTATAAATTGTTGCGTTAAGTTTACTATAAGTTTAACATCACTGTAACAATAACTGGGTCTCTTTCCTGGGTCTCTCTCCTTGTAGCAGTGATACACTGTAGCAGTGACCTATCAATCACCTGTCAGTGTCAGTTGAGGAGAACTGTTGAGAAAGGGCAGCTGAGAAAGAACAGTTGAGGAGAGAGCTGTGGAGAAAAGAGAGCAGTTGAGAGACAACAGTTGAAAAGGGCAGTTGAGCAGAGCAACTGAGGAGAGTTGAGGTGAGCTGATAAAAAGGAAGATTTGTCACCTTGGGAAGAGATTTTAGAAAGATTCAGGGAAACAGACTGTTGGAACTGGCTGTTCTGCTTAATTTGTTGTTAAAATGAATTATATTCATACATGGTCTCTGGTGTCTGTCCAGTTCCCTTGTCTAGGCTCCACATTACACCTGGGAAAGGGCAGGTTTGGCGGCAGTGGTGGCTGCCAAATCCAAACCCCCTTCCCAGACGGATCCTGCAGCCTGGCTCCATGAGGACCTTCACCCATGATTTTGCTGCTGCAGATCAGAGCGGACCCCTCTGTGCCTGAGAGGCTTCCTCCAGGACTGCCTGGGCTCCAGAACTGCCCCTCCCTTTCCCAGGATGCACTATAAGCCCTTTTGGTATGGCTGCATTGGTGCAGGGAGGGAAAGCATAGGAGTGTGCTGTCAATCCTACAAAAGTCTGGGGAGGTGGGGAGAAGGCATTTTGGGGTGGGGAGGGTGGGCAATGGGTGTTCCTAGGGTCGGGCAGGTGGGCAGGGAGTGGGAGGCAGGGCCAGGATCCAATGGTTATGCTGGATTCTGACCCCATTCCTGGGCTGTGCGCAGCAGCCTCTGGTTGCTCTGCTCTACTTGGATTTGCGCCACCTCCTAAGGTGGCTCAGATTCAAGTAGAGTAGACCTATTGGGGCCAGTGCATCATGGGGTAGTGCAGCATGGAGCCAGTGCAGCCCTTACGCAGGGTAAGAGGAAAGTTTTTCTCTTGCCTCAGGTTGCGCTGATTCTAGCTCCAAACTTGCACTGAATGCAGAGCAGACCAGCGGACCTGCCAGCTCCAGCGCGTCAGGATTGTGCCCTCAGTCACATGGCTGATGCTTGTCAAGTGAGAATCACAAGTGAATGACTTGGTGTCACTATGCTGTATAGCCAATCAGATCTGGCTGCGTGCTGACATCAAACAAAGTCCAGACTCAGAATTTGAACAGAACTTCCTGAATAGGCAAACGGTTTCACAGCCTTCTGAATCAGTAACTGAAACGTTAGCAGAAGGGCAAGCGATGTTGCTCTTTGATGCGGCCACAAATTTCTCTTGGCTCCTTTGGTCACTGGTTGCAAACCAGTGAGGGCCACCTTTCAATGACTATGGGTAATGACCAAGGCACAGACCACACAGAGACACCAGGGTGAAGTTGAACAAGAATAAAGATTTTTATTGAGAAAGAGATAAGAGGTAAAGCTTTGTAATATAGAACAAATATTTCCAGAACATTTACCTAGCTTCCTAAGTCCTCTGCTGGGTAGGTTTATTGGAAGGATAAGCATGGTTTTCCCCTTTGGCTGGTAGTTTGCTGCTGGAATGCTGGATCTTCTGGCAGAACAGTCTCTTGTAGGTAACTTGGACCACAGGGTTTGGGTCTAGGCTGGAGTGCAGTTGGATCCTCAAGACAGGTAAGGTCTCTCCCTGCGAGCCCTTCTCCTGGAGACTCTTTGCCAGCCTCCTTCCTTGCCCACAGAGAACTGTATGCCCAGAGCTGCAGTTTGCTCTCCTTTTTATATCCTGGTCTCATGAAACCTTCCAGCTGTGCAGCCAATCAGAACTCACTTATTTGCGTAACTGTCACCAACTGTCAGCTGAGAGGAGCTAAGGAGGTTTAACTCTGTATTGATCAATTACCCCCTTACATAGGTTGTAGAAAGATATACTTTTTATTATTTATAACATTGTAATCCCTGTCTTGTAGTCCCTTTCTTTAACCATTTTTCTTACAACATGGTACCTGCTGCACTTCAACTCCAGCTTTCCCAGCCCAGGCTCCTGACCTCAAGGATGAAGAACATCTAGAAAGTAGATACAGCCACTTGCAGCCCTGTCCTGTTCCTGGTAATCACTAAAGTCAGAGAACGTCCTAGCATGGCCAGAGAAGGGAAGCTTTCTGGATGGTTCTCATAGAACCGACCACTTTCCAAGAGTTTCTGCCAAACAGCAGGAATAGTTTGCTCTGTTCTGCTCTATGCTCCAAAAGGCATCTTGGCATGCTGTACTATGAATGTCTTTCTCTTGCTCCCCTGAGGCAAAGTGCAATAGCTCCACTGAAGAGAGATTGCCATAAGGAGTATGGAGTCAACAGCAAGCTTCTTGGGTGCTGTTCCTTGAAGTGAAAGCACGTGGCAAGACGTTTATGTCATGAGATGTGACTCCAGCATGTGTGTGTGAAGGAAAGCAGCAGCTGCTTGAAAACTGTAACACGGTCTTCCTGGCTGGGATACTCTCCTCTCTCTGTGAATTTTCTGTGGCTACACAGACTGGGAGGCAAAAACCACCAGTTGGTTCTATTGATAAAGAAATCGTATCAGTACATTCTTTTCATACTGGTTGTGGAAATCATTCTTGTTTTCACTGGTTGGAATAATTACTCTAGGTATATTTGCAGCTTTGGCTTTAGGGTTTTGGTAACCCTTGGAAAGCTGCCCTTCACAGGCCTCCTCCTAGTTGGATGGGCCACAAGAGAGCTGCTCTACCACTATTACGCAGAGGTTATGGGTACACAGGTGGTCTCAGGGATCTTCTGTGGGAATTTTTAAGAGTCCTGGGCCCCCAGCAACTGCCCAGTGATTTTCATGTCTGACTCCAACTTTGAATATGAGTGCTAATAACATTGTGGGGATGTCACCAGGTAGCATGTGTCCTCCAGGTTGTGGAAATCCTTAGTATATGAACTAGAAAGCCACTTGTCAGCTGAAGCACGGAGGTCTTCTGCCCTTTTCCTCACTTAATTCATAATTCCTATGCTCACTTAATTCATAATTCCTATGCTAGTCCATTGAGTTTAGTTTAAACTCTTTCAATTTTGGGAATTCTCAGCGTAAACAAATATGCAATTGACTTTCTCTTTAGAGGACAGGAAGGTGGTTGCCAATATAACACTTAAAAAAACAAGCAAGAACAATTCCATGAAAGCAAGACTGGGAAGGTGCTGCAATGGGGATGGTCATTACCGTCATATTCCTTACTTGTGAACTTTCTGAGAACATCTGACTGGACATTGTAATAGCACTGCCTAGAAAGACTTTTGGTCTGATCCAGTATAGCAGCTCCTGTGCCTTTTCAATGCAGTTTATGCATTACATCTGACACAGTCATGCATTTTGATTGCCTACATTCAACCTGTCCTTGGGCTCTTCTCTGGAGCAGTAATGGAAGCACAGCTCCACAGTCAGCATAATGAATGTGGAATTTTTCACAATGCTGCTCATTCAAACCCACTGAGCAACGAACAATGGACGCCTGGCAAGGGGCCACTCGGTTGCCAAGGGATCCCGGATGCCTTTAGAACACAAGAGGCTGTCACAAGGAGCTGTGCAGTTCAGCTGCAGAACAAGGCCCCTTATATGAACTATTTTGAGAGAGATACACAGTAAGAGGCACAAAGGAACATGCTTTCCCAGAGATTGTGGCAGTTTGCCAGGCAGGCTACTGTGGCTATTATCTTCCTCTGAAACCACAATGCTAGAAACCGATCTCTCCTTCCTCCTGTTGGGCTTTACAGATGCTGGTCTGTACTGGCTCTTGATGAATCAGAAAGGCCATTCCTGTTTACCAAACACAAAATGTTTCATTCTTGTAGACCCTGGGTCTTTGCTGAAGCAGCCCTAAGTCATTTTTGTTGATGAGTCTTAAACTGAAGATCAGGTTCATACTGTAAATTAGAAGAGAGTGAGAGAGAGCAACCAGGCTCCATCTTAAGCACAATGAATTGGCAACCCAATGAAATGTCCCTTCAGAGTTGGCACAAGGTGATAGCAATCACTACAAATCACATACAATATGAGTCAATGTTATATGTGGAATGAGTTGAAAGGCTGGATCTAATTATTATGCTATGCTTGCCCTATGGGTGTAAGTAACAGATGGACAACTGGTGGCCCATGGATCAGATTCAGCTTTATAATCTATCTACAGCATTTGTGTCTTGTTCTTTCCTCTAGTGAGCTCAGGCTTTTCCTGTTTACTCTCAAAACAACCCTGTAAGGCAGGTAAGACTGAGGATAATGACGGGGCCCAAAGTGACCCAACAGCTTTCATTATTGTGGGGATGTGAACTCAAGTCTGACATTGGATTCACTGTTTCACATTGGCTCTCATGATGTTTGTGTCTGACCTCCAGCAACCTTGTGGTAAAAATTTTGCCCTAAGTTTGCTGATAAGGAAAGCTGTTTCCCAAAGTTGTCAGAGACAGAATTTTCCCACACATTTATATTATTCCATATGGCTTTACATGCCATTGGAGAATTTTCTATAGAGCCTGATCACTAGCAGCTTCAAAGGGGGTTGGGCTTTGTGACAAAGTGTACTTCTAGCCCTGGACCACCATCTGAAGAACGGCTGTGGAGAACATAGAAATGGATCTTTCCTGAACTATGCATAATTTATTTCAGGGTCAGGTTAAGGTACACTGTTGAGAAATTATGGAGAAACAAGCCCTGCTGGTGCTCACGTCAGTGTCATGAATGCCTATAAAGAGCAGACTTCAGTCTCCTGGGATGTGAAGCTGGCACCTTGCATCAGCAGTACATTGATATAAAAAATGAGAAAATAAATATTTCAAAAGTTCACAGAGCTCTCTGCAAAATAGATCAGTTATGCAAAACACTTTCATGGTTATTCACTTGGCCACAGAAAATGAAGCTCTTCCTCTTTGCTCAAACGAAGATCAGCAAAACAAAAACAAAAACCACATTAGCTAGAGGAGCGGAATCTCCCATTTATGACTCATTTACCATTTACCAACTGTGAGTAGGTGAAGTGACAAGAAGGGCAAAATATAGAGGGATTTTTCCTGGATTACTCGGTTTTGGCTGCAATAAGTTCCCTCTTAAGGCAAGTAAATGGGCATCTGGCCTGGGCTGAAGACACCTGGGAACCCATAGATATGATATGATATATGATTTTGAAAACCATGCAAGGTTTCCCACCAGGCCTTACTGTGTTACAAAAGCATGTGTGTGAAAAACCTCTTGAACTGGAAGTAGGGATGTTGTGATAGTCGCTGTAGGTGGATCTTTCTGTATCCTTATTGCCAGAGACCACCTCACCAGGGGGCAAAGTGAAGTAGCTGCTTAACCCATTTTTGTCCAGCCCACAGGTGCACACATATGCAATATTGGGCAGAAATGGCTTAATTCAGGGATGGTTGTTGGGTGCTGTTAAAGGATTGCAAGGAGAAAACACAATTCTGAGCCATGCACCATCCATTGGGGAAGTCTGTTGCATAACCCATGTTGAACTGAATGGGAATTGCACTACAGAACCACCATGTTGAGACACATGGAAAACATAAGAAAAGCCCTGTTTTCCACAGTGGCCCACTGCATGCCTCTGGGAAGCCCCCAAGCAGGAAAGGCATGCTTTTCTCCTGCTGTAGCTCAACTGGTATTTACAAGCATGCTGCTGCTGAACCTGGAGGTACTGCATAGCCATCATGGCTGGTAGCCACTGATAGATCTGCATGCCATGACTTTGTCCAATCCCTTTTTAAAGCTAACCAGTCTAGTAGCCATCACCACAAGGAATGTTATAGCTAGAGATGTTCTTAAATGTTTTTTTTTGTTTGTTTTTGCAGCTCTCTTTTGCCACCAGACAATAGTGTTCTTCTCCTTACTGTGGGGAACTGTGGGGAAAAAGTTGTCTACACCTCGAGTGTCATGTTACACTAGGGGCCAAATACAGTGGTTTCAGGGGCCAACCACTAGCCATCCCTCCTCTGATAGTTGCACAAACTTATTGTAGGTGGTGAGTTCTCAAATAAAATGAGATCTGAGAAGCTGCAATGCAGACATGCTCTCACCTCTTTGGTATGTGCTCTGATTTGATCATCTTGGGCCTTGCTCACACATTAGATGAGCTTGAAGAGAGGGAGGATGAATAATCCATGTGCTATTGAGAAATGTTAGCACAAATCCATATGCATATACAAATGCTTGAGAGAGCTAATTACTCTACATTGCCATTTTCCCAGTAACTATTGCAGCTGCCCTGCATTCAGATACTACATCGCCTAGGGGTGAGGCGATGATATAACCCACCTGTGAGAAGTGTCAGGAATAGTTGCATCAAATCTTACTTTGTGGACTGCAAGTGAAATGATTGCTTTGCTATGGAGAAAGTGATGTGTACTTGACTGAGCTCAATGCTGTGCCTAATTTAAGGGCAGTTTGGAACTATAAATGTTGCAGTCTGAGCCTCACAATTGTGATGCAGTTGTTGGAATCCTGCACATGAGGAGCTGAACATACTTTCAACAGGATAACTTTTGAAGTGCCATCTACTAGCGCTAGTGGAAAGTTCATTGTCTTTTTGTGAGAAATTAATAATATTTTGCTGTTTGAAGAAGTTGTACGTGGACAATTTGAGGTCAATTAGATGGGGAGAGCTTGTGGTCTTGTAGGAAGTTTCATCATATTTGGCATCCCTCATGCAGAGAGAGAGAGAGAGAGAGAGAGAGAGAGAGAGGAGCACAGCCAGAAGCATCCACAAAAATTTAGCATTGTCTTCTAAAACAATCAAAGATTCACAAAAATCCAAAAGGCACACAATATAGTATGGAAAAGCTTATGGCTGTAACAAGCACACTGGTCTGAAAAATGAATAATGTTAACATCACTTGGACTTCTTCTGGGTATTAAGACTGAGGCAGTGGCAGGGGTAAATTTGTCATTGCTCTGGGTCCTGAGCACCTCTGACTTGCCTCTGAACCCAGTCCTACTCCCTCTTTTGTTCAGGGCAGCTTCCAGAGAATGCATTTTTTATTAATACTTTTTAATTTTATTAAAAACAAACACAAAGCACACACACACATACACAAAAACAATTAAAAAACATTACAAGTTGTATGGCAAATGTGGAGATCTCAAATGACATTTCTTATTCTACTACAAAATCATACAAAAATTTATCAAACTTTAACAATCTACACCTATTATAAAATACCTTTTCCACACAAATATAAAAATTAAAAAAACATAAGTTAACTCCTATCTACTCATCAAATCCATAGATCACTCAGCCCACTTTCCCCTCAACATACAGGAAGTCCATGAATGGTTTCCAATTGTCCATAAAAGATTTTATTGACTTATCTTTAAGAAAAATTGCAAGTTTGTCCATATCTGCCAAATCTAATACCTTTAACCACCACTCTTCCAATATGGGTATCTCTGGAACTTTCCAGTATTTGGCATACAATATTCTTGCAGCGGTTGTCATATATAAAAACATAGTTTCATGGTCTTTCTGAATCGAGTCATCCAGTCTTCCCAACAAAAAAGCTTCTGGTTTCATTTGTAAATTTACCTTCAATATCAACTGCATTTGCTGGTGTATCAAAGTCCAATATTTCTTCGTTTTTGTACAAGTCCACCACAAGTGATAGAACATTCCTTCTTGTCTTTTACACTTCCAACATCTATTTGGTACATTTTCATATATTTTTGCCAATCTACCAGGAGTCAAATACCATCTATACATCATCTTATAAAAGTTCTCTTTAAGGTTTACATTCAAAGTAAATTTCAATCTTTTAATCCACAAGCTCTCCCATTGCTCCATGGATATCTCATGACCAACATTTCTTGTCCATTGTAAGCTTCCACAGAATGCATTTAACCAGTTTCCACAAAACTGCAGCTGCACTGCAAGATGCAGAAATAGGGAAGATGCGCATCAAATATAAGTATTGCATGTATGCTCTCAAATATAAGTATTACAAAACTTTTCAGAAAGCCCACCAGAAAACCCGCCAGGCATGTGGATCTTTGCACAATTATTCAGTTGTTGATGGGGTTATTTTTCATATTAGTCCTGAAGGTTATTAAGTGCCTGACATTCAAAACTTTGCTCTCATGCAGGGACAGCCCAAACATGAAGCAACTTGAAATGAAGTGGCACCCTTGGGCATCCTTAGAAGGGCTGTGAATAGAAGAGCTCACAGCCCATTTGTCCATCACCATCTACAGTCTGCCCTGCACTAGGTGCTTTGATCCTCTTCCAACATGTTGGGAGCAAGTCAGAAGAGAATCACAGCCAAGAAGAAGAAGAAGAAAAAGCAATCTGCCATGGCTCCAAATTTCTTCTCTCCATCTCCTTAATGCTTAAGAAGTACCAAGTAGGCAGGGATAGGTGATCTGGAGCCCACTTGACCCTTTCCTGTACCTATATGGCATGTGCCATGCAGCCTCCCTGCTCAGAGCCTCTTCTGTTTACAGTGAGCATGAGCAGAAGATGCTGGGTTTCCAACATCTCCTGCTCCCATTTATTCCAAACAGAAGAGGTGTGAAGTGGGGAGGTTGTACAGCATGGTCTTCGTAACTGAAGGGAAAATGGAATGGGAGGCATGCCCACTCATTCATTTGCCTACCTGCCCATCCTCCATGGGAGTTTCACATGTGCTCCCAGAAGAGGCAGTGTGTGGGGGATTCAGGAGGTACAGGGGCACATGCCACCCCTGCACTCATGAACAGGTGCAGTCCTACACTGTTAGTGGAAGTTTGCACATGTGTCAAGTCAAAGACAAACTGGGCAAACAGGCACCTTTGAAAGCAGCGTCCTCTGATATTTAGCTGGGGGAGAGCAACTGTTCCTCTTCACCCTTGCAGGGAATCTTTTCCAATGGCTCTTGCTGGTGTCTTTTCTGCACCTCTTTTAAAACTGTGAGCACTTTGGGGGCAGGGAACCATTTGATTGTTTATTTTGCTATATAAACTGCTACGTTTTGTTGAAAAGCAGTATGCAAATATTCATCTTCATCATTGGACATATTTTTACTTAATTTCCAACATTTCTAACCCTGATTTTAACCAATCAGCATTCAACGTGTCTCACATGATCAAACAAGGCCAGGGAACCTGCCAAATAAAACTCTTTGATCCCTGTCAAAGTTCCCAGGTCAGCTGGCTCACCTGTCTAAGCAATTAAGAAGCCTGTTCTTGTCAGCTGCAAACAACTTCAGCTTCAGTGGAGCTGGAACTGACCCTTCCTTGCAAGAGTCTCTGTGTTTATTGTTCAATTCCCTGTACTCAGCCAGAAGATTTATTTTAAAACGCACATACAAAAGACAAAAGCAACTACGAAAAAGTGACATTAAAAAGTCAGATCAATTAGGGCGCAATCCTAACCCATTTTCCAGCAGTGACATAAGGGCAATGCAGCTCCAAGGTAAGGGAATAAGCATACTCTTACTTTTGAGGAGGCCTCCGCAAGTGCCACCCAACTGCAGGATGCACCACATGCCCCACTGGCACTGCTATGCCAGTGCTGGAAAGTTGGTTAGCATTTGATCCTTAGAGACTTACAAAAATATCTGGAGCCACTTAGTGAATTGCGACACTAAAAGGCATCCCGTCTGGACTTGACATTTTACTCTCTTCATTCCCCCTGATATTCGGTTTTAAAACCACCCCACTCCATTTTACAACCACAAATGATGCATTCTGAGTACACAGAGCAGTCTGTGCATATTCATAGTCTGTGCATGGGCCTTTCTTCTAAGGCCCATTGAGCTGAATTGTATTGACTCCCAAGTAAGCATGCAAAGGATTGTAGCCTCAGGGTCTTTCTTGATGCCCTTTCTGAAAGTGCCCTGTGTCACCTGATGTTTTGGTGCAAATAGGCAATGCTGTACAGTATTGAAGAAACAGAACATGGCAGGCTGCTGACATATCAATGAATGGCAGCTCCTACAACAGACTTGCTCTTGAATCATTCTCCAAAGCATTCTATAGCCTCCTGCACTGATTGTAATTTGAGAATGAGCTTGCCTGATGTCTTTTCAGGTATTTCTAAAGCTGTCATACCGGGTAGTTGGGACTCGTTAGCCTGGGAAGGCAGCTCATCTGAGAGAAGGAAAACTCTGATCCCAAACCTCCACTGCCTTGTGGCTACATCCAGTTATGGAAAAGGCTTCAGGAGTCAACCTCGAGGCAAAATCCAGAGCCAGAGTCCCTGAGGCAGTTCGCGGCTGTACACAGTCACGCTCTGGCAACTCCTGCGACGCCGCTGGAACCAACCATATTGGTTTCTACCTTTCCATTGGACCATTTCAGCGACATGGAGAGGGGGGATTTGCTGCATGGGTAACGGTCTATCCTCCATACCTACTTTACCCAGGCTTCGCGCACTGGAGAGGATACTCTGTTCCAGAACCACCATTCAGAGCGGGATACCATAGTCTTCCGAGATGGGTATCTCGGGTAGATGGGACTCGTCAGCCTAGGAAGGCAGCTCATCTAAGAGAAGGAAACTCTGACCTCAAACCTCCACTGCCTTGTGGCTACATCCAGTTGTGGAAAAGGCTTCAGGAGTCAACCTCGAGGCAAAATCAGGAGCCGGAGTCCCTGAGGCAGTTCATGGCTGAACACAGTCACGTTCTGGCAACTCCTGCGACGCCGCTGGAACCAACCGTATTGGCTTCTGCCTTTCCATTGGACCATTCCAGCGACGTGGAGAGGGGGGATTTGCTGCATGGGTAACAGCCTATCCTCCATACCTTCTTTACCCAGGCTTCGCGCACTGGAGAGGACACTCCAACTTCGCCATACGGCGTCGGCACAACACGGGAAGCAGCAGTTTACCGGTTATAAGTCTTTGCTCGATTGGCGTAGAGCATGACGCCAGGGGCTGCTTCCGACGGTGGGAGAGATCATTGCATCTCATTGGGCAGCTACCGCCCGCCTTAAGCTGGGCAGTCCCCAACCAGTAAGGTGTTGCCTCGCCACGGTCCGTTAACCTCATGGGGTGTGTGGGCTTTAGGGTGAAAACCGACAAGCGGATCGACAACTCTGCACCATGCAACAGAAAACAGAAAACTACTGCCCTAAAGCTGGGCACCTGGAACATTAGGACAATGACACCTGGCTTATCTGATGAACTGCAAGAAATAGACGACGCACGCAAAACAGCTGTCATCGACATGGAGCTGAGCAGACTGCAGATGGACATCGTCGCCCTTCAAGAAACTAGGCTGCCAGATTCCGGATCTGTCAAGGAGAGAAATTTCTCATTTTTCTGGCAGGGAAAACCACCAAACGAAACCAGGGAACATGGCGTTGACTTTGAGGTCAGAAATACCCTGCTGAAATCCATGATCCCACCTACTGTGGGAAGTGAAAGAATTTTGTCCCTGCAGCTCCAGTCATCAGCAGGACCTGTCACTCTCATCAGTGCTTATGCACCGACTCTGTTGTCTCCAGCAGAAGCCAAAGACAAATTCTATGATGACCTGGCCACCACTGTCAAGAAAATCCCTGTAAAAGAGCCATTGTTCATCCTTGGCGATTTCAGTGCTAGAGTTGGTGCTGATAACAGTTCATGGCCCACTTGCTTAGGTCAGTTTGGCACTGGGAGGATGAACGAAAATGGCCAACGCCTGCTAGAGTTTTGCTGTCATCACGGTCTCTGTGTCAGCAACACGTTCTTCAACACAAAGCCCCAACATAGAGTCTCTTGGAGACATCCAAGATCAAAGCACTGGCACCAGCTCGACCTGATCCTCACCAGACGCTCCAGCCTTCCCAGCATCAAGATCACACGCAGTTATCATGGTGCTGCCTGCGACACTGACCACTCCCTGGTGTGCAGCAGAGTGAAACTGCAAACAAAGTGACTGTATCACACGAAAAAGGAAGGAAGACCTCGCATTGATACCAGCAAGACCCGGGATTAGAGAAAAGTGGAGGAATTTGCACAAGCGCTTGAGGAATCTCTTCCAGGCCCAGCCGACGCAAACACATCCAACAGATGGGAACATTTCAAGAATACCGTTTACAACACCGCCTTGTCCATATTCGGCAAGAAGACCAACAAGGCGGCAGACTGGTTTGAAGCCCACTCTGAGGAGTTGACACCAGTCATTGAGGAAAAGAGGAGAGCTCAAGCAGCATACAAGGCCTGTCCCAGTGAGCGCAACCTGCAGGTCCTCCGAACTGCTCGCAGCAAAGTCCAACAGACTGCCAGGAAATGTGCTAACGACTACTGGCTCCAGCTCTGTTCCGAGATACAGATAGCAGCTGACACGGGCAACATCAAGGGGATGTATGATGGTATCAAGCAGGCCCTAGGTCCAACACAGAAGAAAATTGCCCCTCTGAAGTCTGCCACAGGCGAGGTCATCCAGGATCGGGCGCAGCAGATGGAACGCTGGGTGCAGCACTACTCTGAGCTATATTCCAGAGAAAATGTAGTCACTGAAGAAGCACTGAACAACACTGAGTGCCTGCCTGTGCTGGAAGAGCTTGACAGTGAACCAACCCTAGAAGAACTTCACGTGGCCCTGGACTCCCTTGCCTTTGGCAAGGCACCTGGAAAAGACAGCATCCCTGCTGAAGTCCTAAAATGCTGCAAAGAGATCATCGTCACTGAGCTGCATGAAATCCTCTGTCTCTGCTGGAGAGAAGGTGGAGTACCTCAAGACATGAGGGATGCAAACATCATCACGCTGTACAAGAACAAAGGTGACAGGGGTGACTGCAACAACTACCGTGGCATCTCTCTCCTTAGCGTTGTAGGAAAGCTGTTTGCCTGAGTTGTACTAAAGAGGCTCCAGGTACTTGCAGAGAGCGTCTATCCAGAATCGCAGTGTGGATTCCGAGCCAACAGGTCCACCACTGATATGGTATTCTCCCTTAGACAACTGCAGGAGAAATGCAGGGAACAACGACAGCCACTCTTTATAGCCTTCATAGATCTCACAAAGGCTTTCGACCTGGTCAGCAGAGACGGCCTCTTCAAGATTCTCCCCAAGATTGGATGTCCACCCAGGCTCCTCAGCATCATCAGATCTTTCCACAAGGACATGAAGGGCACTGTTGTCTTCGATGGCTCCACATCAGACCCTTTTGACATCCAAAGCGGAGTGAAGCAGGGCTGTGTTCTTGCACCAACCTTGTTTGGGATTTTCTTCGCTGTCCTGCTGAAGCAGGCCTTTGGAACTGCAACAGAAGGCATCTATCTCCGGACCAGATCAGACGGAAAGCTCTTCAACCTCTCCAGACTGAGAGCAAAATCCAAAGTCCAGCTGAAATGTCTGCGTGACTTCCTCTTTGCCGACGATGCAGCTGTCACTACCCACTCTGCCAAAGATCTCCAGCAGCTCATGGATCGTTTTAGCAAGGCCTGCCAAGATTTTGGACTGACAATCAGCCTGAAGAAAACACAGGTCATGGTTCAGGATGTGGACTCACCTCCCTGCATTACAATCTCTGAGCATGAACTGGAGGTTGTCCATGACTTTGTGTACCTTGGCTCAACGATCTCCGACACTCTTTCTCTCGATACCGAGCTAAACAAGCGCATCGGTAAAGCAGCTACCACGTTTTCCAGACTCACAAAGAGAGTCTGGTCCAACAAGAAGCTGACGGAACATACCAAGATCCAGGTCTACAGAGCTTGCGTCCTGAGTACACTTCTGTACTGCAGTGAGTCATGGACTCTTCGCTCACAACAGGAGAGGAAACTGAGCGCTTTCCACATGCGCTGCCTCCGACGCATCCTCGGCATCACCTGGCAGGACAAAGTTCCAAACAACACAGTCCTGGAACGTGCTGGAATCCCTAGCATGTATTCACTGCTGAAACAGAGACACCTGCGTTGGCTTGGTCATGTCGTGAGAATGGATGATGGCCGGATCCCAAAGGATCTCCTCTATGGAGAACTCGAGCAAGGAAAGCGCCCTACAGGTAGACCACAGCTGTGATACAAGGACATCTGCAAGAGGGATCTGAAGGCCTTAGGAGTGGACCTCAACAGGTGGGAAACCCTGGCCTCTGAGCAGCCCGCTTGGAGGCAGGCTGTGCAGCATGGCCTTTCCCAGTTTGAAGAAACACTTGGCCAACAGTCTGAGGCAAAGAGGCAAAGAAGGAAGGCCCATAGCCAGGGAGACAGGCCAGGGACAGACTGCACTTGCTCCCAGTGTGGAAGGGATTGTCACTCCCGGATTGGCCTTTTCAGCCACACTAGACGCTGTGCCAGAACCACCTTTCAGAGCGCGATACCATAGTCTTTCGAGACTGAAGGTTGCCAATACCATAGTCTTCCGAGATTGAAGGATGCCAACAACACGGGCAGAGGTGGTTCCTCCAGCCTTGCTTCCACAGCCCTGCTCAAACTGAGATGGGCATCTTGCATTACTGAGTGGAAAGCAGAGTTGTAGTTAATGTTCCTTGGAACTGCTGTTGTCTGGTCACTGGGCTGCAATATCAGTGCATTTTCTCCTAGTCTCAGAGTGCCACTTCTACTTTGGATCAGATCTGCCAGTGATTTGCTCATGGCTCCTCCTGCCTTCTTTTCCTCGATCTCAGCCTGCTCTCCTCATCAGCCTTATGCATATCCACATCTGGAAGCTCACGATTCCCATGTCAGCTTTTTCAGGCAGCTTTAGTCATATTTGCTTCATACCAAAATCAGCAGGTGGCAAAATCAGTGCCAGTACCAAGAAATTATTTTGAGAGAAGGGGCACTGCACAGCAAGCCCACAGAGACTTTTGCTAGTGACAACAATCCCCCAGCTCCGATAATTAGTTTCCCTGTAGTTTTATGACAGATGAAGTGTTTTGATGAGGGCTTTATAGCCTGAACCATCTAAGCTAAAGAAGACCCTTGATAGCTTTGCGATTGTAAGAGGTTTCCATCAGCAGAACTGCAAACAATGGTGCCAGGATCTTCTGTACTATGCCGTTTGTACACACTGTTGCAGACCTTCCAGTTGTTCCTGGGTTCAATTTCAGTTTCAGCCCTGCAATCTGTGTCAGTGTTAGACTCAGAGCTGGTATGCTTGAAGTGAAGTAATAACCATGGAAAGAGGACTTGTGAGGATATACAGAGTGCATTTCTCTTACTGACACCAAACAGTTGCAGCATATCCAGTATGCTGTATCCAGAAAGACCTTCCAGGTCAGAAGATTTGAGCATGGAAGCTAAGTACCGAAATTTTCCAACAAGCAAGATTTTGTGCCACATTCTTACCCTAGTTCTCCCTCTCCTTTTATATTCTCTCCCCCCCCCCTTTTTAAATGTATTTTCTATTTAAAAAATTATCAGTGTGACAATTAAAACATCGGCAAAAACACATAGCACAATTCCATGACTGCTGCCCTGAACTCTTGGGAGAGAGGGCAGGATACGAATATGATAGATAGTCTAAATCAGAGGTCCTCAAACTGGAAACCACTGTGTCCCTAAAAAGCCCTCCCTTTCCCAAGCGATGCTTACTGTTCTGTTGTGGTGCCAAGTTTCTCTGGGCTCAGGGTTGATCTGGGGACAGGGATGCAGAACAATAAGTGCTACTCACAGGGGGGAGGGGGCATTTTCCCTGCGGGCTGGGGTAAATCAAATAAAATAGTGATGCAACAAGAAAAATAATGTCAAAATAATGTAACAGCAGCAGAACGGGAAAAAAAACCCGAACAGATATCAGAGATATACAAACATATGAAAAGCCTGCTTAAATAAGTGTTATTTATTTGATAATTTGATTACTTAATAGAATCTAATAATCTGATTAATAAAATTAATTAAATAATTTAGATAAATGTGATTTAGAGCCCAAGCCTATGCCTGTCTACTCGGAAGTAAGTCCCATTATAGTCAATGGAGCTTACTCCCAGGAAAGTGTGGATAGGATTGCAGACTTATTTAATTAATATTTTTCTCACTTCTCATTAAAACTCAAAGTAACTTACAAATAAAACAAAAAACCAAAACCACAGTATGATACTATTCTAAAAAAATAAATAAAAATAAAACACAGCAAGCAGTAATTGAATCAAACTGACACAGTACAAGATGGCAGGAGATGGTCTAACCAGCAGGACCGGCCCATCCAAAAGTCTGACTAAAGTGGTTGCTTCAGGCAGCAAATTGGTGGGTGACACCTGCCTCCATCCTCCCACTTGCCTCTGCTGCGCCTCCTCCCACTCACTGGAAAAGCATGTCTGACTCAGTCTAGCCCACCACTCTCCTCTTCTACTCGGTCCCCCTGTTCTGTTTCCAATCCAGGGAGTGTTAGAAGCAGAGAATGGCGCATAGCTGAGGTATCTTGGGCCAACCCTGGTTACCAATCGAACATCTTGTGTAGAGCAGGCTTGTTCTGTCACAGCTTACAAAGATGGGTTGAGAATGTCAAAATGTGTCAGAGCCATGGAGGCAGGAATGCCCCCTAGCATGCAGAAAGCAAGCTGGCTAGTGAGTGGCATCACCAGATAAGGGGCAGATCATGGCCTGGAAGTGCACAGATAGGTGTGCTCCGCCCTTATTTGCAGATGCAGCAGGCGTCAGGAACAGGCTGTCAGTGAATATCCAGACTGCTGTGCGGTGAACAGACGAGGCAATTAATATCAAGCTCGTTCTGTTGTGTCCTTGGGTGGCCTAGAAGTGCCAGCCTGCTTTCGTTAGTTTGACGTTTCATCCATAGGACACAAGGATGAGAGCTATTTTCTTTGCGCTTCCAGAACGTGAATGGAAGCCTCTTGTCTGCCTGCCTCATGAACAGCAATGTTTAGCAGGGCACTAAAGGTGGTCAAACAGTGCCAGTCTGGGGAGAGGGAAGACAGGAAGGGTGCAACACTGTTTTTCAATTGTTGGTGCATTTAAATCTTTCTTATCAACATCATCTTTCACTAAGAGCAGAAGATGGATAAAACTGAAACAAGAAATTCAGATTTGCACTTCAAGGAGATCCACACACACACACCAAACTTTCTTACTTTGTTTCCACCACCTTCCCATGGCCTCGAATCAATAGCTGTCCTACATCTCTGGGGGTTGGGAGATTATTTACCTGCTTTGCTTTATTGCAGTGGTGACCTGCCAGCATAGTTAAGTAATTTCTCTGCCCTCTGGTGGCTGCTGCTAGCTTCACAGCTTCAGTGGATGAACTCCATCCTTCATTTGAAAGCACTTCATATAAGCCATGCTTGACTTTGGTTTTTTCCGTGTCTGTAATTGTAATGGCGAGAGCAGGAGTGTCAAACATGTTTCATACAATGGGCTGAATCAGTGGCGTAGCTAATGAACGTGTAGCCCAGTACAGAGCTCAAAATGATGCCCTGGAAGTGATGTCACAACCGGAAGTGACCCAGGCTTTTTAGAAAGTGCAAATTGGGGGGAAAACCTGCCTCCTCCCCCAGGCAGTTCACCACCCACTTGATCTGCCACCTCTCCCCAGCCAGTGGCATAGATAAGGAATCTATCTGCTACCTGGGATCAAAGAAGATTTTGTAGCACCCCCCTCCACAACAAAATCAAATTTAATTAAGTAAATAAATAAAAAGTGTGCCCCTTATTGGTTAGAGACACTGTGTTGGGGTGAAGAGGAATGGTTATTCTCCCCCTGGAGAGCACCACTTGAAAAAGTGCCTCTTTACCAGTTAGTAGGAGTAGCTGTGATACATGGAAATGAGAGCTGACTCATATTAACATCTTATTGGTTCCATGCTGTATGATAACAACATCTCATTGGCTCTCAGAACAATCAGTCTCATGGGTCAGTTTTGAGTTAAGAAAATCCACTTTTTGTTCTATAAGGCAGTTGCGTTTTTGTTTTCTGGTTAATTGGCCATAACTTTTGATAGAATAAAGATATTCCAGTGGGGTTTGTTTCATTGCATTCTGCATTAAATTGCATTTCCAATGATATATAACATGATGGCATTATTTGTACATACCAAATTTTTCCACAATTTTGGTCACTAGGGGCAGGAGGTCTGGTCTAGAGGGTTGAGCCTCCATTTGCCTGAAGATAACATCCGAAGGTCACCAGTTCAAGGCCACCGGCACCATGCGACCTTGAAGCAGCTGACAAGCTGAGCCGAGCTATTCCATCTGCTCTGAGCGTGGGAGGATGGAGGCCAGAATGTGCGACCAGATCAAGAAAGAAACATCTGAATGTTGTGGTTTCTTGAAAGATAGAAACCTTCTTTCAAATGGTAAAAATCCCTATGGGGATTTAAATTGCCTGCCTATGTAAACTGCCTTGAATAAAGTCTAAGGAGAAATATGAGGACCAGGAAAGGCGGTATAGAAATACTTGTATTATTATTATTAGTGTCAAGTTCAGCTTGTTGCCCCCCTAAAGCTTGTTGCCAGGTGCAACTGCTACCCTCTGCACCCCCTTAGCTACGCCACTGGGCTGAATAGCTTTCATGATGCCTCCCAGGAACCAGAAGTGATACCATTAAGCAGGGGATGATCAGAAATAAGCATGTTTTCTAATTTAGGAACTCATTAGCAAATGACAGAAGAGAAAATATTCAAATCTTGACCATATTTTCCCTATGGGATAGTTCAATTATCACACAGGGTGCTCTTTCAGCAGCACTGCTTCTGTCAAGGTGTCGCTTAACTGCTGAGAAGTGCTCTGCAAAGTAATGCCTTGGCAGAAGCAATGCTGCTGAAAGGGCAGCTTATGTGATAATTGGGCTCTCCCAGAGCACCCCTGGGCCAGGAAGCGTTTTCACTGATGGGCTATTCTCAAATAGTATAGCCAGGCTTTCATATTTGCTCACTTTGGTTGCATATCAAATTCCTTTGCACAGCTCCAGACACTAACATAAAATAATCATAAAACAGTAGTAATTGTATTAAGGGCCATGGAAGTGAGCTTTTGATAGCAGGGCCTTCTTTCATAACATATTACTTTTTTCCAGGGGTATAAAGGAGCAGACAGGAAAGGGATGGACAGCAGATCCTTAACTGCAAGCTCGGAGCAGAACTACCTTTCGAGAACTCAGCTGCTTCTGATCCTTGAAGGACACATCTGCATGGGCACTTCATTTCAGAATGAAGCATGAAGAACATTAAAGCCACTCACCCCCACTAAAATGCATTCTAGAACTTCATACTAACATCAGAATCAGTTCAAGTGGCCTATGACATCTGTGTTTGCACCCCAGGTTACTGATTGATATAACTCAAACTGACTTGGTCAAATATGATCCCTGAGAAAGTCCTCTATCCTAGGACTATCTAGGGCAGTGATTTTCAACCTTTTTCATCTCATGGCACACTGACAACATAATAAAATTGTCAAGGCACACCATCAGCTTTTTAACAATTGACAATGCACACCATGCTGTAGGGTGGAAGATTCATATCCCCCAATGGCCCTACTAATAAATGACCCTCCCCCAAACTCCCATGGTGCACCTGCAGACCATTTGTGGTACACCAGTGTGCCATGGTACAGTGGTTGAAAATAGCTGGTCGAGGTCTTCATACAGAACAATCCTGGACAAATACATTGAGAAGTCCCAATGATTTCAATGAGACTTATTCCCGTGTAAGTATGCATAAGATTGCAGCCTCCATCTCATCCAGGTGCCAAGAACTGTCTCTGGCTTTTAACTTTAATCCAGGGTCTCATCTCAGTCCAGCTTGACTTCAGTAACCTTCTGCTACTGAACATTTAGGATATGCTTGGATTGGCCATTGGCTCTCATCACTAAGAAGGAATATAAAGACTTCCTGTCCTGGCTGGGCATTGATGATATTTACTGGTTCTGACACTGGTTTGACTTGGTTTGACTCCTCTACAGCTCAGCTCTGACTTGGAACAGCCACATGGAACTTCTCCAGGAACAGAACTCTGCTCATGTTCACCTGGATAACACTGAACTGGGAGGATTGTTTGTGAAAGGTCAGGGGGAATGTCTACCATCTTTGTGCTCTTGGCCACCTGGGTGACAGTTTAGCATTAGCTCAGGACAGTTTAGCCCGCCAATCAATGGGGACTAAGGATTTGGGAAGGGACAAATAGGGGAAAGGAGAGAGGATTCTTGGAGTGAGAATGAACCATTTACGAACATAAGAACATAAGAACAGCCCCACTGGATCAGGCCATAGGCCCATCTAGTCCAGCTTCCTGTATCTCACAGCGGCCCACCAAATGCCCCAGGGAGCACACCAGATAACCTCATCCTGGTGCCCTCCCTTGCATCTGGCATTCTGACATAACCCATTTCTAAAATCAGGAGGTTGCGCATACACATCATGGCTTGTACCCCATAATGGATTTTTCCTCCAGAAACTTGTCCAATCCCCTTTTAAAGGCGTCTAGGCTAGACACCATCACCACATCCTGTGGCAAGGAGTTCCACAGACCGACCACACGCTGAGTAAAGAAATATTTTCTTTTTGTCTGTCCTAACCCGCCCAACACTCAATTTTAGTGGATGTCCCCTGGTTCTGGTATTATGTGAGAGTGTAAAGAGCATCTCCCTATCCACTCTGTCCATCCCCTGCATAATTTTGTATGTCTCAATCATGTCCCCCCTCAGGCGTCTCTTTTCTAGGCTGAAGAGGCCCAAATGCCGTAGCCTTTCCTCATAAGGAAGGTGCCCCAGCCCCGTAATCATCTTAGTCGCTCTCTTTTGCACCTTTTCCATTTCCACTATGTCTTTTTTGAGATGTGGCGACCAGAACTGGACACAATACTCCAGGTGTGGCCTTACCATAGATTTGTACAATGGCATTATAATACTAGCCGTTTTATTCTCAATACCCTTCCTAATGATGCCAAGCATAGAATTGGCCTTCTTCACTGCCGCCGCACATTGGGTCGACAATTTCATCGACCTGTCCACCACCACCCCAAGATCTCTCTCCTGATCTGTCACAGACAGCTCAGAACCCATCAGCCTATATCTAAAGTTTTGATTTTTTGCCCCAATGTGCATGACTTTACACTTACTGACATTGAAGCGCATCTGCCATTTTGCTGCCCATTCTGCCAGTCTGGAGAGATCCTTCTGGAGCTCCTCACAATCACTTCTGGTCTTCACCACTTGGAAAAGTTTGGTGTCGTCTGCAAACTTAGCCACTTCACTGCTCAACCCTGTCTCCAGGTCATTTATGAAGAGGTTGAAAAGCACCGGTCCCAGGACAGATCCTTGGGGCACACCAGTTTTCACCTCTCTCCAATGTGAAAATTGCCCACTGACACCCACTCTCTGCTTCCTGGCCTCCAACCAGTTCTCAGTCCACAAGAGGACCTGTCCTCTAATTCCCTGACTGTGGAGTTTTTTCAGTAGCCTTTGGTGAGGGACCATGTCAAACGCCTTCTGAAAGTACTTGAAAGTACTTGAAAGTACTTCTGAAAGTACGAAGTACTTGAATACTTACAGTGTGCTTGTTCCTGCATGAGCACACACATGCAGGCAGAGCTGCTTAACTACCGCACATTTCTCCTCTGCTTTTAAAAATATTCGAACAGTCTCTCTTGAGATCGCAGTTAATTTAATTGGAGGTCAGTTGCTTCAGGTCAGGACTAATGATGGATGCAAGTGGGACAGTGTTCCATAAAAAGAAACTGGCTGCTGCTGTTTTTAAAATGTGGTATTGATTTTTCCTTGTGTACTTATATCTATCGTTGCATTTAGTGCAAGGCAAGAGATGAAGGCTCCTCCAGTTCTGCTTGGCTGCTTGTCACACAGCCTGGCCTGCACTTCATTAAGCCTGATAAAGATGACTGGATGTTATCTCAGGACACTGGCGGGAATAGGAAGATATTGCCCTGATAATGCCACATTACAGGGCAGGATCACCCTGTGCTTGTTCATGGCCTCAGCTGACGTACCCAGTCATCCAAAAATGGCTTATTAGATGGATGAGTTATATGGATTATGCCTATGCTGTAATGAATTTGCCACTCTATTCAGAGCAAGCTATTTGGCTGCATTCAAAGCCCATCTTTTTGCTCTCAAACCTGCTGTGGGCAGGAAAAGATGTATATGCCTAGCACATTCCCCAGGAACAGGACTACTGGCTGATTGAAAGGTCTATTCCAAGCTAGTGTTGCTAGTCAATCTCTGCTAGTTCTTCCCTAGACCTCTGTGAATGGAGTTCATCTTTAATATGAAATGCCTCAAGTGAGCTTCAACAGGCTTCATTCACCACCTCAAACAATTGGCCTAAACACATGGGCATGATGAAGTCACTGTTTCTCTGGCAGTTTCTCTGACTAAGGGAGCAATCCTATCCTGCACTGGAACAGGCAAGCCAAGAGGCTTGCGCTGTATCCAACCCAGGATAGTGACCACAAGCGGCTTAGTCAGAGGTAAGGGGAAATTTTTCCCCTTACCCCTGGGTAAGGGCTGCTGGCCCCTATGGGTCACCTTGGACTTGCGCCACCTCTGGAGGTGGTGCAAGTCCAAGGAGAGCGGAGCGGCTTGAAGTCGCTCTGTTCTCCCAGGGCTGCCCACTGCCCACCCTCCCCCCCACCCAGGAACACCTCCCTCCTGCCTCTTCCCTGCCTCCCCCCTGCCTACTTTTTCCACTTGCATCGGCCCAGCCAGGCCGACGCAAGCATCCAAGGTGAAGCCAGCATGGAGGCTTATGTCAGCCTCCGCAGGCAAGCACTTCTCGGAGTGCTGGCCTGGCTTCCTCTTAAAGAGGCACAAACATGCTTTACGGCACATTTGCGACCCTCCCAGGTCAGTGCAAGGGACTTGTGCTGGCTGAAGTGGTTTCTAGGATTGTGCCTTTATGCTACTAGTACAAAAGAGTCTGCCCAGGTCTGCTTGAAACTTTTGGGAAGGAGCACTTATGCAGCTGAAGTTCCCCTTCCTAACAGCCTTCCTGTCCCTGAGAGCTATGAGGCTCTCAGGGAGAGCAAGCAAGGATGCTGCTCTTCTCTGAGCTGTGGAGGACAGGTGCCTATACGCTGACCAAGCCTGCTGATCTTGATGAGGGGCTCTTGGCCTGGAATGGGCATTTTGTCACCAGTTAAGGCTAGATGTTGTACCTTGTTTTCTCAGCTGAATCACTGGTTAAAAGAACAAAGAGACACCTGTAGCTTTATGCCACAAGAAAACTGTTACAGCCCAATCCTGAGCTGCCCGGAGCTCCCGAACTCGGCAGCTCCATGGAGGGCTGCTGCCGGATTCTGCGCCTCCCGTGCTACTGCGGGAGGCTCCTCGGGAGAAGGGGACATTCGTCCCCTTCTCCCGAGTAAGGGAAGCAGCCCTACAATGGGGCTACTCACGTATAGGCTCTGCCCGAGCAGCATAGGGCGAGCAGCCCTGCCCGAGTGCCTTGGATCCTGCGGAGCTCAGCTCTGCGGCTCCGCCTCCCCCGCCCCAGAACACCTCCCCCGTGGCCCTGCCAACTGTTCTGCAACCCGGTGGTCCAGGGGACCGCCGAGCCGTGGAACTCGGGCTCCCGCCATGCACCAGCCCAGCTCCAGCCGGCACTGGGCTAGCTCCGGCGGGAGCCCGGCAGGATCAGGCTCTTAGTCTTGAAAACTCCAACACACTCCTCTTTGCATTTGTCCTGACTGGCTCTCCCTCTAGAACTCTAGAAAGGACTTGTAATAATTAGCGCATAAAGTCACATTTTGGCAAATGGTCTTGTTCTTGATGTTCATTTGGTTCCTTCTGAATAAATCTGTGATTTTGATTTCTCAGTATAGTCAACTTGTCCTGCCTGGGTGGTTCTAAAGCTGTCTTGCAGCACCCAGTCATTTACCCAGATGCCTTAGCACTTGCAGCAAAACAAGTCTTTTCTTGTTTGAAATGGGGAAATTGTGAAATGTGGCTTCACTACTGGGGGGGGGGGATAGGATTGGGCTCTCAGTCTTGTCTACACAGAGTAGCAGGGGGCTCTTTGGAGTTTCAGCAGGATTTTCTCTGCCATACCTGGAGATTCTGGGAATTGAAACAGAGTCTTTTAGGGTGTAATCCAAACCTGCGCTGGAGCAGGCAAGCCAGGAGGCTTGCGCGGCATCCAAGGCAAGTTTGTGGGCAGCAGCAGCTCAGCCAGAGGCAAAGGGAAACTCTTCCCCTTACCCCTGGGTAAGGGCTGCTAGCCGCAATGGGTCTCCTCCGACCTGCGCCATCTCTTGAGGTAGCACAAGTCCGAGGAGTGTGGAGCAGCTTGAAGTCACTCCGTTCTCCGCGGGGACGGGGGTTGGGATCCGGCATAACTGCTGGGTCCCAACCCTGCCTCCGGCTCCCCATGCACCCGCCCCTGGGGCTGCCCATTGCCCGCCCTCCCCCACCCAGAAATGCCTCCTTCCCTCCTCCGCCCTCCCCCCCATGCCTACCTTTGCTGCTTGTGCTGGCATGAGCATGCTGACACAAGTGGCTGTGGGGAAGCCGCAGCTGAGGCTTATGCCAGCCTCCGCAGGCCAGGGCTTCTCGGAGCACCGGCCTGGCTTCCCCGTAAAACGTGGCTTTACGGCACGTTTGCGACCCTCTTATGCTGGCCCAAGGGACTTGGGCCGGCATAAGGCGCCCTTTGGATTGCGCCCTACATCTGCTTTTCCATTGAGCTATGACCCCTTCCAAAGTCATAGACACCCCTAATCTCCCATCAGTCCTAGTTTTGTTCTTTGCAAGATGTTAAATAAGCAGTCGGTTGTGGCAGCTACACCTCTGAAGCGGAGGAACCCAGTGTGAAAAGCGAGATGAGCCATTTCAAGTGGTACCAAGCCTAAGCTAGGGCAGATTTTAACTTTAGTGCTAACTTTATTGTGGGCAGTAATTTCTGTGACTGGCCCCAAATGTTACATTTGCTGTCTGCCTGTATCTGCCTGAAGACTGTTTAACTCTTGAGGGAGGCTGGTTGTCCACCCACGTGGGTAAGATGCCATCACCCCTGAGAAACAAAGTGTCTTTGTTGCAGATGACAGGCTGGGCCAGCAATATGAGGAAGGTGGTGTAGGGCATGCATGGCAAGGTGCCTCCCCCTGATTGTAGCATTATTTCATTTCATTTTTCAATTGCATACCATTTTTCTCCATTACTGCACACAAGGTGGTTAACAACTCATAGAAATGTTGGCAGAAAAACAATGAAAGTGTTTCAGAGAAGCAATTGATGGCTCAGAGATCTGCTGTTGTTCCTGACTGATTCAGTTGTGTGCCTGTATTTGTGCGCGTGTGTGTGTGGGGGGGGAGACACCCTCTCAGGCAGAGAGAAATGCAGCTGGAGACACAGGCGAGAGCATGTCCCAACTGGCCCTTGGTAGAAAAACAAAGCTGCACAATGGTGGCATACACTTAAACGTGTCACATTTGCACAATTTAGGAAACAATCCTAACCAGGTCTACTCAGAAGCAAGTCCTATTTTGTTCAATGGGGTTTACTCTCAGGAAAGTGTGGTTAGGATTGCAGCCTTATTTTGACAGCAGTATTGAAGGTTTTGTGGAATTCAGCATATTTTGGCAAGGATCTTCATGGCAAACAGCAAGAAGGCAAGAAGTCATACAGAAGGGAGGCCCAGGCAAAGAACAGCAGATGGCTGTATGGAGCAAAGTAGCCCCACCCCTGAATGCACTGGAGAATCAAGCAAGAAGCTCTCCCTGTTTAGTGAGACGAACTTCTTTTGGCAGGCAATACTCCCCTGCTCGGTCCTTGCCCCAGTCCCTGTGCCATATCACAAGCTCTTTTTTATAATTGCAGGACCATCAAAAGCAGTTTGTGATGCAAGTCAGCTGCTCTCAGGAAGGCAGGATGGGGAGAGCGATAAGAGTTCTGCTCTTGCACAAATCATTCCTTAGGCTCTGAGCCCTAAGCAGACGTTGCCCATACATTTTGAAATGACTTTCTAACATAAGTGATACAAACCCATTTTTAAAAGATGGATTGAAAGGGTTCAAGGAGATTCTTTCCTTTGATGCTTCCACAGTTGCTTAAAAATAGTCTCACTCTGATAGGCCTGGAGGAAATTTCTGAGTCTGCTTCCTCAAGATGTCCACCTCTCTGCTCGCTTGCATATCAGAGATGACCAGGCCACTCCTCCTCTCTTTCCCAGATCAGATTAGCTGACCTACCATGGAAAGATACCACACCTGAGTGGCAGGGCACACATTGCTGGAATGCAGAAAATTCAGTTCTGTTTCTGGAATTTCCACTTAATATTTTTGGGTAGATTTGGGAAGGGATGTGTCTGCGATCTGGGGGTGGATAGGCTGCTACCAGAACATGCAAAAAGATGCCACTGGTCAAAAGTAATGGACTGATTCAACGCATATTCAAACAGCGGCATTTCATTAGGGGTGGCCCAAGACCTTTTGGTGCCCAGGGTAGTGTGCCAAGTGCTGTCCCCCATCCCAATATGGCGATGTGCAAACTTCTGCTCCTCATATTCCCTGGATTGGAAAAGGAAGAGGGGGATGGAATGGATAAAGAAGTGTGGAAGAGAGTGGAAGTGGGAGGAGGTGCCCCCTCACCAATCTGCTGCCCAACTTGACCTCACAGATGGACCAGCCTGGCATTTCATCATTCTATTCACAATGCTCACTAGCACCCACTGTTCTAGCAATGATGAGGAAGGGAAAAAACCCTAACACTGGCACACAAATGTGCAACTGGCTGTTTGGGTTTTGTGTGAGATTTCTTTTACATTATTTTGAGGCTGCCCTGCACCCATGTACCAGCACAGAGCACAATCCGGGTTGCTGAGGTAGCTGCTGTCTGCCCCAGTCAAGCGTGTGGAGCACTTGATGGGCACCAGCATTAGGCAAAGGTGGAGGAGCTGGGCTGGTGGAGGCACTCTGCAGCAGACAGGCTGTCAGAAGGTCACTGGGTGGATGACACATGTACCTTCTGTGCTGCTTGAGTTTCTCCTCCTGAAGTGCCAGGTGGGCAGGACTAGGCTGTGTTCTCTAGTCATAAAATAAATAAATAATCAGGGGCAGGATCTGGGTAGTTGTTGAATGCAAGAAGACTAACTGAAGGGAACTGATCTGAGCCAGGATCTTCTATGAAATCCTTTCATGGGTTCTTCTATGAAATAGGAGTTGCAGAAGTAAATCAAAGGAGGCACCACTTTGGCCTTGTTCTTAGTTTGAGGCTTGGGTAAGGCAACTGTTTCCATCTGTCCCTGCACTTTCTTTCAACCAGCGGCCAACTGAATGCCTCTAGGAAGCATACAAGCACACCACGGGGGATCTTCCTGCTGTTTGCTTCCTTGGATCTGGTAATCAAGAGGGAGAAAGGAAATATGTGGACGTGTGCGTGTGTGTATGTGTGTGTGCGTGTGAATGCCTGGTTGCCAGACTCCTGTCTTAATGCAAGGGGGGGGGGACGACGACACTATGAGTACTGTCAAGCTTTGCTGTCGTGTTCCCTCCATCTAAAATGGATAAACATTTTCTTATTTCCTGAAATATATAATGCAAATCATGTGTGACTGTAGCTTGGCTCACTTTCTTGAGATACCTGCTCTATTTGTAGGTTATTTCCTACTTTCTGATAGGGTCATGGTTGTAGTTTGTTGATCTTTGAGATATTATATGTGGATGGTGTAGCTCGATGGCAGGGGAATCACAAACACATGCAATAGCTGACACCTTAGGAATAGAGCATTTTCTGTGGGTTCTGCCTCCTAATCTGCTAGGTTTTGCAAAACCCTGCCTCCTGTCCTGCCGGGTTCTTCCCAACTGTTAGTGGCTTGGCAGGTAGGTGAGACTTGTAGCATTCTTTACTTTTCGGAGTCACTAACCCCCCCCCCCCATAGCTCCATAAGTTAATGGCTTCATGTCAGATGTGCATTCTGAGGGACTGAAGTTTTGCAAATTGGTGAGGAATGTAGTTGGGCACTGTTGCAAATGGGAGTTGTGGTCAAGGGATTTTGTCTTAGATTCTCCCAAGAGGCCAGCTTGGGCACTGTTTTGCTAAGAAAAATGCATTGGGATGGTGATAGAAAATTCTGATGGAGCAGGACATGCCCCTGACTGAAGGTCACTTGCTACCCAGCCACTGCCACCTGCCTGCCTTCTACTACTGGAGTGCTTTATTTTCCAGGCACGTTGGAGTAGAGTTCTGAAATGTAACTGAGCATAGCCCTGGCGGCACTAATTACTCAACTTTGAGATTTTTGAGTTTTTAATAAGCTTTTGCCAATGAGAACAAAATTGCTGTTACCAGCAGAAGTGATTTTTTCCTCTCAGTTCCAGCCTCCTCCCCTTACTGCCCAACTCAAACCGAAAATCATACTTCATGCATTGATTTAATGTCTCCCTAGAAGCAGCCAGAAACCTTTGCTTTGTGACGCAGCTCACATGGGGCTATTTTTGGGCAGATATATAAGTTGTTTATAGGCATGCCTGCAGCAGGAGGCAATTGTAGCTCATGGACCTGCAGCTCTCGTACATCCCATATCAGATTGCATATGACAGAGTAGTTGGAGGTACGGGAGCCAGCACTTGTATGCATGGCTATCTCTGGCTAGGCTATTATCTCCACCAGCTGGTGGGTGCTCATATTCTAGGAAATAGAGGGGGGCTCATGATGCGGCAGCAGTATCAAGTATCGCCCCACAAAGCAAGGAGATTTGTCACCCTCCATCATTTGAGTCCCTCCCCCAGGCAATAATGTTGTACTGCTATAAATATTTGCCATAGTTGAGAGATTTATGTGGCACAGAGAGCTTCTTTGTAAAAGACCGGATGGAAGCAGCCTTGTTAGAGCATAAGCTAGGAACTAGAAGTCCCAAAGCAAATCTCAGCCAAATGAATTCACTGGCTAGCCTGAAAGATATTATTTCTTAGTCCCCCAATAATAATCTGGGTTTAATGATACTGGCTTATTATATGAGGGTGCCATAAAATTTACTCAGATAATGTACGCAAAGTGCTTTGAGCATTTGGAGAAAGCACTACATAAAGAATAAACAGTGTAATTAACTTACTAAAAGTCTGACCCCATGCAGCATTTTCATTTAGACTGAGCAAGATCAGCTCAAAGACAACCTTCATTACCAGTCATCCTGTGAGAGATGAGGGTGGGATGGGAGGAGACTACAATGGGCATTTTTCCGCCACCCATGACAGTTTTGCACAAAACCCCAGAACATCAAGATTAAAGACTGCAAATGGATCATCTGGCCAGACTACTGCAGAATAATACTATGTTTGCATCATCAGTCATGCCATTGCTCACTGGTGTCACTAGGATTTGTGTCACCTGGTGCGGGAGGCCTGCGCATCACCCCATGCAGTGGGCGGGGCAACGCCCCAGGTGGTGGTGTGGTGATGTACCATCGCCCTTCCCCCACTGGTTTTTTGGCTGTACCTTTTGTTAGAACACAGATATTTCACTGTGGTTTGTTTCATTGCATTCTGCATGAAATTACACATTGATTGATATATAACATGATGGTATTATTCCTCCAAATTCTGATTTTAGTGATTTTGAAAACTTGTAGCAGTTCTCAAACTTTTAGCACTGGGACCCACTTTTTAGAATGACAACCTGTCCAGGACCCATTGGAAGTGATGCCAGAAGTGACATCATCAAGCAAATTAAAATAAATAATTATAAATAATTAAATTAAAATAAAAGAAATAATTAAATAAGGGGGAGCGAGTCCTGTTCCACCAAGTGCATCTACTCTGAAGTAAGTCCTGTTGTGGTCAATGGGGCTTACTCTCAGGAAAGTGTGGGTAGGATTGCAGCCTGTGAGCCCAATCCTATGCATGTCTACTCAGAAGTAAGTCCCATAGTGGTCAATGGAGCTTACTCTGTAGTCTGTCTGCAATAACAACCCCCCAAAAAGAATCAGTGAGATTTCCAGCCCTCCCCAGTGCCCAGTTTAAAGTTCTTCTATTTCAGGCATATCCAGTATTGTTCAAACTGTGCAGTGCAGCTCTTTAGGGAGCCGCCAGGAACTCAAAGGGGAGGTGTGGGGTGTCCTCTCACAGCGATACAGTCACACCCCTGAGCAGAATGCGAGCCCGTCTTCTGCTGTCATCTTCGCTTTTTTTTTTAAAGCAGAAGAAATGGGAGTTGCTCAGCTACGAGAGTGGCTGCTGCCACCCCACCCTCTTCTCCCTCCACTCCGAGGCTGCCGCCTTCTGTGTTCGTTGCATGTTGTTTCCAAAGCTCTTCGACTCCAACCCCCCCATCTGGCACGTACCAGGCATGCTCAGCTTGCAGTCCTTAACCCTCACTGATCCTTGTCTGGTTGGTTCCTACTTCCCAGCCTGGGATCACTTCTCATCAAAGTGAAATCTCTCTTTTCAACCCCCTCCCTCTTCCCCCTTTCGATCTCCAAACCTTCCTGCTTTCCTCCCCCTCCCCAAATAAAATGCTTCCTATTTTACCAGTCACCAGGGGTCTTAAAGTTGTTTGCATGCAGTTGGCAAAGGGGGGGGGGAGAGCTCAAAGGGCAGCTGGGAGGCAGGGAGTTCCTTCTCGGGTGTTTTTGGGAGCTGCATTCATTGGATCAGGACCATACTAACGCTGTTGGAGTCCTCTCAGCCTGCCCTTTCTGACAGAGTAAAGCAAGTATATGCTTACTCGAAGTATATGCGGCCATGTGGCTTCATTTCCAGTTCAATAGACTAGCCGCTGGGAGGGAGGCAGGGACCTCCTTCTTGTGCTTTTGGGGCTGCATTCATTGGATCATCGGGACCAATCAGGTGTCGTTGGTTTTCTCTCAGCCCACCTTTTCCAACAGACTATGGCAAGTGTGCCTACTCGTGAGTAAGTGCGCGATATGGCTCACTTTCACTTTCCATAGGGATCCATTCATTTTTTCTTTCCGGTCTTTTAGCCATAACTTTTGAACAAAAGGAGCTTTTTCGATTCTGTTTTTTGCATTGCACTCCGCTAGCCATTCCACATCCAACAGTGTATGGTATGATGGGGTAGCTCTGAAAGCTGCGAAGTTAGCACATCCTCCCCCCAGGGCACGTCACCCCCCAGCGCATCACCCGGTGCAGCCCACCCCCCCGCACCCTCCTAGCAACACCACTGCCATTGCTGCATCAAAAATGAATAAGAATATGTTGCATATCTCTTTTCAGTAATCATACCAATACAGCCCCTGAGGGCCCAACCTTGCTTTAGGCCACTTCTCACCCCAAGATTTTTTTCTTTTGACTTCGTTTTGAAGTATGTCATCATATACTCAGAAGTGCTTGTTGTCCACTTCTCTAAAACGACTTTAGAATCAGTGCCAACTGAGAACCCTGGGGGAAGTCCTACATCCCCCAAACAGAAAAGCCTCCCTCCCTAGCACTGTATCTCCTAGCACCCCTTTACTCTGGCTGTTCTTGTGGAAGTTAGTGGTAAACTACATGTTACATGATAATAATATAATACATGCAATGAAGCTCTGATTTTGTTTAAGTGGACTGCAGTCTCAGGGACCTGTGATCTTGAGCAAAGAAGTAGCACTGTGTTTGTGTGAATACAGAGTGTGTATTGTGTAACCCTTCCAAGGGGATATGTGTGTGGGGTGATGGTGGTTAACCCTTTCCCTACCAGCTAGTTTTCTGCTTGAAAAACGCCCCAACTGCTTTTCCTTTCATTGAGGGAGGGAGGTAGTCCAGGTGCACATTTATATTTTAACCATACATCTGGAATCCCTTGGGGAAAACCAATGTGGGTGTGTAATTTTAAGCAGAAGCCCAGTTTGTAAGGAAAGGGATAATTACCCTTGGGTTCAGTCCTGGCTTTAAACAGTTTTGTATCTGAAGCAAAAACTCCATGACACCCATTCTCTGCTCATTTATTTTTACTGGCACACAGAGATGGAGGTTAGAGATTAAAAAGCTTTATCTTCTCTGGAATCTGCTGCCCAAAACAACTACTTAATCTATAATTTTATGCTTTGTCCTTCTCCAAAGTTCAGCTCCTTTGTTTTACTTGGGCATTGCTTCACGTTTTGCAAGGAGGCTGGCTGTTAGGAGAGAACCACCAGCATGTTCACCCCATTGGTACTGTATGCATCGCCTAGGATTATATCCCATTTTAGAGATGTCCAAAAGTGGGGCCTTTGAGAGGGGCGGCCAGCCATGCTGAGTCAATTACAGTAAATGCCAAAAAGCATCTCATGGCACTTTAAAGACTTCTATGGAATATGTTTTGGTGGAGTAGTGTCCATGAAGTGGATTATGAAAGCTGTTGCCACAATAAATCTGTTAGGGCCCAATCCTTGTACCACCAGCGCAGAATGTTGGACTGAATGAGGACTGGGCCTCAGCACCAGAAGAAGTGGGAGGAGAGCAGCTGGCAGTAAAGCTTTTTGGGATGGTGGGGGGGAGAGGCAGGAAGGGAACAGAGCTGGGTTGGAAGAAGGCAAACTGTGGGGTGGACTGGACCCAGGAGGGGGATGGAGGTGGTTGCAGGCCCTGCTGCTGAATCCTATGCCCTCTTCCAAGCCAAAAAACCCCAACATGGTCTCTTTGGTTCTGCACCTGCTCAATAGCGGGTGAAGATTGGAGTAGCCCCATAGGGGCCACTGTTGCTCAATATGGGGTAAGGGAATGATTGTTCTCTTACCCTGAAGACCGCTGGGAGCTTCCCTGGCCCCATAGGTTACAGTGGTGGCTATTTCAGCACCGCTGTAGCCCTGGGTGTTAGAGAAGCATAGGATTGGGCTGCTCTTCTTCAAGATATCACAAGATTCTTTTCTGAGTTAGAGTTGAATTTGGTGGCTTTGCTGAGATCCTACAGAATATGGAAAAAAGCAATATTAGGAAGCCAGCAGCATTCAGCATATTACTGCAGTCAGGACGATCTTCTGTTGTTCAGCACTTGGTCCCCCTCAGACCCCGATGACTGCACCTTAGCATGCTAGGACTGCCATCTCTGCTCTCTAAGCAGGCAGGAATGTGCACATCTAGATCCGACTAGAACGCACGATAGTCCAGGGATTGGGACAACCAGCAGTGTAGTATTTACATGCCCAGGCACTGAGGTAAGATGTCTTAGCATATTTGGCATCAAGGACAAGTCAGGCACACCTGCGCAGTTTGGGCACACTCAACTGCCCTTGAAAATATGTTGGGTCATTGAACTCTCTGCCTGTGAGCAGTAGAATGCAAGGAAGGAGAATCTTATCTAGGAATGTGTTTGCGGTGAAGCTAGAACTAGCTAGTAGACAGCCGGTATGAAAGGTAGCATCCTTGTGGAAATTTCCCAACTACGTAATCTTATATCATGTGTTTTGAGACTTAATAAAAAGCTGGGTCAGGAGCTGGGAGAGAGCACTTCACTTCTCCCTTGATTTCATTCCTGCTCCTGCTTCCAGCACTTTCAACCTCTCTGAAACCTGTCTCTGTTGTCTAATTCTTGCTATGGCTTTTCTGCCACACCAACACAGCCTCTCAGGCTGCTCCTCAAGTAGCACCAAAATGCTACACGGCAGCTCAGGACAAAGCTGCCCCTTTTGACTTGCCTTTAAGCATGTGTGGAGCACCTCTCCTTTCTCCAGAGGGTTAGCGAGAGGGGTGTAAAACGCTCCTTCATGGTGCCTGATCGTGCTGGGTAAGCGGCCCCTCCCCCTTGCTGCCGGAGCCATTCGGGGCAGTGAAAACGCAGAGGAGACCATTCAAGAAGAATGAAATTTTGAAAAGGAGACCTAAGGACAAAGTGTCTCTGACCATGTGCCTTCATATGCCCTTTCCCTCTGAGAATGCCCCCTTAAAAAGCAGTTTAGACACAGGGTTGCCCTTCATGTAGGTCTAAGACAGAGTTGCTACACAGTAATTGGGCAATTAGGGCATTGCAGGAGCTTGTCCTCATTCTGTCATGCTCCATGCGTGTCATGCCACATGGGATTATCTCACACAGTGTACCATAATAAGCAGACAAAGATTCAAAGCAGACTCTCTTGAATTTATACTTGCAGCCAAGGGAGCTGATTCCTCATGTCAAACTTCTTTCCTGAAGGCAAGGGCAATGTTGCTGGAGTGGGAAGGACAGACTGACAGGCTGAGAGAGAAGTGCCTGTTATGGAAGTGGATCATGCCAGGGGTGTCTGATGCTATGGGACTCAATGGAGGATAATTAAATCAAACACTGAATATCTGTTTTCATTAATCACCTATATTAAAAATTCACACTGGAGGGCAAAAGCATGAATATGGAGATGGATCCACGTAAATGAAAGGCTTCTCCAAGCCTCTGCCCAGGTCACAGCAAGTGCAGGAAGAGAGTGTGTGCCCTAAGGCCAATATGCAAGAAGATCAAGTCTTGCCTTGTGAACAACTCAAGGCCTTATTCCTAAGGAAGGCAGGCCCACTATCAGGCTAAATATGCACCAGTTAGGTGGAGCAACCAAATTGACAGAATCCCTCAGGGTTGCCATAGCCTAGTCTGGTGACCCAATTTCCAAAGCTGCAAATTATGTACAATTGGCACCTCTGGTTTGTGGCTTGTCAGAGTTCTGTTTGGCCTTGCTTCTTCTATCAAGAGTCAGTGAAAGGAAGGACGGGAAAGGATGGTCATCATCCATGGTTATTTCTCACTGCTGGGGCAGAATGGTTTCTCACATCAACTCTGCTGCCGTTGGTTTCTTCTGGCTGTGGGAGGACACTGTCAATTCCAGTCAGGTATTAGTTTGGACATACCAGACTGTGACTCCTGACACCTGGTGCCCATCCAGTTTATTATTCCAGAGAATAATCCATTCACCCATCATGGATCATTTTTCTTTTCCCAGGTATTCAGCCATAGCCTGCCTTGCATATAACACGGTTTGCTTCGTGGGCAGCCAGCCAGACTTGCCAGACTCATCTTTGTCAATGGCTCCTTGAGAAGTTCCCCAACATATCCAGCAGGAGGAGCTTTCAGACTGCTCCTAGCACATCCAAGATAAGCACTTCTGCAAACACGACTTTTTCCCCATGACTTTTTTTTTCTCCTCATATCCCCTGCCTCCTTGCCTATATGCAGGAGTGTTTGGGGGACAACACAGTCCTGGAACGTGCTGGAATCCCTAGCATGTATTCACTGCTGAAACAGAGACGCCTGCGTTGGCTTGGTCATGTCGTGAGAATGGATGATGGCCAGATCCCAAAGGATCTCCTCTATGGAGAACTGCGATACAAGGACATCTGCAAGAGGGATCTGAAGGCCTTAGGGATGGACCTCAACAAGTGGGAAACCCTGGCCTCTGAGCGGCCCGCTTGGAGGCAGGCTGTGCAGCATGGCCTTTCCCAGTTTGAAGAGACACTTTGCCAACAGTCTGAGGCTAAGAGGCAAAGAAGGAAGGCCCATAGCCAGGGAGACAGACCAGGGACAGACTGCACTTGCTCCCGGTGTGGAAGGGATTGTCACTCCCGGATTGGCCTTTTCAGCCACACTAGATGCTGTGCCAGAACCACCTTTCAGAGCGCGATACCATAGTCTTTCGAGACTGAAGGTTGCCAATACAATGTTTGGGGGACATGATGCAATCCGCCAATTAAATGGTCTTTTCAATTTAACACATTGCCTCTGGCTATCCTTCATAGTAGGGCACTACAGAGGATCAAGAATGTTTATGTAGAACGGCTAGAGAGGGGATTATTTTCTGCGGAATGTAGGGGGTGTGTCTGCAGGGGAATTTCCCACAAGTTCAGCATACATGCTGAACTGGACGTCTGGCAAGCAGTACTTGAAAAACTGAGGAATTATGTTGCTGGGATGGGGAGCAGCAGGCACCATATTCTTCTATTAAGACTGCTACCAGCACTGACCCTGCACCTGCATGGGGCGATGACTTCTTTCTTTCTTCATTTGAGATTTGCATCCCACTCCTTCCATGTGCAAACATTCCCAGGGTGGTTTCTCCAATAGATGAAAACAATGAATGGTAAGTTATAACAACATGATGGCAACAGCATTAGCTGGCTATTGTAGAACAAGGCCGCAAGATAGCTGTTGTAGGGCCTTCCCCCTACTAGTTGCTTACTATGCATCGGTTAATTCAAAGCATCAAGAATTCTCTCTCTACCTCTGTACTGAAATCATCTAGGAATCAAATCTGGATTCATGTTTCTGCACTGGAAATGGTATTTGAATTTGAGCTGCGGGCAACCCTCCCTGCTTTAGCTCACTGCACAACAAACATGTCTGAGATCAGTCACTGCCCAGTCCTATCCCCCACCATTAAAGATGATGCAGCTGTGCATTTGGAGTGCATGCAGTTGGAGGGAACAGTCAGGAAGCCTGCCAAAGATAAGTTAAAAAAAAATTTCAGCTTACCACTGCATGGGCCTCCTGGTGGCCTATGGGTCTCTTCGACGCACATCTGGTGTGCAGCTGGTGTAAATCAAAGGAGAGAAAAGGGGCAGGGTGGGTTGGAAAAGAGGGGTTAGGAACCTGGTGCACACTTGTGCTGGTGGAATCCATCCTCTCTCTCCCCTTCCCTGCCCCTGTCCCCCAAAATGCCCTCTCCCTCCCTGCCCTTGACATATCTCCACCGCCAACTTACCTAGAGTGGCAAAGCCTCTGGAAGTTGCTACCACATGTGCCTCCTGTCTCACTTGCTCTCATCTCTCAGACTAGAGCAGCCACCAATGAGAAATGTGGTTTGGCTTTGTTAGGTGGGGAAGTGAAAAAAGTGACAAACATTTAACATTCACACATTGAGTGAATTCACACAGCCAGGAGAACAGCAGAGCAGGGCAGGCAGAGGAGCATGTGACAACTGTGCATTCCTTTCTTACATTTTGTCACCCATACAGATTGCCAGTGTTGTGAAGGGCTGTTTTAACACTTGCAGCATTTCAGAGGGACCAATATGAGTATATAGGCTGGGTCATGAAAATACTAATGACATTTTGATGTCTCACCATCAACTTCCTTCCAGGCATTTGCATATACATTAGGAAACTGTCAGTAACAGAGTAAAGGAGGATGGAAGCGAGAAAGTTTAGGTCCTAAGCCCAACTCCAGGTAACAGGACTGAAGTCAAGAGAGAGAGGCCTTCAATGTGGCAAAGTATTGCAGATGCAAAGACTTCAGTCAGATTGTGACCCCTTGGTGCTGAAGAAGTGAGACCAAAAGAGAAAGGAGAGGGGGAAGGCTACTGTGGAGATCTTGGAGAGAAGGGTTATTGGAAGATGGTTTTATTTTTTAAGTACATCAGGGCAGGACAGAACTTACAGAATAAGCAAGAGGGAAAATAAGGCCTGTTACTCCAGCATAGCATTTTTGGTCCCATGCAATGACTTTTTAAGGTCATCCTTATGACCCACACCCATGGGAAACCCAAGCACATTTGTTAGGATTTGGGAAAAATTGGGGGAAGGATTAAATGACAGGAAGTAAAATGAAAGCTACGTGTACATGTAGTAGGACTGTCAGCTCATTAAAGATGTTTGATCACCATCTGACTTTTAGCAGATCCATTGATTAAATAATCAATTAAATTTAAATATATGTGCAGATTTTGAAAACCTCAATATAACAATCTTTTCTGAGATAATGCAGGAAATGCAATTTAAATTACAAATCAATAAACAAAGCTGCTGCTCACTGTTAGAAGATTAAGGCCATCCTTAATAGGAGATTTTTTAAATTCTTTATTACAGTAACTGGGTGCAGGATAATGGCAGCTAAAGAGTTTGAGGGCATTGGCACAATTGCTGCTGATAATGCCTTTGCTCAGAGGTGTGTCACTTTTGAACATTTTTATTGCAGGATAGAAAGTCCAAGAGAGCAATTTTCAATTTTCTAGCAAAGGCAATTTGAAATGCATGTGTCGGATATGCAAGGCAATTATTCAAGCATCAGTTGTGGAAACAGTCTTATATTTTACATAGACTGAGGAATGTAATTGGACTAAATAGAAATATTAATATACTGGAGCTGGCTTCCAGCATGGGTCAAGGGTTTAGGATTAGTGGGTTTAGGTGACAAGGCAGGAACCACAGTGGCTAGAATAAAAAGGCATTAATTAGTTCAGGGAAAGATGTCATTGCTCCTTTATCTGAATTCACTCTGTTTGTCAAATGTGTGGTCAGTAGGAAGGGAATTCACAGCCCAGTCCTACCTAAATCCCCGCACAGCTATGCAACAGTGCTGATGTGGCTATGTTGCATCCCATGGGGGATTTTTGGCTGCTGGAGGTCTCCCTGGGGGAAGCCCCAGCAGCTGCAATGGGTCAATTCAGACCTGCGCCAGTGATATCACTGGTTAACGTCCATGCAGCTGGATCAGGCCCAAGAACAGGGTTTCGATTTGGCACACACTGGTGCTGCCAATCCCACCCCCTCCTGCGCCAGATCCGCCCACTCTCAGCCCACCATTGCCATCCCATTCTGCCCTCCCTCCACCCCATTCAACCCCCTCCCCCTCCTCCCCCACCCCTGTGCTGGACTTACCTTCTCCAGGAGGCCTCTGTTGCTCCACTGGTGGCAGTGGGAAGGCTGTGGCCTTCCAACTGGCACACCTGGGCCTTGCATTGTCACAGAGTGCTTTACAGCACTTTTGCGATAGCATACACCACTGGAACACATGTTCTGCCGGCACAGTCCCTCCTTAGAACTGAGTTGCCATTTTTGGAAATCTGATGAATCTGTGCCACTTCCATGTGCCATCATCCCTTACCTGAGGAATCCTTCAGTTCAGTGGAGATCCTGGAGGAAATGTGCAGTGGTGTGCGATGGTCTCCTAGGGTTTGTTGGGGTCCCTTGCAGCTTGTTTGCCTTTCCCGTGTTGTGTGGGAAATTCTCATTGTGAATGGTGCTTTCCAGTTCTTAAGAGCAGCTTGGCAGGCAGAGGGAATGGGGCTAATTACCTTTGTCACCAGCTTCTTCTCTACCTACAGTGAGCAGGAAGCATATAATCTGTCCTGTCAGAGCAGAGCCTGCAGAGGGTAAAAGTCCCGCCTTCGCCCACCCCCAACCTCCAGCAACCCCACATGCATCTATTCAGAGGGCTGTCATTGCCAAAACACCGCTGGCTGACAACAAATATTTTGCCAGGCGAGGAAGGGAAAAACTGATTAAAGTGGGATGGGCCGTGTGATTCACAGGATTAACTGGCAGCTTGGAGCTTGGGATGAGAAAAAGCAGCTTCCCCACAGCAGTACCCGCAGTCCTGCCAGATCACCTCTGAATACCAGAGAAGCATCACTCTGTCCCTTGGTTCATCCTGGGAGAGAGACCCTCAGTGTCAAACAGTTTAGTTAAATAGTACCAGGATCAGCCAAAGATTGTCTTGCACTTGAGGCAGGGGACCAAAGTCCACTTCCTCTTACTTGGCATTCCCGGGCCTCTCCTCCACACTTCCTCTGTTTTTCTATTTCCCTCTTCCTTTTCAAAACTAGGGAATGTGGGAACAGGAGCAGGAGCAGTGGGGGCCAGCAGAGGGTGGCAGAAGTGGGCAAAGGCACTCCCCACCCCTGCCAATTTGCTACCTGAGATAACAGCCTGTCCCTGAGTAGAAGCTAGCAGATAGCTGGTGTGGCCGAATGTCTCATATGTTGAACTTGGTCTGGGGGGACCCAAGTTTAAGGCCCCTGATATAAAACTTAATGGTCAGTCATGATCCCTCAGCTGAAACTACTTTGCAAGCCAGTTAGGATGATGAAATGGGATAACACCTTAAGCTCCTTATAGGATAAATGTGGTAGCAAAATCAGATCTGCTTGCCTTGGCATATATATGTTCTGCATGCTGTTTTTGCTCATCTCCCACACAGTTAATCTTTGGGGGGGGGGGAATTCCGTAACACCCCCTTCCATTCTGAAGAAGAATGCTTATAGTTTGTGTACATTTCTGAGGGAGTGTCACCATCCATAACTCTGTCCATGACCATCTCTCACAGAACTCAGAGGTACAAAATGTTGTAGCAGTTACTACAAAAACAGGAACAAATTTGGGAGAAAGATTCCCAAGCAAATTATCTTAATGTGTTTATAATAGTTCAAGTCTTTTCCTGATTCAACATATTTTACTCCATTCCAGATTATAGATTTTGCTTTACAGAAATGTTTTTAGAAGAACAGGGAGTTGAATCCAGACCTCGGTTTAGATCTAGTGATGTGCTTGGGCACCCTCAATGGGGTCTCTGGCTTCTTCCTTCTGAGTGACAGATCACCTGGGCAAGACTTTTGTTTTGTAATCTGCAGCTAAAGCTCTCATTTGTATCACTTCTTGCAGGTTGTCATCTGCTCATCCAACCTGTCCCTCCCAGGGCCCCGCCTCCTTCTCCAAAGGCTTCAGGAATGCCCTTAGCTCCACATCCTCCTTCACATTAAGGCACAGACTGCCTTTATATCCCTCTGGCTGCCATCACATGTGCTCTATCCCTCCCTTATCAGGTGTCGATTGCCTTAGCAACAGGAAAGACTTCCTTAAAAACCTTGTGAGAGGCAAGGGTTTCTTGCACATGCCTCTTGCACTGCTTTTTTCTCCCAATGGGGGAATTTTTGCCCTAGGCATGAGGTGAGTGGCAGTGCCCTCAGAGACCATAGATTGGGTGCCAACGAGGACAGATGTAGTGGGTTCTAAAACACCAGAAGTCCTGACAGCTGCAATGGGGATGGTGGCCAGGATTGGACATCCTGGTGATGGGTCTACTGGTGATGGTAAGGATCCCAGACACTAAATATCCAAATTATTCTTTTTTCTCTTTTTTGGTACTGCTTTTCGCAGTTTTCGGCCACATTGGTGGAAGGGAAGTTTTAACCCATTGTCCAAATCAGAACCTCTGGTGGTTGCTATTTGCTCCAAGAGGGAAGCTCCCATTGGCTTCTCTTTTGGACCTAATAGCAACTTTGGGGCCCAGTCTCAACTGGGGCCACAGCAAACTATTAAAGACCTTCTCTCCCTGTGCCATGGTCCCATCCTGACTGGGGCTCCTGAGGCTATTATTTGTAAACCAAAAGTAAACATGTCAGAGCCAGTGATGCATTTGACATGATGTAGTCATGAGTTACTGCTTTTCTTAGGGTATAGCGCAGTGGTTCTCACACATTTAGCACAGAGACCCACTTTTTAGAATGAGAATCTGTCAGAACCCACAGGAAGTGATGTCATGACTGGAAGTAACATCATCAAGCAGGAAAATTTTTAACAATCCTACGCTGCAATCCTACCCACACTTACCTAAGAGTAAGTCCCATTTACTATCATTGGTAAAAGAATATACATAGTAGCTTATTAAAAGTACAGGTCTGTAACATTTCCCCAAATGCAGTCACATCCCATGGTAGCATCAAGTCTAATATATTAAAAATAAAATATTGAAATGAATGGGGACCCACTTGAAATGGGCTTGCGACCCACCTAGTGAGTCCCGACCCACAATATGATAAACACTGGTATAGCGTATACCTCAGGGGAATTGGGTTAGGTTATTATGCCCCAGCTTTTGTGACCAAAGGCAACAGGTCATGTCTGCAAAGACATAACTTCAGTTTAACAAATCTTTAAGGTATTTAACTCCTGTTCTCACTGAAAGAGGACTTGAAGTGAGGAGGGAGCAATTCCTGGTCTGGAATGGTTTGTGTGAATGCTGTCAGAATAGGGTTCTCTCCACTCTATTCCAAGTTGTTTTCATCCACATTTACCATGATGAAATTAAGCAGACAAGTGAGCTTAATTGCTACTATTGACTCTTGTAATTCCTGCATCGTTTTTTACAGCTCCCTGAGGCTTGTTGTCCAACACTGTTACCTAAGGTTCTTTTCTCTTTTTGGTGATGCCAAACATTAAAAGGCAATTTTCTATTTGCAAAGTATAGGCTACATCAGCTGCCACCTTGTCTGCTCTTGTTAAGAACATAAGAACAGCCCCACTGGATCAGGCCATAGGCCCATCTAGTCCAGCTTCATGTATCTCACAGCGGCCCACCAAATACCCCAGGGAGCACACCTGATAACAAGAGACCTGCATCCTGGTGCCCTCCCTTGCATCTGGCATTCTGACATAACCCATTTCTAAAATCAAGAGGTTGCACATACACATCATGGCTTGTAACCCATAATGGATTTTCCTCCAGAAACTTGTCCAATCCCCTTTTAAAGGCATCCAGGCCAGATGCCATCACCACATACTGTGGCAAGGAGTTCCACAGACCAACCACACGCTGAGTAAAGAAATATTTTCTTTCGTCTGCCCTAACTCTCCCAACACTCAATTTTAGTGGATGTCCCCTGGTTCTGGTGTTATGTGAGAGTGTAAAGAGCATCTCTCTATCCACTTCATCCTTCCCATGCCTAATTTTGTATGTCTCAATCATGTCCCCCCTCAGGCGTCTCTTTTCTAGACTGAAGAGGCCCAAATGCCGTAGCCTTTCCTCATAAGGAAGGTGCCCCAGCCCAGTAATCATCCCACGGAAAGTGGAAAAGTGCCATACAGTTTGCATGCTCATATAATACGATCTAAAGGAACTACACAATCATTACACAACAATATCCCTTGCAGTGTGTTTCCCTATGCAACACAATGGGGGGACAAGGTTTGGCTGCCACAACAGCATCCTTTAAAATTGCACTGCTTGCAATGTTTTTTCTCTGGCATAGCATCAATGAAATGTTACCTTTCTGCCATGCTATCCCTTGAAAACCATTCTCTACCATTGTCTTGATGAATCAGGGTTGCTGGACTAACTTGCCAGTAATGCATCCCATTGTGTTCCCACTCATCATCCCTGGAGCAGCATAGTCTACAAGAAGTGGATAATTCTGCTACAGTAGCACAGCTTCTCCTCCCCTATGAGTGACTGTGGCTCTGTGCTGCATCAACCTCTCATTTGTTGTTGGATTTCTTCAGTATACATCACCCACTTGAATTTCCTTACTAAATTGCTTAGCACTCATTTCACAAAAGAACAAGGTTTCCAAGGAGTGGGTGAGATCAAAAGAGTGCTCAGCTAGTATCCACACATTTCTCTGCTCTAATTATTCACTTTCAAATTCTTCTGAAGAATTAGGGTTGTCTTTAGGCTAATTTATTAAATAGAGGTTCACTTGTAGCGGGTGCTTTAGCATTTGCCGACCCGGTGCTGAGGGAAATGAGACTTCCTGGTGAGCAATTCACATTGCCTGAGACTTGAGGCCCGTCAGTCTGATGGGAGGGGAGGCTGATGGGAGGGAAGGCAGATGAAGGCAGAAAGGTCCCCCTCCTGCTTGAGACCCCATACTGACCAGTGGCTGGAGGATATGATACTCAGGTGAAGGGTGTAGGGGACCAGGTGGGAAGGACTACTTGGGTCAGCATGCATTCATTCATTAAGGAAGGTTGCAATCCTTCCTTAATGAATCCTGAAGAATGAAGTTGCTGATCTCTTGACTAAAATATGCAACTCGTCCCTCAAAACGGCCAGGGTGCCAGAAGATTGGAGGATAGCAAATGTCACGCCGATCTTTAAGAAGGGAAAGAGGGGGGACCCGGGAAACTATAGGCCAGTCAGCCTAACATTTATATCGGATAAGATGGTGGAATGCCTCATCAAAGATAGAATCCGAAAACACATAGACAAACAGGCCTTGCTGAGGAAGAATCAGCATGGCTTCTGTAAGGGTAAGTCTTGCCTCACAAACCTTATAGAATTCTTTGAAAAGGTCAACAGGCATGTGGATGCGGGACAACCAGTAGACATTATATATGTGGACTTTCAGAAGGCGTTCGACATGGTCCCTCACCAAAGGCTACTGAAAAAGCTCCACAGTCAGGGAATTAGAAGACAGGCCCTCTCATGGATTGAGAACTGGTTGAAGACCAGGAAACAGAGAGTGGGTGTCAATGGGCAATTTTCACAATGGACAGAAGTGAAAAGCGATGTGCCCCAAGGATCTATCCTGGGACTGGTGCTTTTCAACCTCTTCATAAACGACCTGGAGACAGGGGTGAGCAGAGAGGTGGCAAAGTTTGCAGATGACACCAAACTTTTCCGAGTGGGGAAGAGCAGAAGTGATTGTGAGGAGCTCCAGAAGGATCTCTCCAGACTGGCAGAATGGGCAGCAAAATGGCAGATATGTTTCAATGTCAGTAAATGTAAGGTCATGCACATTGGGGCAAAAAATCAAAACTTCACATATAGGCTGATGGGTTCTGAGCTGTCTGTGACAGATCAGGAGAGAGATCTTGGGGTGGTGGTGGACAGGTCGATGAAAGTGTCGACCCAATGTGTGGCGGCAGTAAAGAAGGCCAATTCTATGCTTGGGATCATTAGAAAAGGTATTGAGAACAAAATGGATAATATTATAATGCTGTTGTACAAATCGATGGTAAGGTCACACCTGGAGTATTGTGTCCAGTTCTGGTCGCCGCATCTCAAAAAAGACATAGTGGAAATGGAAAAGGTGCAAAAGAGAGCGACTAAAATGATTACTGGGCTGGGGCACCTTCCTTTTGAGGAAAGGCTACGGCGTTTGGGCCACTTCAACCTAGAAAAGAGATGCTTGAGGGGGGACATGATTGAGACATACATAATTATGCAGGGAATGGACAGAGTGGATAGAGAGATGCTCTTTACACTCTCACATAACACCAGAACCAGGGGACAGCCACTAAAATTGAGTGTTGGGAGAGTTAGGACAGACAAAAGAAAATACAGTGGTGCCTCACAAGACGAATGCCTCGCACACCGAAAAACTCGCAAGACGAAAGCGTTTTTGCGATTTTTTCTGGTGACTCATAAGACGAATTTTTCTATGGCCGTGCTTCGCAAGACAAATTTTTAAAATTAAAAAGTTGAAGTTTTGTGCTTGAAATTTTTGAAATCCTCTGTACAGTATGTATGCCTTTAAAGAGCACTTAATAAACACTTTGTAAATGAAATTTGACTTTGTTCTGACTTTTTTTGCCCTTAGGAACGCATTAATTAAATTTCAATGCATTCCTATGGGAAACCGCGCTTTGCAAGACGAAATTTTCGCAATACGAAACAACTTGCAGAACAAATTAATTTCATATTGTGAGGCACCACTGTATTTCTTTACTCAGCGTGTGGTTGGTCTGTGGAACTCCTTGCCACAGGATGTAGTGATGGCATCTGGCCTGGATGCCTTTAAAAGGGGATTGGACAAGTTTCTGGAGGAAAAATCCATTATGGGTTACAAGCCATGATGCGTATGTGCAACCTCCTGATTTTAGAAATGGGCTATGTCAGAATGCCAGTGCAAGGGAGGGCACCAGGATGAGGTCTCTTGTTATCAGGTGTGCTCCCTGGGGTATTTGGTGGGCCGCTGTGAGATACAGGAAGCTGGACTAGATGGGCCTGTGGCCTGATCCAGTGGGGCTGATCTTATGTTCTTATCCTATACACACTTACCTGGGAGTATGTCCCATTGCACTCAATGAGACTTGATTCTGAGTAGACATGCATAGAACTGGGCTGGAAATGTATGCCCTGTTTCCCATTAGAATTATGGTGCCTGAGACTGTCCAGAACTGCCTCCAAAACAGAGGGGAGCCAGAGGCAGCCAATCCAAAGACACATGGCCCTCCCCTCAACCCCTTCCCCCCACAACCAGGACCAGAGAGGGAAACAAACCAGTCAAAAACACACACAGCAAGGAATCCAGAACTGCCTCCAGAACAGAGGGGAGCCAGAGGCAACCAATCCACATGGCCCTCCCCTCAACCCCCACAACCAGGACCAGAGAGGAAAACAACCAGGACCACAACCAGGACCAGAGAGGGTCACCACTGATATGGTATTCTCCCTTAGACAGCTGCAGGAAAAATGCAGGGAACGACGACAGCCACTCTCTATGTGACAGGAGGTCTGGTCTAGAGGGTAGAGCCTCCGTCTGCCTGAAGATAACATCCACAAGGTCGCCAGTTCGAGGCCACCGGCACCGTCGACCTTGGAGCAGCTGACAAGCTGAAGCCGAGCAATTCTATCTGCTCTGAGCGTGGGAGGATGGAGGCCAGAATGTGAAGCCAGATTGGAATGAAACACCTTGAATGTAGTCGTTCTTGAAAGAAAGAACCTTCTTTGAAATTGTAAAAATCCCTATTTAATAAGGGATTTAATAAAGCCTGCCTATGTAAACCGCCTTGAATAAAGTCTTGAATAAAAAGACCAAGAAAGGCGGTATATAAATACATGTTGTTGTTGTTGTTGTTGTTGTTGTTGTTGTTGTTGTTGTTATTCTTTATAGCCTTCATAGATCTCACCAAGGCTTTCGACCTGGTCAGCAGGGACGGCCTCTTCAAGATTCTCCCCAAGATCAGATGTCCACCCAGGCTCCTCAGCATCTTCAGGTCTTTCCATGAGGACATGAAGCACACTGTAGTCTTTGATGGCTCCACATCAGACCCCTTTGACATCTGAAGCGGAGTGAAGCAGGGCTGTGTTCTTGCTCCTCTTCTGGTTTAGCAGAAGCAGAACGTGATCTCTCCACTCTCACTTTCCCTGACCTGGGGAGCCCTGCAGGCACTTGCGCATGGCTCCCCGCACCCAGGGACGGCTGCTGCAGAGACTGCAGGGTGCACCCCAGTCCCTGCAGCCCCCTGAGCGACACAATCCTAGGGAATCACGTTGCTGCCTCCCCCCCGCCCCCGCCAAGACTTACTGCAGGTTTCAAACTCCCTGAGAGTTTGAAAACCGCAGGGTTAACCTAATGTGAGCTACAACCTCATCCATTACCATTTGGGAGCCATTGGCCTGTCTCCTGTTTTTCATTCTTTGTTTCTATTCACTGTATCTGCCTGACTTTTTCTTCTGGGTCAGATGTATTGTGTGAAAGTACCAATTTTCCCTCCTCCCTCTTGTTTTTCTTTTTCATTCTCCCTCACTTACCACTCTTGCTTTCAGCAAAAACTTTGAATGTGTCAGTGGCCTCCACTTGCCATTGCTTTCAATAAACCTGATTAGAAATGAGAATTCTTGGCATTCTCTTTGGTTAAAATGGTATTCCTTGCCTTCCTTCTTTTTTCACAGGCACCTGCTTTGCATGAAGAAGGCCCCAGCTTCAATGCCTGGTGCCTCCAGTTAAAAGGATTCTGGATCAGCAGTTCCCAAACTGTGGGTTGCAACCCAACAGTGGACTGTGAGCCGATTTTTGGTGGGTTGTGAAAAAGTTGCAGCCCAGTGCTGGCTATAGTGCCACGAGGCATTCTGAAACGTTACCTGGTTCCTGCAAGGCAGTCTGGGATGCTGCCCTGCTGTTGCAGCCTACGAGCTGGGTCGCAGTGCTAAAAGGTTTGGGATGCACTGCTCTGGATAGCAAAACTTTTTAAAAAAAGAACCTTTATCAGGGCCAGCCCAAGACCTGAGGCAGCATGCCAAATGCTGCCCCTCTTACATGGGCTGTACTAGCCTTTGCTCTTCTCACTCCCTGGTCTGGAAATAGGAAGGTGGAGGAGAAGAATTCCAAAGGAGAACAGGATAGTGGGATAGATGATCTCACTTTAGACACTCTCAACTCCTCCAAACTTCCTCTTCTGTCCCATCCTCCTCCTTCTGTTTCAATCCAGGGAGCAGAAGGAGGAAGAGCAGTGAAGGCACATGGTTGAATGGAGGTGGGCACCCTCCACCAATTTGCTGCCTGAAGCTACCTACTCATGGATAGGTCAGCTATGCCCTGCCCCTCTTGATCTTTTGAAAGTCTGTAATTGCCTTTCTTATTCTAATGCTATCTGTAGATCTCTCTCTCTCTCCTGCATGCAGAACACAGGTGCCTGGATCCTGGCAAGCATTGTGAAATGTTATCACGTCCCCTGACCCTGATAGCGAGCACAAGGCCACCAGTGCAGTTTCTGGCAGTCATATTTGTTCACTTGCATCAAAGAAACTATCTGCTGGCACCAGGTAAGGCAGCATTGGGGGCGGGCAGTGGTAGAAAGAGGGAGTAAGTGAGAGAAATAGGGGTGCTTCTGGGCAGGGAAGGGGTGAAACTGGGCATTGGAAGAAGGTGGGAGGGGGTGGATCTAGTGGCAATGGTGGATACCAGATATTCTCTTCTCTTTTTAAAACCTTCCTTCCCCTTTTCCTTCGTCAGATATGCACCACCAACAGAGGCAGTATATGTCTGAGGAGACCCACAGGCAACCCCAAGCCTTATATGTTGACCTTCCATTTGGCTTTGGGTCACCCCCCCTCCCACACACACACAATAGGATGCAGTGCACAACTTTTTGGCACATATGCAGCAGTGCTGAATACGGATTGGGGCCCAGTTGGATGGTTTACCCTAGTGGTTCTCAAACGTTTTTGACAGGCTGCTGCCCTGTTTATAAATATCAAGGGGTGTGGCTATAATGGTAATTGGGCAGCAGTGCACCCCCAAGTACCAGCTTGTTTAACTCTTGAGGTGCATAGCCTAACCTGCCCGGTCAGTTCTGCTGCCCAACAAAAATGGGGTCACAATGCACTGGTGGGTCCTGGACTCAGAATTTGAAAACTGCTGGTCTACCTTGACTGGCAGTAGTTCTCCAAGGCCTCAGTTGGAGAGGGATCTTTTCCAGCCCTGCTATCTGAGATCTTTTTTCCCTGGAGGCACCAGAAATTGAGCCTGAGAAGCATGTGCAGGACTGAATGCCCCAACAAGTAGGTTTTCCCTTGCTATGACTTTTTTCCCATGGGGGTTACACTGTGAAGATGTATCATCATATTCATGTCTATACCAATGAGATATTTGTGCAGGAATGCATGAGTGAAAATAAAGTGCATTCATAGGAATTGTAACACTAAACTCACCTTGAAGGAAAGGTGAATCAGACAGAAAAGATTAGGGTCTCTTCGGCTTTCAGACCAACAACTCAACTGCTGTGACTGAATAAACAAGTAAGAGCTTCTCAATGTGAGACTGTGGATGTCCATTCCAGTCATCATTGGCATTTGTCAAAAGCCTACATAGGTCAGCATCGCGAAAGTTAATGTTGTGAAAAAGCTGACTATGGCGAGAAGAATATATGGAGCGGTATTGAACTCCTGAATTTTTACTTCCAGGAGGCTACGTTAAAAGTTCATTTTAGTGGCAAAAATGAAATTGTAAGTGAATAGTTCCAAAGTTAGCATTTTATTTTAGAGTCAATACTTGGATGCACTGCACAGCTTTTGTATCTTGGTCAATGGAAACATTTTGTGAACTGTCAATTTGATATAGAGGCATAGGGGGCCACTGCAGTTTTTGGATAATTGGGTATGGTATTTCCAAGTATTAGTGCTGGGCAAACAAGTGAGGAGTTCTCATTCAGAGAGCCGTGCAGTTTTCGTCAACCTTCTGGAATGTTCAAGAAGGACAATTGTTCAGAGTGGTTTGTGAGAGGCATCACTTCCATGGGTTTGCACACACATTTCTTTTGTTTCAGAGTTGACTCTGGTCAAACAGTTCTTGTAGGTGTCTGGAAAAAATATGAAAACTTACAAAATCTGTTTAACTGAGGTGAAAGTACACCACAGGCAACCATACCTCTTTCAAGGGCCTTTCAACTCTGAAAACAAACAATTGTCTCCAACAGCAGTTGCAAAAGAGAAAAAAAAAAACTATAATGGTCATGGAAGTGGAATGTTACGACATTGAAAGAATGAAGGAGTTTGAGCTTAAGAAAAAGGAGGTCCCAAAGAAAAATAATATCCTTCCACAACAGAGAGTTTGTGAAGTATGGTGGCCAGTGGATTGGAATTAGATTGGGAAGACCTGGGTTCCGATTCACGGTCAGCCATTAAGCTCTTTAATAACCACACAGGAATCATTTTCTCAGCCTCACCTACTTCACAAGGTTGTTGTGAGGACAGAATGGGAGAGCTCCTACATATGCTGCTCTCTTCTTATTGAAGGACAGGTTAGGTACAAATATGATTGCAAGTTCACAAGAAGAACCTATCCTTCTCCCTCCCTTCTTTTTTCATGGCTCATAATATGTTCTTGCACTAATGTTGCTGTTGTTGGTGGTAGATGTAGGACATTGTTGCTGTTTCCTACCAAGATCTTCGAAGTCTCTGTTCTTCCACTGCTCATATCTCACTTGCTTAAAGGCAAGGGATGTTGAGTGGGATGATTTCCGTTAGTGGGTCAAGAACACTTTTCTCCTTCATGAATTTTATTTCCCACCTGGTGACTAATGCAGTGTTGGGGGGGAAAAAGAAAATACCCAAGCCAGATTGGTTTGCAACCCTGTTCACTTTTGAACATTTCCATTTGTTCACATTTGCTTTTTGCTTTAGTACAGTTGGTGTGAGAACTGATCTTTAGGGGTGTCAATATGAGGTGGAGAGTCTTTGACTACTGGTTGAATGAGATCAGAGCTGGCCAACTGAAAGTCCATAGCCAGGTTCTAGCCCCTGAAGGGCATTTCACTTGTACAGAAATGAAGCCCTGAGTTGTGCATTTCATATAGTATTTATTAGTATCAGAGGCTGTTGTTTCTGGAAAAGCAAAAGGTTTTACTTTGAAGGCTCTTTCAAGAAGCCCATTTATTCCTCCATCAACTCCTGCCCAATGGATGGCTAACGGAGGTATTGGCCCATGCTTTGGGGGTCTCTCACCATCAGCAAGCAGAGCTACTTGCTACTGTTCCTCCTCCTTGCCAACACCCACTTGCCTGCGCAATTGCTGTCCTCCCCTCTCCTGCTGTGGGCCCAAACTCCACCGCCTTCATCAGAAGTAACAAGCAGAAGGAAGCTAGCAAGTGTACTGTGGTGGTTGCTGCTCCTTCTTCCTGACTCCTTCTCAGTGCTACCACTTGCTCACTGGCCCACCCTGGCCCCCTCTCTGGATAGCATTATGAAAGTAGGGAAGAGGAGGAACAACTGCCGCTGCTAACCAACCCTTGGTGAGGGAGAGGTAGCCAGTGAGTGTAACAGGTCTCTCTCATCCAAGTCTGACTTGTTCAATCCCCCATCCTCACAATAGAGTTATCATCTTCTAGACCAGAGAATGGAATCGTTCTATTACAGGGGCTCCTGGAGGAAAGGGGAAGAGATGACTTCCTGAAGCGAGACAGCAGCCTATGTTTTCGCATCTGGGGGTGTCCAATTCTTCTCTGACACTGTCAATAACAAGATTCTAAATCTGTCTCTGAGTTTGGTGGGGTGGGAGGATTTGCGTCAGTTGGTGACTTTTATAGCTGAGAGAGTGGAAAGGGGGGACTCCTGGAATGTGAAACAGCTGGTGCTTGAGTCATGGAATAAGACGGCCTCCTCACTGGCAGATTGGAAATGGGGAGCGGGTGGTATTTATAGGCAGTTTGGCTATGACATGATGAAAGGAAAGGTGGGTAGACCCATCACCTTTTCACTATGTGCGAGGAAGGCATTTTCCTGGAATTTACCTTTGTAGGTTTCACTTCTTCACTGGTGCCTCCAGGTAGGTCTGGCATGGGAAATGTGTGACTCAAAACTTCCCTTCCCCTAAATTCAAGAAACTTGGTGAGGACACAGCCCATGAGAATTCTCCCCAAGAAGCATTTTCCCAGGTGGGCATTTTGCACATGCAGAAAGCAATTCTTCGAACTGTGAAAGTCCTGTGCTATCTTGCTGTTGGGAATCCACTTATGGAAAAGGGCTTGAAAATCAACTGTGCAGTTATGTTTTTGCTCAGTTATGTTTTGAAATAATGTGCCCATTATTTCAACCTAGACTTTCCCTAGAGACCCATGGAGGTCTTTTGCGTCAGCTAATGTTATAGGTTGTATCTGCTTAGAACATATGCAGAACCCCCCTCCCCCCATTGTACATGAGCTAGGACAGTGGTATTTAAAGTAGTGGTCCATGAACTGGGACTAGTTCATGAACCACTGGCTTCTGGTCTGCAGAGAATTGCAAGGAAAGCAAGAAACAACAACAATATGGCATAGATTTTCCCCTGACAAACTGGGGAAAAAACTTGCCAGTCCCTGGCCCACATTGGAAAAAAAATTCTGGTCTGCCACATCAGCTAATTTGAGAAGCACTGAGCTAGAAGACTCCAAATAAAGAGACTGCTCTGATAGTCTTCATAGCATTGTAGTGTTATAGGTAACAGGACGGAGGGAGGGTGGCAAGAAGGGTGAGGTGGGGGGATCAGGCCTGAGAGGGAGATGGGATCAGTGCCAGCCATGCACACCGTATCCTATCCCCCTCCCAGGCCCCATCCTTTGAGACTGAGCCACTCAGCCTTATGTCTGACTTGTGTCTAAGCTTTTAGTTTGTGCAGGTCTTAGTAGACGTGGTAAAGGCTGGGGCTTACTCTGGAGCAAGAGGACAAATCTCCTCTTACATGGAGGAGACCTCCAGCCTACCACCTTCCCCCATAGGATGCAGCGCAGTCCATTGTGGTCCCGCTGCAGTGGCGCAGAGGCAATAGGATAGAATTGGCTAGGCTTATGCTCTAGGTTTAAGCTGTGCCTGGAAATCTCCCTGCTGTTTGCACTTTTCTAGTTGTTGCCCTTACAGCCCACCTGTTCCCACTATGCATGCTCTTCTCTTGGTCAAAACTCCTTAATTTGCATGATGTATTCTGATCACATAATTGGTCTCTTGTCAGTGCATAATCTTGTCACCAAGAAGACTCAACTGGTTTTATGTCCCAGAGTATTTCTGCTTATTTTTTTCTCCTGAAGACAACACATCAGCTCTTTTAAATTATCATGTCCTTCCTCAGCAGCTGTCAACATGCTTATCCACCTCATTAATTTTTAGTGGACATTGTCTTAACTCCATATTATTGGAAGATCAGAGTGTCCAGTTAGAAGAGATAATTGGCAAGAGCATTAAGGAATGTCTCTCCCAACCTGTCTGCCTAACCTGTCTTTTCCCCCCTCAAGCAGGACTCATCTGGTTGCACTTTTTAGATGATCATGAACAACAGCCATATAAGTAGCAGGGTATGTTTTACATTAGATGGACCTGGTATGCTATATTTTTTTTTTTCCTCTTGGCATTTGGCCACCTAGTACTTTGCTAAAGGGAAAAGGGTGGGAGTTATTAGAGTAAGGACACAATGAAACAGAAAACAGGCAGGGTTAGCAAATTTAAATGGAGCTTTGATGTTGCAAATTTCAATGGAGCTGGAGGCAGGAGACAGTCCAAGAGAGTAAGAAGCAGGTCTGATGAGGGCATTGCTGCCTGCAGTGTGCACATGCATTTCCTTTGCTTCAAGAGTTTTGTCCTTTTGTCTGTTGTCCCTCAGCAAAAGCTTTTTTTTGGGGGGGGGGGGGGTTCTGAAGCACCAGGGATGGGGATGGGGATGGGATGAGTGTGCACAGCATAGGAAACGGCCGCTCTTTTAAACCTCCTTCAGCTCCCTGGAAAAATCCTTCTCTCCAGTCTGTCTTCAGAACACTGGATTCCAGACTATTCAGGCCCAGGGACTCCTCCACACCAACCTCTCCTAGCCCTGTGGTTTGTCAGCAGCAGCAGGAGCCAGTCACTCTCCCATTCCCCACTATTCCTCGCAGCAAACGCTTCGCTTCTTCACTCCAATCTGTCTGGTGCATCTGTTGTTCTGGCTCGGTGATGATAGCGAAAGCGTCAGCAAGGGAAGGGAAGGGAAGGGAAGCACACCTTGGTTTTTTCCCATGGTTTTCCAACGGCTGCACTTTTCACTCTGAAGAAGCAGGCAATGTCAGCTGGTGATCATTCCATGTGATCCATGCAGTGTCAGGACCTGTTAACAAGTGAAGATGAGTGGCTTCTCTTGAAGCAAGTGGCTATTAGTCATGCAGGGGAGAAAGCTTCAGGGACTGGGCCACCAGACACGAGGCTGCAGCAAGGACTCAGCAGTCAAGGTGCTCCAGTACATCCGCACTTCAAGATGCTCAACACTCTGGCATGAGTGGACTTAGATTTGTGTCCACATCTATACAGTAAAAGTTGCAATATCCCATTTCTTTGGGACTGAAGGGTTGCTGGATATTGTCATTTTCTGGATATTAGAAGAGTATACCTAACCTCATGGATAATGCCCCCCATCCCCCCCCAAATCACTGTAATAACACCAAGCAAAGTTACTCATCAGCAGTCTCTTCTGCTGTTTGCCTTAGTTGATCCTTCCTTGATTAATTCTTTCAGTCACCTGGAGAAGTGCACAAGCATTCTGAACTCTCACTGCCACTCTGAATTGCTGCTGGGTGCTACCAGTTAAGCCATTTCTGCCCAGTGTTGCATGTACACAACACAACAAGGACCAAATGTGTACACCTGTGGGTTGGGCAGAAATGAGTTTTCATAGAACAGCAAAACATAATTGGCCTTTTAGACAATTTCTGGTTCTTAGGGCTTCCTGATCAGCCTGCACCAAATATTTCAGCTTTTGCTGTACTGGTCCCTTTCCTTCTGATGGCCACTCTTGGTCTTGCGAATGTTTCCCTAATTCCCCCCCCCCCTCTTGACTCATGCCTTCTGCAACCTCCAGAACTATTTTGATTCCCAGCAGTTTTCAGTTGCATCTACCTTGGTATAAATTTTAGCTTTCGCCTTATTTCCAATAATTTACTGTTACTGATCGGGACCATTTCCCAATCTTGTCAAGATGTTCCTTAAGTCCCAGTTCTGCTGATTTATTGGAAAAGTTCCATGGCAGCCGCGAGAGGATGCCTAACAGTTCTGGTGGAGAGAGACTTTCTTGCTTATGCTACCATTTCCAGAATGGTAATCCTTTCCAGTGAACATAAGAACATAAGAACAGCCCCACTGGATCAGACCATAGGCCCATCTAGTCCAGCTTCCTGTATCTTACAGCGGCCCACCAAATGCCCCAGGGAGCACACCAGATAACAAGAGACCTCATCCTGGTGCCCTCCCTTGCATCTGGCATTCTGACATAACCCATTTCTAAAATCAGGAGGTTGCGCATACACATCATGGCTTGTACCCCATAATGGATTTTTCCTCCAGAAACTTGTCCAATCCCCTTTTAAAGGCATCTAGGCTAGACGCCAGCACCACATCCTGTGGCAAGGAGTTCCACAGACTGACCACATGCTGAGTAAAGAAATATTTTCTTTTGACTGTCCTAACCCGCCCAACACTCAATTTTAGTGGATGTCCCCTGGTTCTGGTATTATGTGAGAGTGTAAAGAGCATCTCCCTATCCACTCTGTCCATCCCCTGCATAATTTTGTATGTCTCAATCATGTCCCCCTCAGGCATCTCTTTTCTAGGCTGAAGAGGCCCAAATGCCGTAGCCTTTCCTCATAAGGAAGGTGCCCCAGCCCCGTAATCATCTTAGTCGCTCTCTTTTGCACCTTTTCCATTTCCACTATGTCAGTGCTGGGAAATAATTTTTTTTTTCTTCTGCTGCCACCCAGAAGGTACTCAGTAGCCTTCTGGGTGGCAGCTCAGTAGCAGCTCAGTAGAACTCAGTAGCCACCCAGAAGGCACTACAGTAACAAAACTACTTTCTGGAAAGTGCTGCCTTTTGTGGTTAGGCCTGGAATGAAGCACTGATATTAGAACGTTTTTACTCAAGAGAAGGGATGAATGTTCTCATTTCTGAATCACTGGACTGTGAAAATACACACACAGTCCAAGGCAGGATGCCCCATATCATCATAGTTGCAGGAACAATATGTTTTTGAAAGGAATTTTCTGCCTAGAACAGTTGTATAACAGGCAGAAATTCAACAAGTGTGAATTCTTCTCTCCTTTCTCCCTGAATATGCCTGGAAATCTAGTCATAGGGTCATAATACAGAAACTTTAAAGACACCAGTGCCTAAACTCAAATAAAATAATAAACTGCAGTTATTAGGATTTGACAGATGGCTGGTGTAAACATGACACACAGAGTGTGTTTTTTAAAGGCACCTTACCCATGCAAGAATATGCATTCACTACCAGGTTTAACTTGGAGGCTGGCACTTGCTAGGGCAACATTGGCATTATCATTAGGGCAGAACATTTGGGCAATATATACCCTGACCAAATGAACTCCTGGTGCTAATCTTTCCTGCACAGGTGCCAGCAACCCAGTTTATACCTACTGCTGAGTGCACAGAAACTTCCATGGGTAAATGTGTGTGTGTGTGTGTGTGTATTTAACGGACCTCGTGGAGAAAGCGTGAGAGAAGGAGAAAGGTGAAGGTTGTAGAAGGAGATAGTTTGCTTTAGTCTTGCCTTGTGAATAGTCCTGTGTGCCAAGAATACATTATAAAAGACTTGTGGTTAGAGTTGAGCCCAACTGGGGGGAGGCATGTGTTGTGAACACTTCCATCAAAATGCACACATGCAATTTTTCTCACCCCTTTGTGACATTCCTTTCACACAGACCGTGGATGTATATTCTGCCTCAATGATTTGAGCATAACTGTGCCTGACTACAGCTGGATTAGGATGAAGGTCTTGGTGTGCAGTATTGGTGGGCAATGAAGCCCACCCTTGGGGCTGTCTTGGCAGACTGGCATGTTTTGCATTCTGATGGTCCCAGGTAGGGCCAGGTTTAGGAGCTGTAAGGCCCAACTGGAAACACTTTTGCGGGGCCCCCTCTAGTTTTGCAAGGCCCCCTCTACTAATTTTTTTAGCTCTTAGCTTGAATGGAGCCAGACCAAGAAAAAAACATCTGTTACTTCTGCACAGGTGGACAGGACCTTTAGCGGTACAGTGTACACCTAGTCCAGAGCACTCCCTGCCACTTGCCTGTCACTGCCCCACTCGCAGCAGCCCATTCAGGAGTGAGATAGGGAGAGGATGGCAGTGGGAGCTGTGAGGGTGGGGGAAGAGAGAGGCAAGCTTGCTGCAGCCTGCATAACACCAATTTTGGGCCAATTGGAAGCAGTGGTGGGCAGGAGCCGCTTCCAAAGTGACCCAATTTCAGGTCAGTTGGAAGCAGCAGTGGGCAGAAAGGCAGTGTGGGGCCCCTACCATGCACAGGGCCCAAATGGGTGAAATTGCCTAAAAGCTGATCCTGGTCTCAGGTTAAATGCCTGCCATGTTCAGGGAATGGAAATCAAGCAGAGATTATAACAGCCTCACTACCTGATGCCCTGGAGAGCTGCTCCCAGTCAGAATCAGATAATAGTTGCTAGAAGGTCTGACCTGGTATAAGGAAGTTTCTGATGTTCAAGACAGCAGCCAAGTTGTTCAGGCAACGAGAAGGCATTCCCTTCCCCTCCATTCAGAGAGAAGTCAACAGAAAGGCTTCAGCTGCCCTCGGTAGTGTCATCACGTAGCCAAATCTGATCGGCTGTGTGGTTTGTGATCTCATCTTACTTGCTGCAGGGTCCCTGACAGGCTGGGATCATTCAGTGAAGAAATGTTTTCAAGTAAAGGTGATCTGCTAATGTGGCAGCAGATCAGGCAAACAGTAGTTATGAACTGGTGTGAAAATTGCATGAAAGTTTGAAGAGTAGTGGATTTTCTGTGCGGCCTTTCTTGTAGGGCCCACCCCCCTTCCCAGTTCTTCAGACTGTAACCCAATTTATTTGTAAATCGTATCCCAATTTAATCAGATGTTCCTCATCTGATTAAATGAGGATAATTCCCATCCCATCTCAAGCCTTGCCTGCATACTGTATTTTGTTTGTTTGTTTTTAGGGATGGGAAAAAAGAAGAGGGCCCGTTGCATACAGTGCATGTAATAAAGTATTCAGCAAAGCAGAATTCAGTTTCATATGAAGCCTCTCAATGGCGGGGGAGAATCAGAGAGCATGATTTGTAGAGGGCTTACAGCACAATCCTATCCATTTCTACTCAGAAGTAAGTCTTATTTATTTCCTTGGGACTCACTCCCAGATAAGTGTGTCTAGGATTGTGCCTTTAGTTATACTGAGGTAGGATGCAGATGAAGGGAAGGGCATTATGATAGCAGAAACTAATGGAGACTATCCCATCCTCTTGGACTCAGAGCTCCATCCAGTCCGGGTTTCTACCTACATAGAATATGTGCCAAAGTATTCCAATGACTCATTCATCCCTGAAAAAAACAGAAGTTAGATCCTTTTAAAAAAAAAAAAAAAAAAGAGTCATGGTCACATATCTCATGAGCAGCCGGCATCCATCTGGACCTTCTGTGTGGAGGAGACAATCTGTGTACAAAAGAGAACAGAAGTTGGAAAGGGTTGCCAGAAGTTATTTAAATGGGCAATCAACAAGCTTAAACAAGTGGAATGGTTGCATGGGAACTGAGATTTTATAAACCATATTCAGTTCAGTTCAGCCAATGGGGCAACCAAAGAGCGTTGAAGTACTTCCAGCACCAAATGCAGCATCAGTGAATCAAAAGAAACATGGGAAAAAGAACGCATCCATTTCATTAGGTGCTTAGAGAAGGATTTAGACTACACATGCAAACTCAAATAGTGGAGATGGCTGGTGCAGTGTTCCAGGATAAAGACTGGAATGTAAATCTGCAGGGGTCTAAAAGCTCAGGATGCTGAGAAAGCCACAACACATCTCCTGCTGGCAGGGTGCTCCTCTTCTGTTTAGCAGCAGGAGAGTAACATTCCTCTTCACTCTAGCATAGCATCTTTTCTAGTGGATGTTTGCTGGTTTGTCTGCATCTTGTTTAGACTGTGAGCCCATTTGGAACAATGAACCATTTATTTAGACGTGAGTATTTTTGTTGAAAAGTTGTATACAAATATACTTATGGCCCAATCCTATTGAGGGCCTACAGCCAGAGGCATCTCCCCAGCACCTGGGGCAGTGACGTCATGATGTCATGCAATGTTGTGACATCACTGTCCTGGCTTCTTCTGGGGGTGGGGCTTTGTTCACCTCCTCCCGGCATTGGGAAAGGCTGTGAGCCTTCCCTGATGCTGGGAGGAGGCGTGGCACAGCTTACAGCACTTTGTCCTCAGGGAGAACATCTTGACGTTCTCCCCAAGAGTGGGCCTTTATGTGCCTTCTCCCATCACTGAGAAAGGCTTGGAGCCTTCCCCAGTGGCAGGAGGTGGTGCTACAAAGGCTGCAGTGCTCTGTCCTTGAGGTGACTGGGTAAAGCTTGGGGCCAGTCATGTGTCCCTTCTGGCATGGTGCCTGGGGCATGTGCCCCTCAGGCTCTGCCCTAGATATGCCTCTGCCTACAGCAGTGGTTCCTGTGGGTCTTGTAAGTCCTGGGATGGCTTCACAAAAGTGATGCTGCTGTCATGGGCTGTGGGACCACCAGTGCAAACAGCTGGAAAATGAATACTGGGCCTCACTTGTATACCTCCCATAGACTTCCCTGGGGCAAATGCCCCAGGCGCTGGCCACTAGGAGGCCGCGGAAGCTCCTCTAAGGCTTCCGATGAGGGCGGAAACTGTGCTTCCGGTTTGCCAGAAGCACAGTTTATAGTGTCGGGGAACCTCACAGAGGTTTCCCCTACGAAGGAGAAGGTCATGTGAGGATCCATGAGCCTCTGGTAAGTAGGGGGGCTGCATTTCTGCACAGGGGTGGCGATAGACCGTGGGAGGGGGCGCCATCTCGGTGTTTTGCCACAGGCGCGAGGCTGCAGAGGTCTGCGGCTGCTGGGCCTCTGCTCCAGCTGTTAGAGATGAGAATGGAACAAGAAGAAAAAGTCTCAAACAATTCTTCAGATAGTTGGACCCACAAAGCATACCATTTAACAACACAGACATCTGTTAGGCCGCAGGTTCAGCTAATCATGTGTCACTCAGGGCTCTCATCTTACAAAGAAAAGAATTTAATTAGCCGGAAAAGCGCACTAAGGCTGAAATCCTGTAACAGCTAACAGAGTAATGGCCCAATCCCAACCCCTCCTCACTGCCCAAACTAGTGTTCCAGCAGCAGGCCATGCTTTATGGCTGTCATGAATGGCCTTCCAAAAGCACATGGAGCCACACTTTTCTGGAACATTGGTGGCAAGGGTAGGTAGAAAGATAGGTCAGTGGAGAGGATGGAATGGAGCAGGGGGAGGGAGGGCTGGGGTCATGATAGAGTAAAGAGGGGGTGGCACCCCCACAACTTGTGCTGGATCTGTCCCTTCCTATAGCTGGCATACCTCCTTACTCTCCCTGGACTTGTGCCAGCTAAACAGCTGATGCACGTTTGAGGAGACCCATTGGTGAGTGGGAGACTTATGGGGAGGTAAGGGGAAAATCTTATCCCAAGCCTCCTGATCCCCCCCCCCCCCCGTGCAGCTCATTGAACTGAGCTCAAGTCTCCTTGGTGCAGTTACATAAGCAACGGGGAAGGATAGGATTGGCTGTTGCCCTCATTGAATACAATATGACTTCCTTCTGAGTAGACATACATAGAATTGCACTACAAAAAGAGGATCTGCATGCTTGGTCAAATGTGAGCTTAGCAGGAAAAAGTCACAAAAAATGAGATGTTCATGGAGTACACAGGCTAAAGACTATTTTCCCTCTTCAACCCAAGGTCTGTACCATTCATCAAGGAGATACACTCTCTAACACTGATCAAATCCTGCTGTAAATATCCATGACTGCACTATCACATGGCTAACAGAGCACTGCCCTGTAAATACCTGATTGATTTGGGAATATATCTCTCTGGCTGACACAGATTCATGGACTATACTTTGACTGTAATGCAAGAAAAAAAAAAATCAAAACACATCTACTGTGTGAAGCTGAAAAATTAAAGATGAAACTTCATGGAAGCAACGTTTCATGAGAAAATTTGTTGTGACTATTGTTTTTTTTATATCAGACAATCTGAGATGTTGTAATGGAAGATCAGAGGATCATCAGGTGGATGCTGTGGTGTTGACAGCGATTCCATGTTTTGACAGCTGGTTGACAGCTCTGGGAAGGGCAGGGCTGGCTCCACAGCTGTAATCAATCAAGGCCAATGGAGACCTGGATGGACACCTGAGCTTCATTTGACCTTGATGGGACTTTGAATGGACATGGACTGAAAAGATGGCTCACCTGAGCCTAATTTGGACTTAACGGGACATACAAGGATAAAAGGCAGCTTCAGAAGGAGCAAAGCTACCTGACCAAGAGGCTACCTGACCCCAGACATACAGAACAGACACATGGGAGAAGGGGACTGCCAGGACCCTGCTGGAGGACACAGAAGAGAGGACTGCCAGGACCCTGCTGGAGGAGACACTCTGCTGGAGAAGACTGAACTGGGAAGACTGGACTATGCTTTGGAGACTGGATTGGACTTGGACTGGAGGCTTCAGACCTTTACCCACTGAGTTAAGTGGAGTTTTGGGGAGGGAAAGCCTCTGGACAAAAGGACTTGCAGGGAGTGTCTGTATTCATAGCAATAAATTCTTGTTAATTGCTCAACTGATAAGGAGTTCTGTTCATTTCTTTGCACACCACAGCTGTTCTTGGAAAAGGAGTTTGTTAATTAGCCAAAAAGTGGGCATTAGAAGGGAGTTGGAATACTCGGACAGGACAGATGTAGATGGTAGAGTTAAAGCTGTGGGAGAGAACAGTTCCTTCATCTTCCCTATAATATGAGCCTGCATGAAACTTTTATTTCTACAAAGATTTGGGAAGTGGAATGTGACATGCAAACTCCATCTTTCCCAGGAACCTTGAGTTTCCTCAATGAAAAAGTTATCAGTAGCAGCAGCAGGCAAGCTTTCCTGAAAGAGAGCATGCTCATTACAACCTGTCTTCTCCTGCAATGTGCAGTGTCAGGAGGATGTTCTGTGTGTTGTTCTAGGTCATGTCCTTAGTTCAGGTGGGACAGTAGGGAGACTGTCAGGCCTTTGGCATCCCAGGCCCTGAATTGTTGTAAGCCAAGATGTGGCAGGAGGGGCCTTGATGTGTGAAATGCCTGGTGTGAAATGTAAATTAAAGGAACACCAGCACTGTCCATGTAGGCTGATTAGCAATCAGTTGCACCTGTTGCAGGTGTGAGTCACGTGACTTGGGGAGAGATGTGTGCAGAGTCACGTAGGCTATGGTGGAGTGGTGCAATGCACCACTGGACAGCCAATCAGAGTGGGTCACAAGACTGTCTTGTGATTATGAGGTCGCCCTACTCTGATTGGCTGGCCCTGGTATATATGGGGGCAAGAGCAGACATCAAATGTGGGCTGCTGTGGTGGAGTTTCTGTGTGTCGTGCTGCTGGTTTGTTCTGTGACTTGGACTGTGCTTCATCGTGACTGTGCCTCTCTGTATCCGTGACTTCTGGACTGTTTGACTGACTACCCTTCTGCCTGCTCCTTGACCAATACATGCTTCTGCAACAAAAAAGCCTGTGTCTGCTTCTTTGGCTCTGTTTGGGATCGCCTGCTTCTTGTGCTGTCTCCCTAAGCTCCCGTGCCACTTTGCTATCGGGAAAGCAAGGGCTATCCTCCCCTGCTGCCCTGACAGAGACCCAACCAACTATGCACCCTAGAATAAGCCCCAGTGTCTTCCACAAACTGCTGAGGCACCTGCACAGATGGAAAGCAGCTCCTGAAGGCAGGACCACTGCTGCAATACATGCAAGTTCTAGATAGAATGGATTTGGGAACACAAAACTCTTAAGCCATCCACCCTTGTATATTCATGCTGGTCCTGGACATTTCTCTTAGGGATGCTGTTCTCTTAAATGCGTGACAAAGCACCACAAGTATCAGCAAGTACTGGGCTGTCTTCTGTGAACTCCTTTCAGGGCTGTGCTGGAGTTGATTCCTTGTGTAGTAGTAGCCTTCATACCACACATTAGAGCATCACCTCTTAGAACTAAGCACAGACCGATGGGCTCTATCTGCAGTGTAATGCAAAGAAGGATTCTGTATTCTATCAACTTCTGTTAATGAATCCTTTTGGGACATGGAGTTGGCAACCTTCAGTCTCGAAAGACTATGGTATCGCGCTCTGAAAGGTGGTTCTGGAACAGCATCTAGTGTGACTGAAAAGGCCAATCCGGGAGTGACAATCCCTTCCACACCGGGAGCAAGTGCAGTCTGTCCCTGGTCTGTCTCCCTGGCTATGGGCCTTCCCTCTTTGCCTCAGACTGTTGGCCAAGTGTCTCTTCAAACTGGGAAAGGCTATGCTGCACAGCCTGCCTCCAAGCGGGCCGCTCAGAGGCCAGGGTTTCCCACCTGTTGAGGTCCACTCCTAAGGCCTTCAGATCCCTCTTGCAGATGTCCTTGTATCGCAGCTGTGGTCTACCTGTAGGGCGCTTTCCTTGCATGAGTTCTCCATAGAGGAGATCCTTTGGGATCCGGCCATCATCCATTCTCACGACATGACCGAGCCAATGCAGGCATCTCTGTTTCAGCAGTGCATACATGCTAGGGATTCCAGCACGTTCCAGGACTGTGTTGTTTGGAACCTTATGGCGAAGTTGGAGTGTCCTCTCCAGTGCGCGAAGCCTGGGTAAAGAAGGTATGGAGGATAGGCTGTTACCTGTGCAGCAAATCCCCGCTCTCCACGTCGCTGGAATGATCCAATGGAAAGGCAGAAGCCAATAGGGTTGGTTCCAGCGGCGTCGCAGGAGTTGCCAGAGCGTGACTGTGTACAGCCATGAACGGCCTCAGGGACTCCGGCTCCTGATTTTGCCTCGAGGTTGACTCCTGAAGCCTTTTCCACAACTGGATGTAGCCACAAGGCAGTGGAGGTTTGGGATCAGAGTTTTCCTTCTCTTAGATGAGCTGCCTTATACAGAATAAGAAAGACTGAAGGCCCAATCCTATTTGGGCCTTATGCCAGAATGCTTGATCCAGTGGCATAAGGCCTTTTACAGCTGTTGTAAAATGTGACAAGCCATTTGGCACAGCTTAGCCACTGCCGGAAGCAGTGAGCAACCAGTCCGTGTCTGCCACAACCCAAGCAGACCAGGGTCACCCACCTATGTTGATAAGTCAGCGCAGGGGTTCAGAGGGAAAAGAGGAACAGGGCAGGAAGGGGGAGGGGTAGATTGGAGCTGGGAAGGGGTCGGTATTGGTAGCCGCAGTACACATCAATATCTTATCCCCCTTCTTGGCCTTGATCCCCAAACCTGAGTCCACAAAGACCTGCACCAGTGGTATATCTGGCACAAGTCCGAGTAGACCCAGTGGGCTGGTGTGGGCTGACCCCGGGACAAGGGAACAAATGTTCCCTTACCCTTAGAGGCTGACACCAATCACATTGGTGCAGCTGCATCACTGTGGAGGGAGTTGAGAAGGATTGGCTGTGAAAGAATAAGAAAATGTAAGGAACGGCAGTAAGATAAAGTCTGGGGGGAACAACTTTTTTTTTTTTTAATACATGGTAGTCTGAGGCACTGTAATATAAGCATGCCCAGAACCTCCCAGCTTTATTAACTTCCTGCATTGTAATGGATGAACCAGCACTTCAGAGTCTTCAATGTTACCATGTGCCTTGTGGGGCTGGGGTGGAATTATTTTTAAGTAATCCAGACAGCACAATCCATTCTACCTCTGTTCCCCTTTGTTCTTGCTCTCTTTTCTTCCTATGGCTTCCTCCTTTTTGTGGTCTATTAAGGGGTAACACTTAACAAGCCAAGGGTGCTTTTTCATAGGACTTCCTGAAATGGAATTTCCAGAGTGGAGGAGAGCAGGGCAAATCGCAGCGTGGGGTCAGATTGGACTGAGCTACAGCTGCCTGGTCCTTCTGTAACGTGACTGATCTGGCTCAAATGTAAGGCGCTTCCTAGTCTCTTGAGAGCTAAATACATATAGATTTATAGAAGTGGGTTGATGGCTTCATTAGGTTCCCTTCTCACATTTCTGTGTCCTGGATCCAATCACTCCCCATGCCTGTTTGGTTGTATTGGAAAAGATGCTTGAAACTCTAGTCATGAAACTTCATGTCATGTCTAATCTGTCACATTCAGAGACACCCTGATCAGAGTACCTTCTGAAGTAATACAAATTGGTTCTGGCTCATGTTGTTATTATTTGGTTTAAATGGTTTAAGATGTTTTATTTATTTTTAGAATTTTTAGTGTTTTATTGTTTTGCTGACACTAAGTTATTAATAGCTGTTAACTATCTTGCATGGAAAGGTGAGATAATATTTTAATAAATAACTTTTGACGGGAATGGTAACGCTGATTCTTCTCATTCTATAATACTAGAAAATAGATTTCTTTCTAGTGGTGGGGCACCAGCTTGTAGGACCAGTTCATAAGTTATTTTGTGTGAAAACTCACTTCAGCAACTAAGGCTAAAACACTATACACACTTAGGGCCCAATCCAGATTTTTGTGCACTGGCTCATTGCTGGTGCACACTGTCACAAATGTGCCATTTGGCATGTTTGCTAGCCTTACCATGGGCCCAGCACAACAGCTAGCCCAGTGTGAGCCTGCGCAGGGCCCATGGTCCACCACCCAGTGCTCCAGGCAATGCACCAGTCGGCAGAGAGGTAAGACGGGCAGGAAGGAGGCGTTCTGGGGCAGGTGGAGGGAAGGGGGAAGGCATAGCGGGGGAGGGAGGCAGGACTGGGGGAGCTCAGTTCTGCCAGATCTGGCACCCTGTGTTGGGCCGTGTGGGGACTCCTTGGTTCTGCACCAGCTAAAGAGCTGCCGCAGACTCAAGTAACCGCATTGCAGGGCTACTTCTCTTACTTGGGGGAAGGGGACGAATGTCCCCTTCCCCCGAGGACCTGCTGGCGAATGGCCGATCCACTTAAGATGCCACAGCAGCCATTTTGGTATTGCAGTAGCCCCACGTGCCAGACAGTTCAGGATTGGGCTGTTACTTGGGAGTAAGACCCATTGAATGCAGGAGGATTTTTTTTAAATAAACATATGTAGGATTGGACTGAGTTACTTTTAAATGCTGAGGTGAAGTAGAATTTCTTTGCACCTACAAGGCTTATGTTATCTGTAAGCAGTATAGGAAGTTGGTAGAAATTCTTCTAGGAAAATATTCCTGTTTGAAATCAGTGCCAACTTTGGCAAGAATTTTTTAAAAAGATACGAAAGGATCAGGATTAGAAAAAATGGGTGGAAAGCTACTGTATAAGGTGGAAAGCAAGGAGTATAGGAATAAAGTAAGTAATAAAGGAATAAAATAAGAAATTCCTAAGGGATAAAAGGACCTGGATTCAGGTCTGAAAACTATTTCAGACGGCAAGTGGTTTTAAAGTTCCATCAATAAAAACAAAACATTAAACAGAATAAATGAGGTAGCCTATGTATCAAGGATGCAAAAGATAGCTTCAGTATGGCACAAATTCTTAATGCATACTTTGGCCTCTGTTTTTCACAAAGATATTGATAATGCCTTTACTGAAAGGATAGTTGATGTACAAAAAAAGAAGAAGAAAGGTGACGACTAAGGAGTTAATGCATCTCAGACTGAAGCAAAGCTCAACATCTATGCAGCCCAGTTCTCTACTTGCTTACAGGAAGTCCCACTGAATTAAATGGGACTGACTGTGGTGTGGCCATCAGCAGAGGGGTGCTTGTAGGGCAGATGTTCTGCCAACGTACATTATTTTGCACTGGTGTATTTTGAGGATAGGACTGGCCTGTAATGAACTTGTTTCTTGAGGGTCTGATAGTTTCTGATAGGGTCTGATGTGTGAACATCTAATATTTACATACCACAACAACTTGCACGATAAGAATTGTAATAAAACAATTGACTCTAGAATGGTATCAGATGACAAGAAATGTGCCACCTATATTAAAAAGAAAGAATAATGGTAGCCTGGCTGTCTTGAGAACTGCTAGTTTAATTTTAAATGATGATATTTCAGGTCTAGTATGAATATTATGACTATTAAAGGAAAGAATAATTAAATTTATTATGGAAAATGGCAAATTAGATATAGGATAGCATATGATCACCAAAGGAGGGCAATACAGATTAATCTGTTACCTTTTTCTGAGTAGATGGTTGATTTTCTTGTGTCCAAGGGAAATGCAGTTGATCTAATCAATTTAGATTTCAGCAAAGCATTTGATGCAGTGCCATGTGGGAAATTACTATTTAAATGGGAAAAGTTGGACATGAATATAATGAAAAAAGGGGGAAAGGAACTGGTTAAATGGAAGAAGCCAACATCTGTGCTGAATGGCAAATTCACCGTTTGAAGCGAAGAAACCAGTGGAATTTCTCATAAGGGCCGATCTTATTGAATATGCGTAAGCTGTTAACGCCATGGCATTGTGTTCACGATATTGCTGAGGATGCCAAGTTAGGAAGCATTGTTGGTACAAATAAGGAATGGTGTGTTATTCAGGATTAATTGCACAACCTCTTGGCCTATGGAAAAAAAATAGTGGGAGATCTTGCTTCAGAGACTAAAAATAAGCTTTTTTTGCTATGTGGTCAGATGTCTGAAGTTGAAATCACAAAGGAGGGTCTTGGTTAATCACACAAGATTATTGTGCTACAAAAATGCTGTGTTAGCAGTTCTGTTAATGATGGAGAACCACTAGTATCATCATAAGACTGTTATTTTTATACCCACAGGTCTGCCTCCTTACCCATGGATTCAGGATCCGCAGTTTTAACTAACCAAGGGTTCTGAACCCACAGGGTCCAGGTGGAGGCTGGAGCTGTACCTTCTGAACACGACTGGAGGTGTGCTCTGGTCACATTTGGAGGGCCTTCTGAGGGCTGGGGAGGCCTCCCCCACCCTCAGAAGGCCTTCCAGACATGACCAGAGCACAGCTGCAATCGCATTTGGAAGGTTTCGCATGCCCTGACCCACAGATTTGATAATCCGCAGGTTTCACCATCCATGGGGATTCCAGGAACAGACCCCCAGAGGATGTCAAGGCATGACTGTCTTTTATGTTATTATCCATGTCACCCTTCAACATGAATACTCTCAGGATGTGACCCAATAATAAGGAATATGCCACAGTACATACTATACAGTAAAACCACAAGTAAAACCTTACAACAGTAGGTAATTCAGCAACAAAATCACAGTAAGTAGTGAAAACCTTGGAAGAATAAAACAGTCTTGCAAAGATAGCAGAGAGGACACCAAACAAGACTCCCTGGGGAGACAATTCCAGAAATCAGGAAGGCCCTCTTGCCAGTCGCCAACCACTTGGCAGCAGGGACACCTAGCAGAGAAGAGGGGGGATCATCTACAATACAATCTCCCATACAAACTGAGTGAGGTATGTAAAAAATTTTCTTACTTAACTTTTTGTAGACTGTCTGGCCTACAGTGGATCTCCTTAGAGCAGTGATTTTCAACCTATTTAATCTTGTGGCACACTGGCAAGGCACTAAAATGGTCAAGGCACACCATCAGCTTTTTGACAATTGACAAGGCACACTGTGCTCTCAATGGGGGCTCACATCTCCCAATGGTCCTATTGATAAATGACGCTCTCCCAAATTCCCACAGCACACCTGGGGACCACTCGCGGCACACCAGTGTGCCATGGCACAATGGTTGAAAATGGCTGCCTTAGAGTATGCCGTAGCTGGCATAACTCTGAGGACAGGCAGAAAGCATGTCAGGCTTGAAAAATGGGGATAGCATTCCAGCGCACACTACTACTGCCGGGATCTACCCTCTATAGCCTCTGAGAGGTCTTTGCTCTCCCCATTCCCTGCTCCAAACATCTGCCAAACTGCCCACAATCCACCCATACCCCAACCCTGCCAGCACCTTACCTGTTCTGACATGAGCAGGGTTCATATGTGGTGAGTGTGAGGGGCCTCCGGCCATTTCCCCCAGCTACTCCAGGGCTCAAAATGGCAGCACAACAGTTGCACTGCTATTAGAGGACTCATGGCAGCAGATCTCCCAAGCTGCTACCAATAAGCCCTCTGTAGGATTCGCCTGTAACAGTACAAAAAAGAAGGTAAAAGGAAAGAAAATGTCTTCAGTAGCAGAGAATGGAATCAAGAAAATCGCAGAGTGTGGCTTCAGTCACTTTAATTAGCAGAGAAACAAAAAACATGTCCCCATATCTGCTGAGAAATCCCTGAACTGTCTTTTAAAAATATGGAGTACAAGAAATCTCTTGAGAATATGAGATTGTTTGGCTTCCAAATGTTCTGCATATGTACAGCTATAGTGAAACAACTGGATACCAGAGATGGGCAAATCCAGCGTGGCTTGACTCGAGTTGAGTCAAAAGTCTCCACCTCCCGTGACTCGAATTGAAAACAAGTCCTAAGGGGGGCTGTTGAGTACGCAGAAGCGCCACTGCTCCAAAGACCCAAGGTCAGGCAGTTGCTCCCAGGAAATAACGAGGCACAGATACGGCAGTGCACTATCACCAGATGTCCTTTACTTGAAGTATGTACAATATGTACAGTGCCAAGGCAGCACAGCAAAGCAAACAGCAAAGATAGAACTTGCCACAATCTCCGATCACCAACTCCACTGACGTAGCTTCCCTCAGACACTCCACATAACATCTCCCACACAGCAGCTGCACAAGCTCCAATATATACTGGCACTAGCCAATGGGACCCTGGCTACGATCTGGTGACAATTTGACTCATAGTCTTGTGACATGGTATTGCAGGCTATTGCATCATCCCTGCTATGCCCTGTTGCATCAGCCAATCCCATGATGCAACAGGTCTACAATATATGTATTCAAGCCAAGACATCAGGGCCTAGCCTTGCCCTATCCAGCCGGTAAATTCCTATAGGCCTGGGGCATATATCACAACAGGGGCACTTTGCAAGTTGCCTGGAGCATTTTCGCGACTCAAAAAGACTCGAGTCACGAGTGTTTTTGATACATACTGTGTCAGGCATGGGGAAAAAAAAAACAGAGCTGCTGCCAGGGTGTGTGTGTGTTGGAGTTCCCTATAAACTCTCCCCTGCTGTCCCATCCCATCCATAAACAAGGTGACAGCGTGAGAGTGGGAACAGAGGAGGCAAGTGGGTCACACACAGCAGCTGTGAGGCTTATCAGGATGGTTCAATTCTTTGCAGCTGTACTCAAAAGTAGTCCCACTTCAGTCAGTCATTCAATGGGGCTTCCTCCCCCCAAGTAACTATGGAGCTCACAGCAACCATGCGACTGGAAAGTGTGATCTCTACGAACCTCCCCCCCGTCCCCACTTCCCTGCCTCCTTTTTCTCTGGGCTTCTCTGGGCAAGCCCCTTGGGTTCCTCCTCCTGCCCTCCCTCATCCAAAGAAACAAATCAGACCTCCCAACCTTCATCCAATGATCATCTGTTCCTTCAGAGATGGGCAAGAGTGCCCACACCTGCCTTTCCCCTCCTGCTTGAATGTAAAAGCAAGCATTGACCTTTCCTTGCCTCCTGGCTGGAACTTCCCTACTGCTCTCCCAGTCTGAATGATGGCCCCATAAGGTTTTTCACACTGCAAAAACAGTAAGCAAGTGCACACCCAGACACAGACAGACTCTAGTCTGCATGTGTGGGAACTGAGTGCTGAGTCAGGGGCCCTTGACTGTTTTGTCAAGTCTTCCACGGATGTGACTTGAGTGTACACAAGACAGGGAAAAAGATTGATTTAGGTGACTCGGACTTGAGTCACCTGACTTGAGTTCCCAGTCCTGTTGGATACGCACCCTTTATGGGCTACAGCTCATGAGAAGGATGGAAAGGTGAATGTTATCCTTTCTAAAGTCTAGTTCTCTAGATATCTTACCTCAAAACGGACTTAGCTGGAGATCTTCCAGGGGATTTCGCAGGGCCTGTGGGTGCTCTCAAGGCTCTTCATTTTGGCACTGATTTTTACACAAGCATTTGGTCATGTGGAAAGGAAGGGGACTCTGAAGGAAGTTGCAGGGAATCAAAGGCTTTGTGATTCTCCAGCACAGAGAAGTTCAGGGAACCTCTGTGTGTGGGAGATTCCAGAAAATTTGTTTCAGATATATATTCTTGCAATTTGTTTGTGTCTGACTGCCAGCATTGAGCTGATATATACAGCTGGCAGTATGCCCTGCCTCTAGCTTTTAAACCCCTCTGAGCCTTTCTCTTCCTGCAGGTCTTTGGCACACAGTGTAACTTGAGCTCCATTTCATAGGCCTTATTATGATTGGTGGCGAACTGAAGACCCATACCCTTCCTTCTCACCTACTGTGGTGTCCCACCAACAAGAAAGAGGAGGGAAGATGGTGAGATAGTAACATGAAGAATGGAATGGGCCAATGGAAAAAAGGAGCTGTGGAGGAATGAAGAGAGGAAATGCACGGAGTAGCAAAGAGAAAGAGAGAAGGAAAGTAGCTCTTTTGTCTGAGATTGTCAAAGACTCAGAGCCTCAGGAAACAATCAAGCAGAATATGTGGATGGGTTTCTCTCCCCACTGCTCTTCTAGTCATGCTTTAGGCAACAATGACAACAAATCCCCCTGGCCAGCCAGGAAGGAAACCTGCTCCATCTGTGACTCAAACAGCAGCTGTTTCACATTCCAGGAGTCTCCCCCTTCCTTCTCCTTCATCTGTAAAAGTCACCCACTGACGCAAATCCTCCTACCCCCCAAATCTGAGAGACAGATTTAGAATTTTGTTATCGACAGTGACAGGCAGGAACTGGACGCCCCCAGATGCTGGGAGATGGGCTGTTGTCTCACTCCACTAAGTCCATCCCTGCTCAATCAACAGAGGGAGGCAAATTCCCTTGTCCCACTCAAAGTGCTGAGACAATTCATCTGGCAGAGGAGGTGGTACTCAGTGGAGGAGAAGTCTGTGATGGATGAAGCTAGGGAGCTGCCTGTCATCCAGTCTTTGATCAGCATCTAACTGTGCTGTGCTCCAAGGAAAGACACTCTGAACCTGTTGCTCTGCTCTCATGGAACGGAATGGAAGGAGCGCTTTTCTAGAGACAGGTTTTGAAGATGTCATGTGATGCTTTAACAATGCAATCTATGCTCAAGGGCAGTGGTTCTCAAACCTTGTGGTCTCCAGAGCTCTTTACACACCTTAGTGGAATATCCGGGAGCCCTGCCCAGCTCCTATGCAAAGTCTTGGGGAGCCCATGAGCACCGGTGCATGCACAGAGTGGTGCAACAAGCAGATGGCAGCCATCTCTGGGGTGTTCATGGAGCCCCTGAAGGGGTCTTAGGGATCTTTAAAACCCTCCTTATACCTCACCTGCATTGGAATGAGTCTGCACTGGAATCAGTGCTATTGACTCTCTCTTTTGACTGTGAAAGTGCAGCCCTGGTCTTAGAAATAGCCCCATTTGGAGCCATATGGGGACAAGGGCGGGCAGGCTGATTTTGCTGTATTTGCCACGTGCCTCTGATAAGTGCTGTTACACACCCCACAAGCGGAGATGGTGGAAAACTGCCACTCCACCATAGGGGGAATGTACCCCCTGCCCCAGCTTACCTACGCCACTGGAAAGATTCATGCCAGGCCATTAGGTTGCACAGCCACTAGGGCTTAAAGGAATCTGATTCTTTAAAGGGATCTGCCTCTTTAGAGTGCCATCTGGTAAAAGCCAGAACTCCAGTTTGTGGTCTTTATTTTATTTATTTATTTGCAGTCGATCCTTCTTGTCTACAGTTTTTCTACCTGCACATTTAACTCAATGTGGAAGGCCACTGTGGACTTGAACGGCCTTGCCAATCCTTTTTTTAAAAAAGTCCCTTTAAATCGCGGTTTAAACAGTTCTTTTCTTACCATAGTAGAGCGGCAGAGTGGAAGGCAGGCAGCCTCAGGCAATTAGAATCACTATTTCTGTGAGGTTGTGACCTCCTCCCTTAGCCCTTGGTTGCTCCAGAATGCAACTTGGAAGCATTTAATCACTTTCACATTGCATTCTTCACCAGGGCTAAGGGAGGGAGTCGCTTGCCTACACATGACTCCAAAATAGCCATTTTAATCGCATGAGATTGCCTGCCACTCTGCTGCTCTACAATGGTAACCAAAGCAGTTTGTAAACACAATTGTTTTAAAAAGCAGGTTTCACTATCCATGGTTTTCAGCATCTGCAGGGGTTCTGGGAACAGAACACCTGCGGATGCCAAGGGCCGACCAGTATTGCCTTTCTCTTTGTGTAAAAATACTCAGTATTCAAGATGGTTTACAAAGGCAGGTGAATCTAAACCACAATTTTTAATGGGGTTTTACAATATTGTTCTGTGAGAGAAACTCACAGAGCCCTCAGTTCATCAGATGTTTCCCTTCATGGTGTGGTTATGAGTTCTTCTGGCTATATGCCATTGAGCAGGGGTGCTCAATAGGTGGATCACAATCTACCGGTAGATCGCGAGGCAAAATGAGTAGATCGCGGAGTGCCGACCCCCCCCTTCAGGTGCCTCTGGGAGGAAACGCCGGGAGTAAGGCCCATTGTACTCAATGGGGCTTACTCCCAGGTAAGTGTGGCTAGGATTGCAGCCTCACAGCCTAATCCTAGGCATGTCTACTCAGGAGTAAGTCCTGTTATACTCAGTGGGGCTCACGGTACGCCAACATACATTGTACACATAAATGTTATATGTTATGATGGCGCGAACATTGTAAAAAAAACTCTGGTAGATCTCTGGGCCTTGCTGGGTTTCAAAGTAGCTCTCGAGCCAAAAAAGTGTGAGCACCCCTGCCATTGAGCTTCTACAGGCATCTGTAAATCAAGCCAGGTAGGTTCTCACAGCAGGTTCTTATTTGTTCTCGCCAGCCAACCTCCCCACTCTCCCCCACACTCTCATTATGGCAGTTCATCAGTGTCTCTGCCCTCTCACAACAGGTTTTAGCAACGTTATCTGCTTGGTTTCCAGTCTCTCCTCCAGGCACAACCAACTTGTTCCTGCTTAGCTCTTCAGGTAGTGTGGCAGCTCAACTACTGGACCACACCTTGTGCCCCGCCTTTCCTATACACAAGGCCAGTGGTGGATCTCCCCAGCCCTGCACCCTGGGGCAAAGGTCCACAATGGCACCCCCCCACACACACACACAGGATGCTGCCACCCCCCCACACACACAAATCCCCTCCCACTTACCTGGAGCATACAGAGCTTCGCACAACTCCAGGATGCACCGGGGAAGCCTACTGAAGCTTCCCAGGCTCTTAAGCTGTGCTTCCAGCAAACCAGAAGCACAGTTTCCGACCATGTCAGGAGCCTCAAAGAGGGTTCCACGCGGTCCTAGAGGTGCTTGAGGCTCTGTGCCTGGGGCATTTGCCCCTTTTCATTAATGGCAGGTCTGCCACTGCACAAGGCAATCTTTGTCAAGTTTACTGAATGAATGGCCTTCAATGAAGTACTTATACTGACTACTAAGCCTCTCTGAGGCTCCTGACGCGGTTGGAAAGGGTTTACCAGAAGCACAGCTTAAGAGCCCGGGGAAGCTTCAGTAGGCTTCCCCAGTGCATCCTGGAGTTGCACAAAGCTCTCATTCATGTTAGCGGCCTAATCCTATGAATCATTTACAGCAGCAGATCTATCAATCATCTGTTGTAAAAGATCCTGTGATGGTACAAATGTCATGCATATTGGAGCTGCTGACAGAAATGACCAGTGGCTGGAAATGGCTAGCAGCTCTACCTGGACACTCTGCCAGCCCAGGTAAAGTTGGGCTGGGGCAGGTTCATGGGCAATTTGGGGGAAGGTAGGGGTGGGAAGTGGGAGGGCAAGGGTAGGGAGCAGGCTGGTGGGAACAGCAAATGCCAGTCCTATCCCCAAGTTTTCAGTACACCCTGACTCCTTTCTCAGACTTATGCCAGCAAAGTGGGTCTTATGCCAGACCCATTTAGTTGGTGTGGATCTAAGGAGACCCACAGGAGAGCAGGCAGCTTACTAGGAGGTAAGTAAAGCAGTTTTTTTACTTACCTCTTGCTGGTCATCTGATCACACACACAAAATCCATAGCATGCAGTGCTCACTCCACTAGAGCAGCTGCATGCTATGGAGTGGCAGGGAATAGGATTAGACTGTTGAACTTCAAATCATGAGACATTAAAACAGTTCTTAACTGTTTGCTTAGTCCAGAATGTTTGCATTCTTAGTCCAGAATGCTGCACTATCGGCTTGCGCTGAATGGGGTTGCACTTCCCCTGAAGGAGCAGGTTCACAGCTTGGGGGTCCACCTGGACTTGCAGCTGCTCCTGGATTCCCAGGTGGCGGCTGTGGCTAGGGGGGGGGGCCTTCGCTCAGCTTCAGCTGGTGCGCCAGCTGCAGCCATACTTGGATCGTGCAGACCTGGCCACGGTGATCCATGCCTCGGTGACATCGAGGTTAGATTACTGTAACGCGCTCTATGTGGGGCTGCCCTTGAAGATGGTTCGGAAACTGCAACTAGTGCAGAATGCGGCAGCCCGTGTGGTTACTGGAGGTAGGCAGTTCGACCCTGTCAGTCCGTTTCTCCAGCATTGGCTGCCCATTCGTTTCCGGGCCCAATTCAAGGTGCTGGTTTTGACCTTTAAAGCCCTATACTGCTCTGGGCCAGGGTATCTTAGAGATTGCCTACTCCCATACAATCCGGCTCGTCCTCTTAGGTCATCAGAGAAGGCCTTTTTACAAGTGCTGCCGCCTAGGGAGGTACATGGGGAGGCGGCAAGAAATAGGACCTTCTCAGTAGTGGCACCAATGCTATGGAACTCCCTTCCCCTTGTCTTAAGAATGGCTCCCTCTCTTGAGACCTTTTGGCGAGGCCTGAAGACCCTTCTGTTTAAACAAACCTTCTGAGTTCTCGGCCATTTTAACATCTTTTAATATTTTTTACAGGCCTGATTCTTTTATGATTTGCTGCTGCTCTATGCTCTTTTAACCTATTTTTTATCTGACTGCTGTTTTTGTGATATGTGTTAATATGTTTTTATTTGTTTTAAATTATGTTTTTAAATCTGTTGTAAGCCGCCTTGAGTCCCTTCAGGGAGAAAGGTGGGGTAAAAATAAAGTTGTTGTTGTTGTTGTTCTTATTATTATTCTTATTATTCTTAAGGCACGTTTATAAGGAGATGGAGACTTAAAAGAGGGCCAGATGTGTATCCAGTGCCCATCCACCCCTGCCATGCATGCTGAGGTATGCATACAGTCTGGTGTCATGCTGTTGGTTTGTGAATGTCATAGGACAGAGGCTCCCAAATGTATCGTAGTCATGGCGCCCTTCCCCCACAGCGTCTTGTCACAACAGCACCACACACAAGATCTCACAAGAATCGTGCAAGATCTCAGCCCAGGCAAGATGGCAGTACCTAAGAGAGCTGGTAAGAAGAGGCTGTTCGGGATATTTTGCAGGGCCCCTGTGAGTTCACTGAAGCGCCCTGAGGCACCACGGCCACAGCGCACTGTTTGGGATCCACTGTAAGAAAATTGATGCCTGCCTTTCCCAGTTAAGTCTGTGCCACACATTTCCATTTCCAATGGGCATAGTTCTGGCACTTGCCCTGCAATCATCACAGCAAGGAAATGCCAAATAAAGTACCAGAGGAAATAGCTTATGGAGAACATGGTAGTTGGTTTAGTGCATTGATATGATTAAAAGAGTAGCACTGGCACAGGAGAGCGGTATGGGAAAGGAAACAGGTGGTGTTTCCACTCACCTCCACACTTTGTTTGTTTTTGGATTTTCTCCTGGTGCGCTGAGCCTTAAGCCTTCATTGATTGCGGGCGACCTTTGTGAAGGCCTCCCACTGCTTCAGTCTCTCCAGGAAGCTGAATCAAAGCTTGCTGGAGTCAATGGGAGCTTTTCCATTCACTTTAGTGAACTCTGGCTCAGGCTCCAGCTAAATGCCGTTTCATTCTTTCCTCCCAGATTTGCTGCTCCTCTCCAGTATTTGCATCAGTGTCAAACTGTGTAGTGCAAAAGATGTTCATAGGAAAAGATGAAACAAACACAGGGAGATTTTGAGGTAGTATAGCTGATTGGAAGTACTTTTTTTGAAAAGCCCTTACAGCCTTCCAAATCTAAATTGTTTTGAGGGAGAATTGGGACACAGTGAAGTTTTAATTTGTGACCAGAACTTCATCACATACATACATCTTGCAAATCATGGGATCTCCCTGGGCTCTACAATCGTTCACTCCTCTTTTGCATCCTTTAGCCCTCATTCCAAACCCTTCACTTTTTAAGTCTTTCCAGACAACCTGTTTTAAATGCAAGCAAACAAAAAAAGTTTTTTAAAAAATGCACTGTTCCTCATTTGTTGTGTGGAATCCAGAATAGCACTTCTGTAACAGAGATGTTGCATTGCAGGTTGCAAAATGTTCTTGCTAAGAAAATGCAATTACCTTGCAGGTATTGCACACATTGCTATTTTCATATTAATCACTAATCACAGACCTAGTTTTGGTTCTGTATCATTTTTGTTGGCCATGGGGCAAGCTATGATTTTGGGCCCTTGCACATGTTCAGGTCCTCTCAACAGCTGGGGTTGGGGCTTTCTAGACTGAGAGTCCAATCCTATGCATGTCTACTCAGAAGTGTCCCATTATAGTCAATGGGGCTTACTCCTAGGAAAGTGTGGATAGGTTTGCAGCCTGAATCATCCTTCTCACACAAAACTTGCAATAGGAAACTAGCCAGAGAAACAGCCATGCATGAAATATTGTTCTTGGTTATGTGCAAGGATTGGTATAGAGGGGCATTCAGTTATGCAAGCCAGGGGCAGTACCAGGTTTTGCTGGCCATGATTTTATGATTGTAAAAATCCCCTTGAGGGATTTAGAAATGCCTGCCTATGTAAGCTGCCTGGAATAAAGTCAGAGGAGTAATCCGATGACCAGAAAGGCGGTATATAAATACCTAGTTATGATGTTGATAATGATGATGATGATGATGATGATTTTGGGCCACTGTGCATGTTCAGGCCCTCTCAACAGCTGGGCTCTTGTGGTGGTTATCAAACTTTTAGCACCATGACCCACTTTTTAGAATGAGAATCTGTCAGAACCCGCCAGAAGTGATGTCATGACTGGGAGTAACACCATCAAGCAGAAAATGTTTTAACAGTCCTAGGCTGCAATCCGACCCACACTTACCTAGGAGTAAGTCCCATTCACTATCATCGTTAAAAGCATATACTTAGTAGCCTGTTCAAAGTACAGATCTAGGACATTTCCCCAAATGCAGTCACATCCCATGGTAGCATCAAGTCTAATATATTAAAAATAAAATATAGAAATGAATGGGGACCCACTTGAAATTGGTTGTGGGTCCTGATCCACAGTTTGAGTAACACTGCTCTACAGCATTTACCCCCTCTCCGGCACTCTCTACATTCCCCTCTCCTGTACCCTTCTTAAATGGCCAGCTGACAGGCAAGTAGGTGGTCATCTCTCTTGCCAAGGTGCCCGTATATGACCAGTGCAGACATTCTTTTCATCCCATTCCTTCCTGCCAATCATACTTGCTTTCAGGAACTCTCTGCTAACCCAGAGACCCCTAGAAGCAATTAGGAAGCTGTGTGAGTCAGGGGAGCAAACAGAACACAAAGAGTTATGTATTTAGGAAATTTTGCCAGGTGTAGCTTTTTAAACCTTTCCCTATTGGGCTGCACCTGCCAAAATGCCCTCTTCTAAACAGTGATTAAAGGTATAGGCACTCTGTCCTCCATTGTTTCTGGTCACCCTGTATGAAGAGCTTCTTGCTTAACACACCAGGCACCTAAAAGGTGGATTTGATTCATGGTTCTCCTGCAGTGGGTTCCAACCTTTTTTCACTTGTATACTGCTTGGCAACCCATTTCCATTAATTGTACCCTTCATATTAGCTGAATATTTGTAATTAATATTAATAATACAAGCCCTCATCTCCTCCATATGAAAACCCAGACTTCAAGTATTCATCACAGTATTTTCTCTTTTTATCTGTTTGAAGAACTGAAGACACTGCCTTTTCACTGTTTTGCACCAGAAGTGTCCTGAGGGATTCTTGGTGACTGATCACTTTCCATATTATGTTTCAGCTTTTTTACTGTGCTGGTTTTCAATCACTGATTCATAGATGAATTGATGACCAAAACCTAACTGTTGGTGGAGATTTCACAGCCAACTAGCTTACCTCCCTTCCTGGCCCTGCAAGGTAGCCCTACCTGCCTTTTCCTACCATTATTCCATTCTTTTTCAAGTACCCTTAAAGGTCCTGTTGAGTGCCCCTAGGGGATACATGAACCCCAGGTTGGGAACCACTCTTCTGCTGGTATTTTGTTTACAGTGCACTTACTCTGATAGTGTTTACAAAAAGGTTGTGAAGACCAGAATTTAAAAAGTTAGAGCAGCCATTTTCAACCACTGTGCCATGGCACACTGGTCTGCCGCAAGTGATTTACAAGTGTGCCACAGGAATTTGGGGGAAAGTCATTTATTAGTAGGGTCAATGGGGATTGTGAGCCCCCCACTGGGAGCATGGTATGCCTTGTCAATGGTCAAAAACCTGATGGTGTGCCTTGACAATTTTACAGCCTTGTCAGTGTGCCGTGAGATGAAAAAGATTGAAAATCACTGAGATAGAGAATAAAAATATATCTTAGGATCTTTTTACTATATTGTTAATAAATTAGAGGCTGTAAAGTTCTTAGGTAACAATTACTGGCAGGTTATTTTTCAGGATCTAGTCTTAGGTAAAATCAGACAAAACTATTGTTACAGTATGTGCCCCATACAGCAAGGCAATTTGGTGGCTGGATAAGGCAGGCCTACCAGACTGCTGCTGTGTATAAGCAAATGTAAGCATACCTGTCAGACAATGGGGCAAGGACCAATCAGGGCAAAGTGCTGAGTCATTGCACAGAACAAGGAGAGATGGGAAAAGCTAATGCAATCCCCACCCAGGATGATGCAATGACATTCCTCAGGGATGAGGTCATGGCCTTTCCCATTGGCTGACAGGAGTATAAATGGCCAACAAGCACACTCCACTAGGTGAATTATAGGAGTGAGTTGCTGCATGAATCCTTGATTTACTGACTACTTGGACTGTTTGCTGGACTGCCTCTGCTTGCTGATTTTTGGAACTGCCTTCTACCTGTAAATACTGCCTGTAAATAGACTCTGGTGTTGGTACTTCCCTGGGTCTTGCCTCCTTTTTTGGCGTCCTTCCCTGTGCTCTGAGCACCACACTCTGCAACTGCCGGTTTGCGCTTCTGCTATCTCTGTGTTTTGCCCAATTATCTCTAACAACTATAGTCAGACACCCCCCTAAGTTTAACCCCCCCCAATCCAAGAGTCATAGAAAATTCCATGATTTTTTGCTCAAAAACCTGCCCTCGACTTATCTCTGAGATCAACTTTTGCTCTGTATCTCCAATTCCACTGTACAGATCTGTACAGATCTGTCAGCTGCAGTTTTAACAGCTGCAACCACCATGAAATGGCCACCGGGGCTCTTCACAAATGGCAGGTTTCCTCAGGAATAATTTCTCCGTGTATGAAAAAACACCATTAACAAAATGTGAACCCTCAGTGTGCATGGAGTCTATAATGGAGTCTATAACGTATTTGGGGGGGGGAAGTGTGCAACACAGCTCAGTGTGTGCTTATGGTAGATGATTTAATAGATTATTTTGCTCATCCAGGTTGTTTGATTGACTTCTGGCATGTATACCCCAAATTCCTAATAATCAAGAAGAACGAGCAGATTTTCACATTCACTTGCTACTTGGTCCATAGATTCTCCTAGGTGAACCCTGCTCCCATACACATAGAAGTATGCATCACCAGACTCACCCTTAGTCATGTAACATCAAGATTTGTGCAAGTAATATCATTGGTAGAAGGTGAACTTGGGGTTGTTGTCAAAGTACTTCCTTAATGAGATGCTTCACAGCCACCTCCTCATATATTCAGTGTCCCTGAGGGACATTGCTGGTCACTTCGGACCGAGATCAGCCACCTTTGAGTTAAAACAGATTATTAAAGCTCTCTGAAGTGTGCCAGCTCCCATTATTGCTCAAGTGCAGTCATTACCATGTAATAATCACTAATCCCTTCATTACTGGTTATCTCTACTCAGAAGGTACTCAACCATGCCCAAACGTATATCTTCCCTTTGCTCTCTAGGAACTGTGCATCCCAAACCCCTGGAAACAATCCCTGATTAAGACCAACCAGCTCACCGCTTTGGCACAGTTCCAGAACAGGAGGGGGGGGGGAAATCACAGTGTATCTTGACAAGGCAACCACCCTGGCAATCTTCTGTTGTTGATCCCCTGCTTGGGCATGTGCTTCTTAGCACAAGTCCTTTTGGGCTGCTTGCATTCCTCACAATTCCTCATTTTGGTACAGCTGGGAGCTCAGAAGGAAAAATGGGAAACTAGTACGGGTCCTTGGATGTCCTGGCTGTTCTCTGCTCTCCCCCCATTTTGCTTGCCCCAAGTTTGGTGTCATTGGAACAAGCCAGTACATACCCTGCGATTCCCCAAACCCAGTGCAGTTTACACCACATGGCTGGCGATCCACCAAGGGCCTGATGAGCCTCCTAGTTTTGCTGCCTGTGTGGCACTGCTAAAGTGTGGGGGTGGGGGGTATTTTGAAGCCTCTGGAAGGCTGTAATACATGGCTGGAGGCTATATTTAAATTTGGTGAGCTGCAAGTTCTGCAGATCTGGGTATGGCAAGAGAATTGTTGCTTCCTGGTCATACCACTCTGTTAATGACCCCCACCTACTCATCTGCCACTTACGTGCTAGTAATGCATGTGACAAGTCCTCTTACCCCCCTTGGTACTAATCCAACCCCTTAATGTTTCTAATGTGGCACTAGAATGACTGCCTGAGTTAAATCCACATAGAGAGGATGTCTGCGCAGCATTCTCCTTATCGGCTGGATCAGTGATTGCTTTAAGAAGGCTATTAGCAGGCTTTGGCACAAGTCTTTTTTAAAATCAGAAAGCCCATGTGGCTGCTCATTGGCTCAAAGAAAACCTTTCTCCCGCACATTTGCATTATTGACTATGCTTTTTTCTGCAGACAGCTATTTTTTGCTTAGGTTAATTGGTTTGGCCAATTTCTTATTTAGTTCAAGGATATTACATTTACTCCGTACCCCCACCCCTTTTCTATTCTATACCTTTCTCCACAGTCCCATGACTTACTAAAGATAGATCATTTTTATTTGCAAAACAGTCCATGAAAAGAAAGCATCTCTTGGGCACATTCCAGACAGGCCTTCAGACTTACGTCAAGCTCAGTTTCCATTATTTCATCTCTGTGCCTGCCTTTGAAAAAACAAAGATGCAGTTTTCGGAGCGCAGATGTATGAAGAATACATTCAGACAGGTTCCTGGATCGGTCTCGTGAAGGGTGATGGAGGCTTTTAGCTCTTTGGAGTTCATTTTAGCCAGCATGCCATTTGTTCTCATATATATATATGAGACTTCCCCTCATTCAGTGCTTAATTCAGGCCATCAACTCAAATTCAGCTCAAATGGAAGGGTCTCACAGCAATTCCCCAGTCGCTCAGACTCAGCTGTTGGTGAGTCTCCTGTGAGATAAACCTTCAGTTATTTGTTTATTGAAAATGCCCACTGCTTGGAAAAGGATGAGGCTCACCCCAAGGTTGGTGTTCCTGCCAACAAAGGACGTGATCCGCAGCAATCAGTGCAAGTAGGTTTAGCATGTACAAAGGAATGTGTCATAGGCTGCAATCTTAAACCCATTTACATGGGAGTAAGTACCATTGAACACAATGAAATTTAGGGCCCAATCCTATCCAACTTTCCAGAGCTGATGCACCCATTCCAATGTGATCTGTGCTGTATCCTGCCGTAGGAGGAACAGTCATGGAGGGCTCCTCAAGATAAAGGAAGATTGGGAAAGATTCCCCTCACCTTGGGAAGATTGTGGCTTCATCAGCATTGGAAAGTCGGATAGGACTGGGCCCATACTTTTCAGTAGACATCCTTAGGATTGTGCCATCTTTATCCTTTATCTGCATCTTTGAGTCTTTGAGTCCTTTATCTGCAGTCTATGCAGGTTCAGCTGCCACATATGAGAGTTTACATCAGCGGAACTCCTGCTTTCATAAAATGGCTGCTGTTGGAGCACATAGCACTCCATTAGTGGCCATTTTGTGAACGCTGGCACTAAATGTGGCAGCGCTGCAACCCCACCGACTGACCCCATCAGACGAAGTAAGACAGCAGTGGGGGCAGGGAGGAGGAGGAATGGGAGGGGGGAGACAATGGGATGGGGTGGATCTGGCAGCAATGGAGTGCACTGGATCCTATCCTCTTTTTTTCAAACCTCCCTGCCCCTTTTTTCTCAGTTTTGTGCCAGCCAAAGGGCTGGCACAGGTCCAAGGAGACCCACTGTGGAGTGAGAGGTTTAAAGAGGGGTAAGGGAATATAACTCCCCTTTCCCCTCTGAAGCCTCCCAATTGCTTCCCCATGCTGGATACAGCACACACCTTTTTGACATGGCTGCAAGGGCAGGGGTAGGGATAGGATTGGGCTCTAAGACATGCTCTCCATTTCCACAGGAAGTCAGCTCTGATGTGCCATGTTTCCCAGAACGTCTTGTGCTCTCCAAGTAACAACTGGCTGCTCTAGCACTGTCACAGCTGAATGTGAACCTACAGAAAGGACCCGCATATTTGCCTGCTGGAGATGAGTGAGGGACTATAGTTGTGATGCCGCAACCTCCACCTGGTTAATGGGGCTCCCCTCCTTGCTCATTTCAGGGTATAAGGAACACCATTACTGGCAGAGAAGCTTCAAGGGTGTGCGTGCATGAACTGCATCCTCCGCTTACAGATTTCCTGTGACCCTGCTGCTACCCTGGAGCAAGTGACGGGAGGAGTGAAAGCAGCATGATCAATGGACAGAAACCAGATAACTTTTTTTTATGTTTGCTTGGTTTCCTCACTCAACTGTGCAAATCTACAGTATTAGTGTAATTATGGACTTCATAAAATTTTTAAAATGTCATAAAGTTTTAAAAGCATCATATCTGAAGGTGACAGATCTAACAAGAGAAAATCTCAATGCTAAGGGATTCCAGAAGGGTGGCCCTGTTAATCAGTGGTGTCTCGGGGGGGGGGTGCATCTGGGGCAGACCTCCCCAGGTGCCACGTCCAAGGGCGGGTCAGGGGTGACAGGTGCATTGCCCAAGCACCTGCTGAGCAAAGCTCCATGCCATATTTGGTGGCAGAAGGGCCCGTCCTTGCATCTGAAAGGCCACAAACTGCAACCCCTGGAAACAATTGGTGGTGGTGCAAATGACACACTGACATCATCATGTCACCACCAAACTGCTTCCAGGTACTGTGCCTTACACCTGTCTGCCAGGCAAGCCTGGGTCCATCATTGCCAGAAGCACCCACTGGCCAGAATGGTGAGCAAGGGGTGTGTTTTGATCTATGGGGAGTTTCAAACAGTGGGGGGAGTGACAACTGCCGGGGTGGGGGGAATGCATCAGCAATGCATTCTGGACAGACTATTAATCTGTCATAGCAAAAGCAACTGAGTGCTAATGAGTAGGGCAAATGGAGGGCCCCAGGAAGAAAGTTATATTGGCAAAGTCTGAGGACAGCTTTTTTTTCTTGTTGCACTAGACCAGGGGTGTCCAAAGTTTTTGGCAGGAGGGCCGCATCGTCTCTCTGACACTGTGTCGGGGGCCAGGGGGAAAAAAATAATTAATTTACATTTAAAATTTGAATAAATTTACATAAGTTTACATAAATGAATATATTAAAGATGAACTTATATGAATGAATGAAGGTCTTGCAATAGCTCAAGGCCTATAAAAGGCCTTGCACAAAGCAAGGCTGGCCTTTCCTTTGCTGCCGCTACTGCATCACGGATGTGAAACAAGAAGCAGTGGAGGGAGCCCTCATCCCACAGCTCACATGAGAGGTCAAACAGTCGCCCTCACACTGAGAGCAGTTGCGTCGGGCCAGTGTGGGCTCCAACAAATCTCCGGAGGGCCAGAGGCTCATTGGAGACTTTGGGCTCCCTGACGGCCGCACTGAGAGGCCTCGAGGGCCGCAAGTGGCCCCAGGGCCGGGGTTTGGGCACCCCTGCACTAGACAGTGCACACTACTACGTGAATATGATCCTCACTTATAATGTTGCCGATGAGTAAACAGTTCGGGTATAGGGGCAGGGCAAATCCTATGAATTTCTGTTCAGTGGAGCTTTTTCCTTGGTAAGTGTGCTAGGATCATAGCCTTAAAGCATCGCCAGCTGAGCAGTCTGTCTTTGTTTTGCCTTGAGGCTTGAATAATTTTCTGCTCTACCCAAGCAGGAGTGCTGTGATGAAGTTTCAGAAGCCATGGCCTGGAGGGTTGATTTGAACAGTTGCTGGTGCTCAGCTGCTGACTGCACTGCTAAGTGTGTTAAGGGAATAGGGTCCTGGTAGAAAAATGTGTCTCTGTCTGTGAGTCCAACATGATATTATTGGGGGATTTGGAAAAAATCCCTCATCTCTTTTCTGCAGTCTGCTCATCACATGTTGAGAATGGCAGCCGTACTCCAACCCATATTGGCCTGTCCACTAATTCACAAAGCAAGTTGGGGCATCTGGGAGGTAGAGAAGGCAAGGCAGGCCAGAGATGCAGGACCTTAGATGAGATGAAGGATGGCTGAAACTGCTTCTGCTTATGTCATCTAATTATTCTCATGTATCAAAAACAGCTCTCCCTTTCCATCTATAATTTGTTGATATTTTGGTTAAAATTAAAATTATCAAAATATTGAGTGCTTTGAATTCTATCTTTCCTCCAAATGATGATGCTGAATTTATTTATTTCACTGATATCCTATCCTTCCTCCAGGCAGAAGCGGCTTGCACCATTGAACCATTCACTAACAAAGCTATACTGCATCTCTGAAATGAGACATGATAGGGCAAAACCGATGCCAGTTTTGGAATTAGCGCCCCCAGTACACCCAAGATTAGGTCTAACTTTTAGACAGCAAAGTGTGTGTTGGCCTTTGTTATTGACAGCCTGACACATTCCAGGATATTGCCTTCTTTTGAGGCACCTTCTGCAAAAGTAAATTCTCAAAAATGAAGGCAATATAAATGAAGACTGACAGCAAACAATCAATATAGTCCTCATCTGTGAGGATTTACTCTTAGAGAAAGTGCCACAGAAGAAGGCAATGGGCTGAGATGCATTCGGCTATCAATAATAATCTAATATATATAAGTCTCTGCACCTGTTTGGAGGCTAGTAAATATACAGCTTCTACCTTAGTTCTGGAGACAGCAGATTATTAATATAATTCTCATCTTTGAGAGTGCATTATTGCAGAAAGTTATGTTTGATTAAGGACTAATTTCTGTTTTTTTATGACTTTGTTAAAAGTTCTCCATCCTTCTGTGTACATATTTTTTAGATACTGGCTTCATAAATTCCATGGTTACAAGTTTGGTGTTGGAGGTAGGTGGAGAATTTCAATGTATTTTCAACACAAACATACATGTCTATGAAGTATGGCTCAATGTGTTCCCAGGAAAGTATTTGCAGGATTGCCACCTTATTGCACCTTATTGGTGCATTCTATATAATTTTGTTGTTATATTTCATATAATTAGTATATTTCATAATTTATTATTTCTTGATATTTTCAGGGTTGTATTTTTAATTGGTTTGGGTAATTTTTAAAATGTCTGTTGCAGTATAAATATGTTCAAATATTTTTTACATTAATTTGGTGGAATTTTGGGTCAATAGTCTCATACCATTATTAGTAACGAGGTTGAACCGACTTCTCACTTTGACGTGTATTTGAGAGCATCTATAGTGATTATTCCTAATTGTCTGTTGAGTGCTTCTGATGAAGGAGCAACATGTCATTCACCATCTGCTGTCATAACGCTGCAGTAGTATGGTATTGGACTATGCCAAAGCAGGGAAGGTGGTGGCAGGGGCAGGTTGTGGGTAGTTTGCAGAAGACCAGGAAACAGAGAGTGGGTGTCAATGGGCAATTTTCACAGTGGAGAGAGGTGAAAAGCGGTGTGCCCCAAGGATCTGTCCTGGGACCTGTGCTTTTCAACCTCTTCATAAATGACCTGGAGACAGGGTTGAGCAGTGAGGTGGCTATGTTTGCAGACGACACCAAACTTTTCTGAGTGGTGAAGACCAGAAGTGATTGTGAGGAGCTCCAGAACGATCTCTCCAGACTGGCAGAATGGGCAGCAAAATGGCAGATGCGTTTCAAAGTAAGTGTAAAGTCATGCACATTGAGGCAAAAAAATCAAAACTTCACATATAGGCGAATGGGTTCTAAGCTGTCTGTGACAGATCAGGAGAGAGATCTTGGGGTGGTGGTGGACAGGTCGATGAAAGTGTCGACCCAATGTGCGGCAGCACTAACGAAGGCCAATTCTATGCTTGGGATCATTAGAAAAGGTATTGAGAACAAAACGGTTAATATTATAATACCATTGTACAAATCAATGGTAAGACCACACCTGGAGTATTGTGTCCAGTTCTGGTCGCCGCATCTCAAAAAGGACATAGTGGAAATGGAAAAGGTGCAAAAGAGAGCGACTAAGATGATTACGGGGCTGGGGCACCTTCCTTATGAGGAAAGGCTACGGCGTTTGGGCCTCTTCAGCCTAGAAAAGAGACGCCTGAGGGGGGACATGATTGAGACATACAAAATTATGCAGGGGATGGACAGAGTGGATAGGGAGATGCTCTTTACACTCTCACATAATACCAGAACCAGGGGACATCCACTAAAATGGAGTGTTGGGAGGGTTAGGACAGACAAAAGAAAATATTTCTTTACTCAGCGTGTGGCTGGTCTGTGGAACTCCTTGCCACAGGAAGTGGTGACAGCATCTGGCCTAGACGCCTTTAAAAGGGGATTGGACAAGTTTCTGGAGGAAAAATCCATTATGGGTTACAAGCCATGATGTGTATGTGCAACCTCCTGATTTTAGAAATGGGCTATGTCAGAATGCCAATGCAAGGGAGGGCACCAGGATGCAGGTCTCTTGTTATCTGGTGTGCTCCCTGGGGCATTTGGTGGGCTACTGTGAGATTCAGGAAGCTGGACTAGATGGGCCTATGGCCTGATCCAGTGGGGCTGTTCTTATTGTGCCAAACCGTCTATCACATCTCATCACACTACCATTCCCAATTTCTTCTCCTACTCTGCCTTTACCTTGTTGTTCTCTAACATCCCCATCCTCGTTCCATAGGGATGAGGATTCCCAAACCAGATGCCCCTCGGCTCCTGTCGGCTTTCCCCCAGGGATCAGTTTAAAAGCTGCTCTGCCACCTTTTTAATGTTATGCACCAGCAGTCTGGTTCCATTCTGGTTCAAGTGAAGCCCGTCCCTCTTGTACAGGCCCCACTTGTCCCAAAACGTTCCCCAGTGCCTAACAAATCTAAACCCTCCTCCCTATACCACCGTCTCATCCACGCATTGAGACCCCTGATCTCCGCCTGCCTAGCTGGCCCTGTGCGTGGAACTGGTAGCACTTCCGAGAACGCTACCTTTGGGGTCCTGGCTTTCAGCTTCCTACCTAATAGCTTAAATTTGGCCTCCAGGACTTCCCGGCTATACTTGCCCATGTCATTGGTGCTGACATGCACCACAACCGCTACCTCCTCCCCAGCACTATCTACCAGCCTGTCTAGAAGAGAAGTGATGTCCGCAACCTTCACACCAGGCAGGCTAGTTGCCATGCGGTCCTCACATCTATCACAAACCCCCCCTCTATGTTTCTAATAATCGAATCCCCCACTACAAGAAGCCCCCAACCCCCCTCCCGCCGAGGAGTATCCTGAGTACGTTCGGATACAGGCCCGTCCCCTGGAGAAGGGGTCCCCCTAGCGGATTGTTTCCCTCCTCTCCAGGATGACATCCTCCAGCCCCGAGACTTCCCACCCGGGCAGCTGAGGAGCTGCACACTTGACGTTGGAACGAAACCTGATTGTCCCCGAAGTCTTCCCACAGTCCTCCTCTGCCTGCCTCTGCTTCTCCAGGTCAGTCACCAAGGCTTCAAGGGAGTGGATGCGTTCCCTGAGTCCCTGGAGCTCCTTGCACCGAGGACACCCCATGACTTATGCCCCAGAGGGCTTTTGCAGCACTTGATGCAAAACACTAGATAGCCCCCACCCTGCTGCTGGCTGTCTGACTGCATAGCTTTTTTATTTTGTTTGCTTTTGTTTAGGGGTACTTAAAAACCCTACACTGGTTAGCAGCCCTCTTCTCAAGGGAAGAGAAAGGGCGGTATCTGGGGCCCTGGCTTCCTCACCCTGCTGCTGAACTCACACAGTTGCTAAACTTGTGGTGCCTTACCTGGCACTTTGTTCCAGAGGCACTGGGTTTCCCAGAGGGCACAGGTGCTTCTGCAGAGAGGCTCACACAGTGACAGGCACTAGCTCTATACTCCTAGCTAGCTCCTCCTCCCTCCCTCCTTGCTGATTGAAAAGGGGCTGGTCTTCCCAGGTGAGATTTCCCTGAATGGGGTGCTTGGATTTGCCTAATGGGGCTCTTATCAACTCCTAAAGGTCAACTGCTATGACCTAAAGGACAATGACTATGCTAAATTGCCCTGGCTGGGTGGGAACTGGCCCTTCCTAGGTTCTTACCCTCCTACTTCAGTTCTCTGAGGCTGGACTGTTTTAAGCTGGTTTTTTATTTGAGTTTAAACTGCCCTGGTTTAAGAGTTTTTTGGCTTGGCAGAACTTACACACTAAGGTTTAAATCCTGTTTAGCCCTGCTAAAATCCTGCTTTTATTAAGTGTGCACCTTTATTTGACTGATTGATTGATTGCTCTCACCTAGATCCTGTGTCCTAATTTACTGAACCTTTAGATTATGTTCTAACTTAGATTAAGTTTAACTTGGGTCAAGTATAGGGTTAATTTCAACCAAGTAGAAAAACTTGCTTTCCACTTTATCCTCCTCTGTTTTATTTATTTTTCCAAGTGCCTGTACCATGGGCTCTTACTCACAAGTAGGACTCTGCTCCTGCTCAGAGTAGACCTCTGTATGCACTTATGTATTTATTTTTATTGCCCTCACCTAGCTCCTGTGCCCCAACTTGCTGGACCTTAGAAGCCCTCCCTCAGGTTAGATTAGGTGCTAACTTAGGTAAAGCTTAGGTAAAGCTAAGCTAAAGGTAAAGCTAAATTTCAATGTTGATCTAAGGTTGATTTAAGGTTAGAAGACAAAGAGTTAGAAAGAGTACACTTACGTTCTCCTTCTCTTCCTCCTCTCCTCTTCACAACTCAGGAAGTCTTCCCTCTCAGGAAGTCTTCCCTCTCCTTCTCTAAAACTCAGAGGTCCACTTGCCTTCCACTTCTGCTAAACTCACGGTGCCTTACCTGGCACTTTGTTCCTGAGGCACTGGGACAGAGGCCACGCGCGCTTCTGCAGAGACAAAAAAGATTGAAAATCACTGGCATACACCATAAGTTCTACTGGCATGGCTGTGTGGCAGAAGATGGTCGTGGATAGGACTGGGCTGTTAGAAACCCAGCTTGTTGATTCATTCTGTCTGCTGTTTAGATGCTCAAAGCCAAGGACATACAGGGAGCAGCAATTGCACAATGGGCACTGTTGTGGCCAATGTTGTAGAAGGGAAGATTTGTTTTGTAGCGCTGGATCAACTGATGATTCCCTGGCAGCACAGATTAATAGCCACAGTAGGGACAGGGGTTAGGGCATTTCACTGAGCTTATGAAGGCAATAGGTTCTCATATGCGATAGTCATCCTTTGCCTATTGTCTGGCAGTGGGCTGTCACTTGATACACTGATCTAAAGAAACTTGTAAGATGTGAAATTGATCACAACACTGTCCTGTGCATTGTTGACCAATGAGTTAAAAGCGCCTTAACTAAGGGCCCAATTCTATCCAATTTTCCAGCACCGGTGTAGCCGTGCCAATGGGCCATGCACTGCATCCTGTGGTGGGGAGGCAGTCACAGAGGCCTCCTCAAGGTATGGAAATATTTGTTCCCTTACCTCGGGGCTGCATTACAGCTACACCGGTGCTGGAAAGTTGGATAGGATTGGGTCCTAACCTGGCCAAATAGCTTGAAATGGACTTACATAAAATATGATATCTTGTGTTAGGCAGAGTGATGTATTGTGTAAACAAATTTGCAGGGCCTTGTTCTGTATTTTTACCTGCATTGTGGGACTTAATATGTGCTGTCTGGGAAAAAATAACAACAACAGGGCATGCTCGGAATAGAGAAAAGAAGATTAAGAGGGAGCATAATAGCAGTTTTCAGTTATCTAGAAGGCTGTTACAAAGAAAAGGAAGGATCATTTACCAGGGCTGCTTACTGTTTATCATTCTGTAGTACTTTTCATTGTATTGAAGTGCTTTATAATTTATATGTTTTATGCCCTCACAACAGCCTCATGAAGGAAGTTGGGCTGTGGAAAGATGGCTTGAATGGGGCAAGGTTATTCCAATTGAGCTTCATGGCTGAACAGGAAACTGCACTGTGGCTTTCTCACAAAGCCAACACTTTATCCACCATATCATTTTTTTCCCTTTAGGAAAAAAAATGCAAAGCAATATCCTCATAGTTAAGCAAGGGAGATTTCCTAGCGCTAAGAAAATGCTAGAGAGACCCATGATGGACCACTATCCACAGGACCACAATGCAGTTGGGGGAGACATTGTACCTCCTCATCTCAGAGAATTATCTGGCTTAGGTTGCAACTCAAATGGATGCATTCAGTTGGAAGAAATCCTAATTAAACCAGCTAGGACTTGGACTCTGGGGAAGATTTAGGCTGAAATGTCTGGAAACAATTTCTTTATCCTGGAACTGCTGGACAAAATGGAACACACCTTATAGGGAAGTTGCGGAACCTCTCCCACTAGCTTTTGAGAGGATGCAGAATGAACAGGTATCATTCATGTTTTGGGACTAAGCAGGACTGAGGCATAGTGAGAGCTGCGTAAGAAGAAGACCAGGCTCTTTGAATGAATATGCTCCTCATGGACTACTAATGTGTGACATGCATTGAGACTTGCATTTTTCTGCCCAATAAAACCTGCTTCCAATTTCTGTTCCTATTTATCTCTCCTTTCCTCCAGACTCCAGGGTGGCGGTTGAGGGCCTGGAGCGCTGTCTGGAAGCAGTGAGGATCTGGATGGGGGCTAACAAGCTGAAATTAAATCCGGATAAGACAGAGGCTCTCCTGGTTCGGAAATCCTCGATGCAGGTGCTGGATTATCAGCTTGCTCTGAATGGGGTTGCACTCCCTCTGAAGGAGCAGGTCCGCAGCTTGGGGGTCCACCTGGACTCGCAACTGCTCCTGGATTCCCAGGTGGCGGCTGTGGCTAGGGGGGCCTTTGCTCAGCTTCGGCTGGTGCGCCATCTGCGACCGTACTTGGATCGTGCAGACCTGGCCACGGTGATCCATGCTACGGTGACATCGAGGTTAGATTATTGTAACGCGCTTTATGTGGGGCTGCCCCTGAAGACGGTTCGGAAACTGCAATTAGTGCAGAATGCGGCGGCCCGTGTGGTCACTGGAGCTAGGCGGTTTGACTCTGTCAGCCCGCTTCTCCGGGGGCTACATTGGCTGCCCATTCGTTTCCGGGCCCAATTCAAGATGCTGGTTTTGACCTTTAAAGCCCTATACTGCTCTGGGCCAGGTTATCTTAGAGATTGCCTACTCCCATACAATCCGGCTCGTCCTCTCAGGTCATCAGAGAAGGCCTTTTTACAAGTGCCGCCGCCTAAGGAGGTACGTGGGGCGGCGGCAAGAAATAGGGCCTTCTCAGTAGTGGCACCAATGTTGTGGAACTCCCTTCCCCTTGACTTGAGAATGGCTCCCTCTCTTGAGTCCTTTCGGCGAGGCCTGAAGACCTTGTTGTTTAACCAAGCCTTCTGACGTTATGGCCTTTTTAACATCTTTTATATATCTTTTAGTTGCTTTTTTACAGGCCCGATTCCTCTAAGAACTGCTGTTTTATGCTCTTTTATTCTGACTCTTCTGACTACTGTTTTTATGGGTTCTGCTAATGTGTTTTTTAATATGTTTTTATCTGTGAAATTATGTTTTAATTTGTTTTATATGTTGTTAGCCGCCCTGGGTCCCTTTTTGGGAGAAGGGCGGGATAAAAATAAAGTTTTATTATTATTATTATTATTCCTATTTGGGGGGCTTCACTGGATCAGATGACTTGCAGCTCTGCACTTCTATAAATACTGTATTCCCTGCATCCCTTCATTACTTGAAGGAAGGAATATACTGTATTTAAAAGCAAATATTTGAGGAATATGGAAATGCCCAAGGGCTTTACTGCACACAAGTACAGCCAGTCTCCCTTATTCTAGAGTCATATCCCACAAGCCACTTCTCATGTCAAGAAAAACTTCTAGGACAGTGGTATCCAAACTGCTGATCAGGGGTCACCACCCCCAATTTTTGGTGGGTCGCAAAACTGACAAGCTGATAGCCAACAAGGAAAAGGTATTGAGCCCTATGGAAACCAAAATGAACAACACGTGTGTTTACTCATGAGTCAGCAAACATGCCTTGGTCTACTTCAAAGGGCACACTGAAGGAAATGCAATGTCACCAGAATGGTCCCGATCCAATGAACACAGACCCAAACAAACTTTTGAGAAAGAAGTCCACCCCTGCCCCCCACCATGATAAGGAAAATGTATTGAGTCATATGAAAAGCAAAACTGAGCCACATGTGAGCATTTATTCTCAAGTATGTGACTGGCTTAAGGTGAAAACTTATTTTTTTTTGTCTTGCGAAGCTTATTGGGTTCCAATAGATAGAGTGTAATTTTAAATAGTGGGTCCTGGTACTAAAAAGTTTGGGAACCACTGTTCTAGGATCAAACCTTTGCATTGTTAGGTGTGTTATTCTTGGATCAATAACTTGCCTTTGGAGATTTAAGCTTACATACTCTCTAGCAGGGGGCATTAAAAGTTGGGACAAGTCACCATACAGACTTATTGACATATATCTGCCAGGCTTGATCTTCTCTTTGTGCCTCATTCAAAGGTCATTAAAGTCAATGGGAGATTTTCCATTGATTTCAAATAGATTTTGATCTAGTTCTTAGCCATCTTTTTTTCTTCATCAGAGTTTTAGGGCTGTGGTGTGTTTGTTTTTTTCCTTGTTACTTTCATAGAAAGCACAGTACCTGCATAGGCATCTCTCCATACAAAACCAGCCGTTAATGCCTTGTCACTGCTTCGCTCACCTTTTGTCTCTTCGCAGAAAGGCAGTGTCATTTCACCCTCTGGTTCCTAAGAAGTTTTATTGTTTAGGAACACCAGCTCTGTGCTTTGTGAATTCTGTGTAGTTTACAGAACATGTGTGTGTGTTTAGAGAATGACAACCAGTTTTGGCATAACAAATGTACAAATGTACAATTAGTGTTTGTGTTGGCAAATTAAGAGAAGCAGTTTGGGTTGATGAAGTAAATTATGAAGAACAATGATGGGATGGGAGAGAGGGGAAAAAGATATGCCACTGGGCTCTAAAGACCGCTTTAAGAGCACTGCAGAGGGAGAAGAAGGGCAAATGGAAGAATGACTACAGGGCCTGTAGGCTATGTCAGGCCTGATGTGGCTCTCCAACCAGCCTACTGACTGCATTTCCCTTTCATACCATGGCTGCCCCTTCATCATTGTCTGTTGCTCTTGGGTGGCTGCCAGATTCAGGGTCTCTGGACCATCTTCTTCCTTGGCCTATGTAATGGAAGATCAGAAGATCATCAGGTGGATGCTGTGGTGTTGACAGCGATTCCATGTTTTGACAGCTGGCTGACAGCTCTGGGAAGGGCAGGGCTGGCTCCACAGCTGTAATCAATGAAGGCCAGTGGAGACCTGGATGGACACCTGAGCTTCATTTGACCTTGATGGGGCTTTGAATGAGCTAAGGAGGTAGCTCACAGCTGAGCTGCATTTGCACTTAATGGGACACAAAGGATAAAAGGCAGCTTCAGAAGGCCCAGAGAAGCCAGATGCTGACCCAGAGGGAGAGCTGGAAGTGGGACCCTGACCCAGAGGGAACCAGACCAAGAGGGCTACCTGACCCAGACCTACAGGAGAAGGGGACTGCCAGGACTCTGCTGAAGGACACAGAAGACTGGGAAGACTGGACTGTGCTTTGGAGACCGGATTGGACTTGAATTGGAGGCTTCAGACCTTTACCCACTGAGTTAAGTGGAGTTTTGGGGAGGGAAAGCCTCTGGACAAGAGGACTTGCAGGGAGTGTCTGTATTCATAGCAATAAATTTGGGTAGTTGCTATAGATAAGGAGTTCTGTGTTCATTCCTTTGCACACCACAGCAGTTATTCTAGAGAGAGAGAGGGTGGTAATTAGCCAAAAAGCGGGCATTAGAAGGGAGTTGAGATATTTGGACGGGACAAATTGGCGTAGTCGGCAGGATTTGAAAATTAGGACAGGACAGCCTACAATGCATGGTGTATGGGTTGGTGGGGAGCAGAGAAGGGGCACTAGTATTGATCCCAATCATGAAGTGATGGAGCAGATGACCACTCTGGGGTTTGTCAGGAAGTGGTGCTGTCTCAGCCAGCAATCACACTGAGAGGCACCTGTCTAGCCAGTAGAAAGTATTGTGGGAAATGCCTGAATGTTGTTTATGCTTCGTGTTTTCTCACATCCTGCTCAATCTTCCCATCCTTAAATTTGGCAAGTACAGAGGGAATGACAGAATTAGAGCATGGGATTCTCAGGGCTTGTATGTAATAAGCAAGCTGTAAAGGGATGAATGGTTAGTGATAGTATAAAGTCAGTGTTCCCATGAGTGGTCCAAGTGCCTCGTGGGAAAAGGAGACATCTCTCTTAGCTGAGCAAATTTCCCCTTTCACAATGTCCTTTACACCTTGCTTCAGTGATTCTTAAATCTTGTTGTATTGGGAACAATTTTTCTGGTTTGCTTATTCTTTGTAGACCATTGGTATCATTTGTGTGGCATTTGAGACCACAGTGAAAATAACAAAGAAACTCACTAACAAGCAGAGATTTTGTGCAGACACAAGTTAAAATTCAATGAAGGATCAAAAGATTTCATAATTATTTTTATAGGAAACTCCTTGCATTAGATCTGTCAGTTTGTGTTTACATACAATGTAACAGACTGAGGAACTGGTCTCAACTGGGGCAACCAGGTGCTGTTGTTATCCTAATAATTATTATCTGATTAACAGTCCAACCAGAACAGCTTGTACTAGGCCTATGCATGAAATCTACATAGGGCCTTATAATGTAATGGATGAATCTTTGATAATTTAAATTAGCCCAAGGCAGAAGCAAATGCAGATGGCTAAATATACTTATCCTGGAATTGCGCCTGTTGGCCCTGGTTCCAACTTCCACGCATTCACGTGACCCACTGTATGTATTGGCAACCTTCAGTCTCGAAAGACTATGGTATCGCGCTCTGAAAGGTGGTTCTGGCACAGCGTCTAGTGTGGCTGAAAAGGCCAATCCGGGAGTGACAATCCCTTCCACACCGGGAGCAAGTGCAGTCTGTCCCTGGTCTGTCTCCCTGGCTATGGGCCTTCCTTCTTTGTCTCTTAGCCTCAGACTGTTGGCAAAGTGTCTCTTCAAGCTGGGAAAGGCCGTGCTGCACAGCCTGCCTCCAAGCGGGCCGCTCAGAGGCCAGGGTTTCCCACTTGTTGAGGTCCATCCCTAAGGCCTTCAGATCCCTCTTGCAGATGTCCTTGTATCGCAGCTGTGGTCTACCTGTAGGGCGCTTTCCTTGCACGAGTTCTCCATAGAGGAGATCCTTTGGGATCCGGCCATCATCCCACTAAACATATCTATTTATGCACAAACTGTACACCCATAGGCACTATATGTGCATTTCATACACAGTTCGTACCTTTTATTTTGTGGTTGTCTGACTCTGGACAGAGACTGTGTGCATACAGTTTATACTATCACATCACTGCTGTGCACAAGCTCAGATGAGCCAGGGGTACAGCCTTAACTGAACTTACCTGCATTTACTGATCACAGAGATGTTATCTGCAAAGGGCTAAGGAGCAGCATTTGTAGGAAAACCAACATTGAGTCTTGTGGCTCCTTATGACTAACAGTTCAATCCAATGTAAATACCCATGTGGTAACGCAGCAGGGCAGTGCAGGTTACGCTGCATCCAACAGGGGAATTTTGGATGTCTCCTCAGTTTAAGAGAGCGGTTTTCAAACTCCTGGAGCGTTTGAAAACTGCCCTAAGTTCTTGTGGGGGCAGGGGGGAGGCAGCGGGGGCTGGGGGAAATCAGTGGTGCAATCCCCAGGATCACGCAGCTCAGGGGGCTGCAGCCTGCAGGAGCTTGGGTGCACTTACCAGAGCCTCCTGCAGCCTCCCAGGGGTGCTGGGAGCCCTGTGCAACCTTCTGCAGGGCTCACCACAGCTTTGAAAGTGAAGTGATTGCGCTCTACTTCTGGTTCTGCAGAAGTGGAGCGTGATCCTTCCACTTCTACTTCTGAAGCTGCAGGGAGCCCTACAGAAGGTCACGCAGGGTTCCCCGCACCCCCGGGAGGCTGCAGGAGGCTCTGGTAAGTGCACCCAAGCCCCTGCAGCCTCCTCCCTGCCTCCTGGCTGCCTCTGCCCCTTAAGGGGACAGAGGCCAGGGCCCACAGGCTGGGGCGTCACAGCGCCCCAGTCTGAAAAGCCCTGGCTTAAGGGCATTTGCTCCCTTGCCCTGAAGTAAGCCCCAGCCACTGCAATGGGTCAACTCAAACCTGCACCAGTGATATCTCTGGTGTCTGCATTGATCCATGCAGGCAGATCAGGCCCAAGAAGTTTGGATATGGCATGTGACAGCACCACTGACCCCACCCCCACCTGGGCCTGATCGTATCTAATTATGGATAGTTTACCCATCAGTTGTCAGGTAGAGCTACCCAAGCTCAGGTAGAGCTCTGCCTGCCCATACCAACTGATACCAGCATTATGTAATGGACTGCTCCTACCACCAATAGACAATATGAACCATGAACTCTGCTTTTCCTGAAAGTTAGGCCAAGCCTCTAAAATTCAGATCAAGCCCTGGAGTCCATTATGAAGTCTGCCTTTTCAAGACACACACCCTGGGAAAGAAGATAATCCCATCTATGCAACCTCCTGTTTTCACTGAATATGCAACTCCCTGGTTGTGCCTGCATTTTAATGCAATTCCTCAGTGTATCCAGTGCTTCAAGCTCTCGTTGTATTTGCATTTTGGTTGTCTCCACTGAATGCTACCCCTCAGCCATTACATGTAATCCCTGTGCGTAATTTTATGCATCCTGCTTGTATTGCTCCACCTACAAGATACCTATTGTGCAACATCCCTCACACATCTGCATTTTTGGCTGTCACCATTGAGACAGTGGCTCTGTTTGAAAATACTGTCGATTAAATGCTTCCTGCAGGACATTGGAGGCAGTGTATTTGACAAGAAGTAGATAACTCAGGGGCTATCTTAGGACCTGATCCTATGTTTCGCATGCTGGTTCACTGCTGGTGCACACTGTTGAAAGGTGCCGTAATGTACATAAGAACAGCCTTACTGGATCAGGCCATAGGCCCTTCTAGTCCAGCTTCCTGTATCTCACAGCGGCCCACCAAATACCCCAGGGAGCACACCAGATAACCTCATCCTGGTGCCCTCCCTTGCACTGGCATTCTGACATAGCCCATTTCTAAAATCAGGAGGTTGCACATACACATCATGGCTTGTAACCCATAATGGATTTTTCCTCCAGAAACTTGTCAATCCCCTTCTAAAGGCATCCAGGCCAGATGCTGTCACCACATCCTGCAGCAAGGAGTTCCACAGACCGACCACACGCTGAGTAAAGAAATATTTTCTTTTGTCTGTCCTAACCCTCCCAACACTCAATTTTAGTGGATGTCCCCTGGTTCTGATGTTATGTGAGAGTGTAAAGAGCATCTCTCTATCCAATTTATCCTTCCCATGCATCATTTTGTATGTCTTAATCATGTCCCACCTCAGGTGTCACTTTTCTAGGCTGAAGAGGCCCAAACGCTGTAGCCTTTCCTCATAAGGGAGGTGCCCCAGCCCAGTAATCATCTTAGTCGCTCTCTTTTGCACCTTTTCCATTTCCACTATGTCCTTTTTGAGATGTGGTGACCAGAACTGGACACAATTCTTCAGGTGTGGCAACAGTTAGCTCTGGCCTATCGTGAGCCAGCATCAGTCGGAGGCTGGCCAGATGCCACCTGGTGCTCTGGGTGAGGGCTGGGTGGTGGATAGGTGAGTGGACTCTCTCACTGTCTCATGGATTGAGCTGCCTGACCTTTACTTTGTCCTCTTTGTTTTTTTGCTGGAGGGGGAGTTGACTCTCCTTGACCTTTGTCATTCCTGTTCTCCTGATCCTCTAAACATGCAGACATCCCGCTATCAGCTCTGACCAGATACATGGGGTCCAACATGCCATGAAGTTTCATGCATCCTTGCAAAGGAAATAGCTCTAGGAAGGCCTGTTCCAAATTTTAAGACCTGTAGATGCAGCAAAGATGCACATGCTTTTGAACTGTAAGTATATATTTCTTTCTTTGAGACCTTTTTTCTACTTCTGCTCCTACTTCATCCTCAGCAGCAGTCTAGCAGAGGTTGGTGGTTTGCTTCAGGAAGAAGGGTATTCATCTTTCTAGCTCATCTTTACAATAAAGGATTTATCAAAGACCCCAAACACTGACATAATAGACAAGTCTCTTACACATACGATCTGGTCATGCTCAGAAATACATTTTTTTTGGGGGGGGGAGGGGGAGAAGTTATTAATTGCAATGTAATATTGCAACAATCACTGACGATCAGCCTAAAGAAAGCACAGGTCATGGTTCAGGATGTGGACTCACCTCCCTGCATTACAATCTCTGCGCATGAATTGGAGGTTGTCCATGACTTTGTGTACCTTGGCTCAACGATCTCTGACACTCTATCTCTCGATACCGAGCTAAACAAATGTATCGGTAAAGCAGCTACCACGTTTTCCAGACTCACAAAGAGAGTCTGGTCCAACAAGAAGCTGACGGAACATACCAAGATCCAGGTCTACAGAGCTTGCGTCCTGAGTACACTTCTGTACTGCAGCGAGTCATGGACTCTTCGCTCACAACAGGAGAGGAAACTGAACACATTCCACATGTGCTGCCTCCGACGCATCCTTGGCATCACCTGGCAGGACAAAGTTCCAAACAACACAGTCCTGGAACGAGCTGGAATCCCTAGCATGTATGCACTGCTGAAACAGAGACGCCTGCGTTGGCTTGGTCATGTCGTGAGAATGGATGATGGCCAGATCTCAAAGGATCTCGTCTATGGAGAACTTGTGCAAGGAAAGCGCCCTACAGGTAGACCACAGCTGCGATACAAGGACATCTGCAAGAGGGATCTGAAGGCCTTAGGAGTGGACCTCAACAGGTGGGAAACCCTGGCCTCTGAGCGGCCCGCTTGGAGGCAGGCTGTGCAGCATGGCCTTTCCCAGTTTGAAGAAACACTTGGCCAACAGTCTGAGGCTAAGAGGCAAAGAAGGAAGGCCCATAGCCAGGGAGACAGACCAGGGACAGACTGCACTTGCTCCCGGTGTGGAAGGGATTGTCACTCCCGGATTGGCCTTTTCAGTCACACTAGACACTGTGCCAGAACCACCTTTCAGAGTGCGATACCATAGTCTCTTGAGACTGAAGGTTGCCAACAACAGGTCAGAAACCATCACTACATCCAGTGGCAAGGAGTTCCACAAACTAATCACATGCTGGGTAAAGAAATATTTTCTTTTGTCTGTTCTAACTCTCCTGACTCTCAATTTTAATAGATATCCCCTGGTTCTGAGCATACTCAGTAGATGTGTTCATCAAGATACAAATTAACAAATGGAGGGGGGTAGTTAGGATTACCACTCTTGACCTCTATGCATTTAAGGGTCCCATGTGCAAGAAGCCCTAAACCATATACCTGAATATGCAGAGTCTCTGTCCTGTACCATATTGTGCATAGAGTAGCCTAGTTGTGTCCAAACATTAACATAGATTCTGTATACACAGGATCCTTGAACACATGATTCAAGAACAGAACTTGTGGGCAGCTTGATCCCAGTCAGCCCCCTTCACATATTCATTGAAGCTCTGAACAGGTCTTGAATAATGATTGGTTTGATCCTGGAATATGAGGATTCACTCCTGTGATTTTGTTTAGCCGCATTATCTAGGGAAGCAGTTGAAATATTTTTTATTTTCTCCTGCTTTACTGCATTGTTTTAGAAATCCTTGGTCTTTGCATTACCTTCATCCTTCCTCCCTACCCATCCTCCAAGAGAGCAATAAACAAAAAAGAAATATTTATTTAACAGCCATTGCACGCTTCATAATGCTAACATTTGCATCCATTTCAGACAAAGCCTAAACTTCAGAGAAAGGAAATGATGGCTTCATTAAATCCAATGCTTGTAACTGTGACTGAAGAAATTAACCACAGCTGCAGATCAAGAGGAACAGAGGCCCAGCTGACAGCCCTATGCTGTAAAAGGTTACTCAGCTGTAAGAACCAATGAAATTTAGGCCTTCCAAATAAAGCATACTTTACTGTGCACACTTATTTGTCCCATTGAACTCAGTGAGACTTCCAAGTAAATAGGATTGGGCTGCAATAGCACATAGAATTGTGGCCTCATTAAGTGGCTATACTCACTAAGTGAGTTATAAGTCACTAAGTGGTTATACTCTGTGTAGTATAACTTAGTATGGAGCCCAATCCTGAGCTTTCTGGCGCTGGTGGGTATGAGCGTATTGCTGGAGCTGGGTATTGCAAATGTGCCGTAAAGTATGTTTACGGCACCCTGAGAGTAGGGAGTGCTGGAGCTGGACCTCAGCACTGAGAAGAGTTGTTGTGGGACTAGTGGATGGTAAGTAGCACCACTAGATAGTAGTGCAGCTTTTAGGGTGGGGGAGGATGGGACTGAATAGGCGGAGATAGCAGCAGACTCTGCTGCCATATCCTGTGCTCCCTCCCAACACAGGTCTCTCAAAAATGGGCACAGATCCAATGAGACCCATTGGCACTGGAATGGCATTACCCAGGGTAAGGGAACAAATGCTCCCTTTTACTGAGAAGATTCCCAGTGTTAGCCCAGTGCCCAAAGGATGCAGCAGCAGTCATTTTGGTGGTGCTGCCTCCCTGGGCACAGGGGAGGATAGGATTGGGTTCATAGTCTTTAGACTAAGGGGAATAGTCTGTTGGGAGACAAAGAAGAACTAGACACTTAATTACTATGGTATTTTACAAAGATGGCTACAATTCTGCTACTATAGTGACTGCAGGAGGCTTCAAAGGCATAGAGCAGTCATTTTCAACTGGTGTGCCACAGGTGATCCTGAGGTGTGCTGCGAGATTTTGGGGGAGGGTCATTTGTTAATAGGGCCACTGGGGGATGGGAGCCTCTGCCATCAATGGGTGTACCTTGTCAATGGTCAAAAAACTGATGTGAGCCTTGACAATTTTAGCACCTTATCAGTGTGCTGTGAGGTTGAAAAAGGTTGAAAATCACTGGGATAGAGAAATATGGCTGGCCGTATTAGGGAGAAGTGTAAAACTGCTGGTGATTCCTTTGGAAATCAAACATAAAAGAACCCAAGAGTCTTCTGGACTGTTTTTTCGTCAACTAAACCCCACCTCCTATATAGCTGAAGACTTTAACAATAAGGCACAGGGAGAACTGAGGGATTCCCAGATGTTTATCAATATTTGTTTTCAACCTGCCAAAAGAATCGGACATAGTAAGGTTGCCAAAAGCTGATTATTGGTGGTTCTCCCCCCCCCCACCCCCACCCCCAGCATTAAGCTTCATTTTAACACTACTGAAAGATGCTGGGTGAAATTATGCTGGAGAGTCTGGAATTTCAGACAACATTCACAGCTGGTTAATAAGTAGGTGAAATTTCCTTTGAAGTTTCTCATAATATTTTTGCACATCTCTAGTGTTGAGGTCCTACTGGATTTAAAGGTCTCAAAGGCTGGCTAACAGTCCACTCCTATACAGGTCTTACAGAGATGAATCTCATGTGCTGCCAATGTAAAGCTTGGAATACTGGTGTGAAAGCTGCACCACTGTTGTGTGCTTCAAGGCCACTAGTTGGCACAAAAGGCTGGAGGCCCTGCGCATACAACAGTGGCTCCAAGATACCCTGCCAGAGCAGGTAGGTTGGTGGTAAGAACTGTTTGGGGTAGGGACAGGCAAGAGGGGGAGGATCTCAGCATGCACTCAGAGACACCTCTGCATTCTCAGCTGCAAATGGCACAGGGGGTGAGGAGAGAGACCACTTTACACAAGCATTCAGATGCCAGAAAAACTTAGGGTGCAATCCTAACACACTTTCCAGCACCAACATAAGGGCAATGCAGCTCTCAAGGGAACAAGCATTCCCTTACTTTAAGGAGGCGTCTGGGAGTGCCACCTAACTGCAGGATGCATCACACGTCCCATTGGCACTGCTATGCCATTGCTGGTGGGTTGGTTAGAATTTGGGCCTTAGTGTCCCGTCCGTCCCCCCGGAATGCCTGTGGTTTAGATATACCCAACTTTTATGGATGATGTGGTCTCAATGATGGTGGCCTACATACCTAAACAAGAGGGGGTTGTTAGGCCTTCCCACAGGGACTGGCCTACAACTTTAAATGCTTTAAGGCACTAAGATGAGATGCAGCTACTGTTTCCCTCACCCAACCATCTCCTCTACTGCAATGTGTAACTTGGCTGTGTACATTTCAGTCAGAAGACACACTTCTACTTTTGAAGAACAGGCAGAGCCAGGAGCTGGGGGTTGGTACTCTCCCACCCTTTCACTGCAAGTAGCAATCCTGAGCCCTGATGAAGATTGCCCATTTCTGCTGAGGAGGGAGGGGGTTTGGAGTCAATCTACAAGTGCAAGAAATAAGATTTTTCAACCCTCCTTGATGATCCACCATGCTTCAAATGTTCATTCTTACTGTTTCATGGGACTGTTTTGCCCCCAAATTAAATTGTGGCTCCTAGGCAGAGTATTATTATTAACAGTATTTATATACCACTTTTCAACAAAAAGTTCACAAAGCAGTTTACAGAGAAAAATCAAATAACTAAATGGCTCCCAGTCCCAAAAGGGCTCACAATCTGAAAAGATGCAAAAGAATACCAGCAGACAGCCACAAGAAAAGACACTGCTGGGGTGAGGAGGGCCAGTTACTCTCCCTCTGCTAGAAGAGGAGCACCCACTTACCAAAGATTTCCTATCTTTGCTTATGTAAGGATGCTTTAATGTACTCCTGTCCTTTTCTTTGGGCTCTCCTTGATTCCCCTGCACAGTTTGCCACAGGAACACTTACCATGCATCCCCTTCAAATGCTGCCTTAGGAGTAAGTTCTACTATGTTTGGGGCTTAATCTCATGTTGTAGGATTGCAGTCTTGATGGCTTGATTGCAGTCAGGTTGTAGGATTGCAGTCTTGATGGCTTAAATTTACACAAGCTTAGATGCTTACAATGGCAAGTTTAACTCCCTGTGGGACTAGTGAAAGTTAACTCTTCAGGTTGACTGGCCATGGGCACCAAGTCTGCATGGAAAGTGACCTAGGGCAACATGAGGATGGTTGTAAAGTACTCGCCTATCCTTTGGATTTTAATTTTCTTATAGGTTATTTTGGCTCTCTTATCACAGAAAGGAATGCAGCCAAAAATATAAATGTTACTGTTTTAAGTTTATTTCCAATACTGCATTAACATGCTCCAAAGGCAGGCTACATGCTAAGCCAAGAGGTTTGGTTTTTCCTTTCATTCTCAGTGCACTCTCCCTGCTTGAGGCCTCTCACCTTCCCTGTGCCGTCTTCACTAGATACAGGAGTCATTGATTTGATGGGCAGCCCCTGCTGAGCAAGTTGTTCCTCATTGTCTCAGCCTCAGAATTCAGATCTGAGACGTAGGTACCCTTCTTTCTGATATATCAATGGCCCAAATTCACTGAGGAGGAGAAGCACCAAAACGAAGCAGTGTATTGTTTTCTGTATTTTTTTCTGAACACAGATGTTATTCATCTACACTCTTGATTTTTTTAAATGCATTTATTTATTTTTATTTTAAAATATTGATATACTGCCTTTCTCTCTTACAAAAGAGACCTAATGTGGTTGACAACCAAAAGAAAAAATATTTTTAAATACAATGATAATAATACTAAATTCAGTGGCTCCAGCAGGGTTTGCATCACCTTGTGTGGGAGCCCAGCACATCACCCCCATGATGGACTTCCTCCCATGCAGTGGGCGGGGCATAGCCCCAGGTGGTGGGCATGGTGACGCACCATTGCCCCACCCTTGCTGGTATTATGGCTATATACGTTTTGATAGAATAGAGATATTTCAACGCAGTTTGTTTCATTGCATTCCCCATGAAATTATGCATCAAATGATATATAACATGATGGTATTCAAAAATACCAAGATTTTAAAAATTTTGGCTAGTAGTGGTGTCAACCCTCCTGTGCATGTCACCTGCTGCAGCCTGCACCCCCCAGCAACGCCACTGACTAAATATAATCTAAAATACAAAGTATAAAAAACAGCAACCAGACATAAATCACTGCAAAGAGAAGGCCATCTAAACTTTTTTTTAAAGACTAGAATTTTATCCAAGTCACCACCAGAAGAACAGGAAAGGTTCAGATGTTCATTCTACAGGAGTGAGTTCCATAACTGTGGAGCCACTTCAGAGAAGGGTCTCCCTCTTGTTGCCATTATCCAAGCATTATCCATAATCAAGCATTATCCAAGCAACAGCACACATACAAGAGACCCTTCCCAGATGTCCTAAGAGGGTAGGTCATTTCATATGGAAGGAGGTGGCCCTTCAGGTACCCCAGCCGTAATCACTGAAGTGTTTTAATGGCCAGCTTGGAACTGAATTGGCAGCAAGTGCAGCCATAGGTGAAGCAGCCCAACAGAGTCAATTGCCTCACCCCTTTAACCACACAGGCTGCTGCAGTCTGCACAGAACTGCAACTTCCAGATTGTCTTCAAGGCCAGCACCATGTATAGCATGTAACCATAGTCAAGTCTCTCAATGTGGTATCATGGTTAGAGTATTAGACCCAAGTTGAAATCCCCACTTGGCCGCAGAGTTTACTGGGGCTGCAAATCTAAACACACTTTCTTGGGAATAAGTTCCACTGAACACAATGGGCTTACTTCTAAGTAGATATGTATAGACTTGTGCTGTGGGTGACTATAGGTCACCCATTATCTCTCAGTCCATCTCACAGGGTAACTGTGAGGATAAAAAGAGGAATCATATATGCTACCCTAAGCAACTTGGTGAAAGGGTGGGTTAAAAATGTAATAAAAAAATAGATTTATTCTAAGCATTCATTCTCTAAATTGCTATAATTCTTAGCAGATTCAAAGCCCAATGATGACTCCATGACCACTCATTTCACAGGTTAAAAGAAATCATAACTGAAATTAGCTGTCATTAAAAATTGAATAATTCTTGCTCAATGCTTTTTCAACAGGGTCACTAATACAAGGTTGCATAATTTGCTATTTCTCCTCTGTGTGGGGTATCTTGTATAATACACAGTGCATCCTGCTATGGGATGCTTGTGTATATAAGGATCAGGAGTAATTAGGACAGCATTTTCTTATATATATAAAAATATAAATAATGACTTCAGTGGGTCATATCCTAGGTGAATGTGCATACAATTGTAGCCTTATTTATTATTTTATATTATAATATATAATTTTATCCAAGCTTTTCAGTTTTGGGAAGAAGTCACTGGAATTCCAAAATACAATTTTATTTGAGGAATGAAAAGGTCTTCAAGAAAGCGTCACAGATTATGATAATGGGTCTAATGTGGAATTATTGTCCTGAAACAATGATCGTCCCTAGTGGGAAAGAAACATTATTATGACTCTTAGATAGCACATAAAACAGTAGTACACTTGGGGAATAAAAAACTAGTAAGCGGTTTTTGTTATAAATCCCATTGTTCTTTCTACTTTGAGAATCACACTGATGTCTAATTGCTATGGGACTACTGTATGCTTTAATGGCAAAAGTAGTAAGTTATGTAAGAATAAAAGAAAAAGACACATAATTGATACTTTTGTAACAAAAAATGAACATCTTTTCACTGAATATTGTAATAGCAACCAAGTACAAAATATTATTGTACTTTATTCTGAAGTATTAGAAATGAATAAGAAGTACAGTTGCCCCTTGTCTTACGGAGGGGTTACATTCCAGTGTCGGCGTGTAAAGCTGAAATAGTATATGCTCATAATTTCATTGAAAATTCCTCACATCTAGAAAATACATACTGTCTTTTTAAGAGACACACAGGAACTGAGGGAACAGCAGCTACATTCTCCGATCTCACGGTCATGTCCAATCTGATCACTAACCCCATGGTGAGCACTGTAACCAGTAGGTGGGCCTTAGTCCAGTCCAGCAACTACTTGCGCCTGTCCCAAGGCAGGCTTCCTAGTTTCTGGGACACCAGGAAGACAGATACTGGGCTGGAAAGTGGGCAGGACCACATGCGTCCATAAGACAGGCCCCAATTAAATGGCTCAGTCGGTGCCAGTGCTGGGGCAGGAGCAGCAAGATGGAAAGATGAGGGCTCTGTCTCTACAGCCATGGAAAGAGACAGTAGCCAGAAGCTACTGTGGAAGCTATAAAACCCCCCTTTTATCCGAGTTATGCAGAGGAAACAGGGGGAAGCTCTCCAGGCTTGGCAGCAGGAGCCCAGGTTGATGTAGAGGGATGACCTGGAAGCCCAGCAAGCAGATACACTGTACTATGATTATAAAAATCATAGCCCCCCTCCAACCTGGACCTGGGGAACCCCACATCTGTGTATTGTAAATTAGATGCGTTGTAGTCTAAAGTCACCGCCTTGATTTCCACTAAGTTTGCATTCTCTTAATACATCTTTCTTTTTCTTCTTGATCGAAGAGGAGACTGCTGCTCACACCTCCTGATGTATCTTAAGTCAATTCAAATCCAATTAGTCCAATTCAAGTGTGAATTACCCAGTTCCACAAATGAAACTGTTTTGACAGGCAGAAGTCCCCTTTTTATAGCCTATTCTCTCTCCCTTTTAATTTGTTTAATTTCAGGTATTTTACTTCCCTTGTTAAACTCATTTAATTCCATTTCTGATTTTGACAGCTAGCCATTTTCCTGTCAATTGTCACTTTCAAGTCTTGAATTGTTATGAAAAGTACAGATAATAAAGAAAAACAATGACAACAGGGATGTTTCTTGAGTATTGCACACCATCTGCTAATAAATTCCTAAATGGTTCTAATCATTCCTGGCTCCTTGTTAATTTGTGATCCTCTTGGGATGCATCTACTATATTCCAGAACAGTGAAATGACACATGAAATTTAATTTCTTTGTATGTAATCTTGCAGACTCATTCCTGTCCTGTTTCCACTGTTAGTCTGAAGGAAAAATTAGGAAGTTTTTCCAATCATTTGTCAAGATGCTGCTTAGAAAAATGGAAAATATTGTCCAAGGCTGTTTCCTCCACAACTATCTGGTATGAAGAGGAGAAGAGGGGGGAAGAGAATTCGGGGGGGGGGGGGGGAGTGGCATTCTGCAAGGATCCTGTCTTGTTCATCATAGATTTACCTGATCTATTCTGAGCTACCAACTGACCTCTCAACATACATAATTCTCTTTCATTGGAGAATTTCCTCTTCATGTTTATCCAGTCTGCATTTCTTTTCAGCAGTTCTCAAACTCATGTGTTGAGTTTGCACTGCTATAAGTCTTTGCGGGGGTGGGGAATGGTGGTGATATGATCCTCAGGATCATGCCAGCTCCAGGGACAGAGGGGTATTTCTTTACTGACCCTCTGCTTGCGCCAGCCCCCTGGAGGTGCTGAAAGACCCACGGAGCCTTCTACAGGGTTCCCAGCAGCTCAGAACTTTGAAAAAATGTGATCGCAACCCACTTCCAGTTTTGCGATCACAACCTGGAAGTGGGTTGCAATCACATTTTTTCAAAGTTCTGAGGTGCAGGGAACCCTGAAAAGGGCGCCGTTGATCTCCCTGCACCCCAGGAGGCTGGCGCAAGCAGAGGGTCAGTAAAGAAATGCCCCTCTGTCCCCGGTGCTGGCATGATCGTGGGGATCACATCACCACTATCCCCTCCACCCTGCTCCTTAAGGGGGCAGAGATAGTCCTTCTCAGGATGGTGGGTCATGACCCACCAGTTTGAGAACCACTGTCTTAGATCATATATCCTTGAGGCAGAAATCACAAATCACTTCTACCTTTTGTACAGTATCTAGCATGTTGTTGCTGTTAAATGAATCTTTAAACAATGACAACTATATAGAAGTAGAGCAGCTTACACAGGGAAGTGCTTAAACCGATAGTATAATCCCGTTATTGTGAGGAAGACATCTTGATAGAAATATCATGTCAGGACTCAAGCCCATAGTAGGTAGAGAAGGCAGAAAACACTGATTTTGCAAGAACACTTATTTGTTTGAATATCATCCTTGTAATCTCTCAAGAGCTTAGGACAGATTTGTTTTCACAATTATGTAGGGTACTGTGTTAGGACAAGATAATATGGCTTTTCCAAGTCCAACTTTCCCACATCAAAGCCCTAACTTTCCCACAGCCCAACTGCACCATGCTAGTTCATAGGCACACTAACCCATATTTGTCTCACTGATTTAATGTGACCTGACATCTGTGGATACCCTCAACATCCATCTATGGATGCCAAAAAGCCTTTTCTTTCTAGAGGCAATATCTGTTCCAGTACCTGACATCTCGAATGTCAGGTCATCTTACAGTAAGTATCTTACTAAGGGGCATCAATATTTTTGCCTAGATCCTCCAGTGATTCAGTTTTCTCATCTATGAAACAAAAGCTGCTGTTTCTTTTTTCTCCCTGTGGAATAAGGCTAAATAGTTAACGGAGGCAGGAACAAGGAAAGCAAGTGAAGAGTGATTCACCCAGACTCTTTTTGCGGAGGCCTTACTTTCAACCTTGTTCAGTCTTGGTCAGTGGTTTCCAAACTCCTCCAAGGGAGTTGGGAACCCTGTAAGTGGTTGCAGGGGCAGGGCAGGAGCGAGGGGGTGCCCTAACAGCGCTGCAGTGATCATGGCACTACAGGGATCGAGGGTCATTTAAATATATGGGAGGCGGGTGTTGTGAAGCCTCCCAGAGGATGAAGCCTCTGAACAGAGCTCACTGCTGCAGTGGGGAGGCTCACAGAGGAGGTTGAGAGCCTACAGGACCCTCTGGGAGGCTTCACAACCTCCAGGTATGCTTAAATGACCATGGGTCCTCATGGCATCACGATCACTGTGGCACCATCAGGGCACCCATTCCTGGGCCACTCCCCTTAAGGGAGACCAGAATCAATTGAGAGAGAAGACCACCTTTGGATAGGTGAAACAACACGGAGAGATTTTCCATAATTCATAGCACCAGATACCACTGCAACTACTATACTTTTCAGGTGAACCAGACATGCATTCAGGTGTAAAACAACAAGTGCTGATTTACAATCAAAGTACATAAGTATGCATCCTGGCCCTGAGATTGTTTGCAACAAACAATCTGAGAGATCTGAGAGTGTAGTGCTATAGGACCTGCTTCACTAGAACTATATTAATGTCTGGGTTGATAAAACATTCAATCTCCTCTCCAATGTTATCAAGTCTCCTAAAATAGTTGGGTAAATGAGCCTTCAGTGCAGGGAGGGAAAGATATGAAAACACGAGCGAGGAGGCTGAAATGATATCTCTGGACTTTCATTCTCTTGCTTGTGTTGCTGCAGAAAATGCCAACTGGAGGAAAGGATCTCAGCAATAAGTATTTTTAGTTAAAATTACTCCCAAAGAAACAGTGGTGCATCTTGCCCTAAGGAGTGTAAACATTTGAAGTAGGATGCGCATGGAACAAAAAGCAAGCAAAGAGAAGAGGGCCAGAGGAGCAGGCAAGATGTAAAAAAAAGAAGCCATGAGGTCAGGTAGCAGCAGAAGAAAAGAAGAAATCATGCATTCCCTTTTCAGAGTGAAATTCGGAATTTTTGTGGTCTTGCAGTGCTTTCAGTTGGACTCTGCAGGAGTTACTGTGTTCCTTTTAAATATTTAGATCCCACTTTCTAACACAAGTGGCTGCAGGGCAGCTTACAAATGAAGATAATAAAAGAGACTTGTGCTACATTTGTATTGGCAACCTTCAGTCTCGAAAGACTATGGTATCGCGCTCTGAAAGGTGGTTCTGGCACAGCGTCTAGTGTGGCTGAAAAGGCCAATCCGGGAGTGACAATCCCTTCCACACCGGGAGCAAGTGCAGTCTGTCCCTGGTCTGTCTCCCTGGCTATGGGCCTTCCTTCTTTGCCTCTTAGCCTCAGACTGTTGGCCAAGTGTCTCTTCAAACTGGGAAAGGCCATGCTGCACAGCCTGCCTCCAAGCGGGCCGCTCAGAGGCCAGGGTTTCCCACTTGTTGAGGTCCATCCCTAAGGCCTTCAGATCCCTCTTGCAGATGTCCTTGTATCGCAGCTGTGGTCTACCTGTAGGGCGCTTTCCTTGCACGAGTTCTCCATAGAGGAGATCCTTTGGGATCCGGCCATCATCCATTCTCACGACATGACCAAGCCAACGCAGGCGTCTCTGTTTCAGCAGTGAATACATGCTAGGGATTCCAGCACGTTCCAGGACTGTGTTGTTTGGAACTTTGTCCTGCCAGGTGATGCCGAGGATGCGTCGGAGGCAGCGCATGTGGAAAGCGCTCAGTTTCCTCTCCTGTTGTGGGCGAAGAGTCCATGACTCGCTGCAGTACAGAAGTGTACTCAGGACGCAAGCTCTGTAGACCTGGATCTTGGTATGTTCCGTCAGCTTCTTGTTGGACCAGACTCTCTTTGTGAGTCTGGAAAACGTGGTAGCTGCTTTACCGATGCGCCTGTTTAGCTCGGCATCGAGAGAATGAGTGTCGGAGATCGTTGAGCCAAGGTACACAAAGTCATGGACAACCTCCAGTTCATGCTCAGAGATTGTAATGCAGGGAGGTGAGTCCACATCCTGAACCATGACCTGTGTTTTCTTCAGGCTGATTGTCAGTCCAAAATCTTGGCAGGCCTTGCTAAAACGATCCATGAGCTGCTGGAGATCTTTGGCAGAGTGGGTAGTGACAGCTGCATCGTCGGCAAAGAGGAAGTCACGCAGACATTTCAGCTGGACTTTGGATTTTGCTCTCAGTCTGGAGAGGTTGAAGATCTCTAGCCTTCATAGATCTCACAAAGGCTTTCGACCTGGTCAGCAGAGACAGCCTCTTCAAGATTCTCCCCAAGATTGGATGTCCACCCAGGCTCCTCAGCATCATCAGATCCTTCCACAAGGACATGAAGGGCACTGTTGTCTTCGATGGCTCCACATCAGACCCTTTTGACATCCGAAGCGGAGTGAAGCAGGGCTGTGTTCTTGCACCAACCTTGTTTGGGATTTTCTTCGCTGTCCTGCTGAAGCAGGCCTTTGGAACTGCAACAGAAGGCATCTATCTCCGGACCAGATCAGACGGAAAGCTCTTCAACCTCTCCAGACTGAGAGCAAAATCCAAAGTCCAACTTGTGCTACAAGTAAATGTAGTATTGGTATAATGTTATAATTTTTTATTCTGACATTGTTTGTTGATATCTTCTGTAAGCAACTTTGGAAAACAGGCTTGCAAAAAGTTGAACAGAAATGTTTTTTTTTTAAAATTAAGAGCTGTGTTTTTCTCATTTTAATCTGCAAGAACTTTTTCAACTATCATCTTAAAACAAGAACAAATGACAGACTATGTTAACTGCCGTGGCCTTTCCCAGAGACATCTATTTCCCCCCTTTTAAATGCACCCAGCCTGAGGAAAAAGCATCAGTATAACTCAAAAGCTCACATACCACATTCCCATCCTGAGAAAAATGGTTTTTCTAGCACTTTTTAATTTTTTTTACTTTGCTGATCTTGTTACATGTTCCATTTTTTGTACTAGCTGTAGCTATTTACCATTTGACCATCCTTTACATCACAGATATGGGATAATTAAAGATCAGAGATTTGAAGGCCTTTTTTTATTTTTTTGCAGTATTCAGATGTCAGGGGACATAATCTCTTTATAGAGGTTTTAAAAATGGTGTTATTTATTTTACTCAGAAGTAACTGCATTGCGTTCAGTAAGACTTAGGCTGTAATCCTATTTTACTCACCATAAACAAACACCTCTACATTAGACTTCATATCAATGTTGTAACTGAGGGATTGTATGAATGGTGCAACTCAATCCTACCCCGATCAGTTTATGAAATGCAATGGTCCTGATTGAGGTGACACTGCATCCCATGGTGGTGGTGGGGGGGGACGACTGACAGCCTGTTCAACAATGGGTGTCTTCAGAACTATACCAGCTATTTAGCTGGCATGAATCTGAGGAGCACAGGGGCAGGTTCAGATTAGGAAAGGGGGATAGGACCCCAGTGTGTGTCACTGTTACTGTGATCCACTCCTGAACCACCCCCAGTCTGCCCCACCTCAATTCTCCCCTGACTGGTTCACAACGCGCCCCTGCCACCACCTGACCTGCTGTGATGCAGCACGGTTGGGCTGTTGGCACATGCATGGGCCCTTTGGCTGTTTGCGCCAGCACTCCCACAGCTCATGACAGCAGCACGTCTTTTGTGGTGCCACACCAGCATTTATGGCAATTGGTCAGGAAATCTGTCACCCTAATCGCCCAATACAAGTGGGCTGAACATTACATGACCTATGACATTTCATAGCATTTTCTAACATATATGACATTGAATAACAATGATGTTTATCACTATAATTTGGAATGATTATTTATAGATTATTTTTACTGAGGAAATTAATTTAGGATATTTGGTTCAGCTTTTTGGATATACCTGCCCTGAACCACCCCCCCCCATGTGTGTATTTCTATAGCTCTATTCAATTCATTATTGATTTGATTGTGTGTTTTTGGATGGCTGGATATCGTTATATGTGGCGCTGTGCACTGGCTTTGTATTGTGTTAAATAAAAGTAATAATAATTAGGAAAAGAATATTTTAAATAGAGTTTATTCTACTTATTCAGAGGAGCAGGATAAGGATGCTAATTTCTAGTTGGGTCTATATGGTCCCTGGGAACCAAGTGCTGCGCCCCTTACTTGGTTCAGTAATACTGAGGAAAATGCATATGTTTAGAGGCTCTCCTGCTTGAAAGTCTCAGGTAGTTATTTGGTAGAGAGAATTTCTGAAGAGGGCTGAGGATGGCTGTGGTTGTTCAGAAGGTGGAGGCTGCTATGTCCAAAAGTATACCCAGAGACAAGAAAAATGCACTGTGTACTGAGAATTTGAGTGCTATGTACTCGAACAATATGGGACATACACAGTACAGGGGCAGCCCCACTCCATCTCCACCAAGTCCAAAATTAATCAACTGTCACTGCTCCTGTTTCAAGAGGCTCCAAGAATTATTCTACTGTAGTTTTGTTGCTGTGAGTGGAAATGTAGCCCCGTCCCAAATACAGGGCTTTGAATGTTTCAGAGCAGTCCTTCAGACATCTTTTTCATGCAACACAACACCGAGCAAACATCTGGAAAGCCAAACATGACTGGAATGAAGAGGTGAGGTTTCAGTATTCCTCTCATGGATCCATCCTGCCTCCCCCATTTCCCAGGCAGCCCAGCGAAAAGGCCCTGGAGCTGTTCTGCTCGCTGGATGCTCTGCTCAGCCAGGTTTGAGTGAAGCATTAAAGTAGCAGAAGAGCTCTAGGGGGTCTGTGCAGGGTTCCACTCAGACCTTGCTCTCCATTTCATAAAAATTCATTATTTCTCCTCTCCCAGGCGGCAAATGTTATTAAAAGAACAAAAGACGCCCAACCAGAAACATAAAGCAATCATTAACATGAGAACAGGAGCAGGAACTGCACTGGAAAGCAGAATTAGAGAGGCAGATTACGGCCAACCAAAGGACCGTTTTCACACAGTTATACTTGCCCACCCACCTCCACTTCCCTGTAGGCTGAGGGTGTTGAGAAGGCTGGGCCAATCTTCTCCCAGGGCCTCCACTTTCACACTTGTTTAAGTGCTCCCATGTGAAAACAGTGCCCCAAGTTAAAAGTACATTAGGGCAGAGTTGCCATATTTGTTTTTAGAAAATCAATCCTGCTTCTGCACCTTTAACATGCAGAACATGCAGAAATTAAGCAGGTGAAATGTTCCTTTGCATGGAAGTAAACTGGCCTGCACTGCATCCAGAGCAGTGCAACTTGGAGTAAGGAGAATTCATTCTCCTTACCCATGTTGTCCAGCAGCTGCCCCCATGGGGGCTACGCGAATCTGTGCCACCTAAAGAGGTGGAGCAGATCTGAGCGGCCCAGTGTATGTGTGGGCCACGCGGAAGGGAGTTAGGATCCTGAGTGCCGGATCCTGGTCCCACCACCCCTCCTGGGCCTTGTCTTCCCACCAGCCCAGCCTCCCCTGCCCTGGAATGCCCCCATTCCGCCCTCCCCTGACCCCTTGCACTGGCCTGGCTTGGCCGGCATATACTCACTGTTCCACCAGTATAGCAGGGCTGGATTTGGCCTCCCAACTCCCCCAGTGGTACAAAGTGCTTTATGCGAGATAAATGGCAGATGCGTTTCAATGTAAGAAAGTGTAAAGTCATGCACACTGGGGCAAAGAATCAAAACTTTACATATAGGCTAATGGGTTCTGAGCTGTCTGTGACAGATCAGATCTTGGGGTGGTGGTCGACAGCTTGATGAAAGTGTCAACTCAATGTGTGGCGGCAGTGAAGAGGGCTATTCATGCTGGGGATCATTAGGAAAGGCACTGAGAATAAGACACCTAATAGCGTAATGCCGAATATCCAGTTCTGGTTGCCACATCTCATAAAGGATATAGTGGAGATGGAAAAGGTGCAAAAGAAAGCAACCAAAATGATTACTGGGCTGGGGCACCTTCCCTATGAGGAAAGGCTACAGCGTTTGGGCTGCTAGAAAAGCATTTGGGCCGCTAGCGTTTGTTCAGTCTAGAAAAGAGGAGTCTGAGGGGGGACATGATTGAAACATACAAAATCATGCAGGGGATGGACAGAGTAGATTGAGAGATGCTCTTTACACTTGCACATAACACCAGAATCAGGGGACATCGGTGAAAGTTGAGTGTTGAGAGAGTTAGAACAGACAGAAGAAAATATTTCTTTACCCAGTGTGTAAGTAGTTTGTGGAACTCTTTACCACAAGAAGTAGTTATGGCATCTTGCCTGGATGCCTTTAAGAGGGGATTGGACAAATTTCTGGAGGAAAAGTTCATTACGGATTACAAGTCATAGTAGGTAGGTGCAAGCTCTTGGTTTTAGAGGCAGGCTGCCTCTGATTGCCAGATGCAGGGGAGGGCACCAGGCCACAGGTTGTTGTCTTGTGAGTTCCCTCAGGTATTTGGTGGGCCACTGTGAGATACAGGAAGCTGGACTAGATGGGCCCTTGGCCTGCCAGTGTGGCTCGTCTTATGTTCTTAAAAATGGAACTAAACAACAAGGTTATGGAATAGCTGTGATGGCCTTGAAACCTGAAAATGAACATTTCATTAGGTGACAACTCTGGCCACACAGAAGCCTTAGTTTCTACACAAATCCCTTGGCCTGATCCAGTGGGGCTCTTCTTATGTTCTTATGGCACTTTTGTGACACCTCTGGGCTGTTGGCCCAAAAGCGCTCCTGGATTGCATTCTTTGGGAGTTGCTTTGTTCACTTTGTGAGTTCACTTTGTGAACTTGTTGAAAAGCAGTACATATATATTCTTAATTATAATAATAATCACAGCTAATACTAGAGCTCCTGTTCAGTTGTATGAGTTCATCAAGTTTTTGTTGGTTACTGATTTGTTGGGTGACTTGTGCTTTTTTGCTCCCCCCTCCCCGCTTTATGAGGGAAAAAAGGCACACACAAAAAGCAGTCAACCACTCAGAGCGGCTCACAACCGCTCCCAGCGGACCGTAACCCAGAAGAATTTGGCTGTGACATGATCCCATCACTACAATTATGGCCAGATTTTGGTGTATTGGGCGGGGGGGGGGGAGGGTGTAAAACATTTTTGTGCCCCTGGGTGCCAGATACCTTAGCTATGCCACTTTGCTTAGGGATCTCACTATTGAGCCCCAGTGCCTTTCCTCAGAACAAGGAGAGTGATTATTGGTAATATGAAGTAAAAAATGATACTCCAGTTGATTAATGTGATGCCCAGTGATGAAAACTGTGGTGGTTATAATGAGAGCAAAGCCCTTAGTCTGAAGAAACCCAATAGAAAAAGAGAGAGAGAGCCTGCTAAGATGGCTTTGAAATGCTAACAATTTTGATAAATTAGAGACAGGGACTGAGATCAATTAGATGAGATTCAGCGAGAATGTGCGCAACATGATTTATGTGAGAAGAAATAACCATAAGCACATGTATAGAATAGGACACACTAGTGAGGCAGGCAGCCTGCAGAGAAGGGCCTGGATGACAAATGGAAGAGTCTACAACAGACTTGCAAAAATGGCAAGCACCCCATTGGGCTGAATTTGCAGGGAAGTCACATGGGCAACAAGATTATTTCACTCTGACTAAGGCCACAGTTGGAGGCTTTTGATTTTGAGCACTGCAATTCAAAATGAGGAACTAAAGAGAGATCAGAGGACAACACCAAAAGCCATAAGGGATGTTTAGAGAATAAGTCCTGTAAGGAAAGGTTAAAAGAAAACAGCTTATTGAGTCCTTAAGAAAAGACAGCTGAGGAGGTGCTGGAGAGCCAGCTGACAGAAGGAGGCTGATACAAGTAGTGGACAGAAGAAAGGAAAACAGTAGCTGAAATGGCAACTGGAAATACAGTACTTAGATTGACAGTCCCCTGTTGAAACACCTCCCTGCTGGTGCAGCTATGCCCACGGAGAGTGTACTATATCTTATTGTGGGGGGGGGGGGCAGTCACAGAGATTTCCTTAGGTAAGGGAACTTCAGTTATTTTGACTTTTGTTTCCTTACTCTGGGGAAAGCCTCCACTTCCCCAATGGGCCTCTTTGGGTCTGCTCCGGCCACATTTGCCAGCCATTACACTTCCTCTGGCATCCCCTCACTTCTGCCAAAATTTGGAAAGAGAGGATAGGAGGGAGCTGTAAGTAACCCAAAATGTCCAGAATTTAACTTTGGATTGGAGTAGTAATATTAATAATAATAATAATAATAATAATAATAATAATAATAATAATAATAATGGTATTTATATACCGCCTTTCTGGTCATTAGATTACTCCTCTGACTTTATTCAAGGTGGTTCACATAGGCTGGCTATCTCTAAATTTCTGAGTGGATTTTTACAATAACAGAAAGGTTCTATCATTCAAGAACCGCACAACATTTCAGATGGATCTATCACTATCAAGACCAGCCGATCCATGAAACCAACTGAAGCTGTCACCTTGGCAGTGGACTGGAGACATTTCTGTCCACCTACTTGCCTCTGCTGCTTCTCCTTCTTCTTCCACTTCTTGGACTGGAATAGGGAGACAGAGAGAAAGAGGAAATGTGAAGGGGAGTGCTGAGAACATTGGAGAGTAGGAGGAACAGATGATGTTCACTGAATAAGGGGTGCAGCATTTGGCATGTCAACTCAGGTGTCAGGACATCTTGCACCAGCACTGCACAGAGTTTGGCAACATCCCTGCTGAGGGATGGCAGGAGAGGATCAAAGAGGCCAAAGGGCTTGTTAGCTTTAAAATGAATAAAACAAGAGAGGCTTCAAAATACAATGTGGCAAATTAGATCAGGCAGTTTTTGAGTTTTATGAAGACAACTAAGACCAGCATCCCATGGAGGGCACATTTTATTTGGGTCTGTTCTGTAACTGGTGGGATATCAACTTTTGAAAGCAAGTACCTTAGAATTATGGCCATTGTGAGCAGTGTTATGTTTCTTCAATAGCAACTGCTGCAAGGTGCATGCTTGTAATGGCTGGTTGCTGAAAAGAAAATTACTGAGCAATTTTAGGCAGAATGTCATTGAGTTTGCTTAGAACTCAACAGTCTTAGCATTATAAGAGACCTGCTGAACAAATCAATCTACCCAGTGCTAGAGTGTGCAATTTTTGTTAAGACATACAGATGCAGTGTGTCTGTCCACCTTTAGTAGGTACTTTGTCAGCTTGCCATGACCTGAGGAGTTAAGCCTGAGCAGCTGTTAAGCCAGGTTGGGTGGCACATTCACTCTGACAATGGTAGCATGACACCTTCAGAAAATGTCAGTGTGACAGAACTAGGGGAAGCCCTAGAGTTTTGTGCCTTACTGCCCTTCTAGAAGCTGTCATCAGAGCAGAGCCTGAAAGACATATGAGGATGAGGTCACCTGAGGCAATGGTAGTTGCCAGCCATGATGAACCCAGAAAACAGGGGAAAGTAAAATAGTAGTGAAATGGCAATCATGTTGCAAGATACACCTGCCTCAGACCAAATCTTCAAGTGCATAAGCCAGTGATTCCTTTAGCTTTTTCCTGCAGAAAATGGATCTATCTTCCCATGACAACATTCATTTAGTCCTTCAAGCTAGCTTACTGCTCCCATGTGCGAGCCATAATATGAAAAAGGAAGGCTAGTATAGTAGCAGGTCACCCTGGAATAAAGGCTTATTGAGGTGAGTTGATGTTCAGGTAGCACCACTGAGACTTGACTCATCTTCCTGTTCCTCACGCACAAGGAAGGGCATGACCAGAAGCTGTAGTGTAAATTGTGCATTCTAAAGCCAGAATAAGCAATCAGAACTGGAATGAGAAAATGTAATCCAAAGCCAAGTAAAAGCTTTCTAAATATGTGAACATGTTTGGGCAAATACAGCGACAGACTGAATACCACAGGAACAGTGCAATGGCAAGCATGATTGATGCTCCCTTTGTAATTAAAATACATGCTGAGCATTCAGTCATCACCAACATAATTTCTCAAATGTTGAATGATGCAACAAAGACAGGCTTCTCCAGCAGAATGTGACAACATGTGGCCAGTGACCACAGCCAGTTCCGAAACCTGGGGAAGAAGGAGCCAGGGCAGTGCTCAGCTCGCCAGGGCCTGGCTGGAGCCGAGGGAGCAAAAAGGGAGGGCAGCACCCAAGAGGCAGAAATGAAAGAAGGCGAAAGAGGCAAAATTCAAGGAGGAGCAAAAAAAAAAAAGGAGTGAATTATAAAGTATTCTAATCAGCCCAGTGTGTTTCAGCTCCATCTTATCCAAAGGAACTAAAAAGCCAAATATTCAACAGACACCCAATTAAACAATAACTAATACAAAAATCTCTCCAACACCAAGCCCAGCCAAAGGAGAAATAATGCCTGAAGCATCACTGAAATTCTGACATGTCCCCACAAGTGTTCTCCCTCTTCGGTTTAGAGGTGGTGACAGCAATGCTAGATGACAGCAGTGACCTGCAACACCCCCCCCCCAACCATGGCACCACTGCTTTCTTTCCTCCCCAGCAGTGATGGGTGGTGGTGCCACGATCTCTACCTCTTTCACCCGCAAAACAGCAGCATTGTGATCTCGGTCTCCTTACCCTTCCCTAGTGATGTCAAGCAGCTTACATTTTTCTCCTCGCTCTGCCACTCTGTTCTAAACTAGGGCAGCAAAACGGTGCCAGAGTAAGGAACAAGATCTATATAGCTTTTTATAGGGACATTCTAACACTGGTGGCCCAATCTTATGCAAAGATGGCGTATTAGGTGCAGGTTCGCCTCTGTGATGTCCACTGCATCCAACACATTGTCCCAATAAAAGGGGGGAGTAGGATTTCTCTGAATGTCCCAGCCACCACATAGTCCCCTGTTGCTGGCATAGCTCTGAGGAGCTGCTGGGGGCATGTCAGGCAAGGGATGGGGTTTGGGATCCAGTGGCCACCAGTTCCGTCTTGTCCCATCCCCATTCTGCCCTGTTTCCCACCCCTTCCTTGCCTTTCCACTGTTGGGGTTGTGCCAGTGGCCATTCTGTGCCTTGGTGCCAATGTCTAGCTTTCTGCATTACCATTCATGCAGTCACCACCTATGGAAGGTCTTCCATGATAGCATGGCAGCCTTTGCACGGCAGTCTAGTGGTACCCTGGCATTCCACAGCATAGGATTAGGCTTTAGCTTGAGCCCCTTCTTAATAACTAACTCCAAATTCCAAGCATGGAATTTGCTTTCTTCACCCCTGCCACATACTGGGTCAACACTTTAATTGAGTTTTATTCCTGTACTCGTTTCCTGTTCTTTAACTAGTTACCAGTCCATAAAACGACCTGTCCTTTTATTCCATGATTGCTAAGTTTATTCAAAAATCTTTTGTCAAAAGAGTTTTGGAAGTTTGAGTATACTATGTCAACTGGATTGCCTTTACTTGTCCATTGACATTCTCAACTCTAGAAGGTTAGTTAGGGAAGGCATACTTTGCAGATTCTCCTTAAGCAGGGATCTTCTTTGATATGGTTAATAATTTTATCTTTAATTATGCTTACTACCAGTTCACCCGGAGCACACATTAAGCTGACTGGCCTGTAATATCCTGGATTCCCCCTGGAAACCTTTTTAAATAAATCAGCATTATGTTGGATACCTTCCAGGTCTGGAATGGAGGTTGATTGAAAGGACAGATTACATATTTTTGTAAGAAGACCAGCAATTTCACATTTGAGTTCCTTAAGAACTCTTGGGTGGATGCCATCTGGACCCAGTTACTTGTTAACATTATAAACTAAGTTAAAAAAACATTGCATAGGCATGCTAGCGCTTATGTCATTAAGCCCGGGGGACGACGACGACGACAATGAACTATCATAATAAGCCCTGAATTATCAATTGCTCATGAAATCCAAATCTTCCATCCAGTGTCCAGGAAGGCAGCATCCACAATCACTTGACACAAATGGACTGTTTAGAGAATGCGCCATCAATTCCATTCAGTATAGGTGGATTCCTACAGCATCCAGCTGTGGTCTTCCAGAAACCTGCACTTGACTTTCAAGCAATTTCAGTCTATGAAAGTTGTTTTAGTTGGTTGATGCCAATTGCTTGTACCTCAGCCAAAACTGATATCAGGAGGTGGAGGACCTGCAGATTGCTGGATGTACTTTGATTTCTCCTGCACATTTAAGACCAATTTCTCTGAGCCTTGAGAAATCGTATTATAAACGTATATGAAAATGGAAGCAATTTCATAGTCATTACCATTTGTTCGGTCAATCAATACGTGGAACTCAGTTAACCGGTTGCTGTAACTACATATCTTTTCATTATGTTGAAGGCCACATCTCTCTGAGACTTGGGGAAACAATGGAACACCAAACTAGGGCAGCAGTAGGCAGCTTCCCTAACTGGAGCTAAGTCAAATAATGTAGGGGGGGGGATTGGGGAAGTGGGGTAAATCATGATTTGCCAACGCGCTCAAGTTCATTTCAAGGACTGTTCTGATGTTTTGGTTTGAGGAGGGAATGTGTCAGTATCTGCTGAAACAGGTAGCATTCCCCATCTTCCTGTTCTATACCAACATGCAATGAAATAGTGAGTATTAAAGATGATTTGCAAACTAGCTATGAGAATTGTCTCAAAGGAATAAAAAAAACAGGGTGGTTTGAGGAGTGAGAGCACCAGAAACTGCAGCTCCTGTAGAATTTCTGCCTGGACATTTACTGTAGTTAAACTACATTTTGGGGAAGCACTGTGTTTTGTACAAATGCATCAGGTAAATGTTCATCAGGTGTACCTGGCAAGTGATTCGGGAAACATCACCTGTTGAGTGTTTGCCTGGATACATCCCTCCCAACCCAGTGACAAGCTAAAAGTCCAAGGCAAAGTGTATGTGCATTAAGCCAGAATAATATATGAGATGGTACAAAGTCTTTAATACTTACATGGAACAGAAGTTAAGCCAGCACCAATTTCTAATTCCCCATACTTTGGGAAGCACAAAGGAAAATTTTAAGCACCTTAATATTGACTGATCTCCAACCAAAAGTTTTCTGATATTTTAATGCAATAGTACAATAATAATCTTACAACCTAACAATCCACAAAAAATGGTAAGAAGCTACTGTGTTCATCATTCATCAGAATTATAAGAATGCAATTCTTTTCACACATGCCTTTAAAAAAATTGTACCAAAATATCTCCAATAATGTGAGGGATACACTCCTGGAACACTATGTGAAATAGCACTACAGGAGATGTCATTAGAGGTGCTTGAAAATGGTGTAATTTATTTTACTCAGAAGTAAGACCATTGTGTTCAGTAAAACTTAGAGCACAATCCTGGCTTTGACTTTGGCTGGTGCAGATCTCCTGCACTGGCCCAGGAGTGTTGCAGCCCAGGAATGTTGCAGAAAGGTGGTCCGTGGTCCAGTGGGGGAAGGGCAGAACAGAGGCAAGGAAAGGGTTAATGGGGCACAGAGGGAGGGAAGGTAGGGCTCAGGCCCGGGAGGGGTGAATGGCATCAGTGGCAACAGCCATATCTTATTCCCCATCCTGGGCCTGATTTTCCAACATGGGGCTGCTCGGGCTTGTGCCAGCAATTTTTATGGTCTGAGCCTGAATAGCCCCATAGCTGGGGTTTAACCCAGGGGAAGGGGACATTTCCCTCAGGGAGACCTCTAGCAGCCTCTGTTCCCACGCTGGATGCAACAGAAACTGCACCGCCACTGCTGCATCACAGTGTGGGACTTTGGTTAGGATTGGGGTGTAAATCTTATGCATGCGGAACAATCTAAAGTGGGCCCTCTTTATCCATGGGTTCAGCCTAAACAGATGCTGAGACTGTGCCTCAGAGGGCTTCAGAGGGCCTCCTGGACATGAACAGAAGCAGGTAGGTGGAGCAGGTAGGTGCTCACCTCTAATTCACACCCATCACGTTCTGAGGCATGGGGAGGTCGCATGTGGATGTGAAGGGATTGATTACCCACATATCATTTTTTCCCCATGTGAATGGGAATACTGTATACTTCATCAGTGCTACTCAAGTTGTACCTCACAGGCTATACTGGCTTTAATCCATTGGATTGGTGAATTGCTCTTTCTTCGAAGCAAATTTACAGTAAATGCAATTCCCACATGGGAACTGCAGATGCCCGATCTCGTCTGATCTCGGAAGCTAAGCAGGGTCAGGCCTGGTTAGTACTTGGATGCGAGACCACCTGGGAATACCGGATGCTGTAGGCTTGTACCATAGTCTTTCGAGACTGAAGGTTGCCAACCAACCATGGGAAATGACCAGAAGAGACACCAGCAACAGCCATTGGAGAAGATGCCGTGCTGGGTGAAGAGGCATAGTTCTCCTCCTGCTAAACATAAGAGGATACCACTTTTAAAGGCGCCACTTTGCTCACTTAGCAGGGTATGACCTCCTATACATCATTTAGACCTCCTGTATGTAACAATAGGCTGGTCCTCATTCCCAGTGATATCCTTCATTAAAAGCCAGTGACAATGGATCTCTTCAAGATTAAGATCAACTGGTACACCAGGCCCCTGTGCATCACAAAAGCACCATAAATTGCTTTGTGAGACTGGGTGCACTAGCGTGAATGCTGAAGCCTTCCTGCCCACACTGGCACAGCAGAGGATATCTGCCAAGGGTGGGGAAGGGTGGCAATGGAGGCAGGGTGGCAGGAGGAGGGGTCAGTGGCACCAGAATGCACCGCATCCTATCTCCCCCCCCCCCCACCGGGCCTGATCTGCCAACATGGGTGCATGCAGACTTGCACCAGTCATATGGTTTTCACAGACCTGAGTAGACCCATTGCATGGCTGGGGCTTTCCCTGGGGCAAGGGGATGATCCCCTTGCCTCGAGGATACCCCCAGTCCGCAAACCTCCCTCCCTCCAGGATTCAGCACAGCCCACTCTGGCCTCTCTGTACTGCTGTGGGGAATTGGCACTGGATCGAGCTGCCATTAGAAAATTTAACAGCCCAATTTATCCTCCACCATTACATGCAGCTACAACAATGGAGTGTGTGCGGCGTGTTGGAGGGGACGGGGACAAGACCACCAGCATAAGTAAAAAATATGTATACTTACCTGCCAGTAGACTACTTAACCAACTGTGGATCTCCTCAGACTCATGCCAGCAAAAAAAAGTTTGAGGAAGAGAAAAGGGTATGTCAGGCTGCAAAAAAAGGTTGAGCATCATGGCGCATGATACTGCTACTGCTGCTGCTGCTGCTGGGACCCACTCCCTCCCACCACTCATTTCAGTAAGCATTACAGGAAACATCATTTCCTATAAGGATGCCTGAACTCTTTAGGATACCTTTTTTGTATACAGATAGTGAGCACACCTGCTTCTGTGCACTCAGTGTGTGTTTTGCAATTTATGCCCAGAATTGTATTGTACAGACTTTCATTCTGCCTTACATGATAGGGCATGGCACTGAGATTAAGGTCCAAATCCTAACCCACTTTCCAGCACTGGCATAGAGGGGCCAATGGAACGTGTGCTGCACCCTGCAGTTGGGGGCACTCAAGGAGGCCTCCTCAAACTAAGGGAATGTTTGTTGCCTTAACTTGGAGCTGCATTGCCCTTATGTCGATGCTGGAAAGTGGGTTAGGATTGCGCCCTAAGTTATTCATCTAGCACTCAGATCTAAATAGCACAAAGCAAAAAGGAAAAAAAAAGGATGTTTGCGGCAGTGCCATAAGAAATCTCTCTCTCTCTCTCTCTCTCTCTCTCTCTCTCTCTCTCTCTCTGCTGTTGTCCAGCAGATTATCTTCAGGGCTCACCGAGAGACCATAGCTTGTGGGTGCATTTCCAGCCTGCTTGCTTTTTGAAAGAATTATTAGTTGTTCATTGTGCTTGCGGCAGCTCATGTATGTTATTTAACTGCTGTCATTTCAGTTGCCCCTGAGCAGAGAGGGACTTGCTGACAAGAGAATGTTGCAAATTGCAATAACCAACTGAACTGATGAGTGTGCTCCCAAGGGTAGCATGCTCCCTTGCTTGCTCTTCATTTCCTGGCAAAAGTGCTAGCAGGACCATGGATGCTGAATCCTTGAGTCCCAACACCAGAACTTTTAGCTAGTGCCAACCTAGACTGCCTCCAATCTCCTGGAACACACACACACAGCAGATCATACAAGTTAAATAACACCTTCCATTGAGCCACCTGACCGGTTCTACCCCAAATACAGTGTGTCCAGAGAAAGGCAAATCAGGTGCTTTGTCTCCAAGGTACAATTCCATTCTTGTCAGCTGATGAGAATGACCCAGAGCCCGTCCTGCGCTCACCTGCTGAATTAGCATCCTGCCATAGCCATTACAGGAAGAGTGAGACTCGTATTACGTGGCCTACATGAAAGACAGTGTTCTGCTGCATTGGGCACAGTGCCCTAAGAAAATATGGGGATGCAGAAAAGCAGCCAGAAGCTGTCAAACTTCAGGCAATCTTTAGTATATTCAGCTTGGATGGTTCTCCACTACCAATGCAGGATTCAGGGAAACTGATGAAGTCAGCAAGAAATGGAAAGGACGAATTGATTCAAAACTGGATGGCCATGGACATGTGTATCCCTTTGGGTTTGTGCACCTGCTATGCTGACAGCCACTGCCCAGGTCAGTTCTCCTCTCCATACAATCTGCTCAGGCAGCAGAAGTCACAGTTGCTGTAGCCAGAAAAAATTGCAGTATCGGGTGTTTCCACAAGTTAGTAAAATCTTTATTATTTGCATTTCCCTCAACTACAATCTGAATGTAAAGCTCAGATTAACTAGAATGTTTCCATTTGATTTAACAATGGTTCTCTTTCACTGTCTAATCCATATTAACAGCATGAGGGACGCTCCAAAGTGCTGCTCAAGTCATGTCTTCAGATAATCATACCTAGTTTTTAAGCAGCAAACAGTGACAATTCACAAAAGGGACGAAAGAAGCTACCGGGGGTGACTACAGGCCATTCTTACAAACAGTAGCGTAGCTAGGGGGGTGCAGGGGGTAGCAGGTGCACCGAGCTACAGGGTGGGTGGGGGCAACAACTTGCAGGCAACAGCACCTGTGTGCAACAATTGGGCTGCTGCCGGCAGCCCTGCCAGTGCCAGGCACTCCGGAGGGAGGAAGGGCAACAGTCACGGAGAGGGGCGAAACAGCATGTTGCCCCTCCCTGCAGCCAAGATGGAAGGTAGTCTAGCTCGTTGGTTCCGGCAGAGCTCAAGAACCACAGGTCTCGGCAGGCACAAGGAGCTGGCCCTCTCCCCCTCCCGCAGCTGAGATGCTGGCAACGGACACAGACCTCCTCGGAGTCTTCCTTTCATGCACCTGCCAGCCCTCATTCCCTCCGTGATTTCCTCCACCTGTCCTGCTCAACATGCTGCCCCCTGAAGCCCTATGTGGCTTAAATGGCAAGAGAGGCGTGTGGGGAGCGAAGCAGAGCGTGTCAGTGCTTGTTTGTGTTTAGAGAGGGAGGAAGCAGTGTGTTGGTGAGGGGGGGCTGTGGGATGCTGATCAGGACACTGGGGGTGTGTGTGAGAGAGAGAGATGGAGCCCCCGATAGGCAGGCATAGCCCCCAGAGACCCTTGTGGAGCCCAGCCTGGACTGAGGAGGGGGTTCCCCTTGTGCAGCAGGACCAGTTGCTCACCACTCCCCCGCCCTGCGCTGCCTACTCTCCTCTGCTTGTCACAGTCCTCTCTCTACTTGCCTGTTCCCTTATCCTCCTCTCTCCTCCTGGCAAGGCTGCAGCAGCCCAATTGTCTCCAAAATCTAAGCCAGTAGGGCTTGCTCCCAATGCAGGAGATTGGGCTCTGAGGCTGCAACCCTATCCACACTATCCTGGGAGTAAGCTCCATTGACTAGACTGGGCTTGCTTCCAAGTAGTCAGGCAGAGGACTGGGCTCCAAGGCTGCAATCCTCTCCCCACTTTCCTGGGAGTAAGCCCCATTGACTATAATGGGCTTGCTTCCAAGTAAACAGGCAGAGGATTGGGCTCCAAGGCTGCAATCCTCTCTGCACTTTCCTGGGAGTAAGCCCCATTGACTAGACTGGGCTTGCTTCCAAGTAGACATGCAGAGGATTGGGCTCTGAGTTGGCTGACTGTGATAGGTTACCTGCGCATGTGCAGGAACCTGAAAAGGGTAGCAGGCAAGGCACAGCAACCTGGGAGGCAAGTTGTAGCAGAAGCACTGAGCAGCAAGTGGTTTGGACTCATCATTTATTCACATAGTTCCTCAATTCCACTTCCTAAAGGTAAGCTGCTGGCTCTTATGATTGTCTCCAGTCCCCTCCTGCCCATTTCAAACAGTAAGGCTGCAATCCTACCTTACTTCACTTACCAGGGAGTAAGCCCCATTGAACACAATGGGACTTACTTTTGAGCAGATATGAATAGATTGCGCTGTAAAAGTGCAATAAGTACTTTCACCAAGTGTTTGCTATTTTAAAATATTAGTGAACTTTCCAAACAACACAGTCCAGGAACGAGCTGGAATCCCTAGCATGTATGCACTGCTGAAACAGAGACGCCTGTGTTGGCTCGGTCATGTTGTGAGAATGGATGATGGCCGGATCCCAAAGGATCTCCTCTATGGAGAACTCATGTAAGGAAAGCGCCCTACAGGTAGACCACAGCTGCGATACAAGGACATCTGCAAGAGGGATCCGAAGGCCTTAGGAGTGGACCTCAACAAGTGGGAAACCCTGGCCTCTGAGCGGCCCGCTTGGAGGCAGGCTGTGCAGCATGGCTTTTCCCAGTTTGAAGAGACACTTGGCCAACAGTCTGAGGCTAAGAGGCAAAGAAGGAAGGCCCATAGAAAGGGAGACAGACCAGGGACAGACTGCACTTGCTCCTGGTGTGGAAGGGATTGTCACTCCTGAATTGGCCTTTTTAGCCACACTAGATGCTGTACCAGAACCACCATTCAGAGTGCGATACCATAGTCTTTCGAGACTGAAGGTTGCCAACAATAACTTTTCTCACTCACTTTAACAAATAAAAAGACCCAATGTAATTAATTAAATTTGATTTCTTTGCCAGGAGGGGGGCTACAGAATTTTTTTTGCACTGAGCAGCAACTTGGTTAGCTACACCACTGCTTACAAATACTGTATTTGGGGGGGAAGAAATGCAAGGAACCTCTCTCTCTCTCTCTCTCTCTGTGCGTGCACCACTAACTAGACAATTTTAAACTGATGATGGCAAGCCCCAATCAGAGTGATTTTCTAACCTTGGATAATATGCAAATATGCAATGGCAAATATTCCAGGTTCAGTGTCTCAAAAATACTGTGCACCTACAAGCCCTTATCTATGTCTGAGTCCCTATCTGAAATTGGAAGCAGCCAAGGGTTCTCCTTTCACCATATCTTTTTAGCCTGTTGGGTGTTCAGAGCAGGGGCTAACTCTTTTTTGCATGTGCATGGAACTGCAGCATTTAGCTCACGTAATGTGCAAATTTGGTCAAGGCACTATGTCGCCCTAATAAAAGTTAAGAAGAAGGATGATATACATGAATTAATATACAATAAAGTGAAAATCAATAGATGCCGCTGTGCAAAGATGTCAAAAGTGCTGTTCAAACATCAGCTAATGAAACTAAATATTACCTTGTGCATTAAAGAAGGGCATAATGAAGACTCAGGGAGGAAAGAGACTGTTCCAGCTTCTGCACAGTGGAATTGTGATTGGGGTCTGAACAACAGAAGACTGAAAACATTTAGCTGTGAAGCATAAGTCTGATATCTGTGTTTGGAAGGATGAGGAATTTTGCCTGCAGACCTTGCAACAATACCTGGGGAATACCACTCTTTTTCTCCCAGTGTTTCTCACAGCCACTGCCCAGGTCAGTTCTCCTCTCCATACTATCTGCTCAGGCAGCAGAAGTCACAGCAAAAACATTTGGTGGACTGGGGAGAGGAGTCAGAAGCACTTCTACCTCCCAGAAACTCTCTTGGCCATCACCATAGAGGAGAATGGAGCCACAGCAGTTGGATATCAGCATAGGTCATTTGGTGTGGGCGATAGCATCTGGTATTCCAAAGACAGATCTTGTTTATAGTATTGTGGACCACTTCAAGAAGCATTCTGGTTGGGAAAGCAGCACAGAGATACACGATTATAGACACACATCAAGCCCTCTCCAGATTCATTTCTGATGGAGTTTTTGCTTAGCTGCTTCTCAATTGGTTTTTTTTTTTTTAACTGCTGGCACTTCTTTCCCTCTAAGTGTACTTAATAACTGTAAGTAATGGCCGTTCCATCTCAAAAACACCATTCAAATGTTAATGTGCAAAATTTTTATGAGCTGGGAACTATGTGTCCATAAGCAGTAGGTGGTTATTGTATTAATTCATGCCTAAGGAACATTCAACCCACATTGACTATACCAAGGAAGCCTTATTGCCCACAGAGCTTTTAGAGGCCTGCCCTTTGCTCCCAGATCATCTAGCTGGCAATGAAAGAAGCTTCTATTTAAATAAAAAAAAAAAGCAGCTGAATCAACCTTCACCAAGAAACTCAAGGAGATAAATTATAAATCTGTGCAAATTGCTTCATTCTTTGCAGTTCAATTAAATAAGACCTGCATAAAAGAAGGATAAGAAGTATGAGTGAGAGGAGAAGGGTGGGGAACATGCATTTGCTGTTTTCTGTTCCTCTGAAGGATGCTTCATAATCTATGCACACTGTGCCCCATTTACAGTGTACTATATATACAATAGGATTCTTCCTGTAAAGACTGGGCAGTTCTTCCTTCAGTGAGGGTTGAGTTGGGAGGGGGGTTTAAGAAAACAAAATCCTGCCCAATGAGCACCCCGTTTACAAACTGCTAAATTTATGGAGGAATGAAAAATCTCTAAGAAGTGTTTTTTGTTTTTTTTTGGAAGGTGGAGCTCTTGAAAGATCTCATGTAGAGCCTGACAAATTGGTTGGCATACACACAACATAAAGATACGAGTACAAAGCTGCAAGAGAGAGTTCCACTTGTGAAAATTGGTGCTGTAATTACATTGATGATAAAACATCAAGAGAACATTTAAGAATAGATAGCATGAATGGAGCCTTCTTGCTCTCCCCCCTCCTAGACATAGTTCACACTGAATATCATACGTGATAGCAGGAAGGGCATGTGTCTGAAGCTCTCTCTGACACCTCACCACATGTAACAGAAGCTCTGTTTGCTTTATTTATCACCCCAATGACAATTTTAAATTAAAACATAGTGGGCAGAATAAATGCATCCCCTGCGCACGTTAAGGGTTCTCCTCTTCCTTCATTTCTATGTTGGTACCTCCCTCTTTTTCTCCATTGCTCTGAAACCCCATCAAAAAACTGAGATTATATGTGAAGAAACAGACCTGAGAAAAGCACACAGAAAACAAAAACCACCCAAAAATCTAACCCAGAATAGTTAAAGCCTCCTAGTATGCATAGGCACATAAATCAAAAATAAAAGCCAAACCACACATTAGTGTGCACCCAGCAGTGTGGTGAGCAGTGAGGATTAATGCTTTCCCCTTGCACTATTTCTTCTTATACCAAAAATCTCCTCCAGGGCAGTAAATTGCCCCCCCAAATGGCAGTTTGCTGTAAACAGCTAGCTGGGGGAAGGGGTAAATTGCTGCAAGGGGACAATTTTTCAACATGAAACTGACCCAGGAAGAGAGTGTTACCCCCACGCTCTCAGCATACATTCCTTGGTCTGATGGGAGACAGCAAATTTTTAAGGAGAAAAGGGTCGCTTTCAACTCATTTCCACATTAAATCTGTCTTCTAACAATGGATTTAATAATGTAATGTGCTTGCAGCAACTGTTACCCTGCACATCCCTGATCTTGTCTGATCTTGGAAGCTAAGCAGGGTCAGGCCTGGTTAGTACTTGGATGGGAGACCACTTGGGAATACCAGGTGCTGTAGGCTTATACCATAGTCTTTCGAGACTGAAGGTTGCCAACCAGTTTGGCTCTAATTTGATTTATATGGCTATACATACTAGCATACTAAAGGTAGCATGTTCGAGCCATGTCTGTGAACTAGGTAAGAAACTTATTTCCAGCTAGAAAAGATCTGGCATCATTGGTGGCATCATGCAAGTGGCCAGGGCATGACTCCTAGGGTCCCCACATGGAGCCTTGAGTCTCTGCTACCCTAAGTAACTAGAAGGGCTGGTATTTAACCGTATAAAGTTGTCATAGCATTAATATGTTGTCGCTTTGGGCAGTGATATCCCACAGATGTTAGGAAGGGCACAGTACTTTCATCCATGCCCCATGAAACCTAGTGCTGGCTGTAAGCCAGAACCCAGCTAATGAAACTAAGTAAAATGGCTGCATGTTCTTCTCTTCATAGTATTGGGTTGCTGCTAGAGCAAAGCACTTTTAAAAGAGGGCATATTCTGGAGTTCTAGTGCTCAAATTCACACATAATGTTTGATGGGGGTGTGTTGGTATGCCATAACAAAAGTCAGTGCTTCTGTTCTGAGGCTGTGATATCCGGCAACAAGGAATGATCCATTAAGGATGACCCCATCTACAACAGGGGTGCCCAAACCCCAACCCGGGGGACACTTGCAGCCCTCGAGGACTCCCAATCCGGCCCGCAGGGAGCCTCCAGTCTCCAATGAGCCTCTGGCCCTCCAGAGACCTGCTGGCCTGATGCAACTGCTGTCAGTGTGAGGGCAAATGTTTGAACTCTTGACAAAGGCTCCCTCCACTGCTTGCTGTTTCACGTCTGTGATGCAGCAGCAGCAGCAAAGGAAAGGCCAGTCTTGCTTTGTGTAAGGTCTTTCATAGGCCTTCAACTATTGCAAGACCTTCATTCATTTATATAAGTTCCATCTCTAATACATTCATTTATGTAAATTATGTAAATTGTTTCAAATTTGAAATGTAAATTGATTCTTTTTTATTCCCGGCCCCCCGACACAGTGTCAGAGAGATGATGTGGCCCTCCTGCCAAAAAGTTTGGACACCCCTGATCTACAACATGGTTTCCTCATCTATACTGCTACTGTTGTCTTTACGTTCCAATACATATTGTCCTTTTACATTTCCGAGCATTCCTGTCTACTTGATCAGTACAACTGCACTGTAGAAGAAGAAGCATACTGGGGGCAATTGCTTGAAACTTTACTGTGTCTGTACCTTTTCCTTAGTTAGTGAAAAGCAGCTTAAGAATTGGAGTTTCAAACTGCAAGAACCACTTTTTTAAAAATAAAATTACGAACCTGGCTCAGAAAAAGCATGTCTGCAAAGTTTTTTGCCCTTAGGATGCACATTTGTTTCCCACTAGGAGGGTTGAGATTTTACTTTATAAAATGGAAGCTTAAGTTTACACAACCACATGCAGGGGGTTTGTAGCCTCTAGGTAAGTTATTCCAAGTTTCAGAGCACATTTTAAAAATGATGTTCAGTCAACTTTCCCTCTTTATTTGCTGCTTCCTTTGACATATCTACTGCTTGTTCTCAAACTAAAAGAACGGAGGTGGAGGAGGGGTAGGGTGTACGTAGTTGAAAGGAAACTTGGCCAGATAACTGATTTTCTGAGTCATCCAATTCTGTGACCCTCTTTGCCCTTAGTAATTATCACTCATTAAAAACTGTCAGAAGCTTCCTTCCTCTTCCCAATCTCCCCTTCCCTGCTTGCTCTCACTTAACATGCACATAGACTGTACTTAGCCTGCACACAGTTCCATTACATTGGCAGCCTGATCTTAGCCATTCAGATAAGTCTAGCTGAGACCTTCTTTAGACTTGCTGGAGACTGATAGAATGTTGAGCTTATAGAAGGGATTATACCATTTCAGACAGCAGATGTGGGAATCTAGTTTTTAATGCTCCTCCTTATGAAAACCTCCCTGCATGCAAACAGAAAACTAGTGCAGCAGAGTATAACCAAACTATCCAAGCCCTTGGTGTACTATTCTGGTTTTCTATTTGCAGACAGCTTTTGCAGGAGAGCATTCACTCATATGATCACCCACCTGCAGTCTGAAGTGGTACCGTGCATTCTACGACCTATTTTGTTGCATGCAGAGACTAGGCCTGAGCTTCCTAGCAGATGAGCACAGGACTGCAACTCTGCAGTAGAAGTTAATTGCTTGTTTGAAAAGGCTTGAGGAGGAAGATGCCTTATTTCTACAGCAGAATTAAAACTATTTTATAGAACCAGTTAGTGATTTCAGCACCCATAGGAGGCTTGTTCCAGCAATTTACTTAAGTATTAGATTGTAATGCTGATGCACAAACGTTTTCCTGTTCAATTTCTACAGATACTTTCCTAATCGCACAGGATCTCCACTTAATGTAATGGCTTTGGTGTTACTGTGGCAGAAACAGAGAAACTGGGATTTGGGAACTGGTAATATCTCGAGGAAATGCACAAATACAAAGTGCATTGTAACATAATATGGTTTGATTCATACAAACAAGCAGCTGTGCTGTGATCACTGATGTCAGAGAAACTGAAGACCCAAGATAGTATTGGTGCCCTTGAGATGGCTATACAGTATTCTTATGCCAAACTATACAATAGGACACTAAGGGCGCAATCCAAACCTGCGCTGGAGCAGACAAGCCAGGAGGCTTGCGCTGCATCCAACGCAGCTTCGTTGGCTGCAACGTCTCAGCCAGAGGCAAGGGGAAGCTCTTCCCCTTACCCCTTTGTAAGGGCTGCTCACCCCAATGGGTCTCCTCAGACCTGTGCCACCTCTGAAGGTGGCGCAAGTCTGAGGAGAGCGGAGCAGCTTGAAGCCGCTCCGTTCTCTGCGGGGACAGGGGTTGGGATCCGGCATAACTGCCGGGTCCCAGCCCTGCCCCCGGCTCCCCGCACGCCCGCCCCCGCGGCCACCCATTGCCTGCCCTCCCCTGCCCAGAAACACCCATCTACATGCACCAACGCGGCTTCCTCCCGCAGAGGCGCACACATGCTTTATGGCATGTTTGTGACCCTCCTGGAGGACTTGTGCTGGCCTATGTGCCAGTTAGGATAGGGCCCTAACTTTCTTAAGATTTATAGAATCCATATAGCTTCTGTGTAGCTATTAGCTTATTTCAAAGAAAGAAAGAAAGAAAGGAAGGAAGAAAGAAAGGAAGAAAGAAACTTGTTAGCTGAAGATATTTTATTTAGGTATGTGCTTTGGCCTTGTCTTTTCAATTTGGCAAACCATATGTATCTTGTTAATGAAGCTGAACCAAAGCCTATCTACAGGTAGAGATTATGTATTGTTGTATGCTTGGATTATGCTAACAAGTTTTGGGGATGTCATTTCAAATAAATAATATGATTTTGGAGAAATGGAAAACTAAAAACATGCTTTATGCACATCAAGCAAGGTTTTGGAAAAAGCAAGTATACTAATGCCTGCTTAATCTTATGTGTACTCCAAATAAGGTGGTGGGTTGGTCTCTGTAACTGTGGATACAAATAAAACTATAAAAACTTTGAACACCTTTGTTAACAGTGTGTACTCCAAGACAGCTGGCCTGTGACAGTTATGTTGGCCTGGGCATCAGGCAATTGCTCTTTACAATAAAAGAAAGAATCTCTAAGCTAAAAGCTACTTGTGTCTTCAGCATGTGATTTCTTCAGATCAGAACCCCAGGGGAGCAGCTAGTTCCCCAACATTGGAAATCCAGAAGGGCATGGAGAATTGCCCACAGGACAATCTGACAATGTGTAGTTGACCACCATGCGGATTTGCCAATTTCACCACACTACTGTACTGCAAAGTAGATTTTGATACTTTGTGGTTACATGATGACATCTACCTGGTGAGTTATGGATCCATGTGGCATGCATAGATGTGTGAATTGGGCTTATGTTCCCAAAAGAGGGTGACCACACACTTGCGTTCACTTCCCATACACAACTCTTTGAAGAACTGGGACAGCAAGGAGTTACACAAAGAGTGCCACAGGCTGCTTGCCTAACATGTATTTAAAAGGGATTGCAGAAGTGTAGCAGAAGCCTGGAACACAGTTGTAGAGCAAATGGGAAAAATGAGATGGTACAGCTGATTGGAATAATCAGGGTTTTGTAGGGCACAACTAGATTGAGGGAATGCACAGTAGATACGAAACTGACAGCACAATCTTATGCAGGTTAATGCAGAAATAAGTTCTATTGTGTACTCACCTCTAGGAAAATGTGTTTTGAATTGCAGTCTGAGACTCAGACACATACAACTTATGTACGTACCAAACTAAAGTGAGCATTTTCAAGCTATAAGAAAACATAGTTCATTTTGTGCTTCAGAGAAAGGCGAGTCAGTTAGAAAAACCTCTCCATCTCCATTGCATCTTACAGGCGAAAGAATGACAACACTTCCTTCCTTTCATCTTTGGCAGGATTTATCTGTATAAAACTGTTCAAACTCTTTTCAGGGAAAAAAGGGAAAATAGTTTGGTGAATACATTTTCAGCATTCAAATTGCTCATTTAAATCTCTCTCCCTATTTCTCTGTCATATATACATATTTCAAGGACAAAATCCCAGTTCAGTTAAACTTAGCAATAATTTAAGTGCAAAATTGTGTAAGCCAGAGTACTATTTTTATTTACTTTTAAAAATTCTATCCTGCCCCTGCAGAGGCCACTGTCACAGCTTACAACAGTTAGAACAAGAAAACATTTTAAAACAAAGGGAATTTAAAACAAAAACAATTCAAAAAAAGAACATAGAAGGTAGCAACACAAGCAGAATAAAACTAAAAACAGTAGCAGTGAATTAAAATTTAGAAGCCTACCAAAGCCTACCAAAAAAGATCTTTCAGCTCAGGGGATAGAGCAGCCATTTTCAACCAGTATGAACATATAAGAACATAAGAACAGCCCCCCAGGATCAGGCCATAGGCCCATCTAGTCCAGCTTCCTGTATCTCACAGCGGCCCACCAAATGCCCCAGGGAGCACACCAGATAACAAGAGACCTCATCCTGGTGCCCTCCTGGTGTGCCCACAGTGCCCACACTGGTGTGCCACAAGTGGTCTGCAGGTGTTTTGCAGGAGTTTGAGGAAGAATCATTTATTAGTAGGGCCTGTTGTGTCCCTGTGGTTCAGGGGAGGTTGAGACACTTGAACATGTCATGTTCTGTTGCCCATTTTATCAGGGGATCCGAGATAAGTTTATTATTCCCCCCGAGCAGAAAATTTTTGGGCTTGTCACAAACAGAAATGGCCAAGAAATTTCTTTCAGGTGCTAATTCTCAGCTTTTAAGACCAACTGCAAGTTTTTTGGCTGCTGCTTACAAAACCTGGATGGGCATAATTAATAATGAGAGGAAATTTTAATTGCTACGCCTTATTTGTTACAATACTGTGATGGCTATTTTAATGTTGAATGTATTTTAATGTTGAAATTTTAAATTCCGCCTGTTGTAGGGCGGTATTGTGTATTTGTTTTTGCTGGTCTTTGACCGTAACAATAAATACCTACCTAGCAGGGCCATTGGGGGATATGAGCCCCCCCACCAACAGTATGGTGGCCTTTTCAATTGTCAAAAGGCTGATGGTGTGCCTTGACAATTTTAATACCTTTTCAGTGTGCTGAGAGAAAAAGGTTGAAAATCACTGAGATAGGGATTGCCAGAGTGAAATGGATGGGTCCGCTGGGGTATGACTTTCAACAAGAGCTGAGGAGGCCTAGGAACTCCTAGGGCTGGTGATGGGATCCTCTGTCCTGTGGCCCCTGCAGGGAGCCTGTGGCCAAGGCTCATAGCCAGCAGGGCTTGATCTGGCCCCCATCTGTCCCTCGTCCTACCTCTCCAGTTGTCCACTTCTTCTGCTCCTTCTGCCCCAAGTTCTTCTTCTCTTCTTCCACCTCTCAGCCCCTCCAAATCTCCTCCTGGTTGACTCCTCTCTTCCCCTCAGTCCTTGCTGGTACCACTCTCTGCTCTGTCCTTGATTCCTTGGCCCTGTTTCTCTGTTCTTGGTCTCCTTTTCCACCTCTCACTCCCTCTGTTGTCCCCTTCTGTGCCTTGCCTTTCTCTGCTATCTTTTCCCTCACCACCTTTCTCCCTGTTGTCTCCTCTCTCTGCACCTTCCTCTCTTCTCCCATTTGCACAGATTTTGAGGCCAGCCAATCTGGCCTGGTCCACGCCCTCCCAATCAGTTGCCCCAGCCAGCTGCCTTCATTTTCAGATGGTTCCATGGTGCCTGGCAATGACATCACTTCCTGGTGCCTTGTTGCCAACTGACCAGCCAGAATGCCTACAGGTAAACTACACAGCAGCGCAGGCTAGCAAGGGACCTCAGAACCATTTTCAAAGGCAGCCCCATACCCCAAACACTAGATCTGCTGCCATCTGTGTGCTGGGAAAATTGGGAAGGCCCTTTTATGTTAAAATATGTATACTTTTATGTACCACCACCGACCTTTTGGTTGCTGGTGAATTGAGTAGTCCCATTGTGGGGTTACACTCTTTACCCAGGGGAAGGGGACGAAAAGGCGCAGGATATGGCAGCAGCCATTTTCAGCGCCGCCACAGCCGCGCGCCCTGGGCAGCTCAGGATTGAGCTGCCCATCTAGCTCTTATTTCTCCATCCCTGTCTATAAGTCAGCAATGGGAATGCTTTGTTTTTATATTTAGCCCTACCTCTGTGGCTTGTGGCTTGCAGCTGCTCCAAGTAAATGATGTCAATGTAGCATACTCGTGAATGCAGTATGTTTCAGAGGAAGGCATTTCATAAGTCACTGACCTAAAATTCAGTAATAAAAGCATTCACGTAGACACAAAGTCAGGAAATGAAGCTTTCAGCTAATACCAATCTTGCCAACAACCAACTTAACTCTTTTCTGTGACATGACATGTGACAATGACACAAATACATGAAATTATCAAGAATGTTTGTAGTTCACCTAAGCAGGTTAATTAACATTTTTTCAGTATTTGCATTATTATCTGCACATAGTGAATATGGCCAGTAGTGTTGGGGGGGAGGAGCAAAGCACTAAGTTTTGCAGGGTGCCTCAATGTGCCCTGTAAACTGCCCCTCCTCCTTGCTTTCAGAGCCATTCTAGATAGTGAAAGCAAGCACTGAGGTGTCTTCCTCTGTTTGGGGTCAGAGGCCATTTAAAGTTTCCCAGGCTAAAAACATACTTGTGTTACTCCACTATTAAGAGCACATTGCCTTAGAGCAGTGCTTCCCAAACTTTCCAGCCCAGTAATGCCCTGCTCCTTGTGCTACTGGTCACCAAACCCAAAAGTGCCAGGGTTGGGAACTTGAGTCAGTGACTTGGACTCCAGTCGCAAAAATGCATGATTTTGGATGACTCGTTGACTCATGAGACACACGTGTGGAAGACTCTGAAAAACATTTGAGTCAGGGCCCCCCTGACTCGGCACTTGTCCCCACATATGCAGACTTGAGTCCACCTGTGTCTGGGTGAGCTTGCTTACTGTTTTCATGGTGTGAAGAACCTTGTGGGGCCAGCATTCCAACCAGGCAAGCAGTAGGGAGGGAGCCTCATTGAATTACCTGCTACAGTGGGACTACTTCTGATTAGAGCTGCAATAGATTGGGTTGTCCTGGTAAGCCTCGCAGGTGCTGTGCATGACCCTCCTCCCCCTTGCTACTTCTGTCCCTGCTCTTACACAGTCCCTCTCATCCCTCCCATCCTCCCTTACGGATGGGATGGGGCAGCAGGGGAGTAGTTAAAGAGAACTCTGACACACACACACACACACACACACACACACACACACACACACCAGCAGCAGCAGCAGCCCTATTTTTTTCCCCATGACTGGCTTTTTAAAGGGGGTGACTCAACTTGAATCCTTTAGGGTCACTAAAGGGTGACTTGGAGAGTTCCCCCATGTTGACTTGTTTTCGAGCTGAGTTGCAGGGGGGCAGTGACTCTTGACTCGACTTGAGCCATGCTGGACTTTCTCATCCCTGGTAAGTGCCAATGATGTGAATGTGCAACATGATGATGTCATTGGCACATACTTTCAGGCTTGGTGAATGCAAATGACTCTGAAAGTGTAAATGGGGTGAGGGTGGGTGGGAGGACCCACAAAACCCAGTGAAATGACAGTATGTGGAGCAGAGCTCTGCTCCATGTTCTGTCACATTACAATCACATCGCCGAGCGGCTCAGCTGGTGCATCTCCCACGACGACCCTGGGATCTTGTCACAATGCTCCATGGGCATCATGGCACCCTGCCTTAGAGTTACACTGATCCCAAAACTCTCTTATTAAAATAACTTTTGACTGAAATCTTCTGTACACTTACTTCAAGCAAGTTCCATTAAAATGCTGTGAGATTTACTTCTGAGTAAATCAGGAGATTGGGCTGCACATCAATCAAATTCCAAGGCTGCAATTTCTAAGACAGGACTGCAGCAGATCCCCATTTATCTCTGTGGAATTTGAGAAGGGGTTTGAGTATGGCTCATTGTAAGGAATGGAAGTTGTGCAGCTGTAGCACCTGATGAACTGCCCCTCTGGTTATTGGGCCTGCTTTTCGTCTCAATTTCATAGTCCTGTTTAAATCATTCCATATGTCATATTCCAAGGCAGGGGTGCTCACACTTTTTTGGCTAGAGAGCTACTTTGAAACCCAGCAAGGCCAGGAGATCTACCAGAGTTTTTTTTACAATGTTTGCGCCATCATAACATATAACATTTATGTGTACAGTGTATGTTGGTGTACCTTGAGCCCCACTGAGTATAACAGGACTTACTCCTGAGTAGACATGCCTAGGATTAGGCTGTGAGGCTGCAATCCTAGCCACACTTACCTGGGAGTAAGCCCCATTGAGTACAATGGACCTTACTCCCGGCGTTTCCTCCCAGAGGCACCTGAAGGGGGGGGGGTCGGCACTCTGCGATCTACTCATTTTGCCTCGCGATCTACCAGTGGATTGCGATCCACCTATTGAGCACCCCTGTTCTAAGGGAACACTGAGTTTGCTTGGGAATAAGCCACCAGTGAACTCAGGAAAACTTACGTCCAGGTAACTGTACCTAGGATTGGGCTGGTGCAGATGTTTATGCTTCTCTAGTGTACTGTGGCAGCCAAATTTCGGATTGCTGCATTTGGGTTTTTGTTTTGCTGTGGTATAGTAGTTGCTGTTTTGGGTTGGTTTGTTGTTGGATCAGCAAACAACATAACTTTCCTTAGCATTGCAGGAATGAGAGAATCAGGACCCTGGCAGTTTCCTGGCTTCAGCACCAGGGAAGAAGGGCTTCACTGACTGACATGAAGGGTCAAACTAAAGGTGCATGCAAATGTGCGTATTTGACCCTTGCGCCGTTGTCGATTTTTAACAGATAATGTAGGAAGAGTTTGCAAAATGACTCTGTCATAGTGCCTGTAGGGCAAGCTGAGTGTTGTGGTTTTGGGTTGTTTCACACAGTACCTGTAGTGTATCCCCCCCCCCCCCAGCACAGTATCTTTTAAAAATCAACAATGTGTCAAGGGTCAAATGCAAACACATAAGCATGCATTGCTACTTCACCTATACAAATCAATCAGTAAAGCCCTTTTAATCCTGGTGCTGAAGCCAGGAAACTGTCGGACCTGGTTCTCTCCATGGCTGTTTCACACACCTCTCCTCACCCTGGCTGCTCTATTCGTTTATAAAAATCAAAATTCAAAGACCAAACTAAGACATTTCTGTGCACATCAAGTTTGACCTGAGTACAAGTCTGTAAAATGGACTGAAAGAATTAGTTTTGTACTGCTGTCTGCTCCCATCACACCTTCTTTACCTTAAAATTAAGACTATGGTAAGCGGCAAAATTGGAGCCACCTAGTGGTGGGAAATAGGTGGTGCCTGCAGAACTTAACTATACAAGAGGAGCGTTATGGGTGGGGCTCATGTATAAGTTTAGTTGTAGAGATTTTTGAGATGTGGGGACAGTCAACTGGTATGGCCAGAATTAATTACTTTGTATCAGTTATCTTCAAAAGGCCAGTGGTCTTTTTTGTGCCATGACCCCAATAAAAAATAAGTATGAGTTTGGGAACTCACCACTAAACCCGTCCCCCTCTTGGGACCCCTTGGGGGCACCCAACCCTGCCCCCATCATCACCTACCCCACCTTGTTTACCTCTACCTCTTGTGTCTTCACAACAAACTTATAAGGTAGCAACCTAAGCAGGGCTGGCTTTAGGAGCTGTGGGGCAAGACAGCAAGAAAAGACTATGCAGGATTATACCAAGAACCCAGTTATAAGGCTTTACCATTACTGGATTGGATCCAAGCCCCTTCTTGCACAGGCTCTGAAAAGTTGCTGCAACCCCTCAAATGAGGCTTTGCTACCCCATTGGGGTCCCAATCCACAGATTGAAGAACACTGGCTTGTACTACTGATAGCTGAGCCTCGGCTACAAGAGGAAGAAATTGTATATTGAAGTGGCACTGCATACCCTAGCCATGTTACTGGGAATAGTGGTGTGTATGTAAATACTCATTCAGCTAAGATTTTTGATAAGTGTAGAGGGCAAGTTTTGCTGGAATAGGTGATTTAAAACCATTGTCTGTTGTTTAATAAAGGTTGGTTTTTGCTGTGTTGTTGGATGGATTGAAGATGAACTAAGTCTGAAAAGAGAAAGTTATTATTGAACTTTTGTTATCACTTGAAATGAAGCAACTATTGAACATAAGAACATAAGAACAGCCCCACTGGATCAGGCCATAGGCCCATCTAGTCCAGCTTCCTGTATCTCACAGCAGCCCACAAAATGCCCCAGGGATCACACCAGATAACAAGAGACCTGCATTCTGGTGCCCTCCCTTGCATTGGCATTCTGACATAGCCCATTTCTAAAATCAGGAGGCTGCACATACACATCATGGCTTGTAACCCATAATGGGCTTTTCCTCCAGAAACTTGTCCAATCCCCCTTTAAAGGCATCCAGGTCAGATGCCGCCACCACATCCTGCAGCAAGGAGTTCCACAGACCGATCACATGCTGAGTAAAGAAATATTTTCTTTTGTCTGTCCTAACCCTCCCAACACTCCATTTTAGTGGATGTCCCCTGGTTCTGCTGTTATGTGAGAGTGTAAAGGGCATCACTCTATCCACTTTATCCTTCCCATGCATCATTTTGTATGTCTCAATCATGTCCCCCCTCAGGCGTCTCTTTTCTAGGCTGAAGAGGTCCAAACGCTGTAGCCTTTCCTCATAAGGAAGGTGCCCCAGCCCAGTAATCATCTTAGTCGATCTCTTTTGCACCTTTTCCATTTCCACTATGTCCTTTTTGAGATGTGGTGACCAGAACTGGACACAATACTCCAGGTGTGGCCTTACAATCAATTGGTACAACGGCATTATAATATTAGCCGTTTTGTTCTCAATACCTTTTGTAATGATCCCAAGCATAGAATTGGCCTTCTTTACTGCCGCAGCACATTGGGTCGACACTTTCATCGGCCTGTCCACCACCACCCCAAGATCACTCTCCTGATCTGTCACAGACAGCTCAGAACCTATTAGCCTATATGTGAAGTTTTGATTTTTTGCTCCAATGTGCATGACTTTACACTTACTTACATTGAAACGCATCTGCCATTTTGCTGGCCACTCTGCCAGTTTGGAGAGATCTTTCTGGAGCTGTGCCATACCGTCTATCACATCCCATCATGCTACCATTCTCAATTTCTTCCCCTACTCTGCCTTTACCGTGTTGTTCTCTAACTTCCCCATCCTCATCCCTATGGGATGAGGAGTCCCGAACCGGATGCCCCTCGGCTCCTGTCGGCCTTCCCCCAGGGATCAGTTTAAAAGCTGCTCTGCCACCTTTTTAATGTTATGCGCCAGCAGTCTGGTTCCATTCTGGTTCAAATGGAGCCCGTCCGTCTTGTACAGGCCCCGCTTATCCCAAAACGTTCCCCAGTGCCTAACGAATCTAAACCCCTCCTCCCTACACCACCGTCTCATCCACGCATTGAGACCCCTGATCTCCGCCTGCCTAGCTGGCCCTGCGCGTGGAACAGGTAGCCCTTCCGAGAACGCTACCTTTGGGGTCCTGGCTTTCAGCTTCCTACCTAATAGCTTAAATTTGGCCTCTAGGACCTCCCGGCTACACTTGCCCATGTTGCTGGTGCCGACATGCACCACGACCGCTACCTCCTCCCCAGCCCTATCTACCAACCTGTCTAGATGAGAAGTGATGTCCGTAACCTTCACACCAGGCAGGCAATTCGCCATGCGGTCCTCACATCCGTCGCAAACCCTCCTCTCTGTTTCTAATAATCGAATTCCCCACTACAAGAAGCCCCCGACCCCCCTCCCGCCGAGGAGTATCCTGAGTGCGTTCAGATACGGGCCCATCCCCTGGAGGAGTCTCCCCTAGGGGATTGTTTCCCTCCTTTCCAGGATGACATCCTCTAGCCCTGAGACTTCCCACCCGGGCAGCTGAAGAGATGCATGCCTGTGGTTGGGACAAAGCCTGATCGTCCACAGAAGTCTCCCCACGGTCCTTCTCTGCCTGCCTCTGCTTCTCCAGGTCGGCCACCAAGGTTTCAAAGGAGCAGATGCGTCTCCTGAGTCCCTGGAGCTCCTTGCACCAAAGACACCCCCATGACTTATGCCCCAGAGGCATATAGTCATACATGTGGCACTCGATGCAGAACACTGGATAGCCCCCACCCTGCTGCTGGCTGTCTGACTGCATAGTTTTTCCCCTGGTTTGTTTAGGGGCACTTAAAAACCCTTCACTGGTTAGCAGCCCTCTTCTCAAGGGAAGAGAAGGGCAGTGTCTGGGGCCCTGGCTTCCTCACTCTGCTGCTGAACTCGCACCGAGACTAAACTCGAGGTACCTTTCCTGGCACTTTGTTCCCGAGGCACTTGGTTTCCCAGAGGCCACTTCGCTTCTGCAGAGAAACTATTGTTGCTATTGTTTTGTTATGCTGCTGGTTCAGCTGAGACATTGCTCCCCTTTTGTGAGCTGTTATCAGGAGGAAGAGTTGTCACTTGGTTTTAGGGCAGAGGCATGCAGAAGGACCCAGGCTCAATTTCTGCTGTTTTTTGGTAGAAGGACCCCCTCAGGGGTCAGTGATAGCCAGTACTGTGTATAATTGATAATATTGAGCAAGATGAGCCAATAATCTGATTTGTTAGAATGTAGTGTCCTGGATTACCTGTACTCTTCTGTGTCACCTTTCCTGAAATTACTTAGAGCTGATTCATCAACCCTCAAGTGTATAGTAATGGTGCATAGTCGTAACAAGTGCACTGTGAGTAGTAACAAATGCACTTGGAGAACTGTGAGTAAAACTTAGGGAGTGTCTCCTAGATGTTCATCTAGACTTTGGGGGCAAAGCCTCCATTGATTGTTTGAGAAAGCAGTCAGTTTTTCATGCTGTGTTCTTTTGAGTTTTTGAATAAGTATTTTGAATAAGTATTGAGTTTTTGAACAAGTATTTTGTTCTTGTTTGCGTAACATATGCTTTTGTGAACTTGAGTACACTCCATCAGATGCACAAAGTGTTTTCCCCATTAGGGGTGTACACAGACAGAGACACACACAGAGAACACAGATAGATATAGTGGGGCCAAAGGGATAAATTCAAGAGATGCATTTAAACTTTCCATAAAAATTGGTCACAGGCTGTAACACATAAGGGCACTGACAATTCAGAACAACAGCAATTGTTGCTGATGCAGTCTTCCGGGCTATGCTAAGTTAATTAACACATGTAATGAGATGGGAAACAGTTGTGCTTATTTAAGCCTACCAGGATGGACTTACTGTAAACACTGGTATAAATGGCTATGGAATGCAAAAGAATACAGTCTGTGACTATTTAATCACAGGGATGTGAGGGAATGTACATATTTCCTCCAGTTTGTAACTTTAGTGTGCTCTGTATTGTTATACAATGATCCAGTTTAGCTATAGGCAGATAAATTGAAAGGTCAGCCCAGAAAACAGAAACCAAAAGTACTGGTTGGAGAAATGGAAAAAAAGGCATTGAGAAATGGTAAGCTAAAAATACTACATTGAAGAAGCAAAACTTAAAAGTGACCATCTGATTGGTTAGAATCTGAAAGGAAGGGCCTGTGTTTTCTTATTTTAAGTTGGTTGAGTCAAAGCACAGGAGTAGCGGTGAAAGGAAGAATCAGAGGAAGTTGCTGCTGTGCCAAAAAGGAATCAGGACAAAGGGAGCTGTCCCCAAGAAGACATAGCTAAGGGACAAGAAGTCAGACAGAAAACATATGAACATTGCTTTAGTTTGGAACCCGGCTACAATAGGGTACAAATCTAGTTAGGGTTAATTGGAAGTTTATTTTCTTACTCCATATGCTTTTAAAAAAACTGTTTTACAACTGTATTTTTCCTTGCAGCCCAGTCCTATGCAGGATTGTGCTGCCGCGCAGGGAGCTTTATGGCAGTGGAAACATCTTCCACTGTGGTAAAATGGCTGTCAATGGCATGTGCGGCGCACCATTGGTGGCCATTTTGTGTGTGCTGCTACAAGAGGCAGTAGTACCGCAACTCCACCGCACACACTGGACCTGGAAAGTCAGGGGGTGGAGGTGAATGGGGAGGATGAGGACTGGGGATAGGTTGGGAGAGAGAGGAGTGGAGGTGGGGAGAAGATTGGAGGGGTGGTTCTGGCAGCAATGGCATGTACCGGACCCTATCCCCTTCATTGAGGAGCTCCCCGTTCCTTTTTCTCCCCAGAAGCGGTGGCGTATATTTGAAGAGATCCATAGAAGACCCTAGGGTAAGTATAAAAGTGTCATACTTTTTGATTGCCGTCAGATTGCTGGATGCAACATGCACCTTTTTGGTGTGGCTGTATCAGTGGGGGAGGGGAGAAGAGGATAGGTTTGGGCCCTTGGTTTCTGATCTTGTTAGTTTCCCACTTCTGCTAATGGCCAGCCCCACTATAGCAAGTATTGGGAAAGTGGCTGATTTGTAAACAAAAGGCTGCCTAAGGCAGCAAACTGATTTAGTGGGGGCAGTCATATAAAGGACTTATACTTATTGGCAAGGGAAATTTCACAGCAGGAGTAGGATGGGATAGGAAGGGAACTAAATAAGGTGCTATTGTTCACCTTTTCTCCTGTTCATGGCACAGGTTACTGCTGGACTGTACTAAAGAGTATATTAAAAGGAAGTAGCTTTGGCACTAACCCTTTCTATTCCTTATTTCTACACTTTTATATTGTGAGAGAAAGTTTAAGACTTCTAGCTTAGGTGGAACTTCACTTGCTTTTATTGTGATTATGTGCAAAGTTCCTGGAGCTACGCTACAGGTATAGTTAATCCACTTCCTCATCTTTCTCCCACAGTCCTTGACAATACTTTTCATTTGTTTGTGTGCATAACAAGTGTTGTTCATAGGGGAAAAAATGGACCAACAAGGTGGAAAGGGCTGTGATATCAGCTGGAAGCTAATTTATGTGCTAAATGATTAAGTTTTTGCATATGTCTAGTCAGAGAACATTTGGCATTATACTGCACTCAGAGGAGAGCTGTGATCCTACACAGTTGTAGGGGGCATAGTAGAAAAAAGTAAAGATTAGGGATTTCTTTCCTTTTTTGTCTGGCTTAATTTTTTCTATTTGGAATTTTCACAGCTTAATTTGCAAAGGTTCTTGACTCATGGGCTCTGCCAGAGGGACCAACTGCATCTTAGTGTCTAGCATGGTGGCTTATCAGAGGAGGAAGTTGCTTGCTAGTTCTCCACTGTGCTCAGCACCACCATTGTGGATGGCAAGAAATGCTCAATTGCAGCCTGGGGTCTCAAGAGGCCAGTTGGGTGCTCTAAATGTGCTGACTCAGTCCAAGATGCTCTTGGATAGTTCCAGCTTTGGTATCCGTTTACCTAGATTGCCATCCCAAACACACAGAATACTAAGCTGATGGAGAGACAAACCTTCCATATTGTGTTTTTGTCTGGTGATTCTGGATTGGCCATATGCATTTCAGGGTATGAAGGAAGCATTCAGCAGTGCATATTTTATGACAGAAGACTCAGTCATATCAACCCTTTTTTACAACAGGTTACTGTACACTTAATTACTTGGCTATCACTTGGAAGAGAGCAAGTGAGTTATTAATAGGCTCCTCAGATAGTAGACTCTCCCCTACAAGGGCTGGTGGATTTCTTTATTATCAGATGTGGAACTTATCTACATATCTTACAGTTTGTTTTTTGTTCTGATAGGTTTTCATTGAAATTGTTCTGAAATGTATTTCTTCTCTGAGCATTCCAAAGCAATACTAGATTGTGAGGCCATTGGGGACAAGACTGTTAACATGTACAAAACCACAAGAAGTTGTTCTGAATAAATTGAATAGAGTGGGATATAAACCAAAGAAGTAAAGGTGAGGAAAACAGCAAAAACTGGAGTGAAGCTAACTTCTGTACAAGAACTCATCACCTCTGTGGACAAAGTGAATTAACATAAACAAGATACATTTTGCCAACTTACGAGGATAGGCATAGATAGAGCAACAAGAAATAATTAAATCTTGTTTCTGGACTTAATATATGGCATAGGCAATATGGACCCTGCTAATGTTTCTTAGTTTTAACCTGTTGTTGATATGTTCTTTTGTAGCTGTCTTATTAACGGCTCCAAGTTATCTTTTGATCCTGATTCAAGTTTTTCTTTTCTGCTCCCAGCTGATAGAGCAAAACTGTGATTGGACCCTGGGAGTATGCCCTTCAACTTTTTGTCTATTGAATGTCAGCATGTTTCTGTTACTCCATTCTTTGTAAGATCACCCCGTTCATCCTGCAGAACTTCCTGATGGGTGTTACAAGAGTGCAGGACTGTGGGTGAGATGGAAAGTCTATTTCTCATCCTGGCAGAATCCCTGGCTCATCATGGATTTGATCATGCTGCTGTTTAATGCATACAAGTGCTGAAAGACTTAGGGATCCAGAACAATTGTGGTGCAGTGTGAGCTCCATGTCTAGTAACTGGCACCACCAGTCTTTAAGAGCCAGGAAGTAGCCCAAAAGCCTTCAGCTGCTCTGGGGGTGAGGGACTAGCTTTATCCAGGGTGGTGGCAGTAATTATAGGACTAGTTTCCCTCAAGAAATGTGTACCCAATTGATTTGCCAGTGTGTGAGCTAGCTAGGGTCTATGTTTAAGAACCTTGTACTCTGTGTGTGGTAACTGTAACTTGCTATCTCTGGAATGCTGTGCCCCCTAAGATAGCCAGGAATTGTAAGAACCTAAATTAAGAACAATAGCCTTTACCCTTAAGTGAGAGTTCAGACGCCCTGAGAGTATGGGTTACCTACCTAAGAACTAAATTGGGGACATGCACCCTGAGCATCTGTGAGGTTGGGATGGTGTGTTGGGTGGGATAGTAAAGCCAGGGAGCCCTGGGTTATGGACTCCTGACTTTCATAGACAGGTGACCTTCAAGTAACCAAAGTCTCTTGACTATCTCACTGTGGGGTAGATCAAGTAGGCTTCACTGTCCAACGAGCTGACTCATAACCATGTTTTTTGCTTACCAGTTTGTAGGGAATAAATGGGAAGGTTGACAGTAACAAAAGAAAAATGCAAATGACTAAGCAGCCCTTCAGGATGTTGATCATTAATAGGAATAGCAACAGGGAGGTCAAAACAGGTTAAAACAAATAGGAAAAATCAGGGATTTACACCAGAGTGTGTGTGCATAATTACTGTATGTGAGCACTCTTTATTAGTGGAAGTGGTTGTATAAGTTGCAGAACAGCGGAGAACTTGTGAGTGTGCATGCACTTTTCCTTGATAGTCTTGGGTGAGGGGAAGTAGAACTTGCTAGACCTTATATTTGTGTTCTTGGGAAGTTCATACAGTGGAGTGAAGTAGAATGGAGCAGTGATTTTTCTGTCAATAGTTTAATGAAAGGTTCCCACAAAAAGCTTCCCTGTTGCTGTGCAAAAAAAAAAAAAAAAGCAAGCCCAAGCATGAGGTGTGTGAATGCTCACCACACAGAGGGTAAAGACCGGGCAAGCTATTCATTTGCCTTCCCCATTTAAACAAAACTATTTTCTCATAGCCCCAGGGAAGCAAACAAGATCAATTGGCAAACAAAGTTCTATTAAGTGCAGTTGCTGGAAATGTTTATACGTTATTCCTGAAAAAAATAGACTGACTTTGCTGCAACTCCAGCCCACTGTTTAACAACTTGTGCAATATTAAATGCTGCATGTGTGTGTTTTGGTTCACCTGCTCTGTTTAGCAGAATCCAACATGCCATAGTACTTCACCACTCCTTTATTGGCATATGACAAACCCCTCTGAGAAAAGGAGCAAGCTTGCTTGGTTTCAAGCCAGTTCGAAAATAAAATCTTTACAGAAAGGTCACAAAATATTTGTTCCAAACCTGACTAACCACACTGAACTTCTGAACCACACTGACCTACTGAACATTTTACTTCAAAGAAAAAATTAGCAATCACTCTATCCTAGTTCCCTTTCTTAAAAGACCATCCTCTTATTAACAATATACCACTTTAGAGTATACAGCATACTAACATTTATCTCACATTGTCTTCACAGTGGCTCTTGTGAACTTGATTAGCCAAAGATAGTGACCTGGCTGAGCTATAATCTTCTCACAATCAAGCCCTAACCTCCAGTCAGAACACTGTGTTGTCTCTTGGTGGGTGAAAAGGGGACATAGTAGTCTATGTTTAGAGTATGTCTATGTCATAGTAGTCTAGATCAGTGGTACTCAGACAGGTGGGTCACAACCAGGGCTTTTTTTCTAATGGAATGCGGGGGGGACGGAGTTCCGGCACCTTTTTGCAGGGGCCCCTCCCCTTTGGAGGCATTCCAGGAGGGGGGGAACAAAATAGAGGCATTCGCTGGGTGGGTGCTGGGGGGTGCAGGGTGCGTGGGCGCCTGGCCCCTGCCTGACCGCAGAAGGACCCCCTCCTGCCCCCATCTCCAAGCTCTTGCCTGAGCCCAGCCCGCCTCCCCTCCCCCCGTGCTCTGCTTCCCTGTGCAGCTTCCAAGCCGGTGGAGGGCGTGGGGGACGCGCGCTGACGCGGAGGAGGAGGATGGACAGCCAGCCAGTCAGCCAGGGAGACGGGCTGCGGCACCCATGGAACGCCCAGGCACTGGCTTGGCGGAGGAGGAGGGGAAGGAAGCTGACTGGTGCAGCCCCCGTGCCAATCTGCAGCACGAGCCTAGGCATGTCTACTCAGAAGTAAGTCTCATTGTGCTCAATGGGGCTTGCTCCTGGGAAAGGGTGCATAGCCTTGCAGCCTGAGAGCCCAAGCATGTCTACTCAGAAGTAAGTTTCATTGTGTTCAATGGGGCTTACTCCCAGGAAAGTGTCATAGCCTTGCAGCCTGAGTAGATAGGCAGAGGAAGGGCTCTGAGGCTGCAGTCCTCTCCACACTTTCCTGGGAGGAAGCCCCATTGACTCTAGTGGGACTGACTTCTGAGTAGACAGGCACAGGATTGGGCCCTGAGGCTGCCATCCTATCCGCAGTAAGCCCCATTCACTAAAGTGGACTTCTGAGTAGACATGCATAGGATTGGGCTCTTAGGCTGCAATCCTAGGCACTTTCCTGGGAGTAAGCTCCATTGACTAGAAGAGAGTTACTTCAGAGTAGACATAGCTAGGATTGGGCTCTTAATCCTGGCAGAGGTATATATTTGCACCTGTTTTCACATGCTAAGGGCAGGTGAAAAGGGATTCTCCATGTGTACAACGTGCTGTCCAGCCTTGCCAGAGATCCTCCTCATCCTTCCCCCACAAGCATGCCTTCCGCCAGCCAGTGTTTGCAGCTCCTCTCCAGCAATGCACAGCAGCTACTCAGGGCAGCAGAGAACATACAATTGCATGCCAAGCGCCTTCCCAAAGACAGAGTATTCTGATACCTGAATTAAATCATATTTAATGGCTTGTTAGCAAACGTAGCTGTTTCTATGTGCACCTCAGGACCCATCTTGTGTAAGAATTCCTTTTTTGTTCTTACTCCCACAGTTGCTTAATTTTATTACATGGAACTCATGTAAGCCATTTTCCAGAATCCATTCACTGCTTCCTCTCCTTGAAGTAGTGCCACACTACATACTACACGCTACAAGTGCACCTGTGCAGTATTTTAGCTAGGGGGAAGGGGATGTGGAGATTGACAGCCCAATCCTATGCATGTCTACTCAGAAGTAAGTTCATCTTTAGGGGGGAAGCACATAAAAAATATTTTATTTCTCCAATAAAAAACGGCTAATAAATAAATAAATAAATAAAAGATTAACAAGTTGTGAGTTCCTGCACCTTTTTATTTACAAAAAAAGCACTGGTCACAACCCATCCACTCCTGTAACATAGCCTCTGGCCCCTTAAGGGGCAGGGGAGGGGAGAGGAATGAGGGCAAAGGGTGGTACTTTTACTTACAGAAGGCTGCTGCAATATCCACGAGCTGTGGGGACCCTTGTGCAGCCCTCTGCAGGGCTCCCCAAGTCTTTGAATGTTGAAAAAAAAATATGGCAAGACTGCTTACATTGTGTGAAAATTAAGGTGACCATCTTAGTTTCTAATTTCCCATGTTTTGGGGAGCACAAGGGAAAACTGTAAGCACCTTAATACTAAGAACATAAGAACAGCCCCACTGGATCAGGCCATAGACCCATCTAGTCCAGTTTCCTGTATCTCACAGAAGCCCACAAAATGCCCCAGGGAGCACACCAGATAACAAGAGACCTGCATCCTGGTGCCCTCCCTTGCATCTGACATAGCCCATTTCTAAAATCAGGAGGTTGCACATACACATCATGGCTTGTAACTCATAATGGATTTTTCCTCTAGAAACTTGTCCAATTCCCTTTTAAAGGCATCCAGGCCAGACGCCATCACCACATCCTGCGGCAAGGAGTTCCACAGACCGACCACACGCTGAGTAAAGAAATATTTTCTTTTGTCTGTTCTAACCCTCCCAACACTCAATTTTAGTGGATGTCTCCTTGTTCTGGTGTTATGTGAGAGTGTAAAGAGCATCTCTCTATCCACTCTATCCTTCCCATGCATCATTTTGTATGTCTCAATCATTTCCCCCCTCAGTCGTCTCTTTTCTAGGCTGAAGAGGCCCAAACGCCGTAGCCTTTCCTCATAAGGAAGGTACCCCAGCCCAGTTATCATCTTAGTCGCTCTCTTTTGCACCTTTTCCATTTCCACTATGTCTTTTTTGAGATGCGGCAACCAGAACTGGACACAATACTCCAGGTGTGGCCTTACCATCGATTTGTACAACGGCATTATAATACTAGCCGTTTTGTTCTCAATACCCTTCCTAATGATCCCAAGCATAGAATTGGCCTTCTTCACTGCCGCCGCACATTGGGTTGACACTTTCATCGACCTGTCCACCACCACCCCAAGATCTCTCTCCTGATCTGTCACAGACAGCTCAGAACCCATTAGCCTATATGTGAAGTTTTGATTTTTTGCCCCAATGTGCATGACTTTACGCTTATTTACATTGAAACGGATCTGCCATTTTGCTGGCCATTCTGCCAGTTTGCAGAGATCCTTCTGGAGCTCCTCACAATCATGTCTGGTCTTAAATGAAAAGGTTTTAAAAAAATATTTGAATTATTAGTTTTACTGAATAGATAAAGAAACTGAGTCTGAAAACTGACATTCTCCCTCCCAGCTGCCAATAATGCTTATTTTTTGGGGGGAGGGGGTCTTATTCAGATTGTTGCATCAGTATAAGTAGCCACTAGTGCAGCTAGGAAATTCCATAAAAGTATCTGTGGTTAGGTTCTAGCAGCAAACAGAATGCATACTTTCCTGAAAATAAACCCCACTGGAGGTAATGTGATTTACTTTTTGAAGAAATATGCATAGACGTATTATAGCCCAACTTAATTCTATGGGCCCTTAGTTGCAAGTAAGTCCACTGAAATTTCTAAAGGAACATGCACACATAGGAGTGTGCTAGGTTGGTACAATCAAGCTGCTCAACACATTGACTTCTGTGGAATTTAAGCAGTGTGCAGACTTGCAGCCCAGAGGTGAATGAAGAGTAGCACTCATGTCAGATTTCATTTTTGTAATGTCATTCATTATCTTGGGTACAGTTTCCTTTACACAGTGTTTCCTGCTCCTGCAGCAGTGAGGCTCTGGATTTCCCCACTAAATTTAGACAGTTGCAAAACACACAATCACACAAAAGAGTCAGGTTGTGGGGTCATAAAGTAGCTGTAGTAAAAGTATAAGATGAGAATGATCTGTGCCAAACAGGTGCCTGGGTATACTGGTGAGGACACTTCATGTGGATGTTCTGACTTGTAATTGTTAAGGAGTGGGTGCCAGCAATGAAGGACATCGGGTAGGAAAGGTGGTCAGAGACTGAGGGCCCAATCCTATCCAACTTTTCAGCACCAGTGCAGCCATAATGCAGCCCTGAGATAAGGGAACAAATGTTCTTATACCCTGCGACTACCGCCCCACCACAGGATGCAGTGTATGCCCCACTGGTATGCCTGCACCGACAGTGGAAAATTGGATGGGACTGGGCTCTGAGACTCATGACTAGGCTGATACTAGAAAGATCTGTAACATTTGTACCTCTTTAATGTGGTACAAACTTTTACATGTAAAAAATACAGTGACAGATCACAGGTTGTAGTGCTGTGTGCCACCTCTTCATGTAATTTATCAGTATTATACTATAATATTTATATCGTGTTTCCCTTCAGTGCTGAAAGTCACTTCAAACATTATTTTAGTGCTCTTTATGGCAACCCTGTAAAGTAGACTAGAATTGTTATCGCAGCTTCATGGAGTGGGGAGGGATGAGATTGACAAATGGTGGCCTGTTAAAGGCCACCCAGTTAGTTCATGGCTGAGCTGAAATCTACACCAAGGCTAAAATATAAGACCCTAAAGTTAGAGATAAAGTTTGCTGTCCCAACCACATATACTGTACACTGTATTAAGGCCCACTGAAATAAACAAGATTTGTTTGCAAGTAAAAGGTTTCATACAGTGTGTTTAAAAAGTGTCTGGGGAATGTGTAGGAAACAGGTTTTCGTTTTCAAAGTGTCTGTTTCAGCTCTGGACTGACTACCCCTGTATTTCTCAACGTTTGTCTTCCACCATACCACTTCCCATGGCCCACCTATCTGAAGTACCACTGGAAGTAACTGGTGATGGCATCATTGCCAACTACCTCTAAGCTAGGAGGCCAGATGTGATGCGACAGACACCAGTAAGAGGTTCAGGGTGGACAGGAGAGCTTTTTGGAGCACAGAAGAGAATGCTTTGGAGCTCTGCCAGCCAAGCCAAGTGTCCTACCACTGTTTGTTGCATCACATTCCTGGTTTTGCTGCCAGGTGGCACGGGTCCCACAAGTACCACCAGACACCACCTCAAGTACTACTGGAAGTACCTGTACCACTGGTTGAGAAACACTGGACCACCCTCTAATCTCACACATCCTTACATAGGATAGTCTATGGGTTTCTTTTAGTTTACTGACAGGATGTGTTGTCGTCCCCCCCAATTCACTTAGCAAAATAATTTAGTAGTGATGAAAGAAGAGCAAGGAAGCTTCATCCACATTTGCTTGCTCTGGGAATTCTACAGGGACCTGTTCCATCACTCAGCGCTTGAATTCACCCACCAGCAACCAAGGCTGACAATCCAGTCCTGGTCTTGGCTGCGATCGTATCAGCGAAAGTGCCTCTCCCGAAGTCTTAGAGAGAGAGAGACGATGCTTTCTCTTAATTTACTAGAAGAAGAGACGGAACAAACTCTGAACTGGAGCCAAGGGCGCACAGGAGCAGACTCTCCCCTCCAAGAAGAGCACAAGCCTATGCATGTCTACTCAGAATTAAGTACTATTATAGTCAGTGGGCCTTACTCTTAGGTAAGTGTGGATAGGCTTGCAGCCCAAGAAGCCTGGAAATTCGAGGAGGCTCAGAACCCAATCCTAGGCATGTCTACTCAGAAGTAAGCCCCATTATAGTCAATGGGGCTTACTCTCCGGTAAGCGTGGATAGGACTGCAGCCTCAGCCCCTCCAAAGGAGTGGGAGGCTGCTCTGAACTAAGGATAAGGCAGATCATAGGCAGGCCAGTGGTGGAGGAGGGCAAGCGCTTTGGGAGGAGAGATGACACCTGAGCGCAGCCACCTCTGGACACCGAGCCCCGGGAGGAAGGAGCAGAGGCGCACGGGGTCGCCTGGGGCAGTTCCTTCAGAGCTGGAAAGGGCTCCGTCTGACTGACTGACCCCTCCTGAGTGCACTTTGGAGCTGCTGCGCCCACCGGATCGCACTGCCCCTCCGCCACTGGTAGCCACGCCGGCCAGCGGGCCCTTCTGGGGAGTGTGCGCACAGGAAAGGCTGCCCAGGCTGGGGAGCCTGGAGAGATTTGCAAAGCCACCACTCCCCGCCCTTCCAGGAGAACCAGTGGAGGGGGAGGAGGCCCCACGGGACACCGCCGGGCCCTTCCCAGCCGAGGCACTCGGAGCGCCTGCCAGGCTTCTGTGTGCGCCGCCAGGCCGGGTGCGAGCGGAGAAGTCACCTCCCCGGGGGACGCGCGCGCAGCCCCCAGGAGCAGCCATCCAGCCAGCCCTCTTTCTGGCGCGCTGCTCAGGGCTGTGTCTTTCCACGGCCTGCGTGCAGTTCCCTCTCCCGCCGGCAGCGAGCAGCAACCGGACGCGTGCGAGAGGGAGCAGCGCAGTCAGTCACACACACCGCACACTCGCACGGCGAGGGGAGGGGAAGGCTCCAGAGGCTTGGCATGTTCCTGTGTGGACGCGAGTCAGTCAACGAGCCCGGGCGCGGGAGGACGAGCCCCGACCACTAGGCGCCTCCTGCAGCCACTCGCCTGCCCTCCTCATGCCGGCTCCCGCTCTCTCGCAGCCCGCCGCCCGGGACGCCAACCTGTTCGTGGAGGTCACTCTTGGGCCGGCGGCAGCCTGTGGCTTCCCCTCCTTCGCTTCTTGCAGCATCTGATGCTCTTCCCCCGGGGGAGGCGAGCCGGCGCTGGGCTTTGAGGAGCAGCAGCCCCGTCGCCCCTGCGCAGCTTGGGACGTACCACCCACCCATCCCCGCCCCATTAACACACCCACCAGAGGGATTTACTTTGGCAGGAGGAGCCCGCGGGCTGCCACGCCGAGAGGAAGATGTACATAGACCAGGAGGCGGCCAAAGGTAAGCGCTGCTGCTTGAACGCTTGTCGGGGCAGGGAACCAGTCCCGGGCTGCGCCCACCATGCGCTCCGGGCTGCAACTGGGGCGGCCGCCGCCGCCGCCGCCTTTGTGTTTGCGGGCGTGAGCGATGGAGCACCTGGAGGAGCGAGCAGGAGGAGGAAGGACGCCTCTGTGTGGCTGCCTGGGCGGGGAAGGGGAGGGTCGGCGCTCCGCTAGGAGGCGAAAGGGGCTCGGGAACGTGCTCTCTTGGCAGCGGCGGCGAAGAATGGAGGGCGGTGGCGGGAGGGAGGCGGGGAGGGGCGCCGCCGTCTCCCCGTCCGAGGAGGCAGCGACACCCTGAGGGTGCTTGGTGGGGGGGGGCGACGAGGGCGCCGCCAGGAGGGGACCCAAGTTATCCTGGGAGCCCTTCGGCCGCCCTGGGCACCTGCTGGCTGCTTTTGTTTCCGGGCAGCGGCAGCCACCCAGGGGAGGGACTGGCTTGGGGACCGTTGCTGCTGCTGCTGGAGTTGGTGGGCGGGAGGAGACGCTGCCAGGCTGGGGAAGCGCCCCCCCCCCGCTCCAGCCAGCCTCCCCCTCGCAGTTCGCTCCTCGGACTTCGCGGAGTTTCCTAGCTGCCTGCAGCCCGGACAGAAAGTCGCTCGCGGGCTGCCTCTTCTCGCCACGAGCACCTGCCATGCTGGGGCAGCCTGACCCAACCCACCGCTGCGCGGCGGCCCGGGAGAGAGCCCGCTGGCTGCTGGGCTGCCTTCCGTCCCCCGTCGGAAGCAGGCTGCTGGTGCCCGCTCCTCTCCTGCAGCCTGCACGGAGCGCTCACTTTTTCTGCTGCTCACAGGCTGGTTCTGCTGAGCTCACGCTGCCAACAGGCGGCTTCCAGGAGCACGAGCTGCATCAGTGCAAGCCGCACTCAGACCACGCCAGTTTTATTCTGGAACAACTGCCTGGGGAGTCTACTCCGGGATTCACAACAGTTGCTTCCAAGCGCCACCCCCACACACGTGTGGCATGAGGAGAGAGCCTACTCTCGGTTGCTTTGTGTGTTTCCAAACGGTGGCTGCACCGGGATGGGGCTCGCTGTTTTGTCCCTAATCTACTCACTTGAGTAGTGTGGTGCTGCCATCAGATTGCTGGTAGTATAACAGGGATATCTTAAAATACCAGGGAGCAGGCACATGCCCCCCTCCCCTTTCCAAATCTGACTACACTTGTGAAAGCAGCCTTTGGAAATGAGGCTTCCTGGTTCATCCAGTCTCATACATATTACAATAGTATCAATAGATTTCCTCCCTGAAGTGGCTGGGGTTGGAGGGAAAAAATGATCCCAATCAGCTGGTTGAACCCTCCCTTTCCCAGCAGTTGCTGTTTAGAAAAACGGGTACATGTAAGACCAAAGCTTGAATTACAAGTAGGGTAACCACTAGTTTGACATCTCTCACAGCGACCAGCACCTGCTTCCCTGAGGAAGTGTAACCAAGGCATTATGGAACTGGCAATCGAAGTTACTTCCTGGTCCCTGTTGCATGGTGGCTGGAGCAAGTATACTGATCCACACTGATTGCTGTTTTGCCAAGAGCTAGATAGAACCTCCATGGTCAGAAGTATTCTGTATCTGAACACCAGTGGCTTGGAACAAACAAGGGAAGGCAATTTTGCTGTCATGCTCTGCTTGTAAGCTTTCTGGAGGCAGTTGATTGGTCACTGTTGGAAGAGAATGCTGGGCTCTCATTTTGTCCAATAAGGCTTCTTACATTCTCATGTAAAAATTACAGTACTCTATTATGCTAGGCAGTCAGCTTTAGTGATATCTCATGGCAAGTATTGTCACATGTTAATTAGGTTGTGTTTGTATGTTGTGTCAAATCTCTTAGTGATTTGGAGCTTGCAGTCTGTTACCTTTGCTGCCTATTTTTTGTTCAAGTGCAGGTAGATAAAACACCCAGCATCCATCCTCCATAGTTTTCACTACTCATGTTTATTATGTATGTAATCCTCTATTCAGAATAGCTGCACTTTTCTTCCCAGCTTCAGTGCAATTGTCATAGGCCTCTGAGCCCATTTTTCTGCTGTATTGGGAAACAGGAGGTCAAACCTTGAATGCTGCTCTAGGCAGGAGAAAGGCAGTCCTTTGGAAAAGAGCATTGTAATATTATTTTCCAATTATCCATTTTATTCTCCCTTGTTTATTTTTCACAGTTGCAGCACACAATGGAGAAGTACACTGAGTTGCCCACTGATGTCAAAGTTTCTCTTCTGAGTTACTTCAACACTGCAGATCATACAATCCAATCCTTGTTGAATAGGTCCTTCATTCTTGGGCTACCTATATCATGCAGATCTTTTGCTATGAAAACTGAGGCATAGTACTTCATGTGCACTAGTGCAGTGGTTCTCAAACTTCGTAGCACCGGGACCCACTTTTTAAAATCACCCTATTGAGACCCACCTAGCTTTACAAGACTTTTTAAAAGGTGATCTAGAAAGAAATAATATTTTTATTTATTTGCAAAAAAAAAAAAAAAAATCTCAATCCATTTCTCATAATGAGGCAGCCCTAATGAATAGCCTCAAGTCTTGAGGGGCTTAATCATGTGACCCAGACTTCACCTGCACCCACTACTAGTCATTGATTTAAAAAACAAAACCAGATAAAAGACTGTCAAACATTTTTCTCCCTATATTTACACAAACTGCAGGAGCTCAGTTGTTTGCAGGGCAATCTTGCAAATTGCAGGAGCTTAGTTCTTTTCAGGGCAGTTAGCAGCCCTGTTTTTTGAGTAGCCTCAGAGCTTGTTGCAATTAGTTGTCTGATCTTTCCATCACCCTGTTTTCATTGGAGGCTCTGTGGGACCTACCAGAAATTGAGTCACGACCCACCAAGTTGGTCCTGACCCAGTTTGAGAAACTCTGATCTACTGAATGGTTTGTGCTCTGATGAGGTCCTGCTTCTGCACTTATACCAGCCTTTCAGGATTTGATCTCTACACTGATTTTGTTTTCACACTAGTGCCACATGAGCTAACCTGAATTGTTTCTTTCTGCTTGTGTCACATTTTTGTGATCAGTTTTGACCACGCAGCTGCACTGAGAAGTGCACCTGTTATCTTTACCCCACCTCCTCCAATGACCACTTAGGATAGACCCTGCCCCACCAGTTCCATTGAACTAACAAGTTCTGTACAAATCCATCATAACAGAGAGGTGATTGATCCCTCCTCTTTGTATTTATAATGTTGACCAAATGTATGGACAGCTATTACTGATAAATTACCCTACTGTCAGGCTGTCAGTGGGAGCTAGATGTGGAGATTCTAGGTCAAATCTTATTATGAGATGCAGGCATTGCCATACTGAGTCAAGCGCATGGAGTGGTTCTCAGCATGCTGCCTCTGACAGTCTGTGGTCTCTAGGGAGGTTCAGGTACAAGGCATTGTGATGTTTGCTCATCCTCCACTACTCATTCCAGCATTTGGTAGACAAGGAGTACACAATGTCATGGAAAATTGAGATTACGGTTCAGCATTCTTTCTGTCATACTACCCTGGAAGTAATCACTGAACTTGATGGGGCTTACTTCTGAGTAGACATGCCTAGGCTTGCACTGATAAAAGTCTTTATGCTGATAGATTCTTCAGCTTCTTTGCATCTCATTAACACGTAATCCATTTGCCTTCTTCCAGTATTTCTTTTAAAGCATGTATTGTGCTTCCACCATGAATCTTCTACAGAATCCTCTACAGAAGATTTCTGCACCTCAAAATCTTCTACAGAAAGTGTTCTGCACCTCATACTTGTCAAGCTTACCTGTATCCTCAGTGTTTCTACGCTTACAACCCAATCCTATGCATGTCTACTTGGAAGTGTGTCCTGTTGTGTTCAATGGGACTTATCCTAGTATGTGTGAATAGGATTGTAGCTTTAAACTGCAGAAAACTCACTTTTTTGTGATCAGTTTTTGCCACTCAGCTACACCAACATGCTGCACCTGCAACTCCTATACACAGGCGGCCATCCTGTGCACACACACTCAGGAAACTTTGAGACTTATTTCCAGGTAAACATGCATAGACTTCCCTGTTCAGAACAGAGCTCTATAAAGCAGAAGGATTGGACTTTTAATGACTTTTAATGACAGGATATACTCTGTAGTTTACTTAGCATTGTGCTTACTCCAGACTACTGTAACTCTTACTCCATTTTACTCTGTGACTTTCTGTTATACAAACATTCCCCATTTGATCATTCTTTTTGAGTGCCCCAGAGAGTGCTTGATTGCTGAGTTCCAGAGTTCAACCTGTGCAGAATGGCACCTTAATCCTAAGTATGTTTACTTATAAACAATCAAATTGATTCCAGTGGGACTTAGTTCCAGGAGAGTGTGCTTAGGGTTGTAGCTACAATGTTACAGAAGCATGGAAGAAGCTGGTAGAGAAATGGAGAAACAAATAATTTTTTCCCCCTATGATTCAGAAGTGATAATGTAGGTAATGCGTATGGTACACATTACTCCTTTTACAGCCTGGAAACCCTACAAGATTAAATTTAACTTCAGAACCACACTGCCCTGCTATATATAACTCAATTGATCCAAATAAAGGAATAATCTAAACTCTTCTGGATTCTGTTCACTATTTTGACAAACTAGAAGCCATTAGGATAGCAGATAGTCTATCCTATATAGGGAGAGCATCTATGGATGTGATACTGATGTAAATAGCACATACAGGACAGTGTGGAAAAAGGTCAGTATTAGCACACACATCACACCATAGATTTAGCAGAACTTTACATTATGTGCTATTTTGTGCCCTAAAGATGGTATGAGATGACTCTGACCCAGAAATAATTTGAAGCATTGGTTTAAGATCAGGTTTCACAGTGACAGCACAATCCTAGGCATGTCTACTCATAAGTAAGTCCTATTGTATTCAATGGGGTTTACTCCCAAGAAAGTGTGTATAGGATTGCAGCCGAAATTTTCTTCCTGTTTCAGAAGAACTCTGTCTCTCTCCCCCAAGCCCCTAACATGACAAGTATTTTCTACCATATAAAAACTTGCAGGATAGCTGTACTAGTCTGCACTATTTATAATTCTCTCTCGCTCTCTGCCTATGAAGGATTACACTGTACTTTATGTATCTGATGAAATTGACACTAGTGGACAGAAGCTTATGCTGAATTGCATTTGTTAATATTTAAGGTCCCACAAGATTCTTTGCTATTTAGTGATATGTGATAATCACACCTTCACACTTGAATACAAACTTCTTTGCAGATTGTTCACCTGTTCTGTGAAAAATGCAAGGTTACTTGGGCCGCGCAAGAATCACTTGCACTTCTCAGAAACAGTTTTCACAGGCTGTCTTCACATCTTGAAGGAAGTTGATTAATATGATTAATGTAGGTTGAAGTTCTATGCCTAGTTAAGAATTCTTAAGCCCCTAACTTTACACAAGGAATGCTTTCATTTAACTATACACAGACCTGAGTGCTAGCAGTATGCTAGGTGCAGTACAAACAAAACAATGACATAGTCCTTCCTCAGTGCAGGGGCTGGGAAAGATGAGAGAAGGCAGGGTTTGACTGAAGCACTAGCAAGGATAAGGGAGATTAACAGCCCAATCCTAGCCACACTTTCCTGGGAGTAAGTCTCATTGGACACAGTGGGACTTACTTCTGATTAGACATGGCTAGGATTGTGCTCTAACGAAGTTGCACACATTATATACAAGTGACTCTGTGGTGGCGGCAGTGCAGAAGAGGCCTTGGGGAAAGAGCAGGGTTTAAACAGGATTTTAAAGACTAGGAAGTTTGACAGTAGAGAGAAAGTCGCTGCTTCATTTCATATCCCTGTTTTAGATAAGTTTCTAAGGAGTGAGAGAAGTTTTGTTTGGGGAGGAATAAATGATAGAAGAGAGGTGGCAGCAAGAACATGGAAACCAGTCACAAAGGTCTTTGAAACATTGTAATTTGGGTGCCTGTGTAATTTATAAGCTGATTAGGGTTCTCTGGATAAAAGGTGCTTTTCTGTGTGACGTATTATTAATTATGATTAAAGTGAGATTAACAATGTAGAATGCAGGCACCTAGCAGAGGTAGAGTGGTAGAGGCTAGGGTGCAATGCAACCTTTCAGGTGTACCTTGAATTGCTATCAAAGCAAGGATAATTCTGTTGAAAGGGCCTCTGCAGACACATGCAATATGGAAAATGGGGCATCTGAATTGGCACTGCATGCTTTCCTAAAGTGCCTTGAACAGAGGCATGCCAAATTGAAAAATAGACTGAGAATAGCAGGCGTAGACAACTGGTCTGCCTTGAACAAAGGCTAGACAGGCCCTTAAAAGAGCAGCTAGCTAGCCATTATGAGTGCCATGTGAAGAGCACCCCTAAAGGAACACTGACTCAATGGTTCATTATTCTGGATTAGCTAATCCAGAATAGACATCCCCCAGGATTAAAAATACCACTTGAGAACAGCTGTGTATTTAGGAACGTCTCTGAACAAAAAGTATTCTGAAGGTGAACTCAGATTTATTTCACAGAGTTGGAAGAACTGTACATAATCAAGTCCAGCCCCTTGCCAGTGTAGACTGTCCAGAACATTCCCAACAGAAGGTTATCCAGCCTTGGCTTAAACACCTCCAGTGATGGAGAATCCATCCATCGAGTGTGTTCTGAAGAGACTGAGTAGTTTGTACTCTCAGGAAGTTCTTCGTAACATTTTAATTGAAATCTCCCTTGTACAAGATGATCCCTTGTCAAGTAGCAATTACCATGCTGGGCATGTAACCTCTTGGTAAGTACAGTGGGTCCTCTCTATCTTCTTGCTAAGAGGTGAGAATTGCTTTCACTTCCCTGGTTCTCCAGATTCCTTATGAGGTGCCAGAGCCTGGTCGGGCTCTTCTCAGTACTAGGCAAGACGATACCAATGACTGACTGATTTATCAGACAAGTGCACACCTTTGTGAGTTATCACTTGGTAATTTTTAAAAAAATTCACCCTGATTGTGTGACTAAAAGGGTTGTTAAAAGAGCAGCCAATGTCTTCAGCGGTGTTATGATTGCAGGAATATACTTTGTTCTATTTGATTTTTTTTTTATAAGACCCATTGAGGGGTTTTTTGGTAAGGCTCACCTATTTGAAGAGGGATGAAGCTGTGCACAGGACAGAGTGTGCCCAGGCCGTGCTGCCTCCAGCAAATAAGAGGCAGACTAAAACAGAAAAGATGCCATCTTATGGCACTCCCACCCTATTAAAAGTTGGAGCTGGGGGGCCTTGGCCCTTGCTAAAATGCCCCCCCCACTCCTTGTTTCCCATTCAGCAAGCGCCCTTTTACTACCGGAGCACATCCTTCACCCCAGTGGTGTAGCTGGAGGGGGGGGCAAAGCACTAAGTTTTGCAGGGACCCTCACTGCAGTGTTCGCCTCCCTTTTGCTTCCATGGCTCCGAAGGGGAGGGCCCGCTTGCACGCTGCTGTGAGGCTGCCTGCAAAACTTAGGCTGCAATCCTAGTCCCAATTACCGGGGAGTAAGCCCCACAGAGTATAAAGTAACCAGCTTATGTGTAGGCACGCATAGGGTTGGGCTGTCAGTGCTTTGCACCCCCTCCAGCTACGCCACGCCTCTCCTATGCCTTGCCATGGCCGCAGCTCCAGCCCAGAGTGACTCCGGGGGAGGAGCCCCGTGTGCCCGGCAAGCTTTCTCCTCGGGAGCCTTTGGGTGGTTTGCGCGCTCTCTGCCCCGCTGCAGCCTGCAGGAGAGCCGCGCGGGCGCTGAAGCAAGAGGAGGAACCTGCCCGTCAGTCACCCCGCGCCTGGAGGACGTGCGCCTCCCTCCGCCCGCGGTTTTGGAGAAAAGCCGAGCTCCTGCAGGGGAGGGGCCTGGAGGAGCCCCGAGCGAGGCTGGCTAAAAATAAGATGAGAGAGCATCAGAAGGGGGCGGCCCGGGGCTTTGGTACGCACCGAGTAGCTGCCTGGCTGGCTGAGGTGAGCAGCCCCCGCTCTGGATGGAAGGGCGGGCGGGCGGGCAGGCAGGCAGAGCCGGAGAGACGTCAAGAAAGGCTCCGCGGCTGTCCAGAGGGGAGGCACTGCTGAGCCGGAGCTGCCCACACGCGCCCATGTGCTCCCCGCGGCGCGCCTGGCGCTTCCCGCAGCAAGGGCAACATTAGCCGGGGGGGCGGGGTTTGTGCTGCGTCTCCTCAACCCTCCTCCAGCCGCACGCCGCGCTCTGTTTCTCCCTGCAGCTCCTGCTCCCGCAGCCCTGTGCTTGAACGTGGTCTGCAGTTCAGCCCCCCCCCATTTAATCCTGAATCTTCTTCATCTGTGATTGGAGCCCCTGATGGCATCCCTTGCAACGCCCCCTGACTACTGCAGGCTCTTATAACTACTGCACTACTAAGCTACCTTGTCCCACTCCATTCAACACCGACTGGGGCAGTCAAACCCCCCAATGCATCTGAGGCAGCCAGTTTGCCTTTCAACCCCTTTTGGAAGGGGGGGTATGTACTCACATGCACCCCTCTTCCTGATCCTTTCACAAGCTTCCAGAAGCCATCAAGGAGGACAAGTGAGGGTGGTGCTGTCCCCAGAGGCTGGGGAGTGATGGGCAAAAGGAGCCAGCAGGCAAGGGCATGTGAGGTGCTCTTGCCGGTCTGCTGTGACTCTCCAGTGGTTCGCTGCCTCATAGGCATGCTCTGAGGAACAATTGGGAAGAGTGGTGGCGACAGCTTAAGTTAAGCTGCAGCTTAAGAGACTGCTGGCAGGAGCAGCAGCCCCTGCCCACCTCCTCTTCCTGAGTCTGTGGGACAAATGGGAAGAGGAGGTGACAAGCCCATCCGAGGTGAGGTAAGCAGCCAGTAGAGGCAACAGGCACATGTTTGGATTGTGCAGGGCGCCCTACTAGGCTGACACCCACTGCCAGACCATTGCTTCACCACACCTTATGGGTGAGCCGGCCTTGCCCGCTATTGCTGTGTTTTCTTGCTTCCTTTCCCCAGTCTCTGGCTTGTGTGCTGCCTTTTGAAAAGGCAGTGTGAAAGGCAGGCCAGGGAGAAGAAGTCAGTGCCAGGAGCCACCAGCATTGCCAGCCAGAACAGAGCCACTGGAGTGGCCAAGGAGTAGAGTGGCCAAGGAGTAGCAAGTGGCTGCCACTAAGTGTAAGGTTTTTAGTCAGGGGAGAAAAAAGGAGGGGGAAGCTGTGGTGGGAAGAAGGAAGACTGTGGGGCTCAGTGGTTGTGATGCACTTTGCACATTGAGGGATAAGGACAAAATTAGGAGGGGGCACCTCAGACCCCTTCTCAGGTGCCCAAAGGGCGTGCACCAGGGATGACCTCTCTACCTTTTCCAAGCTAGAAAAGATGCCAAAAATCTCTAAGAGGCCTCTCATCTGCACTCAAATTTGCCTGAGTGAAAAGCCTTGGAGTGAAACTGTTGCATCACTGAGACTGCTGCCTTTTCCTCCTTCTCCCTTGTCTAGATCCCGCCCACTTGCTGTAAAATTCCTCTGATGCTGTCAGGTGCTCAATGTCTCCCAGAATAGATCCCATGTCTGTTTCCCTGACCATCCTGCCCCCTCCCCAGCCAAGTGGCAGGTGAGGTCAGGTTGCTAAAATTAAAAGCTATTTTGGTTATGAAAGGATGACACCCCCTTGCCAGACAGAACCTTCGATCTGCTGGAGACACAGATGGGGGGTGGGAATTGTAGATCAGAAGATGGTTCCATTGGGGAGGGGGGGTTAGAAGGCGCTAGAGGCTGTGGTTTCCATAATCTGTTCCCTTGTAGCTTTCAACCTGGCAGAGAGAAGCAAAGCAACAGGAAAATGAAGACAGATGCAGATAATATCATCCCTGCCACTCCTCAGGCCCCCTAGGGTTCAGCTATAACATCTATGATGAATATAACAGGGAAGGCTTTTTTAATATATAAAGGCAGGCAGTAAGATTGCCATTAAGGGAATGTGTTCAAAAACCAGATTGCTTTGGAAAACGGAGGTGCAGGAGGGCTAGACTAGACACTTGGAAAGCTAATGATTGTGGGGAATCTCATTTCTTTTTGTTTTGAAGCAGGAGTTGTGGTATCCTCTCATAGATTGGGCGGGTTGCCTGCTGCAGGTAGCAGAATGCTAAGTTTCGTGTGTCTTTTATCTGATCCCTCAGGGCTGTATGTCTGTGAGGTCTGCCAATTTCAGACATGTGCTGGGAATCTATACAGAGCTGTCTTGACTAATCCCTTTTGCTATGTCTCACAGTTTTCACTTCTTTCTTCCAAAAAGTTCAGGATATACATGATTTCCACTCATTTTCTCATCACAACAAGCCTGTGAGGTAGGTTAGGTTGAGAGATGGTGATTGACCCAGGGTGACACAATGTCTGAGCAGGGACTTGAACTCAGATAGATATCCCTGGTGCGAGTCCAACACTTTATTCATTGTATCACATTCGATATCTTGAAGACTGTGCCAGTAAGAGGCTTGGCAAAGAAATCAAAGTGAAGTTAAACAAAAATTGCTAGTGAGCAAGGCTGCTGCTGTCTTGTTACTGGAGTGTTGGGTATGGAGATGGAGAACCAGATGTAGCCCGCTGAGTAGCTTACTACATATTTGAGCATCTGAATGATATATTGTAATCATCTCATGTTTAAAAAAAGGTGCATCTACTGTATGTTGTACTGCAGTGATGGTCAACTTCTTTAGCTTGAGTGCTGGATGCTCCCCAGTCAAACTACTTAGGGGTTGGAGCTCTACCCATCCAATCTCTGACATTATTGCATTCCAGCAATTTGGCAATGAGGAATCTGCCTTCAGGCTAAGGAACCTAGCAGATACCCCTCCCACTGGGAAATGACTGATAAGTCACTCAGGAAGTTGCCTGTCAATTGAACTCTGCTTTTCTGATGAGAGGGAGTGCTTGCTAGATTTTGTTTGAAGGAGGGGGCCCCATTCGGGTGAGGCCAGAGGACTTCATTGGCTGGGGGTTGGCTATTCCTGTTTTATGGAGGGTAATGCCAGCATTTACTCTAGCACAGATGTGACCAAGCCAGCAAACACACGGAGAGAGATGATCCCATTTGTGTAGTAGCCATGGGAGGAAAAAAACACAACTCTGTTACAATATATAGGTTTCTCGTCCACAAAGATTGGATTGTATCCAAATAAAGTTAGTCATGACTAAACCCAGTTGGTGTTAATAGATTTAGATTAGTGGTGGATAACTTGTCTTATACACAGCCCAACGCAGCTGTGGTTACAAGCTGTGGTTACCACAGCTGCCTTACAAGAATATCTGTAAGAGGGATCTGAAGGCCTTAGGAATGGAACTCAACAGATGGGAAACCTTGGCTTCTGAGCGTCCCTTTTGGAGGCAGGCTGTGCAGCATGGCCTCTCCCAGTTTGAAGAGACACTTGGTCAATAGACTAAGAAGGAAGGACCATAGCCAGGGAGACAGACCAGGGACAGACTACACTTGCTCCCAGTGTGGAAGGGATTGTCACTCCTGAATTGACCTTTTCAGCCGTTGTTCCAGATGCTGTTCCAGAACCACCATTCAGAGCGTGATACCATAGACTTCTGAGACTGAAGGTTACCAACAACACAGCCCAATCATAACTAGTGCTGGCACAGCCACACCAAATGGCCGGCACTGTATCCCATACAAGTTGGGAGCTGGCTGGAAGTCTCTACTTAAGGGGATATTTTCCCTCTTACCCCAACACCCCAGCCAGCTCTATGGGCCTGCTTGGATCTCAGGCAGCAATTTAGCTGGCAGAAGTTCAAGCAGCCCCTTGTAGGGCTGTCTGGGCCAGGAATGGGGCTGGGATATGGTGGAGGAGGCCTCCACCAAGCCTGTCCCCTCCTGGGTTGAATCCACCCCCCATAACACCCCCCCCCCCAAATTCTCCCTCCTTATCACCTTCCCCATGCCCTTGTGCCAGTTGGTGCAAATCCTACCTCCACCAGTAGCCCTGTATTGGGATGCGGCATCAGTGGGGCGCTGTAGGCCTCCCCACCAGCACTGCTGTTTTAAATAATTGCAAATGTGCCTTAGAGCACATTTGAGACACTCTAGGCCAGCACTGGTGTGCACTCCCTTAGGATTGTGTTTGGATTACTTACTCATATTGTATTAGCAACCTTCAGTCTCAAAAGACTATGGTATCGCGCTCTGAAAGGTGGTTCTGGCACAGCGTCTAGTGTGGCTGAAAAGGCCAATCCGGGAGTGACAATCCCTTCCACACCGGGAGCAAGTGCAGTCTGTCCCTGGTCTGTCTCCCTGGCTATGGGCCTTCCTTCTTTGCCTCTTAGCCTCAGACTGTTGGCCAAGTGTCTCTTCAAACTGGGAAAGGCCATGCTGCACAGCCTGCCTCCAAGCGGGCCGCTCAGAGGCCAGGGTTTCCCACTTGTTGAGGTCCATCCCTAAGGCTTTCAGATTCCTCTTGCAGATGTCCTTGTATCGCAGCTGTGGTCTACCTGTAGGGCGCTTTCCTTGCTCGAGTTCTCCATAGAGGAGATCCTTTGGGATCCGCCCATCATCCATTCTCACGACATGACCGAGCCAACGCAGGCATCTCTGTTTCAGCAGTGAATACATGCTAGTGATTCCAGCACATTCCAGGACTGTGTTGTTTGGAACTTTGTCCTGCCAGGTGATGCCGAGGATGCCTCGGAGGCAGCGCATGTGGAAAGCGCTCAGTTTCCTCTCCTGTTGTGAGCGAAGAGTCCATGACTTACTCATAACTAACTTCCTTTAGCTACCACTTATTAATTCTACATAGAGAAAAGTAATATATGAAAAATTGATCTCAGATAAATTATAAGTTTAAATGCAATAAAATACTTTATATATTTATAAGTGCTGAGGAAACAATCCACCATCCTCTCAGGATGAAGCTTGAGGGCATGGTATTCCTGGTAACTGGGCAAAGAGGTACCTTTAAGTGATGGTTCTCCATTTAGCAAGGGAAGATCAACTGTTCCTAGTCATCCTAACGTATTCCAGTAGCTGTTTGTTGGTGTGCCTCTTGTGTCTTTTTTTGGAGTGTGAGCCCTTTTGAGAGAGGGAACCATCTTTTAATTCTGTTATGTAAAGGCCCAATCCTATCCAATTTTCCAATGCTGTGCAACTGTGCCAGTGGGGTGCACAGTACATATTGTGGTGGGAAGGCAATCATGGAGGCCTCCTTAAAGTATGGGAACATTTGTTCCCTTACCTTGGGGCTGCATTGTGGTTGCACCGGAGCTGGAAAATTGGGTAGGATTGGGCCCTAAGCTACTTTGTGAACTTTTTTGTTGAAAAGCAGTATATTAAGATTTTCATCCTTCAGTTTCAGGATCTACAGAGTCCTTAAAATCACAAGATTGAAACTTCCATGGCACCATTGATTTGCCTGCTGTTACATTTTTACATATTTTTAATCTGTGTTCATGTTATCTTGTGTAGATTTTTATTGGGTGCCTGATGGGTTATGCTGGGGTTGAGTTTTAATTCATATTATGTTTATTATAATTGTTTTTAGATTGTTAACTGCCCTGCACAGTTGGAAAGGCAAGAAATAAATTTAAAACAAACATTGGGGGGTTTGGACCAGGTCCTGCTTGCTTCAAGACTGGGGCATCCAGGCTTCAGCATTGCTAATGTTTATGGCAGTGTGGGTATTTTTGTTCGCCTTGAGCTTTGGAAAAGGCAGGGTATACTATAAATGTTTTAAATCAATATATCCTGATTTTAGAAATGGGCTATGTCAGAATGCCAGATGCAAGGGAGGGCGCCAGGATGCAGGTCTCTTGTTATCTGGTGTGCTCCCTGGGGCATTTGGTGAGTCGCTGTGAGATACAGGAAGCTGGACTAGATGGGCCTATGGCCTGATCCAGTGGAGCTGTTCTTATGTTCTTATTAAGTTTGTTGTGGTCCATCATTCCTTCAAGGAGTCCAGGGTGGCTTACATGAGTTTTTCCCCATTTTATCCCCACAATATCCTTGTGGTGATAATATCCTTTTGATGTAGGTTAAGCTAAGCAATTGTGATTGGCCCAAGGTCATCTAGTGAACTTCCTAGCCAAGTGAGAATTTGAACCTGGGTATCCCAAGACTAATGGTTCAACAAGTAACTACAGAATTCTGGCTCTGCTGTACCGGATATTTTTTCCCTTACTGGCTTTATTTTTCTAAAATGATATGTCTGTTGTCTCACCTTACACCAGCATGTATTGGTCTGAGTGCTTCTTTCTCATCTAATTTGTTTCTGCTTTGTCCTGACTCATCCTGTTCTCCTTTCTCCCATTATGTGCTTTCCTGAGAGTCCTATCTGTGATCAGTGTATTTAGGTTTGCAGGAAGCAGGACAGACGGGCACCCAGGTGAGATCGACACTGATGATGCAGAATGGGAAGGATGTGAGACAGGAGGAAGAGGTGACCTTGTGTTAAGTTAATCAAGTCTGAGTGGAAAGTGACCAATCACATGAGAGCAGATAAAGGAGGGTTATTGTAAGGGGCTAGGAGAAGCTGGAACAGAAATGGGAATGTTTATGGTCTTTGAGGCATTCTTTACCTAGCATATGTGCACTTATATGTGCACTGTAATTCTGTTGATTTTATTGCTGCATTTTAGGAATATTTACATGACCAAATATTGCAGCAGTTACAGCAGTGATGACAATAATGACTCCATTGCATAGAAAAAAGTTTCTAAAAACTGAAAGTACTCACCAACAATAATAAATATTTATATACACAATAGAGTTTAATTACCATAGGTGTTATTCCAGTAGTTTTCTTATGCTTATGTTACAGAAGAATTATTTCCACATGTGGACAAAGACAGTGGCTACTCACATCACATTTTTCACTGCCCAGGTGATGCGCAACCATTCCCTAGCACAGATTTCAGGGTGTAGAAAATACCTTTTGGAACTGGGGGTGAGTCTCTGTACCACTAACCTGGGGTTAGAAGGAAGTTTGTTAGGAAGAGAAGGCTTTCCTCCTTGTGGAGTGTATGAGATTAATCTTCCCTGCTTTCTTAAATGAATGATATTAATTTATGAACATTATGTACCTATGCTTTGAAGAGCAGGCATGAATGAAATTCCAAGTACCTGTTTGTATTGGCATCTAACATTTTGATGCTGGCACCTAGGAATTTGAAACACTTTCTAGCCATGCCAGGAAACAAAATCACAAGGCAGTGCTTATAGTATCCTTGAAGCCTCATGATTGAACAATGTAGTTCCCTGATTTTGTGTTAGCATTATGTTGGAATGGAATGGAATGCAGGTGTCCTACATATGAAGATCAGAGAGACAGACCAGGAACAGACTGCACTTGCTCCCGGTGTGGAAGGGATTGTCACTCCCGGATTGGCCTTTTCAGCCACACTAGACGCTGTGCCAGAACCCCCTTTCAGAGCGCGATACCATAGTCTTTAGAGACTGAAGGTTGCCAAAAAATAATACCCTAAGACAGTGTTTCTCAAACAGGGTGAAACTCTCAAGGTGGGTCGTGAGCCAATTTCAGTTGGGTCCCCTTTCATTTCAATGTGTATTTTAATTTTTATTACATTAGACTTGATGCTACCATGGTATATGACTGCGTTTGGGGAAATGTTGCAGGTCTGTACTTTTAACAGGCTACTATGTATATGCTTTTAACAGTGATATTCAATGGGACATTCCTGGGTAAGTGTGGCTAGGATTGCAGCTTTTGGGATGTTTGGGAAATTTTTTTAACAGATCAGCAGCTTCTTAGGAAGGCTAGGAGGGTTCTTCTTTATTTTAAATACATTTTTACACTTCTACTTGTGTAAACTTTTAATTTACTTAATTAATTTGATTGTGTGGAGGTGTTAAAAATTTTCGTGCTTGATGACACTTCCAGCCATGAGTCCATGATGTCACTTTCAGTTAATGACATCACTTTCAGTAGGTCCCAACAGATTGTTATTCTAAAAAGTGGGTCCCAGTGCCAAAAAAGTTTGAGAATTGCTGCCCTAAGAACTGTAGGCTGACTGTACTCCAGAGGAACAGCTCTGTCTATGAGATGGTAGCAAATTGGATAAATTGTCTGTCTGTGAGTTTTCACAGATTGGACACTTGTTTCCATCTTATTTCTGTTTAATTCTTCCAAGTTTCACAAGACTTCTGCATTTTTCTTATTCATGTGGCGTTACCCAGTGCCCTTTGGTAATTAAATTAGCCCGAATCCTCTTGGGCTACAGCAGGCTACAAATCTTTTAATGAATGAATGAATGAATGAATGAATGAATGAAAGAGCATACTCCAATCAAAATCCTAGCCACAGTGGTGGGGGATTCATTTGGGAGTAGCCAGTCAGTGAGTGCACACCTTTACCTATTCCATGGTATGCTTCATATGCTCATTCATTCCCTTAGTTACTTTAGTCTCCCTTTCAACAGGGCTCTCAGCAGTAATTGCCATGGTTTGCATAAAATACTGCTCAATAGGTCTGAGCTATTGTGCATGTATAACATCCGTTCTTGACATTGACTGAGTGGAAGTGCTGAATTGGTAACATTTGGTGTATAAAACCCTGGTGGTTCAAAGATGCATGACCTCCTCTTTCTCTGTCTTATTGGCGTGGTGTCTGCTACATGCACAGTTTGATATTATACTATCAAATTGTGTGTGGACATAATGCCTTTCTAATGGGGAGAATTATGGGTGTAAAATTAACTCCCTGCCAGGGAATTTTGAGCATATGTGTGGTTATTTGCCTAGAATCTGCGATATATCCTGTAGCAGGTGCAAAAAATGGAGCAGACATTTATATGTGGCAGAAACGTAGGGCATGTGATCACTAGACTGTTGGGTCACTAGAATTTGGCCACTATGCTGAGATATCAGTCTTAGGCAGCGGTTTTCAAACTCACTGGGAGAGTTTGAGCCATTCTAAGTCCTTTCAGGGGCTGGGGGAAGGCAGCGACGACGTGATCCCCAGGATTGCGTCGCTCAGGGGGCTGCAGGGGCTTGGCTGTACTTACCAGAGCCTCCTGCAACCTCTCAGTCTCCCAATTTTCGGGGAGCCCTGCAGACACTCGTGCAGGGCTCCCTGCACCCCAGCAGGCTGCAGGAGGCTCTGGTAAGTACTGCCAAGTCCCTGCAGCCTCCTGAGCTGCCTCCTTGCTGCCCCCGCCCCTTAAGGGGGCAGAGGCCAGGGCCTTCAGTCTGGAGCGTCAGGATGCCCCAGTTTGAAAACTCCTGGTCTTAGGCACTACTAAGTGTGAATGCAGCATCACTTATGTGTACATCAGCGAATCTGCTGATACAGAGGATGTACCACATAAATGTGGTCATCATTAAGTTCTTGTGAGATAAGCCACATAAGGAAGGTGAGTGCATTGCCCATGTACATATCCTCTATTCATTTGTGTTGTCATGGTATCAGTCACTATTTGAGCAGAATCCAATCATATTTGTAGGTAAAGGTGCTTGATGCACCAAATAGCAAAACAGAAGAAGAAGATTTAATAAAGTAACTCAGTAAAAATAGAAATGGAGATTAGAATAGCTATATGCTCATCAAGTTTGTCTCCTGAGGCGTGGCCTTCCAGTACATGCAAACATGTACAGCTGGTTATATATTTAAACAGGTTATATATTTAAACAGGTGCTTTTTTTTTTCTTCATGCAGTCCTTCCTGGATGCAGGATCATGCTGAGAAATCCTGGAAGGCATACAGCCCACAGCCATCAGCTGCCATTTCCATCACAGTGACCTGCTGAATTGTTGTGCATTATGAAACAGAAATGGCTGATAGCCACTGTGGCTCTTAACATGTGCAGCCCAGTTCACATTATCCCACCCCAGGAAAGATTGCATGCAAAAACAATGATTTAAAGCCTGGTTTGTTAGGCTGCAATTCTGTATACACTTTCCCAAGAGCAAGCTTACTTACTTGTAAGTTGACATGCATGGGCATACCCCTGCTAACTGGGTAAGAGGCACTTTTTCAAGTGGGTGCTCCTTTTTTTAGCAGGGGGAGAGTAACTGGCCCGCCTCATCCCAGCAGTGTCTTTTCTAGTGGCTGTCTGCTGGTGTTCCTTTGCATCTTTTTAGATTGTGAGCCCTTTTGGGACAGGGAGTCATTTGTTATTGGATTTTTCTCTGTAAACCGCCTTGTGAACTTTTAGTTGAAAAGCAACTTTTAGTTGAAAACAGTATATAAATACTGTTAATAATAATAATAATAATGGGCTTGTGCTGTTAGTCTGTGAGTGTGCATGCTTCCCATCCTTTCCTCTATCCTTCATCTGTTTTCTTCGAGTACCACTCTGTCATGCTTATGTCAGTAGTGATAAGCTAAGTGTAGAGAGCAGGGAGCACCTTCTCATTCCAATTTTCTGCAAACTGCCCCCTCTCCTGGCAATGGTTAATCTCTAAAAAAGAGAAATCCTGGCCTAATGCTTGCCTGAAGACCTGGTACTTGAAAGCCAAGACATTCTGCCCTCTCATCCCAGGGTCACAGAAGCTGATTGTAGCTTCTAGGGATGTTGGAAATGCATTTGGTATGTGCTGCTCATAGGTATTTTTATTGCTATTATTAGTTCATGTGTACCAAGGATGGGTTCTGGCATTCAAAACAGGTACTGGAGCTGATGCACTGTTCGGATATACTCCCTGTTCAATGATTGTGTCAGACCTGGGTTAGGTTTTCCTTGCACAGGAATCTGGAAGTATCTTTTTGATTCTTTTTCTATTTCCTCTGTCACCTTAAATGTGTATAAATAATTGAAGCCCTTGGAGGCAGAATGCAAAAGTGATTTTGAATGCTGCTGAGGTGCAAGAGCTGATTCAAGGCAGCTGGCAGTCCCTGGTGCTTCCTATGTCACATCCAAAAGCTCAGGAACAATTCTGGGGGCTGTTGTTGCAGAAGGATGAGAATTTCACTCGAAAGAGCTCTGAAGAGATGATGCCTTTATAAAGAACAGTTGAGGTGATGTGGCTTGCTTCCTTCCCTCCTGCTGTGAAACATACGGAGGGTTAGGGAACTGTATTAAATGTTTAATGAGAATCTGACTGTGCAATGTTGGCAGAACCACAATCAACGGCCTTTTTTCACATCATGGGTCACTGGTTTTACACATAGCTCACTCCATGGCAGCACCAAAGAGCCCACCCCCCACCATGGGAATGGGCACATCAGACCTGCAGGAAGCAAGTCACCAAGTAAGCAAGCTCCCCAACTACGTTCAGAACCTCACTGAGACTTCAACAACATAGAGCTCTTTGCTATTCTTGCCATCATCTTACTCCCACCCAAGGCTGATGGCATGCTCCCACACCTTTTATTGGGCGCTGTAGCTTGGTGACAGAAGTATTTACTCTGGAAGAAAATGAACAGGCTCCTTTCCTCCAGATTTTCTAGATCACCACTATATACTGGAAATACTCCTTAATGTCCTTCAGGGCACACATCTCCTCAAGGACCTGAGCCAAGTGTGTTGAGTTGAACAACATGGGCGTGTGCACATTCAATAGGGAGGACAAAATATTTATTTTACCCCCTAGTGACATGAGATGACTTTCTGCATTAATGTTTGAGTGGAGATCTATGATATTGAAACTGTGAATGGTTAACAAACCTGTTTGCTACATGCATAATAGACTTTTTGTGGTGCCGATAAGGGTCTCGTGAATCTTCAACATGAAAAATATCTTGCAATGGAAGTAGCAGTTATGTGGCTCTATCCTGTGTCTTAAGGGGTTGTTATGGCTGAGGCTGCAATCTTCTGAATGCTTGTTTGAAAGTAAACCCCATGGAATAAACCCCACTACTTCTAAATAAATGTGTAGGTTCAAACTGAAAATATGAATAAACTTGTTTTTATCATGGGGAGACTGTAAGAAACATCCATAACCTCCTTCTACCCTAATGTGCAGTGCTGTTCTTTGTTCAGTTACTTCGTGCAGGTGAGAGAAGGGACTGGTGAGGTTAATCATTTTAGAGCCCAATCCTATACCTGTCTACTTGGAAGTAAGTCCTATTATAGTCAATGGAGCTTACTCCCAGGAAAGTGTGGATAGGATTGCAGCCTGAATGTATCAGCTAATTCAACCTTCTTAGATGTTGGAAGAATTAGATCTGGGGTTGAATTTCCCTGGGGATTAAGTAAGGAAAGTAAGACTATTTCTTTCCTTACTGTGACTCAGCCTCGTGATAAGTCAAATAATCGAAGAGAGTATTTTGAACTAAAGTTTTATTGACAGAACACCAAAGTGAATAACCATGATTCTTGTCTATAGGGAGAAACTAGATTGTCTGGATCAGAAGGAATAATCAAAAGGTGCTTCCTGCATCCAGAACAATTTTGGATCTACAGTACACGAAGACAGTAGCTCTTAATAAGCACGTTTGAGTCCAGGAACCAATGAAACTTTGCTAGTGGGGTGAGAAGAAAGAGGAGATGGCAGTGCTAGAGAGAGTGAGAAGGATGAGCATGTGATTCAACCTTTACCATTTATCATTGACCATTTTTGTTCCATTTACCATTTTTGTTCTAGTGAAATATATTTATTTTGGAAAATTCACTATCCTGTTTCAATCAGACCAAAGCAGAGAGCTACTGCCCTTACTCTCTAGAGATTACTCATGACTAACACTTCAAAGTTTGTATGTGTGTATAGGTACAGAGAAGCTGGTATTGGCCAGTTCAGGTGGCTCCCCAGTCACTTCTTTTGCATCTAGCTGAGGGATCATGTTGAGGGAGCTCTGGCCATTGGACTCTCTCTGAATAGGATGGCATTCCCTTTTCCATTTCTGATAGTAGGAACTTTTCCAGGACAGTCTGTGTCAGGGTGCTGTATCTGTCCTAGTCATCCCAGAAGGAAGTCAAAAGTGCATGGGAAAATCAAGTTAAGTACATGGGCAGTGCGCCTTGCTTCTTCTCCTCATCCCTATGCATTCAGTTGATCTCAGTGGCACCACCAAATCACTGAACAAATATAAAAAGAAGCTTCAACAATTGCTCTTAAATTGCATGATTTTTGCAATTTAGGATATATTCAAGAATGTCTTCCCTCAATGCCCCATTCCCCCCAGCTACAATCTTCAGTTCACTTAATATCAACACCCTCTGATGGTGCAAAGGACCCTGGGATTGTGCAGGGCAGTTAGGCTTGCCCTGAGTGGATCAGGTGGTTAGGTATGTACAAATCGTCTTTTACTTTTTGCAGTATCAGTATTGAGTTGGACCTGGGTATGAGCATAAGAACAACCCCGTTGAATCAGGCCAAAGGCCCTCTAGTCCAGCTTCCTGTATCTCACAGCGGCCCACCAGATGCCTGAAGGAGCACACAAAACAACAAGGTGTTCAAGAATTCTTCTTGAATTTATGTACAGTTACATTTCAGTTTGGAGTTGCGTGAATGTTCCTTTAAAAAAAAACACATAAAGAGTGTGCAGTTCTGACAATCTAAGTTACCCATGTGGAGGGGTTTATGATAGCAGAAGAGTCCTCTACAACCATAAAATTGCAACCAATGGTGTGTGCAGCACTCTGGCAATGACCATTCTGCAGGTGCTACCACAAGAGATGGCAGCGCCACAGCTCCCCTGCTGGACCCTGCCATGTCCACTTGACTTGGTAAGTCAGCAGTGGGTGGGTGGGTAAGGAGTGGGGCTGGAGGCATAACTGGAGGAGGAACTGGGGCTGGGATGGAGGTGGGAGGGTCATGCTGAACTTTACACCTTCCATTTTAAGCCTCCCCATCCCTTTTCTCTCCTTGGAAACACATCTATTTTGGTCTCATAGGCTTTTTAAAAACTTTATTTTCATTTTAAACAAGAACAAAGCATGAAATTACACACATATAATGAATGTGAACTAATGGAAAGTGGATAGCTAAATTCAAAAAACACTGAGTATAGTAATCTTTGGTGAATTTTAAAAAAAGGATATATAAGCTATCAAAAAACCAAATAACATAAAAGTTCTCACTTCACCTAATTATAAATTATGTGTATTTTAATTTATATTTATAAATATATTTTTCAGAAGTGACCCAGATAGACTTAAATATATCCTATTGTAATTGGTGTCAATATGCCATTCTTTCAAAGGTCTGTAAGTTCAATAAACCTTCCATCCATTGTGAAATAGTAGGTGATTTTTTTTTCCTTTCAGTTTTGCAGTACAGTTAGTTCTTTTTATATACGAATTCTCTTTCTGCAAATTCACTTATCCATGAGAGGAAGAAATGCTATCTACTATAATTATCCACACCTCTTATCTCATTATCTGCTATGCAGTAACCTTCTGGAGGCTGCAGGGACCTTCAGAATGGAGCCTGTGACCAGTGTGGACCTGTTTAAAATGGCCAGTGGAAGCTTCTACTGGTCATTTTAAAGGGATCTGTGCTAGTTGTGGGAGCCATTCTGAAGGTCCCTGCAGCATCTGGAAGGTCTCTGCAGCATTGAGAGATATTTTGGTACTTCCTGCTGCACTCTGTTGGCTTCCTGAGAGTCTGTACTGGATTCTTCATGGCAAGGAAGACAACCCTTTCCTCCCCAGGTTACCCCATGTACCTAATCTCATTGATCCCATGGAATCAATGGTTAGTTATTTGCGAATTCACTATCTGCTAGGTTTTCCAGGAACCTAACCCTAGCAGATGATGATAACTGACTGTATCAATCTTTTAGGTATTGTAAGGGCACAGAGAGTCCATTTCTGTTGACCCATAGTCAGTCTCCAAGTTACGGATAGATAATTCAGAATAAGTATCTATTAGTAAATATCAAAGATTGTTGTAGCTTAATAGAAGTGGCATATGTCCAAGAAGACCCTAGGGAGCCCAGGGCTTATGTGAAGCTATCTATAAATCAGTGTTTCTCAAACTGTGCGTCGGGACTCACTAGGTGGGTCGTGAACCAATTTCAGATGAGTCCCCATTCATTTCAATATTTTATTTTTAATATATTCGACTTTATGGTACCATAGTATGTGACTGCATTTGGGAAAATGTTACAGACCTGTACTTTTAACAAGCTACCATGTATATTCTTTCAACAATGATAGTCAATAGGACTTACCCCGGGTAAGTGTGAGTAGGATTGCAGCCTAGGACTTAAAAATTTTCCTGCTTGATGATGTCACTTCTGGTCATGACATAACTTCCTGTGGACCCTGACAGATTCTCATTCTAAAAAGTGGGTCCCGGTGCTAAATGTGTAAGAACCACTGCTATAAATGTTTTGAACTTTTGTTTGAACTTCCCATTTGCCTCTTTTGGATGCAGTTTGTGCCTTTTTGGCATGGCTGCATCAGCGCTGCTGGCAGGAGATAAGATTGGGGCCCCAGTCTTATTTCTGATTACTTCCAGCTTGTGAGCCATTGTAGAACCTGGAGCAGAGCTGATTCGCTTCGCTTCACTCCAAGTTCTGCAGCATGAGAACAGGAAGAAGCCTGGTTGCTCCAAGCCCAACCAAGTCATTGCTCCAAGTCAGGCCACTGTAGAACTTGAAGCGGAGTGAAGCGAGTCAGCTCTGCTCCAAATTCTGCAGGGGCTCGCAAACTCGAAGTAATTGACGGTGATGGTGAAAATGCCATCAAGTCACTGCCAATTCCTTCTGTGCCTGCATACTTGGTTGACTGATGTTATAAGTCACCTTACTGGATCTGAGGCCAGGTAGTAATGCCATTGCTTATGGAGATGTTGGGCTGGTAATTGTGACACCCTGATGCCTCTGTCTGCAGAGCCCATAGCTGACCTGTCAATGACTTGCATTTCTACTCTTTTTCACTGTTGACTCCCTGCAGTGGAGAGGCCCCCTTGTGGCATGGGAAATAGTCTGGAGCAGGGGTGTCCAAAGTTTTTGGCAGGAGGGCCACATCATCTCTCTGACACTGCTTTGGGGGCCGGGGAAAGAGAATTAATTTACATTTAAAATTTGAATAAATTTACATAAGTTTACATAAATGAATATATTAAAGATGAACTTATATGAATGAATGAAGGTCTTCCAATAGCTCAAGGCCTATAAAAGGCCTTGCACAAAGCAAGGCTGGCCTTTCCTTTGCTGCCACTACTGCATAACAGACATGAAACAGCAAGCAGTGGAGGAAGCCCTCATCCCACAGCTCATGCAAAGAGGTCAAACAGTTGCCTTCACGCTGAGAGCAGTTGTGTCGGGTCAGTGCGGGCTGCAACAAATCTCTGGCCAGAGGCTCATTGGAGACTGGGGGCTCCCTGAGGGTCAGGTCTTTCAGACCCTCTATTAACTCCTTCAGTTTCCCTACACTTTCGGCTGTGACCGCTTTGTCTCTTCATCCTACATTCATCCTACATCACTGTGTTTTCTCTGAACTCTATCGCTTTATCTTTCTGCAACCTTCTGCTTCTGACCTTCATTCAGTCTCTAAGAGGCCTCTTATCTGGTGATATAGTCCAACCCAAATGTGACTATCCTTTGAGGAGGAATTCAAGGAAAGTACAAGAAATCTGTGTTCAGCCAATGATGGGTTCATAATTCAGTTCTCAGGTAAACCGTTCTTTCTCTGAATTCATATTGAAATGAAGGACCCACATGAATCAATTCATGTGGTAATTCACCTTTCCACACAGCGTCATTCATAGAATTCACTCAGTACCTTTGGCGTTGGGAAGATTTGTCAAGTACACAATAATGAAGAATCCTGCTTTCAGTGAGGAATAAATCCCAAGCCTAGGGTAATGAATCCAGCTCAACCTTAGGTCTGTGAATATCAAAATCAAAGCAATTTTCTACTTACACATACACCCAAGTGAATTAGTTATCATTAAAAGTTACCTAGGGCAATTACTCTATGTCAATCAGACTTCATTTATATTCCCACTTCGGGTTTTTGGGAGGGGTGATATTTGTATTATAGCTAGATAGACTTTTCCAAGTGAATGTCTAATCCCTTTATTTAATCCTGTTAATCTTTGACTTCAGAGATGAAGCAATCAGTTCTGCAAACTAATTATATGTTGTGTGAAGAAGTATTCTATCAGTTCTGAATTTACCACTTTCCATTTCCATTGAATGTTAATCAACAGTTCTTTAGAGGGTGTTAAAAAATCTCTTATTAGGAACAGAGAGTCACTTTGAGGTAATAGCTGTTGTTGTGGAAGCTTTTTAAAGACCAAACAAAGTCACATGCAGAGATAAAGGAAAGAACAGCCAAGATAAGAAGCAGCAGCAGCTTCTGTCTTTCCCGCTTGGAGTTTAGCTGCTGACAAAGCATGTATTACACAAAACCTTAGTGGCCATTTGAAACCCCAGCAAGGTCACACGAAAGCATCATTTTCAAGTTGTCTTTTGGTCTCAGCAGTGTTGCAACAGGAAGTTTGCTTAGGCTGTTATAGCCAGGCTATTAGTGAACAAAAAACAAGAAGATGAGGCAAAAAAAAAGGTCAACGTGAAGTAGGAAAGATCAGAATAGAACTTCTGTTATAGGAGAATAGGAAGCATTTGATGAAGGACTGGGTGGCAGTGAGATGCAGTAAAGGCAGTGAAGTGTAAGTTGATCAAAGTTTGACTATTTTCTCCTGTGCATGTGGTGCACAAAGTATTTAAATGATGGTTTCAGCACCTGTATTGGTTCATGGCTTTCACCACTTGACCACATTTTTCCTTGCATAAGAGCTTTGTTGGATCATGCCAAAGGTCCATCCATAGTTAGCAGCCTGTTTCCCACAGTGGCCCACTAACTGCCTCGGAAAAGTCCCCAAGCAGAGGAGAGATGCATAGTAATCTTTTGCCCAGGGGTGGCCCAACTGGGTCTGCTGTTCAATGCCAGCTTTCCCAGCCCATTTCTATCCTATCTTCTGACTCAGCATTCTGCTCCTATCTCCACTCCACCAGCCATCAGGAAAACCCAGGGAGTCAAGTGGCAGGCTTCCAGCACAAGAAGAATGCCCTTTATTGCAAACTCCGGGCCTTCTGTAGGACACTTTGTGTTGGGATAAGAAAACCCTAGAATCTGTAAAAGAAATTGCATGACCCTCTCAACTTCTGCTGAGAGGACAAAAATGCCAAACTGCATTCACCATTCAACCCATATCTCGCTATATAGAAAACAGTCTCCAGGAGCTGATAATTGGCTGTTCAGGAAAGATGCAACTAGCTAGCCCAACAAAGATTGTGATGCCATTCAACTGGCATAGTAGCTCAGTGAAAGGACATATTGCTGAAGTTAGCATTTTACCTTTGATCAGTGTACCGTGCAATAAATGCAAAGCCGTATTCTTTCCTGATCTTTGACTGAACCAGTCTAAACCTTTTACTCACTATGGGGTTTGGCATCCCCATTATTAATTTTCTGTCCCAAATCCCCATCCATGTCATATAATACAACTCACCATATGACTCAGGTCCATCAGTGTGTTTCCCACTTGTAATACATATCAATGGCATTTGCTGATGAGGAAGGGAGACTTACGTTCAAATGGCACAACTCCTGCAATGAACTTTACTAATTTACTGATTGTGTGTGTGTGCATGCTTGTAATTTTGGATCACAGACTCTGGGATTGGAGAAAAGCTTTCACTTTGTAGTCATGGACTAGAAGCACTAGTCAGGGTAGAGTCCCAAATGTGACAGAAAGCTCTAGATGCTACCAACTAATAACTAACTTGACATCTACTTTTATCTCACTCTGGCAGGTGCCATTTTTCACAATCAAGTATGAAGTGCCAATGGTGGAAGCTGTAGCCATGAAATGAAAAGATATCTTTCTTCCTCTTTCCCTCTCTGTCTTGCAAAACCTTTCTTGGGGAAGCTGTCATCTAGTAAAACATTGTTCTAAAAGGACAGAGGCCTTGTCCAATCAGAGTTAACTTAGCAGAACAGGGATCTGAAGAGTTACTGTAGTGATTTCTGCAGAGGCCTTGATGATTATGTCTTTCTGTTTAATTAAATACTGTGTTTGCATATGTTTGTGTGCTCAGACACATATAAATGCAAATACACACCAGCCAGCTTTCTCTTTCTAATGGTGACTTTAGTTGTGTGCATGATCCCAAAAAGTGATTACTGCCCCTTTACACGGTTCATGCCAGCATGTGCTTCTGAAAACAAACATCACCATTTGCCAGCAACTCCTTCCACACAGGTGGAAGGAGCTGAAATATACTTTAGGCATTCTGTATGGGGATTCTGAAGATCAGAGATAGGTCGATACTGTGCATTTGAGTCTGTCCTCCATATACGTCTTCAGCTTACAACCTGCCATTTGCAGTACAAAGGGGGATGTTGTAAGAGCACTGCAGATCATGCACATACACAACTAAAATTCATAATGACAATGTAGTGAATAGTGATCTGACAGAAGAAAAAAATACTTAACAACCACAAACCTTAAGCACTTCCTACGTTTCACATATAGAATTAAAAAGACCTAACTAAGAGTTTATAAAATTGCCATGCGTGCTCAGCTTTCTGATTGTGCAGCATCAAAGGGGAAAGTAATTATTCTGATGATCTTTGTTTGCATGTCATTATGGCTAGTTGTACCTGACATGCCCCACTGGGGGCTTTGCGTACTCCTCTTCCATTACCTTTGTGTAGCTAGAAGATATAAGTAAGTAGGACTTGGAAGTATGTTTATCTTTCCTCCACTGGAATTCTGTCATTCAAGATGACTTCACAGTAAGGGCCCAGTCCTATTGGGTTGCTGCACCCCTGGAACTTGTGTTTCGCAATGCAGCATGCATTATGGCTGTCACAGAAGGTGACACACCATTCAGTGCAACTGGGTTGCCACCGCAAGCAACATACAGCCATGGCTATGCATCAGCGGTTCACCAAGGAGTCTTGGTGCTAGTAAGTCGTAAGTTGGGGGGGCAGGATGCAGGGGTGGGTAAAATTGGGTGGAAATGGAGAAGAACAGCGCAGAGACTGGGGCTGTGACCCATTAGTTCCATTTGGGCAGTACAATCTTGCCCCAGAGCAAGGGAACAAATGGAGGAGACCTGCGGGACTGCACCTCCTGCAGGATGCAGCACATCCTTTGGTGACACAGTTGTGTTAGCTGGGGGGGGGGTTAGGACTTGATCCTATCAGGGTTCAGTACTGGTGCTGCAGCCAAGCATTGGTGCTGGGTGTTGCAAATGTGTCATAAAGCACGTCTGCAGCAACCTCGAAGTAAGCGGTACTGGCAGGGAGGCCTGCGCCACCTTGTCAGTACCACCGAAGAAGCCCCGGTTGCTGCTGGTGAAACGGTGAGCACTGGGCGGTTGGCGGGAGGGCAGGAGGGAGGTGTTCTGAGGCAGGGGGGAGGGTAGAATGGGAGGAGAGACCAGACCAGCACAGGGCTTCTCAGGTCTGCACTAGCAATTTAGTTGGCACAGACTCAAGAAGCCCCACTGCAGGACTGAGCTTTTCTCAGATAAGGGGACAAATATTCCCTTCCCCTGATGAGTCCTCCAGTGGCTTCCTTGGCCTCTCAGGATACAGTGGCGGCCATTTTGGTGCTACTGTATCCTGCGATGCTGGGAAGCATAGGATTGGGCTGCCTGTTGAGATTAGGGGCTGTTATCCTGTTAAGGGGAGGCATGTGCTTATCATTCTTTGGTGCAATGAAACAACCTGCCTAAGCCAAGTAAAGAATCCTGTCTGACTGTCAGACTGTCTACTTGCAGACTATCTAGTTGCTGACTTTTTTTTTTTTGGTTGGCAAATTCTTCCAGTTATTGAAACTAAAAATGTCTCCCCACTGTTTCAGAATATTGTTGCTTCACTGTCATATGCACAACATGACTTCAAAGAATCATTGGCTACCATTTAAGTTTCCTTCCTCCTCTTCCTTTCTCTAAAGAGACCCAGTTTATTCCTTTCCTGCTTTCTTCCTGGCTCCCTGAATCATACTTGCATGTTCTAAATCCTTTATTATTGCTCTTTAAGCAGTCTGGGTAGATGGTGGGAGTGTCTTTGGAGACCTTGGGCTGACGAATGAGGGTCTTTTATTAGTTTATTTGCACAGGTTGTCTTTCTCCCCTTATTCTGGTGTAATGCATATGTGTATATGTAGGTGCATCAGTCTGTCTAGGATAGTTTTGTATTAAGTCCATGTAATGCTTGCAAGTATGGATTTTCCTTCTTTGCAAAGGCTTAGAGAAGGGAAGAAGTGGGAGAATCTTTATTTTATCACATTGCACGGGGGGGGGGAGTGTACTGACTCAGCGCAGATTGCTTGCAACTTTGTCTCCTGCTTGGTTATGTGAATATGCTGAGTCTGGTGGTATTGTTACACCCCTTAGTGACACTGCAATCCATTCCACGTACATAGCTCTGACAGATTTTAATGAAGATTCAGTGGGATCACATGTGTATGTCTATAGCCTGTTTTATCTCCCATGTGGATTACAATTGCATAGATATTGGATCTTACTTTCTCATATGTGCTTAGCATCCGTAAAGAGCTTTCTTGGAAATCTAGCTCAGTACAACTGCTCAAGGCTGGATCATGATATGTTTCCTTTTTGTTTAGTACTTTTAGATCAGGGGTGGGCAAACCTTCAACAATTTCAGCAGGTGCAGCTTGTCATCTCACAGAGACAAAGCAGCACCTGCTGAAATTCTCTCTCCTACACAATTGTTAAAGGTCCAGGATCCCTACAGTTGAGTTTGCCCACCCCTTCTTTAGATGAAGCAGAGAGAGGCCATGCCCCTTTTAAATGGAGCATATGTGACATAAGTCGCCTGAGTCATTGGAGGTTTTTGGAGTGCAGTCTTTGTGTGTACAACATGCTGCTGCTGTAATACATTGTGGGGATGGGGAAGCACTTGCTACTAGAGGTGTCAGCAAGAGGGTACAGAGAAGGCAGAGGACAGAAATGGAGCCACATTCTCTTTTGGCATCAACTTCTACAGACACATGGAAATTTGGAAATGCGTGTGTGCGTTTTAAGCAATATGTCAAAATATTTAAGCATTTTGCAGAAGCATGGCCAAAACCGTTATTTATAAAAGATGACATCTTTTGTGGGTAGCAAGATCTTTTAAAATCTTGCCTGGCGCTCTCATGATGGAACTCTTATCACCAAGCCAATCTGGTGGTTTCTGAATCATCACTCATAGCTGTCATAATTTATTATTATGCCTTGTGATGTTACAGTATTAGGCAATTGTCCAGTTTCTTCTGTGTTCCAGTTAACTGTTTTGACTTGAATCAATAAAGAAGAAGGATAGGATGAATGGGGTCCAGGCTGTTCAGTGAATTGGTTTTCCACTATACCAGGTGAAAAGTAAAAGAAGCAGGCCTAATTCCTAAAAAGTGTGTATAATTCAGGCTTGGGGGCCAACTACTGATGATGTGTGTGTGTGTCATATATGGGGAAATGGGGCAATCAGAAACCTTTTCATAGTTATGGAGAAGAGGGAATGTCAACAGGCACAACTGTTTTCATCCTTGCAGGACAAACGGAATCCCCTTTGAATTGAGGACAGCTTCCTCATTATTAACATTCCGGCAGGGCCTGAAGACTTTTTTGCTTAGGAAAACCTTTGAGGCGCTATAAGGGTGTTTTTATAAATTTATAAATTATGTCTTTTTACTGTGTGCTTTTAATCTGCTGCTATATATTTTATCTTGTTTTAATTGTTTTTAAGTGTTTTGTATTTTTAATGTTTATTTTTATCTTTGTATTTTAACTTGATTGTTAGCCACCTTTGGGGGGAAAGGCGGAATACAAATCTAATAAATAAAAAAATAAAAATAGACAAGAAAGCTGAGGGGTAAAATAAGTATTGGCAACACACTACACAACTGCTAGTGTGCACATTCACATTTGATCTGTTTATACAGGTGTGAAAAGAAAAATTTGGTTTAAATGAGAGTTGGAGCTGTGAAAGGTTGATGAAGTCACAATGTAAGTTTTTTATAGGAATAGTGGGAATCCTGTTTCAAAACCAAAATACTCTTATCTATACTTGAATCACTCAACTAGAAAAGGGAGTTTCATTCTGCAGTAATGTTCTAAGATGCTGATTCTCAGTCCTGTCCATTAATAATGACTTAGAGCTCTACCACAAACCATCAGATTTGGCATGGCTATGTGGGAGAGTCTTGAGTTGGGTCTCCTGGGAGTCAGTCTCTGGCACTTTACCTTCTGTATCCACCTGCATGGATGCCCATCTTCAGACTGGGGGATTAAAGTCTCTTTGGCCAAGGATGTAAATGGGTGCAATAATGGACTGAACACAGTCAGTTGTTCCCAGTCTACCTGTGGTGTGCTGTTTGACTTTTATACTCTTTTATAAAGAGTTTTATACTCTTGCCACTAGGCCAGTCTGTCAGCAGCTTTGCTTCATCTTGCATCTGCGTGACGGACTCCCTGGGTACTTGATCCCATCCTGGCCCTTACACTTTCTGCTTCTGGCTCTCTGCTTGATGCAACCTACTATCTGATCTCAGCCTATCCATGACTGGCCACTCCTTTTGTGTCAGGTCCTCTGCTTCACACTCACCAATGCTTTCCTAGCCAAGATGTGACAGATCACTAAGCAGTACATCAACTCCTTGTCAGTAGCCAATTCACCTGTTAGACACAAAGGCCAAAATGAAAGACCAGTCATCACTATTCAGGAAGTTCAAGTCCAAATCAGGATCTGAGCCCTCAAAGCCTGCTGTTTTACTGCTGGACCACACACCAATTTATCTGTAACTCTGGGGATTATAATGTATGATTAACTTGTAGAGACTAACAGGTCAGTTCACTGTCTAATTTATGATGGGACATAAGTGCTGTGGGATTCTTATCAGTAAATAGCTATCATTGCTGAGAGCGTGAAAGGACTGGGGTGAGTAGCCTTCTGAGATATCATCCAGAGAATTCATTGGGATCTACCAGTGACCATTTCTTTTTTCACCCAGTAGCAAGATGGACTGATCCTCTATATATGGTATATATTTCAGAAAGTTGTTTTTGTTCTGTTCTTGATTGCCTCATTGTTTCCTCAGAATCTGAATCTTGAGTGAAGCTGACTGAGAGTGCTTTCAGCAGGATAATCCTTTGGGAGGCACAGCAGCACTGAGGGACAAGCTAGGGAGTGGAGCATGGAAAGAGCATTCCTTCCATGTGCTTCTTTCTCTACAGTTGTATGGCCCAGTTGTATTGCGAGATTATAAATGGGGGGGGGGAAGCACCCTGAGAACGAAACAAAAAAAATGGTGAAAATGCAGGAAAATGCCCTGGTATCTGCGAGGGTTCTGTTCCGGCCACTGCCACCACCCCACATATACTGGGGATCCACAGATACCAGAGAAAGTGAAGGGTGAGGATAAAAATAGCTCTTTTTACCTTAGCACAGCAAAACAGCTGTGTTTTAGGGTTGCAGGTAGCCCTGCAGCCACCTGCAACCTCTTTCTGGTTGCTCTGAGGCTCTTCCTTTCCCCCCAATGGTGCCCCAGAATGCATCACGATGCATTTTCTTCCTGGTCATGATGCACTCTGGGAACAATGGGGGAAATGAGGTGCCTCCGAGTGTTCAGATACAGCAGTTTCGCTGTGCTAAGGTAAACAGCTATTTTAATGTTCCCCTTCACTTTTCCTATATTTTAAAGGTATCCCGGTATCCACGTCCCGGGTATCCACAGAGGTGTGGATAACTGAAACCATGAATAGCAAATCAACCGAAACTGGGGTATGTACTATAGTCCCAACATGCTCCAAGTGCCGACTGCTTTCTTCAGGTGAACATAAATATTTCCAAAAAGTGTTACCCCCCTAAAGGGAAATTAAATATCTTTCTCCAAGGACGAAGTTAACTATTTGAGACCACTGGACCAAAATATTCCTGTTCTGTCACCATTTTTTTGTTTAAGGAAAGTTAGAACAATACTGTATACTGATCTTGCTGGGCTTTGCTATTCATTGCTGTTCTTGTCCAGTTTGGTCTACAGTGGCTTCAAAGTCTCCATTGGAGCCTCCAACGGGTGTCTGTTTCTGACTCATCCTGGCCTCCATTCTCTCTCTTCTGCCAGCCCCCCCCCCGCCTATCATTCTGTCTGCCAGCACACAAGAATGTTGATGAGAGGCTCCGCAGTGACCCCTGGCATTGAGCAGCACTTTGAAAATCCTTTTGTGGTTTTCTTAAGTGAAAACTAAAAGGCACCACAAAGCGATGGTTTGCCTATGTGTGCGTGTGTGCAGGGGAGGGAATGGTGACGTGGGCCGCTAACCATGATATCAAGCTCTCTGTTAGTGGGTAGTGTGGGCAAGATACGAAGTGTTCTCCACCCTAATGAGTGTCCTCTCTTTCTGCCCTAAAGAAACAAAGAAACATTGCCTGTATGTAGTACAGCTGCTTTGCGTTCGTGTTTCCCTCACCTCTCTGCCCTGTGCAGCACAGAGGGACTCTGCACAAGGCCAGGCAAGAGAGAGTACAGACAAGAGCTGTTGGAGTGCAGATCTAGAATGGATTGCTCACTTATTAGCCTCACAGTAGGGGAAATGGTGTATGTGTGTATTTTTCACACAGCCTTTGGGAATTAACATTGTGGTACATTTCACAGAATTGAAGAGAAAAATGAAGAAGGCCAGTACTCGGGGAGATATATCAGGACATTTATTGTGCAAAGGCAGTGGCGTCACTAGGGTTTGCGTCACCGGGTGCGGGATGCCAGCGCGTCACCCCCCCATGCAGTGGGCGGGGCCCCAGATGATGAGCGTGGTGATGCACCATCACTCCGCCCCCACTGGTTTTTTGGCTGTACCTTTTGATAGAACACATTCTGCATGAAATTACGCATTGATTGATATATAACATGATGGTATTATTCCTGCAAACTGTGATTTTAGTGATTTTGGTCACTAGTAGTGTCACCCTGCCCCAGGGTGTCAACTTACTATTACCTTATTGCAGCGGTTCTCAAACTTTTAGCACTGGAACCCACTTTTTAGAATGACAATCTGTCCAAGACCCTCCAGAAGTGATGTCATGGTGGAAGTGACATCATCAGGCAAATTAAAATAAATAAGTTTAAATAATTAAAGTAAAACAAATAATTAAATAAGCAGAAGCCAGCCCTGGTCCACCAAGTGAATTTCCTCTGTAGCCTGCCTGCAATAACACCCCCTCCAAAATCAGTAAGGTTTTCAGCCCTACCCAGTGTCCAGTTCAATTTAAGAACTTCTGTTTCAACCAGATCACTGTCAGGATCCACCTGGCTTTGCAAGACTCAAAAAAGTTCACCTTATCAGCTGAAGCCTCTGTTTTGATCCTTTTTAGTGGGGGGGGGGAGGCTGCCTTCTGGAGCATTTGTCAAGCTCCAGTTCCATCAGATCAGGACCATTCTGGTGGCTTCACATTCCCCTTTGCCTGGCCTGACCACCAGCCAAGGCCCATTTGCTTACTCACTAGTAAATGTGACTGTGAGGCTTGGTAGTTTCGCTTTCCATAGGGCTCAATACATTCGTCTGCTTGGATGGACTTCCTTCTCAGGTGTTTTTGGGGGCTGCATTCATTGGATCAGGACCATTCTGGTGTCATTGGATTCTTCTCAGTCTGCCCTTTCCGACAAACTAAGGCAAGTTCACCTACTCACAAGTAAACGCACGATACGACTCACTTTCCATAGGGATCCATGCATTTTTTGTTCTCCAGGTTTTTGGCCATAACCTTTGATAGAAAGGAGATATTTCACTCTGGTTTTTTGCATTGCATTCTGCTCGAAATTCTGCATCCAACGGTATATGATATGATGGTGTTACTCCTAATTTTAGCGTGTCACCCCCTGTGCGCATCACCCGGTGCGGCTTGCTCCCCCCCGCACCTCCCTAGCACACCTCCTTGCACTGTGCAGAGGGAACAATCTTCACAGAAACATGTACAAGAATTTGTATTCAGGAGCGTTTGAGCTGCTGGGGAGTAGAAAACCCACCACTAAATAAAATTTATAATGTATTTTACATTTCTAATTTGACAAGTGCTTGACATATTTTATCTTGCTTATCTTCAAACTCATCTTGTGAGTTGGTTTCTAATATTTCCAAATGTATAGATGTGGAACTGAGGTTGAAAGTGAGAGTCACTTCTCTACAACCACCATCCATGGAGGACTTTGAGGACTTTGAGGACTGCATTTTCACCCTAACAGTCTAGCTTCAGTTCCTCCTTTGTTGCCATCACTCAATATTGCAATGTATTAAGGACCTTTCTCATAGTTGTAGATGGGTATGATGAAGTTTCTAGTAGTAATTGGTTCAGTTTCCTGCTTGTCACAAAAAGCTGATTCATTTTAAGGCCCCATAACAGGGATTGGCTTCCCTACCTGCCTATCACAGAGAGGCAGGGCAGTTAGAAGATCTCTAGAAATGATCAGCTAAAGTTCACATATTGATCTGAAATAATTAGTGAACTCTTGGACTACAAACTTCTAGTCTTACGTATTCTTGCAGCCCTCCCTCACTCTTCCCTGTTACGATATTCCCTGTCAAACGATATTGCCATTGTTTCACCCATGCATCAACAAGCTATGTTCCTTGTCCTCTATCCTTGAAGTGCTTCTTATGTGATGATGAAGCACATGTCAGCATCTCTAAGGCTCCATCTGTGATCCTAAAAGAAGTTTGGGTTTTTTTAGATGTTATAGTTGCAGAGATACTTTGACAGTTCAGTGGAAAAATGCTAAAAGGCTGGAAGGGAATAAAAAAGTCCAAATCCATGAGCTATTTCAACTCTCATTATTTTTTAAATCAGTCTAGCAATACTTTTTAAGGGCTGACTCACATTTTCCCTTTTTGAAGGTAACAATTTCAAAATAAGGACACTTCAGAATAAAAGAATTTTGCATTCTACACTTTAGAGTTTAATTTTGATGTAACCCACTCAGAGCTCATACACAATAGGTTGCAGAAGTAGAAATGATGGTGATAACAGTAAGAGTAATTTCTGTGTTCATTTGTATATGTTAACTCATTTGTTTTACACATATCCATATTTTGTTGAAGTTAAACTATCTAATGTTGTAGATGAATTACCCTCCTTCTAGTAACCAAACGGAGGGCCCAATCCTATTCAGCTTTCCAGTGCGGATGCAGCCATGACGATGAGGTGTGTGTTGCATCCTATGGTGGGACAGCGGTCACGGAGGCATCCTCAAGATAAGGGAGCATTGCGTTCCGTTATCTCAGGGCTGAATTGTGACTGCATCAGCACCTGAAGTCTAGGTAAGATTGGGCCTCAAGAGCCAGAAAACCATCAGGCAAGTTTTAAAGTATCCAAATATCAACTTTAGACCATAAAAAAACTGTCATAAATGTAGAGTGTCCACTAAGTGTAATCTAATGTCTGTTATTCTTATGAAAAGGATATACAAATTATGTCAATTATCCATAAGTGAACTATGCAGATTAACCGTGGTTTTCTATCTTTCAATATTAGATTGCAGTGCAGGCTTCAGCACTGAATAAGTGCTGAACAAGTGATGGCCTCACATCCAACCCTTTCTGTTCTCCTCTTCAGCTCTGTAGTACGCTGTCCTGCCATTTTCATCTCCCATCTACTGGCTGCTACCCCCCTTATCTGCTTCCTTCAATCTTCTCTTCTTATTTTCCTGACTAGTATTTTATTTTACCCTTAAGCATGCACATTTAGTCTGCCTCCTTGCCACCATTTACTGGTGTTAGACCTGTAGCTGCTGCCTTCTGGGGTTGCTTTGGCTTGGAGTTGGCCTCCTTATTTAGTACTCCCAACTGCATGGAGTGTCCTGCAGCATCCCCAGGAGAATGCTCCAAGTTGCAACAATTCCCTTCTCTGACCACATGGCATACTCAGTGCTGTAGAACAAGTAGTCCTTCTTTGGAAGTGTCCCTTTAGCTCCCGAGACGTATTTGAAATCACCTGAGTTTTAGTGACAGGTACTTGAAACAGACCCAAACAGACAGACAAACGCTGATTTTATGCTCCCTGAGAGACTGTCCTTGTCAGTCTCTGTCTCCCTGTTGCTTTCTTAACAGGCAAAGTTCCCTGGGGCTTGAATGGTTTTCTTTACACAGAGTACATTCAAGTGGACAGCACTGCATGAAAGGTTACTATCTTGTGCAGGAAGTAGAAAACCCATGCCTCTGGGATGAGACTGTGCCATTCCCTTTGCGAAGAAATGCCAACTGCTCAGGTTTGGTTCTCCTTGGCTTAAGACAGGGGTGTCCAAACATTTTTGGCAGGGGGGCCACATCATCTCTTTGACACTGTGTTGGGGGCTGGGGAGAAAAAAGAATTAATGTACATTTAAAATTTGAATAAATTTACATAAATGAATTTATTAGAGATGGAACTTATATGAATGAATGAAGGTCTCGCAGTAGCTCAAGACCTATAAAAGGTCTTGCACAAAGCAAAGCCAGCCTCTCCTTCACTGGCACTACTGCATCACAGATGTGAAACAGCAAGTAGTGGAGGAAGCCCTCATCCCACAGCTCAGGTGAGAGGTTGAACAGTCGTCCTCATGCTGAGAGCAGTTGCGTTGGGCCAGCAGGGCTCCAGCAAGTCTCCAGAGGGCCAGAAGCTCATTGAAGACTGGGGGCTCCCTGAGGGCCTGATTGGGAGCCCCTGTGGGCCGCAAGTGGCCCCCGGGCCGGGGTTTGGGCACCCCTGGCTTAAGACATTGAATACTTATAATAGTGAATGTGAATCTTAGAGCTGGGATATTTTCCAAACAACACTGCATTGATTGGTATACCTGCGTGTTAAGTGTACTATACTCATGTGTGTGACAGAGAGAGTGAGAAAATAGGTGTTTGAATTTATTTTATGTAAACTTAGCCTGTGTATTTTAGCTTGACGTGTGTGTGTTTGACTGTGTTCACTGGTGAGAGGTATATTGCATACAGGGGTGTGGAGGCTTATTCTACACACATGTATGTATGCCCAAGATCAGGCCTTTCATATATAGTAATTCTTGGACACACACACACACACACACACACACACACACACACACACACACACACACACACACACAGAGGACTTTAATGTACAGACCACTGTAAGAGAACAATTTCATTATATACCAGAAAATAATAGGTTGGGTCAGTTCACACAAGGGTGTACAGACAAACTAGCCACATGATGTATTAGATATACCTGTGCAACAGTTTTGCATGTGCCAGTGCACACAGGGTGTGTCACTGTCTATTGTTGTGCTAGGTGTGTGTGTGCCATAGCTTGCAGTAAGCAAACCCCACCTGGCAGCAAATGCACCAGTGTTCTCTAGGAGCTGAAAACACCATACTCCAATTAGTGTGTTTTATTTTTGGGTATCTCAGTAAAGTCAACACCAAGCAACATGGAGCCTAGTGACTTCTATTTCCCAGCTGAGATTGCAGCCTTCCATGTATATGCGTGACTGAGGCAGAACTCAGTTCATAGCAGCTATGCACATTTAGGGCTCCAGTGATATGTGTGTGTGTGTGTGTGTGTTTGTGGGTATCAGGAAATTGGAGAAGGAGTAGTGGTGAGACAAACGGGATGCAGGAGGGGGGCAAGAGAGGGGTTTGTGGGTATCAGGAAATTGAAGAGGGAGCAGTGGTGAGACAAACGGGTAGATGAGCCTCGTCAGCCTGGAAAGGCAGCTCATCTAAGAGAAGGAAAGCTCTGATCTCAAACCTCCACTGTCTTGTGGCTACATCCAGTTGTGGAAAAGGCTTCAGGAGTCAACCTCGAGGCAAAATCAGGAGCCGGAGTCCCTGAGGCAGTTCATGGCTGAACACAGTCAAGTTCTGGCAACTCCTGCGACGCCGCTGGAACCAACCGTATTGGCTTCTGCCTTTCCATTGGATCATTCCAGCGACGTGGAGAGGGGGGATTTGCTGCATGGGTAACAGCCTATCCTCCATATCTACTTTACCCAGGCTTCGCGCACTGGAGAGGACACTCCAACTTCGCCATACGGCGTCGGCACAACACGGGAAGCAGCAGTTACCGGTTATAAGTCTTCACTCGATTGGCGTAGAGCGTGATGCCAGGGGCTGTTTCCGACGGTGGGAGAGATCATTGCATCTCATTGGGCAGCTACCGCCCACCTTAAGCTGGGCAGTCCCCAGCCAGTAAGGTGTTGCCTCGCCACGGTCCGTTAACCTCACGGGGTGCGTGGGGTTTAGGGTGAAAACTGACAAGCGGATCGACAACTCTGCACCATGCAATAGAAAACAGAAAACTCCTGCCCTAAAGCCGGGCACCTGGAACGTAAGGACAATGACACCTGGCTTCTCTGATGCCCTGCAAGAAATAGACAACGCACGCAAAACAGCTGTCATCGACATGGAGCTGAGCAGACTGCAGATGGACATCGTCGCCCTTCAAGAGACGAGGCTGCCAGATTCCAGATCTGTCAAGGAGAGAAATTTCTCATTTTTCTGGCAGGGAAAACCACCAAACGAAACCAGGGAACATGGTGTTGGCTTTGCGGTCAGAAATACCCTGCTGAAATCCATTATCCCACCTACTGTGGGAAGTGAAAGAATTTTGTCCCTGCAGCTCCAGTCATCAGCAGGACCTGTCACTCTCATCAGTGCTTATGCACCGACTCTGTCGTCTCCAGCAGAAGCCAAAGACAAATTCTATGATGACCTGGCCACCGCTATCAAGAAGATCCCCGTAAAAGAGCCATTGTTCATCCTCGGCGATTTCAATGCTAGAGTTGGTGCTGATAACAGTTCGTGGCCCACTTGCTTAGGTCAGTTCAGCATTGGGAAGATGAACGAGAATGGCCAACGCCTGCTAGAGTTTTGCTGTCCTCACGGTCTCTGTGTCAGCAACACTTTCTTCAACACGAAGCCCCAACATAGAGTCTCCTGGAGACACCCAAGATCAAAGCACTGGCACCAGCTCGACCTGATTCTCACCAGACGCTCCAGCCTTCCCAGCATCAAGATCACGCGCAGCTATCAGGGTGCTGGTTGCGACACCGACCATTCCCTGGTGTGCAGCAGAGTGAAACTGCAAACAAAGCGACTGTACCACACGAAAAAGGAAGGAAGACCTCGCATTGATACCAGCAAGACCTGGGATCAGAGAAAAGTGGAGGAATTTGCACGAGCGCTTGAGGAATCTCTTCCAGGCCCGGTCGATGCAAACGCATCCAACAGATGGGAACATTTCAAGAATGCCGTTTACAACAACGCCTTGTCCATATTTGGCAAGAAGACCAACAAGACGGCAGACTGGTTTGAAGCCCACTCTGAGGAGTTGACACCAGTCATTGAGGAAAAGAGGAGATCTCAAGCAGCATACAAGGCCTGTCCCAGTGAGCGCAACCTGCAGGTCCTCCGAGCTGCTCGCAGCAAAGTCCAGCAGACTGCCAGGAGATGTGCTAACGACTACTGGCTCCAGCTCTGTTCCGAGATACAGCTAGCAGCTGACACGGGCAACATCAAGGGGACGTATGATGGTATCAAGCAGGCCCTAGGTCCAACACAGAAGAAAATTGCCCCTCTGAAGTCTGCCACAGGCGAGGTCATCCAGGATCGGACGCAGCAGATGGAACGCTGGGTGCAGCACTACTCTGAGCTATACTCCAGAGAAAATGTAGTCACCGAAGAAGCGCTGAACAACATTGAGTGCCTGCCTGTGCTGGAGGAGCTTGACAGTGAACCAACCCTAGAAGAACTTTACGTGGCCCTGGACTCCCTTGCCTTTGGCAAGGCACCTGGAAAAGACAGCATCCCTGCTGAAGTCCTAAAGTGCTGCAAAGAGATCATTGTCACTGAGCTGCATGAAATCCTCTGTCTCTGCTGGAGAGAAGGTGGAGTACCTCAAGACATGAGGGATGCAAACATCATCACGCTGTACAAGAACAAAGGCGACAGGGGTGACTGCAATAACTACCATGGCATCTCTCTTCTTAGTGTTGTAGGAAAGTTGTTTGCCCGAGTTGCACTAAAGAGGCTCCAGGTACTTGCAGAGAGCGTTTATCCAGAATCACAGTGCGGATTCCGAGCCAACAGGTCCACCACTGATATGGTATTCTCCCTTAGACAACTGCAGGAGAAATGCAGGGAACAGCGACAGCCACTCTTTATAGCCTTCATAGATCTCACGAAGGCCTTCGACCTGGTCAGCAGGGATGGCCTCTTCAAGATTCTCCCCAAGATTGGATGTCCACCCAGGCTCCTCAGCATCATCAGATCCTTCCACAAGGACATGAAGGGCACTGTTGTCTTCGATGGCTCCACATCAGACCCCTTTGACATCCAAAGCGGCGTGAAGCAGGGCTGTGTTCTTGCACCAACCTTGTTTGGGATTTTCTTCGCTGTCCTGCTGAAGCATGCCTTTGGAACCGCAACAGAAGGCATCTATCTCCAGACCAGATCAGATGGAAAGCTCTTCAACCTCTCCAGACTGAGAGCAAAGTCCAAAGTCCAGCTGAAATGTCTGCGTGACTTCCTCTTTGCGGACGATGCAACTGTCACTACCCACTCTGCCAAAGATCTCCAGCAGCTCATGGATCGTTTTAGCAAGGCCTGCCAAGATTTTGGACTGACAATCAGCCTGAAGAAAACACAGGTCGTGGTTCAGGATGTGGACCCACCTCCCTGCATTACAATCTCTGCGCATGAACTGGAGGTTGTCCATGACTTTGTGTACCTTGGCTCAACAATCTCTGACACTCTTTCTCTCGATACCGAACTAAACAAACGCATCGGTAAAACAGCTACCACGTTTTCCAGTCTCACAAAGAGAGTCTGGTCCAACAAGAAGCTGACAGAACATACCAAGATCCAGGTCTACAGAGCTTGCGACCTGAGTACACTTCTGTACTGCAGCGAGTCATGGACTCTTCGCTCACAACAGGAGAGGAAACTGAACGCTTTCCACATGCGCTGCCTCCGACGCATTCTCGGCATCACCTGGCAGGACAAAGTTCCAAACAACACAGTCCTGGAACGTGCTGGAATCCCTAGCATGTATGCACTGCTGAAACAGAGACGCCTGCGTTGGCTTGGTCATGTCGTGAGAATGGATGATGGCCGGATCCCAAAGGATCTCCTCTATGGAGAACACGTGCAAGGAAAGCACCCTACAGGTAGACCACAGCTGCGATACAAGGGCATCTGCAAGAGGGATCCGAAGGCCTTAGGAGTGGACCTCAACAAGTGGGAAACCCTGGCCTCTGAGCGGCCCGCTTGGAGGCAGGCTGTGCAGCATGGCCTTTCCCAGTTTGAAGAGACACTTGGCCAACAGTAAGAGGCAAAGAGGCAAAGAAGGAAAGCCCATAGCCAGGGAGACAGACCAGGGTCAGACTGCACTTACTCCCGTTGTGGAAGGGATTGTCACTCCCGAATTGGCCTTTTCAGCCACACTAGACGATGTTCCAAAACCACCTTTCAGAGCGCGATACCATAGTCTCTTGAGACTGAAGGTTGCCAACAACATAAAATTATGCCTTAAGCAGTGCAGCAGGCACAATGTTCGCCCATGGCATTTTGCTTCCTGAAGCTGTGCATTAAATGGCACCCTCTCCCCCCCTTACCTTCTATTTAAGTCACCCTGCCAAGTCCTTCCTATCAAATTTCTCCTTCTTCCTTTTCTCTAAGGAAGGGAACAGGAAAAACAACATGTTACCATTTCACCTTCCTTCTTTTGTAAGCCATCCCTTGGGGTGGGAACTGGGTGTTCTACTGTGCTCTTATAAGAACTGACCCAGAATTAGCTGTCTGAAGCAGCCCATTTCACAGTCATGCCAGTTCTGAGTGGTAGGGAAGGGGGAACCTGACCATTGCTATGTTCCCTCGTCCCTCTCTCGCTAGCCATTCTTTTATCTTTGTCACATGTACTACTGCAGCTGCTGGTGAATAGATGTAGCTCGACAAAGCTTTCAGTGAAAGTCTGGAGAGCATGTGAATCATGCTTCTTTAATTGTTTGTGACCAGCATTTGCACTGGAGGAAAAGCTAGAAATATGGTTCAAGGCAGAACTAGAATGACCTCTAATGTTAGCAGGGTAGAAGGTGCAGACATTTCTGCTGAAGGTGTGCAATAGATGCAGAATTTGGCTGGCTCTTCAGATGTCTACTGATAAGACTATAGCGTCCTAGACCAGCAGAAGGATTATTTACACCAACAAAAGTCAGCATGAAATCCATTGATGGAACTGACTACAGTTGACTCAGTGGAAGCAGTGAATTAGGTGCCCAGGAAGCTAATAATGAAAAGTCCTGGATCAGTCCAGTCATGTTAGCTTCTATTTTAACTTATACTTGTGCTGCAGGTTCTCAGCCAGAGGATCATGAGCAGTGGTCAGATTTTCTGTCTCCTATCTGCAGAGTCATTTGCATCTAGAACTCTCCCCCTTTGAATGCAGTGTTCATCTGTTGCATGCGGTTTCCTAGCATGCATTCTGTCAGTAGCATCACTAGGATTCGCGTCACCCAGTGTGGGAGGCCCATGCATCACCCCATGCAGTGGGCGGGGCAACACCCCGGGTGGTGGGCATGGTGATGTACCATTGCCCCACCCTCACTTTTTTTTTTTGCTATACCTTTTGTCAGAACACAGATATTTCAATGTGGTTTGTTTCATTGCATTCTGCATGAAATTACATTGATTGATATATAACATGATGGTATTATTCCTCCAAATTCTGATTTTAGTGATTTTGAAAACTTGTAGACTCTCTCTCTCTCTCTCTCTCTCTCTCTCTCTCTCTCTCACACACACACACACACACACACACACACACACACACACCCTATCAACTTACTAACACCTTATTGCAGCAGTTCTCAAACTTTGAGCACTGGAACCTGTCTCAGGGTGGGGCAAGTCCCTTTCCCTTTAAGATGGATTAAGTTGGGTGTTACCCAGGTGTAGTGCATTAGTAATTTAAAGAATAAAACCTGGGCATGGGTGCCTGAAAACACACACAGCAGGAGGAAGGGAGCTGGGGGTTAACAGCTTTTATACTGGAAGAAATGCTGAGAGACCTGGAAGATGGTAATTTTAGCCTCTTTTTAGATATGATCTTTTCTTGTTTTTAAGCTACTGTAATTCATGTAAATATGTTATTGGAGCAATTGAAGCTCCTTAAAGCTATAATAAAAATCTTTTACATGAAAATTGAGTGCAATAATTAACCAAGGACATGTATGTTAATAGGACCTGGGGCTTGGAGTAAGCTAAATAAATAAACATTGCTCTTGGGGGTTTGTGGAGGATGGTGTAGGTGGAGGAGAGTTAAATCCTGGTTGATTTGGGAATCTCCCCTGGTCCTTCCCTACCCCAAGGGTGATGTTTGTGACAGGACCCACTTTTTAGAATGACAGTCTGCCAGGACCCATTGGAAGTGATGTCATGGCCAGAAGTGACATCATCAAACAAATTAAAATAAATAATTATAAATAATTAAATTAAAATAAAAGAAATAATTGAGGAGCCAGCCCTGTTCCACCAAATGAATTTTCTCTGTAGCCTGCCTGCAATAACACCCCCTCCCAAAAAAAAAAGAATCAGTGAGATTTCCAGCCCTCCCCAGTGCCCAGTTTAAAGTTCTATTATTTCAGGCATATCAAGATAAAGAACCACCTGCCTTTGCAAGTACAAAATAGAAAACATTCTCCTTACCAGTTCAAGCCTCTTTTTTGTCCTTTTTAGTGGGGGGGGGGGGGGAAGGCTGCCTTCTGGAGCATTTGTTGCACTCTAGCTCCATCGGATCGGGACCATTCTGGTGTCCTCACATTCCCCTTTGCCTGGCCTGACCACCAGCCAAGGCATGTCTGCCTACTCACGCCAGTAAATATGGCCACGCGGCTTCTTTTCAGGCTCAATAGACTTGCAGCTGGGAGGGAGGGACCTTCTCGGGTGTTTTTTTGGGCTGCATTCATTGGATCAGGACCATTCCAGTGTCATTGGATTCCTCTTAGCCTGCCCTTTCCAACAGACTATGGCAAGTACGCCTACTCACAAGTAAATGCACGATATGGCTTTCATTTTCCATACGGATCCATTCATTTTTACTTTCTGGTTTTTTGGCCATAACTTTTGAAGGAAAAGAGCTATTTCAATTCCGTTTTTTTGCATTGCATTCTGCTGGACATTCCACATCCAACGGTGTATGGCATGACAAGGTAGCTCCTAAAGCCGTGATTTTAGCACATCATCCCCCAGGGCGCATCACCCTCCTCTGCACCTCCCTAGCGATGCCACTGCATTTTGTTCAGCACTGTGGCATTCAGCACTTACTGCTTTTGGGAGATTCCAATCATCTTGGTGCTTAAGCACATTCTACAGCTTCAGGATCAGTGGTGTAATGAAAATATCTGCCATTACAAACTCTGAACATTCTATTTGTTTTGCAAACTTTAAAAAACCAGTGCTGCTATTGTGATATTTGGCATAATATACATCGTGAGATGTTCTTATATCAGTCATAGTTGTCCTGCCTGAGTACTATCTTATGGCTGTCATAACTTCAGATTATTGGCTGAAAGAACAAGGTAGATACTTTACCAAAGTTAGGCTGCTTCAAGCAGGTCTTTGTTTTCTCAGCCTTAGGGAGCAAACAGAAGCTGTTTCTCAAGAAAAGTCACACCCTTCATTTATAGGGTTAATTTCCTGGTTCAGATGTTACTAGCAATCTCACAGTCAAATGGGTTTGAAAACCAACTAAATAAAACATCTATTAGAACAAAGACTGACAGCCCAATTCTATCTAAAGCCAACCACTGATGCAGCCATGCCATTGGAGTGCACATTGCATCCTGTGGGGGGGGGGGGGCAGTCCTAGAGGTGATCTTCTCCAGGTAAGAGGACAAGGGAACATTTTTTCCCCCTTGCCTGAAGGGTAAACCTCTGGTGCTGTGATGTCTACTTAGAACTGCACTCCTAATTTTGCTGGCACAAGTCTAAGTGGACCTGGGAAGGGGATAGGATATTGGTAGAGCTGTCTTCCTTGCCCTGGTCTCTGTCCCGTTCCTCCCCCTCCCTGCTCTGTTCTGTCCATACCCTGCCCAGCACCCATGCCAACTTACTGGTTCCGGGTCTGTTCAGGAAGCCAGTGGTGTGTGTCCATTGCAGTCCAGCTTCATACAATGGCAGGTCATACTTTGCAACCACCATAAAGCATGCTGTGCTACCAGAACTGACAGTGCAGGGGGCCCATAAGAGTGACTTTTAGGTTGCAATTCTATCACTTTCCTGAACGTAAGCAACAATGAACACAGTGGGATTTGTGTAGAAAGTAAGGCTTCTGAGTGGCCAGAGTTGTCACCTAATGAAACGTTCATTTTCAGGTTTCAAGGCCATCACAGCTATTCCATAACTGTTTCTATAACACAGCTATTCCATGTTGTTTAGTTCCATTTTTCTTAAAGGCACCTGTTCTTTGTTGAATCTTAAAATGCTGGTGTTGCTACCAGAGTCCACGCATGGCTAGAGTCTCCTCTCTAGAGGTAATTGGGGGTGGGATTAGATTAGCAGCTAGTTGATTAGCAAAGCCTGACTAAAATACTCTTGTTCTTGTCCTGGCATTTAGATGGGAGTAGACTCTGCTGTAGGCGGGTTGCAGCTGGCCTTTGCAAGGTTCCTTTGAACTTTTGGCGGGGATATTTGCCCCTTTTTGTTTGTTTGTTAATCCAGTAGATAGTGATATTTTTGGTCTTAGCGGGTTTCCAAAGGTCAGTTTAATTGTATTTTTATCCTTTAATAATGCCCTATATAGTTTAGGGCACAACATTGGGTTACTATCTGGATTTGATGAATGTGGCCTTGAAACCCAAAAATGAATATTTTATAAGGTGACAGTGGGACTAACTTCAAAGTAAACATGCATAGGATTGCACTGTTAATCATATTTCTGTATTGATACAACCTGCTGGCTTTTTTGTGGTTTTGCTTAAGCCCTTACTTGGGTTGTAAATGGTGGAGCTATGCTGTAGACTATGAAAGAAGGCATTGTGCTTCTTTTGGACATTGAACTTGAACCAATAAATGGTTTCATGGTTGGAAACTCAGCTGTTCCTTATTTGATCTCTCTGATTACTAACTGAGCTGTCTTATTCTATGGGAAGTGAACATATTTTAAATACAGGGTGTCTCAAGAAAATGTACACACACTTTATTGTGTCAAATGTACAATGCTATAATTCACACATATACTGCATCTGGTATACACAGAAGCAGTACCTTGACCCAATTAATTAGTTAATAAGTTAGATTAGACCAAGTACTCAAAGTCCTCCACTGGCATCTATACACCACTGACATTGTTAACTAAGGGATCTGAAGACATCCACCAAAATGCATGCTGAGATGGTTCTACACATCTCTTCAGTTCCTTCCTGTAGATAGGACATTGCAGGTTTTCTACAATGAACTGAAGTATGTATGAATTACAGCTCATTAAAACGTGAAAAAATTAGGAAAAAATGTGCATACATTTTTTTTAGTCACTCTCTATATCCAGGTGGGACCTTGTTATCCACAGGAGTTCCATTCCTGGACCCTGTCCAATGGATACCAAAAACCATGGATAATCTGTGGTTTTCAGGCCCACTGGAGCTCCAAACATGACTGGAGCCTTGCTCATGTCTGGAGCCATTCTGAGCCTTAGAGAGACTGCTTATGCCTCTCTGAGGCTCAGAATGCCACCTGGAGCCATTTTTCAGTGACTTCTGGTTAACCAGAAGTCACTGAAAAAAGGCTTTGGAGTGCATTCTGAGCCTCCGAGAGGCTGTGCATGGTGGCATGCGTCCTCTCCAAGGCTCAGAAAACCTCTCAGATGTCACCTGAACAAGGTTCCAGTTACATCTGGGAGATCTTCAGTGGTGCAATCTGTGGGTTCAGAACCTGAAATCCACGGATGTCACATCTGTGGTTAAAGAGTTCCTTCCTGTATAAAGATTTGGCTGTATTGCTGGAGTTCTGTTGGTGAATTACTTATTAGTATGTTGAGTTGTGATTTTCTGTTGGTAAAACATTCATTTATTTTAGTTGTATTTACTATTTTGATAAGTTGAAAGTTCTGGGATTGCAATTTTTTCCAGATGAGTTTTGTTTTGGTGCTCAGTTTAGATAAGAATAGTGGATGTAACATTCTAACTTACTGACTCTGTCTAGGAACAGTGGCGGACCTCCCATTCACTCTATGGGGCAAATGCCCTGAGCACGGAGCCTCTCTGAGGCTCCCGATGGGGTCAGAAGCTGTGCTTCCAGTTTTCCAGAACCACGATTTAAAGCATTGGGGGAACCTTCAGAGGCTTCCCCAATGTGTCTTGGAGTTGTGCAAGGCACCGTGTGCTCCAGGTAAGGGGAGGGGGCAGATTTATGCTTGTGGGGACGGCAACATCCCTTGAGGGGGCGCCATCGCGGACTTTTGCTCCCGGGCATGGGGCTGGGGAGGTCTGCCACTGGCTAGAAGTAATTTTGTAATGGTTCTTATCATTTATTATAAGGAAACAGAAGAGGGTTGAAAATTTTGAATGACATGATAGCACAGTACCTTCCCATTTACAGCCAAGAATTTCAGACTACTTTCCTATTAAGATGGCTGTTATTGTAGTGTGCAGTGAACTCTATAATAGGAACTGGTAAAGGACTACTGGGTAATGAAAATAAAATTATTTCTCATTTAAGTATATAAGACAGGGGTGCCCAAGCTCCAGCCCTGGGGCCACTTGCGGCCCTCGAGGCCTCTCAATGTGGCCCTCAGGGAGCCCCCAGTCTCCAATGAGCCTCTGGCCAGAGATTTGTTGCAGCCCGCACTGACCCGACACAACTGCTCTCAGCGTGAAGGCAACTGTTTGACCTCTTTGCATGAGCTGTGGGATGAGGGCTTCCTCCACTGCTTACTGTTTCACGTCTGTGATGCAGTAGCGGCAGCAAAGGAAAGGCCAGCCTTGCTTTGTGCAAGGCCTTTTTTAGGCCTTGAGCTATTTCAAGACCTTCATTCACTCATATAAGTTCAACTTTAATATATTCATTTATGTAAACTTATGTAAATTTATTCAAACTTTAAATTTAAATTAATTCTTTTTTTCCCCGGCCCCCAACACCGTGTCAGAGAGATGATGTGGTCCTCCTACCAAAAACTTTGGACACCCCTGATATAAGAGGTTGAAATAGTCGGTTTGGTTAGTTGCACTCAGAATTCCTGTCATGGTATACAGTCATTGACTGAAAACTGATACTGGAAAATCATTTTCATTCCTTTCCCAGGTGAATTACAGTCTAATCCTGAGCTGGGCGGGGCTGTGGTGGTGCCAAAAATGGCTGCCGCTGCATCCTGTGCACTTTTGGCAACCACCAGCGGCTCCTCGGGAAAAGGGAACTTTTGTCCCCTTCCCCTGGGTAAAGAGAGCAACCCCGCAATGGGGCTACTTGATTCATCACCGACAAAATAGTTGACAATGAATCAAAAGCCTCTGTGTCGGGCAGTGAGCTGAACTTGGAGGCTTTGAATCCGGTGGAGTATTGCTTCACCGGTCCTGCCTTCCTCCCCCCGGCACGCCTTGCCATGCCCTCTCACCACCTCCCGCCACCCGGTAACACCTTCTCCCCACCCTCTCCCGCCCTCCGCCTGCCTCCCCCCTCCCCGGAACGCCGCCTCCCCCCATGCCCCCACTTACCTCTCCGCCACTTGGCGGTCCACGCAACCGCCAAGTGGTGGAGGCTGGGCGCCCGCCCAGCAATAACCCAGCACCGGCCAGCGCTGGGCTACCACTGGTGCTTACCCAGCACTAGGGACCGCAAACATGCCTTATGGCATGTTTGTGACAGTGCACTCTGGTGGTGAGCCAGCGTGCTGTGCTTAGGCTTGTGCTCTTAGTCAGCTGCTGGCCCAATTCTACCATGTGCCCAGTGGATATATTTAAAATAGTTGACCAAGTTGGTAACCTTCAGTCTCGAAAGACTATGGTGTCGCGCTCTGATTGGTGGTTCTGGAACAGTGTCTAGTGTGGCTGAAAAGGCCAGTTTGGGAGTGACAATCCCTTCCACACTGGGAGCAAGTGCAATACATACATACATACATAAGACCTTTATTGGCATAGATAATGGAAATACGAAACAACAACCAAACATTAAACATTCAGAACACACAATAAAATAAAGCACTCGTAATCATCCAATACCCCCTCCCCCCATTCACCATAATATAGCGGAAGACCCAGAATTCCGTCCTGCCAGAATCCCAGAAACAAAGTTGGCAACCTTGTCAAGAGAGTCAGTTTCCTCTATGGAAAGAAGAGTTTGTAATTTAAATGAATCCTCCCAGCCCTGCATTTTGTTCAGCAGTGGAGCCAGACAGATCTTACGAAGGGTATCATGGAGTGGGCAGTAAAAAAATATATGATGTAATGTCTCCACACAATTCCTGTCACAGGTACATCCTCTTTCTGAGTAGGGAATGCCACTAAACCTGCCCGCTAGCAGAGCTGATGGAAAGGCATTGCATCTCGCAAGGGAGAATGCTCTGCGAGCCTGTGGGCACTGCAGATGATAAAGGAAAGAAGCCGGCTTCCCAAAGCTGACTGGGATGTGCAGATGGAGAGGGGAGCAAATGGTGTTAGCTGCACAGAGTAACTCTTGACGCTCAATATCGAGCAATCTTTCCTTGATAGTCCTGTAGGCTTCGCTTAAACCAATCATACCCAGGCTTGCTGTGTCTAGTCCTATAGATGTAAGCTTGGTGAGTAAATCCGCAACCTCCACAGGCAGTACTGGATCAGCCAGAAGCTGGTACATTAGCCCATATGGGGCAGCACTGAAGAGGATTGCAAGCCAAAATTTTACTGATCTCAACCAAGCCAATGTTTTGAGTCTAATAAAACCCACTTCAAGACACATAGCAGAGTATGGAACACATCTGGGAAAACCCAAGATCCTCCGCAGGAAGGATGCCTGTATGCTCTCAGTTGAATGATTCAAGGCCTTATGCCAGATTGGACAGTCATAAAGAACTTGCGAAAGTACCTTAGCCTTGAATACCTCTAAAGCAGCCGGGACATATCTGTTACCTTGGCTAAAAAAAAACCGGGAAATTGCAAGGGATGAGATTTTTGATGCATTTAGGACTGCATTACGGTGAGAAACCCACGAATGCTTATAGTGGAAATTAATGCCTAAATATCTGAATGTCTTTACCTGTTCCATTTTGTTGCCCATAAATGACCATTTAAATGGTTTCCAATTGTTGGCAAACACCATGATTTTAGATTTAGAGTAGTTAATCTGTAACTTGTTGGATTTAAAATACTCTATAGATTGAGTAGACGTTTTAAGCCAATTCTTGTTCAAGAAATAAGAGCCGCATCATCCGCATACAGTAATAGAGGCACTGGATGGGACCCAAGTATTGGGCAGTGACTATCCACTGTCTTCAAGGCTGGGGCTAAATCATTCAGGAACAGGTTAAATAGCATGGGAGCCAAAATGCATCCCTGCTTAACCCCTTTGTTTATAGCAATGGGGTGTGTGAGGCTACCACTCCTGGTATATCTAACTTTACATGATGTGTTAGAATATAAGATCTTAATTAACTTCAATAGTCTTTTATCAATCCCCATGCTGGCTAATTTAGACCAAAGAAGATCTCTATCAATGGAATCAAACGCAGCTCTTAGATCAAGGAAAGCCACATAGAGTCTTGCCTTGGCTTTCTTAATCTGTTTATAAACTAGGTGAGATAAAATTAAACAGTTATACATCGTTGATTTGCCCCGACAAAATCCTGATTGCTCAGGACCTAGGATATCCTTAGAGTTGGTCCAGATAAAAAGCTTATTATTTAGGTATTTTGCATAAATTTTGTCTATTACAGAGAGCAAGCTGATAGGCCGGTAATTTGCAGGGAGATTAGGGTCACCCTTTTTAAAAACTGGGATGATTGTTGCCGAGACCCAATCTTTGGGAACTAAGCCAGTCCTATCGATCGTTGTGAAGAGGGGTGCAAGCAAGTGAGCCCACCACTCAGGGTCACATTTTAAAAGTTCAGGAGGTATTAGATCCGGTCCGGCAGCTTTCCCTGATTTCAATTGATCTATTATCTGTATGATTTCCATGGGCATCACAGGGGGCCAGGTAGGTAGATCAGATGAATTGAAGTCGGGTTGGGTATCTGGGGATTTAAGTGCAATACATTTACTAAGTAAATTAGTAGAGAAACATTTCCAAGAGTAAGTTAACATAAAAAATCAACTTACTACAAAGTAATGGCAGGAGAAATGCAGCTATTTCTAGAACACAGTAAGGCAGTGGTTCTCAAACTCTCTGGGAGAGTTTGAGAGCCACTAAGTTCTTGCGTGGGCAGGAGGGGGGAGGCAGGAGGGGTGGGGGAAGACAGCAGCGCGATCCCCAGGATTGCGCTGCTCAGGGGGGCTGCAGGGTGCGCTGCTCAGGGGGGCTCCTGAGGGTCCAGGGAGCCCGGCGCAACCTGCAACAGGGCTCCCCGCAGCAGTGAAAGTAGATGCGGAGCGATCGCGCCCCGCCTCGGAAGTGGAGTGCGATTGCTCCGCATCTACTTTCACTGCTGCGGGGAGCCCTGTTGCAGGTCGCGCCAGGCTCCCCGCACCCCCAGGAGGCTGCAGGTGCTTGGGTACACGTACCCAAGCCACTGCAGCCCCCCTGAGCGGCGCGATCCTGGGGATTGCGCTGCTGCCTCCTCCCTGCCTCCAGGCTGCCCCCACCCCTTAAGGGGGCAGGGGCCATGGCCCGCAGGCTGGGGTGTTGTGACACCCCAGTTTGAAAAGCCCTTCAGTAAGGGTATATCATGGTCAGAGAATCTCCATCCATCCCTAACCCTGGTTTTCCTTTACCATTTAGATATTCCCCTCCAACCTTACAACCTGATTTGCTTTCGCTGGTTGTTTCCGCTTCATAGCAGAATGGAGATTTGACTTAAACTACAGGAAAGCCAGATTCAGATATTTCTAATCTTGGTTGGCAACCTTCAGTCTCGAAAGACTATGGTACAAGCCTACAGCACCCAGTATTCCCAGGCGGTCTCCCATCCAAGTACTAACCAGGCCTGACCCTGCTTAGCTTCCAAGATCAGACGAGATTGGGCATGTGCAGGGTAATCTTACCATGACCCAAAACTGTAGCCTCAAAATGTATCATTTTTGAGCACAGACTCAGTTGAGAGATCTGTAGATTTTGGTAGCTCTTGGACACCACTGTTAATTGATCCAGAAGTGGTCTATTTAGCAGTCACAAGAAACAAGCCAGTCATTTGATTTTCCGAGATGCATTCAGAGTTATTTTCTCTGTTTTTTTTCTATCAGTGTTATTTAAAGAGACACCTGGCCTCTGCTGTCAACAGAGCAGTTGTCTTTGTTCTTCCCACTGACCAGATTTTCAGAATCAAGAGAGGACTATCCAAATATAACACTGGCAATATGGAAGCCATTTTTTTTTCCAACAAAGACTATTTATATACTGTCATCCATTGAATGTTTTCTTTTCATCACAGACTCTGTATTAAAGAGAGAAGAGTTATTGCCTACAATATCCACAAGACAGCCTGTATTCTTTTTCTTTAAGCTCTGTAAAAAATTGGCAGTCCTGTTGGGCAGGAAATAGATTTCAAAAAATTCTCATGAACTTGGTGAAGATGAAAGCAATCTACCTGGTCCCAGTTTCTCCATCATGCCAGCTGTAGCATCAATAACTGAAAAATACCTATTCTGTGTTTTTAATAATGGTACAATGTATTCCAGTGACTCTTCCACTGTAGAGTCAGGTCCATTGAATAACTTGGATCCAAACATGGCTTTCATGTCTTTGCAAATCTGAAAAGGATATTGGCTGATCTAGAAACTGAATAAACAAAATAGGCAAAGATGTTGTTAATGGAATTACGCTTGCCCCAAGTCCCCATTAATGAATCAGGGTATGTTTACTGTAAACTCTTTGTTTGAAGAGTTAGTAATTTATGTACATTTGACTGGTGGATCATAATTCCGAGATTAAGGCTGTTGAACTTGTGTCCTGGAATGTTTGGGAAGAGAGTGAAAAAGGCCAAGTTAGAGATTATTTGGTTTATACTGCACTTATCTTTCACAACATCTGGCATACCGAAAGTGATCATTTAAAATTAGCTGCTTTTTGTTGAAGTTGCTGGTAAAATTAGAACCAGAAGTCATCTTTTAAAATGTGACTCATCTTTAGAGATAAATTGTATTTGTCACTGATATCTGGGTAAATTATGCATTCAGGATTTCATCTATACATTAGTTTAGGGATCAACCTCTGTAAAGCATATTTTTGTACTTGAACTCATTTGTTTTAAAAATTTATTTGTATGTAAGTACATTTATGTTCTGCTTTGTAGTGTTCCTGAGCAATCTTGTTTTATTGCTTTATTGTTATAACCTTGTTATATCAGGATTGCTGATATATTTTGTTAGTATTTATTTTTGTTTCTATGGCCTGTGGCTAAGACAATTAACATATAAAGTACCATTATAGTGATGCCACAGCCCCAGCTCTAGGGCAGAGCTTATGTATTCTTGCTAAAAATGTGCTCTTAGGAAAGGGTTAAGTAAGTTCTCTTTGAAAACCATATGCTACTTGAGAGGGTTTTTTGACTAGCAGTTATTGGATAGAGGCAAACTGGAGCCAGTCAATTTGCAGAGCTGTCTAGCTCAAACCAAGAGTTTTCCTTGTGACCTCCATTTCAACTTTCCAGACACTATCTAATGCCTGCAGCTTTATCACCTTGGGCTGTGATCTTGTCATGTCTCATAAACTGAGCAGAGTTAAGCCAACTCAGTGCTTGGATGGGAGGTCTCCAGGGAACACTTCAAGGATCAGCACTGGTGCTTCAGGTTGTAGCATCCTTCTCCTGGCATACTTTGCCTCAACTGCTGCTTGGGGTGTTGTGATACCATCACAGAAGAGACTTAGGCATTTACAGAACTTGTCCCTTTGTGGTAGTTATGTAGTTCCCATGACTGACATTAACCCTGCCATCTCAGCCAAATACCCAGGTCATATGATGTAGCCCACAGAACTGCCTCAGAGATTGATCATTTCTTGGACCCGCTTAATAGGAGCTGCTTGAGCTGCTGTTTCTACAGTGCTCCACCTGGAGCTGGCTATGTTTTGTTGCTGGATCAATTGTGTTTGTAATGTTCTGGATTGCTTTGTTTTGGTGACTGATTCTGTTCTTAGTTCAACAACTGGCGAGATGGCAGAGCAAATGCATATCACCATTGTGTGTATTGCTTTCAGGAAATGAGTCTTGGGTATACTGGGGTCCAGTATAAGTATGCAAGGTATTTATTTGTTGTGAGCATGCACTGCTTTTATATCTGCTCTCTTCAACTCCTAATGAATTAGTGGTGAACACTGCATTTATATGGCAGTGCACAAGGGATCCATGCACAAGGGATTCTTTCCAGATCTGTATGGCGCAGGAAAGGACAGAAAGTCATTTCCTTCCAAACGTTTAATCTGCGATATGGAAGGAATTGCTCATTAGGTACAAGCCAGTGGAGGAGTTGTTATATAAATATTCTTAATAATACCACTTTTCAACAAAAAGTAGGTCACAAAGCAGTTTACATAGCTAAATAAATGGTTCCTTGTTCCCAAATGGTCACAATATTTTTAAAAAGATGCAAAAGAGACACCAGCAAATAACCACAGGAAGAAGATATTCTGGGGTGAAGAGGGACACTAAGTATAAGAGGGACACTACTTTAAAAGGTGCTCCTTTGGTTAGTTTCCAAAAATCTGGATTATCACAGGTCTAGCTAATGAACAAAGTCTTTATGCGAGCATCCATACAGCAAGGAAAGCAAGAAGTAGAAATAGATGTTCTTTTAATGCTATCAGTTCCTCAGAGCTCAAAGCACAATCTCAAGTATAAGAACATAAGAACAGCCCCACTGGATCAGGCCATAGGCCCATCTAGTCCAGCTTCCTGTATCTCACAGCGGCCCACCAAATGCCCCAGGGAGCACACCAGATAACAAGAGACCTGCATCCTGGTGCCCTCCCTTGCACTGGCATTCTGACATAGCCCATTTCTCAAACCAGGAGGTTCCACATACACATCATGGCTTGTAACCCGTAATGGATTTTTCTTCCAGAAATTTGTCCAATCCCCTTTTAAAGGCATCCAGGCCAGATGCCAGCACCACATCCTCTGGCAATGAGTTCTACAGACCAACTATATGCTGCGTAAAGACTTATTTTATCTGTCCTAACTCTCCCAACACTATTTTAGTGGATGTCCCCTGGTTCTGGTGTTATGTGAGAGGGTAAAGAGCATCTCTCTATCCACTCTATCCTTCCCATGCAAAAATATAGTCTTCAGCCAGAAGAATCTCCATTAGATTATTTTGTGTGCCTGTAGCAAGTTGTGTTGGTGGGGATTTTTTAATGTATTAAGCACACAGCCTGTAATGCAGGTCATTGTGATTCTCATTTTACAGTTCTGGAACTGAAATGAAAACATGCTGGCTTGTCTGAGGACCCAAAATTAGTTTGTGGCAGAGATGGGCTTGAAAGTAGTCTGGTCCCAATGATGTAGCCACTGGACCACTCCTACTGTGGCTAGGACACCAACATTTGGAAGGATCAAAGTCCCCACCAACTTACCTCTATATTTGGCATAGCCGTTTGTTTGTTTTCTTTAAGCTTGGCCTTGTGAAAGCACTGGCATCCAGTGTGAACAGAAAGGAAAGTGGAAAAAAGAGTTTCCTATGAGCCTGTGAGCAAAGTTCATCAGCATACTCAACAGATAGGAGACTATTCTTTATGTATCTGTTAGGATAGGAGGATGGGGTGAGCTCTTCTTTCATAAAGGGGGATATATTGAGTGAGGAGCATTAATGATGTAGCTGAGGAAGAGAAGAATGATCTTATTCTAGCTAAGGGACAATGCAGGGAAGCTTTCTGTATAGGAGGTGTCAGGAAAACAGTTGACCAGTTATGTTGGTGAGGTAAGAAATGCATATGAAATTTCCCATGGGTTGATAATAGGGAGTGGAGTAGAGTCATTAGAGTGCCTCAGTCCTGTGAGTATATATGGAAATTTGATTGGTGGGGAGAAGTATTAGATCCAGAATGAATAAGAGCACCAGTGTGCAGGATCACAGCCCAAGAAACTGTACCAATGAAAGAGGCACCAATGGTGATGGATAAAGCAAATCTGCATCTCTGGTGGGGCTGGGAGGGAACAGGAGTACGAGACTAGTGTGTCCAATTAAACAGTTAACTGTACTGTAGAAGCCACCTGCCCTCTGTATCCCAATGGAAGAGAAACACAAATGAGCTTGTTCTAATTATCCCTCTGGCAAATACACACCAGCCAAGAGAAAAGAGCACCTGTCATCTGTGGCCTCCTCCAGACTTCTTTCCACTAGGGAAGGAGGTGTAGAGGGGTTTGATTCTGTCATTTGTCTGTATGTGTAAAACTCCTGTTACTGTATGCTGTATTTGCAAACCCCTTCCTATGGTTGTAGGGTTGGGGAAAGCAGGTAAGTGTAGTGTAAAGTCATGCACATTGGGGCAAAAAATCAAAACTTCACATATAGGCTGATGGGTTCTGAGCTGTCTGTGACAGATCAGGAGAGAGATCTGGGGGTGGTGGTGGACAGGTCGATGAAAGTGTCGACCCAATGTGCGGCAGAAGTGAAGAAGGCCAATTCTATGCTTGGGATCATTAGAAAATGTATTGAGAACAAAACAGCTAATATTATAATGCCATTGTAAAAATCGATGGCAGGGCCACACCTGGAGTATTGTGTCCATATTGTGTCCAGTTCTGGTCACCACATCTCAAAAAGGACATAGTGGAAATGGAAAAGGTGCAAAAGAGAGCGACTAAGATGATTACAGGGCTGGGGCACCTTCCTTATGAGGAAAGGCTATGGCGTTTGGGCCTCTACAGCCTAGAAAAGAGACACCTGAGGGGGGAAATGATTGAGGCATACAAAATGATGCATGGGAAGGATAGAGTGGATAGAGAGATGCTCTTTACACTCTCACATAACACCAGAACCAGGGGACATCCACTAAAATAGAGTGTTGGGAGGGTTAGGACAGACAAAAGAAAATATTTCTTTATTCAGTGTGTGGTCAGTCTGTGGAACTCCTTGCCACAGGATGTGGTGATGGCATCTGACCTGGATGCCTTTAAAAGGGGATTGGACAAGTTTCTGGAGGAAAAACCCATTATGGGTTACAAGCCGTGATGTGTATGTGCAACCTCCTGATTTTAGAAATGGGCTATGTCAGAATGCCAGATGCAGGGGAGGGCACCAGGATGCAGGTCTCTTGTTATCTGGTGTGCTCCCTGGGGTATTTGGTGGGCCGTTTTGAGATTTAGGAAGCTGGACTAGATGGGCCTATGGCCTAATGCAGTGGGTTTGTTCTTATGTTAGGTAAGTGAAAGAAATGAAGAGAAATTTAACTGCCTTTGCAGCTAAGTTTCCTTGGATTACATGGATGTGTGGGTTCCCAGCTTTTTTCATTTTTCTGTTCTGGGTAGTGTCAAAGATGTAGTCCTTGAATTAATCACAGAAATTTTCCTTTAGTACTAAGCAGTCTTTACTGCCTTTTCTGGAAATTCAAAAATCTAGTGAAGGTATTTCTGCTTTCATCTCAATCACTGAACATGTCATCCAAGACCTGCTGCCATGCTTATCTTTTCTATCAGGTTTCGATATATACCAGATATTCAATGGTAAATATATTAGAAATAGGAAGATTAGCTGTTGGAATCTCCCCCAGACACTGCGAGGGACAGATAATAATATTAATAACATTAATAATGTTTCAAATGTTCATCTGTACAATCACCTAGGAAAGGGAGGCAAATATTATCCCCCTTGTTCTGCCAGATTCCCAGCCCAAGCCTCACTTAGGGAACTTATGCCCTCTCTAAGCTAATTAGCTCCCCTTTCGTTCCCCCAACAATGGTCCCAGTTCTCTACTGCAGTACTGCAGACTCCACCACCAGGGTCGCTTGCCTGTTTAAACTGCAGGGACCCAGTTCCTAAGGCAGCAGCCCTTCCAGGTATAGCAGCACACCTCAGCTCCCCGCAGCCTGTTTGAGTAGTCTGTTAGTCAGTGAGCCAGATAATCAATTAGCCAGAAGGTCAGTCCAGAAGGCAGAGCCGTAAGTCAACAGTCCAGTAGGTCAGATTCCAGGTAAGACAATCAAATCAGCCAGTTGCCAAGCCAAAGTCCAGCGTCAATAAGCCCAGTCAATCTCCACTCCTACAACCCACAAACCCTTCCTGCCTCAGGTGCTCCTTATATCCTTAGGTACCTCATTGCCTCTAGTGGCTGCAGCTGTGCAGCACACCCTTTGCTGAAAGCCCAGGCCTTAACTCTTAAAGGAGCCACTGCAGACACCACATTCTACCTCCTTGCCAGATCTTCCTCGATTCCAATACACCCCTACAGATGGTACAGGGGAGATAGAAGAAGTTGAGAGAACAGCAGCTTGCCTAACCCTAAGATCCCTGCAGTGAGTTTCTGGTTGAGAAGCGATTTGGACACTCACTTTCTTAGCTCATAGTGTTTCTTTTTCAAGACCCTTCAAAACATCATTTGCAACCCTGAGCCATGCCATCTTCCATAACTAGTAGTGGTATTTCTATAGCAATATTTTCATTGCATCATTTTGCTGCCATAACTCAATGTACGAAGTCCTTTTTGTGCCTCATTTTGCAAGAGGCTCAGTGCAAAAATTATTATTTAAAAATTTCAAACCCTGCTTGTCAGCAAAAAAGTTCATAAAGGGGTTTACGTAGCTAAATCAATAAATACAATCATATACAAATGGTACTGTATACCTTTCTTTCAAATAAAATAAAACAAATAATGGTTTGGGAGCGTAAATTATCGAAGAGATTAATGTGATGCTAGAATGTGGATTCCTGTAGTAATTTTACTAATAGCCCAGTCCTAGCCCCCACCACTGATACAGCTGTGCTTACAGGCATGCACGGCATCCAGTGGTGGTAGGGGGGAATCAGATGGCCATCCAGGGGATAAGTAAAACACTTTTTAAAAAATGGGTCTCCTTGGGGCCCTTACCAGCTATTTTGCTGGCATAAGTCCAAGGAGAGAAAGGGGGCATGATAAGCCAAAAAAATGGGGGATAGGATCCCAGCACAAGTTGCTCTTACTGAGAGCCACCCCCTCCAGCCTGAATTCAGACACGGATCTTTCTCAGCCCATCAAGAGATGCAGAGATTGAACTTGAGAACTTCTACATGTAAAGCAGATGCTCTGGCACTGTCTGACAGCTCCTCCCCTTCAAGAAAACTTGATAGTCTTGGCAAATACTGGAAATCCACCCGTATGCCTATACTGTATTTCCTGAACAGACATATTAGTAACAGAGATCATAAAGGGATTGCAAGTATTGCCTGCCAATTATTGCAATTTGCATTGAAATAATGCACTTTTGGAAAACAATGTATTCTACATGCTTCTTATATTAACTATAGTTTAAAAAATATTTTGTTGGTTCTAATACCCATCCTGAGAGGACTTATTTGAATCAGCTTCATAGTAGAAATCCGAACTTGTGTATCCCAGAGCCAGGCTATACACCAGTCTGTGGATGGCAGGTGGACTGTGAGACCCTGAGAAGTGGTCTGCAAGGTCTCAGGAAAAAAATTGCCTTTGATCTCTTCCAGTGTCCCTCCAAGCGAGTGCTACCACAAGGACCACCAGAGAGGGTGGAGAACAGAACACGCACAACCGGAGTTGGCAACAAAAGCAGCAACTCAAAAATCTCTGTAAATAATAAATTACAAATAGAACTCTAATAAATCTTTTCTCTTATGAATTTAACTGCATTTTTGTGTGTGCAGGGGATGGGGGTGTTGGGGATGGAGGAGTTGCATGTGGTCTTTGATGATTTCATTTTTTGCCTCAGTGGTCTGTGGGCTCCTAAAGGTTGGGAACCACTGCTATACACAGTATAATATAATAGACCTAAAATACATGAGGAGGTTATCTTATAACACATGTGAGCAAAAGTGCAATAAGTGGAAGTGTTATAATACTGGTCACTTGTCTTAGAAGAAGCTGAACTGCACTCTCTGACTGCTCACAAGTGAGGTTTGTAAGGGCAGCAGAACTCTTTATGGTCCTATGTAACATTATGGCAGTGGTTCCCAAATTGGTGGGTTGTGACCCACCAGGGGAACTGGAAGAGGGCCATTCCTCCTTAAGGGGATTGGTCCAGAAATGGGTGCCCCGATGATGATGATGATAATAATAATAATACAGGTATTTCTATACCGTCTTTCTTGGTCCTCACATTTCTCCTCGGACTTTATTCAAGGCGGTTTACATAGGCAGGCTAATTAAATCCCCGAAGGGATTTTTACAATTTGAAAGAAGGTTCTATCTTTCAAGAAACCAAAACATTCAGATGTTTCTTTCTGATCTGGTCGCAACATTCTGGCCTCCATCCTCCCACGCTCAGAGCAGATGGAATAACTCGGCTCAGCTTGTCAGCTGCTTCAAGGTCGCACAGTGCCAGTGGCCTCGAACCGGCGACCTGTGGATGTTATCTTCAGGCAAATGGAGGCTCTACCCTCTAGACCAGACCTCCTGCCCAGTGATGGTGCAGCAGTGATCGTGGCATCACTGGCAGCAAGCCAATTTTAAACTTACAGGGGGGGGGGGGAGCACAGGCCTCCAGGGCAGTCCTGGAGGTTTGCAGCCCCCTTTGCAGGCCTCCACACTGTAGCAAATAGCTTAGATTGTCAATCGGAACCCACTTCCGGTTTTTGTGAAGCCTCCACCCAACCCCCTACTTCTATGAATATGTAACCAGTAGCAGTGGCATTCCTGGAGAGAGGGGCTAAGCAATATGTTTCTTCAGGTGCCAGGATGTCCATGTAAAGTGGCCCTACCAGCTTCTGTGTCACTGGCTGTGAAAGCAAAGTGGAGGTGTCTCCTCAGCTTTGCTCTCGCCTTCCCGAACAGCTCAGTAGCTGAGGGGGCCACTTTACACAGGTGTCCTGTTGCCTGAAGAAACTTACTGCTTTGCTCCTCGTCCAGGAATGCCTCTGGCCAGTAGCTTGATGAAAGGGAAAGACCTGCTCTGTGATGAGCCCAGTAACTAGTTCCTGGTTTCACTTGAGCATTTTGTGCACATTATGTAGGATAGAGAGAATTGTGACAGGAAGCAGTGCACACGGGAAATTGTAAGTTCCATGCTGAGCAGCACAGGAGTGGGGAAAGGACAAGGGAGGGCAGGAAGGGGGTGGGACGGATGGGAAGGGTGGTGGTGATGCCCGAGGATGGTTGGATCAGACCCAGCAGTGGGCAGGATCAGTAACAGCAGCACACACTATATCATATCCTCCTTCCAGTCTTTAGAGAGCTGTTGCCTGAGGCAGTGATGGTGCAGATACACTGGCATAAAGTTAATTGTTTCAAAAAATGATTTGGGTGCCTTGTTTAAAGAGCATATAAAACAGTATAAACACAGGTGTGTGTCCCCATATGCACAACAGCTTTGAGAGAGCTTTTGCATGTGTGTACGCTAACATCACGAAGGCTTTCGACCTGGTCAGCAGGGACGGCCTCTTCAAGATTCTGCCCAAGATCGGATGTCCACCCAGGCTCCTCAGCATCATCAGATCTTTCCACAAGGACATGAAGGGCACTGTTGTCTTCGATGGCTCCACATCAGACCCCTTTGACATCTGAAGCAGAGTGAAGCAGGGCTGTGTTCTTGCACCAACCTTGTTTGGGATTTTCTTCGCTGTCCTGCTGAAGCATGCCTTTGGAACTGCAACAGAAGGCATCTATCTCTGGACCAAATCAGACGGAAAGCTCTTCAACCTCTCCAGACTGAGAGCAAAGTCCAGCTGAAATGTCTGCGTGACTTCCTCTTTGCCAACGATGCAGCTGTCACTACCCACTCTGCCAAAGATCTCCAGCAGCTCATAGATTGTTTTAGCAAGGCCTGCCAAGATTTTGGACTGACAATCAGCCTGAAGAAAACACAGGTCATGGTTCAGGATGTGGACTCACCTCCCTGCATTACAATCTCTGCGCATGAACTGGAGGTTGTCCATGACTTTGTGTACCTTGGCTCAACGATCTCTGACACTCTTTCTCTCGATACCGAGCTAAACAAGCGCATCGGTAAAGCAGCTACCACGTTTTCCAGACTCACAAAGAGAGTCTGGTCCAACAAGAAGCTGACGGAACATACCAAGATCCAGGTCTACAGAGCTTGCGTCTTGAGTACACTTCTGTACTGCAGCGAGTCATGGACTCTTCGCTCACAGCAGGAGAGGAAACTGAATGCTTTCCACATGCGCTGCCTCCGACGCATTCTCAGCATCACCTGGCAGGACAAAGTTCCAAACAACACAGTCCTGGAATGTGCTGGAATCCCTAGCATGTATGCACTGCTGAAACAGAGATGCCTGCGTTGGCTCGGTCATGTTGTGAGAATCGATGATGGGCGGATCCCAAAGGATCTCCTCTATGGAGAACTCGTGCAAGGAAAGCACCCTACAGGTAGACCACAACTGCGATACAAGGACATCTGCAAGAGGGATCTGAAGGCCTTAGGAGTGGACCTCAACAAGTGGGAAACCCTGGCCTCTGAGCGGCCCACTTGGAGGCAGGCTGTGCAGCATAGCCTTTCCCAGCTTGAAGAGACACTTGGCCAACAGACTGAGGCAAAGAGGCAAAGAAGGAATGCCCATAGCCAGGGAGAGACACCAGGGACAGACTGCACTTGCTCCCAGTGTGGAAGGGATTGTCACTCCTGAATTGGCCTTTTCAGCCACTCTAGATGCTGTTCCAGAACCACCATTCAGAGTGCGATACCATAGTCTTTCGAGACTGAAGGTTGCCAACATGCACGCTAACATCAGATGAGGAGCAATTTCTTTCCCAAATTACTGCAGATACTCGCCTATAAGTTGACCCCACAGATAAGTCGAGGGCAGGTTTTGAGCCAACAATCATGGAATTTTTTATGACCCTTGGATAAGTTGGGGATTAAACTTAGGGGGATGTCTGACTATAGTTTTGTCTGATTTTACCCGAGGCCAGATCCTGAAAAATGACCCACCACTAATTGTTACCTAAGAACTGTAGTCTCTAATTTATTAAAAACATAGTAAAAGATCATAAGATACCTTTTATTCTTTTTTAAATTCTGGTCTTCGCCACCTTTTTGTAAACACTATCAGAGTAAGTGCACTGTATACATACCAGTAAATCAGTGGTTCCTAACCTGTTATTCACGTACTCCCAGGGACACTCAACAGAACCTTTAGGGGTACTTGAAAAAGAATGGAATAATGGCAGAAAAAGGCAGGCTGTACTCCAGAATGCCTTGCAAGGACCAGCAAGGCAGGAAGGGAGGTAGCTAGTTGGCTGTGAAAGCCCCACCAATAGCTAGGTTTTGGTCATCAATTCATCTATGAACCAGTGATTGAAAAGCAGCACAGTAAAAAAGCTGAAACATAATATGGAAAGTGATCAATCACCCAGAATCACCACACTTCTGGTGCAAAACAGTGCAAAGGCAGTTTTCAAACAGATGAAAAGAGAAAATACGTGATGAATACATGAAGTCTGGGCTTTCATATGGAGGAGATGAAGGCTTGTATTATTAATTACAAACATTTTGCTAATCTGAAGGGTACGATTTATGGAAATGGGCTGCCAAGGGATATGCAAGTGAAAAAGGTTGGGAAACACCATGAATCAAATCCACCTTTAAGGTGTCTGGCTCTACATACAACATACAACCCATAACACATAATAGAGTGTGCAATTCAATTCACAGCAGAGAGATGAGATATTTGCAACCCTTTTTACTTAGAAGTAGACCCACTGCTTTCCATGGTTGTTATTCTGAAGTAAGGGTGCACTGAATTGTAGCCTGGGAAGGGGGATCCCATCCTGGTGTTTCAAAAAACGGACCTGCTTTGCAAGCTTTTGCCAAGCAGAACAGGCTGCAACAGAAGGAAGGAGAATAAAAGGTTAACTTTGGCTGGAATGTCCCAGGAAAATCACTATAGCAACTAAGGAGGTGCCTGCCTGAGCTGATCAAGAAAGAAACTGTTCAGAGTTGAAAGGCTCTGCCCTCTGATTGACCTGGAGATAAGGCCAAGTGATAATTGGAGCTTGATACTATACATGAGTATCTATGTACTTCTGTACCTCCTAGACCCCATAAGCAGTAGTCTCTGGTGCTGTTAGAAGCCCATGAGGAAGGCATTTTGTTTGGCTCTGCATTATACTGAGCTTTGTTTGGCTGATGTGCTTTGTTACTCCTGAACTAGCACAGGTGTGAAAGATGTAAATTCATAGCATGCCAGCTGAGACCTAAAAATAAACACAGATTTATTGGACAAGCTTGGCAAATAAGGAATGCAGAGAGGCCTAGAGCCAGAAATGCAGCCTCTAAGGCCCTCCAGCACAAACATGCTTTTAAGTCAAGGCCAACTGAACTTTTTCAGTTTTAGTCAAGTCAACTGAAAAAAAAAGGAACACTTTTGTCACTTTCTGAACAGGACACATTGCACTTTGCTGCAGTGAAATATGATAGTATCTGCCAGCCCTAAGAAGCAAAGAGAGATACACCCCTTAAAGGGACAGAGGAAGCTTTACACAAGCTGGTGGGTTGTGACCCATGAGTTTGTGTACCACTGTACTAACTAAAAGAAAGCCAAGCCAAGCCAATCTCAATTTGCATCTAGGAATTAAATTATGTGAAATTACATTCAATTATTTAGGAAAAAAGATATGATTCTCTGGAAACTGAGTTTTGGGCTAAATTTGACATTCTTCAGAAGTGAAGTATCACTCCAAAACTCCTCGTATCCCACTGTGATTTTGGGTTCCCTGCCCCAGAGGGGCTCATAATCTAAAAATGGTGCCAGCTTTGTCAAGTAAATAGTTCTTATTCCTGTTTTAAGATGGAGAACTGAGGCTCTAAGATACAGCTTTTTGCAAAATTGGTCTTGTTCTTAGATCTGAATCCAGGTCTCCCAACCAACAACTGCCCTGCTAGACCATGTAATTTGTAGTCTATAGTGGCTAGGAACAAAACAGAGAAACTACTCTCAAAACTCTACCTCAGTCTGAAATTTGGCATGAAATAACCATGTAATCCTTATAGAAAAAACACTTCTCTATTATTTTATCTTGGCATGGCAGTTTTCAAAGCAGAAGGTAGCCCTCCTTAAGGAGACACAAGTGTGATTTCCTTCTTCACTGATCCTTCCCACAGGTCTCAGCCTTGTCCCAGCCACAAGTCCCAGCCCACACTCCAACTAAAAAATGCCACTGTTGCATCTGGGTGGGACAGATAATGCCTACTACCTTTTGGTATGCCAAGCACTTGCATCTGGGAGAGCAAAATGACAGAAGAATATCAAATCAGCAGTCACAAAGTGCTCCCAGAACAGGGATGGTTACAGTCTAGGATAGAGTTGCCAACTCTCATTGAAGCTATTCCTCAGTATGTGTTTTTTCCTCAAAATGCAACGATGTTGGACATTCCTGGAAGCTCTGTAAAAATCTCTGGGTTGCTTTCAGTAGTCACCTGGAGATTGACATTGATTCCTGGAGACTCCAAACTGATCCTGTAGAGTTGGCAACTCCTAGCTTCAGCTGTGTATGTGTGCTTTTGGCAATTTTACTGTATGCATGCTGTGTGTGTGTACTGGCAGTGCTCCACTAATCAGGAAGGTCTTTGCAATAATTCTCCCAAACCCTTGCTGTAATGGCCTTTAGGGCGCAATCCGAACTAACTTTTCAGCACCAAGGTAAGGACTATGCAGCTTCTAGATAAGGGAACAAACATTCCCTTACCTTGAGGAGGCCTCCGTGACTGCCACCCAACTGCAGGATGCAGCACATGTCCCATTGGCACAGCTGTGTCAGTACAGGAAAGTTGGTTAGGATTTGGGCTTTAATGTATTTGCTCATATGTTGCATTTCCCCAGGTAATCCTGGAACCTAGAATAATCCGTGTGTGTTTGGTTTGACCAAGTCCTCCTCAACATAAAGAGGCATGACTTTCAGAAGGCATTTGACACGGTCCCTCACCAAAGGCTACTGAAAAAACTCCACAGTCAGGGAATTAGAGGACAGGTCCTCTCGTGGATTGAGAACTGGTTGGAGGCCAGGAAGCAGAGAGTGGGTGTCAATGGGCAATTTTCACAATGGAGAGAGGTGAAAAGCGGTGTGCCCCAAGGATCTGTCCTGGGACCGGTGCTTTTCAACCTCTTCATAAATGACCTGGAGACAGGGTTGAGCAGTGAAGTGGCTAAGTTTGCAGACGACACCAAACTTTTCCGAGTGGTAAAGACCAGAAGTGATTGTGAGGAGCTCCAGAAGGATCTCTCCAGACTGGCAGAATGGGCAGCAAAATGGCAGATGCGCTTCAATGTCATGCGCATAAGTGTAAAGTGTAAAGTCATGCACATTGGGGCAAAAAAATCAAAACTTTAGATATAGGCTGATGGGTTCTGAGCTGTCTGTGACAGATCAGGAGAGAGATCTTGGGGTGGTGGTGGACAGGTCGATGAAAGTGTCGACCCAATGTGCGGCGGCTGTGAAGAAGGCCAATTCTATGCTTGGGATCATTAGGAAGGGTATTGAGAACAAAACGGCTAATATTATAATGCCGTTGTACAAATCGATGGTAAGGCCACACCTGGAGTATTGTGTCCAGTTCTGGTCGCCGCATCTCAAAAAAGACATAGTGGAAATGGAAAAGGTGCAAAAGAGAGCGACTAAGCTGATTACGGGGCTGGGGCACCTTCCTTATGAGGAAAGGCTACGGCGTTTGGGCCTCTTCAGCCTAGAAAAGAGACGCTTGAGGGGGGACATGATTGAGACATACAAAATTATGCAGGGGATGGACAGAGTGGATAGGGAGATGCTCTTTACACTCTCACATAATACCAGAACCAGGGGACATCCACTAAAATTGAGTGTTGGGCGGGTTAGGACAGACAAAAGAAAATATTTCTTTACTCAGCGCGTGGTCGGTCTGTGGAACTCCTTGCCACAGGATGTGGTGCTGGCGTCTAGCCTAGACGCCTTTAAAAGGGGATTGGACGAGTTTCTGGAGGAAAAATCCATTATGGGGTACAAGCCATGATGTGTATGCGCAACCTCCTGATTTTAGGAATGGGTTAAGTCAGAATGCCAGATGTAGGGGAGAGCACCAGGACGAGGTCTCTTGTTATCTGGTGTGCTCCCTGGGGCATTTGGTGGGCCGCTGTGAGATACAGGAAGCTGGACTAGATGGGCCTATGGCCTGATCCAGTGGGGCTGTTCTTATGTTCTTATGTTCTTATAGATTAATTTGTTAGGGAAGATGGCAGCCCTGATTTCTAGAAGATCATGCTTCTGGCTTCTGTATGAGTTTGGAGAAGCTAAGGGTCCAATCCCATCCAACTTCTGAGCACCAGTGAAGCCACAATGCAGCCCTGAGATAAGGGAACAAATGTTCCCTTACCTTGAGGAGGCCTCTGTGACTGCCTCCCCACCAAAGGATGCAACGCATGCCCCATTGGCATGGCTGCACCGGCACTGGAAAATTGGATAGGATTGGGCCTCTTCCTCAGCCAACTCCTCCCCACTGTGACTCCCCAATATGTCAAACTCAGTCTGAATGACAGAAGTGTGACACAATGGGTACATCTATATGACCTAGATTCTTATCAGGAGAAAGGATTATTTATTTACCTACTTGCTTCCTTTACAATATTTCCATAAACAGCTAGTTCTTACTGAACAGCTCAGAAAAAAGGGATGGAATAACTGTGGGAGATTATTAGCTACTCTAGTATCCACTGTCTCATTCCATTATCAGCACTTGACTTACAGTGGTGCCCCTCTGAAGGGAAATCTTGCTCCTAGAGGACGTGATGAAGAATTTTTTCTCTTGCAATTTAATCCATGCCAAGGACACAACCACTGCATCCATTTGTCAATAAGCACGTGCCTATGTTGTGAAGGACATTTCGGAGTGAAAATAATGTGAGTGATTATTTTGAGACTTGAGTTGTCTCATTGTCTGCCTTGTGTGAATGTAGAGAAAGAGCAGGCCGCTCTGTTGCGGTAGCAACAAGTGTCATAAAACAAATCGCAATACTGCATATTTTAGTGTTTGCATGGACTGAGGATCTGCAAGGCTTCTGTGGATCTGTTCGGTGTGATTGCCTGTTCCTCAGCCCGCGGCAGGTTGTTGCATATTGTCAGGTTATTGGTGATGTCTCTGTCACTTCTTGCAGAATTCAGGTCATTTTTTTTCCCTTCCTTCTTCCCTCCTGCCTAAGGGAAAGTTGCTCACTTTGTCCAGTAATCGTTCTGGTATTTCTTGACATTTTGCAAGTGGAGAAGAAAGTGCCCCTGAGTTTTAATCTCTTCCCTGTCACAACAATTACAGAATTGTCCTTCACTTGGTTTCCATTGAGCACCCCCCTCCCAGCATCCATCCCTATTTCTGTTTCCCAGTTTGTCATCCCTGAGTCAGTCTCAGATGAAGACCTGCCTCTATTCAATGTGTCCTGTTGTTGAAAAGTAAGGTATGTGGAATGGAGTTTCTATGGATGGTCTCGACTGCTTCTGTTTCAAGAGCTTTTTCCACTCCTTTCCCCAAATACACTGTACTCTAGGCAGACTCATGATAGGATTCTGAGCATTAAAGACTGAATTGCACTTTTCCCAAATAGTACAAAATTCAGAATAGACTTTACAGGATAAATGTTATCTGGAAAAGAGATCACTGGGATCTTACAGAGTCTTAGTACTCTTTGTGTATGTTTGTGTTCATTTGTGCTGGAATCACAGTGGTGCAGAAGCAAGCCTGCAGGCCATTGTGGATTCATGGCAACATCAGTTCTGCTCCCCCAAATCCAAATCAGCTAAAATTGCTGCTTTCAGCTCTCCTGGACAAGAGAATTGATTTGTGTTCCAAATATCTAGAACAGACAACTGGCTGTGGTGGTTCCATCAACCACCAAGCCGTGTTCCAACCTAAAAGGTCACATTGTTGCATATCAGAACAGCATGGCTTATGGTAAAACTAAAGGATGAACTTCCTGGTAAACTGGGACAATAATCTTGAAGTTTTTCAGTATGGTACCAGTGACATGTGGTGAGGTCCAAGACTGGGAAGGCAGTGTATGTGGAGCTTGGTGACCCCAAATATGGTGATGACGTGATCTCATCACTGCCAAACTTCTGGGTCACTGAGCTTCTGTGTTATTTTTACACAGTGCTTGTGCAATCGCAGCAGAGGCTGAGCTTTCACTGCCGTAGCTCTAGTCTCTTTACTGGGAGAGACTAGAGCTGTGGCAGAGGAGAGCTCAACCTCCCCTGCAATCACACAACTACTCAGAAATAATGTGATTCCCTGTGATTGTACACATGCTTCACCCAGTTTCTAAGTGGTTGAGCAATCACAGGAGAGCCTGATCTCTAGCTGCCACAGCTCTAGTCCAGCTATAAAGTATGTTGTGACAGCAAGCCGGTTTGGCGCAGCGGAGGGGAGATCTGCACTGACCCGGCAGCACCAGCACAGGAAGCAGTGCACACTGGAAATTGTAAGTTCCGTGCTGAGCAGTACAGAAGTGGGGGGAGGGCAGGGAGGGGATGGGGAGGGTGGTGATGATGCCCGAGGAAGGGTGGATCAGACCCAGCAGTGGGTGGGTCAGTAACAGCAGCACACACTGTATCATATCCTCCTTCCTGGGCCTGATCCACTGACATGGGTGCACATGGACTTGCACCAGCCATATGGCTTGTGCAGGTTTGAGTAGACCTATTGCATGGGCTGGGGCTTGTCCCCTGGGGCAAGGGGACAAATGTCCTCTTATTTCGTGGACACCTCCAGCATGCATATTTCCCCCACAGAGGCAGCAGGATGCAGTGCAAGTCACTCTAGCGCCACTGCATCAGCACAGGGAAATTTGCGCTGAATTGGACTGTAACTATCACCATTATCAATATGGATTGGAACATTGTGTTCCAAGCTATCCATATGCAAAGTAAAACCAAACTATTGACATCTTTTGAAGTCATGCTGGTACCTAATAGAGCTAGTGATGATGATGATGATGATTTCAACAGTCTGGCAAAAGGGTAACGGGGAATGAGCAATCCATTGAGGGTTTGTAATTGTAAAAAGATTAAGAACTGATCTAGTGCATACCACCAGTTCACTATAAAGAGGGAGCTGATGAGTGCAACCATTTTGAAGAGAACCTTATATACCCAATTGGTCATAAGATTCAGCCCTGCACATGCATATACCCATATCTGCATTTCTGGGTACATACACATCTCTATGTACCTTTCGGGATCCTCAGATTCTGCTTCATCATTTGGGGAAATAAGATCAGGTAGTATTGGTAGTTGGAGTCTTCTCAATAAATATGCCTAAATTATGGAACATCTTTCCAAAGAGGTTTGTGAAGCATCTTCTTTGCCCGGTATGGGGTAGCAGTAGCTTGTTAAAACTTTTTTTGGTTGAGGCAGGCATTCTGTGATGGTGTTGGGGTGGTGTTTTAAATTTTTTCTTTTTTCAGAAACTTACTGCTTGATCGTCTTTGTCTTTTGCATGTCAGATGCTTAATGTGGTGTGGGCAGCAGGGGTGGCTTGTGTGTGATTTATATAGTTTGTTATGTGGAGAAAATAAGATCTGAACCAAAAATGCTATTCCTTTTGTGTTGCTTTAATTGTTATTTGGTTGGGTTTTTAAAAAGGGTTTTTTTTTAACCTCTCCCTGGGCATTTTGTTACAAAAGGGATGATAAATTGTAATAATTCTATTTTATATGACAGTGATTATAGAGAGTGTGTCTTCAGAGGTGTATGGTATCCTAGGATATGCTTCAGTATAGATTCACTATACTGTCTGTTATTTTGGTCCTTTTTTGCACACATTCTGAGTTTGGTCTTCTAATTCTTTGTGATGTTGGGAGTCCATGTTGCTTTGCCTGAGATGACAGCAGAATACCGATTAGCCACGAGAATTGCCCTAGTTCAGCTCTGCAGCTGATATTGGGAAAAATCCTTCCTCTGTATGCTTAAGGCTTGTTTGCGGAACTGATTATACAGTCTTCCATCTGGTTTTGGCTTCCATAGGAGCAAACTGGAAACCCGCCTTTGCCTCCAGGGAGTTAACCAGTGCTGCCAAATAGTTCACACAGTAGCTTGATTGGTGATACGTATTAGTCAGGCTTGCTTAATGGCAAAGGAAGCACATAGGGCTTTTATCTTTTTTATAGGTGTTAACAGACCTTTAATAGGCATTTTAATCAGAATATAAACCTCTACGATGCATTTATTATGATGACAAGAAATAAAGGCTGTGTCAGAATTTCTGTATCTCACAGATAAAATATTTGCTTTTTGAGGTCTGTTAGCAAGAGATCCAGATTTTATTTTGCACAGGATGATGGCCTGAGAATGAGAATTTCTCATGTGGAAGATGATAAACAAAAAATAAGCAAGGCACACCTTTACTGGAACAGCTTCTGTTAATGTAGCAGTATGCAAGTTTTCAGATCATACAGAGCTCTTAGAATTTAAAAAGCAACTAATTATGTTGATTTGCTACTGCTGTATTTAGAGGCTGGACACAAACAATAATTGCAGACAGTTTCAGATTCAGTCCCTTGCATCCCGAGATAGAACTGGGAAAGATCCCAATCTGGCAGGGAGTGTAAATGATACCCAGTTAGATGGTGTAACTCTTGCAACTGCCGAAATATAAGAAGAGCCCCTCTGGATCAGGCCCAGGACCCATCTAGTCTAACCCACTATATCTCAGTGGCCCATCAAATGCATCAAGAGCACGATGCCAGTATCCTGTTGGCACACCCTTACATCTGGCATTCTGAGACACATTACCTTGAAAATTTGGAGGTTGCATATACAGTGGGCCCTCCTTATCCACAGGTTCAGAACCTGTGGGTTTTACCCAAAGCAGGTTCAAAACCTGTGTCTGGAGGGCCCACAGAAATCTACTGCCAGTAGCTCAAGTACAGGAATTGCCACTGGGTTCCATTCACACACTATGTGAATGCTGCTCTGGAAAGAACTGGAGTGCATCACATGGCGCTCCTTTGTAATGTGTGAATTTGATCTGAGTCTCTGATTTTCATCAGATTATGGGAGCTACCCTACTTGGATAGGCTGGTTTTTGGTGCATTTCTGTGAAAAGAACAGCTACACACACAATTCCTATTTTACTCAATGGCCATCTTCTGATATTGATTCTCTGTCCCCTGAAACCTCATACTGCCAGGCAGAATGATGCAAAATGATGGCATTGTGGATGGGAAAAAATCACTTCTCCATTGTGACAGAGCACATTATTTTTTATCTTTGGAACGCTGCAGCAATTTTTAAGTAGAGCAAACCTGCTCCCCTAATTTTGCCTTGTGCCAATTTTGTATCGAAAGCCTATCAAGCACAGACAAATGTTGTCCCGTGTGTAATTTGCTAATCAGCATGTATATATGGCAAGCATGTGCAAGGTGCTTCATTTTTCAGAGAGGGACCCAATTAAGTTCTCGTGTGTTCTGTCGTTATTGGTCAGAGACTCTATTATTCTTTCCTGGAGGGAATCTACTGCAGTTTGGCAAGCTACAGCAGAAACCTTTGTGCATATTTTATCAGTATAGATTATTTATATTATAGCAGCACGTTCAGAATCAAACCACACTGTCTTGAATTCGACATATCAACACAGAAGAGTTCCTGTGCAAAAGAGCTAAGTTGCCTGGTCACGTGTGTAGCTGGAATAAATGTACTCATAATTATGTTTAAAGAAAATCCCACCTTCAAAAAATGGTCACATTCAGTATGTGTGGTAGGAAGCACACTTACATAGGTCAAAATCAAAATCCCTGGCAGCCATGCAGGCTTATTTCATTTAGTGTAGAGAAATCTTTTGTTATGTCTGAAACCTTCAGAATGGCTACTTGCTCAACATGTATAATTTATATTAGGAGCATACCAGATTATTAACTTTTCAAACACAGAAACCAAAAATGGCACTTGGGACAGCAGCAAAGCACACTGAAATTTAAAAAAACCAAAACTACAGCAGAATGGTGTCCTACAGTGCTTAGAAGGTTTACAGCACAATCTTGTGCATTTTTAATCAGAAGTGAATCTGGGGCTTATACCCCAGTGTGTGTGCAGGACTGCAGCTTTAAAAATAACCTTTAAAAAAAACTCTAGTTTTTACATTTGTGTTTGTATTTGTTAAATGCAAATATTGCAGATAAGTAGCTAACCCTGACTGCTATGAACTAAGGAATACCTGTTCTAAAGACAAATAGCAGCGTAGCCCATGAACTATCCCTAAGAAATCAAGTGTGGAAAATGGGAATGATGGTGAGCTGATTAAGGAAGTGTAGTGTGAGAATGGGAAGACCCTTGCTCAGGCTTTACCTCAGCTCCTATGAAGTCAAGAGGTAGTCTTGGGTCCGCTACTGTTTGAATCCTGTCTCCACAATCTGTAATACGAGGATAACAATGCTTCTAGGGAAGTTAATTAGCTTGACAGCCCAATCCTATCCTGCGCTGGAACAGACAGGCCAACTGGCGTATGTCGTTACCCAGAGAGGGTAGGAGGTGGTTGCTGCAGAACTCGGAGTATGGGAATTTATTTTCCCTTACTCCATGTAGCGTGGCAGCAACCCCTATGGGGCTGTTCAGATCTGCGCTAGCGAAATCGCCACACAGGATGGTGTAACACTGCTAGGCAAGTCATTTGAAAAATCTGGAATAAATTCAGAGCCAGCGTCTTGCACAGTGCAAGAAACTACTGCTGGGGGAGGGGGGAACCAGAAACTTTTTATGGCCCATCTTAAATTAGATCCCTGGCAGGCTAACTAAGATGATTTATATGGGGTTTCTTGTGATCAGTGCCAGGTAAAAAATCCAGGGCACTGGCAAGTGCACTTGCTTTAACAGCACATATCCTCAGGCTGCAGATTCCTGTTTAACAACATGCTAATGTTGCACACACTAGTTTCAATTACATAGTTTATATGTAACACTGAGTGTGCAAAACTCAAAATGGTTAACATGCCTGGCTTTTAATGTCTGGGTCTCAGACAAAACTCCACTATGTGCCCCGAAAGGCCTTTTCTGAGTCAAAACTATCCAACTTCAGTGCCTTTTGTAAAGCACTTTCAAGCAGAAAAGTGCGATAGAAATTATAAATAAATAAGCAGCAGCATCTCGCTATTTATATAGGTGGGGAATAAAGGTACAGAGAATCAGATGCATTCTAGTCTAACACTGTAATGCTGCAGAATCTAGTCTTGATTTCTTTGACTTTCCTTTTATCAAGCCAGTGAAAAATGTCCAGGTGGAGCAATAGGTTCAACATCATAAATAGATTCAGAATCATCTTTCATGTATTGTCTTTCTTCATCTCACTGTGCTTTTCTCTTGAGAATCTGAAAACCTTAGTAATTATATGACTTCTCTGGGGTTTTTTAATTATTTTCTCTAGAGAAATTGTTTTTCTTTTATTGTGTTGTTGTGTGTTGTTTCTGAGTAAGTTTGCCGGGGCGTATTCCTCTGTGTGGCTCTTTACAGATCTAACCTGCCTGTGTCGCTAAGCTGTATTCCTCTTCCTTGGGGATATTTTCTCACAAGGCTTGCCAAAGAGAATTGGTGCCAGGTTTAATGTGTGGCAGTTTTTTTTTTCTTTTTCATTCACCGATAATTTTGAGACTACAAGTTCACTTGTACACATTAGTAGGAGATATTCTTAAAACCACACTGGCATGGCAATTACACACTCTCAGTTGGAAATGTATGTTTTTGCAGACACATACTTCATACTGTTGAGACTGCTGCTCATGAGTCTCAAAGCGGGGAAGGAGGATCAGGCAGGTAACCTGTCCTGTAGCAGCTTAATTGAATAAGCCCAACAACATGTTTTCAACGCTCAACCTTGGATAGTGTGAAATGGAATAGTAATGCTTTTAAATTGGTATTGCCGCCTAAAAAATGGATCATCTCCTAGCCCCTGCTAGTATCTTTTTCCGCCATTGCTATTCCTCCTATTCTACAGGGATATTCAGGATGAAATATAGAGTGGAATGTTAAGTACCACATGGAGTATTCCTACTCCATTAGGGGAATATAATATATATCCTCTAGCTAGCTAGCTTTGTGTTGTGGAGGAATCAGGGCGGCTAGGTCAATTTCTAAGCTCTGACACATAGTGTATTTTGTATACACATAGTGTCTTTTGGGCAAATGCAGCAATTGTGCAGAATTTGGGACTGGGCTTAGCATACTGGAAAATTTCAGCTTTCCTTTAAAAAGGAGGGGTCATTTCTAACTCTTATTACTGTTAAGTTAGATTTGAAAGTGCATGGACAGTGTTTGAGAAAATAATCAAAAAAGAGAGTGGGGCTAAATATGTTTTTCACGGATCAGTGCCACCACATAGCTTTTTCCTATCCACATGTTTAGCAGACGCAGGATAACTTAACAAAATCAGTAAATGTATGGAGATTTTCTAGACACACCTCATTTTTACAGGTTGCAGAATTCAGTCTTTCTTGGCCTTAAATCTGAGTTACACTGGTGAAGAATTTTAAAATATTTCTTTAACGGAGCCAGTATGTGCAATCATTGTCTTAGAAGATAACATGAAGTTATATTGATGCATGAAGAGACTGCAAATCTGTATACATGTATGTTGGTAACTGCATGCACAAGAAAGCAAGGATAAATGCATTTGGAAAGGCACAAAGCAACAGATTTAAGTCAATAGTTTCTCTTCTCTCCCTCCTCCTCTTTCCAGCCACCTGCTTGCAAAGATGTCTGTGAGGATGAGTTTATGCAGGATGCAGGTATTCAGGGTGCTGTTTAAAGGCGCATCAGACAATGAGAGACACTTTGAAATGACAGTTAGCTGTGAGCTGTGCATGGTGACAGTGACTAGCAAATCCGGTAGTAGCCTTTGGCAGAACTAATGAAGCAGGTAATCTACTCATCAATAACAAGCAGTAAAAATGGAATTATATTTCATCAAAAGACCAAATAGTATTGAATACTGATGAAAGTATTGCTGAAAAATAATGGCTGTCTCATGCTGTTCAGCTTTTCTGCTGCTCCCTTCTTCCTCTCAGCCTTTTCACTCACTTGCTCTTTATTTCCCTCTCCCTGCTTTTCCAGATGATGGGTGGCACTCATTTGGGTCACTCAAGGATGCTGCTCATGAATCCATGTCAGAAGCATACCACACATGGCAAAGGGGTTTCTTCAAAGGAGCTCCAAAACCTTCTGCAAGAAATTGAGGTGGAGGTCTGACTGACATCCACCTCCCATCATATTGCAGGAGGCCCTGAACACTGAACTCCTCACAGACATGAAAAATCCTGTGAAGTAAAGCCTATGTTCAGCAAGCCAAGTGCCTGTTCATTCTTTCAGCCTTGAACCATTTTATTGGGGTTTATTTTTAACCATTTTATTGAGCCCCACAGTCTTCCTCAGGTGACATGAGCTATGGAGCCATTGAGGTTCTGCTATTACGAATAATTTCTCCTTGACTGAATGGGCACAGGGCTCTGTTATTGCCAACTAACCAAATTCCATCAACAGTCTGCCACTAAATCTGGTGCCCAGGCACCTGGTGGCCTCTGCAGGCTCCCAGAGCCTGCTGTGTCTCATATTTGCACTCTGATTCTGTCTGCTTCAGCAGATAAAATAAATTTATTGAGAGAGTCTGAGAGAGAAGGGAAGAGAGAATAAACAAGTGCCTTATTTATCATACGTGCTTGTCTCAATATGTCCACGTACACAGTGCCTCTGCCAGAAGCAATTACCATCCAGGGCGAAAAAGCCCAAACTGATGAGAGGATGAGCTTGGTAAATGAATCACGGCATGGCACTCTGCACCACACTCATGGGGGCTGGGGTTGGACTTTTTAGGGGCCCTATAAGGAAAGGGCCGTCCGATACTGCAGTATTCCACCAACTAGCAACTGCAGCTGATCACACCTGTGCAGTTGAGAGCCATATAGCCTTTGCCTGGTTCTCATTCCATTTTCCTTTTTTGCCATTTGCTCTGACAGTTACCACACAGATCAGTTGTGTACAGTTTTTCTCATCCTCCTTCTACTGGCTTCCAGTCTTCTTCATCCCAGAGCTGAGGGTCACCTCACATATTGACATTAAGTGTATGCTGAAGGTGTTCCAAGTGTACACATAAAAAAATAAAAACGTGTTACAAACAGGTATAATTGTTCTCACATTTGTCAGGTAGCCTCCATTGGCTGTTGCTCCATTGGCTGAGGGACACTGAGATGCAATCCTGAACTTGCCTCGATTTAACAATGTGTGAAGTGGCCTTTATGGATTTAGGAGCAATGCATTGGTTGCATCACACTTAACACAAAAGGCACAGTAGGCTTTTGTACTGTATTCCATTCTGTCCAGCTTCCTCCCCCTCTTTCCTTCTCTGCTGCGAGTTCACATGTACACATGAGTAATCATTTAGTCGCCAAGCTACGATTTCATATCCCCTGCTAACTGGTAAAGAAGCACTTTTAAAGTGGTTGTTCTCTTATATTTAGCATGAGGAGAGCAATGGCCTGTATTTATTCCAGGGAATTCCAGTGAAATAGCTTTTCCACTGACTATTTGCTCGTATTATGACTTCTTCCTTTTTTTTTTTTTTTAAAGGTTTGAGCCTCTTCAGGACAGAGAACAATATTCTCTTCCATTACTTTGTAAACCACTTTGTGAATTTTTTTGTAGAAAAGCAGTACAGTATATAAATATAAATAATTTCAATCATTGCAGGTCAAACACCACAGCTGCAGCTTTCATATCTCCTGACATTTCCTGAAGCAGGGTACTTTACAGTGGAATAATTTAAATATTGGGCAGTGAGTTCCTGAGTGATGTGTGACTGATTCCTTGCAACCAGCTTTGAACAGCCTAAGTTTAGGGGGCAGTGTGAACATGAGGATGAGCACCATGACTGGTATACCTTCCTGCCTCACTTCCACACACCTTGGTTTCCTCTGCCCCAGTTCTTTGCTCTCCGCTGCTGTTTCACTTTCCCTTTTTGCTCTAGAGGTGTACATAGGCTTTGTCATAAGACAAAGGAGCAGAAGAGAGGCACCTCCTCTCTAGTAATAACTGTCTCCTAGTCTAAGCTTCATTTTGCCTCTGGCCAGAGCACTGCCAGATGTTTCTCTTTTTCAGCTAGTGCAGATCTCTACAACACTTCATTGTCAGAGATCCAGCTTCTAAGCTATGTCTGTCCAATGGTTGAGCTTTTCAGAATGGCATCTTCCAGGGATGCGTTTCTCTCTGGTGACTGCAACAGGGTTTTCCAAAGCCGAGGTTGTCATCCATTTTTCCCTGTTGTCTTACTGAAAGGATTGCTAACAACTCCCTTTTTATGTTATTTTAAGGTCAGCTTCAGAACTTGAGAAACTGCTATATAAAAAGTGCACATGTGTTTTTGTATTTGCATTTTTAAAAATGTGCTGACTGACTGACTCATCAACACCAAGCCCAAATCCCTGGACCTAGAAACATGAAATACAGGAGTATATTCCTTTCATGATGTAAGCACCCACTAAGAAGGCATTTTTAGAAATTCAGTGCCTAGGGGGTGAAAAGGGGTAAAATAACAAAGAAGTGAAGAGTGAAGTGAAGAGAAAGAAGTGGAGGAAGGATGTCAATGGCTGACCAGGAGTGAAGAAGGACCATGCGCTGGGAACAGTGAACACCATCCACCCAAACAACACTGAGTCTTATCTTTACCTGCTACTACATAAGGTTTGAGTCCCAATGTTCTTTTCAGAGTTGAAGACTATGAATGGTGTCCTTCATCATATATTCCAGCCTACATGCAAGGCATTAGGTTTGCTGAAGGATTAGAGGCACCGAGACACTAACTTGGAGGAAGCTACCCTGTGTGATTCTCCATTCAAGAGTTCTTCACAGTGATGTTGATGTTCTGTCAGCTTTCCAATCCTCCATTTTTACCCCCAAGAACGATGAGGCTGCTGTAATTAATGAGACGGTACTTAAGTTGTTTGAAGGGTCAGAAATGGAGTATAGGGCTGGAGTCTTGCTGGTGCAAACAGATGACACGGTCCACTACCCTGTGGAGTTCCGCAGCACCCTCAACCCTCCTGGCTTCCCAGCCCACGAGCTTCTCTCAAGTGGAGGCTCCAGTGATGTTGCTGTGGAACCTCAACACACCCAAACTCTGCCATGGCACCAGTCTGTGAGTGAAGGCCCTCCACAGGAACATCATCAAGGCCACACTGTGGGTCCTAGGTGCTCACTAAGAAAGCTTTTTGAAAATTCATCCCCCAAGGGTACATTTAAGGGTTGAATCCCAAATAATGAAAATATCTGCCTTCTTGAAGTCTAAAAACTACAATGTGAGATTTCAATTTAAAGGGAATTTCAACCTGAACATGAATGTGGTGTTGGTCATGTCATTTAATGGAACCAGGACTTTAAATAATTACAGGGTGTTGCCTGACATGGGGTAGTTGTGCTACTTTTAAATTGTTCATTGCAATCAAAGGAAAGTTTATTGGACTCAAAATGATTTAAAGTAGTTAAATACCGTAGCAAGGCACAAGTATCAAGCTAGTGTATACATATTAAGAGTTGGCTAGTTCAGAAGGAAAGTAATATGAGAATGTTTTATCAATGAGCCCTTGTTGGTCTGTAAAATGTACTTAGCTTGGTGACTTGCACATTTTCTTGGTCTGGCTTATGTTTACACAGCACCGCTCTTTCTGCCTAACTTTCTTTCTTGGGACCATTGGCAGCTATACAGTACTATCCTTGCTATATAAATGTGCCAGAATGAATGATCATAACTAATACTAAAGGCACATCTGAACTATCAGATATAAATATAAACATGTTCTGTTTTGTCATGAATCCTGGAAACTGAATTTTTGTAATGGTGCTGAGACTTCTATTAGCAATTCCTAGCAATCTCTGTGACTCCCCCCCACTCATGGTTGCCACAGTGTCCCAACACAATTTCAAAAACATTGTTTCCTCCTCTTCATGTTAATTAGCAATGCTGGGAATCTGTATTGTAACTCTTCTGTTCATTGACATACAGTTTACTTCCATAGGGGTCCTCACCTGAGCATCCTGAACATTCCAGAGCATCTTTGCACTCCAGGTGGTAGATACATGCCCTTTTCCTCAGATGTATGTTCTACTGCATGTGGTACACACACACACTCACACACGTGGGGGGTTGGGGTGGAGAGAGACCTTGACTGCACCACACTCTGAAGTACTGTATATTCTACTTACCCAGCTAGCATCTACTCAGGTCTTCTACCATCCTCTGCAATGATGGCATTAGTTTGTTCTGTTTATACATTTCTCCCCCAGGTTTGTAGCACCAACAGCCAAATAGCTTTAGAGCCTTCAAGCTTGTCACTTTTCTATCCTAGAAAAGTGACACCCTCGTAGTCACCCTGTTTGCAATTAACCTCTCACCCTGCCCACCCTTGTGTAGCTGTTCTTTTAGAGTAATGGTATAAAAGTCGGCATCACCAACTTTATACTCTTAGCACCTCTAAATGGCCTCCAGAATATTAATTTTTGTAATATACAAACTGTATGCTCTTTCTTCAAAGCAAATCTCTGTGGCATTTGCTACCTATTAAGCTCTGAGCCTGAGTAAGCTCTCATGTTCAACCTTAGTACTCTTCCTACTTTACCCCAGTGGGCATGGGTTTCAGATTTTTCCTCTCTCACCCTTTCTGGCCATCACTCTGCTTCAGGGCCCCCACTTTTATTTTGCTCTCTTTCCTGGCATTAACATGCCCATTCACAGATGTTTTCCTACATTCATCTCCCATTCCACATCCCTGACTAGTATTCCCATTCAGTGCTTTGTTCCTAAATTCCAGAACTGGAATAAGAGTCAGTGGTAGGTGTAAAGGATCAGCAGCCACCCTGCTAATTAAGTAGCACTAATTGACTGAAAAAAATAATTTAGTCGGAGAGCAAAGGCTGCAACTTACATATTCTATTACTTAAGGTGAGAAAGTAGGGCAGAGTGTAATGGGGACAGATTCACTGTGAAATTTCAGGGCTTTCTATCAAAATAAAATTTTCATGCTTAAGTCTTTAAGGGTGCAATCCTAGAAAACAAGTATTTCTCAGACTGTTAGTTGGGACCCGCTAGGTGGGTCGTAAACCAATTTCATGTGGGTCCCCATTCATTTTAGTATTTTATTTTTAATATATTAGATTTGATGCTACCATGGTAAGTGACTAAATTTGGGGAAATGTTACAGATCTATACTTTTAACAGGCTACTATGTATATACTTTTAACAATGATAGTAAATGGGACTTACTCCTGGGTAAGTGTGGATAGAATTTCAGCCAGGGATTGTTAAAAATTTTCCTACTTGATGATATCACTTCTGATCATGACATCACTTCTGGTGGGTCCTGACAGATTCTCATTCTAAAAAGTGGGTCCCAGTGCTAAATGTGTGAGAACCACTGCTATAAAGCTAATTGGTCAGTGCAAGTACCAGCCCTCTGGTATCGTGAAAGTGCTATAAAGCACTTTCATACCACCAGGAGGGGAGGGAGTCCGACACAGGACCCACTCAGCCGGCCTAACAGGTGAGCCCACACCGGCTAAGCTAGACTGGCACAGGGGTCTGGGTGAATCATTGGGAGGGAGGTGTTTGGGGGGGAGGGTGGGTGGGCCTGTGCGCATGGGGATTGATCAGGGTGCGGGACCAGGATCTGGCACTTATGCTGGATCCTATCCCCATTCCCAGGCAGCCTGGGGCAGCTCCAGGCTGCTTGGATCTGCGCCACTTCTTTAGGTGGCGCAGATATGAGTAGACTCATTGGGACTGCTTCTGTGTTACCCGGGGTAAGGGGAAGCAGTTCCCTTTGCCCTGGGCTGAGCCACTTTTGGCCCCAACCCTGCCTTGGATGCAGGGCAGACCCGCCAGCCTGCCTGCTCCAGGGCAGGTTAGAATTAGCCTGTAAATTGACCTGATTCCCTTACCAAGATCTCTCTGGGGTAGGAGTGTTGACTGCAGTGCTACAGAGGTGATTCCTACATAATGGCTTATATCAATAATGTGCTTTTGAAATAATCCTATGGAGCATACCAATGAGAAATTTAAGTTGAAATGGGTTAGCTGTGTTTCTGTTGTAGGAACTAGTCTGTGAACAGGTTCCAACAGGAATTGAACATCCTCCTTATGAGATCATTTTGAGAAACATTACATGGTTAACTATTTCTGACTTAATTTGTCCAAACACTTGCAGTTCTGCTTCACCTAGTTCCCAGGTTCTTTCATGTGCTGTCTTGGCAAGTCATTGTCTTCCCTCTTCTGCCTCTGTTGGGTTACAAACAACAACAGCATGTCAGTCCTTTTCAAATTAAGTCATATATTCTGCATTTTTTTTTGTCATCTTCCAGCTCCCTACTACTATGGCAACATGGGGAGGTATTCCCACAATAACTAAAACATATTTTCTTTCCCTCCTCTGCCTCCACTACAATTTCTGTTTCTGCCTCTCCGGGCTGCTTTGCATGAAGTAGAGTAAATTAGACAGAGGCAAAAGAATCAGTGCTTCTCCCAGGGAAATCCGAGGGGCAGATTGCCTTCTATGTCCTACTCTGTTTATGTTCGTTTTTGTCTTCTGTGAAGCAGGAGTGGCAGGAATGGAATATAGCCCACAGAATGAATACATAGAAGTTTGTGAAAGTCTACTGCGCACACGCTCATACAAATAAATCTTTCTGGATTTACCCATGGCATTTTTGATACCATGCTACCATCCATCCATGAAAATTTATTCACACACACACACACAAAGTGAAAGATTCAGCCTTCCATGAAATATTTCCTGCTGCAAGTTATTTATGTTTGTGGTAGCTACTTCCAGTGTTGCACTAAGGCCTGGCAAAATGTTTTAGAACCTCACAGCAGCTAATGGGAAAAAGGACCAACACCTCCTCCTCTAAAAGCATAAAGCTGCCACATTTTTGTGGTGCTTCTGCACATCTGTGTGAAAGTTCTCTGGCAGTTCAGGTCCATGTTTTTTCTGAGTCAAAACCAAATAAGGGCTGTGGAAAGGGAAAGTTGTATAAACATAGCCGTGCTGGCCCTAGATTGCTGGGACAAAGCTCTGCACTGGGCCACACATGGCAGCCTCTGCCCACCACCTGATGGTGCATTGGGTGTTATCACTGTTGCTGCTATTGAAGTGGCATCTAAATTATGCTATCTAATTAGCATAGAGGTCATCTAAATTATTTTAACTGGACTGTGTAACTAGGATGCTTTCAGGAACATTCATGAAAACTGAAGTACTAACAGGTTGAGGTCTGTGATGCAGAGCAAAACTTCTTCATTAGGAAGGCCTCTAGTTCAGTGCCTGAGCACAGGTTTCGACTGTGGAAGTGAGGGTCCACTGGTGTGACTCTATCTAAGTCAGCTCTTTATATATTCAGTCAGCAGGAAGGCCTAAATCTGCCAGCCAGTGTGCTTTTCTGCTAGAATCTACCAATCTGTGTTGATAAAGCATGAATTATGATAGTTGCACTAACAAATAAGTGGGGGCATCACAGCTCAAGATAGGTAAAGAAGGGAACACCAAATTACTTTAAATGAATTCAAGGCCCCAATCCTAACTAAATCCCCCTGCCGATGCAACGGCACCAAGGAGGTATGTACTGCATCCTATGGGGGGTAGTTTTGGACGTTTCCTCAAGGTAAGGGAACTTTTGGTCTCTCATCTTGGGGAAAGCCTCTGCTTTTCCTATAGGTCTCCTTTGTTTTTCACCGGCTGTTTTGCTGGCTCAGGTGCGTAACCGCAGCAGAGAAGGAGAGGGATCGGCCACACCATTCTCCAGCAGACTTCACTTTAAATACTGCATCCAGTTTTGTGCACCATATTTTACAAAAGACATTGATCAGTTGGAGTGGGTTCAGAAAAGGGCACCAGACAGCCCAATCCTGTGCCCCCCCCCCACTGATGCAACTATTCCAAAATGCATCCTACCAGGGATGGTGTAGAAGTTGCCAGAGTGGAGTAGAGGGTTGGAGTAGTGAAGCTCCACAGTCTCTTCCAGCTCTACATTCTATAATTCAGATATTTGATTTTAAAAGACATGTATCTTGCAGAAGTTATGGTTCTTTGTGGTATACTGTGATATACCAAATATCAGTCAAGGAGAGATCTCTCTTCAGCTCAGATTTGCAAAAAGGATCTAATAAGGACTTATGAATGCCCTGCTCTTCCCATATACTAACTTAGAGTCTGCCTAATATGGAAGACTTTGGACTCATGCCCTAGTTGCACCATGAGCAGGGAGATACCCAAAAATACAATATATGTATTATAGTTACTTTCCATGTCATCTTTTTTAGGTGTAAGCATTAAGATGTGATATGAATACCATAAAAATGTGAAGTGTAAATACAAGTATCTGCAAACATGTATTGTACAGGTATCCTTCTCAGGAAACTGGGATTGGCTCTGGTTCCCCATCAACCATATACTTAGTGAGAAACCTGGACTTACTACCAAGTAATGTGTGAAGCATCCTTTAGCATAGAAAGATACGTTCCCCATTTAACAGAGTCCTCCTAAAATATACCTTGGTTCTTTCTGATAACTGGGGAGAATCAAGAATACTGGGTAGATTCCTTTCCCTGTATTTTTGCAGTGAGTCTCCTTTTTCTGTTGCAAGTGGGAATGTTGATCTCAGCTTTCAGTATGAGCCCAAACTCAGCCCTACACCACAGCAAGAGGAAGGTAAGTAAACCTCAGTTTAGGCAACATCCTCTCCACTGATTTCTCTTTTGCTCCAGCTCCCTTCCATCCTGGGGTTGCTGTTCCTTGTAACGGATTTTTCTGCTAATGAAGTTCCCAGTCTTGGCCCTATTAATACCCATCTAGAGCTCATGGCACAGCTTTGGTGTGTGAGCTGCATATTTCTAGGAGCAGAACAAGAGGCAAACCAAGACAAATTAGCACAATCAGCCATGCAGCTCCATTAAGGTGAGCCACAGGAGGCACACAGCTAGTGGTCAGTAAGAGCCTGAGAATTGAAGGAGGTAGCTCAGAACATGTGCTTTTTGTGTGTATGCATTTGCACACACACCTGAAACAAAACAACCCTGCACAAGTTAGACACTGGCCTCCTATGTTGGGCCTCAGGAAACTAGAGGGAGGAGACAGAGAAAATGCAAGTTTGGGGGAAGGAAGCAAAGAAGTGGATCATTTGCAACTATATCTTTTGTCACTGCTAGCATTTGAGACAGATAAACCTTTAAGACTGAGTACCTTTAATTTCTCAATTAGAAAGAAACCATGCTGAGTAGGATAATAAGGGAATGACATGTCACTGCTGAGCTGAGATCACAGCAAGACTGAAAGGCCTTGGAGACAGAGGCAGGAGCCATAGAGCTACTGAACAAAAGTCTACCAAGGCAGGTGGTGGTGATAGGCATACACCTGTGAGACAGTTGACGGGGTGCAGCATTAGAGAACCTTTCTATTCACTATTAAATAATTTTGTCTGAGTATCCTATATCTATCTTCTAATTTGCATAACCATGCTTCGTGAATGGTGCTAGTCCACTATCCAAACTTAGTGCAACATACATTACATTCCACCCTCCATCACAGTGCAATATTACACAAAGCAAATGATTCCTAATAAACTGCCAATATAAACCAAACACAGGAAGTGTCAAGCACCAATTGTGTGGTATAGGAGTGCTTGTTTGTTTCTGAGGCTATAGTTCTGTACACACTTTCCTGGGAGTAAGCCCCATTGAATACAGTGGGACTTACTTCTGGGTAGACATGCTTAAGGATTGTGCTATTAGCCTGAGCAGAGGTATTTGGAAATGTTATTTATTTAACTCAGAAGTAATCCCATTGTATTCAGTAAGACTTGGGCTGTAATCCTTTCTTACTCACTGGAAACAAACACCTCTATATGAGTGTGTAGGTGCAATACAAGAAGTTTGCATATGTATGAAGAAAAGGAGGCAGTGCTACTGAAAAAGAATGAGACAGAAAGGGACTGAAACATATAACACTGAATTTTATAGTCATAAACATATGGAGTATAAAAACCCTGAAATTAGCAAATGCTAGCTTGTTCCGCCATGGAAGTAGAGTATGCTAGTGCCTGCTAATTCTGCCATCCTGCCTTGTGTATTAACAAATGTCACCTAAGACAGGTGAATGATCCACTTTCAGAATGTATTTGTTGGGGCCAACCCACCTGAGAGCCCCTGACTTATCTGCAGGGGATGAGGGAGCAGCGTCCAACCCCGAGCTGTCCTCCAAGAATGTGGATGGATCTGCGCTGCTACTGCCATCCCTGGAGGTGGTGAGTGCAGTCCCAGCAGGGAGGGCGGACAAGGTGTAGCCTCCCCGACTGCCCCCCCACAGCGGACCAAGACCCCCTTTAACCAGGGCAGGCAGCAGGAGGAGCAGCCGCTGCTCATACCACCTACCCGCTGCCAGGACACCAGGAAACCTTGTGGCTTCCCAGGACGGCCCATGGCAATGACCTCGCCAGCTGGAGACACCTGCAGCAGGCCCCACTCTCTGGCAAGGACACCACATGTCATGGCAATGGGGCGGGCACCCTCTCCACCAGGGCAGGCAAGTCCAAGGAGCCGAAGCACCCCCGACCTGACAGGCAACTGCCTGCCATCCCATTAGACACCAGGGAATTGGCAGGGGGAAAGGAGGCTGGGGTCACTTTAAGGATAGCTGGCAGGAAGGGGGAGGAGTTGGGCGGAGCTGATAAGCTCCATAAAGCTGGGTCTGGCCAGTGATGATGAGGAGTGAGGACAGGTAGTGCAAGGCCTGCCTGTGAGCCAGCCACTGGCTTGCCTTAGGACCCAGGCAAGGGATTAGGTTGCATTCAAACCCCCCCCCCCCCCAGTAGTCTGAGGCCTCCCTGAGCTTCCCCTACAGGCTCCAGACCCACTGAAGGTTACGGGCAAGCCATGCCTATTTGACCATCTGCCAGCCCAGCAATGTTGAGCAAAGCCCTGGGCCAGAGGCCTGATAGTATTTAAATCTCTCTCACGCATGCACACACATATCCCCTTGAGACAGTTTGATTTTGGGTGCTTCTATAACAATCTGTATTCATTCCACTCAGGATTCTTAGTAAGGATAGAAGAAGCATACATTCAAGAACAATGTCATGAGAGCTTCATCCCTCAGCTGGTGGAAGATGGGGCATGAAAAAAGCCACTTTGCTCACTTGGCTTCTCACACAAAACTCGTTTTCACACCCACAAGTTGTTGTGGGTGCTGGTTACATCTGTCATCTATCTTTCACTCAACCTTTAGTTCATGTGTGACACATGTTGTATTACACCATACACCACCTGTATGTATGAGTTTTGCCTGTACTGGCTTGATGTGCATAAGTCGTATGGATAAACTCTGATTCAAGTCCCATTTCAATGTCTGAACTGGCTTTGAAAAATTATACTACAGGTATAGCACCTCCAAGGTAAGCACCACGGAGAACACTCATGGCAAAAAAAAGTCATAAAAGAAATCTAAAGAAATAAGAAATCTAAATGTCTTCTGTGGCTTCTAGTCAACTGAGGATGCAGGCTGTGTGCCAAGGTACCTACTGTCAGGACTGATGGGTTGGCTGATGGGTCAGCCAGGAGGCAGGTGAATCAGCACTTCAGTCATCATATAGATAAGGCTTTAGGCAGAGATTCAGGTGAGGCATGCAGAGCTCCAGGCAAAGGCAGGTAAGGCTTTGGGTCTGGTCAGGCTAGGTTCAGGACCCTATAGAGGAACACCTCTCTCCCTATAGCTCTACTGATTTCATGTTCTTAGGATTGTTGTGTTTAGGTAGTGCATATGTTTTGTATGTTTGATTCTATTGTATAGAATTCTTTGGAATTTATGTTTTGTCATTTATTACTTAGATTACAGTGTGCTGATATAGTGCTTTGTTTGTTATTTCAGACTGATTTTGGTTTCTTGTTTATTATTAGTGTTGTTAGTATTTTGTTCAGTTTTGTTCCCATTTTCCCCTGTGGGTGGATCTCCCTTTAGTTATAGCTCCAGCATTTGTCCACTCAATCCCTTTTGTTTAGTTATATTGATAGAATCATAGAATTGGAAGATACCCACAAGGTCATCTAGCCCAACCCCCTGCCTGAGCAAGAAATCTTCTAGAGCAGTGGTTGTCAAACTGGTGGGTTGTGACCCACCAGCTTGTGTAAAGCTTCCCCCATCTCTTTAAGGGGTGGGGGAAGCGAGGGAGATAGCAGCACAAAGGGGCTATTTTTACCAAGGACTGCTGCAGGAGTTGCGGGGAGCCCCAAGCAGCGCTCAGCAGAGCTTTCCAATGCTTAGAATGTGGACGTAGAATGCTAGAATGTTGAGAAAAACTGGTCGCCGAGCAACCAGGAAGTGCTTAGCTACCGGTCTTTCTCAACATTCTACATTCTAAGCATCGGGGAGCCCTGCGGAGGGCTGCTTGGGTCTCCCCGTAACTCATGAAGCTGCCAGCAGCCCTCAGTAAGTAAAAATAGCCCCCTTTCATCCCTGTTAGTGACATGATCCTGGGGATTGTGTCGCTGCCCTAGCTCCTCCCCTGTAAAGACTTAGGGAGTAAAACTCTCCCTAAGTTTGAGAACCACTGCTCTAGTCTAGAGCATCTCCAGCAGATTTCCAGTGAGGAAGAATTCAACTCCCTTGATAATTTGTTCCACTGCCAAACTGCCCTTACTGTTAAGAACTTCTTCCTGATATCCAACCAGAATCTCCTCTCTTGCAGTTTGTATAATAATTATTAAACCATTTAAAGGCTACTGAGCCCTATGAAAACCTAAAAGGAGTGTGTGAATAGATGTGTGCGCATCCTCTTTTCTCCCTCTGGTGGTCAGCAACAGGATCTACAGTCCTCTGATAATACCACTATGTCTAAAGCGATCAAGCATTATGTATTAGACACTGAGGGTTAAACTACATAGCGTTCACAGCATGGGACTACTATTGAAAATGGTATCCCTGTGTCATGTTCTCTTTTCCATCTCTAGTAACATGTAGTATTGTTTATCCCATATTGTGACATCATCACATCGTGTATTTTTACACCTCCACTGGATATCAGTGGCTGGCAGGGGCAGAGAAATATTGTCATTACAACACTGGGTAAGCCATCCTATATATTATAGGAGCAAAGAAAATAATTCAACATGGGGATGTTGTTTCTGGCAGCAGCTTCACATTGCATGTAACTTGTAGCTCCATGCCATGATCACCCTTATGGCAGGGTGCCAATTGTTTCCATACAGAAAGAAGAATTCCACTGCTATTATTACACTTATATAGGAAGGGACCACAGATGGTTTATCAGGTTGTGGCCCCAACATAATAGGTGCTATAAAAATATGCAAACTATTTCTCAAATGTCTTGTCAATTAAGTCTTATGAATTCTAACAAATATTTGTGCAAGTTAGCTCAAGTAAGTGATAAATTGCTAATGTGAGTAAGAATTATTCATATCAGTAAGCGTAGCAAAATCTGAACCACTGCTATTCCCAAAATATTAACCTCAAGGTTGAACAGCGTTCTGTCAGGTCATAAATTTGAGGAATATGTCTAGTAAATTTAACGAAAAGCTGTTCAGGCAAGTCTGGATACAAAAATAAGCTCCTCTCAGCCATTCATAGATGGGGGTGGGACTGGAACCAAGAAAGAACTTCGCAGGTTTTGTCTGGTCCTATAAATCAAGTAGTTGAGATTTAAAGCCTGAGACTTGTGCCTTACCTTTATATGAAGATATTTGCCTTTTAAATCAAGCCTCGAATGGTTTACTTCTGTGTCACAAGGGTGCATGTTGGTTTATTATCCTTGTTGTGATGCTAAACATGAGCTGAAGTGTGGCAGCCACAAGTAACACAGCTGCCTTTGCTTTGTTAATTGGCATTCCGGTCCAACCTTACAAAAATTGTAATGAAGAAGCATCAGTGTAGGGAACAAGCCTATTATCTAGCTCTCCCTAGCATAATAGTACCTCCTGTGAGTTCAGACACCTTGAGCAGATCACTTAAGTCTGGTTTATAACAATACTCAAAAGAAGAGCTGCTTCTGACGTAGAATTTTGCAGGGGGGGGGGGTTTAAACCAAAAAAGTGGTGTTTTGGTATCATTGATCTGTACGGCAATGACCATTTAGACATACTTTCTTAGTGCCCTGACTCAGTTGGGCTCGGTTAGCTCCTCAGTGGAAGGATGACATCAAAAGTTATTACCACCAACTTGCTTTGATTGCTCTGAAGGGCCAAAACCATGTGGAAGCAATCAGAGATGGACTCTGCGTATGGCTGAATCCACAGTTAAAATTAAGAGAAAACTTAGCAAGGATTCTCTGTACATAATGCTTAGAGTAAGAATGGATGTAATAATATCATAATACAGGTATACCATATCTGGGTATAAGAATCCCCCAAAGATAACACTACTATGAAAATGACCCTAAGTATCCACTCTGCTAGAGGAGCAGATTTAACTGTATGTGCAGAAAAAATATCACCACCAGCTAAGGAAACCCAGATTTGCCATATTTTCTGGTTGCCATCTTTCAGTTTTCACAGAATTCTGAATAATTTAGCAAAGACTGAAAAGAAGAGCAAGGAAGAGGCTAATAAAGCATTGTCTTTTCTTGGCCACCTGACTCAACAGCATTCTTTAAGCAGAAGTGTTCCATTCCTTATGAACCTGACTATTTAACTGAGTCCCAGTTCCAAAGTGGTGCCTTGGTGATGAGAACTTTTGGCTGGTTTTATGCTGGATTTTTTTAACAGCTGTCTTTGCTGAACTTTACAAGTATACGTGTCATTTTTGTATACCATATGACAGCTCCAACTGAAGAGTTGTTAACAAATGTTATATTAAATATACAGTAATGAGAAATCCCATTTAAGAAATTATCAAGAAAGGAACTGAAAACAAAACAGCAAGTAGGTGGCCATTCTGTAAATGGTACCACCAATGTCTTGGTTGCCTAATCGAAAGCACAATATTATAGAAGTATAGATGCTACAGAAAAGGGCAACAAAAATGCTAAGGAGGTTGAAACGTTTGCTTATGAAGAAAGGCTTATGGAGCTGAAAGGATGCCGGGTAGCTCAATCCTGAGCTTCCCAGCACCTGCTGGAGCACTGGTGCCAAAGTGGCTACCGCTGTATCCAGTGAGCGCTAGGAAGGTCGCCTCAAGGGAAGGGGACTTTCGTGCCTCCCCCCCCCCCCGAGGAAAGCCCCAAGCCCTACAATGGGGTTTCTCAAGTCTATTTTGCTGGCGCAGACTTGAGAGACTCCGTCAGGCTTGTGGCCAGACACGTTCAAGATCCAGCGAGGCAGGGCTCCGCCAGTCTCACCCTTATTCTGAACCGATTCTTCTCCTGCCGTGCCCTCCCCTTGCCCCTCCCAGAGGCCACACTACTGCCCAGAAATTGCACTTACCCCTGGTGGCAACATGACCTGCCGGTGCTGGGTCCAGTGCCTCTTACTCACAGAGTGCCATAAACGCGCTTTACAATATGTTTACAGCACCCAGCACCAACACTAAGGCTCTGTACTGGCACTGGCTGCATTCCAGTTTGGGCCCTAAGGTTAGAATTAAATCAAGGGAAGTGTGATCAAGATGTACACAGGGCAGGAGGTCTGGTCTAGAGGGTAGAGCCTCCGTCTGCCTGAAGATAACATCCACAAGGTCGCCAGTTCGAGGCCACCGGCACCGTGCGACCTTGAAGCAGCTGACAAGCTGAAGCCGAACTATTCCATCTGCTCTGAGCGTGGGAGGATGGAGGCCAGAATGTGAAGCCAGATCGGAATGAAACACCTGAATGTAGTGGTTCTTGAAAGAAAGAACCTTCTTTCAATTGTAAAAATCCCTATTTAATAAGGGATTTAAGTAAAGCCTGCCTATGTAAACCGCCTTGAATGAAGTCTTGAATAAAAAGACCAAGAAAGGCAGTATATAAATGCCTGTTATTATTATTATATTATTATTACACAGTTAGGAACATTGTGGAGAGTACAGAGGGAGTTACGTTTATTTTCTTTTTTCTTTCTCAAAATCCTAGCAGTAAAACTGGGAGTGGATCACCAATGTTTAGGACAAATAAGATGAAGCATTTCTTACTCAACCCATCAAAAAAAAGGAACTACAGCTTGCTAGCAAAATGATCTTAAGATGTACTGCAGAGTCCTGAGATTTGGTTCTCTCTGGCCTATAGTTCATTTTCTTTCCTTCTGTTTTTGATCCATGGGAGAAATGCAACTCCACTTCTTTCATGCAGTTGTTGAGAGTGAGAAATACAACAGGGTTAACTTCATTCCATTCTTGCAGCCCAGTAGCCTTGGCCTTGCTCACTGAGGCATTGTCTGCAAGCAGCACAAATAAACCCACTAAAAAATTTCACTCAGTAGTCCAGTACTCACTTCAAGTGAGGTTTTTCTAGTCTCACTAGATAATTGGGAGGGAAGGGTGACTGGCAATTGTATGCAGTGGTTTCTTTGTATGATTTGAGAGCAAGCCCATTGTAGAAGTGTAAAACCTTTTGAAAGTGCTTGAATCTACTTCAGCGCCCCCACAACTCCCTCCATGCTGATCAGGTTCCTCACCCACAAGCTGTCTCCTTGCTCTGGAAAATGCACACTTCCACACAGACTATAATCATCTACCTTAGTGGGACAGCTCATAGCATTAAGCAGTAAGACCTAAAGGGTCTGGATTCACCCTTCACCACAGGGTTAACCATGATCTCAGAGGTGGCCTTGAGCAAATCACTACATTAGTCTCATTTCTCTATCAGTAAAATGGGAATGTTTTTCTGTAAAATTTTCACCAGTTGGGATTTTATGAGGATGAATGAGTTCAGAATATTATTTATTTTTATTTTTCAAATTTTTATACCGCCCTTCCTCCAAAGAGCTCAGGGCGGTTCACACAGCTGCTCCCCTCCTTCTTGTCCTCACAACAACCCTGTGAGATAGGTGAGGCTGAGAGAAAGTGACTGTCCCAAGGTCACCCAGGAAACTTTGTGGCTGGGGGGGGGGGGTTGAACCTGGATTATCGAGGTCTACCTACCAAACCACTACACCACTCTGGTGGACCGTCATTATCCACAAGGGTTCCGTTCCTGGACCTCTTGTGGGTTCAAATTCTGCATGATATCAAATCACGTGGATTTCGGCGTTCACTGAGCTCTGAGTGCAACTGGAGCATTGCTCTGGTTGCATTGAGCTGTTCTGAGGCAGTACACAGCCTTCAAGGGCCTCAGAAAGGTGACTTCTGGTTTTGCCTTCCAACACTTTTGGGTGGCCTTTCTGAGGCCCATGGAGGCTGTGCACGGCCTCCATAGGCCCCAGAAATCCCCACCCAAAAGCATTGGAAGGCCCCCAAAAGCGTTGGAAGGCAAAACTGGAAGTCGCCTTCTGATGCTTTGGGGGGCCTCAGAAAAGCCTCTGGAGGTCCTAGAACGGCACTTCCAGTATTCGGCAGTATGTGTGCAGCCTCTATGGGCCTTAAAAGAGCCTCTGGAGGCTTCAGGTTGGGCCGAATGTGGCTTAATGGGGGTCCAGGGGATCCGCATTGAGCCAAATCTGCAAATCAGAAATCCATGGATAAGTAGGCTCAAGCTGTAACTGCCTTGTACACCTTTACTGTAGTTTTAGTTGGAGCAACAACCCTATACACACTTTCCTGGATGCAAGCCCCATTCAACACAATGGGAACTTACTTCTGTGTAGATATGCATAGAATTGTGCTGTGGGGCTACTTTATCTCTCTTCACTCATTAAGCAAGTGAGTCAACAGAAATAAAGTCAAAGATTAAAAGCTATAGAGTACTAGTGTTATGATACAGGTAGATTTTCCTGTATCTGCACTATTCCAAAATCCAGACATTTTTGTCCAAGCTTTGTTTTCTGTTGTGTGAACGCTAGAAGATCTTGTATTGATTCACACATAGAATGCAGGTGCAGGCTATAAGTTCTGTTCTCTGCTCCATGGTATGTATCTCTACAGACATCATTGAAAAATGTCAGAGGCCAGCAGACACCCATACGGGTAACAGTGAAAAGGGCAAGAGGAAGCATTTCTCATTGTATTTATGCAGTTATTCCAAATTCCAGACAAATCCAAAATCCAGACACCTTCCCATCCCAAGCAGTCCAGATAAGGGATACTCAATATTAGCAGGTAGCACAGTTGCGCAATTGTGTCACTGTTCCCCATCACTTCTGTGCATCCTCACGTATAAGAGTGGGCATGCATATAGACACTTTTAAAGATGCTAGAACCTGGGGCTGCTTCAGCCCCTCCTTTCAACCAGTGGTACTTGCACATGCATTGGTGCATACCTGACAATTGTTTTGTTATCTCAAATTCATAAAGTTGTCATTGCACTATATGTTCCAGATCAGGATTTCTTTCTCAGCATAGACAATGATACCAGGTAGTACTCAGCAGAAGGGCAGCCAGTAGAACAATATCAGACATGGAGCTAAATGTCTGCAGAAATATGTAGGAAGTTGTGATTTGAGAAGTCATATCTGTTGCTGAGAAGCCTTCACCTGCACCATTTGTATTTCACTTTGAGAGCCAAGGTGGTATAGGGTACCAGAGAGTCAAAAAAGAGTCAGAGGGGCTCAAATATTGCTTATGAACCCCAAGGAAATTAATTGCTAAAGACATAAAGTCAATTCTCTTTATTTGTGCTGGGTAGGACCCTTTAAGTGTTACCCTAGCCATGTGCACACTGCTTTTATTCAGCAGCTCGCACATACCAGGGGTAGCATTTAAATAACTATTGGGGGGTGGGGGTGGATTTTTTTTTAATGAGGAATTTTTTCTCTCTCTTGTACACACACACACACACACACACGCACGCACAGAGAGAGAGAGAGAGAGAGAGAGTGGGGGTGCTGATTTCATGGTAATGTCCTGCATGGTTGGCCCCCTGTCCATGTGGTTGAGTCTTTTAAACATTAGTGCAGCCTTATGGGAGTTGCCCACAGAAAAGTAGCTTCTGCATGAATTAAAGCTTCAGGGCTCCTTAAATATTACCTATGATTTGGAAGGCAAAGGCCTTTAGCTTGTTGTTTTCCTGGAACACATTCCTCATAAGCAGGTATGATCATTTGAGGTTTGATGTTTGGCTACCTTTCTGCCATCAACAGATTGTGCAAATGCAAACTCCCATTTCTATTTCTCTTCCTTCCCTAAAATGTAAGAATATACAGTACTTAAGCAACTGATGCTTACAGGTCAGTCTCACCTTCATTTGCTAACTGAAATTTTTACTTTCAAATGTGCTAGCTGATATGACACTTCCTCCTTTTTGAACTTTTCTACTCTTAGCTGCTGCCAATTTTCCAGAGCAATTAACTTTCTGGAATGACTTTTCTCCTGTTTGCTCTCTAGCCAGAGGAGTTTCCCCCTGCTTTGTTGCAAAAAATATATTGAGAAGAATTCATCCTGAGAACTTAAAGTTCTGGCAATAAGATATTCTAGACCAAAAATTGTATACATTTTCTTTTGAACAGTAGCAAAGTACAAATTGCTGCTGCATGTTAGCAGAACATTGCTTGATTTTCATGAGAAAAATAGCAGGGCCCTCATACCTGTTCATTTCTAAACATGAAATGAGTTGGATTCATGAGGTTACTTTGCATGTTTACTTGTCTATAATTCACATCACTTTAGTTTTTACAAACATGACTGGCGCTAAACTACATTTGGAATTATTGCATGCAGTTTTGTTTTGTAAATCATACCTTGGAATTGCTATCTTCAGATGTTAGAACTTGAATCAAACCTTAAACAATCTTGATTATGGACTTTGAATGAGAGTTTAGCGAAGCAATGAGGTTGAATTGCTCTTCACTTGTTTCTGATTCTTTCTAAATGAGCAATGTTTGCTCTAAGGATCTAGACACACTTTTCCCCAAAGGAAATTTTGAATTTGAAGAATTTCTGTCAAGTATCCATGAGCTGCATAAAAATGTCTGAGGGACCTCAGGTATCTTGGAACCCGTATTGATTTTAACCTTGCTCTATATTTAAATGCTCCAAACTGAGGGCCCAGTCCTATCCAGCACTGGAGCTGCAGTCCCTAGGTAAGGAAACAAATGTTCCTTTACCTTGTGGAGGCCTCCAAAACTACCCTCCCACCACAGGATGCAGCTCACACTGCATTGGCATGGCTACACCAGGGCTGGAAAGTTGGATAGGATTTGGCCCTGAGTCTCCTATATCATATGACAGGAGAGATTCAGCTGCACCATCTCCAAGGAACCTGTTGAAGAGGAATTTTCTGGTGCCTCTTATGGTTGGAACCACCTCCCAGTTTTCTACCACCTCTAGCAATTTGGTGTGAATGGGCTTTACTAGTGCAGCATGGAATTATCTGAGAATCTTATCCCTAGAAAATAACAACTCAGGATACTTCATTCTTATTCATTCTTGAGGACTGCCATGTAAATCACCTTGAGCTATTTCTACTATCAATCCCACCTGTATTCATTAAATGTCAGCCTACACTGGTACTGATAACATTTGTGTTAAATTTAGCTGGCAGATCTGTTGATGAGTGCTTAGTGTGGAGAGTCTTGCCTTCTCAGCAACTGAAATGCAGATTGCATGATTGTGAAAATAATTCTGTGTTCCATAACTGTTAGCCTGTACCTATTCATACAGAAGTCACTTGATCATCTTGTGCAGTTCGGACCAGGGTATATTTTGTCGTAGTTTACAGAACTCAGGGAATTGGATACAGTTTTACGGACATGGCTTCACAGCTCAGTTCTCCTGGATATATCTCATTAAGCTTACTCCTTCTGGTTTGTTGGAGAGTTTGACTGTATGGCCTCTAAAATCTTAGGATTCCATGAATCAGTGACTCATGAGTTACAATTAATCCTAAGTCAACTGCTCAGTCTTTTACTTCACTCCTTTGCCTTTCCCATCTTATTTTTTGTCTGTATAGATTACACATTCTCTCAGAATTGGAATGGTATAGCCATAGGATTTGGTATAGGACCTACATCAGACTAAAGACTCTGGGGCTGCTGTAAATAATGCCAATAAAACCACATTTTAAAAAAATGATAGACTAGTGGCAATAGGCTTGTAGGAGATGTATTCAGAGAGATTTGGTAAGGTGGGAACCTCCCAAATGCAGCCTAATCTTGTAGAAGGGAATTGCATATGATGACCCTGAATGATTTCCCTTGCTCTCATTTCAAATATATTAGATGATGCACTGTTCTCTGTTTCAGTAGCTCATTAGAGAAAACATGAGTGCTAATAGAAAACGAGAGGATGGAGTAGGGTTTCTGGAGAAACCAGGCTCTGCCAGGTTTTTTATTATTATTATTTTTGATCCCTTTTGCTTATCTTGGGCTCAGTGTCCTACACTTGGTCCTTTGTATTAGGAATCAGATTTCTTGGATGCTGGAATTGCCACATTACAGTACATTGCTGGTCCTACGCTTGATTGGTGTTGCTACTGAAACATTATTACATAAGTAGTAATTTTCCTCTGTGTATCAGTGTGCATTCACCATGTGACTACGTAATGACAACTGCTTGCAAGGAAAGCAGTGACACAGCCGAGGTCATGCTGTGTCTTTAGGCTGATCAAAATCTAGGGTCTTGTGATGACAGCAGTGCAAAAATAGTAAAGATTTGTCAAAGGATCCCATTGTCCCTGTGTTTACTGCTTGGCAGGTTAATGAGCAAAATTATTAATCCTGTTTCTGATCTCAGCTTGATATTTTTGGTCTAAAATAATCTCTCCAGTAATATCCATACAACCTGATGCTTGATAAGGAAAACCGTTCTGATGTGAAACCGTGAACACAGCTCCATGTCCCACCATCTTCCCCATTAGAAGAGGGTGTTTAGTGTCCTGCCTGCCCTAGAGACCAGCCTCTGATCAGCACCATGGAGAGAGGCAGTTTTAAAATGCCAGCTACCCTCAACAGCTGCTTTCATTGGTTCTGCTGTGCAGGCTAGCAGAGTTTTAGTGAACAGCCCTCACAGCAGCTTATCTGGTTTCAGGTTATAAATGTTTAAAATTAAGGGATGGTCCCAATTCCCTTCTAGGCAACAGTTGCTAAGAGTGTTTTAGACAAAGATGCATCATTACATATCTGATTGAGGGTTGGGTGAGGTTTTTTTTTTTTTGTGGGTTTTTTTTTTCTTTGTACTGTTTCTCTTGGAAGATGAATGGGAAACACCTATGTCTGCGGCATCAGTCATCACAAGAGCCTGAGCTACAATGATTACTGTAAGGTGGTTCAGTGTGTTTCTTTGTCAGGCAGTTATTTCCACCACTGTGCCTTTTCAAAAAGAAAAAAAAAGTAAAACATCTGCTGGGATGCATCTTGCAGCCCGTCAACAACAACACTGAGGCGTTTGAGTGCTTAATAAAGCATTTGTCTTCCTTCTCTCCCCTGCTCATTATCCTTTCTGACAAGTCATGTATTCCTCCCCAACACCAACACCACCCCCGACACATGACACTGTACTCTAATTAATGTTTCTCCCATCATCCTACAAGCCCGTGACACTCTCCAGTACAAGGGTGTGGGAATAACATGGCTGATCCATATGCATTCTGCACCCATCTTCTTATCTCTTGGGGACTCACTGAGTTGATTTCCATTAGGTGTATTCCTGACTTGCCATGTTTTCTGCACTATTATAAGGCATAAGACTGGCATTTGTTACAAGCAGCTGCTTTTGTGGCTCATTCTGGTTTGCCCTGCATCTTAGCCCTCCTCCAGAGATAACACAGCTTTTCCGTTTGCAGTTCTTCTTTTTCTCCAACTTTCCCCTCCAGCACTGATGGCATTTGCAGATCCATTTATGGCCTCCTTTTAGTGCCTTTACAATACTTTTCTTTGTCAATTACATGTAGCATGTGTTTTCCTCTGATTTATGCTAGGTTTACAAGGTGGTCATTTTCCTATCCATTGAGAAGCTAGTGATGCAGAGATGAATTATTGGGGGGCGGGAGCAACTGAGAGAATCATGTGAAAGGCAGCTCTGGGGATTAAGTACTGATATCAGTAAGTGCAATGAGAGAGAGAGAGAGAGAGAGAGAGAGTTGGAGGTATTATCAATATGGCTTACTATAGCTCTTTGGACCTGCTCATTTAAAGAAGCACATTGAAATGAAATACTTAGAATATGAATACACTGAAGGAGATTAAAGAAATGTACCCTGTGGCTTGTAACTTACAAAGTCCAGGCAATGAGCACAAAGCACAACCTCTCTTATTCTAGAGCAGCTGGTGTAGTGCCTGTGTGCCAACCTACACAGGACTCTTAACTAGGAAAACAGTTGCTTCTGCTGTGCAGTGTTTAGTTTGCATCCGAACTCAAAAGTGGATTTTGTTTCTGGTTCTAGGGGTCAGTCTTGTGAAATAATAACAAAAGAGAGAGACCTCTGAGCGTGTGCAGAATGCCACAGCTCCCACTCAGTAGAGCTAAGGTTAGAGCAGCACAATATTTCTCAGCCAGGGTTGCATGGGGAACTCCCAGGGGTGCTGTGACCAAACCCCCTCTGAATAAACATTGTCTCTGTTGAAAAACAAGCCTACTCCAGAAGTTGTCTGCACCTGCGTCTCATGGTCTCTGCACTTATATCTATTCCCTAAAAGCACCTGCATGAGATTAGTGAGGTATAGGGAGGATGGCTGTTGATAGCAGATAGTGGCAAACTCACACATATTGCAGAGTAGCACAGTAAGTGGGGGGGGGGAGAGATTGGGGGAGCTGATAACCTGCAGAAGTATCCTAGTGGCAGCTAAGAAGTTGAGCGTGTAGGGTCCTGTTTGGGAGAGGAGTGTGGAAATGACAATGAGTGGAGGGAAAAATGACAGCAGCTGTTTGTTCCTGGTGTAAGAGAATGGGGAGAGGTCTTTGAATGAGACAGACCAAAGCTCCTATTAACATACACAGAATATCTCACAAGAAAAAGAATTAATCTGCTCAAAATGTTTTGATGCTTTGTATCTATATATTTACATTTTTATATGTGGGTTCTTAGTGATCTGAGGCATGACTTAGCTATGGGGATGCAGGTTGGCTGGGGGCCTATCAGGTTCCTCAAGATGTTGCAACGTGTTACAGCGGTTCCCTAATCAAAAAAGAAAAGGTTGTAAAACACTTGGTTAGATAATGTGAACTACAAGCTGGCCTAGGTTCCAGACCTGTTTTCTTTTTCGAAATAACGTACTGCTGCATGGCTCTGCAAATGCATCAGTTGCTTCTCTTCATATATAAATCATAGCAGCCAAATAAAAACCTGTAAGAGAAATAATAGTTCAGGTATGTGGTGAAAAGTATTTCTGATGATATCAGGGGCTGCATAGAGCACTATAAAACAAGCATGGATGCCAACTTCAGCCATGGGATCCAGCCTATAGAGCCCAGGCTTTTATCAGAAAACTGTATGAAAGAAAAAGCGAGAGGAGCTCCAGATGGAAAGAAGACAATCCTGTGCTCTGCAGTCCAGGGGAAATCACACAGAATCCCAAAATCAAATATATGAAGTCTTGATTAAGGTCTGGTCAAAATATGTGGGAGAATGAGGTGGTAGAATGAACTGTGCCACTCAAGAGTGAGATGGAGAGAATGAGTACGTTTTTGAATGCTCTTCTTTGTTCAAAGCTGCCTGCAAATAGCATATTAGAACAAGTAGCTGAGGACTAGGATAGAGACTTTCTCCTCACGGCATTAGTCTTCTGTTTGCTGGCTGATTTTTATTTGGAGGTGCGTTCATATCTGGAATTCCCCACTATTGTCTGAAATGGTGCAATCCCTACCGTCAAGTCATTTCATCTTCATTCTCCTGCATGTGTAGTCCAGGCTTAAAATCCAGGGGTGGGAGATGAGTAATCTGCATGGTTATAATTATGACTCAGAGGCCTCTGATACATAAACCAGCACTTTGTGCAGAATTCTGAGAATGCTAACTTTTAACAGAAAAAAAACAACAGCAAATCTCTAGCTTTCATAGATTTGGTGGAGGTGAAAGGTTGCCAACGTCTGCTTAAAACTAGAACAAAAGTGAAAGTTTTCCCTGGTTTTCGTGATTATTTTTGGCAGTATTGAAAAGCACAGTAGCAGCAGACCTGTCATTATGTGAAAGGGCTAAATGCCCCAAGCACGGAGCCTTGCACACCTCTAGGACCGTGTGGAAGCATCACGGAGGCTCTCAACATGGTCGAAAACTGTGCTTCTTTACTGCAAGCACAGTTTAAGACCATGGCAAAGCCTCAGGAGGCTTCCCTATGTGTCCTAGAGTCACTCTAGGCTCCATTTTGCTGCAGGTGAGTGGGGGGGGGGGGCAGATTTGTGCATGGGGGCCAGCGGCATCCCATGGGGGCACCATAATGGACCTTTGCCCTGGGGCGCGGGTGGAGAAGTCTGCCACTGGAAAAGCACACCCCTTCAATGATTTTTCAGTGATTGTTTCAAAAGTGTTTACCTCTTCAGAAATATTACCCTAATTCTGGATTGACTTGGTTTACTCTCAGTGGTGTTACATAGCTAACGTATGATTGGCTAAATCACATCATGAGATCACACAATTTACTTTGTATGCCTGATTGGCTGGAATTACTATGGGAGACACTGGGTAATTAAATTAAGGATAAGAAGTGCTTCTCTGGGTTGCACACTGTCAGACCTGTGTTTCTTCTTAGTAGTGAAATGTGCATGCATGATAATGCACCCTTAAGACCAAAAGGCATGGGCATTGAGAGCATGAAATATATAGATACACAAACATTTGTGACCTTAATTTGAACTGAGCTGTTGGTAGTACAGTACCAAAGGAGGGAGAAGCTATACAGGGTCAACCAAAATTTGAGTGATTTATGGCATTTCCACCAAAAACTTAGGATTGTGCTGGATCCTGCAGAAGTAGTATTAGAAGTCTTAGTATTAGAAGTTGAATTTATTGTTTCACACCTAGCAAGACTTCTGTTCTAGATTTCCCAGAATTTAGACCTTTCTTCAAAGAGATTACCCATTCAACTCTAGAGGAATATGATTATGGCAGCAGATCACTACCCTCCAGCAACAGGAGGACAGGCCTGGTTCTTAGATTTGCTCTTCTTAGCGCTCCTTGGTTATTCTCTCTTACCTTCTGTTGCACTGGATCACCTTTCCTGGGCTGAATTAAATAAAATGCTGGTTCTACTTTGAAGCTTTTTATCCTCTCTGCACAAACCAAACCCAGATCTCCTTGTTCTTCCATTCCCTCCCCTTCTGATTATTATTTCTCAGATTGTTAGCAAGGTGCTAAAGCTAGGTGGGGAGGTGGCAACATGCCTTCCACTGACACTGAGCCAATGGCATCAGGAGTACAGATGGGAGCCATTGTCTCCATTTGGTTCTCATAATTTGAGCCGTATTTCAAAATGTCAGAGACAGGCTTGCCTTTTTCTCTTATCTTTTCTTTTCTCCTGCCCCTTGGAAACATGTACACACAAAGACATTTTAAAAATCAATTTGGGAACATTTTGCCTTTGGTGAACAACACCCCCTCACATACGCACACACACAAACGCACGCACAAGTCCTCCCCCAAAACTGCTCCAGGCAGAGAACATTACAACTGGCTCTTTCTGCCATTGTTCACTCCACTGCCTGCCGTATGGAACAATAGCAAGAGCAGGCTCTGGCATCTGTCACCCAGACTGAAGGTTCCATTTCCAAAACTACCAAGCCATTACATTTAGTAATAGCAGCCAAGCGTGCTGGTGGAAAATGTTCCATGCCTCGGCATCACAGATGTAGTGGGGGAGAGGGCTGCAGGAAGTTGACTACTAGCAGAGGGCACCAGAAGCTTGAAATTCAGGGGGGGATGCATGGATAAATGGATAAATCATGGATAAATCATGCAACCTCCTGATTTTAGAAGTGAACTATCTCAGAATGCCAGATGCAAGGGAGGGCACAAGGATGCAGGTATCTGGTTGTCTTGTGTGTTCCCTGAGTCATTTTGGTGGGCCACTGTGAGACACAGGAAGCTGGACTAGATAGGCCTTTGGTCTGATCCAGCGGGGCTCTTCTTATGGGTATTGGGGAGAGGAGCAATGGCACCTAATTGCACTTGACAGGAACGGGTGGGGGGCTTTTGAATAGTGTGACCATCTTGATAAAAACATGTACAGTGTTTTCTTCAGTGTGGTTGAAGTTGGAGTGTGTAAGACTGGTGATTTCTCACAGAATAAATTTTATAAATGAAAATTCCTGCCTCAGAGGCAGCAAAGGGTCTTATTTGTTTCTTGGTGATGATGGTATGTTCACAAGATCACGCAATTTGATTTGGGGTTAAGTAATCCAGAATAAATAATGCGCCTTGATAAAGCTCATATAATTGTTAGTGTAGATGAGACTCTCTATCCAACACCTCAGGACACATGGTCAAGGTCATTTTGACTGTGTACAGCAGTGTTTCTTAGTGTACTCGTAGGAGGTCTGGGGCTCCCTGAGACCCATTCAGGGGGCTCCATGAGTGGCAGCCACCTGCCCAGTTTGTTCATCCTACCCTCCTGCCGCCCCTGGCTCTCCTTCTTCATTCCCCTCCTGTTCTGGCTTTTTGCTGGTATTCAGCATGAAGTTTGGCGTTGTGCCACTCCGCACGTGTGCTGGTGCTTTGGGTCTCCCAGACTCTTCATGTGCCAACAGGGCTCCCTGAGACTTTTTTAGGAGCATAAAAGGCTCCAGAGATCAAAAAGTTTGAGAACTGCTGGTGTACAGATACTTTCTCAGAGTCCTAAGAGTAATAAGAGACCTAAGGCCACACCTGGAGTATTGCGTACAGTTCTGGTCGCCACATCTCAAAAAGGACATAGTGGAAATGGAAAAGGTGCAAAAGAGAGTGACTAAAATGATTGCTGGGTTTGGGTACCATGAAGAAAGGCTACAACGTTTGGGTCTTTTCAGTCTAGAAAAGAGGCACCTGAGGGGGGGACATGATTGAGACATACAAAATTATCCAGGAGATGGATAGAGTGGATAGAGAGATGCTCTTTTCCCTCTTGCACAGCACCAGAACCAGGGGACATCTACTAAAAATGAGTGTTGGGAGAGTTAGGACAGACAAATGAAAATACTAAGCGTGTAGTTAGTCTGTGGAACTCCTTGCCCCAGGATGTGGTGATGGCCTCTGGCCTGGATGCCTTTAAAAGGGAATCGGACAAATTTCTGGAGGAAAAATCCATCACGGGTTACAAGCCATGATGTGTATGTGCAACCTCCTGATTTTAGAAATGGGCTATGTCAGAATGCCAGATGCAAGGGAGGGCACCAGGATGCAGGTCTCTTGTTGTCTTGTGTGCTCCCTGGGGTATTTGGTGGGCCACTGTGAGATACAGAAAGCTGGACTAGCTGGGCCTGTGGCCTGATCCAACAGGGCTGTTCATATGTTCTTCTTAATATTGCAGAACTATCATAACCATTGGTTAGAGCAAAATAACACCAAAATGGTGTTATTTATTTTATTCAGAAGTAAGCCCATTGTGTACAATAAAACTCAGGCTGTAATCCTATCTTACTCGCCAGAAGCAAACACCTCTACACATGGTACACATGTTCTTTTTTCCTGATCAACTGTGATTTCTGGTCAAACCAGTTTTGCAAGTTTTTGTAGTGCTTCAAGCAGTACCGGGGGGGGGGGGGGACGGGACGGAACCTGATGCTACCCACCAGCAGCAGGTTCTGCTTTATTGCAACAGATGTGGACAGTATTGCAAGAGTATTGCATCACTATTGGATAGGTGATGATGATACTGGTAATGAACAACACCCTGTTCCTCCACCCCAGTGCTTGGGACATTTAAAAACATGTTTTCTTATATTTTATTTTAGTATGGTGAGTGGCATGTGTTTATACACATGAGCCATCATGTAACTTCATAAAACGACTCCCAAACGAGCATGCATAGGATTGCAGCCTTACTGTGCATACTTGCCTGACATTAAATTCAGTGGAGCTTAGTTTAGAATAGACCTGCATAGGTTAGCACTTCCAATGTCTTTCAATTGCACCTTCAGAGATTTACAGCCCTCTCCTATTGCCAGGCTGTGCTGCAGGCAGTGACATAGCATGGGTGGCGCCACAGGAGCAGTTGCAAAATTTAAAAAGAAAAAAAAGTAGTAATAACAAATAAAATATAGCACGCTGTCCCCCTCACATAGAATTTCTTGTCTCCAGTTCTGGACTTCAGTCCTGGGGAGGGGGGGGACATCATGCTGCCAAGATGGCAGCAGCCAGTGTGCACCTGACAGCAGCCTGCAGCAACTGCACCCTGAGCACTGAGGGACTTGGGCTTGGGGGACTAGTGATGGGGGGGCACTCATTGCCTCTTGCTTGGGGGCAAACAGGAGATAGCTGGTGCTGGGGAAGGTGACAGAGCAAGAGGAGGTAGTGGCTGCCTCTTACAAACAATTCCTTTTTTTCTATAAAGGGGCGGTTACAGTGGCGGTATGTGGCAAACACAGCCAGTTGTCACCTCTTGCTCCGGGGGCTTCAGGGTGACTGAGGGCTTAGAGGGGGCCAACAGGAGGGGCCTGGTGCTGGGGGGAGGTGGCATAGTAAGGGGCAACAAATGGCAAGGGACTGTGTTTGCTGCAGTCTCTTGCAAAGCATTCCATTTTGTTTCCTGTAGAGGTGGCAGTGATGGACGTAGTCCCTTGCCGCTCATCACCTGTTGCTCCAGGACCTGGGGGGTGAATGGGGGCTTCAGGGGGTGAGCAAGAGGGGCCTGGTGCTAAGGGGGGGTGGAAGCGGCAGAGCAAGAGGCAGCAGCAGTCACAGTGTTTGCCCCCAGCAGCTCTTGAAAAACGTGCCACTTTTTTTCCTCTCCAGAGAGGGTAAAATGGCATTTTTTGCAGGAGGTGGCAGAGTGGTGCGCATGGCCTCTTGACTACTGCCACCTCTTGCTCTGGGAGCTTGGGGGAGAGCAGGGTCAAACAGGAGAGAGGCTGGGGCTGGGCAGAAGTGGCAGAGGGAGGGGGCAGCAAGCTGCTGCGGGGAGGAGATGGGTTTTTTCCCCTCTTCTTTAAAATAACTTTTTTGAAAAGCCCAGGTGTGACGTTATGCCTGAAAAATATGTCACTTTTGGTGTGTTTTCACTATCATGGATGCAGACTGGGGACATGACTTCATCCTTGAAACATTCCTTGAGACAGCCTGTGTATTTGCTGAATCTCTTCAGGCCATTGTAACTGGGTTTTGTTCCTCTTGTTTAGAGTCCATATTCTGTTCCCAGTCTTTGAATCAAGTGGCCAATATTCTGAAACAAGCTGACATGCCACACAATTTGAAGATGGAACTGGAGGGATCAAGCATTCAAACACAGGCTATTCTTTCACCGCCCCACTTACATGCCTGTGTTAAGTTATTCTAATTTTAATAAAATGTCTGAGCAGATCTAAAGGAGAACAAGGAGTGGGAATTTCAGCTAGCCATGCCATAGTGCTGCAAGAGTGAGGAAAAACTACCCATGCTTTATCTGCATCGCTTAATCAGGAATATTATTCACACTAACTCCACTTAAAAAAAAATTGTATATTAACAGAAGCAAAATTAAAGTGAACTGAAGCTTTGTAAAACTTGAGCCATGAAGAAGCCTGAGCAAAGGAAAAGTCCATGGCTGCAATCCTATACTTACATATTGCTGCCTTAATCCCACTGATGCCAGTGAGTTTTATCCTCAATAAATGATGGCAGGATTACACTCCATGTTCTTTAAAAGTGTTTAATCTCTCAGGCTATTTAAACACAAGAGTAGTTGAAGTATATTGAAGCTAATAAACCACTCTGTATTAAGCAGTCTATTTAAATGCAGTCTTGCAATTTGTGTCACTGTATTTTGACTTAAGAGGCATGAGGGTTCTATAGTTGTTTTAAAAGTTAGAACAGAAATATTTTAATACGTGTATGTATGTATGCACACTATTTATTAATTTGTTTAAAAATATTTGTGCCCTGTCTTTCTTACTCAGTGAGAAACCAAAGGCAGCTTACATCAAATTAAATATATATATATATATATAAAAGCAAGTTCACAATCAAATAAGCAAATCAGTAACTATAAAAAAACCACAAAAATCGTAACTGCAATGAACATTCACAAATGAGCAGCCAGATACAACAAAGTAAAATTGATATCAAAATGCCTTCATATGACAGCAGTCCTATATATTGTGATATTACAGGATTTATAATTGGTGCCTAAACCACCCATGAAATCTGGGGGGGGGGGGGTTCATTGTGGATGAGATCATGTAACCAGTTGAACAGGAGCTATCAGAGTGTGAATATATGTGCTTGTGAAAAGCAATGGCATATTCCACCACTGCTACCATAAAGGTCATGTCAGGTGGCTGAGCTCAGAAACAGGTCACAAAGATTTGACAGCAAAGCTGACTGAAGAGTCAATAATTTCCTCCTGATTTCCTCAGAATGAATCTAATCAAGGGTATTATGATATTGGTTTGGTGATAATATTAATATCATTTTCTTCTGGGCTATTCAAGCCTCCTCCAAAATCATTATAAATGTGAATTATGAAGGATTGTTGATATTCAGATGGTCTTCATAACCCCAAGCTATGATGAGGTTATGGTTATCTCCTACAGTCCCTTCATAGGTTCTCCTACCTCCTGACTCTTTCCAAGAGAGACTCTCCCAGAAGAGAAAGACATGCCAAAGGAATGTGCTTGGCTCCAGAAGGCAGCAACACAACCAAAGCTGCATCTGTAGTTTAGAATGCAACTCATCTATTTTGGAGCATGACTACAGAGGTCATCAAGACACTGATTGGAGATGTGTTTACATATTTAGAGTAAATATTTAAAGTTGAATAGAGTCTACAGAAAGCTCCAGAAAGGAGGCAGGAAAATCATGGACAGCACTCCACATGTCTTGGCCAATCAGCTCTCATGATCCACATATCCCTGGAGGGCTTTGGCATGACATAATGTTCAGAAGGTGACATTCCATCCTGGGTAGTAATTGTTTGCAAAACAAACCAAAACAGCTTTCAAAATGGAAGGGTGTTCCCGCCACATTGTTTTGCTAGGGATTAGCAGTTCCTTCCCACTCTTGTGAAGACCTTAACCCTTCTTGTAATATCCTGTTTAGCTAGGAAATAAGCCTTTTACATTTCCAGAGATCAAAGCAATGTCATTAGCACTGAAATGGAGAATATGAGCACCTTAAAAAGGGCTGTATTTTAGTTAATCTTGGAACTTGCTAGGGTGCACTTGAGGCTACAGCGCGAATCCAGCACAATAAAATTCTCGTTCCAACAGCAGTTGTGTCTGAACACTGCTAAAAATGTCAAGCAATCCAAGAGGTTGCTTTTGTCGAGCCAACCAATATTCAGAATGATTGATGTAATCTTTTGAGCTACACAGAACTCTTTTTCAAGCATAAGTTTTCAAAGTACAGTATAATTTTAAACAGTTTAAAAAGAAAGATGATCTTTGAACTGATGGAAAAGGTGCAAAAGAGAGAAACCAAAATGATTTACTGGGCTGGGTCACCTTCCTTATGAGGAAAGGCTACAGCATTTGGGCCTCTTCAGTCTAGAAAAGAGGCCCCTGAGGGAGGACATGATTGAGACATACAAAATGATGCATGGGAAGGATAACATGGATAGAGAGATGCTCTTTACACTCTCACATAACACCAGAACCAGGGGACATCCACTAAAATTGAGTGTTGGGAGGGTTAGGACAGACAGAAGAAAATGTTTCTTTATCCAATGTGTAATTAGTATGTGGAACTCCTTGTCACAGGACATAGTGATGGCATCTTGCCTAGATGCCTTTAAGAGGGGATTGGACAAATTTCTGAGGAAAAGTTCATTATGGTTACAAGTCATAATAGGTATGTGGAAGCTCTTGGTTTTAGAGGCAGGCTGCCTCTGATTGCCAGATGCAGGGGAGGTCACCAGGACGCAGGTTGTGTCTGTTGTCTTGTGTGCTCCCTGAAGCATTTGGTGGGCCACTGTGAGATAAAAGAAGCTGGTCTAGATAGGCCTTTGGCTTGATCCAACTGGGCTCTTCTTATGTTTTAATGAAGTAGAGTTGTGGGCAGCAAGCAGCTCACTGACCAAATTTCTGGTGAACCTCCCAATGTTTGACAAAGAAGGCAAGAATAGGTAGGCCTTGATATGTACCAGCAAGACACCTTCTGGTGTTCTGAAGGGGCGTGTTGGAGGTGGGGTGGCTGTTTATGTTAAGGAAGGGATAGAATCCAGCAAAGTAGAGATTGAAGGTGGGTCCGACTCCACCGTAGAATCTCTGTGGGTTAAATTACCAGGCTTGTGCAGCGATGTAATACTGGGGGCATGCTATCATCCTCCAGACCAGAAATTGGATGGGGACCTTGAAATGAGGACACAGATCAGGGAGGTGACAAGGAGGGACAGGGTTGTAATCATGGGGGACTTCAATTATCCACATATTGACTGGGTCAATTTGTGTTCTGGTCACGATAAGGAGACCGGATTTCTTGACGTGCTAAATGACTGTGGCTTAGATCAGCTAGTCACGGAGCCCACCAGAGGGCAGGTGACTCTGGATTTAATATTGTGCGGTACGCAGGACCTGGTTAGAGATGTAAACGTTACTGAGCCATTGGGGAACAGTGATCATGCTGTGATCCGTATTGACATGCACGTTGGGGGAAGAATACCAGGCAAATCTCTAACAAAAACCCTTGACTTCCGACGGGCAGACTTCCCTCAAATGAGGAGGCTGGTTAGAAGGAGGTTGAAAGGGAGGGTAAAAAGAGTCCAATCTCTCCAGAGTGCATGGAGGCTGCTTAAAACAACAGTAATAGAGGCCCAGCAGAGGTGTATACCGCAAAGAAAGAAGGGTTCCACTAAATCCAGGAGGGTGCCTGCATGGCTAACCAGCCAAGTTAGAGAGGCTGTGAAGGGCAAGGAAGCTTCATTCCATAAATGGAAGTCTTGCCCTAATGAGGAGAATAAAAAGGAACATAAACTGTGGCAAAAGAAATATAAGAAGGTGATATGGGAGGCCAAGCGAGACTATGAGGAACGCATGGCCAGCAACATTAAGGGGAATAATAAAAGCTTCTTCAAATACGTTAGAAGCAGGAAACCCGCCAGAGAAGCGGTTGGCCCTCTGGATGGTGAGGGAGGGAAAGGGGAGATAAAAGGAGACTTAGAGATGGCAGAGAAATTAAATGAGTTCTTTGCATCTGTCTTCACGGCAGAAGACCTCGGGCAGATACCGCTGCCCGAATGGCCCCTCCTGACCGAGGAGTTAAGTCAGATAGAGGTTAAAAGAGAAGATGTTTCAGACCTCATTGATAAATTAAAGATCAATAAGTCACCGGGCCCTGATGGCATCCACCCAAGAGTTATTAAGGAATTGAAGAATGAAGTTGCTGATCTCTTGACTAAGGTATGCAACTTGTCCCTCAAAACGGCCACGGTGCCAGAAGATTGGAGGATAGCAAATGTCACGCCTATTTTTAAAAAGGGAAAGAGGGGGGACCCGGGAAACTATAGGCCGGTCAGCCTAACATCCATACCAGGTAAGATGGTGGAATGCCTCATCAAAGATAGGATCTCAAAACACATAGATGAACAGGCCTTGCTGAGGGAGAATCAACATGGCTTCTGTAAGGGTAAGTCTTGCCTCACGAACCTTATAGAATTCTTTGATAAGGTCAACAGGCATGTGGATGCGGGAGAACCTGTAGACATTGTATATCTGGACTTTCAGAAGGCGTTTGACACGGTCCCTCACCAAAGGCTACTGAAAAAACTCCACAGTCAGGGAATTAGAGGACAGGTCCTCTTGTGGATTGAGAACTGGTTGAAGGCCAGGAAACAGAGAGTGGGTGTCAATGGGCAATTTTCACATGGAGAGAGGTGAAAAGCGGTGTGCCCCAAGGATCTGTCCTGGGACCGGTGCTTTTCAGCCTCTTCATAAATGACCTGGAGACAGGGTTGAGCAGTGAGGTGGCTATGTTTGCAGACGACGCAAAACTTTTCCGAGTGGTGAAGACCAGATGTGATTGTGAGGAGCTCCAGAAGGATCTCTCCAGACTGGCAGAATGGGCAGCAAAATGGCAGATGCGCTTCAATGTCAGTAAGTGTAAAGTCATGTACATTGGGGCAAAAAATCAAAACTTTAGATATAGGCTGATGGGTTCTGAGCTGTCTGTGACAGATCAGGAGAGAGATCTTGGGGTGGTGGTGGACAGGTCGATGAAAGTGTCAACCCAATGTGCGGCGGCAGTGAAGAAGGCCAATTCTATGCTTGGGATCATTAGGAAGGGTATTGAGAACAAAACGGCTAATATTATAATGCCGTTGTACAAATCGATGGTAAGGCCACACCTGGAGTATTGTGTCCAGTTCTGGTCGACGCATCTCCAAAAAGACATAGTGGAAATGGAAAAGGTACAAAAGAGAGCGACTAAGATGATTACGGGGCTGGGGCACCTTCCTTATGAGGAAAGGCTACAGTGTTTGGGCTTCTTCAGCCTAGAAAAGAGACGCCTGAGGGGGGACATGCTTGAGACATACAAAATTATGCAGGGGATGGACAGAGTGGATAGGGAGATGCTTTTTACTCTCTCACATAATACCAGAACCAGGGGACATCCACTAAAATTGAGTGTTGGGCAGGTTAGGACAGACAAAAGAAAATATTTCTTTACTCAGCGTGTGGTCGGTCTGTGGAACTCCTTGCCGCAGGATGTGGTGCTGGCGTCTAGCCTAGACGCCTTTAAAAGGGGATTGGACAAGTTTCTGGAGGAAAAATCCATTATGGGGTACAAGCCATGATGTGTATGCGCAACCTCCTGATTTTAGAAATGGGTTATGTCAGAATGCCAGATGCAAGGGAGGGCACCAGGATGAAGTCTCTTGTTATCTGGTGTGCTCCCTGGGGCATTTGGTGGGCCGCTGTGAGATACAGGAAGCTGGACTAGATGGGCCTATGGCCTGATCCAGTGGGGCTGTTCTTATGTTCTTATGAAGCAAGAATGCATATGTGGGATTACTTAGCCTAGACGAATTATTTAATTAATTAGTTATTGCTTAACTGTGAAGCAATCCTGAGTATACTGTCGTACTTCTAAATTTCAAATACAATCATGGAATATGGAAATTTTGTGTGTATGTACCATTGGTAGCTGTGACTAGCCTTAGGTCCCAGGGTCCAATCCAACTTCCTGTACTTTTAGAAGAGAACAAGTTACTTTGAAGCTGTAATAATGTGGGGCGCAGTAGAGAGAGCGGCTGTTGGGCAAGGCTGCCAAAGCTTTTGACCAAGGCTTTGTCACTTCTGGGTAGGAAACTGCCAATAGATCTGACCAGCAATGCTGATGACTGAGCTTTCCTTAATTGGGAACCTGTTGGGGAGAGAAAATCAAAAGGGTAAGACACAGGCAAGGCATGTTGGGAGAAGGAGATGCTAGAGAAAAGGGGATTGGACAAATTTCCGGAGGAAAAGTCCATCAGAGGTTACAATCCATGATATGTATGTACAACCTCTTGATCTTAGAAATGGGCTACGTCAGAATGCCAGATGCAAGGGAGGGCATCATAATGCAGGTCTCTTGTTATCTGGTGTGCTCCCTGGGGCATTTAGTGGGCCGCTGTGAGATACAGGAAGCTGGACTAGCTGGGCCTGTGACCTGATCCAGCGGGGCTATTCTTATGTTCTTATGTTAGAAAGACAGATCATTGAGAGAGAATGGTAAAGGGAAAGAACAGAGCTGAGAAAGGAAAACTAAGGTGAAAGTAGGGCTGGTAGTCAGGCAGAAGGAAGGTATAGCTGGGGGAAGAAGCAGAGGGTTGAGTTGGAGAAAGGAGACAAAGATGGAGGGACGGGGCACAGAAGATTGGATGGAAGGTGGAAAAGTTGGAACAAGCTGGAGAGGGAGACTGCTGGGGAGGAAAGGATGGAGTAGAACAGAGTGAGCTAAAAAAAAACCCAAGTATTTCTCTAGGGGAGTTGCCAAGCTATACCCTCACAAGATGGATCTGGTTCCTACCTGAACTCTGACCACTGAGGATATACCAGCACCTCCCTTCCAAGGCGGGGCTGTCAGGAGGTTTGAACAGTGTCTTTGTAAGCCCTAAGGAAGGTATGACTGTGGTCCAGAACAAAGACGGTGACAGGCAGCCAAACAGAATAGCCTGCCAGAGTCTGTCTCCCTTTCCAGGCCTTACTTTTCTCTTCTGTCTTTCTACCCTCTGTCTTGTAAATAAAACTTCAAATAGCAGCACCTGATACCTTTGTCTCATATTCCATGCTGTGTCTTTTGATGCCCTTTGATGTGGAACTTCCCCCACAGGATGAGCAAGAGAGGGTACCACACCTACAGTCGGAAAGGAAAAAATCTGCAGACTTGTGGGTGTGGTATGCTAGAGGCTCAGGAGCAATGAGGAAGTTGCTTTAGATCTTGGTGACAGAGGAGTGAAACAGGAACAAGTTGCTGCTGACTAAATGTAGGTTGATGTAGTGAGAGTGAATACTGTGCCTCAAGGGCAAGTTATGGAGGTAGATGTCCCATGGAGTCTACTTGAAGACTTGCAACCCAATCCTTTGAGCCACTGCACTGCAGCAACCTTTTATAGGATCAGAGAAACATTTCAAGTACCCGTCTGAGAGAAGGAACCGTTCCTTGCATCAGTGCCGGGACCCACCTTCATCTTAGCATTGATGCAGCAGTGCTATTGCAAGTACTCAGCTTTCCATCACGAAGTTGTGCTCAGTCTTTCCATCACGAAGTTATGATGAACAAGGAGCTTTTGGGAGGTGTGGAGGAGAAAAGGTATATGTTGTTAGTGAAGGGAAACCAGCAATGGATACTTCTACATGATGCTAAGGAGTAGTAGAATAGCACTGACTCCACAGCACAGATGTGGTAGCAATGAATAGAATAGGAAGGTTTGGGCGTGTGAAATGGCACGTGAAACAGGTGAATAAATCTGCTCCCCTGGTATAAATTGCTGGGGAATTCTTCCTAAGTTGCCATGCTAACTGCAGAACTAGCACAAGCATATGTTTAGACCACAGCACTGGTAGTCCCATTGGATCACGCGGACTTGGTTGTCTGCACAATTATTGTAAGGCATTGGTTTTGTAGTAAGCTTTCAGTTATCTACGGTAAAATTCCCAAAAGGAAAGTTGATCTTCGGGGCGAAATAAGCCCAGTTTGTATAAGGCAAATTTCATTGGAACTCTGCAAGTTCTACCCATCAATGATCTACCATTCCTTGGAACGCAACCTGGAACACCACCACAGATTTGCAAGCACTTGTGTTTTATGGGATGTTAGTGATCCCCCCCCCGCCCCCAGGTTCATAACACCTGATTCCCAACCAGTGGGACTGCAGTGGATGAGGGAAGTAGGAAGCCAGGTCATGCTATGAACTGCTCAGTGACCATTTAACATTCTTTCTAATGGTTGGTCAGTATACTAGTTAATTCTAAGAGTTCAAGATTCCCAGGCAGGAACCTTCTATTAGACATGAATAAAAGGAAGTATATACGAGTATGTAAATTGATTTTAGAAGGGAGCAAGCAAACAGGGAAACAGATTGAACATTTCAAAGGCTCGTAACCTTCACTTGGATTTTTTTTTAAAGGAAACAAAGCACAGAACTATTTAGCAATACATGGTCATAGTTTCATAACCATCAAATATACAAAGTTCATATTTTTCTTGCCTACCCCAAGCAGTATTTTGTGTGAATCCATCCCAATAAGCTCCTGGAAAAATGTACAGAACCTTATAACACATTGATTACCCATCTACTGTGCTATCCTTGAGGGGAAATTGCTGGCCTATAACTAATAAATTTTATTCGGAGGTAGCAGCTGTCATTGCTAATGCCTTGCAGAGTCACATAAATGTCTGACCCTTTTGTGAATTTCATTAAACTGTTTTGTCTCCATAAGAAAGCTGAGTGAATTAAATATTAACTATCATTATTTAATATATTGCAGTAGTGCTCAGGGGCTGCAATTGGCACAGGGAATATTGCCATGCGGGGTGATTTGCTAGTGTCTAGGAAAATCAATTGATTAGTTACAACAGTCATTAGACTTTGGAGGACTGCAACACAATTGAGGAACTTCAGCCACTATCCAGTAACTCACTATGACCAGCTTTCAGAAGTTTACCACCACCACCACCCCAAGCACAGGCATGCAGTTGTGTAGATAACTTGCATTTCTATTTGCCATGCTTCCACCTTCATATCTGGCAGAATGGGCAGCAAAATGGCAGATGCGCTTCAATGTCAGTAAGTGTAAAGTTATGCACATTGGGGCAAAAAATCAAAACTTTAGATATAGGCTGATGGGTTCTGAGCTGTCTGTGACAGATCAGGAGAGAGATCCTGGGGTGGTGGTGGACAGGTCGATGAAAGTGTCGACCCAATGTGCGGCGGCAGTGAAGAAGGCCAATTCTATGCTTGGGATCATTAGGAAGGGTATTGAGAACAAAATGGCTAGTATTATAATGCCGTTGTACAAATCTATGGTAAGGCCACACCTGGAGTATTGTGTCCAGTTCTGGTCGCTGCATCTCAAAAAAGACATAGTGGAAATGGAAAAGGTGCAAAAGAGAGCGATTAAGATGATTACGGGGCTGGGGCACCTTCCTTATGAGGAAAGGCTACGGCGTTTGGGCCTCTTCAGCCTAGAAAAGAGACGCCTGTGGGGGGACATGATTGAGACATACAAAATTATGCAGGGGATGGACAGAGTGGATAGGGAGATGCTCTTTACACTCTCACATAATACCAGAACCAGGGGACATCCACTAAAATTGAGTGTTGGGCGGGTTAGGACAGACAAAAGAAAATATTTCTTTACTCAGCGTGTGGTCGGTCTGTGGAACTCCTTGCCACAGGATGTGGTGCTGGCGTCTAGCCTAGACGCCTTTAAAAGGGGATTGGACAAGTTTCTGGAGGAAAAATCCATTGCAGGGTACAAGCCATAATGTGTATGCGCAACCTCCTGATTTTAGAAATGGGTTATGTCAGATGCAAGGGAGGACACCAGGATGAGGTCTCTTGTTATCTGGTGTGCTCCCTGGGGCATTTGGTGGGCCACTGTGAGATACAGGAAGCTGGACTAGATGGGCCTATGGCCTGATCCAGTGGGGCTGTTCTTATGTTCTTATGAAGGAAAACCTGAGCCAAACAATCTGTATCTTCATGACTCATGCCCATGCACATGTTAAGCAAGAGTACTGGCTGGCTACCAGAAGCAATGGCTCTCTAAGGTCAACTGTCAATTTGGTCACCAATTGCCAGTTGTCTGAAAACTTGAGAAATGAAAGAAAGCAAGTTCTGGCTTCTGCAATTGGCCAGAGACCTAAATGCCACTGTGAGGTTTTATCAGCTGCCTCACAGGATGAACACCATGGCAAGGGGAAGATCAATCTGACCCCAGCCAGTGGCCAGAGAAGAAGGAACTGTAGGGAACTCACTTTCTCTTCCCCCAAAAAAGACTCTCCTCTAACTGTCAGTTGCCTGAGGCCTGGAGAAGCAAATGGAAGTCTCTGCCATCAGACAGAGGACTAAGGAGTTTCATGGTTTGTTTGTTTTTTCTTGTAAACTGCCTTTGGGATAATTTTGATTGAAAGTTGGGGTATACATTTTCAAAATAATTAACCATGTAGGAACCCGAAACACAAACTTCTGCTTTGTATGACCTCCAGTGTTCATCACCGTGCTTTCTGTACAAATATAAAAGAGTTGGACGCATTCTCAGCATCACCTGGCAGGACAAAGTTCCAAACAACACAGTCCTGGAACATGCTGGAATCCCTAGCATGTATGCACTGCTGAAACAGAGATGCCTGCGTTGGCTCAGTCATGTCGTGAGAATGGATGATGGCCGGATCCCAAAGGATCTCCTCTATGGAGAACTCGTGCAAGGAAAGCGCCCGACAGGTAGACCACAGCTGCGATACAAGGACATCTGCAAGAGGGATCTGAAGGCCTTAGGGATGGACCTCAACAAGTGGGAAACCCTGGCCTCTGAGCGGCCCGCTTGGAGGCAGGCTGTGCAGCATGGCCTTTCCCAGTTTGAAGAGACACTTGGCCAACAGTCTGAGGCAAAGAGGCAAAGAAGGAAGGCCCATAGCCAGGGAGACAGACCAGGGACAGACTGCATTTGCTCCCGGTGTGGAAGGGACTGTCACTCCCGAATCGACCTTTTCAGCCACATTATACGCTGTTCCAGAACCACCTTTCAGAGCGCGATACCATAGTCTTTCGAGACTGAAGGTTGCCAACAAGGCACAACGTCACATGACCTGCAAATTGCAAATCAGGCATATTTCCAAATTGGGTTTCTCTTTGTCACACTTTTTCTGCATAGCGTTCTCATGCACCCTGTGAAGAAGGATTTGGAAAAGACAAATGTGTGTGTGTGTGTGTGTGTGTGTGTGTGTGTGTGTGTGTGTGTGTGTGTGTGTGTGTTCGTCCAGTCTGTTATGGGCAAAATGATGGATCAGAGGAATCCACCAGTAGATCAGAGTTGCCACAGGTAGCTTGCCAGACTTCTCACAATGAATTCTGAGAACCATGTAGGTCAGGCATTAGAGAGATGGTAATTTCTAGTAAATAGGGAGGCCTCATAAGTTAGTGCTTGATCTTTCAAGACTATAATAGCCCCTGGAATGGGAATCTTGTCTCACCCAAAATCTGCCACAGGCCATGCAGTCACTAGTAGTGTCTGCTTCTGGTGGCAATGAAAGATACAAAGAGTGATGGCTTCATATGTGCATTTAATAATCACAGTCTCTCTTGTTAGAGGCATGATGTTCTGCAACACCCTGTCCCATTACTAATCTTTAAAAAAATGTTTCTTTTAATTACAAAGCACCTTACCACCACTGTTGGGGTTTTACACCGTGAAATAAATCACATCAAAATACAATTAAACACTTTTTTAAAGGGAAGAGGAAGGACATTACAGATGAAGGAACACCAAGGGTATAACCTCTAAAGCACCTGTGGAATAAAGACCCAAGCAATTTCTTGTGAGGTAAGGCAGATTAACAGTTAATTCTGCACAGAGAAGGTGTCATATATTTTTGAAGGCTGCAAAGTCATTGCAACACACGCAAAACCACCTTTTGTATTGTAAGAATTTCAGAAGGTCAAACACTGGAGTACAAACAGAAGGAAATAAAATTATCGGTGTAGTCTCGTCCTTCCAAGGACATAACAACTTTCAGACAGACTTTCAGTCAACTTTCAGAAGCCTACTTCTCTCAACCAGAACCTTCAGATCCCAACATTCCATTTCCTGTCTCTAGTCCTCTCAAAGCACAGGACTGCCAGAGACCATATAGCTAGGACTGAACCATTGTCCCGCACAAGAACTGTGCCTGCTGTGTTCTATAACTGCTTGCTAATATTTTTACATTCACCCATTATGCTGTAAGATCCATGTCAGTGCTGTGCCTGACACATTATTTTTTGCTTTCTTTTCGCCTCCTCCTTGGTGCATTAAGCAAGAGTCTTTGGCTGTCTGCAGTGATGCCTAGATCTGTTTCTTGGAAGGTTATAACTAACTCAAAGCCCATCCAGTTGTAAAGACTTTAAATTGTACTTAACAATGTGCATTTCTTTGTACTGACCTGCCCAATGTGTCACTTGCTTCTGCCTTGTCCAATTTCTGTTCTATTTTAGTTCTGTCGTGTCCTTCCACAGTTCTTTTCTTGCTTCTGCTAACCTGAATCATTGGGTCATTTGCCACCTCATTGCTTGCACCTCTCTCAGACTATTAATAAACGTTCCCAACATTGTTTCTCAAGTTTTGCAAGGAATGCAGGCACAGCACACACACATATACACACATTACTAATAAATGCACCCTGATTGTTGGTGGGGAGGACACCCAGGGCATATGGTATGTATATGCTATAGATTGGGGTCTCCAAACTATGGCCCAGGGGCCATATCTGGCCTGCCACAAGATTTTATATGGCCTGCAGCAATTTTTTTTGGTCAGAGCACTTGCTAATGTTTAACATTTTTACTCATTAGATATCATTTCTCAGCATGGCATTGTTTCTTTATAATTGTCACATATCTCTTGTTCAGAATCATATCAGGCTGATTACAAAAAAGATCCAGGTAAAACTTATTCATTTAAATTTCGTTCATTCATTCATTTATAAAATTGATTTTTTTCAGCCCACGAAAATTTGTAAAATATAGCTGATAGCCCTCGTGCAGAAAAATTTGGAGACCTCTACTATAGATAACTGCTTATATTGAACAGGAATAGGTTCTGCCATATTTGTGAATTAAAAATGATGATAGTTGTGTCATCTGCCCCCTTTCCTCATAGACAAAATGAGTTTGCTCAAGTGCAGTGGTTGTTAAACATTTTACCTTCAAGAATCTCTTTCAAGAATTGACTGATGCATGTATTGAGGAATTCTGCATACTTATCATGAAACCCCAGTGCATTGCTGAGGATTCTGGTGCATGTCCTAGAACCCAGGGTTGAACACAATTTAAAACCCTTTGCATTAGTGCCTCTACAATAAGAAAAGTGTACAATATTACCTGTAGTGCTTTTTTTTTTTTTTTTATAAATTGGACTCCTCAGTGAAATTAAGGGATGTTGTGCTTGAGGCTGTCTATATCAATACAGCCTTTCTTCTGAAAAATGTATTGTGAAGATGTTACTTTATGCACATAGTTTGCCCCTGCTTGGGTTTTAAATAACCATGGAGGGGACTGAGCTGGATTGGGGGCACATAGAAGCTCTTCTTACTTGTTCATAATTTATTAACAAATTTATTTATGGGGTTGGGGCTAGACTCAGTAAGACTTGCTTTGAGTAAATATGCATAGGATTGCACTGTGATTCATACCTTTGTTAGGAACATGCCTTCTCTTGACCATATGCAGCAAAGACACCATCACCTCCTTTGAGGCTCTCCTATTAGGTAATCACTTTTGCTGATTAAGAACTATGCCTAATATGAACTAGCCCTATTTTTTCTCTTGTAAGCACTTCCTGTACCACTTGCTCATAGATAGATAGATAGATAGATAGATAGATAGATAGATAGATAGATAGATAGATAGATAGATAGATAGATAGATAGATAGATAGATAGTCATTTACTAACAGGATTTATATTTTAGGCAAACCACCTTTTGGCCTCCTTTTGGGCAAGCAAAATATATTTGCTTTCATATCCTAAGGTATGTTTCCCAGTCTCAAGACAAATTTGAACCTTGTTTTTGTGAGGCTAAAGAGCCCTGCTAGATCAGGCCAAAGGCCCATCTAGTCCAGCTTCCTGTATCTCACAGTCGCCCACCAGATGCCTCAGGAAACACACAAGACAAGTTACCTGCATCCTGTTGCCATCTGGCTTTCTGAAGTAGCCTACTTCTGCAATCAGTAGGTTGCACATACCCATCATGGTCTGTAACCTGTGATGGACTTCTAGAAATCTTTCCAATCCCCTTTTAAAGGCATGTAGGCCAGATGCCATCAGCACATCCTGTGGCAAGGAGTTCCATAGACCAATTACACGCTGAGTAAAGAAATATATTCTTTTGTCCTAACTCTCTTGATTGCGCAAACTGGAAGCGAGCTACAATTGGAGCTCAGGGCAGCCACGCAGAGTCTCGCAGAGGGGGCTGCGAGCCTCCAAGACCCTCATGGAGGCTTCAGGAGCCCCTCTGGTACATTAAAATGTCCCTGGGTCACTGTGGTGCAGCAATTGCTGTGGTACTGCCAGGGCACGCATTCCTGGGCCACTCCCCTTGTGGAAATGGCCCATTTCCAGTTCCCCTGGTAGGTCATGACCCACCAGTTTGGGAACCGCTGCATCAAGCCTATATGTGAAGTTTTGATTTTTTGCCGCAATTTACAGTGAATGCTTGAATTGAAACTCTTGAATGCTTCAACAAATCTTATCCAGGCAGCTTTGCCAAAACTGCAAGTATATATAATCCTAAGAAAATGTATCTCCTTCTCATACAGGGATTTCCCAAAGCCATATGCAGCAGCTTTGTTAGAAAACACATCTTGAAGCTGGCCTTCTCTCCTGGAAGCAAGTGCCAGGCCTGGAGGCCCAAGTGGATCTTGAACCAGTGCCATGGGTGTTAATGGGAGACATTCCAGTACTTTTCTACAGCTGTCCTTTGGCAGCAGCAGGCTGTCTGGAATTGCAGACTGTCTTTTCTCATCTGACCAGCAGTAGTGAATAGACTTTGATCCCAGTTGGATTCCTTTTTCTTAAGATTCCTAGAAATGTTTCCCAAAGTTGCAATCTTCCCTGATCAGATCAAACACATGGCTTGCTCAGGTATAAGTCGTCTTGTGTTTGTTCTTGCTATTCATCATGTTTTATACCTGTCCCAGCTTTCTTTGTCTGCAAGTACTTGCTTCCTTTATTGGGTTAGGGCTTGGCTTGGAACAAACAGTTTTCAGGAACTAAAGGTCTGGGCTTATAGTTATAGGCTACTGAGTCTGGAATCTAATCTTTGGTCCCTGACCTTTGGAGGTCATGGATGGTCTGTGTTTAGCTTCAGCACCCTCTTCAAGGACAAAATGAATGTGCTCCATTGCCTCCTGCTATTAGCAGGCAGTATAAAAGCCTCTGAAATAGCCAGGCCTGACATAACTACTAGGAGCCAGGTCTTCTTTTTCCTAGTCAATGCCATTTGTTCAGGCTCAAGCACCAGCTCCAGAGTAAACCTTTGACCTCTGTGTTTTTGAGCTGAACAGTATAACTTCCAGATTAAGATTTGGGTATGGACATTCACAACCCTGGCATTGCCGTGAAAACAGCCTGGTTCCAGAGATGTTCTGTGTGAGGAGTTTTATAGTTTGACACAAAAGGTGCCTTTTTTTGCTCTGTATTGTATTCCTAACTACAGGTACACAAGGATAAGTTGAGTTTTCACTTGCATCTCCTGGGGTGGCAAAAAATCTAACTTGACAGTGCTGCTGCTTAGTAAAGATTGCTTTGGTATTACAAGTAGGATATTGGTCCATTGGTTTTATTTGAGAGTGCATACATTGTAAAGAAATATCTATAAAAAGGTTATTAGATCAGCCTATTAGATCCTTTGTGGATTTTATTAGAGCTGTAATACTGTACAAACTTACCTGAGAGTAAACCCCATTGAACACAATGGGACAAACTTCTAAGTAAAAACATGTATGGAATTGTACTGTACATCTATTAGATGGAATTATGCAAATGAATGCTTTTAAAAAATCTCTGTCATCCTTGGCAGTGATTAAAATAATATCTATACCTATAATATGGGTTACTATAACAGTTTTATGGTAGCATTCTTTGTCCTGGGTGTAATCTTTGCAGAATTATAAAAAAGAAACGTTAAAAGCGATAAAATTATTCCAAATTTTGTGGCAGAAAAGTACAGTAGTATGTACTGTGCTTTTGGCCAGCAGAAGCTTTGTATTCTCATTCTGGCTAGCTTCCTACCAGGAAATGCTTTAGAAGAGGAAGAAGCAGGTAAAGATCCGTATCCGAGATCCCTTCTCCCCCCCCCCAGGACATCGTTCCAAAGGATAAGGAATCAGAACCTGATTTATCCTATTGGGTGTAGCTCCTCCCATCATCTTACATGGCAGCCATGGAGGAGAAGTGACAGCAGCAATGACTAATTACATAGCAGGCTGTGACCTAATGCACTGGTGAATGGACATATCTACATTTGTACAGTGTTCTAATTACATCTTATAGTCTAGTTCACTCTGTTTTCCAGGAACGTAGCCACAGCACTACAGGCATATTATTGTAATTACAAGAATTACAGTGCAGTCCTTGTGCTGGAACAGGCAGGCCAGGAGGTTTGCGCTGTATCCAGCATGAGATAGGGTGCCAAAGTGGCTCAGCCAGAGGTAAGGGGAACTCTTCCCCTTACCCCAGGGTAAGCCACTGCAGCCCCTATGAGTTTCCTTGGACTTGTGCCACCTCCTGAGGTGGATCAGCCGGATCCCAGCCCCACTCCTTGCCCTCCCCCACCCCGGAATGCCTCCCCCCACCTCCTCCCCTCCCACCCCAGAGTCTTGCGTCAGCCGATGCAACGCTTCCCATGTCAGCATGGAGGCGGCTGGTGTGCACCCGCACCAGCCCAGCCAACTCTTGAGGAGGCGCAAACGTGTCTTATGGCACGTTTGCAATCCTCCTGGGCCAGCTCAAGGGACTTGCACCATCCCAGGGCACTGTTAGGATTGCGGCCTTAGTGGCATAGTCTTTAAACATTATTTAAATAAGAATAAATTACCAAAGTTTGACTTGTTGCACAAATACTCTTTTAAAATAATAGTAATACATATATACTATACATAATATATATTTATAATTTATTTATATATATATATATATATATATATATATATATATATATATATATATAATTTATTTAAAAGATTTTTTTCCTGCCTTTCCTCTGCTGGAGCAGATGCCCAAGGCAGCTTACATTTTATAGATAAAAATTACAATTTATAAAAAGAATGAATAAAATCAGAAAAAAATAAATAAAACTAAGTGGAGGAGGGCAAAAACTATTTACACTCAAGGATCTGCTATAGAGGCATAGGAGGCAGACAACCCATCACCAAACGCCAGACAAAGCAATAAAGTTTTGAGCCCTTGTCGAAATGCCATGAGGGAGAGGATAGATCTTCATTCCCCCAGTAGTGAGTTCCATCATATACACTTCCAAAGAATTAGACATATTCTTGTTTTAACTTCTACTTAATTTTCATCTCATGAGTACTGTACCTCAACAGAACATCTTCAAACCTGGGTGCCTCAAATAAGACTTGCTGGCATTTAAACAAGCATTTGTGGCTCCATATCCTCTTCCTAATTGGTGGTCTAAATACTCTGTTGTGAGATTCAGCCCCAGCCCAGCTGTAATGATTTTCTTCACTGTCTCCCCAGCACTGATGTAAAAATCTCTGGTCAGTAATTGCCAGTGTCACCCATCTTTTTAGAATCTTTTTAAACAGAGGAACAGGGCACTGGCTACCGTTCAGTGCACTGGTAAAGTAGCTGTTTTTCATGATAAATTGCACCTTCTTGTTAGCGGCCCTGTTTAACTTCCGAGTGTCTTCCAAACTGTGTGATAAATACCATTTGACTCCAGTGATTTATGACCGACACCAAGCTTATGGCTGAGGAAGCAGTTTCCGTCACGGTTGCCAAGAAGAATGACCCTTTGGGCAGAAGTTTTTCCTGAGTGTAGCAGCTAGGTATACAAAAAAAAATGTTACGTGTGCATGCAAAGCCTTATAAAATTCCTTTTGGCTATTTTAAGACACTTGACCAGAAAGGGACAAGGGAAAAAGGACATTTTCCCCCAGATCTTTTTGCTGTGTTCAGATCACTCAGATCTGACTTTTATTTATAACTTTACACTTTGCAGGAGGCAGGCTAGTTAGGGCTAGCTTTCACAAATGCTGAAGCGGAAAGCATTCCGAGCAGCAGGTGTTTGGCCTCTTTGGATGGAATCAGGTCACACAGTCTAAAAAAGCAGCCTGGGGAGCTGGCAAACAAGCCTTAACTTATTCCTCCATTTGTCAGAACCTGGTTTTGTGACCCAGAATAGATCCCATCACAACTCTAAACTGAAGATGCCGATCAAACCAATTAACTTAAAAGAAACGAAGGTTTTCATATGGAGGTTCATGGATATAAAACTGGCCACAGCAGCATAAATTGAGCTCTTGCTTTTTATTTTTACTGTTCTCCCAGAAGAACTGTCGATCAATAGTTTGTTTATACATATTGTGAAATTGTTCACTGCTCAATATTGCAGATAAACTAAAATTGTCCCCCCAAAATACACACCCCAGACTGACTTGAGTAGCAATCTATTATACAGCTTTTGGAGAAATAAAGTAAAGATGGTCTGGGTTCAAGTAATAATTCAAAGACATAGTATTTCAGTCATCACAACTCTTCCAGAATCCTAGGACCAAACTCATAGATTGGTAAACTCCTTGGAGAGTTTTAAGGTAGAATAGAAATGTAAGGTTTTGTTAGAGTACAGAAAATCCATTTTAGAAATTAGCCGTGGGACTTTCTACTTGCCACAGACAGATCCAAAGGGATGGTTGTTCTGTAATGCAATTTCTCTTTATTTGCAAAGGGCTCCACGCTTGTGCCCCTGTCTTGCAATCCTGCTGACTATGCCAATTTGTCCCATCCAAATATTCTAACTCCTTTCAATGGCTTTTGGCTAATTAATACATCCTCATCTCTAGAAACAACAGCTGCAGTGTGCAAAGGAATGAAAACAGGACTCCTTATCTATAGCAATTAACCAAATTTATTGCTACAAACACTTATTCCCTGCAAGTCCTCTTGTCCAGAGGCTTTCTCTCCCCAAAACTCCACTTAACTTTATGAGTAAAGGTCCAAAGCCTCCAGTCTTCTACAGTCCCCTTCTCCTGTAGGTCTGGGTAGCTCTGTCTGAAGCTGCCTTTTATCCTGCAGCCCCTTGTTAAGTCCAAATGCAGCTCAGCTGTGAGCTACCTCGTCAGCTCATTCAAAGTCCCATCAAGGTCAAATGAAGCTCAGGTGTCCATCCAGGTCTCCATTGGCCTTGATTGATTATAGCTGTGGAGCCAGCCCTGCCCTTCCCAGAGCTGTCAACCAGCTGTCAAAACATGGAATTGCTGGCAGCCCAACATCATCCACCTGATGATCTTCTGATCTTCCAATACAGCCCCCCACGGTCTTCTACTAATTTTAACTGTTAGCTTTTATTATAATAGTACAGAACAAAAATAGCAGCTAACATAATACCATAAGCTGGAAACATTAAAGCACATCACAGATGTGAATTAAGACTCATCACATGTCCTCAGGGGGAAATGTAGACATATGTAGCACATTAAATGACAGGCACCTTGTGAAATGGCCATGTATATCACCTCTTGGAGCCCAACCCTGTTGGCATGGTACATTCCACTGAATTCAGTAGGACTGTGCACACTTACACCAGAGTAAGTCCCATTACATTCAGTGGAACTTATACCTGCATAAACAGTTTAGACTAGTTAGTAGATTCTTAAACTAGGGATAATTGGGACCTTGACTCCTATTTGTGTGATGATGTGACATCAAGGCCTGAATATGTCGAGAATGACGTAATGGCAGAGATGCATCTTGGTGGCAGTTCCTTCCCCAGCCGAACTAGCATTGGAAGTGTCAAGGAGGTAGCTCAAGGAAGACTTACCAGCTGCTCCAAGCTTAGAAATAGTCGTGCCTGGTTGCCTAGCATGAGAACAAATTGCCTCCAGGCAACTAGGAAGGATAGCCTTCTTTTTTTTTTTTAAACTGGAAGAGAATAGGACATACTTTTTTTTCCCCCTTTTAGGTCATTGGTGGGTCACAAATGAGTAACAAATGTATGTTTTCATGGACTAATATTTTTGTAGACTTATTTGCAGAACTAAACTAGCATGTTTGGTACTTAAAAACAAGAATCTGCCCTTAGCATTGATAGCTCCATATTCTGTGGCTGTAAACCTACACAAGTTTTTTTGCCTCCTCTCGAGAAATACTTCTTGAAGAAAGACCACTTAGAGCACAATCCTAACTAGGTCTACTTAGAAGTAAGTCCTATTGTGTTCAGTGGGGCTTACTCTCAGAAAAGAGTACTCTCAGCCTTAGGGTGCAATCCTGACCTGTATTTGGACTGGTGCAGACTTGCGCTGGCCCAAGAGGGTTGCAAACATGCCGTAAGGCACGTTTGCACCTCCTTGAGAGGAAGCCAGGCTGGTGCTCTGAGAAGCACCAACTTGCAGAGGCTGACATAAGCCTCTGTGCCGGCTTCCTCTCGGATGCTTGTATCGGCCTGGTTGGGCTGACGCAAGCACAAGAGGTAGGCATGGGGGAGGACGGGAGAAGGGAGGCATTCCTGGGCGGGGGCGGGCAGTGGGCAGCCCTGGGGGCGGGCAAGCAGGGAGTGGAAGGCGAGGCTAGGATTCGACAGTTATGCTGGATCCCCCCTGTTCCCAGGGAGCCTCTCAAGCCACTCCACTTCAAGCCACTCCACTTTCCTCAGACATGCACCACCTCAAGACGTGGCACAAGTCAGAGGAGACCCATAGAGTTTCCATATGTTTCCCCTTACCTCTGGCTGAGCTGCTTCTGGCCACTATCTTGCGCTGGACTATCCTTGCCTGTTCCAGCTCAGGATAGGACTGCACCCTTTATCTTTGAAATAAGTATCGTAAAAGTTAACACTCTTTAAAAACACATCACGCTGTGCATCTTTAGGGTTGACAGGTCCTTGCAGAACTTATGTTCTGAAGATGTGCCCATATTGCTACGTCCATCCCTTTTATCTGGTGTGGTGGTGTTGCTCTAGATCAGGGGTGTCCAAACATTTTGGCAGGAGGGCCACATCATCTCTCTGACACTGTGTCGGGGGCCGGGAAAGAAAAAGAATTAATTTACATTTAAAATTTGAATAAATTTACATAAATGAATATATTAGAGATGGAACTTATATGAATGAATGAAGGTCTTGCAGTAGCTCAAGGCCTAGAAAAGGCCTTGCACAAAGCAAGGCTGGCCTTTCCTTCACTGCCACTGCTGCATCACAGACGTGAAACAGCAAGTAGTGGAGGTAGCCCTCATCCCACAGCTCACTTGAGAGGTTTAACAGTCATCCTCACACTGAGAGCAGTTGCATCGGGCCAGCACAGGCTCCAGCAAGTCTCTGGAGGGCCAGAGGCTCATTGGAGACTGGGAGCTCCCCGAGGGCCGGATTGGGAGTGCCTGAGGGCTGCAAGTGGCCCCCGAGCCGGGGTTTGGGCACCCCTGCTCTAGATATTTGGTCCTTCCAGGACTACATATCAGTGTACCCAGGCGCATTGCCTATGTCTGCTTGAGCTGAATTATGCTGGAGCAACTGGGTCGTCCCTTGGGATAGATGAATGTTAGAATAACAGTCTAATCATTCTAACCAAGAGACCAAGTACAACAGAGCTCCTGTTCATTTTTTACACAATCACTCAAGAGGGAATGTCAGGAAGTTTAACTTTTCTCTGCCCTGCAAGACAAACTACCCCTGCCAAAATTCCCTCTTATATATACCCACCCACTGGTGGGTAAGGTATAGGAGCAGTTTCCCTAATGGGCTTGACTGACTTTAGGTCATTTTCTTGTAATTTTCCATTATTATCATTTAAACAACAACAATCTTTGCTAATTCAAAGATGCTGCGGAAAAGTACTTGTTCAAGACTGCAATCCTATACAGACTTAACTGGGACTAAGGGCCCAATCCTATGAGCCATGGCACCGGCATTCCGCTGCTGACTCAGACTGTTGCAAAAGTGCATTAGCTGCCTTGAGTGCTCCTTTCTGGAGTGGAAAGGTGAGATATGAATTCTACTAATAAATAAATAAATAAGGCACTTTTGCATCAGCGCCAACAATGTGCCACTGGCACTGAGCCCAGTGCTGGTTGGCATTGGGCCTTAGCACTCAAGACTGTCATTGAGAGCTCCCAGCTGTTGATTAGAGCCGCTGGCTGGCAGCAGGGCTTTTTGGGTTAGGGGAGGGTGGGAAGGGGGCAGAACTGGGCAGGGGGAGGGTGGGGGGAGGGGGTGAGAGGGCCCAGGAGGGGAGCAGAGTCAGTGGCAAGCTCTGCCATCATATCCTAAACCCCCTCCCAGGCTGGGAAACTGACATGGATCTCCTTGGTTCTGCACCCTCTCAATAGCGATTCATTCCCTTACCCTGAGGAGACGTGGCACTTCTTTCCTAGCCCCATAGGATAGAACAGTCATCATTTTGGCACCACTGTAGCTCTGGGTGCTAGGGAAGGAGCGGATTGGGCTGTCCATCCCATTGAACTCAGTGGGGCTGACTCCTGGGTAGGCTTGCACTGTGGGGCTGCAATTCTATACCTGCTTAACTAAGAGTAAGCTCCAGTGAGCAAAATGTGACTTGCTTTTGAGTAAACCAGTATAGGATTGCATTGTTAGATAATCAAAATGCTTAGTTTTAATAATGCAGAAGAGCAGTGACCTTTGGAAGTCTGTGCTTCTTAGTCTGTGCCTCATTTCATGCAGCTTCATACTCAGCCCCAAGAGAGGCAAGTGAGTCCCCCTTTGCCCCCACTGTCCCTGCAGAGTGTAATAAGCAAGGGCTTCCCCTCCCTGCTGTCTCTTTGGCAGTTAAATTACAGAGGAGTCTCTTGCATTGCCACTAATTCTACTCCCTCTATGAACTGAAGCCTGTAATTTGTGGCATGGAGGAAAACTCACTTTGCACTTCCTGCAGGTACAGGTGGGAACAGTAGGCAGGGCAACTGTAAGGTATGGGGCACAAATCCTCGAAAGCTGCAATAAGGGAAAATAGCAGCTCAAAGCCATCCGTGTCCAACAGAAGCAAAATCTCCCACTTTCAGGCTCACCGTTCCCTGGGATGCACAGCTATCCCTTCTGGAAATTATGAACCACTAATCTTGTTCTGTATCCTCTTGACAACAGTGTAGCTACATCATCAGTCCCCCAAAGCCATTTGTCCCCACATTAGGCATCAACTTAAGTTCAAATGGGCCACAACTCATTGAAGCTTATTAAAGAACAGAGTCTGTGACAGGTTCTAAGTAACCCTACACTCAGTTCTCCAATTCACTGTGGTCCTGAAAGAATCCATGATGAAGCCATCCCTTTATCAGTCTCCCTGGGTGACCCTACCCTAGCTAAGAACAGTGAGTCAGGCATCTTCTGTTCCCAGTTTGTCATAGCCACCCATTTTGGGTCAAGAAGGCCCTGTGACTGCATCACATCTTCCAGGCCATTCAGCCTTTCAGGAGATGATGTTGCCCTGCCCCTATGAGGGCTGTCCTGTTTCTTCTCATGCTGTACAGTCTCAAGGGATTGGTAGGCTCTTCCCCTGCCTTGTAAAGTGCTCCAGGAGCTCACCATAACTGCAGTTTCCCATACATGCACCACACCTGCCAGTTGTCTGAAAAAAGCACAATCAAGACAGACTTACCAATCCAAAAGATGTGACACAGGTAAGGAAAAACCCCTCACCAAAGCCAGACAGATAGGGAAACAAAAAATTTGTATTCAACCCAGAGTGACTGGCTAATCTATACTTCATAGGTGCCAGACAAGGGCTTTTGGTCCTAAGGGCAGGCAGCACAAGGGAGTGACACAAATGGTCAAAATAATCCTGCCCCCTTTTGTGCAGCAAGTTGTTTCCTCCACTCACTTGTCCCTTTTACCAAGAGGGTGGAACAAAATTGCAACCCCACCCCAATCAGAACACAAGAGAAGGGTAACTGTCTGAGTAGAAGACGACAAATGTCACTCATTCATCTGCCCAAACTCTCATGCTGCATCCAGGCATTAATTAGATTAGAATCCCCAAAAGTCACTTCCTTGTAGCTTTATGGCCCAATCCTATGAGGGCCCTGGGTTGCCTGAACAAGCGTTCTGGCAGTGCAAGTTTTTTTACAGCTGTTGTACAATGCAAGATGTCAACAACTCCCAGCAGTGGTAAGAGGGAAGCAGAGGGTGGATGGAGGTCGGGAAGGGGAAAGTGTTGGTGTCAGCAGCGCCGCCAATGCCCTAACCCCTTTTCCAGTCTTGATCCCCTCAGACTTGTGCTGGCTCTATAGCTGTTGTCAGTCTGAGTAGACCCAATGCAAACAAATGTTCTTCTATCCAGGTGAGACCACTAGGACTGCTTCCCCCTCGCAGGATTCAGCCTGCACTCTGGAGGCATGGCTACATCAGCAGGAGTGGGGTTTCAGTAGGATTAGATTGTGACATCTTTTGAAGTTATCTGTACCTGAAAATTGAGGTTTTCCTCCAATAAGAGAGTGTGATTTATCCTTGGCAGTGTTAGAATTTATTTGGAACCCTGCCTCCCAGTAGCTGCAAGGTATTTTTTTTTCCTCTGAGGAGCAGGTCCTCCTGTACATTCATAAATAATGTCTTAAAGAACTCTAGTAACTCAGAATCTTGCTCTAAATTCTATTGCTCTAAATTCTATTTCTGTGACCAAGCTGTTGCTGAGATATTCTCTCATGTTTCTGAAAATATGAGAACTAGTATAATATATAGTGAGTAAAACATCAGATTTGAGCTATGAAGGCTTGAGTTCAAATCCCTGTGCAATTATAAAGTTCACTGGATAGGTATCTTGGGCCAGTCACTCCCACTGTAACCTCCTTCAAAAAGTTTTGTGAGATAAGATAAGGGAAAACATCATGTATGGCCTCTTGAGCTCATTAGAAGTAGAATAGCAAAAAATGTTCTGATCCAGTTTCCTTAAATAAACCTTTTTTTTTTTTTCTTTTTTTTTAAACTCAAGAGTATTCTGTTTGTCTTGGATTATTCAAAGAGTCTTTCCTGCTAGTGAGCCATATTACTGCTTGGTACTGTGCTTTTGGATATGTAATATTCTTTAGGAAGGTGACCAATAAGATTGGAAAGCCCCACATTAAATCATAAAGGGGGTGAATAGTTTGTACACATGCCCTAAAGATTTATAACGCTTGTGCCCCACATCTCCAACCAATGAGAAGTTTAAGGAACTGCAGCACAATCCAGTTTTGGGCTTCCTTTGAATGTGAGAGCATTGGAGACTTTTTGTGTGTTTGTAATTTTTATTTCTAGATACAGGTTTGAGCACTGGATAAGTTGGGTAGCACACACTCCTGGAAGCAGTATCAATTATACAGCATATGTGTTCTAAGGATGTCTGCAGCTGTTAGCTGCCAGGTCTTTCTCTTGGCTTTCATTGCAGTCCCTGCCAGATCAAACCCTGCCTCTCACACCAGCTTCTCTCCAAAATCTTTAGCTCTTAGCTGTCCCTTGTCTATCTTACTAGCTGAGAGAGGAAGGAGGGGATGAATCACCTTGCTGCCTTAGCCCCTGGCTTATTAACTTGACAAAAGCACTGTGTGGCCACTATTCTTGACCGCTCACCTGCTACAATTATTTGTCGACAGCATGTTTTGTACTGCCTTTCTATAAAACACTCCAAGTGGTGCATATTAAAACAATAAAAGCATATCAAATCAGCATTAAAAAACAAAAAGTAACTGTCCAAAGCTGCCATGAGCCAAATCAAATCAAATAACTTATTTGATTTAGTTATAAGTTATTTAAAGGCTTGAGTAAATTAAAAAAAAAGGGGGGGGGGAGAAAAAACCAGCTGCCTAAAACTCTGCAGCAAAGCCACCTGGCAAGCATCCCCAGGGAAAGTATTTTACAATTGTATCAATTATGAAGAAAGACCTGCTCCAAGTACAGAACTTTCTTCTGTAAAGTTTAGCACCCAAAGCAAAATCTAGCCTCTGAGCTCAGTGTCCATGTCTGTGGATAAGAAAAAGGGCTTGCATGGGGGTGGACATGTTCCCACGTATATGCGGGGCCCAGTGGTGACCCTGATGTGAATTAAACACCAGTGTGAATCTTGCTTAGCTTCAGACAGAGACGAATATTTTAGAAGTCATACGGTTACCACCCAGAACAGTACATCTCCTCTTCTTTCCCTTGATAATGTATAGTTAAAGCAAAATGTGTGATGTGAATGTCCGCACACACCAAGTTTTCATGCCCCAATTCTGCTACCACTTGAAATATGGGAAACTCCTAGAGTTTCATGCAGCATATTTTACTTTGCTATGCATGGTAATGGTACTGCTTTTGGTGCCAGCCATCTACGAGCCCAATCCTGGGCTCCGTGCAGTGGCTCCGTGCCACCGCGGACTGTTGCAAATGTGCCGTAAGGCACGTTTGTGAGCCTTACCGCCAGGCTTCCGCCTGTCCTAGCCCAGCACTAGCCGCTGCTGGGTTAGCGTGGAGCGGTTGACCAGCCTCTGCGGCTCGGTGGTCTCACAGACCGCCAAGCCGCGGCACAGTAAGCGGGGGCGGGGACAGGGGTGGGGAGGAGGCTTCCGGGGAGGGGGGAGGCCAGCGGGGGGCGGAGAGAGGGCAGGGGAGAGGCATGACGCAGAGGCGTGACGCAGGGAGGGGGCGGGCAGGAGGTGTGCTGGGGGAAGGGAGTGAGCCAGGTCCGTGGAGCTCTGTTCCACCAGATCCAAGGCATTCGTGGAAGGCTTGGCTCCCTACACGAACACCTTTATTTTAGGTAAAGTGAGTAGCCCCATTGCAGGGCTGCTTACCTTACCTGGGAGAAGGTAAGTTTATACATATAAATGCAATGGTAGAGTTAGAGTGAGATAAGCAGCTTAGGATAGATAACATGGGGATTGTTGCCCACTTGTAGTTGTTCGTTGCCCAATTATAGTGGGATGCAAATGACCAGGATGCAAAAAGAAGAAGAAGAAGAAGAAGAAGAAAGCCAGATGAAGTCCAGGGATCAAAAAAGTCCGGGGCTGTCAATGACCAGTTGACCAGGGTGCAACTGCACAGGACACAAATATCTTAGTACCCAAAGTTACATCTTTTGGTGGCTGACACTGATGTAGGAGATGAAACAATGTAATCAGAGTGATCTTCATGTAACCTTAGGAGACATTTTCAGGGACTACCATGCTGTTGTGGTAGAGTACAAATTGGCCTCCTCAAAGAATAGGATCATGGATGAAGGCCCATGTTGCTCATGAGCAAGACTAATATCATTATCATTTCTCATATCATAGCTGCTGGTTCTTTAGCTGGACTTGGCATTAATGACTACTCTGGCCCCACCCAAGGGCCTAAGACATCATAAAATATTGACAAATAATGTGTGCCAAACCAAGCAGGGTGGTTTTCTGAATGTGACCAATTGTAATTTTGTCAATATTCAGATGTTTTAGATGTAATTCAAGCATTTTTGGGACTGCACCTAATGTACCAGTCACCACTGGGATGACCACTGCTGGTTTGCCCCGTAATCTTTGGATTTCAGTTTTTAGATCCTGATGTTTACAGATTTTTTCACGTCCTTTTTCATCAGTCCTACTTTCACCAAGTATTGCTATGTCGATGGTGGTCACTTATTTTTTCTATTACTGTAATGCCTGTTGTATTATGCCCCAAAACTTTATCAGTTTGTATTCAAAAATCCCACAAAATCTTGCCTTTCTCATTTTTTGTCACTTTTTCTAATTTATGCTCCCACTAATTATTAACTGTTTCGATGTTGTAATTTCTGTGTAAATTCCAATGGATCATTTCAGTCACTGTATTATGTCTAGATTTATAATCAGTCTGTGCAATCTTCTTGCAAGAATTAAGTATATGGTCAATTGTTTATTTTTATATACAGTATACCGCTTTTCAGTTAAACATTTCACATAGCAGTTTACAGATAAGATCAAATAATTGGCTTCCTGTTCCAAAAGGGCTCAAAAGATGCAGAATAAAACCAGCAACAGTCACTAGAAAAGTCTCTCTGCTGGGGTGAGAGGGAGAAAATATAAATACCACTGAAAAATCTTGCTAGAAAAAAAGGAAATGTAGAAAAAGGTACCGGGAGCAGCCAAGAGTATAGCAAACTCTTCCTATGAACAGGCATGAAAGGAGAAAAAAAAAAAAAGAGATGAGTATACAGAACGGAGGTGTGAAAAATAATGAATAGCACAGTCAGAGCAAATGAGTGCTCCAACATATTTTGCTGATAAGAATAAGAGATGTCCAATTAAATATAAAAGCAACAAATATGCAGCTAAAGAGAGAAAATACCTTTTTCACACAGTGGAACCTGTGGATGAACTTTTAACAATCAGAAAATACCAGATACAGGGTTTCAGTAACATTCAAACTAGCTCACACTTTAATAGAAATAACACTCTGAGGTCTCAAAGACAACGGTGTCGAGATGGTCCCCTGGAAATTCCTCTCTCATCATGCACCTGTCAGGCTTCTCATTTCCAAGCTCTTGGTTCGTCATCCAGTTTGCCACATATGAGGGCAATTGCAGGGGGCCCAATGTTTTCATCTCCACTGCAAGGAACTGGCATTTCGCTTGGGATTGACCCAGTGATTTGATTTGCTAGTCACCGCATCTCCTGTTGAATTGTGGTGTATCATGGAAGAGGTTTGCTGCAGTATTTCCATGACAGCAGGGCCATTACTATCCTCACTCTAAATGAGGCTGGGTCACACAAGTCATCTGAGACCTTTTCAGACACAAGCTCCTTCTCCCTAAATTTTAAATGACTATTTGAGTGATTATTCAGTTGACTTTGCACAAAGTGAAATAGCACAATCGATTTACAGTATTTACAAAGTAATATTTTACTCGACTCAATGACGACTCAAGGTGGTTCACAATCCATTGTAAAAAACAAATACAACAAAACCAATTCTGCCCCCCCCAAAGTTAAACCAACACAGTCTTTCCATAAATTGTGAGACCTTTCCATAAATAGTGCTATGAAGGAAGGAAAAAAGGATGGTGGGGAGGTAGATTTGCTACAGGGGGTATAACTGGCCTGTGGAAGGATAACTGCTTTTTTTCTTTTTTCTTTTTTTAACAGAAACAGAGGAGATGTAATACAGAAGTGAACCTCTGCACTGTTACCTCCTTCCTTTTGTATCAGTGCCCTGCTGCCAATATATAATAACCTTCTACCTTGCTTCTTTTTTCCTTCAGCTCTTTAATTCTTATATGCTTCCCTTCTTCATCACTACAGCATACATTGACTATATGCTAGAGAACTGAAGCACGTAGAAGTTAAAGAGCTAATGGGAAAAAAGAGAAAGGCAGCAGATTATATCATGGTAGGATACTGAGGCAAAGGAAAGGAAGTAACATTGTAACCCTTGTTGCTTCTTAGCTTGCCTAAGGATGACACTCTACAGTAAGAGGAGCCTCACTGCTCCCAAAGTTCCCCGTGCTGGTGTCACTGCGTCATCAGCATGCCCGGGCAGGGTTAGGATATGACGGATGCTGTGCCAGTGTCTGTGCGTCATCAGCGCATTGTCCAAATAGCCTTAGGCTGTAGGTTTCTTAAAGCCATCTATTGTCAGATTGTTCAGCCTTAGACATATAGCAAGCGAAAGAAATGCAAACTACAAGTGAAGCTTTATATTCATACAATTGCTCATCTGACTGAAATGATCACAATATTACCATAAAGCATTTACTATTTTTAAGGGTAGTTAAGTTGCTAAGATAGCTGGGTTAGCCAGTACTGGTTTCACTGAACCAATGAAAATGTGTTTCAAATTGAACACTAAAATTAAGGTTAAATGATACAGCAGTAAGGAGCAATAGTCAATGGGCTCCCTAATAGATCATAATTCCCTTTGAAACTGAGGGAAAAAATGGGCAAGATGTCACTTGTGAAGTGTAGTATTAATGTTCATTTTGCTATCAAAGTTGAGGTCAGTGCAAACATGACAGTGTAGATGGAATGAGAGCAGAATCTGCTTGTAGATCTAAGTAGAAAATGCTTGCAGACTGGATCTTGTAGCATTCCCTCCCTATTCATTTCTTGGGGCTTCGGAATGTTTATTTCGTATTTTAAATAACTGATGGAGAATTATATGTGTCCACTCACCCTCACTATATATATATAATATTAATATTCACTTGTGACATTAGATAAATAACACTCAATATGCATGAATAATTAATTTGCGTAATATTCATTTATGAATAATTAACCTCTATTTTTCATGTCTTTGGCTTCGTCCTTTTGCTTAATTCTCCACTTGCAAAGCGCTCCTTCACAACCTGAAATGGTAGATTTGGTGAAAACCTGTCAATGGGACCAAGGCAGAACTGGCTGAGCCATCATGCTTCTTCTCACACTCCAACTCAGCCCCAGGGTGACTTTTAACACTCAGGATGCATGAAGACTAGGCATAACTGGAGATGTACAGCCCAATACTAAGCTGCCCGGGGCACCCAGCCTTGGTGGCACAGAGAACGGCTGCCACCGGATCCTGCACACCCCGGGCTACCACAGGAGGCAACTCGTGAGAAGGGGACTTTCGTCCCCAATATATATATATATATATTGGGACATATTGGGACATAAATGTCCAGGATGCAAAAAGAACACACGCAAATGCCCAATACCTTGATACATTTGACTGGGACACAGTTGACCAGGACATAATGGACCTGTCACTGTAACTCTGATGTAGGAAATAGCAATGTGAACAGGGTTGTTCCTAGTGCACAACCTGATTTTCTTAGGGCCCAATCCTAATGGTCCGCTGTGCTGCCAAAAATTGTGTTCTGGCAGCCCAGTGTACTTTATGGCTATCACGAAAGGTGACATGCCATACAGTGTGGCCTGGCCTGCCAGTGAGCCCCACAGCTGGTAGTTCAGTGTGGCGCAGCAGGCAGAATGGAGCTCAGAACTGCTTGTACTGCTGTTTTGGCAGCTGCACTGCTTGCTGGTTTGGTTCTGGGCTGCATTCAAGATGTTGGTTTTGACCTTTAAAGCCCTTTATTACTCAGGACCAGCATGTTTAACAGATCACCTCCTTCTGTATAATCCAGCCTGCTCTCTTTGGTCCTCTGAGGGGTCCCTTTTGGATGCGCTGCCACTGAAAAGCAGCTAGGGGGATGGCAGCCAGAAATAGGGTCTTCTCCGTAGTGGCACCTGTTCTATGGAATTCCCTTCTCTTTGAATTGGGAACAGATCTTTTGTTAGAAGTATTTCTGTGAGGCCTGAAAACCTTATTTCAAAAAGCCTTCAGAACCCAATAGGTTTTTTTAAAAATTGTGCTCACTGGTACTGACTGCTGCTTGTTGATTTTTAATACTTATTTATTGTTTTTACAACCAATGGCTTTACAACCAATGGCTGTTTGCCACTGGTTGGCTTTTAATATGGTGTTTTTATGTATTTTATAGTTGTATGTATGCTGCATACATTTTTAACATGTTTTGAGCTGCTTCAGGTGCCCTTTGGGGAGTAAACAATCAAACAAGCAAACAAATATGAAGCATTTACCTGTATCTTTGGATGCCCAAGGAAAGGACTATTGAAAGCAGCATGTTGTGTGCACCCCCCAGGACATTTGATGACTCATGCAAGACAGATGGTCATGGCAGTGGGGGTGGGGCAGTCTTTTTATGGTCGAAGGGCAGCAAGTTGAGAACCACTTCTTCTTCACCATCTGGTTCTTCTCCTGCATCCCCTGATGCAGGTGTGCAGCTCCTTCACTGCAGCACCCCTGAGCCATTGTGGAGAGTTTACAACCACCCCACGGTCCACACAGAGGAACTGGTCTAGGATGTTGAAGGGCATGGCTGTCTTGGAGCACGTAGATTGACTTTTGCCTTCCTTGTCCAGCTTGAAATTCCACCTCAGCCCTTGTGCCTTGCTTATGCATGTCTCCAAGTCTCTGTGGTCACCCATGTCCCACATTTCGTCAGATATGTAATGAAACCACTCCACATTTCTGAAACATTTGGTAATAGCTGCCCTGCCAAATGTCAATAAACTCCTTCTTGATCCACAAAGAGGTCCTTGGACAGTGAAGGAGTACCCTGCTGCAGAGAGGAGTACCTTGAGTAGCTTCAGCACAGAAATATTGCTTCTCTCCATCGTGAGCAAAATCAATGTTTTCAAATCTGCAAGTCAAACTAGGTCTGCTTTCACGCCTTTCTCTCCTTGCAACAAGTGGTGGCGGTGGGGGGGAGTCGGACAGCTGCCTTTTAAAGCTGAAACCAGTTACAGTAGGAACTGTGTTGAAGGAGGGCTCCTCAGGAGAATATTCTAGGATGCTGTCTCACCTAGCAACTCACAGCCCAATCCTAACCATCGCTGGAAAGGAAGCTCGGGAAGGGGAATAGGATTCAATGTACACTGGCACCACTGAGCACACTTCCCTCCCATGCATGAACTACTCCCTTTCTACCCTCCCCCACCCATTAACCCCCTCCCCACCTGCCCCCTGTGGTGCTCAGAATAGCTCTTACATGCTCTAGCACCTGTTCCTCAGGATTTGGCACCGGTGGGACAGTGCAGGACTTTCTGTTGGTGCTGCTTGGTCTCCGGGTGTCACAGCTCACTTCACAGGACATCTGCAGCACCCTAGGCTGGCACAACAGTCACTGTGCCAGCACAGCGTGACAGTAGGATTGTACTGTCTACAGATATAGAGAATCACATAGGTTTCGCAACCATACATTCAAAAACCCACATGGGAGAATCTGAACTCATGGATTAACAGGGGGGTGAGTAGGAAAAAGATATCTGTACATTCCATAGCATAAAACCCATGGGATCAGGAAACCCATGTGGATATTCCTTATGCTTTGTGTAGTAGTGGGCTCTCTGTCATTGGGACACTGAACAGCCACCTGCTGAGGCAGTTGCCAGCACTGAGCAGGGAGTTGGACTAGATGACCTCCATGTTTGCTTCCAAATCTAACGTTCCATAGCTCTGTGATTTTTAGTAATATTTTAAATTACTTTTTAAAAAGAAATTATATAATTAAGTCAAACAGAATGAAAACATAAATCCAAAGAAGACCCAAAGGCAGAATACACATATCAAAACCTGTAATTAAAACAATACAAAAACCAAAACTGAACATTATCACCTGTTAAGATCAACTCATCTTCACAAACCAAGAGAGAAGCTGGATACATTCCAAAAACATTGAAGAGCAAAAACTGTTTCTGAGTATTGAAAGGGAGTTAAGCCCCAGTGTCATTTTTATTTAATTGTTACAATGGTAATAGAGTGAACTTATGCAGACTTGATTGGATTGTGCCTTGAGGTCAGGAAACAATCGTCTTGAAAATACAACCACCAGTATCTATCGGTAGCACCAATTGGAACTCTCCTGTTTCATTTATTCATATTTTAGAAACTCAGTACTTACCCACTGTGATATGTACATACTTTGCCCACTTTATAGTGTGGAACTGTTGGGAGTTAGCAGGCACAAAGGATAATGGGAGTGTGGAGAGTCAATATACAGTAGTTTCTTGTTGTTTCAGCCTGCCTGAAACCAATAAGGAGCCACCTCCTCCAGCTGCATTTTTAGAATAGCTTCTGGGGAGAGGCAGTTTAAAGGTGTACTTTTAATGCAAAATGTCTATGATTTACATTTCCTTAATCCAAAGTGGAAAATGCTGCTAAATCAGTATGTGTTTTCAGACCAATGCTTGGCTTCCATACGCTTTCACTAGTGGTCCTTGAGACTTTGCCATCAGCCCAGTATATTTAGATATTCCACTGCTTAGCACCAGATAGCAGAATGAGCGAAATAAACTGAACATGGTATTTTAGGTGACCCGTATCACATAGATGTACTATAACATTTATTATTACTCTTTTACCTTCCCTCCCTCGTTTTACTGTACCATTAAAAACAGAACAAACAAAAAACCTTTTCATTGGGGTTTTCATGATAATGCTTCAGCCTTTTCCATGAAAGGTTACAGTCATGGACACATTGATATAGCTCAGTGATTCAGAGCATTCTCTTCAGTTTGCATCACCTTGAATTTATATCTTTTTAATGTCATAACCCAGGGTTTCTCAAACTGTGGGATGCTACCTGATTGTTGGTAGATCACAAAGCTGAAACTGACAAATAGTTAGCTGAGAAGGAAAATGACCAGAAAGCATCAATCCTCTTCAAATATTAATAAAATATTTACTTTTTAGAAAAATACTGTAGCCCAATGGATTACAATCTCCTTTAGGGACAACTGAATTTACTCATTTCTGACCTGTCTAGATTCATAGTCTAATCCTACCTAAATCTCTGCCAGGTGATGCAGCGATGCTGGTGCAACTTTAGCTGTATCCCACTGGGGGAGGGCACTAGAGGCTTCATTGGGGCAAGGGAATATTAATTCCCTTGCCCATGGTAACCCCCAGCAGCTGCCATGGGTCAACTCATACCTGTGCGAGCTTAATAGCTGGCATAAGTCAGAGCTGATCTGTGAAGACAGATCAGGGCCAGGAAGGAGGTTAGGGTTCGGTTTGTGCTGCCAACGCTGAACCTGCCCCCCCTCGGGACGTGATCCACTCTCCTCTCCTGTTCCGCCCTGTTCATCTCCACCCTGTTCCACCCATCCAGCTCCCTAAATTAGAGTAATCTGAGTATTTCTAATTGTCATTGTCATGCATTCCTAGGTCAAGGCCACTATTTCTGAAATTGGGTCACATCTCTTGAACTGTGACCAGGCTGTTGTTGTTTAAAGTCTAAATGGTCCTGACCAAATGAGATTTCAGTGCAAGCCCCTTCCCCACACACACACCTTGGGCCATGGGCCTCAGATATAAAGTCTCTGCTAATTTGGTTGGCTTCATTTCGTTTGGTTTATGAGCAGAGCATTTCTCATACTGGACCCGTAATTTCAATAACAGGCAAAATTTTGGTGCTTTGATAACTGTTCTATGGAGAGCCATGCTGCTGGAGTGTTATGAAATCATAAAGCTTGCTAATTATGTTCTGCAATAAGACTTGCCCTCTACGAGTTATGGACATCTGCAGAATCTCCCTACCACCAGCTGAAAGACTGGAAACAGAAATACTGGCCTGATCCCTCTGCCTGAAATTTGATCCACCTTTGAATAAAGCCATTATATATTTCTGATTTTTTCCAACCAATATTTTAAATTGGTAACGGGTAACAATTACTGGAAGGTTATTTTTCAGGATCTGGCTTCAGGTAAAATCAGACAAAATTATAGTCAGACCCCCCTAAGTTTAACCCCGACTTATCCAAGGGTCATAGAAAATTCCATGATTTGGGGCCCAAAACCTACCCTTGACTTATCTGTGAGATCAACTTATAGGCGAGTGTCTGCGGCAGGATTTTTCAGGCTGGGGCGTAGTGACACTCCAGCCAGCCTGCGGGCCCTGGCCCCTGCCCCCTTAAGGGACGGGGGCAGCCTGGAGGCAGGGAGGAGGCAGGAGCGCAATCCCCAGGATCGTGCTGCTCATGGGGGTTGCAGGGGCTTGGGTACACGTGAAAGTAGATTCACTTCCGAGGTGGGGTGCGATCGCTCTGCATCTACTTTCACTGCTGTGGGAAACCCTGCTGCAGGTCGCGCCGGACTTCCTGCACCCCCAGGAGGCTGCAGGGGCTTGAGTAATAATAATAATAATTTTATTTTTACCCCGCCTTTCTCCCCGAAGGGACTCAAGGCGGCTTACAACATATTAAAAACATAATTTAAAAACAAATAAAAACATATTAACACATCATAAAAAACAGCAGTCAGAATAAAAACTAGGTAAAAAGAGCATAGAGCAGCAGCAAGTCATAAAAGAATCAGGCCTGTAAAAATATTAAAAGATGTTAAAAAGATGTTAAAAGGCCGAGAACTCAGAAGGCTTGTTTAAACAGAAGGGTCTTCAGGCCTCGCCGAAAGGTCTCAAGAGAGGGAGCCATTCTTAAGTCAAGGGGAAAGGAGTTCCATAGCGTTGGTGCCACTACTGAGAAGGCCCTATTTCTTGCAGCTGCCCCACGTACCTCCCTAGGCGGCGGCACTTGTAAAAAGGCCTTCTCTGATGACCTAAGAGGACGAGCCGGATTGTATGGAAGTAGGCTATCGCTAAGATACCCTGGTCCAGAGCAGTATAGGGCTTTAAAGGTCAATACCAGCACCTTGAATTGGGCCCGGAAACGAATGGGCAGCCAATGCAGCCGCTGGAGAAGCGGACTGACAGAGTCGAACCGCCTACCTCCAGTAACCACACGGGCCGCCGCATTCTGCACTAGTTGCAGTTTCCGAACTGTCTTCAAGGGCAGCCCCACATAGAGCGCGTTACAGTAATCTAATCTCGATGTCACCGAGGCATGGATCACCGTGGCCAGGTCTGCACGATCCAAGTACGGCCGCAGCTGGCGCACCAGCCGAAGCTGAGCAAAGGCCCCCCTAGCCACAGCCGCCACCTGGGAATCCAGGAGCAGCTGCGAGTCCAGGTGGACCCCCAAGCTGCAGACCTGCTCCTTCAGAGGGAGTGCAACCCCATTCAGCGCAAGCCGATAGTCCAGCACCTGCATCGAGGATTTCCGAACCAGGAGAGCCTCTGTCTTATCCGGATTTAATTTCAGCTTGTTAGCCCCCATCCAGATCCTCACTGCCTCCAGACAGCGCTCCAGGCCCTCAACCACCACCCTGGAGTCTGGAGGAAAGGAGAGATAGAACTGGGTGTAATCGGCATATTGATGGCACCCCACTCCAAACCCCCGGATGACCTCTCCCAGCGGTTTCATGTAGATGTTAAATAGCATGGGGGACAGAATTGAGCCCTGTGGCACCCTGCATTGCAAGGGCCAGGGTGTCGAACAGGCATCCCCCAGCACCACCATCTGGGACCGACCCTCCAAGTAGGAGCGGAACCACCGCAAAACAGTGCCTCCAGCTCCCAACTTGGCCAATCGGCCCAGAAGGATACCATGGTCGATGGTATCGAAAGCCGCTGAGAGGTCCAGCAGGACCAACAGGGATGCACTCCCCCTGTCCAGTCCCCGGCATAGGTCATCCACCAAAGTGACCAAGGCGGTTTCTGTCCCAAAGCCCGGCCTGAAGCCAGATTGAAAAGGATCCAGATAATCCGCTTCATCCAAGACCCTCTGGAGTTGGGACGCCACCACCTGCTCAATTACCTTGCCCAGAAACGGGATGTTGGAGACTGGCCGGTAGTTATCCAACACAGTGGAATCCAGGGAGGGCTTCTTCAGGAGGGGGCGAACCACTGCCCGTTTCAAAGCGAGTGGTAACGTCCCCTCCATCAAGGAAGAGTTGACCACCCTCCCTGTCCACTCAGCCAGCCCACCCCGGGCAGCTCTTATCAACCAAGCTGGGCAAGGGTCAAGCAGGCAGGCAGATGGCCTCACACTCCAAAGGAGTCTGTCCACATCCTCAGGCTGTACAAGCTGAAAAGAATCCCACAACACAGGACAAGCAGTTGCCAAGGGGACATCGTCAGACACTGTCAATGTGGCATCCAAGTTGTGACGAATACGATCGATTTTATCTGCAAAATGTTGCACAAACACGTCACAGCGGCTGACCGTGTATTCCTCCTGGTCTACTGGGGGGGCCTGTTGGAGGAGGCCCCGCACCACACAGAACAGCTCTGCCGGACGGTTGTCAGCAGACGCAATGGTAGCAGAGAAGAATGATCTCTTTGCTGCTACCACCGCCACGGAATAGGCTCTGTAATGAGCTCTACTCTGTGTCTGATCGGATTCATCCCAAGTTTTCTGCCACCGTCGCTCTAGACGCCTGCCCTGCCGCTTCATCATTCGCAGCTCCTCAGTGAACCAAGGAGCCGCTCCGAGTCTGCAACGTGGCAGAGGTCGCTCCGGAGCAATCTCATCCACTGCCCTGGTCATTTCCCCATTCCAGAGGTCAACCAGGGCAACCATGAGGTGTCTTGGCAACGGGAAAATCCCCCAGAGCCCTCAGGAAACCTTCAGGATCCATTAGCCTCCAGGGGCGGACCATAGAAAACGGTCCCCCGCCTCTGCGGAGGTAGGAAGTCGCAACAAGCCTAAACCTTACCAGGAAGTGATCTGTCCATGACAACGGAGTGATCTTGATCTCCTCTACATCCAGATCACTACTCCTGTGCCCAGCTGTAAACACCAGGTCCAGCACATGTCCTGCAGTATGTGTTGGGGCCAAGATCTTCTGGGACAGGCCCATGGTTGTCATGGCGGCCATGAAATCCTGAGCTGCACCTGCTGTGGGGGCCTCGGCATGAACATTGAAGTCCCCCAGCACTAATAGGCGGGGGGCCTCCAATGCCACCCCCGAGATCACCCCAGTCAGCTCAGGCAGGGAGACTGTTGGGCAGCAGGGTGGGCGGTACACCAACAGAATCCCAATCCTGTCCGGCCCTCTCAACACAACATGCAGGCACTCGAACCCAGCACTCCTGGTAAGGGAGATGGACTCACGATAGACCATTGCAACTCCCCCTCCCCGTCCCTGCAATCTTGGCTGCTGCAACACCTGGAAACCTGGAGGACAAAGTTCAGAGAGACTAACTCCTCCTGCCATGTCCAACCAGGTCTCCGTAATACATACCAGTTTGGCTTTCTCATCCAGGATTAAATCCCGGATAATGCAGGTTTTGTTATTCACCGACCTGGCATTCAAAAGCAGCAGCTTCAGATCCAGGGACTCACCGCCAAGACCACCAGGCATCCGAGAATTGGGGGAAGGACCAGAAGGAGAGATGATCTGCCTATGATGAACTCTCCTTCTCCTGTAACAGCCTGTCCAACACCCACCGCCATATCTCCCTTGGCCCGTCACTCTCTTGATAGTGGCACCCCTCCCCTCCCCTGAGCTCCCTCCTAAAAAGAAACACATGTGGCAAGGCCCACCTTCTGAGACTGGCCTATACAGAGAGAGACACCCAGCAGGACTGCTTACAAAAAGATAAAAACAAGGCAAGCCTAGCACTGGGTGTCTCACAGGCCAATCCTCTGCTGCAAAAAAGACTGTGCTGCCCTAAAGATTTCAGTTGCTCCTCTCTCCCCTGCCTTAAACAGAAGGGTACGTGTACCCAAGCCCCTGCAGCCCCCCTGAGCCGCTGCCTTCCCCTGCTGCCAACCCCTTCCCACCCACGCAAGAACTTAGTGGCTCTGAGAACCACTGATCTACGGTTAACAGAAATGGGGGAAAGGACGGAGTAGAAAAAGTACAAGCAGCCTGATGGAAAATGCTTGTCTCAGCTATATAGACACAGAGCAGAACTTGTCAAATGGATTTAGTAACTAGTAGTGCTCAGCAGATGGTGCTGGAATGCTATTTAAGAACAAAATCTAAAAGGTTCCCCTTCTTACACACACAGTACATCACTTACCCAGGAAAGTTTTTTAAGCTGGTTTGGAGCAAAACAACCACAAAAAGCAAAAGAAAATTCCTTAATGCATCTGGCCGACAGCTGTACCATTTTAATTTTACAGTTTAGCACTAGCTACTTACATCTTTCCAAGGAATCCTCACTATAGTGAAAGTGGGTGCCTACTGTATCACTACATAAGGGTTCTTGGGTCCTTTCGAGGAGAAAGGCGGGATATAAATAAAGTAAATAAATAAATTCTCACAGCTGACTGGCAGAAAAGCACACCCTTTCCCTATCCATGGGCTTAATACACTTAGGTTTGTGGATGACTTCAAGTGGATGACTTCAAGATTGGAGAAGTGGAACCCATCTGGCTTTTCCAACCCATGCCTTTACCTAGAAATAGACAGGTTTGGCTGCCCAGTGGCAAATGCCTGCCAATCCTGGAGGCAGGCTAGCTCTTCCAGGCAGGAAGAAGGACCTCCATCCACAAAAACACCTGCTTTCTAGTAATGGAGTTTCAAACAGGGCAAAGGGCAAACAACTTTCCAGTGTGGAAGCAGCCATCCCTATGGGGCATGTGCTTCATCAGAAAGCATTCATCATGCAGGAGTGCAGGAAATAGGTATGGAAAGAGGAACAGCAGCCAGGACTGCCACATCAGAGCACATGCTTGCATGCAGAAGGTCCCAGGTTCAATTTCTGGCATTGCTAGGTAGGGCTAGGAAAGACCCATAACAGAATACCAGGGGTGCCACAGTCAATCATTGTGGATAGTACTGAGCAAGATGGTCCAATGGGCTGAGGCAGCTTCATATGTAGAACAGGGGTTGCTAGGAGATAAAAAAAATAGAAAACTTGCATTTCAAGGTCAGATAGGACTGAGCAGCTATTCCTGACAACAGCATGGTAAACCTGTATTTTTTTCTTTGCAGGGGCACCTTCCCGTGATGTCATTCTGGTCTCAGCCATCATCACCATCAGCCTTAGTGTAACCATTGTCCTGTGTGGGATCTGCCAGTGGTGTCAGCGCAAACTGGTAAGTCTTAACAGTTGTAATCTGCTGTGCTGAAAGGTGAAACACAGAACAGGTGGAAAGAGAATTTTTCCTGGGCAAACCAGCTGCTTAAAGCATGAAGAACCTCAGAGCCCCCTTGGCTAGAACAGATTGTTGAATAGGCTACAAAGGAGCATGCTTCCGGTGGGGAGGGAGGAGGGAGTCAGGCAGGAGTTTAATTACAATGCTGGTTGGTAATAATAACGGTGTTTATGCCGTGCCCCCTAGTCCCTGCTAAATGCTTGGGGCATTACACCAGCAATTAAAGTGGGACTGTGGTTCTGTTCCAACAACAGTAATTAAAGGATCAGGAGCTACATAGGGAGCGACCAAACCAAGCAAATGAAAGACTGAAAAAGGGTAGGGATGGAAAGAGGGAAAAAAACCAGGTGGATAGCAGAGAAAAGTGGATAATTGCTGGTCTGAATAGGTGGCATGGAAAGAAATGGAATGGAATGAAGATGAGTTGGGTGGGGAAATTACAGATCTAGAAATCTAACAGGTTCTCCCTCTCCAGCAAATTTATCGAAATACAAAGGCAAAGTACATTTTCACACAGAATAGTGCCTTATAATATGCCAAGTACAGAGGTGGAGGCTATGTCATTTCTTCTCTTTTGTGAGTTACACTGACAATACCAAAGCTCTCACTACTTAATACAGAGTTTTGTGCTGTTGCCACCTTTTTTTAAAAATCTAAACCAACCCGGATACAGTACTACTCTGAATGGAAGCAGGCAGTGCAGTGAGAGGCTGCTTAATTCTTTCTTTTCTAGCCCCTTTTCATTTCAAAATCATTCTCCCTGTGCTGCTATTTTATCATGGTGTTGTCATCTTCGTTGTCCCCCAGGATAAAAAGCAGCTTGGGGAGTGTGATTTGGAGTTGAAAATGGGAGGAAAAGGGTTTAACAACTTCTACCCACATTGCCATCCTGTGTGTGTCTACTCAGATGTTAGTCCCATTGTGTTCAACGTGGCTTTCTCCCAGGAAAGTGTTTTAGGATTGCAGCATCAAACTGGGAGCTGTCCAAGGCTGAGTTTTGGACTTTTTTAAAATAATGGAAAACAACAGGGCACACCCAGCTTAGTTTTGGCATCAGCCTGTTTTGCAAAGAGCACTGCACAGTTCTACCATCACCACAGGCTTTGTTTCTGCCCCCATGTATCCCAGGAGGCTGGGCACACTGCACCCAGGCTGCAATCCTATCCACACTCATCTGGGAGTTAGCACCAATGACTATAATGGGGCTGAGTAGACGTGCATAGGATTGGGCTTCCATTCATTAGCTATCACAGACATTGTTTCTGCTACAGTTCCATCTTCATCCAAAGATGGATCACACCTGGAGAGTCCTTGAATGTTATAGGTTGTCAGTTTCTCACTGGAAAAATGATCTAAAGTCAAGAAAGTTACACCAACTCAACTTCACAGACCAAAGGAATTACAGCTAAAGGTGCTATAGAGTTTGCTTTTTTGTTAAAAGGACTGATAGATTTTGAGCTGTGAAGCTCAGTTTCAAAGTCACTTTTTTCTTCTCTCAGGTACTTGGAGCAATGGTATTCAGACTGGGGTGTTGTGACGCCGCAGCCTGAGGGCCCTGGCTTCTGCCCCCTTAAGGGGTGGGGGCAGGGGGGAAGGCAGCGATGCGATCCCCAGGATCACATTCCTTACGGGGCTGCAGGGACTGGGATGTACTCACCAGTCCCTGCAGCAGCCTTCCTGGGGTGCGGGGAGCCCTGTGTGAGCACCTGCAGGGCTCCCCAGCTGGTTCGAAGTGAAAGTAATCGTGCTCTACTTCTGCAAAACCGGAAGTGGAGCGCAATCACTCTGCTTTCACTTCGAACCAGCTGGGGAGCCCTGCAGGTGCTCACACAGGGCTCCCCACACCCCCAGGACGATGCTGCAGGGACTGGTGAGTGCATCCCACTCCTTGCAGCCCCCCTGAGCGGCACAATCCTAGGGATCGCGTCACTGTCTTCCCCCTGCCCCCGCTGCCTCCCCCCCCCAGCAAGGATTCACTGCGCTTTTCAAACTCCTGGAGAGTTTGAAAACAGCAGACTTGGAAGGAAAGTAGGCTCTCTTTCTCCCCATTTTCTTCTTGGGTTTTTTTTCTACATGGAACTAGAGAAAAAGAAGTCCTGTTCTTTCTAGGGTGGGGGTGTAGGTCCTCAAGTGCATGCAGAAGGTGTCCAAACAGGGCTGGGAAAGACCTCTTTCTGAATCCCTGGAGAGCTGCTGTCCATTAGAACAGACCATACTGAGCTAGATGGAAAAATTATCTGACTCAGTGTAAGGAAGATTCATAAATTCACTCTCTAAAGAAAAAAGAAGTGATTTCTATATCATATGGAGAAAAGCAGGGCCTTGTCTTTCTGCTGTAATTGTTTTCTATATGAATCAAACCATTGGGGAAAGAAGACTGAAATTCTGGTGGCAGGTATAACTAGGCAAAATTGCTCAGAATACACACCTGGCTTTATTAGAACAGGGATATTTTTTTCATGGCCCATGTAACCATCAAGTTGTGCTCTGAGACATGATGATTTGATTACCCAGACTATGCTGGCATAGACCCCTTCTCAGGCTTATCAGAGCACTGCCAAATATACACACACAACTTCTGCAAAGGAGACTGGTATAGGTAAGCTTCTGCTTGGCCTACATAATGCTGGCTTAAAGGAAATGATGTATTTTATATTTACTTGCGTGGTGGCAGAGTTGTACAGCATATCTCTGACCCATGTATCCTCATTCCTCCTCCAATCACACTGGTCTGAATAAGCAAACACTTTTATCCTGTTTTGATAATTCCACAAATGACATTATCTGTGTTGCAGACTGTGGCACAAGGGAAACATGCATAGGAAATGCAAGCAGAGGGCAGAACAGAGTGAAGCCCAGCAGTGAGGAATAGCCATCCTGCCCCTTCCCTCTCCTGCTGGTTGGTCTGGAAGTATTTGGGGATTTGTAGCTATATGCCATCACCATTACTAGTAGGGAAAAGCCAGAGAGAGAGATACTACTTTGGAAACCTTCCACCCTGATCTGTAAAATAAATTCCCATAATCCAGGGAATTCTCATTTATCTAAAACAAAACAAACTGCAGTGAGCACTGGATAGTCTGAGAAAATGTGGCTAATCTGCCCTCTCTTTAGTAAATGAGGGCCAAATCCTATGATTTGAGCTCCAGTGCCAGCGCTGGGTATGGTAGACATGCCATAAAGCATGTTTACGGCACCCTCCGTGTAGGGAGTGCCAGCAGTGGCCCAGCACCAGTCAGCACTGGGTGCAACGCCAGACAGGCGTCGCCAGAGCAAGGTAAGAGCTCCGGGTGAAGGTGAGGGCCTTGGGCTCAGGGGAAGGTTTTCCGGGGCAGGGTTGGGGGAGGAACTGGGGCAGGAGGGGAGTGGAACTGGTGGAGCCCTGCTCCCCCATATTAGTATTAGTATTAGCAGTATTTATATGCCGCTTTTCAACTAAAAGTTCACAAAGCAGTTGACAGAGAAAAATCAAATAACTAATGGCTCCCTGTCCCAAAAGGGCTCACAATCTAAAAAAACCCTCACAATCTACTCAATCCTCTGTGTTGGGCTACAAGCCCAATACAGAGGCTCTCAAGTCTGCACTGGCAAAATAGCCAGTGATGGCCCTGGAAGTGCTGCCGGATACAGCAGTAGCCATTCTGGCGCTCCTGCACCTGGTGGTGCCGCTGGGCATAAGATTGGGCTGCCCGGCCAGAAGGATAATCAGTAAAAATGAAACAGGGTTTATTAAATGACTGGATAAACAAGGCGAATACAAGGAATGGGGAGGAGATGCAAATGATCACAAAACACAAGCCACAGATCAAAGGGAAAGCAGGGCTGTCCCAAGTTTAGCTAGAATTTGGCAAAGGCTTAAAAAGACAAGTGGAATATAAAATAAAATAAATGAATACAATCTGTTAGATATTTTTCTATCTTTAGCTACTCACGCTGTCCATGAGAAGGGGAAGGAAGTCCAATTCCTGCATCCTTACAAGGGGTGAGCAAGTCCTTTGCTAATGTATGCGTGCAGTACATCAGTGATGAGCCAAAGGCAATGAACAAGATAATTTCTGTGTATGTCCTAGGCCAGGGGTCTCCAAACCCCGGTCTGGGGGCCAGATGTGGCCCGCAGCCAGCCTCTATCCTGCCCGCAGCCAGCCTCTTGTCCCCTGAAAGCCTCTGGCCCACTTGACTGAACATGACCAGAGCTGTGTTCTGATTGCATCAGGAGGGTGTTCCGAGGGCCAGAGAGGCTGAGTGACAGCCCAATCCTGAGCTGCCCGTGCTACTGTGGGAGGCTCTGTAAGGAGGCCAAGTAAGGGAAGCAGTCCCGCAATGGGACTACTCACTTTAGCGGCGACTGTTTGGTTGCCGCTAAAGTGAAGGTGCTTGTGTAGGGCGCGCAGCCCTGCCCGAGTGCCCTGGATCCTGCGGAGCTCGGCTCCGCAGATCCACCTCTCCCCCACCCCTGATACACCTCCCCCACGCCCCCAGCCATGCCTCCCCCCTCCCTGAATGCCTCCCCCACGCATCCAGACACACCCCCATATCCCGTTCCGCAGCCCGGCGGTCATAGACACCACCGAGCCACGGAACGTGGGCGCCCGCCGCGCACTGGCTTAGCGCCTGCTGGAGCTGAGCCAGCTCCGGCGGGAGCCCGGCAGTAAGCCCCACAAACATGCCTTACGGCACATTTGTGACTGTGGTCCGCGCCACGGAGGTGCGGTGCGAACCACAGGATTGGGCTCTCAATGAGCCCACTCATTCATTTATTCATTCATCTAAGTGCCATCTCTAATTTATTTATTTAAATTTTATATTTAAATTTTGTTCCAACCCTCAGCACTGCGCCAGATATTTCATGTGGCCCTCTGGCCAAAAAGTTTGGAGACCCCTGTCCTAGGCTTACCGATGGCATATGGTCATCCAGTGGGGTCCACCTGTACATCTCGCCCCTTCACCTAGCCAGGTGGACTTGGCTGCCGAATCGGTGGTCACATACTTTGTTTCTGGGGAATTCCAGGCATAAAGCAAGTAGTCTAGTCCTTTGAAGTTGTCCTGCTGTTGCAAGTTTCACATTTCTTTCTAATCGGATTTTATTGCAGTGTGTGTGATTATATAATATATACCGCCCTGAGCATTCTTCCCCAGAATGGAAAAGCAGGACAGAAATTCTAATACTAAATAGAAACAAATAAAATGTTCATTTTCAGTGCAGTGAGACTAGGGAAATGTGATTCTCTTCCCAGCTGGCACATTCATTGCTACTGGGAATGACGTTTGGAGTGCAATTGCAAGTGTCACAAGCACCAGTGAGATGCCTCCCGTGACTAAATTGTTCACAGGTGACAAGCCACTCCATCCTATGCCTGCCACGTATTGCAACCTTTTCTTTTTCTTTGATTTTCTGGATTGCTGTTTTTCAAACCTTCAGAGCTGATCATTCCCCCTGCTGTACCACTGCAGCAAGGAATCAGGAGCACTCACCTCACCTTTGAAGAAAACGCGGAAATCTCCATTTTGGGACATGAATGGCGGCAAGTGTGACAGGGCTACTCCACCCTACAGGCTCATGCAGCCTTGTGACATTTTTGCTACTGCCTTAGAAGCTGTCCTCTAGATAGCACTTAGGAAGCAAACATACATCCTGCCGTTTCATAAACCTTTCATTTTGTTTTATTTGCTATAGTTCCTTTTTATTAGCACTATTTATTTTTCATATACATAACAGTTTCATAAGACCTGAGACACTGTTTAAACAGCCAGGAAAACTGGAGCACATGTCTAACAATTTATTTTTAATTAAAAAAGGGGGGAACAACTGTATTCCAGCATAGCAAAATACTCCCTCTCCCAGTCATTATGTTTAGAATGAGTCACATACTCTCTCGCTCTCTCTCTCTCTCTGTTTTAATGTGACTTGTAAATAAACCTTATACTGTAGTTTACTTATCTCATTTATACTGAGTTCTTTTTCCAAGATGCTCAGGGCAACATACAACAACCCTGTAAGGTAGGCTAGGCTCTCCCATTGACCTCAAGGCTGAGCAGAGATGTGAGCATGAGGCTGCTTATACTGAACCAGGCCTATGGTCCATGCACTCAATACTGTGTATGCTGACTGGCAGTGGCTCTCCAGGGTTTCAGGCTGGAGTCTTTCTCAGCCCTACTGAAGATATCAGTGATCAAAACTAGGACCTTATATATGCAAAACAGGGACTTATAACTGATCTGTGAGTTCACAGGTTTGGAATGAAGGGCAGAAAATGCAGTGGGTGGGATGAAGAAAGGGATCCATTTGCTTTCTATCAAGGAAATCTGGAGATTGCACATAATCATGCAATGATTTTAAATACAGGGGATTTGAGCCGAATCCCGTCCTTTTCCCTGCCATAGCATGCAGCTGCATACAGGCTCTGCTGTATACTATGGTGCAGCAGAGCAGATTGGGAAATGAAAGGGAAATTAGGAAATTTTTCCCTTACCACTCCATAAGCCTCCCCATCACCAATGGGTCTCCTCAGGCTTGTGCCAGCTCTTTAGTTGGCACAAGTCCAAGGAGACAAAGGGGGCATGCTGGCTGTTATGGGAAGGGATAGCTTCCAGTGCCAGTTGCCCATGCCTGGTTCCCCTCTGTCATGCCCCCAGCCCTCCCCCATTCCACCTGTTCTACACACACACACACCCCACCAACCTGCCTGACTTGGCAAGCTTTCCTCCTCCTGCCACCACACCTAGGGCTGCTCTGACCTCTCCAGCAGCTTTCTGGAAGCATGCAGCTTCACACGCTGCCAGAGTGCTGTTTGCAACTCCCTTAAGGTGAAGACCATTAGGACTGGGCTGTAAGAGACTGAAAAACTGTCAGCAGTGAACAAGATGGCTTGTGAGGCTGCGGAATCTTCAGGAGGTTTCAAAGGAAGACTGAAGAAGTGCCAGACAAAGATACTTTGGACATGGGAAATTCAGTCTTTGAGTCCTGAATTGGTCAAAGTTCCCACAACTAGGCATCAAAAAGAGAAAAAATTAACTTGACTGGATTGACCTTGGGGGGGAAAGGGTTCCAGGTCTCCCTAAATCAAGTTCAGCCCCTTATCCATTGTTCCACACTGACTGCCTCACTGTAGTAGACATTTATTGATCTTAATAAATTCATCCCTGGCTTCTCTGCAGTCCCATCATAAAAGCCACTTCATTACCAGTGAAGAAGGGAAGTAGTGCTGATCCAGGTAATTGATAAAGTGATGCATTCAGGCCCACATTTGCTTACAATTCTTTGCAGGACTGGGAACGTTTGCAAGATTCAGATTCACTGCTAAATGTGCAGGTTGAATAAAGAAGAGGACACTAATACAAAGCCAGACTTTTGCACATTTAACTGAGACCTGGATCTCTTTCTGACTTCAAAACCCTTGGCTAATGCCCACACTTGTGATCAAACTAAATTTTGGATCCAATAGAGCTGAGTGAAACATCTCATGCATATACTGTGTTCTTACTCTTTTAAGCAACAGGGTGTCTAACCTAATTCACTTTCCCTGTAGCTCAGAGGAAAGAACCATGCATTTTCATTCAGCTCTTCTTTCATCCCTCTCAATTTATACAATAGCTCATGAAAAATCATCTAGAGAAGTAGTTGAACTTATAAGACCTATGTTACGGCAGGTAACTATGTCTCAGATGTTCCTGACCTAAAGTTTTGACCATTGCATTGTGTTATGCTTCAGGTTGTTTCCTTTGCTTGTCTTTTTCAAAGCCAGTGACCTAGATGTTATTCAGTAGATAGAATAAGGCTTCAAGAAATACACTTTATTTCCTGAATACAGACCTTCAAGGCAGCAGATCAGTATTGCAGAGTTTCCAGAAGTTAGAACAAACTACTTTCTATTATTGCACTTTTAAATTGTCCTCAGTTCGAGTGGCTTAAGGATTTATGAGTAGGGTGTTTGATGTTGCAATAGGATTTGTTGCTATTTCTGCTGCATCAGTGTACGCCATGAAACCTTGATGTGTATGAGCCCAGTTGCTTACTGTTAATATGACAAAAGAAATGTTCACTTATTTTCTTCTGAGAGGATGTGCAGCTCTTCCGCATACATCTTGCAGACAAATCAATTGTTTCAATAATGTGAAGACCTGGAAAGGGGGGTTTATATGTTTAAACTCAGATATTTGCATAGAGGGCGCCCAATTGCACAGAGGCATTCTAATTTTGAGAGCAAAGGGTGCATGTGGGTGAGAAGTCCTGAACTGTAGACCTTCTCTACAGTCTCACTTCTCATTTCAGTTTTCACTCAGTCAAGCTCCAAGTCAGACATGGAACTGACTGAGAAAAAGCAACAGGGTAAAGAAGGACATAGAGGTATGTGATAAGGTGAAGGATAGTTCAGTGCCCCTTTTGTTCTTTAAATTGGACCCTCTACACACACTTTCTACATGATTAGGAAAAACCTGGGCTTAAGCATACAGATCTGCTGCCACCACCACAAGTTTGGTCCTCTGAGATCTTTAACCAACGAGATGGGCTAAGTTGGATGAATTGGCCGCACCCCGTTCAATTTGGGGTGTGAATTCTCTGGTCTGGCCCCCTTCCACTTTTAATAATCATGTGAGATGGGCCACCTCTCACACAAAATTTAAATGCTACTGAAATGTAGCATTGAAATGGCATATGGGGGATGGTTCAGATGAATCATTGTCACTCAGTTATGAAAAGTGGAATGACATGCCAGGAGGAAGGTGGGGCATGTACCATATGCAGTGGTCCAGTGGTTGGATCCATTGCCCAAATCATCCCAATGTATAACTTTCAGTCCAAGTTCAGTCCTAACTAAAGACCCAATCCTATCCAACTTTCCAGCACTGGTGCAGCCACAAATGCAGCCCCGAGGTAAGGGAACAAATGTTTCCTCACCTTGAGGAGGCCTCTGTGACTGTCTTCCTACCACAGGATGCAATGCACGCCCCATTGGCACGGCTGCACTGGCACTTGAAAATTGGATTGGATTGGGCCCTGAATCCCCCCCCCCCATGTAACTGCACCACAGGAGGTATCTGGTAGAGCTGAAGATAAAGCAACCTCCAGATAAGGCTACGTTTTTTTCCTTGCCTAGGGATAAACCTTTACTGCCTGAATGGGTCTACTTGGACATGCACGATAGATTTTGCTAGTGTAAGTCTGAGTGGACCCAGGAAGGTGATTGAGGTCGAGAAGGGGAATGGGATAGGATATCAGTGGCGGTGCTGCTACTAACACTGCCCCCTTCCAGGCCTCAATTTGCCCCCTCCTTGCCCCATTTCTTCTCCTTCTACCCTGTTCCACCCCATCCCCCACTGACTTACCAGTGCCAGGACTGCAGCCACTTGGAGTGGCAGTCCTGTCACACACTGTGGCTTGTTGCCTTTTGTGACAGCCATAAAGCACGCTGCACAGCCGAAACACATATCTGACAGCGAAGCAGACCCATTTAGAATTGGGTCCTAAATGTCTGCCAACAAATACCTCTTCGGGAACAGCATCTCTTATTCTAAAGATGGTAAAAGCGGGGAATCTTATTGTTAGCAATGTTTCCATTACTGTAGAAAATGGAGTCAGTCAGGTTTGAGGAATCAAAATTTCATCACAAGCTTGTTCTGTTGGCACTGCCAACACCATTTAAATGTTAAGCAGCAATAGTGGCACGAATACCCATTGCAGAAAAATGTGATTGGTATAAAATTAGTGTTAAAAATCTTATGTAGACAAATGTGCTACAAAGCCAGGCATTGCAACAATTAGCTAATCAGAACATGAATAGCCAGTTTAACACAACTGTGAAACATGAGTTATTTTCTACTTGCTAGAGAAACCAATTGGACTGAGTGCATAATATCCTCACAAGTCCTAACTTTTATCTCAGTGAGAGGAAAGTGAAAGGAAGGTGTTGGCTGGGACTGTTCCAGATTCATCACAGTATTTCTTTAAAAGCAAAATGAAAGGGAATAATCTCAAATGTGGAGCTTCTCCCATGGTGCTGTTCCCTTCTAAGGAAGTGCAAGAGAGAAGCAGTAGGAAGGGTCCAGCATTCTTCCACCATGGAGATGGGTGCCCTCAAGCGTCAGCGCGATGGGAGTTGCATCTCCCGTTGTGCTGCTTCTCTAGGGCGCCCTCCCCCCTCCTCCGGAGGATATGAGATGTGCGCCCTAGAGCGTCAGCGCGACAGGATCCGCATCTCCCAACGCACTGCATCTCTAGGGCACCCGTCTCCTATCCTCCTATAAAGGAGGAGGGGAGGGAGGTGGCTCAGTCCGGTGCTGAGGCGCTGAACAGAGCGGCAGCTTCTCGCTGCCTCTCCACAGCGCTCCTGGGCGCTCCTCCTCCAGCAGGGGGAGGGATGAGGCTCAAGGAGGCGCCTCTGGAGGATTGGCCCCCTCTAGATACACCAGTGCCAGCACCCACTACTTCTGTCCTTGCCCCACCTGAGGGAACGACCACCACAAATCACCCTGGATATATTGAAACTTTTTTGTAAGGTTGTAGACTGTGGGTTGTAACAACATCTTTAAAATGGTTATTTTTCTCATATATATCGGAACAGAGTTAATCAAATAATCTGGAACTATGAAAGGCACTGCAAGAAGTACAGATGAAGAATAGAAACTTGGGTTTGACAATGGGTGCATAAGGGTTATGAGAAACGGTCAAAGCAGAGTCCTTTTTGAGGATGCGGGGTTTGTAGTGGAGCTAATGATCCTTGTTTTGTGTTGGAGTGTGAGTTTATTGATGGGGAATCCTGTCAGTGAATGAAGATGTTACAGCCAGTGAGAGGCTCTTGCTGAGAAGAGGTTTATCATGGATGGTTCAGCTTTTGTTATTCAGCTTGTTAGAGGATGTGATAATTGAATGTTTTGGTGGAAATGTTTTCGTAGCATGAAGGGAAGTTCTCAAAATAATCTAAATACAAGTAGAGTTCTGTGGAGACAAATTGTGGTTTCTTATTTTGCTCCTAGCTTTCCTTGTTTATAATTCGCTGCCAGTCTTTTTTTTGGGGGGGGGGGCTAGTAAAATGCTCCTTTTAAATTTGAATACAGTATGGGGGGCCCCATATCCGTGGATCCTGTATCCGCGGATTCACTTATCACCAGGTCGAGTCAGCGGGGCCCCCCTTGCACGCCCCCTCTGCAGTTGAGGGGAACTCCCCTCATCTCTGGAGGGTCGTCTGAGCCCAGCAGCAGCCTCTGCAGGGCTCAGACTGAGCTTTAGAGATAAAAACACTTGACTCCCAGTTTTTCAAAGAAACAAGAAATGATGTTTTTAATGCCTTATAAGGCGTGAGGAGGCCTGGAGGTGGGGAGGTGTTTGCCTATTTCTGGGGTTTCACTTAACCGAGGAGGGTTCCAGATCGGAATACCCACAGATATGGGGGCACGCCTGTACTGCCTTTCAACTTTAATTGATATTGCTCACTTTTTTCATTTTTTTATATATTTAAAGTTCATATTTATTATACACATACATAATAATCCCTCCCCCACCCCACTCATTGTTCCCTGTCGCTGAGCCTGCACACATCCCTTGACAGCTGTTGTACATCATCAATTGCACATATGCAGCCTAACATTTTTTCCCCCATTTAGCACTTTTTAAAAGAATGCAGGGCTGTTCTTCAGAATTCTCCATGATTTTGCCACATCCCTGACAGGTTCCCTCTCCACATCCCTACATTCTTCCAGGATCTGTTTTGAGCCTAGCACCTCCACATGAGTGTTTGAAAATAGCTGGAGTTGTATATTTGGAATGAATGGTAACCATCTGGGCTGTCTTCTGTGTTGTTCCTCACTTCATGTCTGATACTGTTGCCCAATCTTGCCTACCCTTTAAGCCAAAAAGCACTAGTTCTCACAAAACTCTTTGGAGGTCCATCACCAATTTACTCAATCTCTCTCTCTGGTGTCTCATACTGTCTCCAAGGCTTATGGCCATCACTCCTAACAAGGATCAACACAGTGTCCTACTTTCCTTTTCCCAACAGAGTTTCTGTTCGAATTCCTCGTACTCATGTCCCTAGCATTGTTGGGGAAAGGCAGGGCCAGCCTATCCATGAGGCAACTGAAGTGATAACCTCAGGCCACAGATTGGTGGGGGGTGCCCATTACTTTCCAAGACTTACCTCAACTGCTCCTCCTTCTCCTTTCATTTGCTGGATTAGAAAAGAGGAGGACAGAGAGGAAGAGGAAATGTGGAAGAGAGGATGATGCTGAGCTGGAACATTGGGAAATGTGGGAGCAGAGTATGGCACATCATTGGGTACACTGAGGTTAGCATTCAGCTGTTAGGAGGTCTTAAGAACATAAGAACAGTCCCACTGGATCAGACCATAGGCCCATCTAGTCCAGCTTCCTGTATCTCACAGCGGCCCACCAAATGCCCCAGGGAGCACACCATATAACAAGAGACCTGCATCTTGGTGCCCTCCCTTGCATCTGGCATTCTGACATAGCCCATTTCTAAAATCAGGAGGTTGTACATGCACATCATGGCTTGTAACCTGTAATGGATTTTTCCCCCAGAAACTTGTCCAATCCCCTTTTAAAGGCATCGAGGCCAGATGCTGCCACCACATCCTGTGGCAAGGAGTTCCACAGACCAACCACACGCTGAGTAAAGAAATATTTTCTTTTGTATGTCCTAACTCTCCCAACACTCAATTTTAGTGGATATCCCCTGGTTCTGGTGTTATGTGAGAGTGTAAAGAGCATCTCTCTATCCACTTTATCCTTCCCAAGCATCATTATGTATGTCTCAGTCATGACCCCCTTCACGCGCCTCTTTTCTAGGCTGAAGAGGCCCAAACGCCGTAGCCTTTCCTCATAAGGAAGTTGCCCCAGCCCCGTAATCATCTTAGTCGCTCTCTTTTGCACCTTTTCCATTTCCACTATGTCCTTTTTGAGATGTGGTGACCAGAACTGGACACAATACTCCAGGTGTGGCCTTACCATCGATTTGTACAACAGCATTATAATATTAGCTGTTTTGTTCTCAATACCTTTTCTAATGATCCCAAGCATAGAATTGGCTTTCTTCACTGCCGCCGCACACTGGGTTGACACTTTCATCAACCTGTCCACCACCACCCCAAGATCTCTCTCCTGATCTGTCACAGACAGCTCAGAACCCATCAGCCTATATCTAAAGTTTTGATTTTTTGCCCCAATGTGCATGACCTTACACTTACTGACATTGAAGCGCATCTGACATTTTGCTGCCCATTCTGCCAGTTTGGAGAGATCCTTCTGGAGCTCCTCACAATCACTTCTGGTCTTCACCACTCGGAAAAGTTTGGTGTCATCTGCAAACTTAGCCACCTCACTGCTCACCCCTGTTTCCAGGTCATTTATGAAGAGGTTGAAAAGCACCGGTCCCAGGACAGATCCTTGGGACACACCGCTTTTCACTTCTCTCCATTGTGAAAATTGCCCATTGACACCCACTCTCTGTTTTCTGGTCTTCGACCAGTTCTCAATCCATGAGAGGACCTGCCCTCTAATTCCCTGACTATGGAATTTTTTCAGCAGCCTTTGGTGAGGTACCGTGTCAAACGCCTTCTGAAAGTCCAGATATATAATGTCTCCTGCAGCCACATGCCTGTTGACCTTTTGAAAGACGTCTTTAAGGTTTGTGAAGCAAGACTTACCCTTACAGAAGCCATGCTGATTCTCCCTCAGCAAGGCTTGTTCGTCTGTGTGGTTGAGATTCTATCTTTGATGAGGCATTCCACCATCTTACCTGGTATAGATGTTAGGCTGACTGGCCTATAGTTTCCTGGGTCCCCCTTCCTTCCCTTTTTAAAGACTGGTGTAACATTTGCTATCCTCCAATCCTCTGGCACCATGGCTTGGGCTTGGCTGTGGAGAAAGGGAACATTTTACCTGATTCTGACATGGAGAAAAGAGTCCTGGCTGCAAGCACATTACCTTGAGGGAAAGAAATGAGCCATAGGTCCCAATCCTATCCAAATTTCAAGCACCAATGCAGCTGCAAGTAAGGGAACAATCATTCTCTTATCTTGAGGAGGCCTCTGTGACTGTCCCCCACTGCAGGATGCAGCAAATGCCCAGTTGGCATGGCTGCATTGGCACTGGAAAGTTGGATAGGATTGGGCCCTAAACTATCTAAACCAGAGGTTCCTAAACTGGGGCATTGCAACGCCCCAGCCAGGGAATCCCTGTCTCTGCCCACTTAAGGGGCAGGCAATGGCAAAGGCATGATCCCTGCTCCTTCAAGCATTAGCTACAGTTTAGATCAGCAGTTCTGTAGTTTGGGAACTGGATTTAGTGTATGCGGGGGAGGGGCTGAGGCAGCGACACAATCACCACGATTGTGTCACTGCCAGGGCCAGAGGGGGGTTCTGCAACTTACCTAAGGCAGTGCTGGCCTCTGGGGGTTGCAGGGAGCCCTGCAGATGCTTCTGCAGAGCTCCCCAAGCCTGCAAAATGCAAAAGAAAAAAGAAAAAAAAAGGATCACAATGTACTTCCAGTTTGCTATTGTGAAACCAGAAGGGGGTCGTGATAGCTTTTTTAAAGTATTTTTTTAGCATTCTGCAGGTTTTCCCACACACCCTCTGGAGGCCATTGCTGCCTTAGTTAAGTTGCAAAACCCTCACCCTGACAGTGACACGATCATGGCAATTACATCACTGCCTTCACACTTACCCTGCTTCCCAAACTCCCAGAGAGGCAACTCTCCCAGAGAGTTTGGGAACTGCTGTTCTAAACTGTGGATAATGCTTGAAGGAGTGTATATAAACTTTTTTTTCCTGATATGGAACATCAGATTTTGTAATGTCTTATTAGGTTTGTTGGAGTCAATCAGAAATAGTGTGAGAACAGAATAAGTAACATTCTGAACTGTTAGCCCAAACTGCTTTAGAGCACAGAAACAAAATTTTGTTTCAGGTCTCTCTTGTTCTTTATAAGAAGTAAATTGTTGTTTCCTACATTAAAGCTATTCTCCTCTCCCTCTAGTGAGGCTAAAGACCATCCATTATATGGGGTCTGGATATCATGCTCCTGGCATTGATTCAGGATTAGCACAACTACGGTACTATAGAGCTAAAAATAAAATCATTTTTAAAAATCTGATGAAAAGCTGCTCCAGACCCCCCATTCTGCCCCACCCAACACATGTGACGTTCAACACTGTGCTGTGACTTGTTTTCTCTTGATAAAAAACCTTGCTTGGTTTGTCTAGGGATTCAAAACTGGGTCAAGTGCTCCAAAGACAGCTACATTTTTTCCCCTTTATCATCACTGAAAGCACATTGATACAAATAAAACCGTATCTCTTTTTTAAAAGATTTCCTCTCCCTGAACAGAGCTGTTGAACCAGGATCAGTAATAATTAAAAACAAAAAAGAAATCTGGTATTTAATTTGAAACAGTATCTCCATCATGAAGCAAACATTAACAGCATTACAGCTGCCCTGCTTGGAGCTCTGCCACACATCCAGGATTCACTGCTTCCCCGACCGTCCAAGCCTACATCAGGACTGCCAATCAACTTGTATCTATCTGGCAACTACCTCACTCCTTCAGAGAAGCCGGACCTAGCTTCCTGGATTGTGACTGCTTGTTTTGCCTGTGACTTAGACAAGAGAGGAGCTTATGTGTAGAATACATTCATGAGTTTAGCAGTGATATCGCCACATTAATAAGTAATGACTCTGATCTGGGAGCCAAGTTAATAAAAGTGGCAGCCACAGAATGAGCAAGATGAATTGAAGATCAGAGATAACCAGGCTAGAGTCCTGTCTAGTTCAGTTTCATTCCAGTGAATGGCACTGCACACCAAAAAAAAGAACCCTCACAGTGACAAAGGAGACAACCTGCTCCTTTGCTTGCCACCAGATGGAGTAGATAGTGATAAGTGGCTGGGGAAAAAATAGATGCTGGCTGGATTAATGACTCGCTTGACAGGTAAGGGAGCTAGAAGGCAGCCATCTTCTCCAAAATTGACTCAAGTGTCTTCATTCTTGCTAAGAGAATGTCTCAGTGGCTGCCTGATGTTTCTTCCCTGGCACAGTTTTTGATCTCTGTTTCCTGAGTGTGTAGGTAGTTGAGTCATATGACTTAAGGCCCAGTCCTAAATCACCCAGGAGGTGTGCACTGACTCATGTAGTAGTGGTGGTGGGGAGCTGTAAAGGTCTCCTGAGGGCAAAGGAACTTTTGTTCCTTTATCCTGGGGAAAACCTTGGCTTTCCCTATGGGTCTCCTCTGTTCTGCAACAGCTATTTTGCTGGTGCAGAACTGAAAAGGGAAGTGGGATAGAATAGGCCACACGATAGTGTTGCCAATCCTTCCACCGCCCTCCCCATCCCCTCCATACCCAGAAACACCTCTGTCCCTCCCACCACCTACCATCAACTCCCCTGGTGCTGGTGGATGGTGGCCCTGCCACTAGTCCATGTGTGCAGCTGCCAGTAATTGCACTGGTAGCCTCATTGCACTCACCAGAAGCTCACATGATGTATGCCAGATCTAGGCACTTCCACCTGGACCCTGATGCTTCTGCCAGTGGAATGTGCATTCCACCAGTGGGGTAGTTTGTATAGGATTGGGCTGTTAGTCAGCCAGTTAGCTGATTTACAGGAGCTTCACATGAGTTGATTAGTTGTACTAAAGAAGCATCATGTGACCTATGGATGTGGTCAGGTGGTGGAGAACAGGATTGGATGAGGGATATAAAATGGAAGAGGCTCTTTGTGACGGTATTTCCAGAAGTGCAAGAAATTTTATAACCGTTTGGGAATCAAGAACATAAGAACAGCCCCACTGGATCAGGCAATAGGCCCATCTAGTCCAGCTTCCTGTATCTCACAGCAGCCCACCAAATGCCCCAAGGAGCACACCAGATAACAAGAGACCTGGATCCTGGTGCCCTCCCTGCATCTGGCATCCTGATGTAGCCCATTTCTAAGACCAGGAGGTTGCACATACACATCATGGCTTGTAACCCGTAATGGACTTTTTCTCCAGAAATTTGTCCAATCCCCTTTTAAAGGCATCTAGGCCAGATGCCATCACCACATCCTGGGGCAATGAGTTCCACAGACCAATCACACACTGAGTAAAGAAATATTTTCTTTTGTCTGTTGTAACTCTACCTCCACTCAATTTTAGTGGATGTCCCCTGGTTCCGGTGTTATCTGAGAGTGTAAAGAGCATCTCTCTATCCACTCTATCCTTCCTGTGCATAATTTTGTATGTCTCAATCATGCCCCCCTCAGTCGCCTCTTTTCTAGGCTGAAGAGGCCCAAACACCGTAGCCTTTCCTCATAAGGTTTCTCCATGAAGTACACTTGTGAGAATTCAAGCTTTATACAAGGTTCATAACCACTTCTTTGGTCATATACGAGAATGTGGTTTTGGTTGAAACTCTTCCCCCACACACAAACACTGAAGTGTTTGTCTGATATTCTCTCAATTTTTTTTCCTTCTGCATATGTGCTATTTACCCCTGGGGGCTGGGGGATAAGAATAGGCCCTCAGTTTGGCTGTACTTGTCATAAGAGACGACTAAACAACCACTGGGTAGATGGGACTCGTTAGCCTGGGAAGGCAGCTCATCTGAGAGAAGGAAAACTCTGATCCCAAACCTCCACTGCCTTGTGGCTACATCCAGTTATGGAAAAGGCTTCAGGAGTCAACCTCAGGGCAAAATCCGGAGCCGAAGTCCCTGAGGCAGTTCATGGCTGAACACAGTCACGTTCTGGCAACTCCTGCGACGCCTCTGGAACCAACCATATTGGCTTCTGCCTTTCCACTGGACCAGTCCAGCGACGTGGAGAGGGGGTATTTGTTGCATGGGTAACAGTCTATCCTCCATATCTACTTTACCCAGGCTTTGCGCACTGGAGAGGACACTCTGTTCCAGAACCGCCATTCAGAGCGCGATACCATAGTCTTCTGAGACTGAAGGATGCCAACATGATGTGCTGTTCAAGGGAAGAGAAGGAAAAGGATGAAGGGATGAGGAAAATAGAGAGAATCAGCACAAAAGAGAGATGCACACCAGCCCTTTTTTCTCCATGGTTCCACTTCAAACATGAGTGTGAGTGTGAGTAATTTCTAGGCACAGGAGCCAGGGAGGGCATTGTTTTATTAGGCATCCCAAGAGTCAAGACAATTACACAGTCACTGTGTTTCTGTTGTGGGGTAGTCCAGGATGTTCAAGTGGTGAGAAAGCTGAATAAAGGTACCCCTTCCACTTTGCTCACTCATCTCCATGAGTACAAAAGCACTTTAAGGAGCCCCATTTTACAAATGCTGGGAGGCGTTTCTGGGAAACTTTTCTACAGGTGAGTTCCTATGCAAATTTGTTTGGGAGCAACCTCCGGAATTCTCAATACAATTTACATTTATGGGGATGTAAATTCTGTAGCTTTGGTCAGGAAGGGTTTCACCCCTGTTACATTCATGCAACCATTCCGCCAGGATTCAGAGTGGTCATTATTGCCTCAGTACTGTTTTGAGAAGGGAGGGGTTATGCAGCACCCTCTTCCTCATCCTCTCACAGGACCACTTTCCTGGGCTGCTATTTCTCCCTGTCTGTAGAGGCAGAGCCCTCAGCTTTGCATCCTGTCACTACAGCTTCATCACTGACACTGCCTGATGCCTTTGTACTGCAGCCTGCCTTATAGATCCTGTTCTATCCCCCTTCTCACCCAACCTCTCCCCATGCTTTTGTTGCTCCAAGCAACCATGAAACCTGCATGGGAAACCTCAAGAGAGATGTAAGTAGTTCCAAGATCTACCTGGGGCTCATTTTGTGGCTGCAGTGCTGGCAAAAGAATTTGGGGCATGCTTGTTGATGATGTGGCCCATGACACCAAGAGTGGACCTGGAGATCATGCATGGGGGATGAATGATACCTCCAGGGGGCCTGGCAGGTGCAAGTCTAGGGAGGCAGTGTTGCTGCCAGACAAAATCTGAATATAACTTGCACAGGCTGCTCCACATATATTAATGGCTAGGAGCATCTTGATTCAAACGTCAAAAGCCAGTTATAAATGGAAAGTACATTACTTCTGCATCCAATATATAATAAATGGTTTTCAGTTTGATTCATACCTATGCACCATTTGTAATGCAATTTTCTCAGTCACTTTCCTGACTATATAGTATATATGAGAGCTGCAGAAAATGAGGATTTGTGAGCTGCATTCCCCTCCAAGAATTTGCAAATGAAAAGCTGATAATGCTGCTGCAACCTATTTTGGACATGGGAAGTGTACCAACCTTGAGCTTTCAGACAGGCTAGGAGGGGGACAGATCACACCCAAGGTGTCTGTGTGAACTCTCAGCCTATCCATTTGTGTCTTCAGTCGCATCTTTTCCTAAGCATTTCTTCCAATATGAGAAGGAGCTAAAGTCAGCTGCTGACACATGTGCCACCTGTTTGGTGCCTTCCAGTGGGGTCAGCAAAGCAGCTGAAGCAGGAGAAAGGTTGCAGTGCAGGCAGCACAGAATGTTAATGAATGATTATGTTCTTCTGCCAAGCTATATTTAGAATCAAAACCAAGAAGGTGAAATCCTCTCACCTTCTGCCAAAATGTAGATGAAACATGAACAACCAGCCCTCAATCAGCTTCCATCTTGCTCCCACTCTGTCTTCAGCAACACTGGATTCCGAAGCTCTTTCTCTGTAGAACAGACTGCATTTGAATACAGTGCATGTCCTAAGACCACCTGCGCTCCCATTCAACAAGAATATTTGCTGACTTGGAGCGGAGACATTGAGGAAGCGCATTTTGCACAGGAAAGGAAAGGGGGCATGTGTATTTCTCCATGCACTGCAATTTAAAGATTGGGAATAAGCAGCAACTTACGATATGTGACAAGTTGTTTTTTTTTAAGCCAACAACAGATACTCTTTAAGGACACAGTGTGCACAGTGCTGATTGAACCTGCATCACTCGTGCTGTATTTTTTTTTTTCAAGTCATAATTGTAAGAAACATTCTATATCTCCCTCCATACCCTGTGAGTTAATAAGCACGTAGACAGGGTTGATCCGGCAGATGCTGTATACTTGGATTTTCAGGAAAGTTTTGCCAAAGCTCCATTTGCCAAATGCTTCTAAGAAAACGCAGCAGTTGTTCTTATGAGTTGCCAAAATGCCTCCCAAGTCCTCATTAAATGCAAGAGCCTCTCCAGTGTAGCATTAGGATAAAGAAAGCTAAATTTGTCAGGGACTCCATCAGTGAGAAAGAGGGTAGCCTGGGAAACATTGTGAATATGAGAGTTTGTGTGTGTGTTTAAAATATTCCATTTCCCCAGACCATGGGCTCTCATAGCACTTAACTCCAGCTAAAAATACAACATAATAAAAACAGCAGAGCAGCACAGATATGATAACCCAGTGTCTCTTGGTTATATTACCTAAGTTGAAACAATGACTGCCCTCCCCCCTTGGAGATGCTGGGCTTCAGTTGTGGGGTTTCCATGCCATATGCACATTCAGGGTACTCTCATTTAAGTCCCATTCATTTCAATTTCATTTCATTCTCTTCTGCTGGAGAAGTTCCCAGTTGATTATGCTTATAAAGTATCTCTTAGTGATGAACATACGTCTTTTCTACTCATCGAACTGCTCTGTGTGAGTGTGTGGTTGTGAGAGAGAGAGAGAGAGAGCCCATCCCAAAGTGGATGCTGTGCCTGTTCGTTTTCTGAATCATGCTGGCCTGACAGCACCATATAGGTAGCTGGGTTACTGATCTAAGCAGGGGTGTCCAAACTTTTTGGCAGGAGGGCCACATCTCTCTGACACTGTGTCAGGGGTTAGGAAAAAATAATTAATTTACATTTGAAATTTGAATAAATTTACATAAATGAATATATTCGAGATGGAACTTATATGAATGAATGAAGGTCTTGCGATAGTTCAAGGCCTATAAAAGGCCTTGCACAAAGCAAGGCTGGCTTTTCCTTTGCTGCCGCTGCTGCACCACAGACATGAAACAGCAAGCAGTGGAGGGAGCCCTTGGTCTGCAGCTTACGTGAGGGATCAAACAGTTGCTCTCACATTGACAGCAGTTGCATCAGGCTAGTGCAGGCTTCAGCAAGTCTCCAGAGGGACAGAGGCTCTGGGGCTCCCCATGGGCCTGTTTGGGGCTCCCCAAGGGCTGCGAATGGCCCCCGGGCCAGGGTTTGGGTACCCCTGCATCACAGTCTGCCAGACATCTGCATTGTTGAGATTAGTTAATATGAATTTGTATTTTGAATCAACCTGTGCAAAGAAGACTGAATCAGCCCAAAAGATAAAAGAGATTCTTTCCCTTCCATGGTTTCTCCAGGTTTCCTGTGAAGCAGATGAGATTGCAGTTGTTGCTGAGCATAAGCATATGACTGTTCATTTCTGAAGCCCTTAATTCAAACTTCTCACCAGGCTGTTCCCCAACAGATGTGCTGTTATTCATTTGTTGCATGCAGTCTGGACATCTTCTCTTGAGGCTGCACATCTGTTGCAGGGATATTACATTTTTCCAGTAGGAAATGTCCCATATTTATACCTGGGAAAATGTGCTTCTTCCTAACACATAGCACGGTAATGTCACAGATAGCTATTGGATACCACTTGTGACATGGTGGTGACAAGTGACATTAGTTACACCCATATACACCAACTGTGTCATTCTTGACTTTATTTAGGTCCAAATCCTAACCAACTTTTCTGCACTGACACAGCTGTGCCAAAGGGGCATGTGCTGCATCTTGCAGGTGGGTGGCAGTCACAGAGGCCTCCTCAAGGTAAAGGAATGTTTGTTCTCTTACCTTGGAGCTACATTGCCCTTACCTCTGCACTGGAAAGTTGATTAGGATTGCATCCTTAGGGTTTTTATGCTTTGGCAGTTAAGCATTTACTATTCTTTTGTATTTCTGTAGTGTGGGAGTGTTCATCCAGCCTGCAAATGTAAGGTTATCCCCTCCTCCCACATCGCTCCCACTACGTCATTAATGGACCTTTTGCTTTTCTTTTATTTAATTCTTTGAAGGCAGTATAATGAAGAGACTTATGGTAATTTGTTGATTTCACATCTGCACCTATTCAGACAAAATGCTAAACCATAGTTTTCTGCTGTATGAATGAGTTAAGGGACAAATGGGCTTGCATACTCCCCCTTCCCCTTTCATATGTGAGGAAGAGAGTGAAAATTGTCATTTTCACTTTAGAACAAACTGAAGTGCAATGATATATTCACCCTGGGGCCTGTGGCTTGTAAACTAACTATAGTTAGAACTAGTCAGGATATCAAATCAGGATCAAATCAGGATCAGGTTTGTTAGCCTGGCTTGCTCCAGCTTTAATTAGTTAACAAGCCACAGACTTCAGTTTGGCTACATGCTGATGATCTTGAAGCCAAACAAGGTTCACAGTAAAGGGTTCTCAAGATGTGGGTCAGGAACCCTGGAAGTCACAAGCAGCTTGGAAGGGTATCAAAATACTCTGAAGAACTGGGTTCAATTTCTGGAATCTCCAATTAGAGCTTGGAAGGATTCCTGTCTGAAATTCCATAAAGCCACTATCTGTTAATGTAGACAGTAGTCTTACTCTAGGGGTTCTCAAAGTGTAGGTTGTGGCTAGCTGTACTATGGCGGCATTACATAAATCTCAGTATTTGGGGGGGGGGGTCATAGAAACATAAAATTTGAAACCCCTTACAATAAGGGCAGTATATTCTGGATAGAGTTTTCAGGGCAGTTACTGAAAAATTCTCTCTCTCTCTCTCTCTCTCTCTCTCTCTCTCTGTGTGTGTGTGTGTGTGTGTGTGTGTGTGTGTGTGTGTGTGTGTTGCCAAAAATGGCCACAAAAAACAGTGATCACTTTTGGTTCAGCCCAAGAAAGAAAGCATTTTACATTCTAGTCAGATCCTTTCTATGTTATACATGCAGGAACTATTCAGAATTATGGGTTCGGTACAGGTGAGAATCACAGGATATACTCAGCTGTTCACAGAAAGAGGGGGGGAAATAATCTATTTAACTGTTTTGCCTGACTGAACAAAATGGAACTGAAGCATACTTGGAAGGGACTAATCCTTATTTAGAGATCTTGAAGATATGCCCTATGAACAAGTTGCCTACTAGATGTGACCAAGACCAAGTAGGTGTCCTCCTTCATAAATTAAAGTTTCTGAAGGATTTGACCACAATTGCAAAATGCTCTTGCAAAATGCTGAGCTATGTTACAGCCAAAAGAACTGAGTTTTGTTATAAGCCTTCAGAACCATCTGATGGCTTCAGAACCATCAAGGTAGATTGAACTGGCGACCCCCTCCCCCATGCACCTGAAAGCCAGATCAAACTGCACTGAAGTCTGCACATCCCACCCTCTTTGTCCACAGCTCCTAGACAGTGCCTGTGATGTTGCTGGTTGGCCACTCCCTCCCACGCACTCCTTTGATTTGACTGGTTGGTCTCATTGCCTTAATTGTTTCTCACCATCTTTACTAGTTGACCATGATGCAGCTGGACCAGAAGAGGCAGGCAGATTCCTTCTATCATTCTTTTTGCAGGATAGCATCCAAAAAACAAAAGTTAGCATAGACACAAAAGCCTAGGAGTGAAACTGCAGGTTGCAGATTAGGCAGCAAGGGGGTTGATTCACAAATGCATCATGCTGGTAGTCCCACACAGTCAGAGTCTGGCAAGACTTCAGAATGGGCGTGTACTGGGATGGGAATTTGAATGGTTTTTGACACTAAAGCAATGGCATAGGTTGTGGATGGAATAGCTGTTTGTTAGCACTTGCACAGCTAAGTCCACTTGTTGGAAAACTGGGATTATTGCCTCAGCAAACACAACTGTTTCAGCTTCTGCTGTGGAAACATCAAATGCATCACTGTCATGAACGCCTACTGCAGCATTTCTCAACGTTTGTCCCCTGCCACACCACTTTGCATGGTCCACCTATCGGAAGTACCACCAGAAGTAACTGGCAACACCAGTTACTTCCACATTGGGAGGCCAGACATGATGCGACAAACACTAGAAAAAGGTTCAGGAGCTTTATCGAGTGTGGAAAAAGTACACCCTGGATCTCTGCCTGCTGAGCCAAGCCTCCTACCACTGATTGTTGTGTTGCTGGTCCCACTGCCAGGCGGAGGGAATCTGGGGATCCCACAGGTACCACTGGACACCACCTCAAGTACCATCTGTGGTATGAATACTACTGGTTGAGAAATGCTGACCTATTAGGTGGTGCCCACATCATATTGTGAGTTGTGACAAAGGTTTTTGTTCTGCTGTGGTAAACAACTCTTCCCTTGGTCTTTGCTTCTCCTTCTGCCAACCTTTTTTGAGAAAGGTTGAAGTCTGTCTTCTCCAGCACTGCAACATGCATCTCCAATGTGCATCACTGAATGAACATCCAACAGTAAGGCTTCCCCCCACCCACCATTAAATAGTAATATCACTTGGAATGACTAATACAAGTACAGCGATGAGCTTAAAGCATTATTTTTAAGGGTTTTTTTTCAGAATTGTACTGGCTCTGTATATTTAAATAAATAAATAAAGGGCCCAATCCTGTCCAACTTTCCAGCAGCGATGCAGCTGCAATGCAACCCTGTGGTAAGGGAACAAACATTCCCTTACATTGAGATGGCCTCTGTGACTGCTCCCCCACAGCAGGATGCAGCATGCACCCTGTTGGCACAGCTGCATCAGTGCTGAAAAGTTGGACAGGACTGGGTCCAAAATAAAGGCTCTAATCATATTTTCCTTCAGAGGTTGTGATGTTGCTCATATGCGTTTCAGAAATCTAGAAGTGTCTATGGCCAGCCATTTTCCCTAGCCCTTGGCTAGTCAATTGGTAAAAGAAGTCCTATCAATTTCAAATACATTATGCTAGTCTATAATGATTGTACCTTAGAGGGTTTGGCTTCTTTCTTTCTTTCTTTCTTTCTTTCTTTCTTTCTTTCTTTCTTTCTTTCATTCTTATGATGCATATTATCTGTGTTATCAGCAATACTGCCTCTTATTTTTATACTGTAAGGGACTTATGGTAAGATAATTGCAGGGAGAGCCTGTATTCAGATCCAAGGTTTAAAATCAAGTGCTATTGGCAAAGAAACAAAGGATAAAAAACTTTCAGATTGAAAAATGGTTGATTTATACACAGGTACAAATTTGTACTATACAAGTGTAGCATGACACAGAATTGATGGATTTGTACATATTCTGCTCAGCATGAGCTACCTTGCATTTTCCAGCAGCCTGAGAAAGCATTATTTAAGCATGTCTTTTTGTCTGAGACTGTCCTGTTGCAATTTTCAGTCCTCTTGTTAGTAAGCACAACACTCAGCAATCCACCTGAAAGCCCAGCCAGTGTCTGTCAAGGTGAATGTGGTTTTCAGCAAATGTAAAAAAAGAGTTTGCTTCTTTATCTTGCTCAAATGGCACAGCTGAATCCACTAGCATGCCAGCAGCTCCAATCTTCTTTAGTGTTTTACCTCTCTTTCTACAGTGCTTTCCCTATAAATAATCTATCCATTCTGTATTTTGTGACCTGGTTCACTTGCAATCCTCTTCTTATTCAACCACATAACCCTTATGCTTCCAAGTACTCCGTGGTTTGTTTTTCCTTTTTCTCTTTATCTTATTTCACTCTTACTATATCTTTTTTCTCCACTGTTCTGCTCCAGATAATTTATCTCCACTATATCCTACTTTTTGAGCTGTTCCATCTGCTCGGAGCGTGGGAGGATGGAGGCCAGAATGTTAAACCAGATCGGAGTGTAACACCTTGAATGTAGTGGTTCTTGAAAGAAAGAACCTTCTTTCAATTTGTAAAAATCCCTGCGTGGATTTAATAAGCCTGCCTATGTAAACCGCCTTGAATAAAGTCTTGAATAAAGACCAAGAAAGGCGGTATATAAATACTGTATATTATTATTATTATATTTTTCCCATCCTAAAATAGCCAACATCTGCTTTCTTTATTTTTTGGTTCAGTATATTGAGCATCAAAAGTCTGTAAGCAGTTATGCATGATCACTGTAGATATGATCTGTCTTCTTTAGGTTCTGTTCTCTTCCTTGCCAGGCCTCTTCATTCTCTGGATCATAATCCTCACCATCTTTATTATTATTTTTTTAACTTGAACTCAGTCCTCTCTGTTTCTATGCATGGGTCAGTGTGTCCTGTGATTCCCACCCATACAGAACCCATAATTCTGAATAGTTCCTGGATGTATTAGCTCGTTGCTTCCGGCAGTGGCCAGGCCTCTGTGACAGTCAGAAAACGCACCATGCCAGCAGGACTGGGCCTTATCCCTGTGTGCCTTTTCTGATCCCTCCTTCCTGATTTGCTTTCAGCTGTTCACATGGACTTCTGTGACTCTGGACTCCTGCTTTTTATTTCTTCTTTCATTTCTTTTGATTATTTTTCTTCTTCCTAATGCTGCTCCCTATAGGGTTTCATATGGTGCTGTTCTTTCCTACCCCTCCCCCATTTTTTTGCTCCACTGTCTTTTCTAAAAGTTCTGATTCAGCGGTTCTCAAAGTGTGGGTCCGGGACCCAACAGTGGGTCATAACCCATGTTTTGGTTGTTCGCAAAACTGACAGGGCAGATTAGACTGTGCTCATCAAGGGCTAAACAAGCTGTTATTTATGAAGGGGGAGTACTGCTACCCAATCACCATTATAGCCATTTAACGTTTATAAAACAGGCAGCAGCCTCTAGGGGCTCTAAAAAGTTTGAGAATCTCTGCTCTGATTCATGGCCACGTATTGGATTGCAACTTCTAAGATGATAATGTAAGAACAGATTTTTTTAGCTCATGATATTTCACTTCTAATTTGCCCACTTCACTCTAATGCTCTAGTGCTCTAATTCACTTCACTTCTAATTTGCTCACCTCTTAAGCTGCTTCCATGCTGCTGAGTGCAGGAACCTGAAAAAACAATCCAAATTTAAGTGAAGCCCATAGTGAATCCTAGTTATAGTTTCCCATGAATATCATGTGTGTAATCTCCATGTCACAGAAATTTCTACATTACTCTGGATTGAACAGTTTTGGAGCAGTGTTCCTGACTTGTCTGCATGTAAAATACCAAGTTTGTAACTTTGTCGTATGAGCAATCAGAGGAGTGCTTACAGAAAAACAGGCTGTTTGGGCGAAAGTTATACTATCTGGAGCCAACCAATGCAAAGAACAGAGTTCACGTGCTCTATAGATTGTTATAGACAATGAGTACAGCTTCTACGAATTGAACTATTTTGGACAGTAAAACTTAAAACACTCATCTGCTGTGTAACAGAAGTCTCCAACTATATTGACTACAACAAGTGGTTGAGGGAGTTTAATAATTCCAGCAGCATTTCTATCAGAGTCATTGTCTTTTCAGATCTGAGCATATTTTTATCCTCTCAGGTCCTCTCATGGGTTAGGAACTGGTTGAGGACCAGGAAACAGAGAGTGGGCAATTTTCACAATGGTGAAAAGTGGTGTGCCCCAAGGATCTGTCCTGGGTGCTTTTCAACATGTTCATAAATGACCTGGAGACAGGGTTAGGTAACAAGGTGGCCAAGTTTGTGGAAAACAATAAACTTTTCTGAGTGGTGAAGACCAGAAGAGGCTGTGAAGAGTTCCAGAAGGATCTCTCCAAACAGGGAGAATGGATAACAAAATGGCAGATGTGTTGCAATGTAAGTAAGTGTAAAGTAATGCATAGTACGGCAAAAAATCAAAACTTCACATATAGGCTATCTGAGCTATCTGTGACAGATCAGGAGAGAGATCTTGGAGTGCTGGTGGACTGCTCGATGAAAGTGTCATCCCACTGTGCAGTGGCGGTGAAGAAGGCAAATTCCATGCTTGGGATCGTTAGAAAAGGTATTGAGAATAAAACAGCTAATATTATAATGCAATTGTACAAACTGATGGTAAGACCACACCTGCAGTATTGTGTCTAGTTCTGGTCACCACCTCTCAAAAAGGATATAGTGGAAATGGAAAAGGTACAGAAGAGAGCAACCAAAATGATTACTGGACTGGGGCATCTCCCTTACGAGGAAAGGCTACAGTGTTTGGGGCTCTTAATTCTAGAAAAAAAAGTGCCTGATTGAGATGATTGAAATGTACAAAAATTTTATGAATTGATAGAGTGGATAGAGGGATTATCCCCCCCCCCTCACACAACACCAGAACCAGGGAACATCTACTCAAATTGAGTGTTGGGAGAGTTAGGACAGAAAAAGAAAAAATTTCTTTACCCAGCATGTACCCAGCATTGTACTTTACTCCTTGCCACAGGATGTGGTGATAGCATCTGGCCTTTAAAAGGGGACTGGACAGATTTCTGGAGGAAAAGTCCATCACGGGTTACAAACCATGATGTGTATGTGCAACCTCCTGATTTTAGAAGTAGGCTACCTCAGAATGCCAGCTGCAAGGGAGAGCATCAGGATGCAGGTCTCTGGTTGTTTGTGCTCCCTGAGGCATCTGGTGGGCCACTGTGACATACAGGAAGCTGGACTAGATGGGCCTTTGGCCTGATCCGGCGGGGATCTTCTTACATTCTTATTTTAATTCAGTCATTCATACGTTCATTCATTATACCCCACCCTTCTTTTCCAGTGAAACTTATGTTGTATACACCTTTAACAAAAACAAAACACTGCAGCTGAGGTCAAGGTGACCTGAAATGCAGCAGGACATAATTACTGCAGTATGTTTTGTCTGTTTGCATGCAAATAGTGCATCACTCTGACCACAGCTGACTCAGGTTGTTTCAAGGTCTAGAAAAAGTGATGCACACCTTTCATATTCGGGAAACTGATGTAACAAATTCTTCAGGTCCACTGTCAGGATTTCTAACTTCCTAGAAGCCTCAAATTTCTAGCTGCTGATCATGAACTCTCTGTTGAATTCTGCCAGACAATGTGGACTCCAGCAAAGATGGAGTGATACGTCCACTTTACAATACATTCCATATGGGAATTCTGCTAACTGAGCAAGAAGTCGCCTTTTAAGTGGTGCTGCTCTAGACTTATTGTATATTTAGGAGGGGGATAAATACTTGTCATTATTTAATAAGTCTTTTCCAGTTACTGTTTGCTGGTTTATTTCTTGTGTCTTGTTTGTTTGAGAGATTGTGAATCCCTTTGGGACAGGAAGCCATCTTTTCATTTCTTTTGCTATGTAAGCTAGAACTTTTCTGTTGAAAAGCAATACAAAAATAGTAATAGCAGCAGCAGCTCTGGGTCATCTGAAGAGGTCAAACATACCATGTAGTCTACAGCAATCACAAATAGATGATTTCAGAAATCTGACTTCTTTAGTTGTTGGAATGTACCAATCGTCAAAGGTTCTGTGGCATTCCTTCTGGCACTTAGGACTCCATGTAATACTTTTGCTACCTGAAACAAATATGAATAAAATCAATTTATATTAGTTGGAATTTGAGCCTATCCAAGTGTCTTTCAAAGACTGGTGTGGTCTAAGCCAAATGACAGGGTCAAAACAGGTCAAAACTTTAGCACACATGCACCCCTTCTACATATTATCCTTTCTCCTCTACCACTAGTGTCATATCTCATTTTATTTTGAATGCTCACACACCCCACTAGTACCTTTGTTCCTCACCCTGCCTCCACCAGCCACCAGCCCTTTCCTACTTCCCAGGAGCAAACAGAAAAAAAAGTATATGTAAGACAGAAGAGTGGGCTGGCCTAGAGTGTCTCCTAGGAAACACTTTAAGCTACTCCACCCCACTCTATTCTCTTACATATACTTTCTTTTCCACCTACTCCCAAAGTGCTTGCAAAACCTTTTTAACTTTGGGGGGTAACCAGTGGCCTGCCTGGTGACATGAACTAGTGACATCAGCCAGGCTGTGAGAAAAGGACTACCTCTTCTAAGATAATGCCCACCACAGCACACATCTGCACCATCCAAAACCAAAGAAAATTGGCTGTTTCTTTAGAAGAATTGGTTTTTCTTACAGGAAAATGCATGGAGATTCAATCAATTGACTCATACTATCAATGCAGTGGTTCCCAAACTGTGTGCTGCAGCACACTCACAGAGGTACTCTACTGATGGTACTGTAGAGGTACTGTAGGATGTCCCTGGTTGCCTTTCCTACCATTCCCAATTATTTAGTTGGGTAACAATGCATAGAATGCATGTATTTGCCAACACAAGTAACTAGCATAGCATAGTAGCAAGAAACAAGGACACTGAGGCAAAAAATCCCTGGTTCTCTAGATCTCTTCTCCATGAAGAACTTAGTTCAGGGGTGGCCAGTGGCGTACCTGAGAGGGGCAGGGGGGACAAATGTCCCAGGCGCCGGGCTGGAAGGACACAGCCACACTGCCATCCACTCTCCCACATGTTGCCCCCCCAAGCCAAGCTGCTGCCATCCCCTGCCTCCCTTTCGGAGGCAGGGGGCAGCAGTAGCTTGGTGCAGGAGGAAGGGCAGCAGCCTGCAGTCTTGGTCCTGTGTGTTACCAGGGCCAGGATCGCCACTGGGGATAGCCAGACTTTCTTAACAAGAGCCACAAGTGATAAACTGCAGATATTTTAGAGATATACTTTGGTCTAGATTTGCACTGTGACAGAAGGAGGGAGACTTCAACTCTTTGCTCCCACCACACTTCTGATTCAGACTATTCCCACCCCAAATGTTCTGTTTTCTTTTTCTTTTCTTTTTTAAGTAGCTTGACCCAATCACGCAATCTGCATATCATAGTTTGGCCTTTGGAACATATGTGAAATGCTCCAAGTTAAGAGACTTCCAAGAAATAAGGACATTTGACTGTTGCTGAAGATATATTGCATTTCTAGACCAAGCCATGTATGGACAAGAATTTTTAAAAATAATTCTGAGCAAATGAAAGAGTTCCATGTTTGAATACACAGCCTCAGTTTGGGTAGTATCTGAAACTGTGACTGTACTGAAGGCCCAATCCTATTCAATTTTCCAGCGCCAGTGCAGCTGTGCCAGTGGGGCGTGCGCTGCATTCTGTGGTGGAGAGGCAGTCAGGGGAACTCCCCAAGGTATAGGAACATTTGTTCCCTTGCCTCAGGGCTGCATTGTGGTTGGACCGGTGCTAGAAAGTTGGATAGGATTGGGCCCAAAGAGAGCAGAGCGGAAAAGAAATAAGGACAGAGAAGAAAGTTAAGAGATCTGAGTTTTCAGAAGGGAAAGTACAACACAGCTTTAGCTAGAAAGCTGTCACAGTTCCAGAATTATCCCTCCCTCCTCCCGACAACATTTTCTATAACTGCCCACCCATTATCTTTATTCTCAGCCTATTGTTTGAAATTGTCTAAGCTCAAGCTTGCAAGATATGCTAAGCTGTGTGTGTCACTCAGGCTAATAGACTGTACAGTTCTGAGAACAAGACAAAGACACCAGGGGACAAAGAGGCCAATATATCACATCAGTTACAGCCATAATTCCTGAGCTCAGGATGTACAGTTGGACCTTAGGAAATGTATGAGTGGGTCACCACGTTGCTGGTAGAGAGTGCAGGGAACAACAGTGAGTTCATTGGGTAACCCTCCAGGTAAAGTATTTGAACTGGAGTATAGATCCTGAATTAAAACAGAATCACAGTGGTTGCCAGGGAACGGAATTTTACTTTATTTTTAAAAAGTCTATCCCACTTTTCTTGACAACCAAGGAAATCAAAAGCAGCTTACAATAAGATAGAATAAAACAAAAATCAAAAAACAATCAAATGAAACAACAACTAGTTAAAAAGGAAGCAAAAAACAAAACAAAACACCACAACTGAAAAGCCACAGCTGATTGAGAGCCCAATCCTGAAGGGCTCATGCCAACCCACCACTGGTGCGCACTGTCGCAAACGTGCCATAAGGCATGCCTGTGGCAGGCAGCGCTGACCCAGTGCCGGCAGTGGCTCAGCGTGAGCTCACACTGGGCCAGCTCTGGTAGGAGGCTGGCTGGATGCTGCCCAGCGCTCCATGTGAGAGCCAGGAATCGGAATGGTAAGTCGGGGCAGGGAGGGAGGTGTTGTAGGGTAGGGGCAGGGAGCGGGGCGACCTGTCACCATATCCTAGCTCCCCTCCCAGCATGAAAGACCCAGCACAGGTGTCCTTGAATCTACGCCCGCTCAATAGCAGGCACAGATCCAAGGAGACCCATCAGGGCTGCCTGGTCGCTACATGGGGGGAGCATAAGCTCCCTTACCCCAAGTAGTCCCGGCGCTGCTTTCCAGCCCCATGGGATGAAGCAGTAGTCATTTTGGCACAGCTGCAGCCCTGGGTGCTGGGAAGCTCAGGACTGGGCTGTGAGGCTGCAATCCTAATCACACTTTACTGGGAGTAAACTCCATTGATTATAATGGAACTTACTTCCTAGTAGACAGGCATAGAGCCCTCAGAGCCCAATCCTACCCAACTTTCCAGCACCAGTACAGCTGCAATGCAGCCTGAAGGTAAGAGGACAAATGTTCCCTTCCCTGGAGGAGGCCTCTTTCACTGCCTCCCCAACACAGGATGCAGCGCACGCCCCATTGGCACGGCTACACCAGCACTGGAAAGGATTGGGCCTTGTGTCAGCTCACCTCAGAATCCCTTTGGATTCTATGGGGTAAACTTCTATAAAAACTCTGAGTTCTAGCATTGTGAGGTGCTTTAGGTAAACAGAGGTGTTTACTTTGTACTCGTGTGTTTGCACCAAGAGTAGCGCAAAACTGCCTTTCCTCTGCACCTGTGCTTTCATCTGCTAATTGTTCACTAATTAGCATTAATTGTCTCTTGTCTGCCCTAGAATCAAGGAGCACATTGAACCTGTCACCCGAAATCACAACAAAGTGGCCTTATTATTGAGACCCAATTAGAAACAAAATACATACTTCATTATCTTATGACATAATTTTTTGTTAACTATGAACTTAATTAGAGTTCAATTAATTTTAAAATTGCCAGATCCTCCCCTACTGTAGATGTGATGATGGAGTGGGGGCAAGGTAGGCCTTCATGGTTGACTTGTATTGGTTTGCTGTATGCAGATGTCTTGACAGGCACGGAACACTAAGTAACCTTCTATGCAATGAGGGCCTAGCAGAGGAAGATCTGACTAGCAAATTCCCATTAACCTCTCTGATTGTTTAGAACACTGGTTCTAAAACTCTCAGGGAGTTTGAGGACCAGGGTAAGTCTCTGCAGGGAATGGGGTGGAGAGCAGTGACGTGATCCTCAGGATTGTGCCACTCAGCGGGATCTCGGGGCTTTTTTAAAACATGCAATTTTTTTTTAAGAAATGCAATTGCAAACCACTTCCTGGTTGCATTTTGTCAGTTTTTAGAGGTGTGGGAAGCCTTGCAGAGGGCTCTGAGGGGCTCCCTGCACCCCCCCCAAATGCTGACAGGGACTCGGGTAAGTTTTTTAAAAGCCCTTAGATCCCCTTGCTGCAGTGGGATCCTGGGGATTGTGCTGCTGCCTTTCCCCTTTCCCTGTCAAGGGGCAATGGCATTTGTTCTCAGGTTGGTGGGTCGTGACCCACCAGTTTGAGAACCACTGGTTTAGAAGGTACAAAGAAAAATAAAAAAAAAATGCATATAAATGTTTAGGGTTACAGGTTTGTAATTTAGAGATTCTCATTATGCATTTATGTAAACCACAGATTCTCATTATACCTTTAAATTTGTCATAGAATCATGAGATGAAGCAGATTATGTTGTCCATCTTCATGGGAGGGGGATGGAAGGTCTGTGACAAGATCAGCAAGAGAAGATACTGCTGTATCTTTTTTTCCTCATTTAAAAGTTAATATTTTATATATAAGAGGATTCTTTTTGGTTTGTAACCTGGCAATGCTATGATGTTCAAAGAGTACTGTCCAGTATTGCCAATTTACTTGCAAATAAAATGTTTAAAGAAAACAAAGCTACCCTCTTGCCACATAACAAAATTGGAACCACAAAAAACAGATGTTACAATCAACAGCTGAAGAGTTGAGACTGTTTATAGACTCACACAAAGCAAAAACTAGTCTTTCCATCCTGTTCCTAGGCCTTTTCACCCTTTTAGCTCTTTCTCCCACAGGTTCTATGCTGCTATAGGTAGCTTGGTAAAATATCCTGACTCATAGATAACCTATTGGCTGATTAAGCATTAGTCACATAGGATATTCAACATTACTTATGTTATATGACCAATCACCTTAAATGGCAAATCAAGAAATGAGCAATTGTTTGGTTGGCAAAACAGGACAAAATTAGTACTTGAAAGTTCTTCTGACTTTAGCTTGACCATGGATTCTTTTTGTACATCTGAGCATATCATTAAGTGTTTTTTTCATTTGCAAGAATGGCAAAGAAACTGATGTTTTTAAAAATGCCAAATGCCTTTGCAACTGCCCTGTGCCCATCTAGTTCTTTGTAAACTGCATTAGATATGGATTCTAGAGAACCCAACACGAAACTTTTGTTCATAAATTTGTTTTTTACAAAGGCACTTTTAAAAAAGAATTCCTTGGATCAGCTTGGAGCCTTTGACTGTGATTATGTTCCTTAGCAAATAAATATCAATTTGCAAGAACTCTAAGCTGAAGAAAAGTGTGTGGTTAGAAATATCCTATAGAGTTTGAAGGAAGTCGCAATAATAAAAACTACAGAGAATATGTTACTTCTAGGGGGCAGATAATTACATTTCAGTGGCCTGATTTTCAGAAGTCAAAAGCACCCTGCAGTGTTCCCACTGATTTTATTGTGAACCATGGTTATTCATTTTCACCAAAAGCCAGCCTCCTTCTGACTTTGATCCTTCTATATGGCTTCACATTACCTAACCTGAGAGACACAGATGTTGCCAGTATCAGCCTGATAGCCCAAATTACCTGATCCATTCTTGAACAATGCCATCACTTTTCCTGCTTTAATTCACTATGAATATTTCTGTTTCACCATGATAAACAGAAATGAAAAATAAGGGGAAAATGAAGTGGAGAGATAATTATTGGGGGGGGGGGAAGCAAAATTGTGTTACCTTCCTAATCTTGCTAGATCTCAATACAAAAAATTATCTTGTCATTCTGTGGCATGCAACACAAGAGGTCTTTTCAGTAACAAAACTCTTCCAAGATTGACTCAGAATGGGAGCTTTGGTTTCAAGGGCCAATTTAATAACATGAGAATTGAATTGTGGTAGGCCAAGTGCCAAGGTTTGCTCAGAAATAACCCAAAATAAAATCCACCATCAATTCACAGTTCACTTATTTTTTTTCCTCCTTGTGTTTATACTTCAGGAATTCTAGGCTTTAGAAAATCTAACATTGAGCTAGCCTCGTGTATGAAACTGTCACTTGATGATCGCCTTGTGGGAGCCTTCCTTGTACTGCATCAATCATGGCTTGGAATGTACTGATCACTGAGGTCCAGTACATTTTGCATTGCTAGTAGACATCACTGATAGAAAAATATGAGATGGAATAGTATATGTTTGATGTAAAGGCAACATTGTATAAGCCCGTGAACATGTGTGTGTGTGTGGGGGGGGGGAGGTAATTGGCTGCTCCAAAAGAGTTAAAATCTCCCTCTGTCTCTCCCAAATAGCAGTTAGTGGAAGTTATGAACACCTGGATCAGTAGACAGTACGTGCTCTAATTGGCTACACACCTAGAAGCTTCTAGGGCATGACAAAATATGGTCATGCATTTCCAGAGGACTGTGTATAAAAGACAGGGAAAATGGTGATCAGGGCTCTCACTTTCTGTGAGACAGCAGAAGGTGTTAGTCAAGGGCTTGTACTCTGAGAAGCCAACCAGGGTGCTAGGCTTCCTGGTTTATTTCCACCAGACCCACTCTCCTTCCTTCCTTCCACCAGGCTGTTAGCCCCCTTTTCCCTTGGTGTCATCTTTTGGTCCTTATTCCCCTTCTCAGGTACCTCATAATAAAATTTTTGTTTCACTCTGAAAGAACCATTATTTGTTATTGTCCTTTGGATTGTCTCATCAAGCTGGTGTATCAATACAAAGGGTCCAGCACGTAAATCACCTTGCTTGGACTTCTTGGCCCGAAATTTGGCTTGCATTACTGTGCCTTCTGCCCTCATTAAAAGTGTATTTAGTCTTGGTTTTATCATTTTCTGCTCCTGCATTGACTTGGTAAATGCTTCCTTAGCTGTTCAGCAGGACTTATCTACAAAGAGGAAATGCATGTGGAAACACTAAGGAAAAAAAAGACCTCACGTCAGCCTTGGATATAGCAGACATATTACTCTACTGTGATTAGTATGTGTGTTCATTGAATGTGGGGAAAATATCTTTTTCTTACTAAATTCCTCCATGGATGTCACCCCCATTTACACTAACAATCTGCTTGTACAAATATTCTTCTTGCAACTGGACACAGCTGGGCTGTCTGTGCCTCTAGCTAATCACAAGTAATGGCATTGCAAGAATGAAAGGGAAGAGGGCCTAGATAGAGCTCTCTGTTCTCCCCGTTCACAAACAAACCCTTGTCCTCACGTTTTTTGTTTTTTTTTTAATTTCAGGGTAAACGTTATAAAAACTCCTTGGAGACGGTGGGGACCCCAGATTCCAGCCGAGGCCGAAGTGAAAAGAAAGCTATTAAGTAAGTCCCAGGAGGGATCATTGGAGAGAATGTATTGTAGGTGCTGCCTCAGGACACAACTATTACATGACACTTCTTGGGTATATGTTGGCCATTGTGCCTTCAGACTAACCTCAGTGGCCTCAAATACACATCAAGTCCCCTCTAGGGTCTGCACACCAGGTATATTCTCTTTTTGCTCTATTTGTGCCTAAATTCACATGCCCACGCCTTGCATGCATGTAAACATCCGATACTGCTACAGTTATATAATCATTCCTTTGTCTTCTGCACCCACCATGATGTTTTTCACTCAGACACTTCCTCTGAGGTGCTCCCACTTTGAACCACATTCAGCACACTAGTACACCTTCCTTTATTACCCAACACTCTGAGAGTTTGTCCCATGTAACTAATGCTATTCTCTTTATACTCCAAGACAAGTTATACTTGATACATCGAAACACATCTCTGCATCCCAGAAAGTCTCCAAATTAAAAACAGTAGCTCATAATTTTTTCAAGCATGTTATTTATCTACATCAGCGATTTTCCACCTTTTTCATCTCAGGGCACACTGACAGAGTGCTAAAATTGTCAAGGAACACCATCAGTTTTTTGATAATTGACATGGCACACCATGTTGATGGTGGGGGGACTAACATCTTCCAATGGCCCTTCAAATAAATGATCCCTCCCCCCCCCCAAATTCCCATGGCACACCTGCAGACCATTCGTAGCACACCAATGTGCCACAGCACACTGGTTGAAAATAACTGATCTACCTCCTCCTTGCTCCTCTAATTTTTACAAAACATACTATTTGATCTGCTCTACTGACATCCCCCTGCCAGGCACATCCCTTTATTTCAGAATATTGCACATCTTTACCCCTTTGCAACACATATGACATCAACAGATGCAAAAGCAACTAGTATCCAGGATCAGCCTTGCTGGATAGTTGCCAAGTGCCCTTGGACCATAAGAGAACCCTCCACTGATCTCTGAGATGCCCAGCATCAGAGTAGCAGCATCTCTCTCTCAGCTAAGAGAGTCACTCCATCAACACTCCAAGCTGTTCTGTCCACAACTAGGAACTGTCGGAAACCTAGCCATCTTCACAGCATACTTCAGGAACAAAACTGTAATTTTAAATGGGATGACAATGTCTATGTCCTCTTCCCATTCACAAAAGGGAACCTCCCCTAGACAGATCTCGAGGGGTACTCACATGGGAGGAGGCCTGTGGGGGGCACTTTGTTGAGGACCCCCTCAGACTTGGAACCAGCAGTGAACAGACTGTTCCAAGAAATCCATCCCAAACTATCTAGGTGGATTATTATAGCTATCCAGATGTGATAAGTACCAGTCAGATGAAAGTTCAACCTTTCTCCTATCTCTGAGCAAATGATAAATCTCTTGCATGGAAGAGCAGGCAATTGATATTTTCATTCTGCAAGACAGTCTCAGGCTGTCCATTTTGCCAAAGTTAATAAAAACCTTCTGGCTCATTGAAGAGGGCAACGCGAAAGACTGCTGAGAATCAGAACCATGACCCCACATCTTCAGATTGCAGCAATCAGTTTGTTCTGCTTCAGGCAAAATGCATAGCCACATAATCTGCTTTTGAACTGTTTATATTATTTTAAAAAGTCCCACTTGCTCTGAAACAACTCCAAGACACTGTGGTCTGTTGATTGCTTCCAGGTTCCTTTGCAGCTGTATGTTTTCACACAAAGAAATGGCTTGGTGATGAGTTGTACAGTAGTGAAGTGACCAAGAATACTTTACAGTAGAAGGCAGATATGATTTCAGCCCCTCTGATTCTTTCTCTTGGTTGAAAATCTTCTTTAGAAGAAAGCTGGTACCAAGCTGATTTCCATATTCCCACCAATTGTCTGGTTCTATGGCCCATGTCCTTAGCCTGCTGTGGAAAGATTGCACCTGTCAATGTTTCTATGCCAACCTCAAGATAACAGCATGGGAACTACTCTCCTCTGGAAACACTTCTGGGTCTCTTTCTCCTCATGTTCTACATAAATTTTGGGAGCCTCTGGCTCTTCCGTGCCTACACAGCAGGAACCTTTTCCTGTTTACCTGAATCCCTATCCTTGAGAACTTTAGGGCAGAAGTCTTCAGGGAAGCAATGAAATACATACTGCTAAGAACCCATCTCCAGTTTGTTCAGAGGATAATGGAGCATCAGTTGAAAGACCTGTAAAGTAAAAGTAAAATAACACTTTACTTTTTATTTAGTAAGAATTCAGCTTGTTATTGAATACTTCATAGATATACCCAATCTACATTTATAATCTAACCTTGTTAACATGATATTTTTACTTTGTTATTGCCATTTTTTATTATTATTTTGCTGGTTTGTTGGCAGGAGATTTATTCTGTTCAACACTTTGAGCTGGGCCTATTTCAAGCAGATGCTTCTGTTATTTCTCGCCCAGAGGTGTGTGGGTGCAAGGTCATAACAACACATTAAAGGAATATTTCATGCAATAAAGACATACAGCAATTGGGCATTAGCACTGGTGGAACAAGTGCTTTTCCAGCACTAACTACGTATCTTTTGGCAGTTGTGAAAGGCACTGCACACGGAGTCACATGCTGGTGGAGCATCAGGGGAAGGCTCGAGCCTTCCCACACGCACTGGAGGATATTCTCACACATGCTGAGGCAGGCAGGGTGGCAGGGGAGGCTGGACAGGGTGGGGAGAGATGGAGTGGAGCAGTGGAAGGTGGAACGAGGTGGTGATGGGGGAGGATGGAACAGTGAGGCAACGAGGTCGGGGATAGGTGGATTGGCTCCAGGAAGAAGGTAGGTGCAGCGCTAGTTGCCAAATCCTAGCCTCCTTCACATATTTTATCCCACAGCCCGGGTTTACATGGACCTGCCCCAGTGATTTTGCTAGTGACGCTCCAAATAGACTCCTTTGCACTGTGGAGGCTTACTCCTCGATAAGGAACTAATGTTCCCTTACCCAGAGGAGATTTCTGTGATGCCTCCCCTTGGAGAATGCAGTGGTAGCCATTTTGGCATAGCTGCATCATTGGGGGGAACCATAGGATTGGGCTGTTGGTTGGCCAGTGACAGACTAGAGCTTTCCCTTGGGCCTTATTTACAAAAGCAGAGACGAAGGGACTACGGTTGGTAATTGATTCTTGCAGCTGCACATGAAGCTGCTGTGCCAGGCAAAGTGGTGGCAAAAACCTTTAAGGTAACTTCCCTTGACCCACCAATACGAACAACTCTTCCTGAACCTGAGCTGGGTGGGCCTTCATTCAATTCCCTTTCCTTATTTTCCTACTGCAGAGATATTGTACGGTAAGTTTATATGATTATTTTTTGCAGCATAGGAATATATCATCATGAGGTAACATTCCACTGTCATGCTCCCATAATTACAATTTTTCAAAAATGCATTTCCATGTAGTATAACTGTCAACTTCACCTTCAGGAATGATTAAAAACTCATGTTTTCTGAGAGCTTAATTGTGTATCAGTTTCACAATATGGCTGGTGTTTTGTCTTCCAAGCTTACCCTCAGTTTCCCTCTGCCACCTGCCTATGTGGTTGCCAAGTCAGATTTTCTAGTGACACAGTGCAAATTTGACAGTTGTTCCATGAATTTTAGTGGTGAAGTTGGGGGTGTTCTGAAATAAGGGACCTTGATTATTTCCTGTGGAACTCTGGTAAAATGGGTGTTTTGAGTATCTAGCATTTCCTGCCCTGTGTCTTCTGCTGGCCGGTACTCAAATAGTCAAATTGCTAACATTTTTGTACATCTATGTGCATTTGTATTTGTGTATGCATTTATGTCTGATTGTGCATATGTGCTTGAGTGCTCATGTCTGTGTGTGTGTGTGTGTGTGTGTGTGTAAAAATTTGTGTGCTTACTATATAGCTCTTTAGTGGATCCCTGGATACATGGGCCTATCACTAGCTTGAATCTCTGGGTGACACTGCCTTCCCTTAGATGAACTCTTACCTCAGCTGGATGTATTGGAGGCAGAACTTCAAGGTCATGTTCTTTGATCATAAATGTATGACACTGACTGTTGTCCCCCTGGTGTGCTTAAGACCTTGTAGACTATGTTTACTTTGTTGTCAGTGGTGGCCATGAATGATAATGGGTAGACTGAGGCCACCACAGAGCAGCAACTCTGCAGCCTTTCTTCTCATATATGTTGACACAGGAACTGCTGCAGACAGGAATATGGAGAGCCTGGGCTCCTTTCCTCTCTCACTGAGCTGTAAAACAATTCTCCTGCATATCCCCTTGCTAATGCCAGTACAAGGTTTGGTCTATACATGCAGCAGAATGGGGTGGAAATATCCTAAGATGGTAGAATGAATGATATTTCAAACTGCAGGTAGGAGATTACGTTTTTGGGTGTTTCTATAGATTGGGTGTTTCAAAAGATTACTCTGCAAATAGAAAACTAGGGGCCCAATCCTATCCAACTTTCGAGCACTGGTGCATCTGTGTCAATGAGATATACGCGGCATCCTGCAATGGGGAAGTAGTAACGGAGGCCTCAGCAAGGTAAGGGAGTATTTGTTCTCCCTTCCTGCATTGGCGCAGGAAAGTCGGATAGGATTGGGCCCTTAGCAGGGAGTAGACTAAGACATACTTTTTCTCCTTAGTTTATTTATAAGAGGTATGTGCATGGGAGATCATTCAGAAATACGACCCCTCTCCTGAAGTGCTACAGTCCATTCAACCCCTTCATTCTGTTACATGTTTAGACAGACCTAAGAGAGACCTCTGTGATGCCTCTGATTCCAAATTCAGCAAGGCAAGTGATATATGGGGGAAAGAGATAGAGGCTTTGTTTCTCTCTCTTGTATGCTCCCCAACTCCCTTGCAAATCTTTTCTGCCTACTCCCATTTGCTGCCTTGTGAATGAGCCTTGAGCTCCTTGGTGAAACACAGCTGCTTTTTATCCCAAGCTTTTCATCTCCCTTGTATATGGGTTTCAAGAGGCCAGCAGTGAGGCATTTCATTCCCCAGCCAGAGAAGGGCAAAGACAGTTAATGAGAAGAAAAGGGGCTGAGTGCAGACATATAGCCTGGAAGGAACCTTTGATGTCTCTAATAAATTTGCCTCAACCACTTGACTTCAATGGCCATAGTTGCCATCTGTGAGGAGATGGTTTGGTCCGGCTCTTGCTGATCACAGAGTGGTGTCATGACCTATTTTGTGAACACTGTCACTGCACAGCCTCCAACCTGAGGCAGATCACCCTGACTAGCTCCTTCCGCACAACTAAGCAGAAGATCCATGAAAGGACATTCCACATCCCTCAGGCTGGGTGGGGCCTCTTTTTGAGGACAAGCTGCTAGAGTTGTCTTTATTATTACTTCCCATGTTCCACAGCACATACTCTGGTACTTGCTCAAATTAATCCTATCCCACAGTAATATTCTTATTTAGATTCACTATAAGTGAACATGGTCAAGAAATCTTTCATGGATCCCTCCACTGCCATTAAAAAATGGGACATAAAGCCATATTTCACATGCTTTGCATACAGAAGCTTCTGTGTTTAGTCTGTGCCATCTCCTGGTGGCACTGGGGCCAGAACCCTGACTGAAACCATAAGGTACAAATAATATTGAGATAGATGGACCACTGGTCTCACTCATTTATTCAGACAAATAGATTAGATGTGCACACATGCACACCACGTTTCTGAAATTTATTCCACAACTATGTATACATGGTTGAAAGAATCTGAGTAAAACCTCTGCTACTCCAATCTCTTATGTGAACCGTCTTGGCAAATCTCCTTTCCCAAATCTGACTCCCGGAGTCTTTGCTGCTTGAGTTCTTGCTGCTTCTCTGTTACCATTTATCTTTAGCCTGATGTACACATTATTCTGAGGGGACTGGAAGAGATTCCATTCTTCCTCCAACAGCAGTTGGTCCAGCCAGTGCTTTGGGGCTACGGCGGAAATCCCCACTGCTTTCAAAACAGTTCTACCACTGTGTGAGGTGGTTGTGTTAAGTGTTGTGCCCTCTTTTTTCAAGGGCTCCATACTGGAGGGACAAGACAGGTAAAAAGGGAGAAGCCAAAAACTGACAAATGAGTAGTGCGTATAAAAGAGCGACTGTCCTTCCTAAGAGGCACAGCAGGGGTCTGACAAAGCAAGGTTTAGGGCCACCTGATGGAGACTTATTTAATCTGCACTACATTTCTCTCTCTCTCTCTCTCTCTCCCCACCAGTTTTGGAGATGCCAACTCCTGTCTTTCTCCAGCAATACCTCCTGTTCCCATGTGTCCCTCCATGTGTATGTGTATGTGTGCGTGTGTGTGCATATGTATGTACACGTGGGTGTGAGGCACAGAGCTTACCTTCCGCAGGAGGAGACGTCACCGCTCTAACCTTGCTGTCTCTCATTTGGGTTTTTTTTTCTCCTTCCTTCCCTTGCAGGCATTTAGATTCTCTCTTTTGTATTTCCCTTTTTTTTTTTCTCCCCTCATCACCGCCGATCTAGTGATCTAGACAGAGACTTTTGGAATAACAATGACAACACAGTGCAGCAGAAATGGAGCTCCTACCCTCCCAAGGAGTTTATACTAAACATATCACCGTACGCCCCATATGGTGATCCACGACTTTCCCTCAAGTGAGTCTCTCTTTACCTGATTTGATCATATATAGTGAGTATATGCGCACCCTACCTCCCACCTTCCTCTTCCTGCTCTGCCCTCCGCCTCTTTCTTCCTCCACCTCCCTTCCCACACACTCCACCCCCCATGGGCAGATGGCCATGGAGACGAGCAACCCCTCCTGCCTTCCCTTCCCCACCTCACACTTTAATTCAGTGGTTCCCAACTGGTGGCACATGCGCTGGTACCGGTACTTCATACTTGCTGTGCAGCTGGTGCCCTGGGCTCTCTCTGCTTTCTGGGTCTCAAGTGAAGCAGAGAATGTTCTGCTGGTGGATTTGCTGGCACCAAGATCAAGCTCTGAACTGTTATTCATTGGACAGGGTCTCCCAACAGTGTGAATGGCTTTCATACTTGAGTTTGGCTCCAAAAAGTGTACGTGGTTACAAATAACCAAAAAGGAAGCAGTGGCTGGCACTGGCTGAACACACCCAGGCCTTAGAGCCTGCTCATAAACCACTGCAATCCCGTTATCTTGGAGGGACCTTTCAGGCTTTTGGTCTGCTAGGCTCGTACGCTGCTCCCAATGGGTTGAGAACCACTGCCTTAAGTAACTCCCTAACAGAGGCCGGCACCTTTCCCTCCCTGTACCCTGGCTCCTTTGGCTCTCCTACCCCTCACCCCCCACTTCTCTGCAGCACAGGACGGGGTTGCCCGTTTTGGTCACCCCCTCAGCGTATTCTCTGCATCTGCACTGTGTGGTGATGGTGATGGTAGTGGTAAGCTCTCTCACTAACATGGCTTTTTTCTCCCTTCGCCTGCACAGTGCCTCTCCTAACGGTCTTATCCATTGTTCAACCCTTCGTTGTCTATGGAATAAAGTAACTTTGGCTGCCAGCGTAATCTCCCAGCCAAGTCAGGGCTGCCTGCTGTCTTTGCCTGGGACAAAGGCTCTCCTTGGCCCTTTCTTTTGCAGTGCTGATGTCTCTCTTTCTCTCTGTCTGTCTGTCTGTCCCTTGTCTGTCTGTCTCTCTCTTTCTCTCTCCCACTCTCTTTTCCTCCCCTTTGCGTGACCTCCTTCTCGCTGCAACCTGCCACCTTTCTTTCCTGACATGCCCCAGTGGCTCATTGCTGTCAGGTGCTAAGTTGGCTGCATCTGCCACATCAGGGTTGGCAGGGGAGCGGGAAGGACGCCATGGGGAGAGGCAGCAGCTCCGAGAGGACGGCATGAAGAGCAGCGTGTCTGCCCAGAGCGAGCCCAGCATTGGGAAGGCGGGGAGAGGCCGATGGCAAACGGTGCAGAGCCACCTAGCAGCAGGGAAGCTCAGCCTATCCAAGTGAGTGAGAGTACATCACAGGCCTAGCTGCCTCGTCCCCCAGGAGGCACTGGAACTAGGAACATGGAAATGCATTCTCAGCCCTGCTGTCTTCATGCTGGAGTCAGGTAGAGCACAGAAAACATAGGTGGTGGATGCAACACCTTGATGGAGAGGCCAACTGTGGGGACCAGTGAGAAAAGCTCAGTTGTGCAGGAGCAGAGACAGAGGGCTATATTCTTCTCCACACCTCCATTCAATGGCTTTGGCCAGAAGTAGTCTCTAGTTCATACAAATAAATGAAATAGATAAGTTTTCACCATCTGGAATGATTTCTCAGTGCAAGAGCAAGGACACTATTTAAGTCATTGCTGCTCCTTCACCAAATAGCCCACATTTCTAGTTCTACTCAACTAGCCTCTCCTTCCTATTCTTCTCCCCAGCTGGCAGCAGGCAAAACACATTTTCCCCTATGCTATCACTTAGGTTGCACCTGGTAGTGGCCACTTAGAGATCACTTCTAAGATTATGTATTTCAACTGGATTCAGTGCAAGGGCAGACCTCAGTTCCTCCATTTCTGTAATGTACCTGCACTGGGAAAATGAGGGAAGGAGCTTTGCAGTGATGGAAGGACAATTCTCCACTCGCAGTGCAAGTATTATCACTATGAGGAGGAGGAGGTTGTAAGGTGCTGCCCAATAATTAAGTTTAAGAGAACTGTCCCTGCCCACAGCCCCTACAATATAAGGAAAATAAAGACAAAGAAGACCAAAGAAAGGGAGAGGCAAAGATGAGGGAAAACTGGAATTAAAGGCTCATGAGAAGAGAGGTCTGACTTTTCTGTTCTCATAAGCACATCAGAGCTGACTCCATACTGGGCCAGGCTAAAGGTTTGGCCCGCTGGCCATCTTCAGCAGAGGCCACACAACTAGAAGCTTCAGTATCAACATACTATGAGCCACAAATAAATTCCAGAAGAGTGATTCTGGAGAATGATTCATGCCAGCTTTTTTTTTTTTTTCTATAATCACAGAAGCTTTTGCTGTCCTGAGCAGAAAGATTCCATAACTGTCTTGACTGATGGCTGTTTGCTGACTTTATCTTTCATTAGCTTTTCCAATCCTGCTTTGAATCCATTTCTCACTTTTGACTCCACAGAATGATCATTCCAGTACAGCTTCTCCAAATTGCTATAGGAGGCCTGGATTGCCCTTACTAGGAGAAAGGCAGGGCAGAAATCCTTAAAATAAATAGTCCCTTCATTTCTTCTGCCAGATATTCTATTCTTAAGATTTAAGGAGCTAACTTGTTGAAGTCTCTGGTTATGTCATATTAACCACATGCTAAATACTGATGACCTGTAATGTGGGTTTAAATTTCAGTTAAACCACTGACTAATGTAAATCCTATCTCTTGCAACTAGAAAAAAAGCAAATAGAGCTCCTTGTGGTAAATAGGGCATTTCTTGACACTTTTCACCACACTTAGAGCCCAATTCATACTCAGCTGGTGTGTGATGCAGTGGTGCCAATGCAGCCTTCACTGCATCCCACAGTCTGGCTGGGGACCAAGCAGTGGCAGAGAGGTAAGAATTTTTTTTTTTTTTTACTTACCAATTCTATGGCATCCTGGTTCTCAATGGGCCTACTTGGATCTAGGGCAGTTCTTTTGCCGGCATGAAGCCAGTAGGTCCAAGAGAGAGTGTTGGACCCAGGCCAAAGGCATAGGATCTCAGTGGCCACCGTTGCCACCAAGATCCTTCCCCTCCTGCCACCAGTGTGCCCCTGAGCCACCTGCGCCCCACCCTGTTCTGCCCCTTATCCTCCCCCCTGCTAAATTACTGGTACGGCAGACAAAGCGGAGCCCATTGGTGCACACAAGCATCCTACAGGCAACTTCGCTGCCCCCAGCTTCCCAGAACTGCTGCTGCTGCACCAGCAGCCCTTGGGATGCAATAATGGATTGTGAGTTCTGTCATCGCATCCTATTCATAGGATTGGGCTGCCAAAGAGCATATCCCTTTGAATCTTCTCATGAGCAGCACACTTGCGACTGGACAGCATAGGCAGAGTTTTATGGGATCAGCAGTAACTAAAAATATGACCCCCAAATTGCTAAGCACCATTGTATAACCCCACTTTCTATAAGAACTCTTTCATGCAATACATCTGTGTATTAATTAATTAAGATGTAATAGTACATCTCAAATAACTTTGATAGCTCATGTATTTCAATGTAAGTGTAAAGTATGGAGGCTGCATTGACAGTTTTTTTTTTTACTTTAAAACTTCATTAAATAGTATTTTTAAAAGCCAAAACAGTAAAACCAAGAAAGCTACAGGAGCATGACTTGCTGTTTCAATCTGCAATTATAGTTCCCAGTGACTTGTTCCACTGTAAAAACAGTTTGTCTCTGGCCATCGTATTTCTATTACATTCAGGGCTGCCAATTGTTCTTTATTTTACCAGTCCAGTGAGTAAAACCATGTTCTGCCAGATAACCAGTAACTGGGGACTAGAAAGTCTGTGAATATCAGAGCTAATGAAGATGTTTTGCTATTGAATAACTCCCAGACTCATAAGGCTCCAACTATGACTTGCCAGGTTACACTATCCCATGATATACCAGATCACTGGCTGGACCAGTAGCCCACCAGATTGGGCCCTGGCCCCATCTTCCAGACTCACTCAGCAGAACACTATTATCAAAATTAACAACCCTATTTGCACTCATCAGAGGTATGTCAATCTCAGCATTCTCCAAGCTGTATCCCCTCTCATTTCCAGATAATACAGTGAGATGATACAGTGTTGATAAGGACTGCACTCCACTACCAGAGGAGACTGCTTTATAAATTGATACGCAGAATGGGCATTTCAGCTGCAACATACGCCCTCTTACAGCAATTTATGTGCTACGTTACTTCATCTTCCCATTTAACTGGAGCTGAGCTTTAAAGATTTCCCTTCACTTGGGTCGGCCAAAGATTTTCTGACACCTGACTCCACCTACGCTATGTGCTCTCTGCTCTCACCCTCCTACCCCCTTACTTTTTTCCTTCTTTGCATGGTCCTTTAAACAAAAAAGGAAATGTGGGACATGCTGGGAATGCTGGTACCACACTTTCTATTTTGTTTAAAGGGACCATGTGAAGGTAGGAGACAGGACTGTGGCAGGCTTCAGGGAGGCAGCAATGGAATGAAAAGCACCCTGAGTCTTTTTACCACTTCTGCAGCACAATGACCAATGTAAGCCACAACAGTTGCCTCAACCTCCTCGTTCCAAGACATTTAACTTGCAACTCCTACAGTTAATTTCCACTTCACAGCCTAACCCTTCAGAGTGCACATATGATTAAATTTACTCTGTCAGTCTTTTTAAAACAGAGCAGTCCTTGAAATCCTGCAGACACAATAGTTACCCAGCCCTAGTGGCTGTGCTCCACGTACTTTAAAGCTAAAAACATGTTCTGTATGTTATCTAGCAGTTACTATCATGTGGAGAATGTGAAAGAGAACTGGAGCTGGTAGCATTTGTTCAGGTTATTAATGAGAGCAGGCAACAACATATTCATAGTATTTTTATGATATTGAAATGAGCCCAAGACTTTGACACATTTCTTGGTTTAATAAAAATTTCTGAGCAAACAGATCCTACCTAACAAAGGTTCTTGTGACTGAGTTGTCCCTGTATCTGGCATGTGTGTTTCTGTGATGGAGTGCTATTTTGCTTTGTCTGTCCAACAAAGATAGCCCTTCTGTCTGCTTGCACAATGGCAATGTGATAGGAGCTGAAAGTGGGATAAGGTACCAGAAGATACCAGCGTGCCAGGTGTGGTTGGTACAGTCCCTACTGCACTGGGACTGCTTCCCACACAGCAATTAGCCTTACTAGAAATTTATATATTCTGCTGGCTTCAGGCCTAGAGGAGCCAATTTTAGTTTCCTGTGACTGAGAGGTTGAAAATTGGACTAATTTGGGATTTGACAGAAAACTGAAATGAGGTCACTGCATGCAGAAAGGCAGTGGCTGGGAAAAGTCCATTTCTGCCTCATGCCTGATAGCAGGTGGGTTGGGCTTAGGGACTCTGGACATGATCCAAGCAGGCTCATTTACATTAGATGTATGCAGAGTTCCCTGAATAATTTTCTAAGGCAGAAGAGATCTGGGCTCTTTGCTTATACAGGTTTTCACAGTTCCTTCCCTCTCTCTCTCTCTCTCTCTCTCTCTCTCTCTCTCTCTCTCTCTCTCTCTTCACATTACATAAAGAACTTTGCCACTGCATCTCTGACATCAGCGTTTTTGCTGCTTTTGGTAGAGGCAAAGTCATTCTCTCCGATTTCCAGACCAGCAGGAAGAAGGGATGCTAGAACCTTCTGCTGAGGTCCTAGTTTCCATGCTTCCTTGGTGAGCCAGAAACTAAGTTGGGTTTACTTATACCATGGCAATAAAAGTGGCCTTTGAGTATTTGTGCCTGCAAGCTCCATCTGGCTGCTCTAGAGAAACTGTGATCAAACCTTGGCCTGAGAGCAGCAGGGCTTGGGTAGAAGCAGAACTGGGGAACAATAAGACTGGTGGGTGATCATCCAACTGTGCACCTATAACATGTTCATGTGTCTGCCTCCGTGATTGTCCATCTGTGTGTGATGCTATCCAGACATGTGGTCAGTCCTGGAGTACACCCAAATGCAACCTTCATCATGTGATAGTTGCACCATCAATTCCCTGCATTCTTAGCCATTCTTTCATATTCTCATGCCTATGCTTTGTCATGTACCTTCCATGCCCTTCCTCCTCATTCTTTTCCCTGATTTTTTTTTCTGTAAATCTAGCTTTGGCTTGAACTGCAGTCAGGGCTGTTCATTCAACATGTTTTTTTAAAAAAATGAAGGAGAAAGAAAACAAATTCTGTTGTGGAAACAAAAATTCTCTGCTCTAAATGTGGTGTGGAAATCAGCACAAATTGGCATTCTGTATTTGAACTTGGCATTTGGTTTTCTGCCAAATTTGAAATTTGAGATAAGAAAGATGTGGCAGGTAAGTGAGAGGCAGTAGGGTTTGATAGGTATGAGAAAGTGATTGAAAGTCATAAGGGATGAACTGATAGCCATGCATGGCACAGAAATGCTGCCCCACTCTGTAACTTTTAATTATAATTCAAAACATAAGAATTAGTTTTAATTTCTATATAAATGAAAGTCTAATGAAAGGAGGAAACTAAATCCTGTGCCATGTGCAGCAAGTCCTCAGTTAAACTTGTTTCAAACAACATTGTTTCCTTTTAAAGTTGGTCAGTGGTTCCGATCTTCACAGCAACGCTATTGTACGTCTACTGGAAGCCACTTCTGGGTCACACTAGGGCCGTGATCCACTTTCTTGGCCTTGTTGCACCCCCAAATGCCCCACAGGCAGCTTCCGCAAGGCTTTCTGGGGCGCAACAATGCTTTGCAGCGCGATAGGAAAGCACTCAGCAAGCCTGCCACTTGAGAGAGTGTTATTGAGTCTGCATACAGTAAAATTGTATGTTTGTTATAAGTTGTCATTTTGCTTAATGTTGCAGTTTCCAAGAACTTATGGACAACTTTAAGTGAGGACCTGCTGTTCCAGATTTCACATGAAATTTTGCTGGCACAAAACTGCAAAAAATGAACAGCCCTGGCCATTGAGACCCTTTCTGTGACTGCCTGTATGCTTCCCCCTGTTACATGTCTTCATCTGACATCAGCCACATCTGTTCATCTCACGTCTTTGAATGGTTGGCTATGATCTGCATTGTGTTTCTGGATGTGTGTTCAACTTCCTGCTCTGTGTGGTTAGCTGTGGGGCTCTGTCATGTTTTTTGAGTTTTGATAGCGATCTGCACCTCTGTATTGTCTTTTGAGCTATATGTTATGTCACGGCCAGCCCATCCACGAAGCAGACAACGCAGCTTGTATTCTATGGCAGGGTGCTGGGAATGGCAAACATTCTGAGGGTGCTTTTCAACCTGAGTCTGTTGCTTCCTCCCTTGACCAATTCATAAGCTGCTCACTAAAATTGAGCAGGAAGCAGATCAGAAGGCAACAATCCCCTACCCCCTTTCCTAACTCCTTCCTCATATTGTCCCTTTAAACAAGTGCGCTTCCTCATTTGTTTAAAGTGTCCATGCGAGAAAGGAGCGAGGTAAGGAGGTAGGGAAGCAGACTATGATTGCTGCCACAATCACGGTGGTGCCAGGTGGTGGTTCAGCTCCCTACGCCCTACCTTTCTCCTTCCTTGTGCAGACGCTTTAAACACAACAGGAAGTGCAGGACTTGTTGGGAACTCCTAGCAAGTCTCACACTTTTTGTTTTGTTGAAAATGCCCACACCATGAAAGAGCAAGCGAGAAGGTAGGGACATGAATTGCCGGGGGGGGGGGGCTACAACTTTGTGCCAGGTGGCCAATCATCTTGGGCTGCTCCTGTGTTCTGTCCTGTGCTTCACTGTCCACAGGCTACAGATCATACCTATAAGGGCATCTCTCACATGTACAGGTTTGTGGCCACCTTATATATTTTTCCAACATCCCTCCTGTCTTCTCAGTGAAGGAGCTAACTACATGTTATGTTCAAATGTGTGTGTGAGAACCTTAGTACCATTTGTTTGATTTTTTTTTTTCAGAAAAGCTGCTTTGGAAGGGGCAAATAGGGAGCAAAAGGGGTCTTTAACCCTGTTCTTGCCTGTTACACTCCAACGCCCACGCAGTTTTCTCCTCTCCTATGGGGCTTGAAATGAGTGTTTCCCTGCTACTTGTCATCTCTCAGTGCCCCCTCTAAAATGGCTGTTCTAAACAAAACAAACAACTGCGATTCTATGGGCCCAATCTTATCCAACTTTCCACAGCTGATACAGCTGTACCAATGGCAGGAATCATGGAGGCCTCCTCAAGGTAAGGGATTTTTTCCCCTCTTACCTCAGCGCTGCATTGTGACTGCATTGGTGTTGGAAAGTTAGATAGCATTACACCCTAGCACTCACATGTGCACCTAATGTGTAGTAACTCTCTTACAGTCGTTTCTTGTATTGCCTTTTTAAAAAAAGGGAATACATCTAAGGACACAATCCTAAAGTGCCCTTGGGCTGGCGTAAGTCCCTTGAGCCAGCCCAGGAGGGTCGCAAATGTGCTGTAAAGCATGTTTGCACCTCCTCAGGAGCAAGCCATGCGCGCGCTGGAGCATGGAGGCTGCATCCAGCTTCCACGCTGGCTTGACCTAGGTAGGTTGACCTAGGTAGGTTGAGCTCAGCCAATGCAGGTGTCTGAGAAGGGCGAGGAGGCAGTGGGAGGGAGGCATTTTGGGGTGGGGGGAGGGCAGGCAGAGGGCGGTCCCAGGGGCAGGCAGGCAGGGAGTGGGAGGCGGGGCTGGGATCTGGCTGTTATGCTGGATCCCAGCCCCATTCCCCAAAATGCTCTGCTCTCCTCAGACTTATGCCACCTCTGGAGGTGGTGCAAGTCCGAGGAGAACCATTAGAGCTGCAATGGCTTACCAGGGGAAAGGGGAAGAGTTTCCCCTTGCCTCTGGTTGAACCACTTTGGGCAGCTATCTTGCACTGGATACAGCGCATGCCTCCTGGCCTGCTTGTTCCAGCGTAAGATAGGATTGCGCTGCACAACATTTACAAACATGCGCATCATATAAGTGCACTCAAGAGGGAGCTGTATTTGGTAATGGAAAGTCCTTTCCTCATAATGATATGTTTCCAAGGGCAGGACTAGGTGACATAGCAGCAGATCTGCATCTTCTAAAACAAGTCACACCAAACAGTTATAAACGGAGGGCACTATTTCAAGTGGAGATGCAGCAGGTGGGAAGGGATTCCAGTTCCTTCTTTGGTCTGTCCAGTTTCCCCAGCAAGCTGTCTCCCAGCTTCTTTTTTTCTAGCTGGTCTCTAAGACTAGAATTAAGACCAGATAGAAGGAAAGTGATGGAGGGGGATCAGTAATGGGGGGGACAGTGGATAGATGAAATGTTCAGCACCTCCCCCAACCCACCTCTTCTTCACTTGTAATCAGTCTCTTTCTCCCTCACACACAAACACAAAAAATTGCAGCTCTTTGGCAGTGACCTATTTTTGAAGACGCGGGTCAAATCTATTTCCTTCCTCAAGCAGCTTTCTAGATTTCACATAACCATTTCTTCTTGAGGGGATATGGCAGGTTTTAGGAACATAAAGACAGAGTCCACTCATGTCTGTCTGGCCCATTCAGACTCCAGGCCTGACACTGTGACCATTACCTGTACAATTACATCATTACTAGGGTTGCCACCTTTTAGGGGGTGGTTGCACTGCCCTTAATAGCTGCACGATGGATAGAAATGCAATGGCAGAATCTTTCCTTGGCATGCAGTGGCTGAAAAAGCAGCAGCACCATTTCAGGCTCTCGCACAACTGTTAGAGGCACAAAAATCCAACCAATAGGAAGATGGCAAAACTAATATAATTGTGTATTCCGGGAGACTCTTCTGCCTGAACTTATGATGGGAACAGAAAGCTGCCAAACCTCACTGACCAAAAAAACCACAAAAAACCTGAGCCCTGGAGCATGCCACTGGTTTGACCATCAATGTCCATGACACCATTCTCAGATACGTGACAGTTCTTGATCTCATTTGGTCCTTGCCACTTCTGTGAAGTTTCCTGATTCAGACACAGCCAATGGGGAAAGTGGTTGTTGGGTGTGTCGCATGTCACAGGCAGCAGCATATGCACCAGGGAATTTGCCTTTACAAAGCAGCCTAATTAGTTCTGCAATTAGGGTTGATATTTTGAGCCTCCTTACAAGATAAGGAGAAGGAACGGGAGAAACTGCTTCACTGGCAGACTCACACTGAACTCCAAGGACTGGAGAGCATCTGCAAGGCAAGGGAGGCCAGCAAGATGGCGACAAGGCAGGGGTTCTATGCTGCTAGAGAAGCAGAGGTGGGGCCGCAACCCCGAAGAAGGGTTTGCTGCTTCCAAAGGTGCCTGGCAGAGAGAGTGCTTTGTTGGGGCATCATCTCTCTAACTCTCTGCTTTTCCTTCCTCCAATTTTGTCCCTTTACCTTCTTTTCCTTTTTCTCCTTTCCCTCGCCCTTCACCTCCCTAAGTTTTGAGGATTCCACCTTGTCCACAGCCACTACCCTTGAGTATATCCCCACCTCAGCAGGAGACCCGAAATGCCAACGCCCGCGCACCCTGCTGCGCCAGCAGAGCCTCCAACAGCCACTCAGCCAGCACCAGAAACCCAACCACAACCAGCCCACCACCAGCCAGAGCCTGGGTCACATCCAGTCCCATAGCAGTTCCTCCACCAGCGGCAACCCTCGCGGCTGTCGAAGTGGGCAGTCACGGCAAGGTATCTCTGCTGGGTCCAAGAACAGGACAGCTGGTGGCCACAGCCGCTCCAACCCCGGGAGCTGGGACCATATGGTGGGGCAGATTCGGAATCGAGGCTTGGATATGAAGTCTTTTCTGTAAGTTGACTTGTTCTTTTCTCTTTCTCTCTATGTGTGTATTGAGTTTGCTTGTTGTTCAGCCCACTCCCTTGTTTGTTAGGTCCCAAGGTTGAGTCAGGACGTGATACTCTGAGGGCAGTGTATATAGTGCCCTTAAACTCCTGCTATGGTGCACCTAGCTCCTCACCAGTCATAGAGTCAGCATGCCCACTTCCACCACCTTGGACAGGAGCAGACAACCTCCTCCTCTCGTCCAAACTGCCTAGTATCAGGACCAAACTCTTTTAACATGCATTGTGGGCGGGGGGGGGGGGGCTCTCTCCAAACAAGGACAGCTTTTTCCTATTTGTATCGGAGGATCTTTCTCTCACTCATTCCTTGTTTGGAGTGATGTCGATTTGCGTTGAAATAACATACTTCAGAAACTCCTGCTATAGCATCAACTCTCTCTTCCACATTTACCAATCACAGACCTACAACCTTCTCTGGAAATAAGAACTCTTGGTTTTGTAGAACTTGTTTATTGTTCTGCAGTCCCTTTTTGCCATAACACACCTCAGATCTTTAGTATCTGCTTTTGACACACTGCTTTTTGGAATATATCATATGAAATCTTAGAATATGGGGAATCTCGTCTCAGTATAATGCTTGGATGATTTCTTCTTGTCTACAATTCTGTGGGTGTATTCATTTAGCCAGGGAACCTAAGTTTCTGCATGAGTTGAGCAACAATGGGCCATGCAATGGGGTGCACTTGCATTAAAATTCCCCAGGTTTTCAGGTGGAACTCGTAAATCACAGATCATGGCCACTCTGTGACTTCACGACCGAGTATGGACTTGAATGTGATTTGCCCACATCCACAGCATGCTATCCCCATCACTAATTTGCCTCTTTTGGAGGGAGAAAGCAGCCCAGCAGCTTTTGAGCAGCAGGCAGCTTTTTGGGAGGGCACCAGGATGCAGGTCTCTTGTTATCTGGTGTGCTCCCTGGGGCATTTGGTGGGCCGCTGTGAGATACGGGAAGCTGGACTAGATGGGCCTATGGCCTGATCCAGTGGGGCTGTTCTTATGTTCTTATGAGAAAGATTTTTCTTCCTTTCTGTTCTGTTGCATTGATTTTTTTTTCTTTACATCACTGCAAAGCCAACAGACCCTCCCAGAAGGAGGTGACTCTTCAGTGCCCCCTTCACAAACAGGGGTTTGGTCTTCTTATCCATGAAATCCCTGTCTATCAGCCCTTCAGATCCTCCTTACTGTGATCTGTAAAGGCAGCTTTGTCAGAGCAGTTTGAAGTGTGTGGTTTTTAATCTGTCTTAAATACTTTCCCGGTTGGTGACAGCTTCTAAATTCCAAGCACCAAGGGCTAATCTGAAGCCTTCACCATCACCTTATCGAGGAATGTGACAATGTCACATATGTTCTTTGGAAAGGAAAAATTGTTGTGCCGTCCTTTCCCTTAATGTTAGCTAATATTTGCTCATGCTTGTGGTTTTCCAGTCAGTCATTAATCTGAATGGTACATGGGAAATTGAGGTTGTGATTTATTTAAATCCCCATTACATTCTTCAGATGGGTTTTTTGTCTCAGCATAACCAGGAAACTTGTTGTGAGAGTTGGGAAGGATAGTTGTAGTGGGCTAGGCACTGCCACAGTCAAGACACTTCTACTCACAGATTGGTCCCATAAATATGACCACATACCAGCACTGATAAAAGAATAGGAGTGCCTGGCTACCACCCCAGAGCGATGGCAGAAACCTCATTTAAAAAAAAAGTATGTCCAAGGAGAGGTTGTTGGCATCCTGCAGTCTCAGAAGACTATGGTATTGCACTCTGAATGGTGGTTCTTGAACAGAGTGTCCTCTCCAGTGTGCAAAGCCTGGGTAAAGTAGATATGGAGGATAGACTGTTACCCATGCAACAAATACCCCCTCTCCACATCGCTGGAGTGGAAAGGCAGAGGCCAATATGGTTGGTTCCAGCAGCGTCGCAGGAGTTGCCAGAATGTGACCGTGTTCAGCCACGAACTGCCTCAGGGACTCCGGCTCTGGATTTTGCCTCGAGGTTGACTCCTGAAGCCTTTTCCATAACTGGATGTAGCCACAAGGCAGTGGAGGTTTGGGATCAGAGTTTTCCTTCTCTCGGATGAGCTGCCTTCCCAGGCTAAAGAGTCCTATCTACCCGATGGCTGTTTAGTCGCCTCTTACGACAAGTACAGCCAAACTGAGGGCCTATTCTTATCCCCCATTCCCCAGGAGTAGGGGTAGCCCCAAGGAGAGGAAGTATGTCCCAAGTATGTCCGAGGAGAAGAAAGGCGCAGGGAGCATTTGAATGGGGTGATAGAATCCAGCACATGCCATTGCCACCTGCCGTGCCCTGTTTCTCCCCCCTCCCTGCCCAGTTTTTCCCAGTTCACCCTCCCTGCCCCCACCACTGCCTTATCTGGTCTGGTGGGTGTGGTGGATGGGGTCCAGTGATGGAGCTGTGGCATTGCCGCCTCTCAATGCAACATACATAGAATGGCTGCTGATGGCACGCTGCACGTGCCATCATCTGCCATTTTACAACAGTGGAATTTCCACTGTTGTAACTCCAACCAACCAGCAGCCCAATCCTGGATAGGATTGGGATGTAACAGAATCCCTTGGGCTGCAACACACTTACCTGGGAGTAAGTTCCATTAAACACAGTGGGGCTTGCTTCTGAATAGGTATGCATAAGATTGCACTGTTAGTGTCTTGATGATGACCCCACAAGGCTGTGGGGAAACCCAGTCCTGGTTTCTCATTTGAATCAAAAGTTTGTTTTGTAGTTGTAGTCACACAGGGGAAAGAGAACAGGGATATGAATGAACACCTCCCAGAACAGATAAGGAAACAGGTGTCTGACAACAGAAAGCAAGTGAATGGACTTTGGAATCAAGAGATGATCAGCAGGCTCAGGGGGAAAAGGTGTGCTGTATTATAGATTTTGTCAGATTTATTGTCAGGAACAACTGACAGCAGAGAAAACAAAAAACCCCAATGGGTGATTAACACAGCTAACACACCTGTGCCTGGTAAGATAAGGAACTACAAATATAGATTGGGATGCATGAAATCATGCCTGAAGTCCAAGTATTAACAGAAAACTAGCAAAAATGGAAATTCGTATTGTGAATTTCTGTTCTCCAGGACTCCCAAGGACATTCTGAATTCCTATTGCAAACTCTTCAGGTATAGCCCCTCCCCTTAGGCAGTAGGCATGGCCTTAACTTTGCAGCAGTTCCTCCAAGGGGACGAGTAGCTCTTTCCTGTCAAACCAAACTGGACAGGCAGTAGGACATCCAACCCTACTGAACTTAGCACAGGAACCAGGGGGAAAAAAAGAGAAAGAAACTGGAACAACTGCCTAACAGACATGAACAAAGTCAATCTCCTGTGAGGAGAAAACAAGGAGCAAGCCAATATGCAGCAACAAAAGAAAAAACAAAAAACAGTTCACCTGAGAAGAGGTGGGCGAATCCTGAAGAACAAAAGAAGTTCACAGTAAAAATGTCAGCTTTCTCCCAGGATTTCCACAAGGGATTCCAAATTCCTGTTCCAAGCTCTTCAGGGCATGTAAGAGCAGTGCTGCCCCTGGGCAGGTCTACAGGTGAACCCCTAACTCAAACATCCAAAACGTGCTGCAGAACGTTCTCTCAAATGCAGCATCTGCAGTGGGGTAACCACCAATTTGATAATGTTCAACAAATGAACGGATTGCCCAACAAAGCTGTTCAACAAATCTCATCCAGGGAAGAATTATTCCCAAAAGCAGAAGAGGATGCAGCTCCCTGAAGTGAATGAGCAGTGATCCTTACCAGTGGAACCTTCCCCTAGGTTTTACAGGCCACAACTATATAGTCGCAATAGCCAATTGGAAATAGACACTCTCCAGCCAAGGAAACCTCTTGAAAAGACCCAAACAAGAATTCAGACTGTCAAAGCAAAGCCAAACAATCTAAGTAAAAATGCAGTACTCTGAACGTCCAGTCAGTACCATCACTTTTCCAGTTGACGCACAGGTTTAGGACAAAAACATGGTAAGACTACCTCCTGGATCCTATGAGATAAGGAATTAACTTTGGGCATGAAGGTAGGATTGGGCCACAGCACAGCCTTATCCTCATGGAAAACACACCATCACAGATCAGCTGACAGTGACCCCAGTTCTGACATTTTATGAGCAGATGAGACTGCTACCGGGAAAATTATCTTTAGCATCAGTAGCTTCAAGTTGCAAATATAATCCCATCAGAGCAATGAGGGCCCTGTTCAGATTCCACAGTGGAAACAAATGAACTGTTGCAGAGTTAAGAAAGACTGCCCCCCCCTTAGGAATTTATGCACCTGAACATGGCTGGCAATTGATCATTGGCGTAGACAACCCAGTATAGTATTTAGGGCAGGTACCTGTCTCCAAAGGGAATTTGTACTTAAAGTACTTAAAAACTTTGAAAGTTCCTCTTGGAGGCACTCCAAAATATATCCAGGATATACCCCCTCCTTAGATCTATATTCCTTTGTACCACATTAAGGTAGCATGTCAGGTAACATTTAGATCCTATTGGTAGAAGCCCTCCTGGAAGACAGGATCTCATTGAAGAATCCGCAACTCTTCATCCAGTGCCCCTCAGATTCCATGCTGTCAATCTGAGCTTCTGTGGCCCCAGAGTAGCTTCTGTGCCTTAGTTCTTCCCAAATGGGTTGTTTCCAGTGCCTTTTCACCAACATGCAGACTAGAGCCAGGAACCACAAGTGGCATAGCTAATGCGGTGCCACCAAAATCAACTTGGCTGTTGTACCTATGCAATACCCATGGAAGCAGTGGAAAAGGTGGGAAGGTATAAAACAACCCCCTCAACTATTCTACCTTTAGAGCATCAGCTCTTTCTGCAACCACATAAGGAGATCTGTGAAGAATCTTGGCACTTGAGCATATTCTGGTGCAACCAACAAGTTCAGCAGCAGTTGGCCGAAGTGCTAGACAATGTGCTGGAACACCTGGGGGTGCAAGGCACCTGTCGGAAGAGGGACCTGTTAAGGCAAGGTAGATGCCTCCCTTTGAGCTCTAGCTCAATAACTGCTTCAACATATTGTTTATTAGACACAGACTCAAATCCTAATCCACTTTCCAGTGCTGGCATAGTGGTGCCAATGGGATGTGTGCTGCATTCTGCAGCTGGGGGGCACTCATGGAGTCTTCCTCCAAGTAAGGGAATGTTTGTTTCCTTATCTAGGAGCTGCATTGGTGTTATGTTGGTGCTGGAAAGTGGTTTGGGATTGTGCCACAGATTTCCCCTTCTTGCTGCTGTGCTGTGGCCATTCTAGGTACTCTATTTTTATTTATTTTTTACATTTTTATACCGCTCTTCCTCCAAGGAGCTCAGGGTGGTGTACACAGCTGGTCCCCTTCTTTTGTCCTCACAACAACCCTGTGAGGTAGGTGAGACTGAGAGAAAGTGACTGGCCCAAGGTCACTCAGGAAGCTTAGGTGTGGCATATTTGTGGAGAAAGTGACACTGCGCTGGAGTGGGAAATATCACTCCCCGTCCACCATAGGCCAGATTTCTGAGCAAAAGAAGAAAGTAGATTGAGAATCTAGACTGCTGTCCAGTTTGAGATAGGAATAGAGAACCTGTTTTTAATTTGTCCTCCGCTATACAAAGCTAAAACAGTCAAAAATATCCAAAAAGGAATTGCAATGTTTAATTAATTTGTAGTTATGTAAGATGCTTTTAAGATCTTCAGCTAAAAGACACAAACTACTGTACAGTGATTATCAGTACAGTGATATTCATAAATTAATAAGGGCCTTTATATGTTCTGTAATTATGCTGTGCCCCCCATACTTCTCTTACAGTGGCTTTTCTCATGCTCAGATTCTAACTAATCATTTAATCACTATGTATTTTGAAACAGAAAGAAATCCTCCACCAGGTCATGTTGACTAGTAACTCTCTAGGTAGTATTTTGCCTCTTGCTTTCTGAGCATGTTCCTTGTAGCAAGTTAACTTATTTAGTGCATCTGGACTTACTTACTCAGATGAGCCCATTTGGGAATTAAGATTATGGAAATGCAACGTTTTGGTGCAGGTTCTGCTTGTGTGTATAGTCATTGTGGATTTAGGTGGTTGACTACCTGTCAGATTGCAAGCAAGTTGAGTGTCTATATGCAAAATAGGGCCACCCACAGAAAAGTATTTAATTTCTGATACAGCATACTAACTATGCAGAAGCAGGTAAGCCTGTTAATTAAAGGAAAAAGTAAAGGGGGGAAAATCACAAAACAGCCTGATGGAGAGGAAGCATGGCTCCCAAGAGACATGGAATGCTGAACTGTCCATTGGAAGGGAAGACAATAAGCGGAACACAGGGAAATGGCCTGCTTGAGCCAACTCAGAAGAGTTGGGGAGAGGCAACGTTTTCTTGCAGGACTTATTTCCTGGCCAGTTATATCAGCACTACCAGCTATGCCCGGGTTTGAAACGAAAGGATGTTCATATGTGACTTCATAAGGCCTCTTTATTTGCACAAATTCTGATTTATAGATGAATTTCATTTGTCCTCCAGAAGATTATGGACCTCTCTGTTTGCACAGCATTATTAGCTTATTCCAGTCTTAATTGGTTGAAAAAAGCACCCACAAAAGAACAAGTTGTTTAGCCTGATTGTTCTTACTTCTCCAGAAGCCACTGCTTTTTAGTGCCATCACTTCTCCTCCCTCCCCCACTCTCCCTGCCGCCCATGCTCAAAAAAATCCATTAACTTCTGGTAGGTTCCCTCCCATCTTGTTTACCTCACTTCTTGCGGTTTAATGCAAATGCATTTATTAACCTCCAGGGCCTGTGGGAGGCTGCAATAACAAGGCTGTGTCATCGACTCAAAGTAACGTGGGGGGACTCCGTGGATGAAAATACCCAGTCTCTGAAGCAAGGATCACAGCTTTTTCCCCACACTTTTTCTTTAGAATATTTAAGTGTTGCAAAAGTATAAAAAAAGAATGAGGTATATAGAACAGAGGCAAGGAACCAAATCCTATAATCAACAGTACAACTCCAGAGGTAGAATGCCAGTTATGAAATCCATGTCATGGATAATAATCCAGTTTCTTCAATAAATATAACAGGGATGGAACCAAAGTGTTTAGTTCACATGAGATCTTGCAGAATTACAAATGTCACAAAAGATAACCAGGTAGTTTACAGTGCATATCTACTCAGAACTAAGCCCCACTAAGTTCAATGGGACTCTCATGTAAGTGTGTATAGGGTAGTTTGTTGGACTTTGCTTCACTAGTCTCTGCTTTCCCAAAGAGATTAGTCTCTGTTTCCATCAAAACTAAGTCCCAAACTTTGGTCAATCACTGATTTTCTGTCAGTCTCAAGAAGCCAATCAATGGTGATGGCTGCCTTCACAGCTGTGTGCAAGAAAATGAAAAGACTTCTTGAAGAAACAGAAATAGCAAAGTCTTTGTAATAGTATAATACAACAGTATAATAAAATAAAATCAACTTGGGATTTTCTGGTACTTGAAGCTCAATAATAGCATGGACTGGAAGTAAAATAATTGACCAAAAAGATTTGATCACAAAGCCACCAGATATGGCAACAGATACTCCTGTGACAACCCAGTGGTAACCTTGGGCAATGTCACACCCAGGGTCAGAACTGCAGAGTGCACACTTCCCCCAGCTGGCACCCTCCGCCATGAGGCTGGTGCCCCCCCTTACTTACTTGGGTACTCCAGAGCCTCACAAGGCATCCCAGACCACTCAGAAAACCTTGTGAGACCGGGATGCCACATGATCCGTCACCACTCAGTACTAGGTGGCCCCCTGGCTCTAATGCCACGGATGCCACTGTGACAATCCGCTGTCCAACACCTGGCATACTTATGGTGCAACTTGGGGGAAATTATAGACAACAAAAGGGCTTCTTCAACACAAGTTTCAGTATACAGTTCTTCCTTTAAGTCCCACTGGACTCAGTGGTAGGCTGTCGAAGCTGGGTTGCTGTATTCACTGTTGAAGAGGCAGTCTCACCTTTCTCTCACCCACCCTCTATCTTGCTCACTCTTTCAGATCTTCAAATCAAACTCATTCCCCTTCTCTCTTCATATCTTTCTGTCTCCTATCTCTCCTCCCTCTCTCTGTCTTTTACACAGCCAGGCATGTTGTATAATGCCAAGTGTTGCTGTAATAATGTTGAAAATAAAACTGAAAGTCCTTTCCTGTTCACTCAGCAGAAAGTTCTAATCCAGGAGTGTCAAACGTGTTTCGTACAGCAGGCCGAATAACATTCATGATGCTTGCTGAGGGCCGGAAGTGATATCATTGAGCAGGGAATGACATCGTTGAGCAGGTCATGACCAGAAATAAATACATCTTTCTCACTTAGAAACTCATTAGCTACAAATGACAAGATATGGGAGACCCCAATTATGCAGGCTGCCCTTTCAGCAATGTCAGCACAGCTCAGCAGCGAAGAGCGGCTGATGGTAGTGGTGGGAGAGCCTGAGGGCCATATAAAGAGTTTCCACGGGTTGCATCTGGCCCACGGGCCTTATGTTTGACACCCCTGTTCTAATCTAAGGGCGCAATCATAACTTGCAGTTTGGCCGGCCCAAGTCCCTTGGGCCAGCCTGGGAGGGTCGCAAACGTGCCGTAAAGCACACTTGCGCCTCCTCAAGGGGAAGCCAGGCCGGCGCTCCGAGAAGTGCCAGCCTGCAGAGGCTGACAGATGCCTCCGCGCTGGCTTCCGCTCAGCCGCAAGCAGAAAAGTAGGTGTGGGGGGGAGGGGAGGAGGAGGGAAGGGCGGGTGGAGGGAGGGCGATGGGAAGCCCCGGGGGCAGGCGGGTGAGGAGAGGGAGATGGGACTGGGATCTGGTAGTTATGTCGGATCCCAATCTCCTTCCCTGGGGAGGGTGGTGCAAGTTCGAGGAGACCCATTGTGGCCAGCAGCCTTTACCCAGGGGTAAGGGGAATAGTTCCCTCTTGCCTCTGGCTAAGCCGCTGCTGGTCTCAATCCTGCGCTGGATACAATTCAAGCCTCCTGGCTTGCCTGTTCCAGCACAAGTTTGGATTGTGCCCTAACTCATTACAATGTCTCTCTAGAAATCCAGACTCTCTCTCTCTCTCTCTCTCTCTCTCTCTCTCTCTCTCTCTCTCTCTCTCTCTCTCTCTCTCTCTCTCTGTAATCATTAGCAACTCTGGATGCAAACTATGTTGAGGCTTTGTTGCCTTTTTTGATTGACTTTAAAGAAGTTTCATACCCTGTAAACTTCTGGAGCTCAGTGAGTACTAAATACTCAGTGAAGAAACCTCCTTTTGGCTATATCCCTATCAGCCAGGGATGGGAATTTTAGAAACAGAGAACTGAATATAATCAAAGAGGAGTGTTCTGAAGTGTGATAGCTTTTAAACAAGTGTGTGTTTGTGTGCAGCTGTAACTCTGTGGATTGTTGAGTGGCAAGAGTCATTGAATATGCTCAGATTATGCAGAGTAACAGCTCAAACCTATCAGCCTAGCCTGGTGCACTGTATACCCACTACTGGCTCCAGGTGTTGCAAAGAGTGCTGAAAGGCATTCTGGTGCTGGGAATGAGAGCGTGGGACTGGCAGTGAGGGCGGCAACAGTCATTGTTGGGTCTCAGCATTGCGAAGACAACTGCTGCTGCTTCACCAGCCAGTGGTAAGCTTATTCAGGACAGGGGGAGGCACGGAGGGACAGAATGGATGGAGGGAGGGTGGCCAGGCCCAGGAGGGTGGTGGAGATGGTAGCAGACTCTGCTGCCAAATCCGATGCTCCCTCCCAAGCTGGGAAAACTTACACAGGTCTCCTTGATTCTGCGCCCGCTCAAAGGCAGGCACAGATCCAAGCAGACCATTGGGGCCCCCGTAGGTCAACACATGGTAAGGGAGTGTTTGTTCCCTTACCCCAAGGAGTCCTAACATAAGAACAGCCTCACTGGATCAGGCCATAGGCCCATCTAGTCCAGCTTCCTGTATCTCACAGCGGCCCACCAAATGCCCCAGGAAGCACACTAGATAACAAGAGACCTCATCCTGGTGCCCTCCCTTGCATCTGGCATTCTGACATAACCCATTTCTAAAATCAGGAGGTTGCGCATACACATCATGGCTTGTACCCCATAATGGATTTTTCCTCCAGAAACTTGTCCAATCCCCTTTTAAAGGCATCTAGGCTAGACGCCAGCACCACATCCTGTGGCAAGGAGTTCCACAGACCGACCTCACGCTGAGTAAAGAAATATTTTCTTTTGTCTGTCCTAACCCGCCCAACACTCAATTTTAGTGGATGTCCCCTGGTTCTGGTATTATGCGAGAGTGTAAAGAGCATCTCCCTATCCACTCTGTCCATCCCCTGCATAATTTTGTATGTCTCAATCATGTCCCCTCTCAGGCGTCTCTTTTCTAGGCTGAAGAGGCCCAAACGCCGTAGCCTTTCCTCATAAGGAAGGTGCCCCAGCCCCGTAATCATCTTAGTCGCTCTCTTTTGTACCTTTTCCATTTCCACTATGTCCTTTTTGAGATGCGGCGACCAGAACTGGACACAATACTCCAGGTGTGGCCTTACCATAGGCCTTACCATATAATACAATGGCATTATAATACTAGCCGTTTTGTTCTCAATACCCTTCCTAATGATCCCAAGCATAGAATTGGCCTTCTTCACTGCTGCCGCACATTGGGTCGACACTTTCATCGACCTGTCCACCACCACCCCAAGATCTCTCTCCTGATCTGTCACAGACAGCTCAGAATCCATCAGCCTATATCTAAAGTTTTGATTTTTTGCCCCAATGTGCATGACTTTACACTTACTGACATTGAAGCGCATCTGCCATTTTGCTGCCCATTCTGCCAGTCTGGAGAGATCCTTCTGGAGCTCCTCACAATCACTTCTGGTCTTCACCACTCGGAAAAGTTTGGTGTCGTCTGCAAACATAGCCACCTCACTGCTCAACCCTGTCTCCAGGTCATTTATGAAGAGGTTGAAAAGCACCGGTCCCAGGACAGATCCTTGGGGCACACCGCTTTACACCTCTCTCCATTGTGAAAATTGCCCATTGACACCCACTCTCTGTTTCCTGGCCTCCAACCAGTTCTCAATCCATGAGGGGACCTGTCTCTAATTCCCTGACTGTGGAGTTTTTTCAGTAGCCTTTGGTGAAGGACCGTGTCAAATGCCTTCTGAAAGTCCAGATATATAATGTCCACGGGTTCTCCCACATCCACATGCCTGTTGACCTTTTCAAAGAATTCTATAAGGTTCGTGAGGCAAGACTTACCCTTACAGAAGCCATGCTGACTCTCCCTCAGCAAGGCCTGTTCATCTATGTGTTTTGAGATCCTATCTTTGATGAGGCATTCCACCATCTTACCCAGTATGATGCAGTCCTGCGCTGCTTCCCTGGCCCCACAGAATACAGCAGTAGCCATTTCAGCACTACTATAGCCCTGGGCACTAGGGAAGCATAGGATTAGACCCTAAGTTTCTCTGTCTGCACCAGCCTCTTTCTTTCCAGAATAGGGAAGGTCAAGTTTACTCTATTTTTTTCCCTTGTCCTAGTAAGTTCTTGAGCTTTTCTTTGTGCAACTATTTGCACAAAGTGCAGTGCCAGGAATAAACTAATGCCAATGGGTGCCTTCTATTCTTCAATTCTGCATGCTTTCCCCTGCATGAGTGAAACTTATCAGTTGGTTCAGTGTAGATGGGAAAGGATGGTACTCCCACAGAATAAGGATCTCAATAAGAGAGACTGCTGTACTGTTCTGCACATATCACACCACCTGCTAGACGTGCAGCTAACTCAGTGACACTACCACATGAATCTGACTGTTGTCCTTGTAGAACAGAAGGTAAAATGACGGCATGGCAGCTGATAGCAAACAGTGCCTACAAAACATGGTTAGAGCTATTTATAGCAGATGTTTCCTTCATCTGCACAGCTTTTGCTGAGGTCAGTGAGGTGATCTGTGAACAATTGTTGGGCTTTATTCTGAAGCCAAGACACACACTTGGTGAGGGTTTTGCAAAGAGAAGCGTTCTCAGTATGCTAGAGACACTGTTGGCAGTCATGGCAGTATTCTCTCTTTCTTTTTCCTCCGCATCTACATGGTACAACAGTACTAGACTCACATTAGAATTTAGAGAGACCTCTCATGTTTGAAAGCTTCCTTATGTCAAAATTGCATTTAGGGAGAAGGGCTCTAGCCTAGCCTTCTCTCTGACATGATGACTTTCTGCATGCAAGGTGTTTGTGATGAGGGGAAACCCTAACATCTGTGATTCCCCCATGTGCATTCTGAAGTGGTACAGTTCCAGGAGGACTGTACCACCTGGTATTTCTGACTGTGTAACTCATTAGGGAGGAATGTACTTGGATGGATGTGGGATCCAATGCTTCTGCAATAATAGTTGTCAGTTTTTTGAAGTGCCTAGGCACTGCACAAATATAAAAGTAATGACAGAACTCTACCCACAAACTTACAATCTAAAACAAACACAGAAGGAAAAGGGGTTAAGGAAAGACAACTTTAACTGCAAAAAGTAAAGGGTAAGGAAGCACAATCCTTCCTTACATGATTGCAGATTGATTAACTTGAACATACATGAGCAGCTCTTGAATTTTCCATCACTTTTCTGCTACTACATTCCTCCAGAACCCCTTTCTCAAGTTTCACAAATGTGGAACCCGAGTACAATACATAGAGAAATGGGTCTGCATTACTCACCACCCTGTAAAAGTCAGTTCTACTGGAGCTGACAGAAATGAAGGACTGTCCCATCCCCTTCCCAACTCTGTTTTGGTGATCCCAGAGTCAATGGGAAGCTTCCTCACTAGCCAAAGCTGCTGCTGCTTCTGAACTGCTTTCATATACGCATATTATGCAGCAAAGAGGTATTTTTAAAATCCACCTGGAACTCAGAGATACTCCTGTTTCTGCTAATTGGGTATCATGCACTTCCTGAATCTAAATATGTGGTAGGTTACTGAAGGGTTAGGGTTCCGCAGCACTAATGGAACACTTGTTCCGCCAGCGCTAGAGCCCAGTAGGATTGGGCTGTCAATCATGTCCTCCTCAGGTGCCTTCTTTCCAGACTGAAGAACCCCAAAGACTGTAGACTTTCTTCATAAGTGCCCTAGCCCACTAATCATTCTGGTTGTTCTCTTCTGCATTTTTTCCAGTTCCACTATACCCTTTTTGAGATGTGGTGACCAGAATTGGACACACTGCTGTAGATGTGGGCCCTAGTTGACTAGATTAATCCCTGAATCTGTGACACACACTACAAAGTTTGCCAAAGGAAGTGGGCAACCAAGCCACAACCTCTAACTTTTTGGAAAAGCACTCCAATGAATCCCTCTCTAAGCATTCACAGTGATCAATACAATTTTTTCCCACAACTTCATACACTCAAGCCTGTCAGTACCATACTGATGGACTCAAACTCAATGTACAATTTCAGGACCTTTATAAAGGTGAAATCATAGGTCAGCGGTTTTTAAATAGTTCATATCCATTTGAAGATTTGGGCAGTGTCATGTAACATACCCAAAAATAAGTCATTTTGTTGCTCAACCAGTGCAGGAAGGTAGTTCCCCTAGATATGAGTTTACAGTGTCAGGATTCCAGGAACAGCCAATAAACATAAGCTGCTGCAGCAGAAACAAATAGATTTATAGGCTGCTGGACAAAACTTGAAGATGATCTTGCACAATGCTTGTATTGAGGAAGGCTCTGATGAATCTTCACATTCCAACACATTCCATTGAGATTACAGTGAAAGAAAAGTAAAACAAAAACAAAAAAAACAGACCAGAGTGTGGCATGCCAGTGGTGTATGTGTGATGAGGTGTACATTTAATAAAACTGCATGTTCTTATTTTCAGAAAGGTTAGCCATCTTCAGCTCCCTGTAGAAACTGCTACAGATCATGCTCAATCCTTTTGAAAAATCAGGAATCAGGTTATCTCAGCAAAACCAGTCCTTACTCTCAGTTTCATTTGCATTGATTTACCTCACTTCCTTTTTGTAGCAACATGACTCCTCTGTCTATCCAGAATTCTACAGAGTGTTCTAGATACCAAAGAGAAGGACTATGTTGTATAACAATTGGAAAACTCAGATTATCACAACAGTACTGTGAAACAGGTTAGGATGAGAGAGAGCTCCTGGCCCAAGGTTACCCTCTGAGCTTTATGGCTGAGCAGAGATGTTGTAAACCCTGATCTCACTGGTCTAAGACTAACCACTTCACTGTGTGGTTTGACCTTTCCATCTTGTTCACTCTCCCAGCACCTTACAAACAGCAGAACAGCAAGCTATAGGGTATATATACTCTCTATATACAAGTTTTATATATATATATATATATATATATATATATATATATATATATATATATATATATATATATATATTTCTGTTACATGCACCCTAAACGTTTATGGCAGGATATTTCAGGCTATTTCCCTGACAAAGTTCTGAAAAAGTTACAGAATGAAACATTGGACTTTTTAACAACATGGATTTTAATCCTTTAACACAGTCATGATCTTCCCACCCAGATATGCTAAATTGTTGAAATATTTCCTTCTATTTGTGTAACAGCCCCAGATGTTAGGATAAAACTTATCCAGTAAGCTCCATGACTGAGCATGAATTTGAAACTAGGTCTACAGTATGTCCCAACTTAATACTTTGCTGTGCCATAGCAGACATTTTATTTGCATTCATTTGTTCTAATGAACAAACCCAAGTTGATTAGAACTCTTCAGAATTTGAAATGTGTCTTGAAATATAGGATCTGGCATAACCACTGGATCCAGGCCCTGCCCCCCTCTCCCTGCCTGCCCCTAGGAATGCCTGCTACCTGCCCTCCCCCTGCCCTGAAACGCCTCCCTCCCACCTCCTCCCCAGACCCGTGCATCGGCCAAGCTCAGCTGATGCCAACTCACCTTCCCTGGGATCTGTGATGGCGCAGGGCCTAACTGCCGGCCTCGATTGCACCCTTCATGTATTAACTTTAGTTTACTAATCATATAGGGCTTTAATTTAACAGCAAGAATGAGAGGGAGTAGAGAGGAAGCAATGAGAAAAGAGGGAGAGAGAGGAGCAGAATAGTCAACTTCTAGGGCACGCTAGCTCATCTGAACAAGGTTCGTTCTTAAGTACCGCTCCTGCTTTCCCACATTTTGGCTGCCTCCATGGGTTACTTCTTCCAGCACAGAAGCTGCCACAGAATCCTCCTGTTTGCAGATGAGGCAAACCAAATGAGGTACAGATAGACTCAGTCTTTGTCCAAGGTCAGACGGTAAGCCAGCTTCAAAATATGAGCCAGAACATAGCAAGCGTCAGCTAATAATGAAGCTTTGCTCCCTGCCTGATAGATATCGAAGGGACTGTATTATGATCTATTTATTGGACAGCCTTCCATCTTAGAGAGGATAGAGTAGATGGTGGTGGTTCTCCCCTGATTTGTTTGGTTGCATCATGCTATTTGGCCTGCCTCTGTTCCTGCTATTTCTTGCCCCCTCTCATTCTTCAGACATCATGCTTATCTGATCTCCCATAGATGCAGCTCAACAGTTTCAAATCTAATTACACAGAGTCCCTGCCCAGAGCTTTCCCCAGCACCTTTTCCAGTCAGACAAGTGCACCGAACCATACTGAATTCAGAGATGCGAGAGGTTTCACAAGGCGTGATGAGTAGCGGTGTCTGCATGTCAGAGAGCGGGTGTATCACACTTCATTGGGAGAGGCACAACAGTTGAACTGGGGTCACAGCACTGTTTGCTGTTTGCACCATACTCAACAGCCTGGGGCACATAGCACGGCTGCCTGCCAAACAAAGGCCAAAAAGCTGCTTTGCTCAGAGCTAAATATCCCTCAAATCCTCAGCAGAGGTGAGTTTGCAATTAGAGCTAACACTATCTTATGAGGCCCGTGTTTGACAGTGACCACCTGTGCCTTGTAGGTGGGATTTCACACTGCCATGGCATCATTTAGCATGCTTTGGATTTGTTAATAGCAGGTTTAATTCATCCAGGAACATTAGTATGTTTTTCCTTCTGTACCTCAGGATATATAGGATAATATAGAATTCTAACTGATAATCCCTAAACCAAAAGTTATAGCCATAGTTAGTGCCAATTTATATATACAGGCATGTCCCCGTATCTGCAGGGGTTCTGTTCCAGAACCCCCCGTGGATACCTGAATCCACAGATACAAAGGGACGCCTACTCCCACCCTCCTTTGGAGGGTCCTGTGAACCCAGCAGAGGCCATGGAAATCCATCCATGCCGGGCTCAGACTGAGCCTTAGAGGCAAAAAAACATCAATTGCGGTTTTTCAAAAAAACCGGAAATGATGTTTTTAATGCCTTGTAAGGCATTAGGAGGCCCAGAGAAGTCCTCAGAGAGGGACATCTGCAACTTCTGCTGGGCTTAGAGGAGCCTCTGGAGGCGAAGGAAGCAGAACTCCCATCGTCTCCAAAGTGGATTTGTATCAGAGGCACACACCAGGGTCCCTGCGGACCCAATCCACAGATAAGTGAATCTGTGGATACGGGGGTCCCCCGTATAATGACCCAGCCCAGTTAGCGTGTTGCTTGCAATACAGAATTTAAACACCATTTAGGATGCATCTAGCTGCCAAAAAAACCCTGCTTTGCATTGTTTTGTATGCATTGCTTTCTATAGCTACTCTCATCTGGTACCAATTATCCACAATAATGTATATCTATCAATCACCACCTCTCCTTTCACATAACTCATGTAGAGCACAATCCTAAGAGTGTGCTGGGTCAGTGAAGTCCCTTGCACCGGCCCGGAAAGATCAAAAACGTGCCATAAAGCACAATTACACCTCCTCTAGTGTCAGCAGGGCCGGCGCAAGGACATGCATGGCCCACAGAGACTGCATCCAGCACACCAACAGAGGAAGGTAGGTTTGTGCCAGCCGAGCTCAGCCAGCACAGGAGGCGGAGGGGCATGGGGAGGGTGGGGAGAAGGCATTATGGGCCAGGGAGGGCAGGTGGTGGGCAGGCCCGCGGGCAGGTGGCCGGAGAGCGGGGAATGGGGCCAAGGCCTGGCACTTGTACCGGATCCTGACCATGTTCCCGAGCAGCTCTTTAGATGGCACAGATCTAAGTAGACCCATTCCCAATCCCCTTGCCCCAAGCTGAGCCGCTTTCAGCCCCAAACTCACGTTAGACATGGGGCAGGCCTACTAGCCTCCCCGTTCCAGCACAAGTTAGGATTGCACTAAGAATCTCCTGCTGCAAAGCCATCTACTTTGAACCTTTGGTCAATCTCTGTACCATTTATCTAGCGAACCTACATTGGCAAAATGTGAAGTTAGTTGTGCAACACTGCCTCTTCAAATCAGCTTTACCAGCAGTTCTTATTACAGTTCCAAAAGATGAACGTCATCGGCTAACATCAGTTATTGCAGGGATCTCCAAACCCCGGCCCATTTTCTCCCTCCAAAATGTTTGCCCCTTAAGAAATTCCATGGATACAGTGTTATGCAGCTTCCCTTGTGAAATACCTACTTTCTGTTTTCTTTAGCCTCTGAAGGAAGCCTGAGCATTTAATATGTGTTTTGTACAGACGTTATACTATATATTCAATTCTATTTTAATTGTGGTTCTGCAATACTGTTTTCTTGCCAGCTCTGTTTCTTATGCTTTGTTCTCTTTCTCTTTCCTGTCTGTCTTCTTCATCTGCATTCTGCTTACTGAACCTGGGGTTTCATCGTTCCCCTGGTTGGATCGGCTCTGGACAGGGAAGGCCGTATGGTGGTGTTATCCCTTGTTTTGGGTCTCTCAGAACAGGACGACTTTGCCAATATACCTGATCTACAAACCACTGGGAACCAGCAGAACCAGAACACTCAGGGGGACAAGAGGTATGAGTAGGAGACAGGGCTCTTGGCAGCAGCAAACAGCAAGAGGGAAGATAACCTTGTGAGGAGGTTTCCATCATGCCTTATGAGAGTGGAAGATTGGTACAGGAGATCAGGGAGCCCCCAGTGTTGGGGCCCGGTGGCATATTTAAGCCAATCTAGCAACACCCTCCTCTCCTACTTAGAAACTCATTCCCTCTTTGCCAGAGAGGAAGTTGAACACAATGACCATTTCTGTCCCATCTGCATTTTCTGGTGAGAATACATCCTCATCTGAGCCTTTCCCTTCAGTGCCATCAACTTTCCCATTCCTCCCATTTCCAGCTTTGGTAATGTGTATAATATGTGGGGACTATATGCTTTACTATAAATATTTCCCATAGGACTGGAAGAAAAAAGAACATCCTGTATGCTGTGTAGCATTTTGGTGCTACTTGAGGAGCAGCTTGAGAGGCTGCGTTGGTGTGGCAGAGAAGCCATAGCAAGTATTAGACAACAGACACAGGTTTCAGAGAGGTTGAAAGTGCTGGAAGCAGGAGCAAGAATGAAATCAAGGGAGAAGTGAAGTGCACTCTCCCGGCTTCTGACCCAGCTTTTTATTAAGTCTCAAAACACATGATATAAGGTTACGTAGTTGGGAAATTTCCACAAGGATGCTTCATACTAGCTGCCTACTAGCTAGTTCTAGCTTATCCACAAACACATTCCTAGATAAGATTCTCCTTCATAGCATTCTGCTGCTCACAGGCACAGAGTTCAATGACCCAACATATTTTCAAGGTTGGTTGAGTGTGCTCAACTGCGCAGGTGTGCCTGACTGTCCTTGATGCCAAGTATGCTAAGACATCTTAAACTCTAGTGCCTGTGCATGTATATTTACTACAATGCTGGGTTCAGTACTGAGCTTGAGAATGGTTTCCCTGACCATGTTTTCAACTTTGTCAGTGTCTCACCCACTGGTGACTAAAAAGGGCAAAAGTTCAATTTTTCTCCACAGAATTAGTTCTAGTCAGCAAGAAGATACGTCATACAGACATGGGGAGCATGGATATTACTCAACTGCTACTCATATGTGAAAACATTTGATCTCACTGGGATCTGCACATTAGAAAGAAGTAAATAACATCTATCCAATTGCAAACAATCTCAGCAAACATGGTCTCTGACAGTGGCACATAGAATACGCTCTTGAAATTTCCTCATCTCACATGTGAGATTAGATTTCATGAGGTGGTATCCTTCAGTCCAATGCAAAGGCAAATTCTTTGCAACAATCCCATCTTTAAGAAGGCCAACCTCAGCAAGTCTTTCTCATGGATGTATAAAAAGACTGTGCAATTTCAAAAGAATCCCAGAGTCAGGTAGTGTGAACCCTGCAGCAATCGAAACTCGGGTTCATAATGTACAAACATTGTAGACATGCCTGATAATAACAGAAGATGCCAACCCTAGCTGCATATCTGCCAGTATGCCATTGGTGCTAAACAAGACCATGAGGACCTGGTTCTACAACCAGGCATCAAAGTGAGCATTAGGATGACTTATTATCATAAGGTGGTCACAACCTATCCTAAGCCACAACCTTCTACTGAAATTGCAATAGTCATGCCACTGCTTCCTATTCTGAGCAACACTGAATGTAGGTTGCTGATTATAGGGCAAAGATAGTGTTTTGTTCTTTCTCCCCACTTTTCTAATGCTATCTAACAGGTCATGTTATATAACTCAAAAAATTGGCTCTGAGAAAAGAATTGCCTAGCTAGAGGCAAAAGCCTCAGTGAATTTCACATGTGTTAAATTCCAGCTCTGCAGGCAAAGAGGTATGAAGGAGGAGATTTCACATGATCAGTGCATTAATTAACTGTTACCATTTTAACTGGTTCCATTCTCGCCTGGTGACTATTTTTAACTTGCTGTGGCTATATTTCACTACTTATTTTAGCATGTCCCATTTGGTCACCGAAGTGCACAGTTTATCTTTGCCTTTCCAGCCTGCAGTTTTAAGTAGTAGCAGGAGGATTCAGGGAACCCCTCAGGCCATCACGGTTCAGTGGAAGAAGGAGTATCATTTACTGACACATGTCCATTACATACACCCTCCATCTGGGAAGCTTCTCTACATCAGGCCACCCAAATCCTAGCTCTGTAACAGTGCACCCTGTTGTTGCACTCAGATGCAAGGGAGGGCATCAGGATGCAGGTCTCTTGTTGTCTTGTGTGCTTTCTGAAGCATTTGGTGGGTCACTGTGAGACACAGGAAGCTGGACTTGATCAGTCTATGGTCTGATCCAGCAGGGCTCATCTTATGTTCTTAGATACCTAATAAGAACACCTACTTTACTGTGTTTATTAATTATACCCATCATTCTAAGACAGAACAGAGTAAGCTGGTAGCATCCTAGTGTGGCAAATGTTTGTCCAGGGAGGGAAGGAAGGAGGAACAGTGTGTGTAGTTTCTTCTTCCTCTCTCCCTTCCCAGGTGCCAGAAGAGTTGGTATCAGAGGCCCTCTGCAGAAGGCTCCGAGGAGCAACCCCCTTTGGGAGCTGCCATGCAAAGGCACCTAAAGGATCATTTGAAAATCTATTGTCAAAACACAACCTTAGATTTTCAAAGGAGCTTTCAAGTACTGCTGCAAGTGGTTCAACAGCTCCCAAAAAGGGCATATTGCCCTGGATGGTCCCCAGTGGGCCCATCCATGGGACCCCTGCATGTGCCTTGCAGAGCACCCCCCCCCACCCGTGGCACCACCCCTGAATGAACCCATTTTGCATTAAGCAAAAGGGGCTTGTTTGTTTTGATTCTTTTCCCATCTTGGTATTTGCATACTTTCAGCAAAAATGCAGATTGCCTCCTCTGACTATCAGGCATCTTATAACTTGCATGCAGATATTTGGAGACATTTGCCATGAGAGAGGAAACTCACGACTCATTCCTAATGCTTTTTTTGTACATGAAGATTCATACTTGAGTCTGAAAGTTTCTCTACGAATGACCTCATTAGTATACAGTACATTATAGACATGACACAAAGTGGAGAGCTAGTCCTTGCATCAGGTAATTTATACATGTATCTATGCATTAATCACACAGCCATTTGATATAAGAGTATGCCTAATATGCGTATAACCCGAGAATCATTCCTTGAGAATATCTAGTCTGGATGTCTTGGATTTTGCACGATTCAAGCAGTCTGTTGAGGCAGGCTTCACAATCCCAACATCACAAATAGAAACGGAACCCACAGTATTTTGCTAGCATCAGGTGAAAAGGCAATGACCTTAATTCATCCTTGGGTCAGACAATCATGAGCAGTGCAGCAGTCACTTAAAAGTTTTCCATATGGTACCAGTAACCATATGGAGGTGCCCATCTTTAACTTCCAACCACACTATAAGTCCAGTTTTACTACCATCCACTGCAGCTACTGAGCGAACTGCCCTCACTGCTTGGTTAAAGGCACCACATGATAAATTTTTACGTGGCTATGACATGGATCCCAGGTAGCAGATCCACCCTTATTCAGATGTCTTTTACCATGCTACTAGAAATAAGGTGCCATATTAGCAGGAGGAATAATTTGTCATTGCTGTTAAGCAGAAAGAATGAGATTTAAAATCTATGGTACCAGAACACATTCTCAGACTCACCCAAATGCATCTTTTGGGGCCATCTCTCTGAGCTGTGTCTGCATGGGCACAAAACCCTAGATGTGTGTTGAATGTGAGTTGAGTTGTATCTGTCCATATTTCATTCAGCTATTTTCAAAAATTTTTAGATTGCCTTTCATTCTTGGACCCCAAGGTAGATTACGCAATACATCAGAAAACAATATACTGTATAATCAAATCGAATATATAAACACAATAACATATTAGCACTTGCCCTTGTGGTTGCTTTTACTAAACATCCAGCTCACAATTCAACCACATGTACAACATCACCACAAAGCGGGGGGGGGGGGGGAATGGCAAGTTGTGTAATGGGGCAACAATTGTGCATCCCATTGTTCATTGGGTGGGCTGGATCAGGACAATCCAGCCTACTGTCTGAGACAGCCAAACGCCCCCCCCCCCACACACACATTGAAGCACCCTGCCTTCTTTCTAATCCCCCTCCACATACTATCACATACCTTCATCATTGTCCTCCTCCACCTCACCCCACTTTGAAAAGGTCAGACAGCAGGCAGAAAAGAAGCTGTATGGAGGATTGGAGAGGTACTGGCCTGTATTCCTGGAGACTCTCTAAGGTAACACCTCCCCTTTCCTTCTCCATACACTTCCTGGAGAAGCCCAAAGTAGAGAAAGAAGGAAGCAGGTGCTGCTGGGGCTAGGCAATCGCTCTCGCTCTCGCTCTCTCTCTCTCTCTCTCAGTGAGACTGGCCTCAGTTGAGAAAGAGGGCAAGGTGAGCATCCAGGGGGCCAGGCTTTTTGCAGGAAAGAAGGAGTCAACAGTGGAGCAATCCCCTGAAAGGGGAGCAATTGGATGAGGTTGCAGCATCCCCCTGCATTCTCCTCCAATCCTGCTTCTATGGCAGCAGCACTGGACAAAGAAGTTGCTCTGGCTCACAGCAAGCGAGAAATCATTTGGAGCACAGAACGAAACACTGGGTGGGCAATGAGCTGAGAGAGATGGAGGAGATGCATGAACTGCAGGGCACACTTGCCAAGTCACTGCATCTCTTATCTCACCACTTGAAGGAACTGGTTCACTTGCCCTCATGCTTGGACTGGTCCTAGGCTGGACACATAGTGAAGCATGGCTGACCAAGAGCATGCAGCACCAACAATGCAGTGTGCATTGGATGCTGTAGGCCAATTGGGGACCAGGCAGCCCAGGAGAGGTACGAACATTTTCACTTACCTCTCTGTAGAATGTCTGGTCCCCCAGTATTTCCTCAGACCTATGCCAGCTCTTTGGCTTGCATATGTCTGATGATCTTTTGGGGACAGGTCCAGGCCAGGAAAGGAGGATCAAATCTGACATGTGCAGCTGCCTCCAAGATGCTCCCACCCCCTGCCATATCCAATCCCATTCAGTCATCTTTGCTGCCAGTTTACCGATCACAGGCCAAGACACATTTTGCTTCCTTAAAACATTACACCAATTCCTAAGTATATTTGGGGTGCAGATTCAAAAAATAGCATCCGTTTTGTCCTATTATGTCTAGTTTTGGGGATATAGTATAGCCTCTTTAGTGAATGGTTCAAGCAGCTTCCTCATGAGGAAGCCTACACCATGGCTTCCTCATGAGGGAGCTGCTTGAACCATTCACTAAGGAGGCTATACTATATCTCCAAAACTAGACATAATAGGACAAAACGGATGCCATTTTTGGAATCGGCACCCCAAATTCATATCAAAGCACCATAAAGTTTGGGAAAAACTTTTCTGACCCTCAGTTTTGTATTCCTATATAACGGGTGGAGATTCTGCAAGCTACCACCATATCAATACAAGGCTTCCTGGCTGTTGTGTTGTCACTACCGAGCTGCAGAATGGCCAGCAGACCAAGGCAACAATGGACCACAAGATATTATGAGATCCACCATTGTATCCCATGGATAGGATTGCTCTGGCAGTTACATGCCTTCTTCACATTATCAACAACCATTACCAAAACATTTTCACATTACCAACACCATACCTGTATGGTCATGTGAATTGACCTTTGGCTACAACAGCAACTAGCCAGTGAGGAAGTGTTCTTCTGGCATCATCTCTAGGGGAAGGCACAATGAAAATGTGTTTGGAACATGTCCTAATAGAAACACAGAAACCCCATCACCCATAAAAGCAAACCAAGGGAGATAGTGTGGTGCCAGAGCCTAGACAGAGAGGATATGTTTCTCCAGCCTACCAAATGCTTGGTTCAGCAGAATTCTGGGGGATAGGAAATATGGTCTGTTCATTTTTCTGCATCTCAGAAGCTCAGCATCTCTCACTGCCCTCTGGGTTCACAGTACGATGCAGTAAGCCAACTGAGTCAGAAAGCCTTATTATCACTTGGCTTTCTCCTTTTCTTATTTCCCTGTGAGGCTCAGTTTATATATTTTTGAGATGGCTTGGTAGATGGAGGAAAATCCCTTCTCCCATCTTTTTGTAGTTCCATTTCCTCCTGGGGAACATCCTGCTCAGATCATGTCAAGCTGCACCGATCACCTCATTCCTTTCCACACCACTGCCACCACCCCCCACCCAATCCAGAGACTGTATGGGAAGGAGCTATATGATCAGATTAGCCCCTTGAGATTGCATTACTGAGCCTCATGAGATGGAACTGCAGGTTCTTGAGCAACTAATACAAGCCTCAGGATACGGTATGAATTAGTCTTCACCTCTAAAGTCCTACATACCTCAGCCTGTTTCCTTTCCCACCTTCTTAATGAAAATACAATATGTCTCTAATTGATTCCTCTGCACTCTTCTCCCCTGCTTCCTCTACACACTCATCACACCATCTCTGTTTCTTTTGTGCCTCCTCAATTCTCTCCTCCACACTGTTCCCTCCTTCCTTTTCCTATTCTCTGCCTGCCTGGCTATGGAATGTTGATGGTCATGAAGTTGTGGCTGCTGGGTGGTCTCCTGGGGGCTTGCTGGGTAGTTATGGTTGCATTCAAACCCTTCTTACCTGAGTCTCTCCCCTTCCCAGCACTCCTGTTTGCAGTGATCACATGATGATCTCCCATCCCATATTGCAATGTATTATCTCCTCCACCTTGCATTATTTCTTCTTCTTCCTTCTAGCCTTGCTACTACAGTTGCAGTCTGACCTTTTCCCCCATTGTCAGCCTTGGCAACTCCAGTCCAGTGCCTTGTTTTGTGGGTGTGATGGCTGCTTCTTCCTTACTTATCTGTGTTTGTATGTGTGCGTGTACATGTGTGTGAGAGTGTGTGTTTCTCTCCTTCCATAATGTTTACCTCCCATCCCATTTCCCTTCCCTCAGGAGGCAGCTTGCAGTCCCTGTGAGCAAAGATATTCTTCCTTTCAATCTCTCTCTCTCTCTCTCTCTCTCTCTCTCTCTCTCTCTCCTCTCTCTGCCTGTCCTGTGACTTCTACAGCTCTAACCAACTCCCAGACAGCATTGCAGCTGATCCAGTACTCAGGGGTTGCAAAAATAACTCTGGATTTGTCATACCTTTTGACAGTCAATCTCTTTCTCTCTCTCTCTCTTTTTCTCGCTTTATTTTTAACCTAGTTTTTCGTCTTCAGCTATTCCAGGCTCCTTTGTCTGTGCATGCATGTGCCAGCCTGATTCTCAGGGCATACCAGCACATATGGATCTTTGCATGTGTCAGTCTGCCTTGGAGTGTAACCTGAGTGTTTATGTGTGTGCCTTGGTATGTCTCTGTGCATATGTCTGGGGAGCCTGAAGCTACCTATGTTGATGATCTTGTTTGTATTGCTCTGTTTCTTGGTATGTATCCAAATGCTGAGAGCTGTGTCTGAGGTGTACCTGGACCTGTGCATGTGGTGTACCAATGCCTCAGTTCATTGTCACATACTGGTCTGTCTCTTTATGGTTATCACAGCATCTGACACTTCATGAACAGTCAAGAGATATCTCTACCTGATCAATGTCTTGGGTTTCTTTGTTCTTTAGCCAGCATTTCTTTGATAATATTTGTCTGTTTTTGACCTATTTGTCTGTGTATGTATCTTACATTTCTTGTGCACATTGTGCAGAAAACTTCTGTGAGTGAAGTACAACTGACTGAGACTTAAACTTGACCCTATTCCCCATTAACTGACCGGAAATGATAGACCTTAGCCTCATTCAAGAATGGGTTGCAGAATGATCGACTTAGCTCTACAGCTAAGCTGGATGTTTATTAATTCTGCTGGATATTTATTAATTCTTTTGACACATTATACTGAACGTATGGATCATGTGCGCTTCCTGCATTCCCTTCTTCCATGCTTTTGACTGCCTGCATAGAATGTACTGCATAAGCACACAACCCTCTTCTTGCGATTAGAAATCTTACTTTTCAGGGTTTCTGGTTGCAGCAAAATGCCCTGCATATACAGCTGAACAAGCAAATGAAGACAGGTATATGCAAACAGTCAAATGAACACATGGAAACCAAGAGCAAGAACAGTGCATATGACCCTACTGTTTCACACCATGAATTCAACATAATGTGTGAAAAGGGTTTCCCCCCTATACAGGAACCCTGTATATCCTTCTTTAGGTAGCTAGCAATTCTTACTATCTGATGTCTGTACAGTACTTAGCAATCTATCACGTTCTTTCAAAAACTTTATTTTCGTAATATCTTGTGTGGTAGGCTTGATAGTGATTGTTCCAGGGGCATACCATGAGCTTTGTGGCTGAGCGGAAATTAGAACCAAACTCTCTCCAATAAAACCCAACAGCCCTGGTAAGAATGAGGTGCAATAGAGTTTTCTACTTCCTGTTCCTTCCTGTGGGCAGTGGAGGAAATTTCTACCCCTTCCCATATTGACCCATTTTTCCTGACTCGATTGATCCGTTTTACTAAGGAGATTGTGCATATGGACCATCATACGTTATGCGAACCATCACCTGGGTATGGAATTTACACAATGCTGTCTTGAAAGAGCAGGTTTCTGAGCCCAAATAGCAGATATTTGCACAGCAGCTTACCAGCAGTTCAAGCTATTCCCTCTGCATCCCTCTATGCTGAATTTCATGCTTAAAACAAAGTACATTCTATTGGCGTTTCTGGGCTCAACATTTTTCAAGAACAGTTTGACTGGGTCTGGAAAGGAGCATTTTTCCCAGGCTGTCATGCTTGTACCGATAGTCAATGTAACAAGGAATAGGACTGGTTTATGGATGGGCACTAAATACAGCATTTTTTCTTGGACCAGGCAGGTAGTGTATGTTCTCTCTTGTATGTCTTTGTACATCAGTGTCTGGGTCTATGTCTCTGCTGTGTGTCAGTCATTCTGTAGCTGACCAGCTGTCTCATTGTGCATCCGTTGCAATAATATTTCTGAGAGCAATGAGCGAGTTTTAAGTTTCTTCTTCTGTGTATGTTTTCTTCAGGCATTCTGCTTCTTGCCACCTCCTCCCTCTTTCTCCTGACTCACTTCTTTCTCCTCGCTTCCTGATGGTTCCACCTCCTTATGCCAGTGTCACAATATGCCTGCCCTCACTAATTTGAAATTCTGTATTGTCATGAGTGTGCCCAGCACTATCAGAAGCAGATGGTTGACAGGCTAGACCACTGAAAGAGAACGTAGCATGTGGAGGTCTTTTGTGAGCTTGTAAGTCCCTTCCTGAGGATAGGGGGGAAAAGAGCATGCAGAGAGAAAGACCACTTTGATTAGGGTGCCCACCTATTCAACTCAGGCATATTTGACTTTAATATTTGACATATGGGGTAAGTGGAGAGAAGAATGGAATGCTGCTGGCAGGTCCCTTGAAGAAGGCACATTTGTACACATTTGAGAGAGTGTGGTTTCCCTTGCCAACAACCATGCTGTTGTGTAGGAAACAAAGAAAGCCAGTGAATGGAGGGGATTTCCAGAGGTGCTATTGCTTGGGAGCCAGAAAAGTAGCTGCTATGCTACGTTATCACTGAGATGGGGCGGCACTTTGAGGCACAGTTGGTAGGTGATAAGCCAGTACAGTACTGCCCAGGTCCATCTGGTAAAAGATAGAGTGCTGTGATGTTACTTAATTTGCCTAGCATCATGCTTGGACTGCAGACAGACCTGGCGCAGGCAACATTCCTTGGACATATGACTCCACTTTTTGCTGGGACCCTGCGTGACATCCCTTTGCCACCCAGCACTCAGACTCCCCAGGTGCTCTGCATACACCAAGGCTGGCAGGGAAACCATCTGGCCATACGTCATCTCAGCAATTGCCTGTCAAGAAAAGCAAACAAAGGCGGTTGCCTCTTGTGAGAGGAAATGTTTGTTTTTGGAGAAGGTTAATGGACTGGAGAAGCAAGAAAGGAGTTTGCAGGAAGTGACTGCACAGATCCAGCCTGCAGCCAATGATACATCAGCGCTCCCTGTCTGGTTCAAACTGGGCCAAAACAGAGAGAAAAGTGACAAAACATATAGATGATCCCCAAATTTATATAGAAGGGCAAGTGAAAGAGAATGGCCAGTACACTGCGTATGTGCTGGTGGGAGAAAAGACAGCAACTTTGAAACCAGGATTACAAGAGACCTTGTACAAGAAGGAAGTGATATATATATGATTATTATTACAATACCATGAAATCAATGTACATGGCACTTTGCAACATAAAATAATAGGCTTGTACTCTGAGGAGTCTACTTCTGTTTCAGCAAATGGGAGGAAGAGACAGTCAGAAGGAGGGCAAAATTGCAAACAACACTGAAGAGGAAGGAGTGAGTCAAATTGGGTGAGGTCCTCTCCCATATACATTGTATGGATTCCCAGAAATGTGATGAGCAAACAGAGTAGGTGTCCATTTAAAAATGCCTGTTCAGTCCAAGGGCTTCTTTAGCTCTCTTTTCTTTGAGGGACTGCCACAATGTGTTCTTTTGCTCTTTGCCTTGAATATGTATTTCAATTCTATCCAATGCATACACAATATATTTCTTCTCTCTCCACAGGTTACCTACTGGTGGCAAGGTTGTAAATACAGCCCCTGTGCCAGGGCAGACACAACATGAGGAGCCTGACCACAAGACAGAGCCTCGCTCATCTGTCACAGACCTTGTAAATTCCTTGACCAGTGAGATGCTGATGGTGAGTGCAGTCAGGTTTGCTGGTATGAACTGCTGTATGGTCTGAAGAAGAGAAGTTCTCTAACCTCATCTTGATTTCCTTTCTCCATTCACACAGGGCCTCTTACTAGAAAAGGCAGGGGCAGGGCACAGATGAAGTCAAAATTAAACTCTGTTTTAATTGAATTAAACTTTACTCCTAGGACAAAGAATGCGACCAAGACTTGAATCATGGGTTAGCATTCTTCTGTCAAATACAGATTTCTCTGGAATCACAATCACTGGAGATGTTGCAGACCCAAACTATAAGCAATATAGGAGATTCATGACTGATTGCCCAGTTGCATGCCTGCTATTGAGCACCCTGGGGCAAATGCCCTAGGCGCCAGCCGCTGGACTCTGCAGAAGCCTCTCTGAGGCTCCCGATGGGTGGAAACTGCTTCCGTTTCGCCAGAAGCACAGTTTATAGCGCCGGGGAATCTCATAGAGTTTTCCCCGGCATGGCAGGAGGTCACACGAGACTCCGTGAGCCTGTGGTGAGTGGGGAGGGGCAGATTTCTGCGTGGTGGGGCGGCGATAGTCTGCAGGGGGCGCCATCGCGGAGCTTTGCCCTGGTGCAGGCCTGCAGAGGTCCGCGGCTGGGGTCACCCAGTGTTTTTTAACTTTAAAGCAGGCTCTGAATTTGATTAGGACAATGGCACTGGGATGAGAGGGTGTTTAACCCCTTCCTCATACATTGTTTTCCCTATCTAAATCACCCCTCCAAAATCTGCTGTTAGCCTCTTGGAAGGAACCCTGTTGAACAACATGACTGCATTAATGAGCAGGTTCTCCCAGCCAACAGTGGCCTTTCTGTTTTGATCCATGGCTGTGAATATGGCACTTCTATTTCCTAGACCCTTTCCCCTGCTTTCCATCCTCGGAAGCTGACAGAGCTGACCAGATTTAGCTGTTTGTCCAGCTCAGATAAAAAGAGCAAGAAGCATTCTCCTCTTGAACTCTCCACCATGTCTTTATCATCTTACTGAGAGTCACATCTAGGGAGGAGGAGTTAGAGCTTCCAGGATTGTAGAGCAATCAAGCAACTTTGTTTACCTCTGGGACCAAAAGCAGTGGGGTAGCAATGTGAATTCAAATCTGCTTTGAACATGGCTAGCTGCACACCAAGTCCTGATTGAAAATCTCCTATAAATAAATATGTACAAACATATTAAGTGGAGTCCATGTATTGATTTGAACAAATCAAGAATACAGGAGGTAAAACCTAGACCTTTCAGCTCGTTTTTCATTTATAAATACATAATATAGGAGGAAATGATCCATGATAAATTCTTCATAATGGTAGGTTCATACTTATCAGGCTTATCAAGAGATGGCTGCAGTTACCATGTTGTGACTTTACCGCTGCTTTTGAACCCAGAAATTCAAGAAATGAATCCATTCTAAGATACTGCAGAGTGACTGGAGTGACTCTGGAGTCTGGGCTTAGAGTGACTCTGTACACGAAGAACAATACAGAGGGGAGTGAGACTGTCTGCACTGGAACCCTGACACAAGTATTGGGGTAGAATTTTTAAATAAATTATTAGGTTGCCATAGCAGTTTATGTTTTAACCCTTCTCCAGGCAGACAGGCAGAGACAGAGCTCCTAAAGTATCCTGGTTAAAGATTCATAGATGAAAGAGAAAATTAACTGGGTTCAAAACTGTGGTCAGCCATGATACTTGTTGGGTGACCTTGGACAAAGTAGCACTATCTTTCAGCCTAACCTGCTTCATATGTTTGTCGCAAGGATAAAATGGTGCTCACCTTCAGCATGCTGTTCTGAGGGGATGGGCAGGATGCAAATGTGTTTCCCTGCCCAGGCTTCCCAGAAGCTGTTTGTGCCTTGGGAAGATCCTCATATACAGGTTCTGGTATTTACTATCCACATTTCACAGTGGGCCTGCCTCTTCTGCACCTCACCCCTCTCCTAGTCTACACTGTCTTCTTCTTGGCTTGTTTCTGTGGGAGAGATTAATGAGCTAAGATACAGAACACAGCAGACATAAATCTGGCTGCTGGATGCATTAAACCACAGGCATGGTTTCTCTCTGGGATGTAGTTTCACAATTTTCACAATGGAGAGAGGTGAAAAGAGGTGTGCCCCAAGGATCTGTCCTTGGACCAGTACTTTTCAACCTCTTCATAAATGACTTGGAGACAGGGGTGAGCAGTGAGGTGGCAGAGTTTGCAGACGACACAAAACTTTTCCGAGTGGTGAAGACCAGATGTGATTGTGAGGAGCTCCAGTAGCTCCAGAAGGATCTCTCCAAACTGGCAGAATGGGCAGCAAAATGGCAGGTGTGTTTCAATGTAAGTAAGTGTAAAGTCATGCACATTGTGGCAAAAAATCAAAACTTCACATATAGGCTAATGGGTTCTGAGCTGTCTGTGACAGATCAGGAGAGAGATCTTGGGGTGATGACAGGTGGGGACAGGTCGATGAAAGTGTCGATCCAATGTGTGGCAGCAGTAAAGAAGGCCAATTCTATGCTTGGGATCATTAGAAAAGGTATTGAGAACAAAACAGCTAATATAATGCCGTTGTACAAATTGATGGTAAGGCCACACCTGGAGTATTGCGTCCAGTTCTGGTCACCACATCTCAAAAAGGACATAGTGGAAATGGAAAAGGTGCAAAAGAGAGCGACTAAGATGATTACTGGGCTGGGACGCCTTCCTTATGAGGAAAGGCTACGGCGTTTGGGCCTCTTCAGCCTAGAAAAGTGACACCTGAGGGGGGACATGATTGAGACATACAAAATGATGCATGGGAAGGATAAAGTGGATAGAGAGATAGAGAGATGCTCTTTACACTCTCACGTAACACCAGAACCAGGGAACATCCACTAAAATTGAGTGTTGGGAGAGTTAGGACAGAAAAAATAAAATATTTCTTTACTCAGCGTGTGGTTAGTCTGTGGAACTCCTTGCCGCAGGATGTGGTGACAGCATCTGGCCTGCATGCCTTTAAAAGGGGATTGGACAAGTTTCTGGAGGAAAAACCCATTACGGGTTACAAGCCATGATGTGTATGTGCAACCTCCTGATTTTAGAAATGGGCTATGTCAGAATGCCAATGCAAGGGAGGAAACCAGGATGCAGGTCTCTTGTGATCTGGTGTGCTCCCTGGGGCATTTGGTGGGCCGCTGTGAGATACAGGAAGCTGGACTAGATGGGCCTATGGCCTGATCCAGTGGGGCTGTTCTTATGTTCTTATGTAGTTGGAACCCTGAGGCAAGAAATCAGGACAGAAGGTCTCATCATGCATAATGAAAATTAAGTAGCGAGCTTCCCCCTTAATAAATCAAACTTACTTCTTATGTCATGTATACGTCCTGTGCCTAGAGAAAGACATGTATCATGTATAGGAGGATTTTAATACCTTAGCTGACACATGTTGACTATTTAAATGCATTCCTTGACTGATTAATTTCATAGCCAGACTTCTGGCACTGATTGGAAGTTAGAAAAAGTTTCTCGTATTGAATGAATCTGACTCTCCATACTGGTATAGGAAGTTTTGCTGACTGGAGTTTGTCTTTTATATATACTAATAAGGAATGAATTGTCTCATGGCTTCTTTGTCATGGAAAGAGTCCTGCCATAATCCTGTGAAGACTTTTCCATTAGATAGGTGTGCCTAGCTTGGAGATGTAGCCATTCCCTGATAGTCCAAGTTTTTAACATAAGACTGGTTCACACATGCATGATAATCGCTTGACTCCAGCCTCAGGTGGTGACATGTTGGAATTATCCATCACAGTTTGTACAGAATTTTCATATTAACCTCCTGGGCAATGTCTTTCAGTGGAATCAGTTCATACATTCAGCTTCAAGCCATTGTGTGAGTAATCAAGTGATGTACTTGCATGTGAGAATCAGATGAAAGGAATAAGCAAATCTGTGAGAGTTCTCGATGGCACTGGTTCTCTAGTGCTCAGTTCCAGACTGCTGTTCATTGCTTTTACTTCATTTAGGGCTGGCCTCAGTGAGATTTACAAGCCAATTATTTATTTATAGAATTCATACCCTGGCTTTCACCACAAGTAAAGCATCGCACAATGCAAACTTCAAAGCAACTCGCAATGATAAGAAAAACAAAACCAATTACAAATGCAGTATCAAACAGCAGTGAAACCATATGGACAAAAATAGCAGAGCCAGAGGAGAAGCAGAAATTAAAGATGTTTGGAGGATCTCAAATACTATTAAAAGTACAGCAGAACAGAATGGACTTCACCTGGCACCTAAAAATAGCAAAGAGAAGGCACAAACAGGCCTAAGGAGGAAGTTCTGTAATTTGGATGCCATTTCAAGATTAGTCCTTTCCCCAGGAGCCACATACCTTATTTCAGGAGGCAGGAGCACCCAGAAAAGGGCCTCTGAAGATCTTGATTGACAGGAATTATAAAACTGGTTCAAGAGCATTATCACCCCCAGATCCTGGCAATTTATAACCAACCTGAAAAAAACAGGCATCACTCATTTCAGAATTGGCTATGTGATGTCATGTGCTTCCCTCTTGTGGCAAAACTGGGAAAGCATCATTAGAAGTAAAATGTACATGACATGGGAGGGAGAAGCAGAAAGAGGGACTGGTGATGGTGCCTAACTGAAAATTCCCGTGCTGGCATGACTTCTCCCTACACACATTTTTAAGGTGCATATAGCACTGGAACATCCACATGCAGAAGTAATACAGTGTCCTGCCTGTAGAAATTTCCTAATGCAGGGGTCTCTAGACTTTTCAGTATGAGATCCACATCATGGCCACATGGTATATTTTGTACATTTTCGTGGGCCGAAAAAAAAACAGTTTTATAAATGAATGAATGAAATTTAAATGAATGAATAAGTTTACTTGCATCTTTTTTTGTAATCAGCATGATATGATTCAGAACAAAAGAAAAAGGTGACAATTACAAAGAATAATGTCGTGCTTAAACTGAGAAATCATTTATAATGAGTAAAAATATCAAACATTAAGGCATGCTCTGACAAAAAAGACAAGTTGTGGAGAGCCAAATAAAACCTTGTGGTGGGCCACATTTGGCCCCCGGGCCGCTGTTTGGAGACCCCTGTTCTAATGTGTGAAATGACTCTAAGAGTACAGGAAGTCCTCCCAAACTAAAGAGGGAGGAGTGCTGGTAATGTCCTCATTTTACAGCACAGGGTCACTTGCCAGGCCACTTCCTATAGTTTTTCATCACAGTTGAAACACCACAGTGAAGAAGCTCATGAATGTAGAGTTCATGCTGGGCTAGAGAGGTCACTGTACTATGGGAGATTGCTGTGCAGGAATACATTGCACAGGGCCCCAGAGAAAACCTGCATCCAGAGCAATTCAAGAGGACAGCACTGATGCAGAGGACTGATATGAGGAAATGGGTGGCTAGGTAGTGACTATGCTGGGATTGTGAGGACATCGATGAGAGGAGAATCCAGTGCTTTGGAGAAGGTTGGAATGCACATAAGGAGGAGATGGATGCAGCACTGTTATGAAGAGCTACACACTTCTGGAAGAGGCACAACTCAGTAGCATAGTACTGTACATACACTGCATGCAAAGGTCCCATCCTTTATGGGTGGGATGCTGAAGATGCTTTATCCTCCAGCATCTCTGTAATATGAGGCAGTTGCATATGTTCATACTGCTAATATGAACATTTATTTCATTTTTATTTCATTTTTCATTGTATCTTTCCATTTTTCATTTTTCATTGTATCTTTCCATTTTTGATAATGTCTCTTACAGTCATAAAACATCATCCTTCCTAAATCAAAGTCAACCATTAAAATAATAAAATACAAAATCTGAATCCTAAAAAAGCATTCTTAAAATATATGGAAGTGAGTTACCAAAAAAAAACAGCTCTGAGATTTATGTGCCAAAGGCCTGATGAAAAAAATATCCTAGCCTGAATTATGAAGGTCAGAAGGGAACGAGCCACAAGGCCCTCATAGGGGAGACTATTCCATAGGCAGTTTGTCACATCCAAAGAAGCCCTACACATGGTAGAGATCAACCTCATTTCCAAAAGGAAAGAGATATGGGTTGTGGTATCCCATCTGTAGAATAAAGTTAGTAACTGAAGGTCTTAATGCACAGGGACGGGACATACAGGAGAAGGCACTCTCTAAGGTACCCCAGCCTGAAGCCTTTAAAAGTCAACATCAGCACCTTGTATTAAACATGGAAACAAATTGGCAGCTAGTAAAATGTTCTTAATCTTAGTGTGGTTAGTAGCTATTATTCCCTGTGCTGCTGTACTTAGGACTGCAATTTTCAGATTGAACCAGCATAGAGTCATGGTTAGAGTGTTGGGCTTTCGCTGATGTTTAAATCCACAAAGCTTACTGAAGCTGTCTTGGACCACTCACCACTCCTAGGCCCAGCCTATCTCGCAGAATTCTTATGAGGACAAAAGTAGAAGGGACCAGGTGTGCCAACCTGAGCTCCTTGGAGGAAGGGCAGGCTAAATGTGTAAATAAGGAAATAAAAAGAAACAGCATGGAAAAAGCTTGTATATCCAGATTCACTTTCATTGCCCTTGAAGATATGTAGATTATCATTTTGTGGCATCCTGTGCAGTTCAGCAGGCTCTCTAATGCAGTTGTCCTGCCATCAGCCTGTTTCCAAGAGCTTTGACCCTTCTTGTTTTAAATAGCCTGAGTGAAAGGTCTTCCAGCCTCTCCCTGGGGATAGCATCGTGCAGTCTATAGCATGCTGTTAATAGCTCTCTGTCTCCTTGCATTCTGCCTCCTTCTTCCCATGCCGTTTTGCTTTTCAGTTGTTGTAAATGGTGATGTCCCTGAATCTCCTGTCAGGGATGCACACGGGAAGCTACGAGAAGAGAAGCTCGTAGAAGGGAATAATGCAATTAGTTTGGCTGCAATATGGCCAGGGTGCCGTATTTGTGAATATTTCAGTTCTGTGAAAGGATGTAGGACAATCCAGTTTTATTTTGCCCTGTGTCAGAGAAGAGGTGTTGTTGTGTTAACACATGCATCCAGCAGAACAAGTCATCTGAAGTGTTGAAGAGCAGCAGGAAGATGGCAAAACATTAACGTTCCTGTTCTGTTGTGTTTGTCTCTTTTTTGCTCCAAGGATATGAGATGCCATGCATTTGATTGTCTGCTAATACATTTGAGACCAGGAGAGCACTAATTTACACAGCAGATGCTGAAATTCTGCACTAAAAGACCTTCGATTCTGTGACTAGAGAGCTCATCTTCTGGTTACCAGCATACATTATGCAAATTTGTGTGCACTAAGTACATTTGCTTCAGGAATTCTTAGGTGGAGGAAGCGGCACTGACCGTCTCCTCCTTGACCCCAACTTCTTCCCTCACAATGTATTAGCCTCCAGCTTCTCACAGATTAAAACAGGGACACGCCAGTGGACTTGTGACACCCCTATCCTCACACCAAAGATAATTGCCTGAGATACTGTCTCCTCTACTATATATTGTTGAATGCTCTCCTGTTCCTGCTCCATGTTGTGTTCCATTCCTGTGAAATAGCTGTCCTGCACTGCCTTCTGAAGTGAGTGTATAAGGGCCCAATCTTAAACTGGGACAGCGCCAGGACTGTACTCTAGAGCCAGCGCTGGGTGTCGCAAACGTGCAGTAAGGCACAACTGCAACATCCCGTGCGGAGCCAATGCTGGCGCCAGCCCAGCACCAGTCAGGACTGAGCGTGGCACCCGCTGGACGCTGCCTGGAGCTAGGGAAGATCTCTAGGCAGCAGTGAGGACCTCAGGGACAGCAAGGAAGGTCTCTCAAGTCTGTGCCAGCAACATAGCCAACACAGACTTGAGAAGCCCCACTGTGGGGCTTGGGGCTTTCCCCAGGGGAAGGGAACTTTTGTCCAAGGGGACTTTTGGCAGCCTTGGTGGTGTCACTGGACACAGCGGTAGCTGTTTTGGTACCGCTGCCCCCAGCAGAACCTCTGCCTTCAGGATTGGTCTGCTCATGAACAGATTCCCCGTTTTCTTTTTTTCTTGACTGATTTATTATTTTTAAATATACAGCCCATTTTTTCACTCTCTGTGGTTTTGTTTTTTGTTAGCTAAAGAATATTTAGTAGAATGTTCAATATCACTATGGATCTGGTTGTGTTTGCTCACAAAATAGCTACAACTCAAACTCACTGTGTAACATTTGGATAGGCTCTTAAGGGTTGGGGAGGGAAAAGAAGCTAACACAGACATGCGAATAAAACTGTTGAAATAGGTATCTCCAAAAGCAAAATAAGAGCAAGGGTTTACTAGGGACAGGTATCAGCAAATAGGGACTGTCCATGATAAATAAGGGCAGTTGGAGTATACAGACATATGAAACTGCCTTATACTGGATTAAATTGTTGATTCATCCAGCTCAGTATTGTCTGCACCAACTGGAGATGGCTCCCCACAGTTTCAATCAGTTCTTTCCCAGCCATTCCTGGAGATTCCTCAAGAGATTTAACATGGGACCTTCTACATGCAAATCTTGTGCTCTAACATTGAGCTATGGCCCATCCCCAAATGGTGTGAGTATACGCACACTGGACCTATGCTGACCCCCCCCCATCTCAATTATTAAGCCAGGTGCACAGTATCACACTTTGGTTAAGGTTCATTAATAGATGCTTTACAATTCTGTCTCTTATCACAGAACAAGACAGAAACATCAGCCCTTTCTCCCATCTATGCAGTTTTAATAGGCTTCCTGCTGCCTATTTTATCTCATTTTCCTTTAACATAAAGCTGACTATTGTGGCTTCTATAAAAAGGCAGTTCTGAGACACTTAGGCTCCCCACCCCGGGTCCTAAGGCTTCTCAAATTTCACACTCGCCTTCCGCCAGCTCTTCAAATCTGCCCACTTCATTTTAGGTTGCACAATTCATTTTGTTCCTGTGCAGAAATTTTGCAGCTTGCAAAACAGCTGTGAGAAAGCATGACATGAAAAGAAGGCTTGAATGTTTTAGATATAATGGGGAGATGAGTCTGGATGTCGCTGGGGAACCTGAATAGGCTTTACAATATTTGTTGTTCTGCTACATAGCAAACCCCAAAGACTTTTTAGCAGGACATGATCTAACTTCACATGATGCCTGCCAAATGAGCCAATGACATGCCCTGAAGTGACATGATCAGGTGTTCAGAAGAGCCAGTGCCCTTTAGCTGGCAACCAACATTAAAAAGTGTGTCCCCCAGATTGCAGTGTTCTCATTGCCTGCTTGAATTAGGTATTTCATTCAAATATGTGCAAATGTACTCATTTGTCCAATAAGTGAACTTTAAAAGACAGAGATACAGGACAAATATGTCTGGATGGTTGGGGGAAAAAATAGTTTGTAGACAAACTTATACCTGTTCTGGTGGCTTCAGGGCAGTGAGACAGACTGCTGCTCAGACCTCCCATCCTGGAGTTGAATGGTCCACTCAGCCATGCCTTTTCCTGCCTGTGTTAGCAAGCTAGGTTCTAATTTCCCTCCACATCATCAGGTGCAAAGCGTGTGTATGTAGACACTGTTCTACTTACACTGGGATGGGAGGCATCTCTGCTACTTACTGTTTCTCTGCCTTGAAGTTCTCAGAGCTATCAGTCTCTGTATAATTATGGACCTTGCCACCCTGTGGAAGCCAGAATTGGTGGCATAGGAATTGCTGCAGCCTTCTTCTCCTACCCTGAGGCTAGTTCCATCAGCATAAAGCTTCTCTGAAGTCACTGGATTTGACACAATCTCTCCCCTAGGAGATAACGGAACCATAAAAATGGTTCAACACCTCAAAAATAAAAGATACAGCTATAAAACTGTTAAATAGGTGCTCTGAGGGATGAGGTTCCCTGTGTCCATTGTAATGCATGCAATGAACCTTGAATAAGTTTCTTCAAATGAAGCTTGTGCATCTGAATGACTCACAGTAAAGAGAGACAGAAATCTTTTTTCTATGTGGTGCATGAATGAATTGGTGAATTGGGATGGACTAGCTGGAAAGATCATCTCCTTGATTATTAAGCCTCTACGATCACCTGCCTCCTAAGTAGACAGCACCCATTCCATAGCCATCCAGGAAACTAAACACCTGCCATTCCTTCTCTCCTCTAGTCTGAGACCATATCCCTCAATTAGCTGCTTTGAGTGAGACCCATTCCTCAGCCAAGTCCCACTCGCTCTTCCACAGCACATACGATGATTCCAGGCCCCCAAGATCTGTTGCACTGAGAGAGAGGCAGCCCATGCTGTCATATTGGCTCTTGAGAAGGTGGCTTTGGGAATGTGACAGGCAGGCTGTCAGGGACGATTTATCTAATTGGCCCTCCCAACCCTGCTGAAGCAAGCACGTGGACTGGAGCCAGGAGCCATCTGAGGAGACACCATTGACGGAAGGGAAGGCTGATCTTTTCTGACAGCTCCCTGGATAGCACCAAAGCTACAAGCAAGAAATCCAAGAGATATTATTCATTAGTCTAAACTGAGAGGAATGTGTCAAGTGTTCAGCTTCATGCCATTTCACCATGGCGTGTTCTCTGGAGAGAGGACAAAGGAGTGCTTGGAAGAAGGGAGCACCAAAGGAAAAAAAATTCTAAGAGTCCTCAAAATCCAAGGTCTTCCCCAGTATAACAAGTGATTTTCCCCATTTACCCTCTGGCTGAGACCATTCAACTATTAAAAGGACTATTGCCTAAAGTATGGAAGATATCAACCCAGTGAAGGTTGTCACTGCACGTGTAGATGCATTTAGACAGCCACAGACAACCTGTGTGTCCATGAAAAAATCTAGTGAGACTAACCAGTCCCACTCCTTAATATCTCTTCCTCAAAGGACATATTTCAAGGAGATGTTAGGGCACCAGTGTTCATGGAGAAAGTGTTATAAAGATATGGGTAGTATCTGGTGAAAGTTAGGATTTTAGAGAAGATTAGGAAAGGTGTGGTGTACTTCAGCACCCGACTTACTGGAAAGTTCTTTAGGGAAACATTCTACTGACATAGCAAGTGCACTGGGGAAAGGTCATTCCTCTTGTCCCTTTGCTGTTGTCTTCCTTACTAGCAGGATGCAGGGAAACCGTTGCCCCTTGATGTGCTCAGCAAAACAATATGCTACAAAATATAGGCAAATCTACTCAGGCACACTATTGTCCTGAGGGGCTTCCGAGGCCAACCCTCTATATCTACTTCTGCTAGCAGCCCAGCAAATTGAAGTTTCTATTTGTAGATGCAGTGTCCCTGCAACATCACCAGTGATGGTGTGCAGTTGTGTGCCTCCTCAGTTTTTCATCATTTCCTTACAACGCATCAGAGGTGGGGCCTGGGCCAGGGACCTGGCCACCCCTGAGACAGAAAGGATCTGCTGCTGTTGCTGCTGCTCTCCACCACTGCCTAAGCCAGGGCCTATGATTGTGGAGAAGCAGCAGCACGTCACCCAGTTTCGCTTCCAGCACATTATAAATCTTGAATGTCCTACTCCAATTGTAGCATCAGGGCCCAGGCTTCTGAGAATTGTAAAAGAGCACTCAGGGGGAGAAAGAGGACACCACTCCTCACTATTGCTCAGACAGGTGAGAGTCTTCGTTGCTATCATTTTACCTGTGGGGGGCGGAATAAAAAAGGACTTGCGACCATCTGCTGCCTAGTTCCCAGATTCCAGAAAGGGCATGTGCGCCTGCTTTCCAATTCATGAAGGGACTGTGCCACTGGCACTTCCATGAATGCTATTCTTCTGCAGTCAGAAAATGAGGCAGATGAATATGAGGACGAGACAAATTTGGGAGAGGAAATTCCTGCCACGAAGCCTCTGAAAATTTCTACTTTGAAAACTTATATGAAAGAGATACCCTCAGAGTTGCATTCAGCACACCCTTCATGGCCAAAGAACATAGCTCTGCCCTCCTCTTTGGACTTTGAAGACTCTCCTGAGGAGCATGCAAGGGCACCACATTCCCACCCCCACCCCACACATCACCAGAGACAACAGGCGCAAAACCAGGCAAAGTCCATTTAAACAACAGCAGGCTTCTTGGGAATGGACAGATCTAGCCACCAGGCATTCCTCAGGCTGCATCCTATAACACTTCCTTGGGAGTAAGCCCCATGGAATACAATGAGACTTACTTCAGAATAGACAGGCATAGGATTGTGCTGTTACTTAAACCTGCAGCCTGTTTCCCACCTCTGCTGAAACATCCAAGACTACCTTGCTGGTTGTGACTGGCCTTACCATGGAGCTGCCTGTGATCCTGATCGCCTATGTGTTCTGTCTCCTTTGGAAGCCTGACTTCCAGAAGTATGCACATGCCATGAGCCCAACTCACCATTCTACCAGCATGCTTGTGACACTCCCAGGATTCTTCTCTAGTTATGCCACTGTGAGCAAGAGCAAGAAGAACAAGGACAGTGACCAAGAAGAGGATGAGGCAGACAGCAGCCTAGGCAAGCAATGAATAGGCACAAGGTGTGGGGCATCACCTGACAGTTTGCCACCTTTCCCCATCCTCTCTTGAAGCAGCCACTTCACCCTTCCTCATGGGTAGGCTAGCACTGGTAGCAGTTCATTCACAAGGCAAATATCTGTTCCTTCACAGTAGGTGCAGGTATCGATAGCTATATGTAACTGAAACTTGAAGAGCCTCTTACTGTTGAAGAAGAATTGATGATGGGTTTCATCATCACCTTCAGAAAAGAGGAAAGCTACTCCCAACCACAGGCAAAAGCCTCAGAATATACTCCCCAGCCAGAACTGGGAAACCAATCAAAGAGGTCCAGACTAGACCAACTGTGCCTCATCCATCTCATCTTCTGCAGCTGCAACACTGTAGTGACAGTGCTTCGTCCATCTCCCTTTTGGGCCAGTGGCCATTTTTTCAATGTGAAAAAGTTCTCAGAATGAATTTTTGGCAAACTTATGATGCAATCCTAACCCCTTATGTCAGTGCTTTCCAGCACTGGCATAGCGGGGCCAATGGGATGTGTGCTGCATCCTACAGTTGGGTGGCACTCACGGAGGCCTCCTCAAAGTAAGGGAACATTTGTTCCCTTACCTCAGAGCTGCATTGCCCTTAAGTCAGTGCTGGAAAGCACTGACATAAGGGGTTAGGATTGCGCCCTTAGTTATTCTAATCAACCCTCTCTGACCTGTATCTAAATTATGATTTGCCATACTCTGGCTGCTCATCAACTCTGAGCAAAATCTTAACACAAGTTAGTGGCTTCAGAACATTAGTTCCACTATGCAAAAATTCCTTAAGAGTCAACTCACAACAATCCATCATGTGACACATGACTTTATTGACTGAGGGGTCAGTCTCCAGCTCAACAAAGCCCATTCAGTTCTTTGGATCATGAGGGAGCTGGGGGCAACGGAACAGCTAGGGAGATGGCTAGAACTAGATGGCAGAAAAGTCACAGAGAATTTGATCAAACTCAGCTGAGAGCTCATTGTCCAACCTGTTCTGTGGTGATGAAAGGATATCACAGACAAATCCTAGACAGGCCTCAGACCACTAAAACTAGTGTTCTGGTGGCATAAGGTGCTTTACAGTGATCACAAACATGACCTGCCAGTGGGAACAGCTGAGCCACTTCTGCAGTTGGTGGGCAGTGGAGTGCCAGCAGATCCATTGTGTTCCCCAGCACCAGTAAACCAGTGCAGGGGGAAGGAGGGAGGCGGGGAGGGGCAGAATGGGGCAGGAAGAAATGGGGAGGAGACGGGGCAGAATGGGATATGGACCATAAGAACATGCCCCACTGGATCAGACCATAGGCCCATCTAGTCCAGCTTCCTGTATCTCACAGCGGCCCACCAAATGCCCCAGGGAGCACACCAGCTAACAAAAGACCTCATTCTGGTGCCCTCCCTTGCATCTGGCCTTCTGACATAGCCCATTTCTAAAATCAGGAGGTTGCACATACACATCATGGCTTGTAACCAGTAATGGATTTTTCCTCCAGAAACTTGTCCAATCCCCTTTCAAAGGCGTCCAGCCCAGACGCCATCACCACATCCTGTGGTAAGGAGTTCCACAGACCAACCACACGCTGAGTAAAGAAATATTTTCTTTTTTCTGTCCTAACTCTCCCAACACTCAATTTTAGTGGATGTCCCCTGGTTCTGTTGTTATGTGAGAGTGTAAAGAGCATCTCTCTATCCACTTTATATTTCCCATGCATAATTTTTTATGTCTCAATCATGTCCCCCCTCAGGCGTCTCTTTTCTAGGCTGAAGAGGCCCAAACGCCGTAGCCTTTCCTCATAAGGAAGGTGCCCCAGCCCAGTAATCATCTTAGTTGCTCTCTTTTGCACCTTTTCCATTTCCACTATGTCCTTTTTGAGATGTGGCAACCAGAACTGGACACAATACTCCAGGTGTGGCCTTACCATTGATTTGTACAACGGCATTACAATATTAGCTGTTTTGTTCTCAATACCTTTTCTAATGATCCCAAGCATAGAATTGGCCTTCTCGACTGCCGCCGCGAGCAAAGGCTGGAGGGAGTCTGTATCTGTGGCAGCAATGCTGCTGATATCCTACCTCCTTTCAGCCCTTGATCTTGCTTTTTCAGGTCTACTCAGACTTGCGTGAGTGATTTCAGTAGACCTGTTCCAGCACAGGAGGCTTACCCCTTGGTAAGGGAACAAATGTTCTGCTACCCAGAGGTGAACTCTGGGTCAAATCTCCCCATATGATGCAGTGTGCAGTCTGGTGGCATGGCTGCATTGACGTGGGGGAAGGATAAGATTTGGGCCACCATTCTTCACTTCCATCGTGTCTTCACAGTGTGGTCCAGCAGAGCTTTTCTGAGTAGTTTGAAATCTTCTGCAGCTTGATTCTTAGGGTAATATGAGAGTTCAGGAACTCTCAGTAGCTCACTGATCTAATTGCTAAACATTTTGAGAACAAAGTCTCTGACCTAGACAGCATTAACAGCCCAATCTTATCCAGGGCTTAGAGTGTGGATCTCATGATCCATAACGATAAGCCTTGGATCAGCAGTATGACTGCCACTGCACACTTCAGGGTCACCAGCGCAAATGGCCAGAAGCTCTGCATTCGCACCAGCTGCTCCCAAATGGAGATAATCAGTGAGGTGACCACGTTTGCAGATGTCAGCTCTTCACAATCCCTTCTGGACTTCACCACCTGGGAAAGTTTAGCATCCTCTGCAATATGACATACAGTCCATCAACTTTACCTCCTGCAAAATCACAGTGGGTTGCAATCACTTTTTGTATTATTTCCATGTGCAGGGAGCCGCGCAGAAGACTCCAAAGGGCTCCCCCAGGAGGCTGCTGTGGGGAGGGATAAGTTTTTTTAAAGCCCCTGCAAGCCCAGCAGCGATGCAGGATATGCAGGATCACCTTCCCCCCCTTCCCCACCCCTTAAAGTGCCAGAGGCACTCATTTGAGAATGGTCGCAACCTACCAGTTTGAGAACCACTGCCCTAGAGCCTTGCTGATCCCTTTTGCATGTGCTTGCCTTTGAATAGCACGCATCTGTTCAGGAGCCCATTTAAACAATAGCAGCTAAAAGTTTCTTAAAGTTTTTTAGAAGTATGAGAAGATTCATGAGAAATTGCCAAAGGAGGATGAGATTAGAAATTAGAAATTGTTGACCGTGGGGTAAGTCATGGGTGCCCAAACCCCAGCCGGGGGCCACTTGCGGCCCTCAGGGACTCCCAATCCGGCCCGCGGGGAGCCCCCAGTCTCCAATGAGCCTCTGGTCCTTCTGGAGAGTTGCTAGAGCCCGTGCTGGCCTGACGCAACTGCTCTCAGTGTGAGGGCAACTGTTTGACTTCTTGCGTGAGCTGTGGGATAAGCACTCCCTCCACTGCTTGCTGTTTCACATCTGTGATGCAGAAGCAGCAGTGAAGGAAAGGCAGGCCTTACTTTGTGCAAGACCTTTTATAGGCACTGAGCTATTGCAAGACCTTCATTCATTCATATAAGTTCCATCTCTAATATATTCATTTATGTAAATGTATGTAAATTTATTCAAATTTGAAATGTGAATTATTTCTTTTTTTCCCCGACCCCCAACACAGTGTCAGAGAGATGGTGTGTCCTTCCTACCAAAAAGTTTGGACACCCCTGGTGTAACACAGGCATTTAACTTTTTTATGAACCCTAGATTTTCATTGTGCATTACATATAGTCAGCAAACACACAGCATTTCAGGATCAGAACCTCCCCCTGTTCCAGTCTCTTATCAAAAACCCTTGAATCCTATTTCCTACTATGCTAGAATCTTGTGGAGCTAGGATGAAAGAGAGAGTTAGTGACCGCATCCTTCATTCCTTCCCCTGGTCAGCATTTTAATAACACAGGCTGAAATGAAGCCCATAGTAAGGGTGCTATTGTATGGAATACCACTGGACCAAGGGGTTTATGTGGCCCAGTAGCTAGAAAGCAGGGCTGGCCTTGAAGATTTGTGTTCAAGGTCCATTTTTCCCCATGGCCTTACTATGTGGTCTTCTTGGACAAGTCATTTTTCTCATCTGTAAAAAAAGAACAAAAAAAACTGCTTTTGTTGCAGGATGGATACAGTAATGGTGTAATGTATTTTGTCAATCTAACCTGTTATATTAATGTTAAGTACTTTAAATGGCTTTCTGAAACATTCTGCTCTACATTTCATTGTAGCAAGAGGTTACTATTGCATTTTCCGAGGTAAACCTACCTACATGTGAATTAGCTCAGGAAGTATACTGTAGCTTCCCTCTGTCATGACATGATGACTGATAGAAACTGTTCCAGGGCATTTACTTGAATTTACTTTACTTGAGCATTTACTTGAATTGCTTGTGTGTGCTGATTTTAGTGGAATACCATTTAGGTATTGTCATTATGCTAGGAGCTGCTTTCACTTTATTCAGTCCCATATCAAGAACATCTATAAAAAGGAACCTCGTAGGCAAATTACCAGTAATAAAATGGTTCTTCAAATACCAGTGTCTCTCCTTCTGGGATCTGGTGACCCTGGAGTGAAAAAAAGATCATATCATTACCCTGAACATCATTTGGAGGTAGGGCCATAGAAAAGCACATGAATTGCATGCAGAAGGTCCCAGGTTCAATTTTAGTGCCTGGCATCTCTCTGTAGGTCTGGGAAAGACCATGATCTGAAATTCTTCAGAGTCACTGCCTGTCAGTATAAATAATACTAAGCTGGATGGATCAATGGACTGATTCAGGATAAGGCAGTTTCAGATATGTCTATGACCCATTTCAGGGGTGTCAAACATGAGGCTGGCCCATAGAAGCTCTTTATTTGGCCCTTGTGGTAATTGGGCTTTCCCAGCACCACCACTTCAGCTGCTGAGCTGCAAAGTAACACATGGGCAGAAGTAGCACTGCCAAGGTGGTGCTAGGAGAGCCCAATTATCATACGGGCCACCCTTCCAATAATGCCATTTCTGCTGAAAGGGTGGTGAGTGTGATGGGTCTCTAAGCACCACTTCTGCTGAGGCACTGGGAGGGGGAGAAAGAAGGGGACATCAGAAGGTGAGAAATGATCCAGGGAAGTGGCAGACCAAGATGTGTGAGAAAGGGAGAAGGGAGGATCTGCCAAGGTGCTAGAAGAGCCCAGTTATAATGTGGACCGCCCTTTCAGCAGCACTGCTTCATCCAATCCCATGTTCACAATGGTTCTCATGCTGCATTGGAAATGTATGAAAGAACCAGCCCTCATTATCATGTAAAGGCCTTCAGGATTGGTGTGAGAGATGGAATTGTGCACAAGTCCAAAGTCATTTGTTTGCGATATCCCACAGCATTAGAGCATTCCTGTGGCACAGGCAATTTGCATGGCTATCAATAAAGCTCATGATTACCCTGAAAAAGGAGTAATAGCAGTACAATCCTATTGGGCTTCAGTGCTAGCGCTGCAGCCCCAGCACTGGCACTGGTTGTTGCAAACATGCCACCCCACAAGCAGACTGTGCTGGAAACCCACCCTGGCTGCCTGCAGAAACGAGGTAAGCACTGAATGGCACAAGGGCATGAGGAGGGGGGCAGCGGGAGGTGTTTCTGTGTGGGGGAGGGCAGAGAGGCAGAATGGGGGTGGGACCGGCAGTGGCCTCCTCCGCCAAATCGGATCCCCCTTTCCAGGCTCAGAAACCCAACACAGGGCTAAAGAGCTGGCTCAAACTCGAGATGCTCCATTGAGCAGGCTGGGACTTTACTCTCCTTCCCCTAAGGAGACATCTTGCCTGCTTGGATCCAGCACAGGATTTGGCAGTAGCCATTTGGATCAACTACTCCTGTGCTGGATAGGATTGGGCCCTAAAACTGTTAAACCCAGGACCTGCCTTTTGTTTCAAGGAGTTGAGAGTCCAAGTTGATACCAAGTGTGAGAAAAGATTTATAGAGTAATGTGAAAACTTAATATAACCCAAACATATTTCCTGCTAAGCACCGTGCAGTAAGCTACTGCATGAATATATACTCAGACACTTCCATGGTGTTCTTCTATAGAAGAGCAGATGTACTTTGGAACAAAACATGATGTACCCACATTTACTTTTTCATTGTCCTTTGATTTGTGATGTCCTTTGCTTGCAGGGAGGTGGTGATGTCGCTTCTACCAGCATTTGTCCTTACACCTGCTCAGTGCTGGTGACCACCTAGTGAAATGGAAGGAACAAGGCTGCATTAACCCACAATGCATTTACCCACAGTTTCAAATAATTAGTTAAAAAAAAAAAAAGACATGCAGGAGAAAGGTCTCAATGCTGTGTTTATGGAACAGTGTCAAAACCTTTGCACTGAGACATACACAGTTCCTTAGTTTTCCTATGCTTTTGGACAAGCTAGATACAGAGGATCCACTAAATCCCACAGATTTGTTAATGTCCTTATCTTTGTTGTATGAACTGAATGCAGGAGGATGGATCTGAGCTACTGCTGTTTGGTTCACTGTCATATTTTCAGCTTTTCCTTTGTATAATTTGAATATTTTTTAAGGCTAACCTGAATTTTAATGTCTTCTGCTTTCATCTGTGTATCTGGAGTGTGTTTTTTTAATCAGACAGTTCCCTCTGTGCATTTTGAACTATAAGTAAGCTTTCCCTCTTGAAAGGGAGACAGAACGATCCAGCTTGTCTTTGCCCACCCCACCCTCTACCAGCCAAAGTGAGGTTAATTCCACAGTGTAGCCACTAACCTGAGGAATTGAATGCCATTTCATTGTTAAATATTAATGCAGGTTTAATTAACATCAGCAATAAAACTGAGAGGACACAAAGAGGAATGAGAGGTGTGGGTAGCGTGGGAAGGCTCATACGCCTCTGAGAAATGGAGGGAGGAAAGCGCTTTATAACTAAAAGGCAGGAGATTATAGTAGCAGTATTGCAAGCTGCTTATGCCTTGTGAGAAGTATTGGCTCAGGAGCATGCAGGCATGGCATTTCTCAGTCAGCGCTCTTCGATACACAGACTACTGAAAATCAAGAGGCTGTGTTATAGATATGGTGAGGCAGGGAAGTGCTGGGGGTGGTTATAAAGGGAATTCTCTTCCTGACTCAATATTTGGGGGCTTGATGTGAAGGCATGTAGAAATGGAAGGTGAGATGCTTAACTAGGACGCTGGAGCTGTGGCTGATGACAGTGGGGTGACGTGTTCCCAAGCTGGGCTGCTTCACAGTCCACTAATGAGAAGCAGAGTAATACAATGCTCTGCAGAATACATATTTTCTGTCCCTCAGGCTCATTCCCAGTTAAGATTGTGATTAAATAGACCTTGTGCTAACAATATCCCTTCTCTGCAGTAATTTCCCAAAGCCCTCTCCCTTCAAACACTCACTTACATTGGATAAATGGTTTTTCAAGTGCTGTCTCTCACCTGAGGACAGCAGACAGTTTAGAAAAGCCTCAAGCACTCCAAAGGGAGGAGGCACCAGAGTTCTTTCCCTGCCTGAGTTGTTGGCTGAGAGAGACAGGATGAAGCAGCTTATAAAGGAAAATGTTTTTGAGGGGCAATTGAACATAAAACATGTGTACATGTGTAGGTTAGGAAGCCCTGAGAAATACATCCCTGCCACTTACCCAGGCTGAATAGAGACCCGGGTTAGCAAACACCTTTGGGTTTCTTGTGCCTGAAAGTGTCTCTGGAGAAGAAGATGAATCCTCCAAACTGGAATATCATAGCTGCCTCTTTTTTGTGTCTCTTTTCCCTTGCTCACAGCTCTCCCCAGGCTCTGAGGATGATGAGGGTCACGACAGCTCCAGCCGGGAGAATCTAGGACGTATCCAGTTTAGTGTTGGCTACAATTTTCAGGAATCCACTCTGACTGTCAAAATACTGAAAGCTCAGGAGCTGCCAGCCAAGGATTTCAGTGGCACAAGCGACCCTTTTGTCAAAATTTACCTCCTACCAGACAAAAAGCATAAACTGGAGACAAAGGTGAAAAGGAAGAATTTGAATCCACATTGGAATGAAACCTTTCTCTTTGAAGGTAGGTCAAGATTTAGAGTGCTAGTTACAGAAACTGTGGATTGGCTGTGGCTTCAGGCAAGTCATTTAAGGAATCAATTCTCTGCCTATTCCAGGCTGTAGTGTTTCTCTTCATTGCCAGGTTGCTAGGACAAGCAATATTATCAATCGTAAAGAGTCTTCATTGTCCAGAATGTTTGTAACCAAATAAGAAAAGAGCATGTGCCAGAATGTAGCTGAACATTAACCCATATAGTTCAGTACTCCTTCCTCCTGCTAACTATGAGGCCAGATATGACATGGACCCCGAATATAGTAGGTCTGCTGGAAATGCTTCTGAATGACTGCAGCTCCACATAGGAGCTCTATGGATCTGTACTCTCATGTGGATCTGCCCACTCATGTGAAGGATCCCTATCCCAGTATCACACTGGTTCTCATTCAGACACAAGATGAGTTTCAAACTGCACCAGCTCGTTGCACTATTTTTAGTGACAGGGTACACAGAAATGAGAGGATGCAGACATACCCTAAGTCATTCAACCATCAAGTTCAACATCACAGTACTCCATGGTCTATCTACTCCATTTGGCCTGTTCATGCGACATATCATTCCTCTGCTTTATCTACTGTCTTGCCTCCTGCCAAATCAGATCATACCACTAGTCCATCACATTTAGTACTGAACCTCGGGTGAATGGTCAGTGCCTTATGCTACCATGGAGAGGCCAAAAGCCTTCACTAGAGATCTAAGTACAATGATGGATAGGGACTAGAATTCCTTCCTAGCCCTTACAACAGGCAGCCAGTTCCCTGAAGCATCAAGTTTGATGAATGAAGTTGGATTACTATTCATTCAGCTGGAATACCTACAAATGTTATTCAAGGCTGTAAGATTGCCCAGAAGTATGGATTCCTTTATCTGCATGTGGGCTTGGCCAATCAATCCATTGACTGTCTGGATATAACAATACAGTCCTCAACAAGGAAAAGGCCAGAGTATGCAATGGAATGGCTGGTGTGTGGTGGTGGTTGTTTTTTTCGTGAATCCCAGTGAATATGGAACCTTCACATATACTTGCATATGTGAAAGTGTACTTGCATTCAGTTTATTGGCTTTTTCATCTGTTCCTTTACTTTTGGCAGGTTTTCCATATGAGAAAGTGGTCCAGAGGGTGCTCTACCTACAAGTTCTGGATTATGATAGATTCAGCCGTAATGATCCCATCGGGGAAGTATCTATTCCCCTCAACAAGGTGGACTTGACCCAGATGCAGACGTTCTGGAAAGACCTAAAGCCTTGCAGTGATGGGAGTGTAAGGTCCTTGCTTTGCTTTGAAAAAGAGGGCCAAGCAGAACAGCCAAGGCTGGCATGGGGTTTGTGTTGAGGGTTGTTGTTAGGACTTGCACCTGCCTGTTTCTAACACAACCAGAGGACTGAAGGGCTTCCTCCTGAGCTCCTGTATCCAGGAGATGCTGCAGTCCTGATGGGGAAACCTCACTTCTCTTAACAATCCCTTTGAATGGGTGGAGTTTGAGGACTATAAAAACCTTCTTAATGCAACAAAAACAGTTGCCAAGCATAGGCCAGATTGCCATTTAGGAAGGGCAGGTGAGGCAGTGTTACACACATGGATAAGCACACACACAGCTCTGAACCCATGTGGCTAATTTGTGAGAAGTGCCTATATATCTGTGGACAGCTCATGAGTTATACAGACAGAGTGAGTGATTATTGGAATCAGTTAAACAGAACTATATACGTGCATGCCAGAGGCACAACCTTTTGCTTCCAAAACAATTCATTTTTTAAAGGATTAATATTCTGTATGGATTAGATGCTTATTATATGGCATAAAAGTAATAACAAATGTTTTTAAAATACTGCATTTTTAAATTTATTTTTGGATATATCTAAGGGCAGGCCTGTGAACCATATCGTTAATTGTGCTCCTCTTGCCCCAGAAATCTTTGTCCTCCATCCCACTCCACTGAAATCCAAAATGGCACCCCAGAGCAGGGCTATGCTTTAATTGAGAACCAGCCTCACCTCCCCAGCTATAAGCATATTTTTTTACTCTGATCAATGTGAGTAAATGCTTAATGTAAACAGTGATGTCAACCAATGCAGGGCAATTGTTCCTCACACTTAGCAGCTGATCATGAGTAATTGCATATTTGGAGACGTGTTCCGAGTAGAAATGGGGCAGCAGAAGATCCTGAACTGTGCTGGGAGGCTTCTGATCCTTAGTGCCCTGAGTGCTTGCAGCCAACATCACCAATGTACAATGTTGGACAATCTCGTTGATTCCTTAGTCTTGTGTTAACTCCTCTCTACAGGGAAGTCGAGGAGAGCTGCTTCTGTCCCTTTGCTACAATCCTTCTGCTAACTCCATCGTGGTGAATATTATCAAAGCTCGGAATCTTAAAGCCATGGACATTGGGGGAACGTCAGGTATTGGTTTCCAGAACTGCTCTTCTTTATATACTGGAAGGTGTTGTCTGCTCTAAATATGTATCTAAAGGAAACCACAAATTTCCCTTTTCTTAGAAATTTGGACACATACCCACTTCCAGTAAAATATCTGTAGTGGTCAAGGGTTGTTTTGAGTGTGGGCTTTAGGTGTCTTCCTTTAAGACATAGGAGCCAGGCCTTATTTATGACTGAAAACTATGATCATCATCTCCAGCTGACAAGCTATAAAGAAGAAGTGCCAGGGAACTGATTCAGCCTTTCCTTGGGGAAGAAGCAGAATCTACAGTACATCAGGAAATGTTCCTTTGTGCAAAGATTCCCACTGAATTTCTCTGACAGCTCTAGAACAGTGGTTCTAAAACTGTGGCAAAGTTTTAGGTGGCCCTTGAGACTGCAATGAAAATAACTGATGAAACTGCTGAAGAGCCACAGGCTTCTTTGATGTTTCTATCATTAAATTTTCAACTGAAAAGTATCTTGCCTCTGCATTGCAGCAGTGCAAATGGCTGCACTGGAAAAGTCAAAAGAGCACCCCTCCCTCTCTCTCCTCTGTCCATACATTTGGTTTTGTGGGATCATGGCCACAGAGAGCAAATGCAGAATTTTATTTTTAATTTGGAAACCATTTGAGCATTCTCCTTACTGAAGACATAAAATAAGATGACATAGAGCGCAATCCTAACCACCTTTTCAGTACCAAGGTAAAGGCAATGCAGCTCTGAGGTAAACAAACATTCCCTCACTTCAAGGAAGACTCCTGGACTGCCCCCCAACTACAAGATGCAGCACATGTCCCATTGGCACAGCTATGTCAGAGCTGGAAAGTTGGTTAGGATTGGGGCCATAGTGATCTGAAACAAGAATATCATACGGTGGTCCTTCCTTAATACCACAACGTTTCTAGAAATTCTAGAGGCTTCTTTGTTATTGTAGGAGGGAGGTGTCCCAGTTCCTTAAGTGGCTTTTAGTATGCAAAACATAAGCATATATCCCTCTTACTTACTTCCTTGCTTGCTTGCTCATTCTCTCTTCCACACCAAGAAGGGTGGCATCTGACTTGTGAAGAGATATGTTTTCTGCCCTGGAAAATACCATAAGAGGAGAAACAAGAAAAGTTCAAGTAAACTTGTTCAAGTTCAAATTTACCAAATCACCTCATAAGTAGCCCACTGTTGGCATGTGATGGGTAAGGAATGATGGGTACTCTAGTTAGGAACAACACCTTAAGAATTCTGCTGAAAAGCTGGTTGTACAAGCAAGCATACTCCAGAGTGTTTTATCAGCAGCACAGCTACTAGCAGTAACAGCCTGGCAGGTCTCTAGCTGGTATCAGAGAGAACAAAAAACAATGTTGCAATGGTGTTTGGGGCAAAAGGCATTTGGAACTGAGGATAACACAGCTCATTCAGCATCAGAATTGGGAAATTGATTGTAACTGGGTATTAGCAGAAATAATAACTGGTTAATTGCTTGAATAATTGGGTGGTCAGTCATCTGTGAAAATGTATTTGGCATGAAAAAATGTAATGGAAATGAGTCTCCTACAACTCCCAATATGGAGTAGGCAGACCAGAGTATGGGATGAATCTGGAATAAATCTCCCCTCATTTTTCCATAAAGGAGGCAAATTAACAGCTGCACCTTCTTGTGTAAATAAAATGGAACTTTGTTGTCCTTTCTAAATTGATGTGCATTCTCCTCAGTGCAAAGGGAGTTAAATTAACCATATTTAGCAAGTCTAAATATCCATGTCCTCTTTTTCCTGTACCAGACCCCTATGTGAAGGTGTGGCTGATGTACAAAGACAAGCGAGTGGAAAAGAAGAAGACAGTAGTGATGAAGCGGTGCCTGAACCCTGTCTTCAATGAGTCCTTCATCTTTGACATTCCCACAGAGAAGCTGAGGGAGACAACCATTATCATCACTGTTATGGATAAAGACAAGCTCAGCAGGAATGATGTCATTGGAAAGGTGAGTTGTCCTAGCCAAGAAGCTCAGAGGATCCTGTCTAAGGTCTTTTAAATGGGGTGCAGTTATGTAAGGCCACAGAACAGTGGGCAAAATAAGATGAATGAGCTTTGTCAACAGAAAGGCTAGAGGTAAAATAGGATCTACTGGTGGATCTCTGGGTGATTTGCAATATAGGCAATAGTTTAACAATTGTCTGACTCCCAGTAGCTTACCAATGGGGATTTGAGGGGGCATAGCTCAGTGGTAGAGTACCACACAGAAGGTACCAGGTTCAATCCCCAGCATTTCCAGATAGGGTAGAGAAAAACATGCCTGAAACATTGCAGAAACACTCGCAGTGAGAATCAACACTAATGAATAAGATGGACCACAGACCTGACTCAGTATAAGACATGCTTGTACGCTCCCAACAATAGAAAGTAATATTGCAAGTAAAAAAAGAATTCTATGTCATGGCTAGCTATGTGCCAATCACTTGTCTTTCAACCTCAGTGTTCCTCATCTGCAAAAGGGGGGGGGGAGTCATAGTGAATTGCCTTTGACCAGGTCTTTGTTCAGCATTGATGACCGTTTTAGAGATTTGTGATCTGTAGTGACTCTGAAATAGATTTTGTACTTGTATTTGCAGATTATTTCAAGATATGTGTCAATGGGTATCACAGGGCCCAATCCTATCCAAATTTCCAGCACTAATGAAACCATGCCAACAGGGCATGCACTGTACCTTGCATTGCGGAGGGCAGTCACAGAGGCCTCCTTAATGTAAGGGAATGTTTATTCCCTTACCTTAGGGTTGCATCAGCGATGGAAAGTTGGATAGGATCAGGCCCTTCGTCGTATTTGCATCTGAGCCACATTTGCATCTGGCCCTGGCCCTCATGCCACTGTTTTGCACCTGGCTCTGGTTCAGTGGCGTCACTAGGGTTCGCGTCACCTGGTGCGGGATGCCAGCACATCACCCCCCATGCAGTGGGGAGGGGCAACACCCCAGGTGGTGGGCGTGGTGAGGTACCATCACTCCGCCCCCACTGGTTTTTTGGCTGTACCTTTTGATAGAACAAAGATAGAACACATTCTGCATGAAATTACGCATTGATTGATCTATAACATGATGGTATTATTCCTCCAAACTGTGGTTTTAGTGATTTTGGTCACTAGTGGTGTCACACACACACACCAGGGTGTCAACTTACTAATACCTTATTGCAGCCATTTTCAAACTTTTAGCACTGGGACCCACTTTTTAGAATGACAGTCTGTCCAAGACCCACCAGAAGTGATGTCATGGTGGAAGTGACATCATCAGGCAAATTAAAATAAATAAGTTTAAATAATTAAAGTAAAACAAATAATTAAATAAGCAGAAGCCAGCCCTGGTCCACTAAGCGAATTTCCTCTGTAGCCTGCCTGCAATAACACCCCCCTCCAAAAACAGTAAGGTTTTCAGCCCTACCCAGTGCCCAGTTCAATTTAAGAACTTCTGTTTAAACCAGATCACTGTCAGGATCCACCTGGCTTTGCAAGTCTCAAAAAGTTCACCTTATCAGCTGAAGCCTCTGTTTTGATCCTTTTTAGGGGGGGCGGGAGGCTGCCTTCTGGAGCATTTGTTGAGCTCCAGTTCCATCAGATCAGGACCATTCTGATGGCTTCACATTTCCCTTTGCCTGGCCTGACCACCAGCCAAGGCACGTTTGCTTACTTGCGAGTAAATGTGACTGTGAGGCTTCGTTTCACTTTCCATAGGGCTCAATACATTTCATCTGCTTGGAGGGAGGGACTTCCTTCACAGGTGTTTTTGGAGGTTACATTCATTGAATCAGGACCATTCTGGTGTCGTTGGATTCCTCTCAGCCTGCCCTTTCCGACGGACTAAGGCAGGTTCACCTACTCGCGAGTAAATGTACAAGATGGCTCGGTTACGCTTTCCATAGGGCTCCATGCATTTTTGTTGTCTGGTTTTTTGGCCATAACTTTAGATAGAAAGGAGATACTTCGCTCTAGTTTTTTGCATTGTATTCAGCTCGAAATTCCACATCCAACGGTATATAACATGATGGGGTTACTCCTAACCACCATGTTTTTAGCGTGTCAACCCCCAGTGTGCATCACCCCCCTGTGCGCATCACCCAGTCTGGCCCGCACCCCCCACACACCCCCTAGCGACGCCACTGCTCTGGTTGATGTATCTCAGGGTTCTAATAAAAAAGCAGACCTACAGGGCAGGGCAGACCTACACAGGCATCCCTAGGGAGCCCCATCCATTCATCCCACAGCTGCTGTGGGACTCAGGGTAGCCTAAAAATCTGCTTTGAAAATCTTGAATAGGTAGTGACACATGATTTTCTTAACTCTGTGTACAAGTCACCATGTGACTCAAGATTTCCAGCATGAACTCAGGCTGCTACAAATCCCGGGCCAATGGGATTGCTCTTAAGAGCAATTTAGGGCTCCTGAAAGCAATCTCTTTTGGACAGCCCTCCCTTCACCAAAGGACACTGTGACCAATCAGCTCCCAGGCTGGGTGGGAGTACTACTGGCACGCTGTATTCTGCCATTTAGTACATCTCTATATCAGTTGCAGGAATGGCAGGCGAGAAGCATGTCTTTCTCTCCTGCTTGTGGGTTTCCTAGAGGCAGCTGGTTGCCCACTGTGAGAAATAGGACACTGAAGTAGATGGGCCTTTGGTCTGATCCAACACGGCTTTTCTTATGTAAGCCTCTAGATCAGCCATTTTCAATCACTGTGCCGTGGCACATTGGTGTGCTGCGAGTGGTCCACAGGTGTGCCACAGGAATTTGGGGAAAGGTCATTTATCAGTAGGGCCAGTGGGAGATGTGAGCCTCCCACTGGTGGCAGGGTGTGCGTTGTCAATTGTCAAAAACCTATTGGTGGGCCTTGACAATTTTAGTGCCTTGTCAGTGTGCCATGAGATGAAAAAGGTTGACAATCACTGCTCTAGATAAAGTACAAGCTCAGGGAAGAGCAACAGCCAAGCAAACTGGAGGGAGTGAGGTGAGGCAAGGCAACCCGGGAAGGAGAAACAAGGTAAGCTGGGAGGGGAATGTGTGTGCACTTTGCACACATGGAAATGACCCAGAACTGGGCCACACCCCAAGGCCTGGCAGACCCTTGCACTGACCCTGTGAAAAAAGTAAGTCCTAAAAGCCTGAAGCCTGCCTCCCCTGGACTAGATTCATTTATGACAGAGCAGAACCAGGTGTGTAGTCATAGCTGGACAACTGGATAAGCAGCTGGTGCCATCCAACTTAATTTGTGATGTTCAAGAAGGTGTACAGGTAGCAACAGCTGTGGCTCAAGTCTCCCAAGCATATTTATTAAAAACAAGCACGAGTCCTCCAGCAGAATAACGATATTTGAATGAAAAGCAGACTATGGTTGTGCAAGGATGTATTTTTATTGTGGAAAGAAATCGGTTTGTGCCCAGATTTGATCCTGAGAAGAAAAGATTCTGAGATTGGGTCTGGGTGCTATGCAGATGTTTCCCCAGGCTGACTCTTGTGAAGTGCAGCTAGGGAGGGGTGACACCAGTGGCAGGGTTTGGTTCATTTCCTTCCTCTCAGAATCAAGCCCATGAAAAGCTGACTAGAAATATTATCTCTGCCTCATCTTGTGAGGAAACTGAAAGAGAATATTGAAATTGAGATGAACTATTATGAACTCCAGTGCTTATTTCTTGTTGCTTTTGTGTGCAACCTGCCCTATTCGTTCCACTGGAGAGAGCCAATCCCCTGCATAAATGAGAACACCTTCAGTTGAAGCTAATGGAAAAACTGTTCTGAGCATTTTGCAGGACACATTTCTATGTGAAAGGGATGTGAGAGAAGATTCTCCTGAAGAGGGAGGGGGAAAAGTACAAACCTATTTTTAAACCTGTTTGGTTTTTTAATTGGCTTCAGTCTTTTTTAGAATAAACAGCTCATTTTAGCATGAGCATGTGAATTGCATCTCTCTTTGCCTCTCATGCTTCTCATTCTCTCTCTCTCAAATTAAAATAAACTTGTGTGCCAAAAAGGTGACTCGCATGCTCATGATAAACTAGCAGAGCAGAATAATATACACAGTATCATCAAATCACATTGTGAAACAGACTGTGTGAAGGAAAAAAAGAAGAAAAGAGCCATCCATTCAGCTCATATTAATATCATTGCTCATTAACATGCCATACCAACATAATAGAAACAATAAGCAATCAGACTTTATTAAAACCACAAACTCAGCAAAAATCAGTATAAAGGAGTCACTAATGGCATTGAAGCCAAGAAGTTAGTCATACACATACTAATATCTCTCTTTCTTTCTCTCTCTCCTCAAAAGGGGTGTTCTCTGTGTGCATTTGAGCTCCCTTGCCCGGAAAGGATTGTTGCATCAGGGTAGGATACTGTAATTATGATAAATCATGCAAAGAAAGTAAATTACAATGTATCTACTTATTTTGCATGATTTATTCTGGTGGCAAATTTTGCAAGGTTTGGAGAATTATTTTTTCATCATGAAGTGGCACAGGGGAAAGGTTGCTAGAATTAGATGCAGAGAACAATGAGATAAAATAGTGATTGGGGATCAAGGGGGAGGAATGTGAAGCTGAACAATGAGGGAATCTTGCCCTTTAGCCAGTAGAAGAATCACCATGTCCCTAATGTTTTATCAGAAGTAAAGTAAATACATTTCAGGCTTTATCTTCATTATTTTTAAAATTTTAGACAGCATTCTTTGAGGCACTTTATGAATAATAAACATAACAGGATCTAAAAACTTCCTTTAAAAACAAAAGTTTTTAAACTTTTTGAACTAAATTTCAGAATTTTATTAAAATTCTTAGATTTCTGAACCTGCTACCTAACTATGAATTATGAATTTGGACCCTATATGTACAACAATATGACCCTGTCATATAGCTTCACACACACAAGATCAGTGAAATTCCAGGTTATGAATACGTAGAATTTGTTGCAACATTCCTATGCATGCTTTCTAACTTGTGTACAGCGTATTCAGATCATAACACAGTGATCTGTGTAGACTTGCTGTAGTGATCGCCAACACTAAACAGAAGGTTCAGCTAGATGACCCCTTCCAACCCCTTCCAACTCTACCAGTCTATGATTTTAAGGTACAGTATTGCTTCCAGTTGATCCAGAAATAATTCTGATCAATTAAAAGATTTGTGATGCTTATTACATATCATTGCTACTTATCTAGGAGCTGATCTAGTTGAGCCAAAACACATCTCTTAAACCCTACCCTTTGAAAAAGAGAGTTAGGCTGCAGTCCTATAGGCTTTGACCTGGGAGAAAGTCCCACTTAATTTAAGAGGGCTTACTTCTGAGTTGACTTGCACTGTAAGCTAAGCAAATGTTTCATTTGTGCTTTATCCAGGATAGCTGCATCCACTCTGTCACATACTGAGATTCATCCTGGTAGGTTAGAGATAACAGTGCATTTCCTTTTGATATGACAAGAGTATTCTCAGAAATATTCTGTCCCAGAAGCATAGTATCAAGAAGATAAGGTTCACCGGCATTTAAAAACAGGGGGCTGAAGTTGCATAGAAAATTTACCCTGTACTGCAATTAGTTCTAGCTGGAAGTATTGACTGAATCAGGGGAAGAAATTAACTTGGTACCACCCGATGTACCTACGTTGACTGCTAAGCTCCAATGGCTGATCATCCTAGCCCCATGCCCCAGGGCAAAGGTCTGCAATGGTGCCCCCGCAGGATACCACTGCCTCCCCCAAGTGCAAAACCACCACCCCCACTCACCCCAACATTCCAGAGCCTCACGCAACTCCATAAAAACAGTCCTGCTGGATCAGGCCATAGGCCCATCTAGTCCAGCTTCCTGTATCTCACAGCGGTCCACCAAATGCCTGGGCAAGCCTCCTGAGGAAGCACAGTTTCCAACTACATCGGGAGCCTCTGTGAGACTTCTGCACAGTCCTAGAGGCACGCAAGGGTCTGTGCCTGGGGCATTTGCCCCTTTCACATAATGTCACGTCTGCCACTGCAGAGCTCCAAGGTTCTAAGAGTTTACCTACATAGTCAACCATTGATGTATAACAAGAAAAAAAGCCCTGTATCATGTATGCCAGTGTTTCTCAAACTGTGGGTCAGGACATAAGAACATAAGAACAGCCCCACTGGATCAGGCCATAGGCCCATCTAGTTCAGCTTCCTGTATCTCACAGCGGCCCACCAAATGCCCCAGGGAGCACACCAGATAACAAGAGACCTCATCCTGGTGCCCTCCCTTGCATCTGGCATTCTGACATAGCCCATTTCTAAAATCAGGAGGTTGCGCATACACATCATGGCTTGTACCCCGCAATGGATTTTTCCTCCAGAAACTTGTCCAATCCCCTTTTAAAGGCGTCCAGGCCAGTCGCCATCACCACATCCTGTGGCAAGGAGTTCCACAGACCAACCACACGCTGAGTAAAGAAATATTTTCTTTTGTCTGTTCTAACTCTCCCAACACTCAATTTTAGTGGATGTCCCCTGGTTCTGGTGTTATGTGAGAGTGTAAAGAGCATCTCCCTATCCACTCTGTCCATCCCCTGCATAATTTTGTATGTCTCAATCATGTCCCCCCTCAAGCGTCTCTTTTCTAGGCTGAAGAGACCCAAATGCCATAGCCTTTCGTCATAAGGAAGGTGCCCCAGCCCCGTAATCATCTTAGTCGCTCTCTTTTGCACCTTTTCCATTTCCACTATGTCTTTTTTGAGATGTGGTGACCAGAACTGGACACAATACTCCAGGTGTGGCCTTACCATCGATTTGTACAATGGCATTATAATATTAGCCGATTTGTTCTCAATACCTTTTCTAATGATCCCAAGCATAGAATTGGCCCACTAGGACCAACTAGGGAGGACGCGTGCCCATTTCAGTTGGGTTCCCATTCATTTCAATCTTTTATTTTTAATATATTAGACTTGATACTACAGTGGTATGTAACTGCATTTGGGGAAACGTAATAGACCTGTACTTTTAACAAGCTACTATGTAAATTCTTTTAAAAAATGATAGTCAATGGGACTTACTCCTTGCTAAGTGTGGGTAGGATTGCAGCCTAGGATTGTTAAAAATTGTCCTGCTTGATGATGTCACTTCCAGTCATAACATCATTTCCGGTGGGTCCTGACAGATTCTCATTCTAAAAAGTGGGTCCCAGTGCTAAATGTGTGAGAACCACTGATGTATGCAGTCCTCCTTTTATATCTAAGCATTTCTGCTACCTTCATCCTCTGGAGTACAGCAGACTTGCTTAGGATAAACTTGAATTTAATGAAACTCTATTTATAGTGAGTTATAAAATAAAAGACTTGGATAATTGGAGTGCATTGTTGTTTCCAGGTAGTAGTAAAACTACTCTAGCATAAAACTTCTGGAAGAGGAAGAGAGATGGAGCAGGGGGCCATACTTCATGACTGCCTGAGTCATCTTACCAGTGTTACTCAGGAAAAGCCTTGCAGTGGCCTTGGTGGAGCTGTTCACATGAATGGTGGACATGTGTCCTTGAATGTGGTGTACTCTGAAAATGCGAAGCTGCTTTATACTGGGTCAGACCATCAATCCACCTAATACTGGGCCAGCCTGATTGCTAGCAGCAGCTCTTCAGCATCTCAAGCAAAAGTCCTTCCCAGAACCTGGGACTTGATATATGCAATGTGTGTGTTCTACCATTAAGCTATGGTCCCTCCCCTACATTTCTAGTTGACTTTGTTAGAGATGCCACAATGGTTGGCAACCTTCAGTCTTGAAAGACTATGGTACAAGCCTATAGCACCCAGTATTCCCAGGCGGTCTCCCATCCAAGTACGAACCAGGCCTGACCCTGCTTAGCTTCCAAGATCAGACAAGATCAGGCATCTGCAGGGTAACAGTTACTGCAGAGTTCTGCTGTATTCTGTATTCAATGTAGAATTAGGTTTGAATCACAATCTGCCTATGTGATAGGACCTGTCACTGTTGATGGGTCTGCCAGTGTCCATGTCCCTGGCCTGCAATCTGCCCTGGAGTTGTGCACTGTGGTGTCATTGAATGGCTGCATGTTGTGTCCTTTGCTTCAAAGTGGTGTGTTGAAAATGTGGTTTGGGTGGTACATGCAGAGTTTGGCACACAGTGAAACCAACTTTGCCACACACCCAGATCATAAACCACACATGCTATGCCATTCAACCCACTGTTAGCAGCTTTGTAGTGTGACATGGTATGGGTCAAGTTACTAGCTGGGTGCTGTTATGGTAAAGCATTTGCAAGCCACAAGCTATACATCTGCACCAGATGTCCTTCTGTACTTATTCTTTCAGTTCTCCTTTGTTTGGTGCAAATCAGTTCAGCTCCATAAACTTCAGGGAATAAGGAATGTAAGTTTGTAACAGCTGGAGACCTGGCCTCTTGTTTAGAAAGGCAAGATTATACACAGCACTTAAAAAAAAAAATTAATCAGCTCCAAATATGATTTACATTAAATATATATAATTCTACTCCCATTAACGTAATGATAATAAATTGATGCAGTAATCTTATTATTATTGCTGTGTACTGCAGAGAGCCAATTATTCCCTAATGCAGCATTGTATTAAAACAAGCAACACGTATATTAAATTAAAGTCATCATAACATGAACCCAGCATCAAGAGGATTAGAATTTCAGCACAGTAAAATTGTTTAGCAAAGGCAAACTTGGCCCAGGCTACATTTAATGACCAGCTCTGCCACAGGCTCTCAGGGCTGCTGAGAGCTGGCACTGGGCCAGGGCAAGATGCCTGATTGCCCCCTTCCTAAATTTCCCTACAAACCAAATACATTTTAAAAACAAGTTTTTGACAGTTTTAATTTAGCATGAGCAAGACTGAAACTAAATGAAAACATTTATCAAAATGAGATAATTACTTTGCATAGTGCCACTGCGTTCACTGGTGGTCCTGGCCACCATGCCCCCGGAGTACCCCCTGGCCACCATACCCCCGGGGAGGAACAAAGGCTGACCCCTCAACCAGAAGGAGGCCCAACACCTCCTTCCCCTATTCAAAGAGGAGAAAGCCAGGCAGGTCTTTCAGAGATAGCTGTGATCACATAGGCCATTCTGAGCCTTTCTGAAACCCCCCCCCCGCCTCCTCCTCTTTAAATAGGGGAAGGAGGGGCGGTTCTGAGGAGAGCCAGTCCTCTGAGAACCTGTCCTCCTTCTCAGGTCTTCCCCCTCCTTCCCCAATTTAAAGAGGAGGAGGCTGGGTGGAAGTTTCAGAAAGGCTCAGAGTAGCTGTACAGTTACAGCCACCTCAGAGCCTTTTTTAGCTACCTGTTCTCTTCTTTAAAAAAATAGCGGAGATAGGGGTGGCCCCCAGAAAGGCTCTGAGGGTGGCTGCAATTGTGGCCACCCTTGGAGCTTTTTCACTACACTCTGAGGGCCCCCCACCCTCCTCCGCTATTTTTTTAAAGCGGCACTGGTGATGGGGGGTGTGCAACAGGTCAGGGGGAGTGATTTTGCCACCCTCCTGTATGGCATCCTGGAGCTTTTGCCCCCTTGCCTCCCCCCAGGAACGCCACTGACCGTTTCTTTTCTTCTACCTCAGCAAAAGCCTCCTTGTTTGCTTTTTCTTCTAATAATGCACAGGTATCCAAGGAGTGGCTTTCACTACCTCCTTCATTACTATCTGATGATTTTGAGACAAAGACCAAGTGAAACAATATTGCCTGACCTGTTTTTGATTTTTCATTTTTTTTCTCTTTTTTCTTTTCTGTGCTCCAGACTTATTACATTTGTCCTCCATAATGTTAATTTCATCTTCAGACAATGCCGAAACACATGTAGCTTGATCTAATGCCTTGTGTTCTAGACACACACTGAACTAGAAGAAGGGGTGGAAGAGCGGAGGAGCCTAGGAATTCTGTGAACTGTACTGGTGACTGAGGCCTACTAGTTCAGATCTGAAGGTTTAAGTTTCATTTCCCTGTGTTTGAACTGTATTCATACATGTTGGTTCTTATGGACAAGACCTGGGCTGCATTTCCACCACAGCTTTAATCCACTTTCAGTGGATTTCTATTACCCCAATTCATTATTGGGGGGGGGGGGGAACCTATGGTTTGTTAAGGAATCTGAGAGCTGGTAGAGATACCCTTAATACAGCAGTTTTCAAACTCTCAGGGAGTTTGAAAACCACTGTAAGTCTTGGCGGGGGGGAGGCAGTGGGGTGAGGGGAAGGCAGTGATGCAATCCTCAGGATCGCATCGTTCAGGGGGGCTGCAGGAACTGGGATGTACTCACCAGTCCCTGCAGCAGCGTCCTGGGGGTGCGTGCAGAAAGTTGAAGAAAGTGCACTTTCAGCATGCTGGGGAGCAGGGCCTCTGACAGGAATTTTATCAGGGGGTACAAAGTTTCTTTTGGGCCCCTTCTCAAAAGGGGAGGGGGCAATGGCAGCAGGCAGAGTGGGGGGTAGTGAGTGCATCCCAGTCCCTGCAGCCCCATTAGCGGCACGATCCTAGGGATCGCATTGCTGCCTTCCCCCCTGCCCCCGCCCCTTAAGGGGGCAGAGGTCAGGACCCTCAGGCTGGGGCGTCGCAATGCCCCAGTCTGAATACCACTGCTGTAATAGACTACAGTCTCCAGAATGCATTGGGGGTATAGAAGTACATTTGAAAGTGGATTAAAGCTGTAGTGGAAACATAGCGCTGTAGAGGCTGAAACTGAGAAATCCAAATTTATTTGATAATAAATTTGTTTTGTACTGTATAGGGTTTTTTTAGTCATGCCCTGGGGGGCCTGGGATTTGGCCCCTTCCCCCTCTGTCTTCAGGGCTGCCGGCTATCTTCAGGCCTGCCGGCAAGTGACAGGAGTCTTGCTGAGTTTGTTGAGGAATGAGAACCACCCTTATGATCAGTGCTCATGCTGCATAGGGTTGCTTACCACCTATTCATAATTTGCATGGATTGTTCATATTTTGGGAGCTTTGTCCACAATAAGTAGAAAACCAATGATGTGCAGAGGCTGCCCATATTTTTGGTTGTCGTGAATCATTTCTCTTAAGAAACAGAATCTCAATGGACAATAGCAAATTGCTTCTGAATGAAATGCTGAAAATACTGTATGTTATTTTCAAAATCATCCTCTTAATGGCCTACCACAATTTTAAAAAAATAAAATTCAAACAGAGCCATTGGAGAAAGAAGGGAGGCAAGAGCTCAGTGATGGAGACACAGCAGAATCAAAGTTCATAACTCATTTTTCTGTCCTCCTAAGAGGAGTGGAGTAGAGTTAATTCAAGTTATTTAATTCCTTTGTATCTAAAGGTCAAGTGACCCTTTACCGCAAGTGCATGCTCAGCCTTTCCATGTTTGCTGTTTCACAGTAAATAGCAGCTGGATTGGGGGCCCCTACAGATCAGGATTACAAAGGGGGGGAAGGGATTCAACTCCACCTCCCCTTCCCTCCCCACCACACACACACACACACACACACACACACACACTGCCATGATTCCAATCTGGATCAAACCATCTCCTCACCCCCTGTGGCTGCTATTTGTTAAGGGATAAAAAGCAAATAAGGAACTGACTAGAAGAAAATTTTGGAAGAAAAGTTTTAAGCATTTGCAGCCCAAGGTTTAGAATAGCTCACCCTCCTCATCCTCTGCCGCAGCAACGTGATAATAAGGAGTGATTGAATAATTGCCATTATTGTGCAACCTCCAATCAAGTTATGAAGTCACATTTCTTTGAGTGAGAGTCATGAGGCTCCATTAGTGAATCTGGAAGACAAGTCTTGGCTGTCATTGCGGGGGAGAAGCTGACACATACATCCTCCACGCTACAGTATAGAAAGCTGGTGGATAAAAATAACCAAAGCTACGCAGAGGGATTAACACTTGTTTGCATTGCCATATATCTAATTTTGACACCTCCAACACATTTGTTCAGCAGAAAAGGAATGAAGGGTGGCAGCTGGTGTGGGTGAAAAGCTCCATCAAATGGAGCTACTCTGCTAGGTTCACTGACGGAAGTGAAGCCCAGGGCAGTGCAGTGAGAGTCAGTGGCTGGAGATGTCTGTCTACATCTATAAGAAGTCTCATGTCCAAGTTGGAGTGTGAGGCTTTCCTGCTCTGGTTCCATAGCAGCAGTCAAATCCATCAGTCAGATGGATCATGCTGTTCCATAAAATGTGTCACCTGGAGTTAGCATTCCCAGGCTGTGTCTTTCCTCAGATCATCAGATGCTGTATCGGAAATATCTGTCTTTGTCAGTGGGTGGTTTTCAGTTTCCTGGCTGTTCCCTGTGGCCTGGCCTATGTGTTCTTTTTTGCCCTCATCCCAGATCCACCACTTCCTTAGATCCTGCACTCTTTCCCTCCTCTCATCCTGATCCTCTCAAGTCACTGAGAGCAACTCTGAGATGTTCTTTCCACTAAGGAAACTGACTTTTTACTGCACTCTTTCCTCATTATCCATACCCTGAAAGCTGCCCTCATAGCAAAAATCCAGATAACACATACAATTGGGGGGAAACTATTACCCATGGCTCACTGGCATATGTCCACGGCTTACTTTATGTTTGTTTTTATTATTTTTCCTATAAATGTCTTTGTTGCTTTTCTAGTAAAATAAGTTCCAAAAGCAACTTACAACATGAAGTTTTTAAAAATGTGTTTAATTTTTGTAACACTGCAACCATACCAATTAGAACTGAGCTGAAAGTTGGGGAGAGGATGTGAACATTATCCTGAAACCTCACTTTTTGTGTCACTACCACCATCTGTTCATGTAATCCTGGTGGCAGCAGCTCTCACTCTCCTTGCTGCTGGGTGTTTCTTCTCCAGATTTCTCACATTCCTAGCCAGCCTTGCTTCTTTCTTCCTGAAGTCAAATCTAAGTGAGGGCAGGAGCAGAAACCAGTGCTACTTACCCTCAGTTTGGAAAACTCTGCCCTCACTACTAGCACCAATAAATGGGGTGAACACTTTGTTCCTGTTTTGCAATCTCTCCCCCCCCCCCCCCAATTTGCCAAAAGCTGCCAGGTAAAGTGACTGGTGTCACTCTACCTGTAAACACTGGTGTAATTCAGCTGTCAAGTGAAATTGCAATTAGCAGAAGGCCATATACTTTGCATGCGTGAAGCCTCAAATCTGGTAGCAATTCTCATTGAAAGGATATCAGGAAGCAGGCCTGAAAGTCATTAAGGTTTCATAATAATAAGAACAATAATAATATACAGTATTTATATACCGCCTTTCTTGGTCTTTATTCAAGACTTTATTCAAGGCGGTTTACATAGGCAGGCTTATTAAATCCACGCAGGGATTTTTACAAATTGAAAGAAGGTTCTTTCTTTCAAGAACCACTACATTCAAGGTGTTACACTCCGATCTGGTTTAACATTCTGGCCTCCATCCTCCCACGCTCTGAGCAGATGGAACAGCTCAGCTGCAGCTTGCCAGCTGCTTCAAGGTCGCACGGTGCCGGTGGCCTCGAACTGGCGACCTTGTGGATGTTAATCTTCAGGCAAATGGAGGCTCTACCCTCTAGACCAGACCTCCTGCCCATACTTCATACTGCCCTCATAGCATAATACCTCTCACATAATACCAGAACCAGGGGACATCCACTAAAATTGAGTGTTGGGCGGGTTAGGACAGACAAAAGAAAATATTTCTTTACTCAGCGCGTGGTCGGTCTGTGGAACTCCTTGCCACAGGATGTGGTGCTGGCGTCTAGCCTAGACGCCTTTAAAAGGGGATTGGACGAGTTTCTGGAGGAAAAATCCATTATGGGGTACAAGCCATGATGTGTATGCGCAACCTCCTGATTTTAGGAATGGGTTAAGTCAGAATGCCAGATGTAGGGGAGAGCACCAGGACGAGGTCTCTTGTTATCTGGTGTGCTCCCTGGGGCATTTGGTGGGCCGCTGTGAGATACAGGAAGCTGGACTAGATGGGCCTATGGCCTGATCCAGTGGGGCTGTTCTTATGTTCTTATGTTCTTAGCAGTATTGGCTCTCCTTTGCCTCATTGGCCCATGTAGCTTTGTGTTATCTGTGCTGACCAGCAGAGGGTCTCCAGGGTTTCAGCCAGGAGTTTCTATCTGCTCTACCTGGAGATGCTGGGTTTGAATCTGGGACCTTCCACATACATTCTATCATTGAGCTACCCTCAGTTTGACTCTGTATAAGGCAGCTTCTATCCTCAGGTTGCTGAGAAAAGAAAGCAGTGGCAAAAGAGCAAAGTGTAATTCTGTGGGCCACCAACATGTAATCAGCAAACACTGTTCAGTTCAGCATGGGATCTACTGGTGAATTTCACACAGGTATTTTCCCCAACACTCCTCTGTGCAATCATTCCCAAACGTGCTCATGCTTATCAGAGAAAAGAATTGTATGAACTACCAGCACATCAACACACACAGGCAAGCAATTTTCATCATCACAGCAGGCCCCCCAAAATTGCTGCTGTGATTGTGGAAATTGCTGCTATCCATAAGCACATGGACTACCAAGAGTGATTACACAAAGAAAGTCAGTCAGGAAAATACCTAAGTGCACTGGCTCTTGGGCTTCTGCAAACATAAACCTCAGAGCAGTCCATACTGTCTATGTGACTTCTGCTTTGCATTCCATACCCAGCATTCTGCTTGTGTGGTGCCTTGTTACATGAGGATTTCATATGCTATGCATGGCTAATATTGACATCTCCATACTGGTCATGAGGCCAAGTTATATGTGATGGGAACAGCCACATTTGTTGTTCATATGTCTTCCTCATTCATATATAAAGTGGGAGGTAGGATCTCATTTTAATGTCAAAACAGCACAGGAATAAAAGCCAAACTCTCCCCCTGTTTTCCTGTGGTCCTTTGCCTCAGATACTTTCCTCCCAATGTGATTCACCAGTACTGGAGCCAGGCTGGGAGGAAAGTACTTGGACAAACAGGCTGTGAGAAGGTAACACATGGGTGAGCTCAGCTTCCCTTGCTATCACATCTCTTTTCATGAAAAAATGAGCACCATCATCCCACCCCTTTATACAGGGTGAACCAAAAGTAGGTGGACAGTAAATCATAACATTTATTTTGAGATTACATATACAGTTATATTTACTAATACAATTAAATATAATTTAATATAGTAATATAACACAAACGCCATAGTTATAATGAACAGCATCGTTATAGTATAACCCTAACACAAACCCTATTCCACCTACTGTCCACCTACTTTTGGTTCACCCTGTATATAGGTACGTTCAGACATGAGTAAACAAATACAGGCATGCGCTGCTTAACAACCATTCACTTAACGACAGATCGCATATATGACGGCTGTCAAAGCACAATAAAGATACTCTTAATGAGGCAATCACATCTCCCATAGCCTGCAGCAGAGTGTCTTTACACAACGCTCTTAATGCAAAGAAGAGGCAAACTATCTCCAGTAGCCTGTGCAACCAGCTAGTGTCTGGCAGGGAGTGTCTGTTTACACAACAGGCAATAGATTGGACTGGATGTTCACTTAATGACCTAATTGCATAACAACGGGGATTGGAGAACAGATCCCAGTTGTTAAGTGGCGCACACCTGTATTGCTGTCACATTTGTTTAGTTCCTAAGTCTAGAGGGAGTAAAGAATCTGATATTACATGAGTGGTCTGAAAAAAAGATCTGTGCCCAAAGACACAATTGGTAGTAATGGAGGGAATGTGGAGGGTACATGAAAACAGTAAGAAGAGAAATGGAGGCAGAGTCTTTTTGTGATTAGTTCAGCATTTAACAGATAGTTGTGAAAGGGGAGGGTTGAGAAAAATGAAAATGTTGGAGTGGATTCAGATGGAAAAGGCTCTGGGTGGGAGTTTTCCATTGATAGAGACAAGAAGACCCTTCACAGAAAGCTAGCCTTCCAGTATTCTGACCGGTGTGATTTGTTTTCCCATCTCTACTAGATCTACCTGTCATGGAAGAGTGGCCCAGGTGAGGTGAAGCACTGGAAAGATATGATTTCGCACCCCCGGCAGGCTGTGGCACAGTGGCACCAGCTGAAGGCCTGAGAAGCAGCGGCCAATGACACGCTCTGGATTTCAGTGCACCGAGTCAACGTTTATTGGCCACACTCTCACTATTTTATGCACAACGGCTACACCCAGGTCTCCCCCAGGGGGAAAAGCTCGGGGATGACTGCAGGCAAAGGGAGCAAACCTGAATCATGTACCAAACTCTGGGAAAGTGGCATTGGTGCCCAATGTGCTGTTTCAGCATACAGCACCATCAGGAGCATTGTTACTCCCCAACCTCCTGCTTTAGCCTTTCCTTCAGACTCCTTATGTAGAAAGAACAAGAGAAAGAGAGAGAGAGAGAGAGAGAGAGAGAGAGAGACCAGAGCAGACCAGCACTCTCCAGTTGAAAGTGGCCTCAGCACTGATTTTTTTTAGGTTCACAGTGTAGGAATGACACTGGCATGATGGGAGGAGAGGGGTCTGCTATCGCCATACAAGACTTCCTATGAGTTCTTCCAGCCAAAGGCCCATTGGGATGGCACCCTACTCCGCCATGAGAAAGTGAGCCCCCACTGGTGGCTGCCCAGGCCTATGAGGGGGAATGGCAAGGAAATCACATTCTTGGTTTCAATGAGGTTGTTTCTTTATAATTCAATAAAACTTGTAAGAGTAATAAGAATAATATAAATAATAATGCCAGCTAGACCTTTGTCCTGGCCGGAACTCTCAGCAAAGGGGAGAGGAGTCATGATACTCCCACAGCCCCCTCTGTGTTTTGTGTGCGTGTGTGCGTGTATGTTGTGACTATGCCTGCAGGACATCCATGTGTCACTTGTGTTCTCTTTCTCTCAACCCTAGAGAAATTGTTTCCCTGAGGGGGTTTGATTGATTGACAGCCCAACAGGAACTGAGGGAGAGCTCATGCCATAAGGGGAAGGAGGAGCAACCAGGTTGGGAAGTCAGAGCTTTAGGTTGGGAAAGGGGAAAGGAAGAGGCCATCTATCTCCACTGCTCTGTGACTTATGGAACGGAAATCTATGAAACACACACATCACAAGCTAAAGCAGCGCCTAATCTTCTTGCTTGGCAGAGGGGAAGGAGACACCCCAAGTTTCTTAGGTAAGCAACACAATCTGCCCCAGTCAACATTCCAACAACCATGTAACAAATGGTGCCAAGCAGCTCACCACTTACTTTAAGGTCCCCTCCTTGTTCTCAGTGCTCCCTCCAGCCATCCACAAGCTCAAGTACCCCCACCCACACCCCTGTATCTGGTGTGTCTTGGCACAAACTTTCCACCTTGACTCCAAGCCTTGCTTTTACGCAGCCCACACATGAACACCCCCTCTCACTTTCTGGGAGCTTTCCCACTTCACATACTCTCCTGTCGCACTGATACAATTGATTGCCTGGAAACTTAACTTCTTCTTAGCATTTACATCTCCCAAATGTTAGTTCTCCTCAGATTAGTGACCATTACAAAGAAGAGTAAGATTATTCAGAGAAACCAAGGTTTCCCTAGAGTGAGTCAGTGGAATATCCCTTACATTGTCCAAACTGTCCAGTTCTCCAATGCAGAAGGTTTGAATAGTTCATGCAGTGTCTCCCAACTTATCCCTTAACTTTCTTTTTGATGGAATGCTCTGTTCTCTGCTTTTTCTTCCTCGTTGCCTGATATACCTCATCATTCAGTACCAGGGAGAACTAAGGAAAGCTCTCTCCTCCCCCCCCCCCCCAGGTAGAGAGAATTGTTTTGAGAATCACTCAAAATAGCTAAGAAAGCTGCTCAAGATAGATGGACATTCCTGTGAATACAGGGACTGAGAGGCTCTGACAAATTCTTCACTCTTCCTAGATCTTTGTCACAGACTTATCTTACCTTTCCTGCAAGCACAAAGCAATAGCCAGTCCCCACAAGGATCACCTTTTTCATATCTTGAAGTCAACATGACTTTTACAGTAATATCTGTAGAGGGTGTAGAGCGTGAGGCTGCAATCCTAACCACACTTTCCTGAGAGTAAGCCCCATTGAACAAAATGACTTACTTCTGAGTAGACCTGGTTAGGATTGTGCCCTGATTGTCATAGTCTTATGAATGTTTTGACAAGTGACCTGATGGCTGATCACCATATTCTTATTTTTTTTGTTTTTTCAAAAGTGAGTCAAGCCAGGCTATATCCAGCTCACACAACCACTCTGCACATGCCTGCCATTCCCGTTTCCCCCCCCAGCCCAGATTACTCTGTCAAAGAGGATCATCTGAGTTGTTTTTTATGTCAGTGCAGCTTAATATTGCACACACCACAAACCTTCCTAATATGTGTAATGTGCTATTATATGATTGTGTCAAATATCCAAGTAACCCCTCTGCCATACTACAATATCTAGTAGAAACCCACACCTGGGAACATGTGCAGAATGGTTTTTGTGAGAAGAAGCAGAGATTTGATCTTGACAGATATTGAAAACTTTACCAAATCTGTTTAATTCAACAAAACCCTCTTGACGGGCAATTCGTGTTGGCTTCTGTGTGTCAAACATGAATGTGTGACTCATCCCCAAAGTGGCATTGGCAAGTTGCAGTCAGGTGTGGCACAAATGCTTTAATACATTGCTCTTGCGTCCTTAGTCTAAGGCAGGCTGATTGGCTAAAGGAGGTCCAGGGAATGGCCTGTAGTGCTCTCTGTCCCTTTTCCCAGGCTACTGTCCATTCTTCCACCTGGAAACTGCCTCATTTTCCCAGATTACCCAGTGCCATCGTGTTTCACCAGAAGCCCCACCTGTACAGCTTCTGAGGTACTATCAAAGGGCAGCAAATGGTCCATTATTACAGTACTTTAAAAAAAAAATTTTTTTTACCACAATGGGTTGCACAACTTGGATTTTTCTGCCTGGGCCACCAAATATCCTTGAGCTGTCTGCACAAGTATCTCTGCTTCTAGGATGGATGCAATGTTTTTTAGCAGATGGTCAGGTCAATACTGCAGGTACTTGAATCCTTCATCTAAAGTGAAGGTAAAGTAGGCCTCAGTCTCAGAGGCCCTTTACTATTCATGCATTCACTGTATCTTTCACTCAAACTGTCCATACCAAAGACTTTAAATTTTCCCTTTGCATTATGTGCAGCTAGCGACCTATAATCCAGTTCCCAGTAGGAATGTGTTGCATTTTAATCCACAAAACTGCATATCCAATGTATGCTGTAACCCTTGAGACGATTCACGAGGCTGATTGCAGTTGGGACCGAGAATCATTTAAAGCACTGTTTCTCAACATTTGTCCCCCACTGCACCACTTTGCATGGCCCACCTATTGGAAGTACCGCTGGAAGTAACAGGTGATGATGGCATTGCCAGTTACTTCTGGATTGGGAGGCGAGACAAAATGCAACAAACACCAGTAAGAGGCTCAGGGCAGAGGGAGGGCTTTTTCAAGCATGAAAAAAGCACATGCTGGAGCTCTTACTTCTGCTTGTCGTGTTGCATTGCTGGTCTCACTGCCAGGCAATGTGGGTCTCTCCTGTGCCACCAGACACCATCTCAAGTACTGGTGGTACAAGTACCACTGGTTGAGAAACATTTGTTTAAAGCTTTCTGCTCTCTTTTGAACCAGGGCAGACGGTATATAGACAAAAGTCAAGAGGATGCAAGCATGGAAAGCACCCACTAGGTGGCACTGATATTCTACAGACATCAATACCTAGAAGCTATATTAGACAATGCTAGGTATTATTCAGAGCAGCTTGAGAAATTTCTCTGTAGTAGGACTTGAATATCCCAAATATAGGGTCAACAATCACTGCAACTTTTTAATATCCCTCAATGACCGGAGTACTTGGGAATAACAGTCATGTGTCAAGATTGCTTTGCCAAAACTGCCAGGTTGCTGGGGAATGAGACCATATCCAGGAAAGTTTTTGGATGATAGTGAAGTGAGTAGCTCCAGGGAGGAACATGCAGTAAGAAGCTGAGTAAGCAGGGTTTGGAGGCACTGAGGCTTTAGGATAGAAAAACAGTATATGTGATGTAGGCCAAACCCAAGAGTGCAAGTTTGGGGGGGGGGGGGAAGGAATGCCAAATCTATCTATAATAACATGGCATTGCTAGCCACGTCATTAATTTTGGGTTGAAAGAGTGGGGTGATGGAGCTGCCCAATGGCATCTCTTTCCAGCCCAATCCATTTCAGCAGAGATACACAGCTAATCCTAATATCCCACAACATTCGCTGGCACTCAACACTGCTGCCCATCAGTCTGTCTTTCAGCTCCTCGTTCTTCTCCCCTTCACCCACACTTCCACCTTCTTGTCTCCAAATGCTCCATTTCCCTGTGCATTGCTCCTCCAACTCGACCTACCAGTCTCCTCTCCAGTTCTCCTGACCTTCTTCACAGCCCCAGTAAAAAGCCTGTATTCACACAGCTATAGGGCTGTGCCTTTAAACAGAACTAAGAGAGTTCACAGCCCAGAGCTGCCTCCTTGGTTGAATCTTTTACCTTTCTTTAGCCATCTTTTTAGGTAGTGCATTACCACTGGATACAACTTGGGTTGAATGGCAGAGATGCTGCCACTTATAAACAGAGGGAGTTATGTTATGAAAATTCCTTCCTCCTCCAAAGCCTTGCATGAGCCCAGCAGAGGCCATCAGAGAGCTTGTACAGGACATTCAAGACCTTCCATTAGTCTTAGGCCATCGGTCCTGCAGAGTGTGAGCCTAACTTCTAGTATGTACAACAGGGCATTTAGCTTCTTCCTTCAGGCAGTGAACTCCTGGGTCCATTCGCAAACAGACCTTTGAGCAGGCTGTCAGGGCATGTATAATAGTTTCAGGGTCGGGAGGGCGGGGAAGAGTATTTCATTTTCTTGATTTAGTTAGTGTGTTACAGTATTTTTTCTATATGATGTACAGATGCCTGAATGATATTTCTGGCAGGCACATTTTTATACGCATAACAATACCTTGTTAAGCTAATGAAGGCTTATGAAAACAGGAAACAAGTCCAAAATAGTTTGGGACGGTTCGGTAAAAGTCAGGGACCTTGTAAGAAAGTGTAAGTTGGGCTTTGGCATTTTGTCCCTTCTTCCACCATGGTATTTCATGGCACCCCTTCAGCTGGGCTGGCTTTTGTAAAATCAAAGCCCTGAGAATGATTTTATAACATTTCTTTATTATTCAACAATAGCGAAGCAGGAGCAGAACAAAGAGAGAAAGAGATTGTGAGAAGTGATTTAGGAAGTGTCACTTGTTGAAGATCTAATGTCTTACTGGAGATATCAAACCAAATTGTATTGACATTAGTGGGGATGCTTTTTGTTTTTGTGCCCCTCCTATACAGCTGTCAGCCAATCAGATGCAAAAAACAAAAGCAAGCTTGTATATCAAAACAATAAAAGAGACTTTCATGCCAAAGCAAAGTGGAAAATATACTGTATGTCCTATTTCAGTATTTTATCAACTCTGTGTTCCACGGAAACGTTGAACAGCCTCTTTTCAAAGCCTGCTGTAAAACAACCCAAAGTCCATCAAACTATCTGTTGTGAGTAGTGTTCATGACTTCTAGTAACCAAATCATCCCCAGTCTGATTCTGATATCTTGCATCCTTGTGTTTTGAACCAGGAGATCCCCAAAACTTCATTGGTTGTCCATTTTATATTACTTTGTGTGAGCAAAGGATCATTGAAATCACAGGCCATGATGCCCTCTCCTTGTCTGAAGCAAGGTTTTGTTCAAAAACAAAATCCTTGTTCAAAACCTAAAATGGTTTTGTTCAAAACAAAATCCTTCTACGTTCTGGTATGTGTTTACCAGACAAGATGTCCTAAAATTCACAAAGCAGTTGGGAGTGGCTAACATTTCTGGTATACTTGACTTGCCCCAAATAGTCACCAAATTGCAGGGCTATACAAGTCACAACAAACTGAATGTGACTCTTCCACGTCACCCTAAGCTCCCCAGTGTCATTAAGGAGTTCATCATGACATTAGAGGTCCTTACTGATGCTACAAACTGAGTACTGTGATTATCACTAGAAAGTAAGAAGAAGCAGCAACCCTAACAATTAAGTGGGGGGATCAGGTGCTTTAATGGTGTGGAAAGCCACAGGGTAGTAGGGAACATGACTGGATATCTAGTTCTTCTGTCAGCAAAGCATTTGTGTAGGTTTCAGGTGAGTAACGCCACAGCATTCACAGTTCCTACTTAAACAATGGATTGGAACTACTAAGTCGGGCCTGCACAACTTGTTCCCCATCAAGCAGTTTCCTAGCCCCATGTATTCTAGTTTGCCCAGGGCTTATGGAGACGCAGTTTCCATAACTGCAGTCCCAGGCAGGCAGAACACCAAGGCAAATTTCTTGAGCTGCCAGACATGCCAAGTGGTGCAGATGGACTAGTAGGTCACATGCATTGTGAAGACCTGCTGTTGGCTGTCACAAGCCCTGAGAAGCTTTATCGCAAAATTATCTTGCTCTCCCTTAGTCTGAGACAAGGATCAGTGTCAAGTGTCTCCTGTGTTGTCATATGTCTAGCTCATGGGATGTTAACAGTTTGACATGGGAAAAAGCACTAAGCTCTCTTCAACCCACTGGCAAGAAACATTAATGATCCTACAAGGAATTCAGCCTCTTACTGAGTGGCTGTGTCAAGATCCCGGCCTCCTTCAGCCCATCCAACTGTGAGCTAAATAACATGAGACAAAGTTCCCAGTGAAAGAAGTTCAGCTTTTTCCTGTACAACAATAATTAGCTATATCCAGGAAGCAGGAGCCACAGGCTCCTTTTCTGATTTTGTCACAGGCTTGCAAGGTAAACAGCATTGAATCACTGCAGCCCCACATACTTTGACAATAATACCTGCCTCCCAAGGTCCTTTGTTGTCTCTGTTGTGGTTTTGGAGCGCTGTGAGGTCCTTAGATGAAAACGCAACAGTCTCATTGCTTCCCGCATCACGCATGATGTGACTTTGGAGCGAAATGACACATTATATATGGCATTGACATGTGCATTCCTCCCTCCTTTCCCTAAAATGTTTAGGGTCCTTCACTTTGTGCTATGTTGTCATCACATTGTGAATAGTCCCATCCCTTCACATTTTATTGCTGGTACCGGCAGACAAATGCTTAAGATGACATCACAACACAGGTATGTGATCCTTTTCCATTCCGGGGGGGGGGGGGGAAGAGGGCCAATTCAGCTTGGATATACCATTTGCAGTGACATTTCTCTGTCACACATAAACTACAGTTTTGCTCTGAGGCTGCATTGTGGCAGATGAATGATTGCCATGGCTTCAGAGGGCTTTGGCTACTCGCTATCCTTTAATTCAATTCTGTCTTCAGCACATTGCTAACAAGGCTCCCGGCAGCATGTAATCAGGAAGGTGTTTAGAAGAAATGATGAAAGTGCTGGACAATCTTATCAAACCCAAATAAAATAACATCATAAAATAGTTATTTCCTATTTTCACTTTTTAAAAACCGCAACCAACTTTATAACATGCTGCAGGAAAGGAAGCAGATCAATTCTAGTTTCACATTGCCAGCTTGTGGCAATGGTAGCACTGATTGGCTGACAAGGAGGTTTTGTGGATGGCATGATAGGGAATTGGGGTTATATAACTATATGGGAGGGGTGCGTGTATGCGTGTCCGTTTGTGCATGCGTGTGTATGTGTGTGTGTGTCGTTACTGGCTTTCCTGGTTCTGGGAACTTCTGGGTTCTCTTTCTATCTCTGCCACGGAGTAACTTTTTGGGCAAGTCCCTGAACCTCTCGTTGCCTCAGTTTGCCCACTTGTACAATGGGGATAATAATGCTTCGCTACCTCACACATTGTGAGGCTTTCATCATCAGGGCCTTGAGTGTATGAAATAAAATCCCATTGCACAAAAAGCCCCCTTTGACTCCATAGTGGGGCTTCATGGGGTAGAAGGTTCTCTGGTTCTTATCAAATATCCCCCAAACTGGTCTCCAAACACTAAGTCAGCCTTTGATTAAAGGTGCTACCATTGATGCGAAAAGTATTATTATCGCTCTTGACAAACTGAGCAGTTGCTCCAGCCAGACTTCCCATGAAATATCTCACCCACTACTCCCAGGCCCCCAACCCAGAGTTGGTTCCTTTTGTACGATTGGGATTTGGAGAGTTGTATGTTCATTTTTAACTCTAGAGCTCTTAGCTGTATCTTGTTCAGGTATCTCTTCTTCATGTGATGATAACCATCTAACTTAGTGTGTGCAAACAGAAAAAAGGTGAAAAAAATATGACTACACTGTAGATGACCTTCTTTGCTAGCAGCGGGGGTGGCAGTCCAGCTAGTCTGCCTAGTCACCGCCTTTCTATTGTGTTTGGAGATGTTAAAACTCATGGAGCAGACAACATATTTTCTAATAAAAACCGATAAAACACAAAAAAGGATGGAAAAAAAACATTACTACTGCTGCTCAGCCAGTGTGATTTCATCATCACTGACATCTATAAGGTAGGAGCCTTTTCTTTGCAGAACCATTTTTTTGAGAACCAAGCCCCCTTGTTTTGTAGAGGAGGCTCCTGGTTAAATCAATAAAGGATAGCAAAACAACACAATGTGTGGCTTTCTTTTTCTGTCATTAGAAACCGATCAGCAAGTAGTGTTAAGCCTCCCCCCAGCAATATCAAAAGGGCTGGGTGAACTGCACATGTGTGGTAGTTGCACTTGCCATGTGGGATGTGGTTCCATAAGCATCAAGTAGTCCTACTAAACACCCCCAGGGACTTTATTAATTCCCCCATGCTCATGTCACTGAATTTTGTTTCTCAGGAAACTTCTTTTGTGCCTGTATGCTGTGTCCTGTAGTGCTCCCCCAGTGCTGAAGTACTTCTTCAGGAATATCTTGCTTTAAAAGTAGTAAAAGGTAGTGGGGCAGGGGTGGGGAGTGGGGGGGACTAGTGCTTGCACCTCCATCATTCCCTCAGATCTGCCCCTATACCAGGGCCAAAACTGGTAGGCTCAACTACTATGTATTACAAGGACAACGCCAGGCAGAGAAAGCACATCCTCAAAAGCCCCCCGTCGCAAGCTGCATGGAGAATCATGTACCTCAAAACCTATTGAATAGTGTGTGGCCAAAGGTCCAGGAAGACTAGGGCAAGGATCACCTTGGTATCCCTATCTACTCTCTTACCTGGTCAGGTGGGTGTGGATACCTAAGACTGGGCTGGGGCTGGATAGGGACTTTTGTCCTTGGTAGACCCAGGTAATGAGGACAAGCCATTCACAAGCCCTTGTCTACTTGGCCATGCAGGCTTTCTGAAATGGCACTGATTTCCAAAGTGTCACAGGGACGCCTCTTTCAGATGGATAGAAGAAGGGAACAAAGGGTTCTCAATCCTTGAAAGTAGCAAGATGCACAGAAAGATCTGTATAAGTGTGTTTCTATCCATAGACTTGCTTGCAACCAGCTTCTTGGTGTGTGCGCAGCAAGGACCTGGTTCTCCCTCCTCCTCACTTGTCATTTTGCAGTGTTGGTACAGAGGGTTCGGTGCCAGAACTGAGCCCAGGCTTCAAATTAAGCTTGGGTCACACAGGAGCATATTTCCATTTTCAACTTCACTTTGGTATTTTCATAGCCACTTTAAAAGACGGGCGGTCAGAATCAAAGGAATTACTGTTTATTTAAAGTCCCAGAGCTCACGTTCAGAAGACGTTTTCAGTTTTAGAGAAACGCAAAGTTTAGTGCCATCACTGCATTTGATGGGTGGTTTATAAGAACATGTCCAGTCCATGTTGGTGGACAGGCAAAAGGCTGCCCTACAAACAATAGTGTGGTGATCCCAGCCTCGCAAGAGGCATCAGGAGTGTCCTGCAGCACCTGATGGTCACATTCTGACATGCACAGACAGCTCTACAATGAAGCAGCATGAAGCAGGTTGCTTTAGGCCACAGCTTGTGGGCCAAATCTCAGGAAGCAGCCCCACAGCAAATCCTCCCCCCTCCCATAGATGGTCTACACAGGAAGGAAGGCAAAGTGGCACATTTCCCTCCCTATTCAAAAAGAAAGGAAGGAATTGTTGGAGTGAGGGAAGGGCGCAGGGGCTTTTAGTACTCTGCTTCCAGGCACAAAAAAGGGTTAGAATACTAGGAGGGACAAATGGGGTGACCCAGACTGCACAAGATCCTTCCTTGCAAGACTGATTCTGTTTTTCCCTTCTAGGCATTTGTTCTAATATTGGCATTTTTTCCCTGGAACACATCCCTGTGCACACATTGCATGTTAGCAATACGAGCCTCACTGTCCAAGACAGGCTCAGTGTTGGTCATGGTCACCACTCAAGACTTGATCATCGTGGGCCTCATTGGCTGTTGAAACCCTTAAAAAATCCCATGTATTGCTGACAGGAGGAGCAGATTGAAATGACAGGATGTTCCAAACCATTGTGTCCTCTTCTAGCACTCGTAATACGAGACACAAGCTCAGGACATGATGTCAAGAACAGCTGGTGTTCCTGGTGGTCTCTACCAGGACAGACATTGCTGGCTTTGCAGTGCCTACAAGACCAGAACTGCGGTTCACCACACAGAAATGTGACCAAGACTCACGCACATGACAGAGCACAGGTGGAACATATAGAACGTTAAGAAGAAGAAGGGATGTGCACCTATTGTTGGATAGTTGAAAAGCTGGTGAAGAGGATGACAAGATAATTATGGTTTATTATGACATCTGCAAGGCACATATTGAGCCAAAATTAATCTGCTCTGACAGACTGCATGAAGAAAGGTAAAATATGAAAAGAGGCTGCTGAGCAAAGCCCAGGTGAATGAAAACCGATTGCTTTTGAGGGCAATGGATGGGGAGGAGCAGAGGGGAAAGGGCCACAGGCAGGCAGTGTTTGGCCCATAGCAAAAGGGAGCTACTAAACACCCTGGGGAACTGACTAGGAACTCCTATGCACAAGGATAAAATAGCTGCAATCCTAGACGTGCTTTCCTGGGAGTAAGTCCCATAAAACACAATAGAACTTACTTCTGAGTAGACATGCCTAGGATTGTGCCCAATGACAGCATGGTTGGTGACATAGTTGGGAGTGAGCAACTCTGCAACTATATTACGGTCATCCTACATTGGTCAAATCCTTCCTAGGGCAAGGGCCCTAGTTCTGGCAAGGATGAGAGACAGAAGCAAGGGAGTTAAAATGTAAACAAACAGATGTTTCTGATAACATCACAAGATTTAGAATGTCTTAGAACAGGGGTCTTCAAACCCCGGCCGGCCCACGGCCAGCCTCTTGTCCCCTGAAAGCCTCTGGCCCACTTGGCCAAACATGACAGGAACTATGCTCTGGTTGTGTCTGGAGGGTGTTCTAAGGGCCAGAGAGGTTGAATGAATGAGCCCATTCATTCATTTATTCACTCATCTAAGTTCTATCTCGAATTTATTTATAAATTTTTTTTCTGGCCCGCAACACCGTGTCAGGTATTTGATGCGGCACTCTGGCCAAAAAGTTTGAAGACCCCTGTCTTAGAACATGGAACTGGACAGCTTGGCAGAATCCAGAGGATTTAGGTATCACATTTATGGAAGAAGTTGCCAATTCTAACCATTGTGAGGGGAAAATCTGAAAAATGTGTGTTCTAGAAGGGTGCTAAGCAGGGCTGTTAGGGATTTTCTAAAAAGTGATCTGTCATTTGGCAGAGTCCCTTTGCCTTTTTTCTGTTTCTCTAATCCCAGAGCCCTGTTGTGTCCAGCTGGCATTCAGAAAGCGGGGACTGTCTTTTCCCAATGGGCAGAGCTGGCTGTCTAATGAATCCTGGTGAGACGAGTGCTCTATGGTGACACATTGGGGGCTGGCTTACTGGGGGGGGGGGCAGCAGATTTGCCTTGTAGGCCATCACTAATCCCAACCAGGTAAAAGAAAGGAGGGAGGACTCCATGTGTCCTTTTGCTGGCCCCTAATCTGTGTGCTTTCTTTTGAAAAGGCAGCCTCAGCCTGGGACGAGGAACCAGCTAGCCAGAGAAAGAACAGAAGTTCAGTGCAACTGCTCCAGCAGCCACTGAAACAAGCAGACACTCCAGCAAGTGACCGCGAGATCTACTGCTGCCAGTAAAGGGGGGGGGGAGGCAAAGGAGAAAGAGAAGGGAGGAAGCTTTGAAGGGGAGGCCTGGGCAGCCCTTGGTTGAAGCATACTTTATGCATCAAGGAGTGGAGGGGGGGAGAGAAGGGAAGAAACAGGAGGGGGAGGCTCATTACATGGGCAGTGCCTCACAACCTAGTGTCAGGCACCCAAGCGCCTACCAGTTGAGGACAATATTTATTTTTTTGAAAAATATATATCTCGCCTTTCCCATGCCGAAACAAATGCCCAAGGTGGCTTACACAGCTCCATAACAATTGTACAATGTCCAAAGGAACGTGGAAACAAAAATGTGCTGCCACACCAAAGTATGCCAGTGCTGGGAGTAAATATACAATTTGAGGGTAAGCCATTTAACTCAGTGGGACTTGCATCTGGAGTAAACACGCTTAGGATTAAACACAACAGAGACCTGAGGCACCTCATAGATGAACTAATTTATTTCTGCATAAGCTTTTTCTGGAACTTCATGGAAACGTGGGTGCTCTGCACAATGTAGAATCCAAATGCAGAATACAGATTTTCCACTTGCAGAATATTTTTCAGCAGCATTCCAGGCTGGGGGATATATGAACCGGCAGACCCTTCTTACAAACATAGTAATGGGAGACAGAATAGTATTTGCATAAAGAAAACATGGACAACAAGGAGATATGGGAAAAGATCCAGTGTCCACAGCAAGGTCCTGGAATTTCTCAGCTCCTAGAGCTCAGAAATGGTGCAAAAGTCAAGAGTAAGAATGACAGAAGGATAGAAAGCAGTGCTTAAAGAATTGCCTTACAATCCACAGAGCTGCCTCAGACAAAGCTGAGCGATGTGGAACAAATTGTGACCTGTCTTGAGGGAGGCAGAGAACAGCTTACTGATACCAATGGGTTTGACTTATACTTGGGGTTAAGAATGTCCAGGAATAAGAAACCAGATCGTTCATGTACAATCCAAATCTCTCCAGGGTGTCATTAGGCTCATATGCTCAAATGATTAGATTTTTAAAAAAAATTGTTTTAAATGTTAAATCATCCAAAAATCCTGCAGATATGAACAGGAAAGTGAAATACGTATCTGTGAACTGGCATGACATGGATATTTATTCTACGCCTTTACACCAGCCTGCCCATGAAGTGAAACCAACACATTGAGCAGAAATGGTGAAGAGGCACCAAGTGGACAAGCCCCCAGCCCCTTGGCCTGCTGCTCTTCTCAACCCACTGCTCTGGCCAGTGATCCAAGCCTCTTCAGGTTCACTGAAAGGGGATAGTGGCAGCGGCTGCCCCCTTCTTCCTCCAGTGCTGCTGTTAAAAGGAAGGGGAAGAAAAGAAAAAGTTGCCATGGATCTAGACCAGCCCACCAGATGCTTATGGAAGCACCATGAGGACACTTGCCTCTTCCTGCTTATCAAATGGGGCAGGGGGCAGGCATGCACATATGCTTGCTCGCCGGGACAGCAAAATTGGGTGGGATGTGTGCTGTTGCTGTGGTATTGTAAAGGTGTGTGCTTGCTTTTTTTTATGATAAAGGGCATCTTTGGAAGTATGTGCGGGGTGGCCCTGATTATTTAGCCCTGATTATTAAAAAAAAAGTTTTAGATTGAAAGGCCAATTCCTGGATGCAGGATTTTTCTCCCTCAGAAGAGCATCTGTGCAGCAATTCTCATGACTCAAGTTATATTAGATGGAAACACCTGCATGGTTTTTGCCATCTGAGGTTTACAGCCATTAATCACAAGGGCAGATTAGGATCAATGCAATCCTCAAAGGAATTGCTTTGGGGAAGGCCATAGCTCCTTGACAAAGCTCACACTTCGCATGCAGAGCGTCCAAGTTTCAATCTGTGGCACTTCAAGTTAACAGCATGTGTCTGGGAAGGACCTTTGCTTAAGCCATTTCTGCCCAATGTTGCATATACGCAACAGGGATCAAATGTGTACACCTGAGGGCTGGGCAGAAATAGGTTTTAGGGACACCCACTACCAGGCAAGAGCAGATGATAGTATATCACTGAGCCAATGATCTGACTCTGCATCAGGCGGCTTTCTCAATACACTTCAAAGAAGTTCAACTGCACTGACTAAGATGAATCTGGAATAACAACTCTGCTCCAGGAGGAGTCATCCTGGCTGCCTTGTCTCCGTTCAGAGCGCGGTCTATGGAACAGATCCCTTTGCCCACTCGCTGGCACCCATGGAATGGATGATGCACAGGACTGTGACTGAGAAACACAACTGGCTCAAAAATACAAACTCTTCATATAATTGTGGTGAACCTATGAAGCATATACTTTTTTTACATTCCCAAGGGTTCCTCATTTGTAACAGAGGCATGGGTATTGTGGCTGTGGGATAGTAAGTCCCTCCTTCTTCCTGCTGGCAAACTTTCTCTAAAAGATATCTAGTTGGGAACTACAAATACATCTGACACAGAAGATATAAAATATAAGCCCTACATGAAATTTTCACATTTTATCATGATTTTCTCACAGCTCCCTGTATGATCTGCACCAGTAGGGATTCCCATGATACACGCTAAGAATGCAGTAGGCCTGGCCTGAGGGGCAAGCAAGATGATTGACTTAAATGAGCCTCTTTGTTGTCAGAAAGACACTTAATTCTTACAGTCGGATGGGCCCTGATAGCCTGTTCACTCACAGCTTTGGAGAGGAGTCACAGATCTGTTTACCTTCTCTGAAGGAGAAGGAAGCCTCCTGATTCTTCAGGGAACCTGACAGCATTAAGGTAGCATTCAGAAGCTGTTTAACTGGGAAGACTTTGGGACAAGAAAAAAAAAGTAGGTACATGGTGTGTGATGGCAATGAGGGGTCTATCCTACTGCTTTCAGCTCTCTTCAACTATTCTCATTATGCTATCTCCAAACCTTCTATGAGACCTATTGCAAACATTTATGGATCACTATGGCAACACATCCAAGAAGACTACCCAGGGTCACCTACTGGAAAAAGACAACACACTTCTGCTTTTAAATGTCCATATTATGTTGTCAAATCTTGCCTTCGAAAAAGAGAGCTGCGAGAGGCTTATGTTCCTTCCTTTGCTAGCTGGGTCCAGATGGCTCATTGACTTGAACAGAGCGATGCCATCTGAAAGAGTGCTCCTGTTTGCATTCTTCCCTTGCAAAGTGATTGCCATGGTCATTTCATATCAACACATTGCCTTTAACGTAGCCAGGATGACTCAACCCTCTGTCTGTTGCCTTTTTTTCTTCTCCTAACAAAACTTGTACACTTTCTGAAGATTTTCTTGGAAGAAAAAGTAACAGTGCAATTCCCTCTCTTTCAGTCACTGTGGTCGTTTCATTTACATAGGGCCCTTCCAAAACATGCTTTTCTGAGGAAAGGACTTCCTTCCTGCCAGGCAGCCTTGGGAGTGCTGTCACAAAGAGCAGATGGAACAGAAGCAGCGATACTAAAACAAGACAAAAAGCATATCGTGCCACTTGTCAAAGAGCTTTTCACTGTTCAGTTTCAGGTTACAAAATCCAGTATCAAGTATATAGTTCCAGAGGTCCAGATACACAAACCAATTTGATAAGATTGGTAAGATTTGGAACCCTTAGACCTACAGCAGTAAAGCTGTGCATGATCTAAAAGTTGTCTAGGGTCCTGTTGCCAGGAGCAGTTGTCCTGTGTTAACCTAGAAATAGACTTCAATCTTTTGCAAGTTTCTCACTTTTCACAAGAGCAAGAGGTGAAAATAAACTGAGAGTTAACCCCAAGCCAGACCGGAGGCTTTTGTTCTTATCCCAAAACAAGTGATTGTGCATGCCAAGATAGCCAGCTGACTCCAGAGGCAATGTTAACCAGTCCCCAGGAGCCCTACCACATTTTAATCACAAGATGGTTAAAAGTTTTGTCCATGGCTTCACTCATTTAAAAAAATAATATGATCATGAAGCCTGAACTGCTAGGATGGCACTAACTTGTTAAAAAAAACAACGTCATAATAGGTTTGTTACAGAACTTGATCTCCAATAAGAATGTATGGCTGTCGGGTCATATCCTCAGGTGCCCTAAAGTCTGTCTGAGTGAGATGGAACTTGGAAAATGGAGTATGCCAGCAGAGGCAAGGAAAATGTTGTTCAGTCAGACCCAGAAGTGGGGTGACAGGTGAGAGGAAAAACAGTTTTAATGGTGGGTGGCTAGCCCAGCTTGGAGAGAAAGGCAGGTGCCCTCATGACACATTTGTGTTTATCACAGTTGAACCATCTATGCCTCCTTCTCTTGCCCTCATAATGCATTCATCTTGCACCAGAAAATCACCAGCATAAAGGGTTTCATGTGAAAAAGACAATGGCGCCAGTTACCCTGACAGAATACAAGGAAGGGTATTCCTTAGCAGAGAAGCCATGGAAAACACAGAGGTGAGTTCCCCTGAAAGCAACAGAAATTAGGGAATACAAAAAAAAGGATAGCAATGCTCGGATTAAGAGAGAGGAGGGTTGATATGATGAGCGCAAAAGGAGTGACACCAGAATGAGATGTTGCTCTGAAACACAACCTAGATTCTTACTGGCCTGCTGCACGAGTTCCTGATCATTGTGTGAATTTTGTGTGGACCTATTTCAAAGGTCCATGAACTCTAGAGGAGATCTCTGCTGACCGTGCAATTGCATATTTAGACAACAGAGATTTGAGGGGGGGGGGAAAAGGATCCTCAGTTCTCCATGAACATATATCACTAGGGCACAAACACAAATATGGTCCTGCAGACTTCAAATACTACTGTAAGTGACCCAGTGGTTTTTTTTTATCCCATGGTCCACAGTGGCTAAAGTATGTGTGATTATGAGAGGCTGTTGCTGCTAGGGATTGAAAACACCATGAAAAATGAATGTATTGAAGGGGGGTGAAATAAGAGGATGAGCTCTTGAAACCACTAACCGGGGGGGGGGGGAATTAAGAATCCTAGAAGTGTTGCTTAATAATTATCCCACTGATGTAAGCAAACTCATAAATGAGGGAGGGAAGCTTCACGTTTCCTGAGCTTAGATTTTTGAAGGCTAGGCATAGGCTATGCTGGTGACAGTGTAGTCCAAGGTCCTGTGAATTCTGCAGTTTCTGAAAATATTACATGACTGAGACAACCTCAGAGACAACAAAACATGAAGTGCAGAGAACCAGCACCTGGAGCTACAGAAAGGACTGGGAACATGCTTCTATCTAGCAGCTGCATTTACATTTCTGGATAGAAAGTATTCTTACAACTGAGCCAGGAAAACATTTCTATTCATGAGTTCCCCCACAATCCTATTCACAAGTTTCCTCCCATACCCAATGCTAACAGCAAGCCATGCGCTCATGACAACATCTTTCGGTTGCTCTCAATATGCCTGCTGGCCACAGCTTCTCAAACACATTACTCATCAGTACTTCAGTCTCTGGCAGAGAAGACATTCCAGTGCAGCATGAAGCAACAATTTTGTTTTTAACAAAAATGATGCAGTTTGCATAACCTGCTTGTAAAATTGGGGGGTTCTTTTGTGAAGCATTTGGAATTTCTGGTGAAGGATTCTCTACAACAGTGGTTTTCAACCAGTGGTAATTGCATCACCGGTGGTACTTGGGGTGGTGTCTGGTGTTATGTGCAGTGGGCCGCAGACTCCTGCCACCTGGCAACAAGAGTAGCAATGCAATGTGGCAAGCAGAAGACCCAGCAGGCAGAGCTCTGGTGTGCACTTTTCACACACTCAAAAAAAGTCCTCCTATCTGCCATGAATCTCTTATTGGTGTTTGTCATGTTGTGCCCGGCCTCCCAATTACATCATTGCCAGTACTTTCAGGTGGTACTTTCAAAAGGTGGACCATGCAAAGTGGTACGGGGAACAAGCATTGAGAAATGCTGTTCTACAGCAGTTAGGAGAGGCAATCCATTGACTCCAGAGCAATGAAGAGGAGAACATTAAATGAATTCAAGGAATAGAAATGCTCCTACTCAGCATTTAGACAGTCCTTTCAAATGTTAATAGCAATTCAAATACGTTTATCTGGTTTTGATCTTTATAACTACCCTGTCAAGTCAGTCAGTATTATTATCCCTGATATTATTGCAGATGGGCAGCTGAGAGACAGTAGATGTCTACTTAGGGAATGAATGGCAGAGGAAAGATCTGAACCAGGGACTTGTTCCTGAGTCACAGCTCAGTCTCTCAATCACTACACCAGCCCTGGGATATCTCACCTACACACACTATTGATGAAAAAGGCATCCCTAGAACAAAGCAGGTTTCAACTCTGAGCCCAGCTGTACATTATGCACCACTTTGAGTATTTTTCAGAAAGGCAGTATACATGTTTTGTAAACACATATACAAACATAAGTCTTATTTCCACATACATAGCTTTTAGGAGTATCCACACTGGATATATTGGTGAGTTGAATGAACTTAAATCCAGACATGATGAATGTAACAATCATCAACTGGGTGTTGTGTTTTGAAAGGGTCTGGACCACCCATCACCCCCTTTGGACACTCAAGCTCATAGGCTTAGGGTGTAGCTCAATGTTTCTCAATGTACTCAATTTTGAGTACAATGTACTCAATGTTTCTCAGTGTTTCTCAATGTACTTAAGATGGTGTCTGGGGATGCTCACAAGACCCCTGGATACCTGGACCTGGCAGTAAGTCCAAGAACATGACACAACAAACAGCAATAGGAGGCTTGGGTTGGTGGGCAGAGCTCCAAAGCAAGCTTTTCCACACTCAGAAAAGCCCTCCCATCCATCCTGAGCCTCTTTCTGGTGTTTGTCACATCACATATGGGCTCCCAACCCAGAAGCAATGGACAATGATGTCATCACCAGCTACTTTCAGTGGTACTTGTGAACCATGTGAAGTGGTACAGTGGAGGACAAATGTTGAGAAGCACTGGTGTAGCTGTATTCTTTTCTAAGGCTAGATATCCAAGATGAAGTGGTGACAAGTACTTTCTACTAGCTGCATTTTAGTCTTCTCCGAGGCTGACCCTTGTTTTCATAACTTCTCTGTTGTCATGCCTGCCCCTCATGGCAGTTTAGAAGTTTTTGTGAAGACATCAAAGCTTGCCTTCTGATGGGGAGGAGTCAGTGTGAGCACATAGATAGTGGTTTCCTATTCTCCTTCAGGCTAAATTTAAGGCATTTGTGCCCAATTTGTTTAGGCAATCTACTTGATTGGCCACCTCTATCCTGGCTGAATCTTGAGCTTCAAAATTGTTCTCTTAAGTTTACCATCTATGCACCAAGGCAAGGACATGCAGGAAGATGGTTTCCGGTTGCTCCACCTTGACTGTGAACGGCACCATCAGACCCCACCCCCATCCTTGCCAAAGTCTGAATGAGTATCCTTCCAAAACCATACAGTATAAATAAGTTTTATTTCAGTAGGCTTTTAAAAGCCAGAAATGGGATGGGGGATGATTTTATAAGCTGTGGTGGGTTTTATGCAATACTGTTGCATGCCTTAAGTTTTTGGGATCGAGTAGATTATAAATAAAGTATGTAAAACCCAAATTTCTATATACAGTTGAAGAACATTTGTACTGATTTCAGAGACATTGGCAAGATGTTGCCCCTTCTTTGCACTTACTTTGTACCATCAACATGCATTCAGGTGTCCTCCTTTGTAAAGGGCATCTTGTATTGCTGGTTTTCATTGTTTAAAGCAGCTGCATCTTTCTCTTTTAAATTTTCCAGTTCTAACCTGTTCACAACTTTTCAACACTCAGTGAGCAAAGGGGCCCCTGTCAAATAAGGACACTGAGGGGCATGTGAGTTATTCCATCAATATAAGCCAAGATGAATTCCCAGACCTCAAGAATACTGCATTCAAGAAACGGTTAGAAAGCATTAGCTACAAGGACAGAAGGTTCCATTCTAACAGTTGGGCCTTTTTGTATTCTTAAAATTCATCAAGCTCTGTATAACTCAGGCACTGAATTGGGACCCACCAATGAATGATGGCAATTGTAAGGGCTCTGAGTATTTCTTTTTAAATGGAAAGGCAGAATCTAAACCAGGGGTGTTCACACTTTTTTGGCTCGAGAGCTACTTTGAAACCCAGCAAGGCCCGGAGATCTACCAGAGTTTTTTTTACAATGTTCGCGCCATCATAACATATAACATTTATGTGTACAATGTATGTTGGTGTACCTTGAGCCCCACTGAGTATAACAGGACTTACTCCTGAGTAGACATGCCTAGGATTAGGCTGTGAGGCTGCAATCCTAGCCACACTTACCTGGGAGTAAGCCCCATTGAGTACAATGGGCCTTACTCCCGGCATTTCCTCCCAGAGGCACCTGAAGGGGGGGGTCAGCACTCCGCTATCTACTCATTTTGCCTCGCGATCTACCGGTAGATCGCGATCCACCTATTGAGCACCCCTGATCTAAACATTTAAATAAATACATAGGCTTCCACATGAGAAGGTGAAACCACTGGTGAGTGTCTAACAAAAACAAAACTCACTTGCTGAGTCTCTTTTAAAAAAAAGAGTTTGGGAAACACTGACTAGTTTGGGTTGGAATGGAATCTGCTCAACCCGATTCTTGCCAAGTATGGAGACAGTCATGACAAAATGCATCAAGAGTTCCAACAGAAGCCAATCAGAGCAAACCTGTGGATTCGTTCACACAATTGGTATTACCTGTCGTAATAAAATCTATGGTGCTAAAAATGGATGCGGATTCCAACAATAGTTTCCACTAGTTTAATTTCCAGAAGAGTAGCCATGTTAGTTTGTAGCAGCAAAACAATAAAGAGTTGTGAAGCCACTTAAGGACGAATCGGCTTGTATCTGTATAAGCTTTCACGAAGCATTATCCACATGAAATGGGCTGTGGTCCATGGAATTTTATGCTACAATAAATTGGTGAGCCTTCAAGAAGCTACAAGACTCTTTATTGTTTTGCCATTAGCTCACCAAAGTTAGAACCATGTTGCTGTTAGGTAGAAACTGCACATGAGGCAATCATAAGTTTATGGCCCCAGATCTATGGTAATAGACTTCTCACAGCATGGTGATCATGTGGCTGGGCCGAAAAGAAGTGTGAAACATTCTGCATGAATCAGCATCCTGTAACTAGTCCAAGAGTGAAACTGTTAATTTGCATTCTGTTGCACAACATTAAAATAAGAAAAATGCTTCCTCACAGTATCTGAAACTGCAAACCTGAAAGGGGGGGGGGGTGATATAAAGAGAAAGAAAAGAGACAGCAAAGGTAGCTCTTGTGGCAACCAGCCAATACATCAGAAATAAAATACATTGGAAATAAACTGCAACAAAAATGGGAAGACATAGCATAAACATCCATAATTTCTCTGAAATTCTTCCAAAACAAAGACACAGTGAGCCCTTTTGGGACAGGGAGCCCATTAGTTATTTGATTTTTCTCTGTAAACCGCTTTGTGAACTTTTAGTTGAAAAGCGGTATATAAATACTGTTAATAATAATAATAATAATAATAATAATAATAATAATAATAATAATATTAACTTTGGCAATGCTTGGGTAGCATGTGAAACCAATACAGATATTGAGATTGAGGCTGAACCAAGAGGAATCAGTCCAGAGTCAGAATGAACACAGCTGACAGAGAGGTATGTGCTTGAAGAGAGAGGAAAGAAAGCAGTGGAAAAAGAGGGGGGAGCAAAAGAAAAAACTTCGCAGAAAGAGAATGAGCTACTATTGGAGAAAGGTGCTGAAAAAAATGGAGCTCTGATGAAAGACAGGCAGAAAGAAAAAGAGGTAATTTAAATAAATAAATACATACATTTATAAACATGAATGCCTGAGAAACTTGTTTCCTTTCAGCAAGTGTTATAATTGTTATAACACTGTTATAAGAACAGAGCCCAGCCCGTCCAACAGCTTTGGTCTCCTGCTTTCGGAGCAATCTCCCTGAGAATATATGCCCCCTCCTGCATCCGGCTTTCTCACTCACCCTTGGATGTGCTTTTATTGCTTAGATTTAGTACAAATCTAGCCCTAGAGTCCCAACACAAATGAACCTGTCGCTGTTAAAGACAGGAAAAGTCTTGTGGCTGCCACCCTTCTACCCAAGATCCACACAAGTCTGCAGCAGCCCAGATCATACCAGCTTTTGCGTCTGTGCCCTTTTAAGGGAATAGAAAGTCCATGAAAGCAGCAGGAAAGTGCACAAGGCTCCTTTCCCACCATAGAAAGAGTGGAGGCAAAGCTCTTTCCAGGACGGATAGCTCTCTGCACAAACAAGGATTTCACATGAGCTTCTTTTCAAACCCGACAGCTAGAAGGAGCAGCCCAGGGGAGGTTTCTCTCCAAGTCTAGTTTCTAGAAGTAGGATAAAAATTCCCAAGATGAAAGGAAATTTTACTTTCATGCTCTCAACCCTGCAGCCCTCCAGGGCTCAGAGTTCAAGGGGGGAAATAAAACAAACAAGATGGCTTTATCCTGTCTTGTTTTTGAGTCTCACTGTCGCATGCCAGACAACCAGGATGGGGATCATCACCCACAGTTACCAGACTGTCACAGCATCATATTAAAGTCAGTCTGATACTCTGCTTTCACCATGATGTGACCATTATCCATGCCTTGGATCAGGAACAAAAAACTATCATACAAAGACTTGGTACAATGGAATTCTCCCTTGAGAACAATTTGCCCCCAACTCCCACCCCATCCTGAGGATTGCTTGCAAGTCAGAAAGATTACCCAGAGTTCATTACAGACATATACCAATCCTCTTTGCTGGGACTATCCATGATTCCAGTCAGAAAAGAGACAGCCAGCTTTCTGGTGAGTAATTGTCCTGGGTCCTTTACGAAGGGTTGACAGTTGTCATGGTCAACAGTTGCCCATAATCCTGTCTCCATGATGATGGTTCTGGAGGCCAGGGACAGTATATGCCCACCTTCCAGTTCTCTGTAGATCAGTAGATTCATCAGTCTTCCAGTATTCACCAGATATTTTGATCAGCAGTCACACTGATGTTGTACCCATTTCATGTCTCTTCTGGAGAACATTCCACGGCAGAGTAACTGCCCTCGCCATCATCCAAAACATCATCATTTTTCATATTGACCTGCAAAACTTCAGATTCATTCTCCTCCTGCTCTTCCTCTTCTTGTTCCCGAAGGTTTTGGAGACGTTCCTGCCGAGCCTCCAAAAACTCCTGGGCCCCCTCACCCACCACGAGGACTGTGTCAGCTACACTGGGTGGTGCTTCTACTGGGTTGTGATCATAGGAGAAGAGTCGAAGCCTCCGCAGATGACTCAAGTCAGGGAATTCAGTAAGCCTGTTGCGGTCAAGGTCGAGGATGTGCAGCTGGGTCATGCGAAGCAGAGGCTTTGGGAACTCCTCAAAGCGGTTTCCATACAGCCAGAGCCCCCGGAGTCCCCTCATGCGTGGCAGACTGTTTGGCAGCGTTCGTAGGCGATTGTCGCCCATCTGCAGGGACTGCAGCCCAGGCATTTGGAGCAGGACGCGAGGGAAGTGGTATAAGTAGTTGCTCTCGATCCACAGACAGCGGAGGGTCTTGAGCTGGGAGAACTCCGCAGGGAGCCCAAAGAGGCGGTTGCTGCCCAGATAGAGGCGGGTGAGGTGGGGTAGGCGGCACAGAGCCTCAGGCACTTCCTCCAGTTTGTTGAAGTCCAGGGCCAGGATGCGCAGCTCCTGGAGGCCCTCTATCTCTTCCGGCAGCTCCTTGATCCCAGTGCCGCTGATGTAAAGCTTCTGCAGGGTGCCCAGGGCACACACGGGTCCTGGGAGGGTCTTCAAGTGCCGCCCAGAGAGCTCCAGCATCTGATCCCCACCGCTCAGTTGCTCTTCCACAGCCGACGGCAGCCGCTCCTCCCTGCCTGAGGACCCACCACTGCCCATCCTCATAGCCAAGGGAGGCTGCTGGCAGGACAAATGCCACCACCTCGGCCCGGGGGGCTCCAGGGAGACATGGCAACAACCACCTAGGCCCCTGCCCACCAGACTGGCCTCCTGGGGTGCGGACCGGGGCTCCCTGGACGACTCCCCCTGCCAGGGCTGGAACTCAGGCTGCCTCCTCCTGTTCGCCCCTCAAACAGCTTCCCTGCAACGGGAAGAAGCCGGGCGCCCTCGGGCAGACCCCCGAGGTCGCCCACTGGAGCCCTGGGGCGGAAGAGAAGAGCTGCTGCCCAGCCCAGCCCTTCTCCTCAGGGCGCTTCGCTCCTGTCCACGGCAGGACTCGCTCCCTCGGGCCGCCCAGGCGCGGTCTTGGGGTCTTCGGCTCCTGTCCTGGCAGGGGCTGCGCCCAGGCTCCCGGCTTCTCGCACCAGGGCTGCCCGCGAGGTCTGAGCTCGGCTCCCACACACGCACCGGGCGCCTAGCGACTCGTCTCCATGGAAACCCCCACGCGGCATCGTCAGCCTATGGGCGAGCCGAACGCCCGGAGAGGGGCGGGGCTACGCGGGGTTCCGCCTGCCTGCCTCCCTCCCTCCCACCGGGACACACCCCCTTCTCGGGAGTGGAGGAGCCTCGATATAGCCCGCTTAAGAGATGCGGCCCCTCCCCCCGCTCTGCTACCCTCGGATAAGAAGAGGCGCGCGCACTCTCTTGCACAGGTCAAACAGGCCTCGCGCCTTCACACCTACAGGGCAGGTGGAACCGGGGCGGGGCTCGTTCCGCTGTGCCAGGCGCAGGAGCCCAGAAGGGGAGCAGGGGACGGGCGGCTGCAGGTCAAGCACCAGCAAAGAACCCAGCCTGAGGGCTTTGCGGTGGCAGCACTGACGCAGGCGCCCCTGTGCCTGTCCAGGCTGGAGCCTTCCTGGCCCCGGGGAAGCAGCCAGACCCAGGCAGCCCCCTTCCCTGCAGGGCCAGGGAAAACTCCCCATGCCAGCCCCAGCCTTGTATAAACTGCTCCTTCGTCTCTCCTTCAGGCCTTAGCTGGCACTTGGAGGCAGTGGCAGAGCCAGAGGGGGGTGCAGAGCGCTAAGTTTTGTAGGGAGCCTCAGCATGCAAGCAGCCCTCCCCTTCAGAGCCATTCTTTGGAGCATTTGCCTCCATTTTGCTCCCACCACCCAGAATGGCTCCGAAGGGGAGGGGCCACTTGCATGCCACGCTGAGGCTCCCTGCAAAACTTAGCACTTTGCACCCCCCTTTGGCTACGCCACTGCTTGGAGAGAGGTTTCCTCTCAGCCAATGCTCTACTGTAGGTGCTGCTGCGATCCGTGTCTCATTTATGACACGCTTCCACTCTTTGCCATTGTTGGCACTGTTTCTTGCCTTGTCAGTGGTCAATCGCTGGTTCCTTAGGTCTTCTGCAATGTGTTTGAGCCAAGTTTTCTTTGGTGCTACCCATTGAACCCTCCAGTACGGAGGTTGCTCTCACCAGAGGGGCTCCAGAGGCAGCCGGCTGGTGTTTATATTACAGACGTGGCCAAATGATTAGTCTGCATTTTTGGATTTGCTCTTTGACTGATGGTTGATAATCACACTTTTCCAAAGTGTCTCATTACAGTGGTGATCACCAAGAGACTGACACCCAGGATCTGTCTCAAGCATCTCATTTGGAAGACCTCGGGCGTGTTCATGTCTGATTTGGGCAGAGTTCATGTTTCTGATCCATACAGGAGAATGGACAAGATAAGTAAGATAAGTTAGTAAGAGGTTCGCCTCTTCCGCTTACCACCCTTTACTGAAGCATGTAGTCTTGGTTAATCACCCTCAGAGGATGGTTCCTGCACTGGAATGTGCAGACTCTTCCCATAAAAGGGAGAGCAGTGCCAGTGAAAAACAGCACCATTTAGAGCAGACAGGTAAGACCAACCTCCATAACAGCATAGAACCATCTGGCACACCACTTGTACCTGGAAAAGGGAGATTTTTTTTTTTGTTACCAGTTACATGGGAGTAAGCCTTATTCTAGTGGCTCTAACACATCGATCTTCAACCTTTTTCATCTCCTGGCACACTGAGAAGGCAAAAAAATTGTCAAGGCACACCTTCAGTTTTTTGACAAGTGACAAGGCACACCACACTGACAAGAGGGGCTTGCATCCCACAGTGGCCCTAATAACAAATGATCCTCCCCCAATCTCATAGCACACCTGCAGACTATCCACAGCACACCAGTGTTTGAAAATGGCTGCTCTAACATCTGACAAAAGGATCAGACCAAAAGGTTTTCATCCATAACCCCCATAGGTTGGTTACTGGAATATTAAGCACCCATTGTAAATATACTGTAAATTATATAGTCACATGAATTAGAAACCTTGAGAAAAATTGTGAAAGACTTTCTTTCAAGGGTTTAAAAACACTTGAGGGAATTATATACAGTATTCTCTGTATTTTGCAGCTGAGAAATGGAGGGCTCAGTCTCACCACTTTTTATTGTAATTGACATTGCACATAATTACTTCCAGCCACAGCGCCATGTGCAGAGGTGGTTGTGTGAAGGCCAACAGCACATGCAGAATGCATAAATTTACTATTAGCATACTTCTGCAAAAGCAGCTTTTGAGTACTGTACTTAAGTGAACTCTGAAAAGCTGATCCATACAGACTTCTGCATATGTTGTCCTTCATGTGACTACTTCAGAGTGAAGCATCTGCTACTGGAACTTAATGCATGCTGCAGGTACCACACAAGTGGTTATGAGATGAATCATGTGGTACAACAACTGTTATCAAGGCAGTATCAAGAAATGTGCCCTTCGTCCTGACCTCTGGGCAGGCCCAATTAGCGATCACTTTATAAAACACTAGTCTTCATTAGTTTACATGCAGAAGAGAATGTTAAAGCATGAAACACAGGAGTAAAATGGCCTCTAACCACTGCCATATTCCTTAGCAGCGTGTGATATCAGTTATGCCAATATGAAGGCAAGTCATGACACAGTAACACAACTGGGCAAAAGATGTGGTCCATCATCTTTTTTGTTCAACCAGATCTCTATCTGGTTGAAAATAGGAAATCAGCAGTTGATGTATTGTTGCAGGTTCCTGTCAAAAGCGCTCAGTGGTGTGGAAGGTATTAAAAAATTCCTGCACCTGCCTAATATGCATGATTAACTGATGAAAAATTCATATAGAAATTATTGGCCAATATTTATGGCATATGCAAAAGTCTAAATCTAGAAGATGAGAAAAACAAAGCTCCATTCAGACCCTAGTCCAGGGATTTTCAGTCACTGTGCTGTGACACATTGGTGTGCTGCGGGACTTTGGGGAGGGTCATTTATTAGTAGGGCAATTGGGGGATTTGAGTCCCCTACCAACAGCATGGTGTACCTTGTCAATGGTCAAAAAACTGATGGTGTGCCTTGACAATTTTAGCACCTTGTTAGTGTGCTGTTAGATGAAAAATGTTGAAAATGGCTGCCCTAGTCTAGATCGCTTAGAAACAAACTATTTCTCCATGCCCTTAAATCAGTCCCTCAGAATCCTGTATACAGTGAAATTCCTTAGAATTACTCTCCCAATGTATTCCCATTGGTAGGCTAGTTATTTTTGTTCCAACTCCCCCTCAGTCTTATATATATCCTTCACCATGAGTGACACTCGCTCTGAATTAATCTCACTCCAGATGGTTGTAAAGGTGATGGGGATTCTTTTTCCAGAGCAATATGCAGGCTTCTGTGTTTTCCACAGAATAACTTACCAGCTGATGTTTCAGTTCTGATCCACACCCATATGCTCCTTTCAAACTCTTACATTGCCTTTTTTTTCCATTGCTCAGGTAACCAACAGCATCACTAACCATGTACAGACTTGTGTATGAATGTGGAAAGCACGCCTCCACATCCTGGCAGGGATGCAAACCCCCTACTCACTCACAAACAAGGTAACTATCAGCATGAACTGTGTATCTTCAGAAAATGCAGCTAATCCATCTGGGCAAATACAAACACAGATATTCAGTGGGAGGGAGAAAGCAGAGATAGCATATTAGATACGTAAGAGAACAGCATTGCAAAGTGTGCAATTCCACAGGGTGCATGGAAATGCCAAGATTTTCGAAGAGGGAGGAGAAGAGGATTCTTGTCTATAGGATTCTGCTAAGAGCTCTCTTCAGCTCAGGTGACAACTCTTCAACCCATCTAGCAAATTAGAAGATGCAAAAACCCAGAAATAATCAAACAGCAGGCAGAAATGGCTTAGAAAGTGAGATCCTAAAGAATAACACTATATGGCTTCACCAGAAGAGGTTGCATGGGTTAAGGCACAATCCTAAGCAGGTCTACTCAGAAGTAACTTCTATTTTGTTCAGTGGGATTTACTCTCAGGAAAGTGTGGTTAGGATTGGAGCCTAAGAAGAATTAAGCACGGAAAGAGATTTGAAGCAAAGGACCTGACATAAAGGAGCATTTGCACCCACAGCCACCATGATAATGGAAGCATTGTGTGATCACATTTTCAAGCAGCAGAAGCAGCCCAGCAGTATCCTGAATGGGGAAAGATTACTTGGAAGTTCATAGTGCTTTCTTTTTCATTTTTAATGGTCTTCTTACAAGCTAGTTCATTCCACATATATGCAAAAAAAAAAGTTATTGCTTTTGCTCCATCATTGAAACACTTTGCAGACTTCTTCATTATCAGGCAACAAATGCATTCAACAAATATGCCAGCTGAACTCAAAAGGAGATTTAGGACAACATCACAGGGATTTTTGGGTAAAATGGTAGGCTCATCTCAAGCCACTCTCCTTTCAGTTTGAATAAGAGATCAGGTGTGTTATTGCATACCAAAGGACAGTGGAAAATGGATTTGATGCTATATTTCATGACACTGAGTGTGAAGCTGATGCACATGGTACTGCAAAGGATTTTTTTTCCCCGTGTCAAGGCTGCCTGTGCCACCAGCTCATGAAACATTCATTAGGAGTGAAAACTCACCCACAGAGAGAAATGTGAGAAATTGAAAAAGAAGACTTTATACTGTGGCACCTATTATTACTGGACAGAAAACTGAGAACAAGAGCTGAGATGGTGTGCATTGCACCTGAATGAAAAGAGAAACCGAGGTGTCAGTTACATGAACACACACTCCACCCCCTGTCAGCATGGAGCAATGTGCCTGATGCTGGGATATGCATGGTTGGTTGGTTGGCAACCTTCAGTCTCGAAAGACTATGGTATAAGCCTACAGCACCCGGTATTCCCAGGCGGTCTCCCATCCAAGTACTAACCAGGCCTGACCCTGCTTAGCTTCCAAGATCAGGGTTACAGGAGAGACACATTTTCCATGTGAGTTATACAGGGAATTCCAGCTCTGTACTCACCTCCTACCACTTCACACCATACAATGGCCCCCCCAACTGTATGCATGTTTCTTTTACAATGCATGAAAGCAGCAGTATCCTACTGAGTAAGTGGGTTAATTTGTGTATAACAGCACACAGGGGAATATGGAACCCTTGTTGTACTGTATGATCACACCTCACAGGGATGCAAGGCATCCTGCTCTTTCTATGTTGTGCCTTTTACCTCATATTGAGAAGAGGAAGGCAACTTATTTTGCTGCCACAAGGCAAATACTAGTAGTTGAAAACAAAATACTATTAAAAGTGCTATTGGTAAGGGAACATAGTCCCAGATAGGTTTCGTGAACAAGCATTCTGAGCAGGGAGTCAGTATTTTCTTGCACTACAGATACTAGCAACAAAGAACATAATTGTAAGAGTATGGATGGTGAAAGTGAGACTGATGGCATCCTGGGTGTGAGTGGAAAAGATATCAGATTTCTGCAATATTGACATAATGTTGCCAGATCACAGACACCACCCAGTCTTGTCACAGATACTGATCCTACCCATTCACTCTTTTCCAGGAACAGTGGGTATTAAAATGTTGGAAAGCTTTCAAGTAGAAAAACAAATATGGACCTCTATTTACATCCAAATACTGGCGACAGCTTTGTATCTGGCACCTGATTACTGATTGGTCAGCTCAGGGAGTCACAGGAGACCTCAATGTGCCATTCCACTTCTTATTCTGATTCTAACGCACTAGTCCTGTTCCCTGCCACCAGCAAGTTCCCTGCCTGATGCAAGTGCACCAAAAATGTGCATGCTAAATCCTACTGGCGTTTACAGGACAGCCAGAAGGTGGCAGATAAAAACACATTGTACTTACCTCCTGGTAGACTGCTGGATTGCTAATAGCTCTCTTTGGACATATGCCACCTATTTTGGTGGTGTATGACTGAGGACAGGAAAGGGACAGGGAGATTTGAAAAGGAGGACATAAGATCCAGCATATGTCATTGCCACCTGATCCACATTCTCCCACCTTCTCCTCACCCCTGGTTCCTCCCCTGGCACCACCTAGAAATGCCCCTGTTCCTCCCACTTCCTATCTCACTCTTCCCATTTCGGCACTGCTGCAGCCCTGGAAAGCATAGGATTGGGCTGCCAGTGAGCTGACAGAATCCAGGCACTTCTAGCTGGATCCCATCCTGGCACTTCTGTTGGCAGAGTGCATGTTCCGCTGGTGGAGGCCAGCCGATAGGATTGGGCTGTCAGTGCTTTAAAGCTTCCTCCAACTCCTCCTTCCTTCTATATATCTTCTATAGAGGTGTTTCCATCTCTAGTCAGATGCCATGTATGTCCTTGTAGACATACGAACTAGAGCCACTCTTTATTTCTTTAAAACTACACAATCATTAACATAAAATTGATCTCAGCACTATCACAGATGCTCCTTCCTTAACATGTGGGAAATTGACCCAAGGTCTGAAGACATCACAGCGTTGTCCCATCCAGAAAAGAGGCTGCAAAGAGGTTGAAAGTCTTAAGTTAGTTACCTTTGGAAAAAGTGAGCTTTTGTTTGCTTAGTGTAAGAACAGTCACACACTGTACCTCTTTCATTCAATAAGCATTTGGTCCATTTGCTTAGAGGTTTGGACCCTTGTAAGCTCTAATAGTAAATGACTGATCTTGCTTAAGTGCTTGACTCAGCCTATCCATGGTGATCACTTTCACTGTTACTGTGGATGTGAATATGTCCCTGTACTTTGCATAACAATGGTCACCAACTGCAAGTCTTTCATTTCATAGCCCTTTGATCTGCATCTTTCACCACTTTTCTTCCTCCCCCCATCCTCATGTGTATATTCCTTCCATAAGGATACTACTTCATGAACCTAATGAAGTAGATGCTAGTCCATGAAGGCTTATGCTGAAATACATTTTTTGGTCTTTAAGGTGTTTCAAGACTCCTTGTTGCTCTTGCTGAACAAACTAACATAGCTTCTTCTCTCTGGAAGCTGTCAATTGGGAAAAAGAACAAAGAGTCTTGTAGCACCTTACAGATGACAAAGTTTATTTTAGAATAAGCTTTTGTGGAAGAAGTGAAGCCAGTGACCATTTTTATGCAAAGTGAAGTCAAACTTTATAACATATAATAGAGATTAGCAGTCTCTCTGGCTGTACTGAGTTAATTAAAGTATTGAAGTAAGGATTATGGTTACCAACTGGAGCCTAAACCTGTTAACAAGATGACCAAATATTGACTGAATATAAGAAATATAGGGTGACACTGACTTCTTATGTGAAGCCAAACACATGAGATATGACTGAACATAGTTGTTGTTTTTTAAACAATTCAGTGAGAGAGGAAAGCTTAATTTTTGTTCAAACCAGACTGCATTCAGGTGGAGCCTGTTTCATTCATGAATCTGGCTCAATGCGGGTCCTCTAGATCTGCATTGAGCCAGACTCAGCTCCATCTGAGCCCTTCAAAGGGGACCAGAGCTGTGCTCCGTCCTCTCCAGAGTACTTTAGAATGGCCCCGAGAGGAGGAAAAAAACACTTTCGTTTTCCCGAAGGAAACAGGAAGTGACTTTTTTTGTCATATAAGGCGCTTGGAGGGCTTCCCTGGGCCTCAGAATACTTTATATGGCAAAAAATATCACTTCCTGTTTCTGTGAAACTGGAAGTGGCATTTTTTCACCTCTCTGGGCCATTCTGAAGCCCGCAGAGATTTTAGAGGGAGAAAGGCCGCCCTGGGTCCCGTTAGGGAGAAGGGCGGGATAAAAATAAAGTTTTATTATTATTATTAAAGGGGCAGAAAATCGCAGATTTGATTATCCGTGATTTTCAGTATCAGCAAGGGGTCCGAGAATGGATCCCTCATGGATACCAAGGCCCCACCTGTATAGCCAGATTAAATTCTAGTTTAGCAGATTCTTGGGTAATTGTCTCTTCCTGGATGAATGTGAAAAGTGCCCCCACTCTCAATGACCTATTGCTTTTCTTCCCCAGTACTGATCAATGGCAAATTCCTTAGACTTTTCTTGGATAGGGAAAGGGCTTGGTTGGTTCTGTGCAGGGGTGGCCTATCCATGAGGCTAGGTGATGTAAGTTGCATCAGTGGCAGATTGCAGGCATGAGAGGGTGGCAGATTCAGGGCACCCTGAATCTGAACCACCTCCCTCAAGACCACTGGGAATATGATCCACATTGATCTGTTTTCTGTCTGATAAAAATAAGCAGAGCATGGATCTGCCTCCTTATCTTTCTCCTGGTACAATTTTTCAGATATGAAAGTTTGAGGCTTTTGGTTTGATTTAGAGGGACTGCATGAATGCCAGATGTTTGGGGCTCTGAAGTCTGTGGAGATTCAAGATGATGATGAGTAAAGGAACAGTGGCAGAAGTTGATGGTTAGAAGAAACTGTAAGGAAAGCAAGAATAAAGATGAAGAACTGCATGAATGAAGGAGTTCCTTCATTCCCTTTAAATCAAACTAGGTCCTGCATTTCCACACTTGAATACACTATGGAAGGAGTGTGGTAAGATGCTGCTTTTGTGTGTGTGTAGAAGTGGCAGTGGTGGACCTGAGGGGAATCAGGCAGCATTCAAGGTCACACCACCCCTAGTGCTGTGACATTTGGATTGGGGAGACACTAGAGTTGTCTATATGAATTCCTAGAATAGCAAATGTTGATTAGATCTGAGAGGCTCTAAATTGCACTACCTAAACAGTGGCCTAAGTCATGTAACAGAAAATACTGCCCTGTCTAGACATAAAAACATAAGAAAAGCCTACCTGGATCAGGCCAGAGGCCCCTCTAGTCCAGATTCCTGTATCTCACAGTGACCCACTAGGTGCCTCAGGGAGCACACAAGATAACAAGTCACCTATATCCTGTTGCCATTCCCTTCCATCTGGCATTCAGAAATAGGCTACCTCTAAAACCCAGAGATTATATCTAGTCATGGCTTGTAACCTCTGATTAACTTTTCTCCTAGAAATCTGTCCAATCCCCTTTTAAAGGCATCTAGGCCAGATGCTATCACCACATCCTGTGGCAAGGAGTTCCACAGACTAATTTCATACTGGGTAAAGAAGTATGTTGTTTTGTCTGTTCTAACTCTCCTGATAATTTTAGTGGATGTCCCCTGGTGCTGGTGTTGTGTGAGAGGGAAAAGAACATCCTCTATCCACTCTGCATCCCCAGCATAATTTTGGATGTCTCAATCACATCCTCCCTCAGGCACCTTTTTCTAGACTGAAGAACCTCAAACTCTGTAGCCTTTCCTCATAAGGGAGGTGCCCCAGCCCAGTAATCATTTTGGTTGCTCTCTTCTGCACCTTTTCCACTTTCACTATATCCTTTTTGAGAAGTGGTGACCAGAACTGTATGCAATACTCCAGATATGGTCTTACCATAGATTTGTACAGTGGCTTAATAATATTGGCTCTTTTAGTTTCAATCCTTTTTTTAATTATCCTGAGCATGGAATTGGCCTTTTTCACAGCCTCTGCACACTGGGGCAACACTTCCATTGAGCTGTCCACCCCAAGATCTCTATCTAGACACATGCCTCTCAGAGAGTTCCATCACTGAGGTGGACCGTGGAAGGCTATCATGCAATGGACCACATTGCTTACTTAATGGGTTACAGTTGTCTGATGGAGAGCAGTGAAGCGGCGATCATGGGGAGAATCACGATAGAATGGATCCATGGTTGTGATTGCCCTGTAAAGGCAGAGAGGAAAGCATTACAGAAAAGGATGAGTGCCAGAAGTGGCATAGTTAGAAAGGGCAAAGGAAGGACAGAGAGGAACAACTAAAGCAGTTCCAAGGAACATTACCTTCCAACATGGGGATGAATATGTCTCAAGGTCTCTGTGGCATTGGGATCAGTGCCTAAGTCAGTGGTGTGGTTGTTAGTAGAAAAGCCGCTTCCTTGCTGAGGCTGGATTCCTCCTCGTGTCCAACCTTCCCTGTCCACTCCCTTTGGAATGTTTTCATAAAACCTAACAGAAGGAAAGAATAAATTCTCACATGCCCAGCTGAACCCACCCTCAAACTCCTTTTCTCCCTCTCATCAAGTGTTTCAGTTCTGACTAGATCAGTGCTTATCAATGTTTGCCTTCTGCTATACCACTTCATATGGTCCACCTATTTGAAGTACCACTGGAAGTAACTGCCAATGACATCATTACCAGTTACTTCTGGGTTGGGAGGCCAGATGCGATGTGACAAACACCAGTAAGAGGCTCAGGGTGGATGGAAGGGCTTTTTCAAGTACAGAAAAGCATGCTTTGGAGCCTTCTACCGCTGTCTGTTGTGTTGTGTTCCTGGTCTTGTTGCCAGGTGACAGGTGTCCAGAGGTCCCGCGAGTACCACCAGACACCACCTCAGGTACCACTGGTGGTACCCGTACCACTGGTTGAGAAACACTGGACTAGATACTACATTTTCAGAGCTCTACAGACCAGGGACATGCAGTGCAGGGGCAGTGGGTGAGCCCCATCGTACTCCATGGAAGAGCACTGCAGCTGCCCTCCTCTACTTACATCTGAGGAAGCTCTCCTTACACCCACTTTCTCAGGTGTAAGGAGAGCCTCCTCAGGTGTAAGCAGGCAGAGCAGCTGAAGTGCTTTTCCATGGACTATGATGGGGTGGTTCTTTCTTACTTGCCCCCCCCCTGGCACTGCACGTCCCTGCTGCAGATACTGTAGCTCTGTAGTCTACTATAGAATGTAGATATCTGTTGCTGTAAATACCACCCCAAGACTTTGCTGCCCCAGTGCTCCCATCACCACCACCACCACCCACTCTTTAAAACCCCTGTATGGAACGACCTAACCCAAGCAAATAAGGGAAACACAAGGTTCCCATGCAAGTAAGAGAAAGGTGTTTAACAGCAAGACAATACTTGGGAAGGTAACTGCCATGATAGTCACTACTACCAAACTCACTTGGAATTGTAGCTGGTCAGGAACCTGTTGGGATGTTCTGGATCATATGCAGGTGTCACATAACTAAGGTTATTTGCGCTGAATCCTGAGAGTTCCTGTATAGAAAATATGGAAAAACAGAGCTAAGGACCTTGTGCCAGAGAGGCAGAGCACAAAGGTCAAAGAATTAGGAAGGCATAAAGCTCTGAAACTAGCTCAGACATACCTTTTTACCCACATTTTCCTGACCTAGCATTTGGGTCAGCGTCTGAGGCTGCTGTTGAAGCCCTTGGAATTGAGAATGGCTCAGAGGGCCAGATGTTTGGGGCACTGAAGTCTGTGGAGATTCAAGAAGATGATGAGTAAAGGAACAGTGGCAGGAGTTGATGAAGGATAGGAGAAAGGAAGCAGTGAGGAAAGTATAAAGATGGAGAAGGTGATGAAAGCGATGTGGAGATGGGAAGAGGGAATAGAAGAAAGAAGTGAAGTGAAGTGAAGACCTCAAGGGCAGTGAGGAGATGAGCAAGCAGAGAGACTTAGGTTAGAAGGCTCAGGGTGGAAAGGTCCTCTCCCAGAAGAGACAGAAGTGAAGTATGTAGAAAATAGGTCATGGCAAACAAAAGTACATGAGAGGAAACAAGATGAAAGCAAGATGTAACCTAAGAGAGCAACAAGAGAAGGTGGTGCAAGAGAAACAACAGGCACTGTAGTCATTAAAGAAAGCAGGTTGGAGGTAGTATAATAACAAGGAAATATTCCTACTGGGGCATTAAAGTGAGGATCCTTCTGTCGACTGAATCCAGACCCTCTCTCAGAGCCCTTGGAAAGGACTGGCAAGAACTCATCGCCCTGTCAGAAGGAAGATTGCAATGTAAGAGGGTGGGTAGAGTTCACACAGTGTCAGAGCATGAATACAGACAAGGAAGAATGCCATGTGGAAGGTATAGCCCTTCATCTGTTCTTCCAGTACCCACCACCATCATAAACTGTTTCTGACAGGAACTATTCTTACATGTGGAAAGGAAGATGGCAGATAATCTGTCTTCATAATGCTAATCCCCGGACTGCTTTCCTGCAAAGCAGAAAACAAGTACTGAGACTCAGAGAGAGAGAGAGCGTGCGCGTGCATTTGGAGTCCTTGTTCTATTAAAGCTTTTACTAAAGGTGTATCTTGGGAAAAATGTACTAAAGGAGTATCAATGACCAGCAGCTGATGGTATCTGGTCTGGTACCTAACCATATGGAATCCCTGCTATGGTGAAGCTGCAGGAACCGATGGCTAGACTTGGAAAATCAAAGCAAAATCCACAAAGAAACCTGAAGGAACCAAAGTCATTCATGGACTTTGACCCCATTATAAAGGTGAAAGGTGTTCAAAGAACAAGATCCACTTAAAAGACAGCATGGAATGCAGTCTTATGCAGAACCATATTCTGTGGTCTTCAGTTGGAATGGAATATACCTCTATGTCTTGCATTGGGATCAAAACCATACCTCTGGCAAGTGCATGATTGTTGAAAAGTCAAAAGTAATTGTGACATATGAGGATGAAAGTTTCTGCAAACCCATTCAGATAAGTCCCCTGAGTTACAAAAGGTTTTAAAACAAATGTTAGACTCTCACTAACAATGCTGGACTCTCAAAAGATACCCTTATCATGCAACAGGAGAGAGACTAGTGAAGAGCACGAGGGTCAGGAGAGACCAATTGTCCCAAGTATTCAGTCATTACTAGAGCAAGGGCACTGATTTTCTGCTGCGGTTCTGCTCAGTAGCATACTTAGCATTATACACAGTCTGGTCCTTGACAAGAATAGCAACATAAATACAGTCCATTGGGACCTGAGACATTTGCTTGGACACAATAGGGTTAGTGAGGCCGCCTTCAGTAAATCCTGTCTCTTCCTTCGCTCCAATTGTTTTCTTCTGCAGGAAATCTGTATGGGGAGAGAGGACAAGTTAATATGGGGAGAGAGAAAATCTAAAAGACCAAAGACTTCCATAAAAGTCAACAGCAACTTAGTTGCTAGCTTGCTGCACAATTGTTATCCCCTTAGTTTCTGAGGAAGACAGAAGGCACTGGAAAGATAAAACAGTTAAGATGTTTTACTTCACCAGCATTATACAAGCTACCATCATGAAAACTTGTGTGAAACTATAACTGCACGTTCCAACCTGAAAAAATGTATCCAGCAAAATTTAACCCCTTCTAAAGTGTATTTGTGAGCAATTCTTGCATTATGCTTGCTGGGAGGCATAGGTTTACAATTACATATTCTGATGCCAGAAGAATACAATGATGCTGCTACACCATTGCACTGGTGGGAGTTACTACTACTACTGCCAGTGTAACCCTTATACCATTGTTTCCCAAACTGTGAGCCATGGCTCCCTGGGGAGCCACAGACACCAGCCAGGAGAGCCACTGAATCCTTGTGATTCACTGAATCCTTGTGAACCCACCACCCTATACAATGTATAGGATTGTAGCCTTAATGGGGAACTGCAGCCAATGGCTCCAATAGGTCAAGGGAGCCACCAGTCAAAAAAGTTTGGGAATCACTGCCTTATAGTTCTATATACTATCAGTATAACATGAGAAGGTTGACAGAGATGGGGGTGTGGTGGCATAGGAGTGAAGCTTAGGCTGAATCCTGTGCTTGCTCAGAGACCACTCCCCATCACCTGTGCCAGTGTAACATTACACCAACTCTGAGGTGTAATGTACCACTAAAAGTACAATCATTAAAGAGCCCCCCCCCCCCAAAGCATGCCCCCTATGCTTCATCCCATGCTGTTTCCAAGGATACCTCAACCTTCATGAACAATTTTTCAGGGGACTCAGGGCCCAATTCTATCCAAATTTCCAGTGCTGATGAAGCTGTGCCAATGGGGCATGCACTGCATCCTGCAGTGGGTGTGGGCAGTCATGAAGACCTCCCCAAGGTAAGGGAACATTTGTTCCCTAACCTCGAGGCTGCATTGTGGCTGCATCAGTGATGGAAAGTTGGATAGGATTTGGTCCTCAGGCAGGGCTACAGGCAGGAAGGGGCAGGGAAGATAGCCTGCATAAGTGCTGTTATGCTTGTGCAAGTTAGGCTACAACCCCTTGTGATCTTAAATGGGACAGTATTTTCAGACACAAAAGTGTCTTCTTCACCATTATTTGTAACATGTAATGTGACCAGTTGCCCCAAGAAATCCAAGCAAATAGAAAATGTTCAAAGTATGTTAACAACACTTACGTGATTTTTAAAAGTTCTACTGCTTCAGATTCTTTAAACTCAGTCTCAGATGTGAGAAACTCAATTTTCATTATAAAATATTTCTAACCTCCCAAACAGTAGAAGAAAGTTAAAATCTCAGAATCCCTATTGGTCTTGAAAAAGGCAAGAAACAGAAGCACCTCAGTGAAAAACAAAGGAAAACAAACACTCCACCCTCAACTTTAACCTCAGGATTCCTAAGGCTGTTTAATTGTTTATGAAGGTTTGCAGGTGAAAAAATTGATGAGAGCAGGAGGAGGAGGAGGATGGCATTTCACTGGGTAAGGAGGGGGAGTGTTAAGAGGTTTGGGGCCAGCCTTGCAATCAGCTTCTAAACAGAACCATGAGTTGCAAGACCTTATCTTAGTATTTTCACAGGTCACTGACCTATAGGCAGTTAGTTGTACACACAGCACTGCTTCCTCAACTGGATGTTCATGTTTAGACACAAATGTGATTTCCCAGAGTTATTACATACAGGGCGCAATCCTAACCAACTTTCTAGCAGTGAGGTAGCTATGCCCATGTGGCTTGCACTGCATCCTGCAGTGGAGAGGCAATCAAGGGGGCCTATTCAAGGTAAGGGCATATTTGTTACCTTACCTTGGAGCTGCATTGTGGCTAGGCCAGTGCTGGAACGTTGGTTAGGATTGAGGCCACAGTTCCTGAATAATCTAACATAGGAAGCAATTCTATCCAGCCTTTCTTCAGTGGAATGAGCATGCATGCTGTCACAAACATGTCATAAGGCACCAGCAGAAAGGCCCACATCTGCCTGCTGGACTGGCAGGAAGTAGGAAGGGGGTGTAACAGGACAGGGAAGATTGCTGCTGTATCCTATTCCCCTTCCCGGGCCTGATTTCCTGACACAGGGCTGCTTGGATTTGCACAGCTATTTTGCTGCTGCAGGCCCAATTAGCCCCATAGTGATTGCTGGTCCTTATCCAGGGGCAAGGGAATTAATGTTCTTTTTCCCTGGGGAGCTCTCAAGCAGCGTCCTTTCCTGCATTGGATGCAGCAGTTGGCACCGTTGTATTGCTCTGCAGGGCAGAGGATAGGATTGGGCTGTAAAGCATTGTTTTCTATCCCATCAATATGTTGACATCGCAATTTGTCTGACTTCTATTGATCTTTCTCTAAGTCCTACCTACAAATTTGAGAACAAGTGAGGCAATCAATATCTTTTTTCTTTGATCTCACATGTAGTCATTGACTGAAACTATTGTGATATTTGAAAATCCCAGATGCTGATTGAGGTCATATTGGTAAGTGTACATAGAGGTCTTTTTAGTAAATCAGATCAATAACCAAGGATGAGAGTCTTATGTTATGAAAAAAAGCTATACCTGGTTGTCCTGGGATACTGAAGCGGAACTTTGAACCATACTCTGTGGACATGTATTCAGGCCCCTATAAATACAACAAAGAGTGAGATTGGTTGCTCTGGAAATACCTTACCACTGACATCTCATGGTCCCATACCAGCTCTCTTTAAGGAAGGCCAATTATTCCTGGGGAAGCAGAATAGATACTGGGGTGACTCCACCACATTATTGCCTCATCTTCCCATACATATCTCCTTCAAATGAAGTCAGACCTGATGCCTGCAAAATTGTGATGACTTGCATGTGTGATGAAACACTATTACAGATGAAACACTGCAGACAGAGCTTTCATATCAACACAAGCAACCCTACTTTGTGGAGGCCTTTCACACATTCCACGGCAAATCATACAATGAGGAGGCAGGCATATATTAACTTGGAACAGGAGTAAAGAGTAGCAAATTTAGGGATAAATATTGAATATAATGTTTTGATGGATGCTTGTCACACAGGGACTAATGTTCCTAAATGTAGCTGGACATCTCATTCAGAAGTCATGCCCACTGGGATGTCTGTTACTGTGACTAGAAAGGATCTTCCACTGGCCAGGCAACTCCTCGTTTATTTTACTGCATCCACAGATGGGCATATTCCCTGCTTATGGGGTGCTTATGCTACAGCAAAAATAAGGAAGGGCCCACCAAGTCGTCCCTAGCAGTGAACTCACATGTCTGGCATTCTCTGCATCAACGGAGCCTCTTCTGAGTGACTTGTGGAGTAAAGGGGTATGTCTGGGTTCCAACCCTATTACAGCTTGTGCTCCCTGATCTCTTGTGTCAAAATGGACTTTCTTGACCTGTAAAAGCAAACCCAGCTTGCTCTTTAGAAGAAAAAGCATGTATAGCCAGAATATTTGTTGACTTGGGTGGAAGCTTTTCAGAACTACAGTAGAGAGGGATGAGAAAGAAAGACCAGAAATGTGAACACTTTGTATCCATTCTACTCCTTAGCAATAGCAGGGGATATCAGGCATGGCACTGGCACCACAGGGAGGAGCAGTTCATTGTAGAGGTGGGTGGGCACATAGATTATTTTCAGGTCCAACCTTTCCTCAGTGTCGGATCCATTTGGTTTCATCATCAGCATTGCCATGTGGGAAACTTCAATAAAATCTCATCGGGCATCGGAGCCCAACCTGTATTGGAATTGTTTTTGTTCACAAGATCCATTAGAAAATGACTGCAAAAATCACCTTACTTCAAGGACAGAGTCTGGCTATACTACTATGCTATTTGTTTAATTAAAGCAGCAGTTCTACAAACTGCATTGAGTCTGGTTATCTTCATCAGATTTAGTCCAGAGCTTAATTTCTTAACAAAGAGAAAGATGCCAGGGTTCAGCCATACCTGATCTGGGATGTGAGGGACCTGGTTGTGGAATTTGTGGATATTTGGCACTGGTGATGATGGAAATAACTCTACACACATGTTTAGAAACACCCTTTATTCTTACTTCACATTTTTCAAGGCAAACCTGAAAACAAACCCTGTGTCTGAGCCCTTGGTTCATTAAGCTCTGATTAAGAAACCAGTGAGGCAAATGGGCAGTAGGTTTCAGATACTTGTGCCCATTTTTCTTTTTCCTACACACACCAAGCAAAAGAATAAGTATTTCAGCACAAATGTTTTGAATACAAGAAAGGTTTGATTTTTCCTGTTACAATGAACACTTTGAAAGCCATGATTACCATGTTTTTCTGAAAGCAAATCAAAAGAACCATACTTTGCTTTTAACACTCATAATTTTACAGCAGTTTCCTAATCATAGAGGCCTTAGGTTTGACAGTAATTGAGCTCAGTTCCACTGCCCTTCCCCAGTCTAGGGACATGTATGCAGTTGCATGCCCCACCTACCAAGCTTGCCCTTTACCTGATGTTTGGGTTTATAAATTACCACTTTAGGCCTTTTAGGTAATTTAGAAATTACCCCTCTAGTTTAAAAGGTCATCTTCTGTTTTGCTTAGAATACCATGCCAATCATAGTGACATACACACATACACTAACAGCATCCCTCTCTCCCTAGCTGCCATCTGCTCTTGAGCATATGAGCATAGAATGAGTCTAGGTCATATTGAATCCTCTCTGAGAGAGGTTTGACAGTCAAATCAATACCAATGTATTGCTTTCATGTTCTTAGACCAGTACGGTAGTAAACTCTGCTAAATCTCATAGGTGAACAGAAAGAAGCTTGAGAATAACATTTCTCCCTCTTCTATTCAGAAATCAGACCTACAAAACCACTTGCTCACTGACGATTTTGGATGAGATATATTTCAACACTTGAGCCAAATTACAACTATGTAGAGCTTAACCCACCGGTAATGGGTATCAGGTGCCAACTTGGGCATTATAGCACATTGGTAACAACTGTCCACTATGCATTTCCAGAACTGAGACTGTATACACTTACTGTTTCCGTGTTGGGAAAAGAAAGGGCCTTCTCCCGGCTATACCCACTCCCTGCCTGGTGCACACTCCAGGGAAGAGGGTATTTCCCATCTGGGAGCTGAAGTGGCTGGAAGTGCTTAGTACTCATTGATTCATAGTTGTCCTGAAGGAGCTGCCTGGTTAAAAAGAGAGAACAGACATCAGCTCTGTACACAGTGTCCCATCCATTAGGTGAGGTGATGCAGGCTACATATGTGGCACATTGCAGGGGGTGAGAGAGTAGATGAGTCCGGGTGTACTTCCGGTTTGATTTACAGGGATCATGGGAACAAAGGAGCTCCTTCCATTGTGAAGTCCCCTTAAATAAAACATGGAAATCCTTCACTTCTAGAATTGAAAATGTGTGTGGAGTGCGCAGCTGCCTCTTTTTTTCTTTTCTTTTTTAATTGTGCAGAGATGGCAAACCTGAGATGGCATCTGCTGGCATTCCAGGTATACACCACCATTGTGTACACAAAGCATCTGGAACTAATGAAAATAGTGACAAACCTTTCTGGCTTTCCATAACTGGTTGGACACGTGGTTGGAGAGACTGAAAAGGCTGGCTAAAAAGGCTGGCTGTCATATAGCAGGATTTGAATTAGATGGTGTTCAAACCTCTTGATGCCTGCCAGTAAGATACTGAGGAGGCATGGACTTCATCTCCTAAACCCAGGTTAGCACTGGCAGAAAAAAGTATCTTACTCTTGACTCCTCCCTCCACCTAAGTGCTACTCACCACTGACCCCACAGTGAGGTGCCAGTTACACTCTCCTTGGCATGAACTTTGTTCTTGTGCCTTATGGAGTCGGTGAGGCTGTAGCAAATGGAAGCATATTGCATACTTGACATGAGAATGTGATTTATATCCTGAGCTAGTGTGGCTGGCATGCAGCATACAAGGCCATTCCCCTCTGTGACCCATCACAACTAATTCCCCCCTAATGTGTGAGATACCTACCCCACAGCTGGATTATCTACTTTGTCCAGGCTTGGGTTGTATTGGACAACAGGCCGGTAATTGGATTTGTACCCAGCTCCGCAGTGGAAGCCATTCCGAGGACGAAACCCTGTGTGACCTGACAAACAAAAAGGAGGCAATGGAAGTTTTGTATTGCCTATTTATTTGTATTGTGCCTTTCTGCCAATGAGCTCAGGTGACTCACGTAATGGCTTGCAATCAATTGATACAATACAAAAGAAAAAAAGAACAAGCACATTCAGGTTTTAATTCTTATCTAAGAATTGTCACATGATTACTACATGATAACCAAATGAGATAACCACTGTAGAATACAGTTCTGTAGGAGTGGGGAGTCAAATGGCCGTTGGTCCCAAACAAAGCAATGGAGCAGGACTTGCTGTTTCAAACCGCCCCCCCTCACCCAGCAGGCAGGTGAAATGACTGGACAGAGACAGTTCCAGGAGGGAAGGAACCAAATAGCATTGATCCACCTGAAGCATTTCTTAAGATGACAGTCTGCTGGAGACAGGTTTTTCTTTTGCGGGAAGAAACAAATGACAGCTGGTCCCAACTCAAAATGTACTTTTTGTTTTGAGTTTAACTGATGTTTTAAAATAATGATTTTAAATGTGTTGTAATTTGATACACTGATTTTTTTTCCACTTACCTGCTGGGCAGCCCAATCTATCCAATGCTGGAGATGCTGGATCCACACTATATCCAGCTTTGCAGTTGAGAGGCTTCCTCGGGGTATGGGAACAATTTGTTTCCTTGCCCCATGTAGCACTCCAGCCTGTTCAATGGGGCTACACAAGAGTAACCCTATGTAGGGCTTTCAGGCCTGGGGTGGGGGTTAGGATGCAGTGGAAGCCCGCTCTGCCATCGCTATTCCCTCCTGGGCCTGAACCGCCCTCTATCCGCCCTCATCCTACCCTGAAACACCCCCTCACCACTTCCGAAGTCAAGTCTACAAGTCTTCAGGAAAGATGGTATATAAATACTGTTATTAATAATAATAAACATGTCTATTTAAAGAGATTTTCAAAGTTTTTCAAAGGTTTTCAATCCAAATTTTGGGATTGGGTTTTTCATACTGTCTTCTTTGGGTGATTGATCCATAGTCTGATGGCCATGGTAGCCGCAGGTTGGAATGAATCCTTCATGTCATGGATAAAGTCCTTACCATAAGCTGTGCCATAGCTGGTGGCATAGAATTTCATGGGATCCATACTTCCACCAGAGCTTGTTTTCACATAAGGAGAAATCACTCCCAAGGGAAGACGCCCCATCTTCTCCGAGGATACAGAGATTGATTTCCTGATGTAAGATTTTCCTGGAGAAATAGAGATTGCAGATGACTCGCCACTAAGCATTCTGGATAAGAGGGATGCTACTCAGTTTCTTGGGGGGGGGGGGAATTGTACCACAGCAACCATTCTTCTACTTTGTCTCCCTAGAAACAATGTGAAGTCACACACAGTACTGTGATGTCATAGCAAGTTCAGAATTTTTAAAAGGGGGACGACAACTAATAATACAAATCATGTTGCCTGTAGTCCTATTGGGATGGTACAATAGGCAAAGGCCTTTGATGCCTCAATGAATTAATTACTTTTGTATCTCACTCTCTTTCAGAGCCCCAAGGAGGGGATAACCTTACATTTAAAGACTAGATGAACACTCCCACACTAGAGGAATACAACAAATCCATGAATGCTTATCTTAAAGTATAAAAACCCCAAATCAGGGATTCTTAACCAGGGGTATCCTTAGGGGTATGGGATTCAAATGACAGAGATATGGGTCTTGATTTCTGAACAATTTAAAAAAAAAAATGTTAAATTAGATTATTAACTACCACCATTATCAATTTGGATTGAGGTAGCAAAGCTGCTAATCACTTCCCAGTATTGATAGCCTTTGAAGTAATAGCCTTTGAAGTCATACAATACAGATAGGACTAGTGAGGATTGGTAAGGATTATGATTTTGACAGTCTGGCAAAGAAGGTATGGGGCATATTGGACAATCTATTGGGAAGCCTGTAATTGTAAAAGGTTAAGAACTCTTGGCCCTAAATTAAATAAACTCAGGAATGGCAAAGTTGGTGTATATGGGTTTGAGTAATGTCATCATTCATGTCACAAGCAATATCCAATAGGTGTCTGTGATAATCTGTAGGAAGAATCACATTTCCCCAAATACAAATATAGCATATTCCATAATAGGAAGTGTGATATCCTTGCAACAGAAATGCAGCTTCAAGAGAAGATGGCTGCACTGCATGTAACAAATGGATAGTATCATTCACATTTTAATGTATGACAACAGCTCCAAACCCTCAGATGACCTCTGCAAGCAATTTCATGAAAACAGCGTGGGGGACAAGAATGCACTCTGAATGCCACAATGTTGAACAGGAGTTCCCTAGTATTACCTTCTGAAACCTGTTGGCCAGGAAGGATCAGAACCACCTCAAAACAGTGCCCCCTAGACCCAGCATGGCCAAGAGTCCTTGAAGGACATGATGGTCAATAGGCTGATTGCTGCTGAAAGGTCCATCAGGATCAACAAGGACACACTCCTCCTTTTCAAGTCCCACATGAAGAGCATGCATCAGGGTGACCAGTACAGTTTGAGTCGCAAAGTCAGACTGAAAAGGATCTAGATGAGTCTTTCCCAGGAGGGCAGGAGGTCTGGTCTAGAGGGTAGAGCCTCCGTTTGCCTGAAGATAACATCTGCAGGTCGCCAGTTCGAGGCCACCAGCACCGTGCGACCTTGAAGCAGCTGACAAGCTGAGCCGAGTTATTCCATCTGCTCTGAGCGTGGGAGGATGGAGGCCAGAATGTTGCGACCAGATCAGAAAGAAACATCTGAATGTTGTGGTTTCTTGAAAGATAGAACCTTCTTTCAAATTGTAAAAATCCCTACGGGGATTTAATTAGCCTGCCTATGTAAACCGCCTTGAATAAAATCCAAGGAGAAATCTGAGGACCAAGAAAGGCGGTATAGAAATACCTGTAGTATTATTATTATTTCCCAAAGTGTCAGTCGCAACCCATTGGTGCGTTGTGGGCTGGGCCCTCCTACCTGCCCTTGTGTCTGAATGGCTCCAAATCAGAACCATTTCGAAAGCACTGGGTGGCCCCCAAAGCTTCTTCTAGTTTATTCCAAGCCAGCAACCCAATGTACCAGCCTCTGAAGACCTCAAAATGGCCTGCAGAACCCTCCAAAAGCCACTTCAAGTTTTCAGAGACAACTTCTGGTTTGCCTCTGAAAAACCGAAGTGGCTTTTGGAAACTTCAGCAGACCATTCAGAGGTCTGTGGAGGCCGGTAAAGTGGTTGCTAACCCCTCAGAACCCAAGAAAATCCTCCTTGGCACCACCAGGAGTGTTGTGACCCATCATCAAGTATAAGGTGGGTTATGATGCTGTTAAGATTGGAAATTGCTGATTGAGAAAATCCATTTCAATCCTAGAGCTAGGACAGCACCACACATTCAGGTGGGTACAATCCTAACCACACTTTCCTGAGAGTAAGCCTCATTGAACAAAATAGGATTTACTTCTGAGTAGACCTGGTTAGGATTGTGCCCCCAATCACTTTGCCCAGACATGAGAAGTTGGAGATTGATATAATTCCCCAACAAGATGGGATCCAGGAAAGGGTTCTTTAAAGGGGGCTTGTCACAGCCCATTTTAATGTTACTGGCTAAACCCCCTCCATCAGTGATGCACTAACAACCCTCTTATCCACTTTGCAAGCCCCTCTCAAGCAGATTTGATGTTGGACAAGGGAGAAGGTGGAAGGCCTCATGTTCATGGATTCTGTCCACATTCTCAGGCCATACAAACTTAAAAGAATCCCAAATAACAGGACCCACAAGGGACATTAACCAACTCAAGTCAGTGTGGAGTTTACATTGTGGGGGCGCAAATAATTGTGTTGAAAAAGTAATTGGCAAACTGATCACAATGGGCAGCTGAGTTGTTCTTCTCTCCTTACAGAGAAACCAGATCCTGGACAACCCAGAGCAGCACCACAGAACAATTCTCTGCAGATACAAAGGTAACTGAAAAAGCCTTCTTTGCCACCATCACTGTTGCAGTGGGGTTTTAAAATAAATAAAAGGAGCCCTGCTGGATCAAAGTTGTAGCTTCTCCTCATAAAAAATAAGTCTCAGTCCACTAATAATTTTGGTCACTTTCTTCCACACCTTTTCCACTATATCCTTTTTGAGATGTGGCAACCAGAACTACTCCTTAAGTTTATGAGATGTGTCCTTACTATCAATTTGTACAATTGCATAATACTGGCCAGTTTATTCTCAATCCCTTTTGTAATTATCTCGAGCATGAAACTGGTCTTCACAGCCAGAGCAAGCAGGGCTGATGCTTTCATTGATCGATTACCAGCAGCCCAAGATCTCTCTCCTAATCCATCCAGACAGTTCGGAACCCACCATCATATATGTGAAATTTTGATTTTTTTTGGGGGGGGGGGGGCGCCAAGGAACATCTCTTTACAATTAAAGATGCCTCTGAGAAACTATGAACCAGGGCTTGAAGGCGACAGCATTTCCCACTGTTGCCTCCCGGCAACCGGTATTCACAAGCACATGGTCTTGGAATTTTAAGGTAGCAAACATCCACTGTAACTAGTTTTATGAATTTGTCTAACCTCTTTTAAAGACATCTAGGCTCACCACATCTTCTAGCAGTGAATTCCATAAATTAATCATGAACTGTGGGAAGAAGTCCTTTTACCCAACCTGCCTCTTCCACCAATCACCTTGACTGAATGCTGCTGGATTCCAGGATTATGGGAAAGAAGAAAAACTTACATACCTACTTTTAATACATGTATGCATGTGTGTACACCTGGAAGCCAAGCAATTATAATATCTAGGTCTACCAGTATACACTCTAGGGCATCTAAATTGGGTCTCAAGGCAAAAACAGATTTTCCAAAAATTGTCACCAACCAATGCCCTCAACCCTCATTCTGTTGCCATTTTCTCCACATTAAAATTCCAATGCAGCAAGTGTACAAAAAAAAGTTAGTGATAGGAGCATAGCTCAATGGCAAAACATGTGCTTTGCATGGAATCTCTGCTTAAAGTAAGTTAGCAGGGCTGGGAAAGATACCCCTGTCTGAGATCTTGAACAGTCACTGCTCAAGTCACTGAACAGTCACAGAGGAGGGCTAGATAGATCAGTGACTCAACTCAGTAAAATATACTTGCATATATTATAGCAGAAAGGCCCAGTAAACTGCGGATGTGCCTGGGAGGGGGTAGGCTCTTTTCCTCCGTCTAACCTAAGTCACAATGCACAGCCCATAAATAAATTCTCTGTGCTCTCACACCAGCCTGCCACCACAAACCCAGTTCCACCTAGCAAGAATGACATTTCCTTACCTGCCCCAATCAAGACAACAGTTGCTGGTAAGCTGTAGGAAGTAGAAGGATGGCAACAACCAAAAGGACAGAGGCAGCCACTTAACTTAGGAACTTGATGGAAGAATGCACAGATCTCAAGTCTAACAGCATGTATCCTAGCAACCAGCACATAGCAACGAGCTCAGACAACATGCCAACTTACAGCAATTAAAATATAAACTCACATTTATAGACAGTGCAGAGCCCCTTGGCATGCATGTCAGAACAAAACCATTTCTGACCAGTTGCTGATTATTTGAGTTCCCCAGAGTTTTGTGGTGGAGGGGGCAGAGTCCATCCCATTGTTATGGTCAAATTGAATGAGCTGCAGGCAGACTTTGCTGTTGGAGAACAGCCACAGCAGCATACAGTAGTCAGGACAGTCAATACAGACCCACATAAGACATATTAAGGGCTTCCTTATAGACAATTCACAAGACAGCACCTTAGTCTTGTTGTGAAGCCAATGTACACTTGTTACAGATGGCATTTTTTCCCTTAAAGTGTGTGGCTCAGCAAATTCCTCATTTCACTTCATACTACATAAACAGAAAAGGGAAAAAAAAACCCAACTAAAATGTTTGGCTTTTGCTATGCCCATGATCCTAAACAGAAAGCAATACTGAGTGAGCAGAAAGATCGTGCACAGAGCCATGTGCTTTGCTTATAGTCTGCAGTCACAGCTGTGCAGTGTGTAAAATTTGGTATCTGGTACAGCACTCCCAAGAATTTAAACCCCCTCCATTCCTAAAAAAACATTTTAATTTTTATATCAAAAGAAATAATCTAGAAACATGGGTGCATAAAAATCTCATGAGATGGAGTGGGCCTGAACAAAAGGTCAAAAACTGAGTTGGTCAAAAGGTGTGAAGTTAGTATTAACATGTACAGTATAAACCACTTTTCAATAAAACATTCAAAGTGGTTTACATAACAAAATAAATGGAAAACAAATTGTTCTCATTCTTACAAAAGATGCTTAAGTGACACTGGGAACAATCATTGGGAGGGGTGCTATGCTAAAGGGAATAGGGACATTTGCTCTCCCCAGCAAATTTAAGAGAGCCACCATTTTAAAAGATGCTTCTTAGTCCAGTAGCAAGGATGATTCCAGTGCTTTGTGCAGTTTCTTGTTCCTCCCTTATGCCTAGCTGAGTAAGTAGGCAACAAAATGGACATACTTAAATTGCATTTTACTATTGTTCAGTAGTTAAGGGTGCAATCCTAATCCACTTTTCAGCACCAACATAAGGGCAATGCAGCTCCTAGACAAGGAAACAAACATTCCCTTATTTTGAAAAGGCCTCCATGAGAGCATCCCAACTGCAGGATGCAGCACATGTCCTATTGGCATAGTACTAGAAAATGGGTTAGGATTTGGGCCCAAGTCGTGTCTGACTGATCCCATGGACCACAGCACGCCAGGTCTCCCTGTCCACCAGTAACTTCCGGAGTTTGTCCGAATTCATGTTCATTGCCTCGGTGACACCATCTAGCATTATTCTTACACGTCATCAATTTTTATTTTACTTAGCATGGAATCTGGGTAACCTGAACTTGGCATGGAATATGCCTGCTACCTCTGCTAATTGGGTAAGAGGCACTTTTTCAAGTGGGTGCTCCTCTTTTTAGCAGGAGGAGAGTAACTGGCCCACCTCACTCCAGAAGTGTCTTTTCTAGTGGCTGTTTGCTGGTGTTCTTTTTGCATCTTTTTAGATTGTGAGCCCTTTTGGGACAGGGAGCCATTAGTTATTTGATTTTTCTCTGTAAACCGCTTTGTGAACTTTTAGTTGAAACGCGGTATATAAATACTGTTAATAATAATTAATAATAATAATAATATGTGGAGCCCCTCAGCATGCCTGGTAGTTTTAAAGGCACAACAGGACTAAGCAAATTCCATATAATTTCTGATCAACTCTGCACATACAGTGTATCTTCACCTTCTTCAGAACTAAGTGGTTATCATTACATTATACATTAGCTCATGACACCATGTGGCAGTTTAAAGTAATGCCAAGAACAGATGGCAGTAGCAGAATGCCTAGTCTAAGTATGAACATTATAAATAGTTGAACGCTCTACCGCAATTCAAAAACTTTCATATCTTTAAAATATTCCTCTACAATCGGAACAGTGCCTCCAAGGAACCCCTGGTAGTTTGAAAGTGTTATTTATATGGTTACTCAAGCAGTCACTAATGGGAAAAGATCATATGCACCCTCAAGTCCAGGTCTAAACAAGTATTCTGAAAATACTTGATTGTCAGCAAATGATTGAACATGCATCTGGTAAGAGTAATGTGGGCACAAAGATTTACACAATAGTGCTTTCTTTGCACAATTACACTTTTAAAACAAGAATGAAATATAATAAGTAGTCTATTACTGTAAGTAGTAGTACAAGAAGCAGTTGTTAATTACCCCCTGGTTTGGACACAGCAACTTTAGGGACCATGAAAATCCTTCATTATCATGGTCTCTGTAAATCAAACTGGAAATTCTGCACATCTGTGTTTAAAGAAACCCTGCCAGAAGTAAGGTAAGGAAATAGATTGTCTGCTTTCCACTCATTTTTAGCAATTGGGAACAGATCACTGTAGCTCACATCACAGAAGGCTGAAAGGAGGCAGCAGCAGATGGGATGAAGGCACCCCAAACCTGCCATCTTCTTCCGTGCATCCTTCACAATCCACCACTGATACAACTCACATCACCTAGCTTCTTGAATGAGCTGCTCCTGGCTGGATGGAGTAGAAGCACCAAGGAGAATAGACTGAAGGAAAGCAAGCGATTGCACATGAGGTAGTTCGTACGTTGACTGATGTAGTAAAGCAGTGCACAAATATAACAAGGACAAGAGTGCATTTGTGAAAAAGAGTTTTTATGTACAAGATGTCTGATCACAAATTATAAATTAAAGGGTTGCTATACAATCCAGGATCTTGTATACAGACATTAACGTATTGTATAGTACAAAGACTAATACAGACTTCCACACTCGCTAGATTGTGCATTTTGGGGGGCAGCATCATCATATTATACAGGTGGTGTCTCTGTATCTGTGAGGGATCAATTCCTGGACTCCTCCCCCCCCAGGATACTGAAAACTGTGGATGACGAAATCCGTGGTTTCCAGATGCCACCTGAGCTCTAAACACCACCACACGCTGCTTCTCTGAGGCTCAGAATGAAGCCCGGAGTGTTTTTAGAGCGACGTCCAGTTAAATTGGAACTCACTGAAAAAATGCTCCGGGTGTCATTGTGAGACTCCCAGTCCCAACAAGAGCAAGGCTCCGGTTGCGTCTGCAGGGGGGTGATCCAAGGGTTTGGCGTCAGCAGTGAGGCAAATCTGGGGATGCCGAATACGGAGTTAAAGAGGCCCCATCTGTATGACATTAGAATCTGCCCTGGTATCAAGCAGGATATACATCAAATTAAATATGAATAACCAAAAGCATTTCTAAAAGAAACATAAGACACCATGATATCTTTTAACTATCAAAGGACCCAATCCTAACTGTGCACTATGCCAGCGGAACACACATTCTGCTGGCAAAGGATGCTTCCTGGCTGTTGCAAATGTGGCCATCCCTGGAAACAGCAATTGGCCAAGTCCATGTGGTGACCACATGCTGAACAACCACTGCCTCAGGTAAGGCTGTGCAGGGACCAGGAGGGAGGTGGGGAGGGGCAGATCAGGATGGTAAGAGAGGCAGGGAGGAAGGCAGATCAGGCCTGGGAATGGGGTGTTCACTGAATTCTGACACTCTTCCTGGGCCTGATCTGCCTTCATGGGTTACTGTGGACTTCTGCCAGTGATATCATTGGTGCAAGTCTGAGTTGACCCACTACACCAAGCAGGGGCTTACTCTGGGACAAGGGAACAAATGTTCCCTTATCCCAAGGAGGCATCCCGAGGCCCAAAACTTCTCTGCAGGTTTCAACGGACACCGTGTTGGCACCGTGTGGGGAGCTGCAGTTGATTTGGGCTGCCTATAACTCTGCAGTTACACACAGATGGCATTGCTGAAGTGCATTCTAGGTCAAAAACATATGAAAAGCCCTACTGAGTTTTGGCAAAGACCCATCTAGTCCAGCATCCTGTTTCTCAGTGATCTACCAGCTGCCTCAGAAACCCCCAAGCAGAAAAGGCATACTTCTCTCCCACCTTTGTTCCCCTGCACAGGCAATTATTCACAGGCAATCCAGAACAAAGTTTATACACAAAATCTTTCCAGCAATTATTATCAGAAAAATTGTTAAAGTACTGCAATTTTATTACAGAAGCAAAATGGTGAATTCTTCCACTAGATGGAAAGTTCTCAAGATGAGGACAGCATGAAACATTTCAGAGATACAGTTACCATATCCCATAATTCTAGTTTTCAAATGATGCTTTCTCTGAGCTTCAGGAAAAGGCCACAAAAGATCAGCGTGGGGTTTCAAACAGATACTCTAGATTTGGCTGCTGCAGTCTCTTCTCTCTGTTCTTGTTTTTAGTAAATTCTCTAAGCATCTCCATTACTTCATTTTCAAAGATTTCTGGAGCAGGCTTTGCTTCTTTAGGAAGAAAGTAAAACACAGCATTACCAGCTCTGCCACATTGCTTGAAAATCACTTACAGATTTAACAGTCTTTTCCAAACCCATTTGTCAATAAACACAAAATTACTTGTTAATTCCCATTTCACAGTTGGCACCATCCCGTTTGACAAAAAACAGCAAAGCAAACAACAGGGAAGGCCTTGCTTGGAGTTAGCTCACTCCAACTAACAACAAACATTTTTATGCTATGTAAAGCAAGAATAATGCCCCCACGAAGTTTCTTAGCTAAACTGTAGATCATCATGCTGTAATTTTCACAGAAATTGTGCAGTCCAATACTATGTATGTTTATTAGGAAACAAGTCTCACTGTGCCCAAATGGACTTACAAGCAAGCAAGCATATGAAAAATTGACACCTGAGACTCCAATCCCATACACACTTCCTGGAAATATGTCTCAATGGGACTTCTGAGTAGGCATGTATAGCAGTGCACTGTTAGGCTGCAATCCTATGCACTCTTACTTTGGAGACTTTAATAGTACTACAATTCAATAAGATTGTGCCATTAGAATAAATTACAGTTATATTCCTGGTTGTCTTTACGGCCAACGTGGCAAGTATCTCATGTTCTTAGGTGAACACAACATTTTAGCCTACTGCATGTACAAAGTAACCTTACACAGGACATGAGACATGACTAAGAAAGATTAGAAGACAGTGACCCCAAAAGACATGGTATTACCTGTTACCCAATAGTAGATATCCCAGTCGTTGCTGGGCTCATTAATCAGGCGATCATAAAGATCCAACTGTTCCCCATTCATCCGGTTCAGATTTTCTTTGGCAAAGATACTACAGGGAAGGAGTCAAGAAACAAGTTTCAGGAACTCAGTATCATCTAATGGAACTGGCAGGCAGAAATTCTAAACAGCATTTCTCATACCACATATATTGATCTTATGGAACTGGCTGCCCAAAAATATGCTGCCCCGAGATATGCAATAGTCACTGGTTTCAGGGTTCTTAAAAGAGACATGATAAATTCACAGCAAACAGTTTTATCAATGACTGTACTGTGGTTAAAGGCATACACCGCTTTTGTGTATGCCACTTTAAAAGTTACTCACAAAATGGTTTACATCCCAAAATAAACAATTCCTTGTCTCTAAAGGGGTCACAGTCTACAACAGAGGTTAGCAACAGGCACTGTAAAGGGTGCAACACGAGGGTGGATGGTTGCTCTCCCCCGCTAAATAAAAGAGGATACCACTTCAAAAGGTGTCTCTCTCCAGTTAGCGGGGTACACAAGGGGATGTACACAGCAAGTCGCAAGTGACTTGTGAGTCAAGGCGCTCGCTTGTCGCAACCCTACTTGAGAAAACTTCAAGCCCTTGGGTGGCGAGTCCGAGTCACCCGTCGAGAGTCCTTGGTCTGCAGCTACAAACAACAAGAGACATGTTGCTTTGTCGAGCCCTGAGGGTTCGAGGGGAGAAGAGATGGGCTGGGCAGGGGCGCGTGGGAGGCAGGTGAGGCAGAGCCTCCCCGCCGGAGCCCTTCGAAAGACGCCGCCGCCGTGGGAGGCACCCGAGCACCCACCCTGCACTCTCCACACTCTCATGCTCTGCGCGTGGGTACTCGGGTGTCTCCCACGGCGGCGGCGCCTTTCGAAGGGCTCCGGCGGGCCCTGCCTCCCCACGCGCCCCTGCACTGCCTCAGGAACCTTCCCCAGCCGCGCTTCTCACCCGAGCAGGAGGCCGTTCTCCAGCATGCCCCTCTTGCGACTCTCGTACAGCAGCCGGGCGCGCTTGGTCTCCAGCGGCTCGTGGGGCCGGGCCTGCCACGGGGGCAGCGGGATCTCCAGCAGGTCCCTGTGGGAGTCGGGCGGAGCACCCCCCCGGTAGCCGCGGCTGCAGCAGCCTCGGAGAAGCCAGAAGCGCTGCGAGGCGAAAGAGAGCACGACGGCGTGAGCCACGCAGCCAGCACTCGCGGCGCTCCAATCCCCGCCAGGGCCGCCCGCCCGCCTCCTCCAACCCCACTCACGCGAGCCACGAGAGACGCCATCCCCGGTTGCCCACGGCCGCTCTACCCCCACAGTCTCTATGCTTTGCCCGTCTGGGAATCGCACAGCCCAATCACCGTCTTCTCTGCCGCGCATGCGCACCACGGCCGAGCCGTTCCCTTCCGCCCGACGACCTTCCTCCAACGCGAGCTCCCGCGCGTTCTGTCTTGTCAAAGCGGCCTCTGATTGGTCGAGGGCGATTTTTGTGGTGCGTTTCCCCTCCACCCGTGTTTGCGCGGGCCGGAAGGGGCGTGTTACGTAAGGGAGGAAGGGGCGGAGCGAGGAGAGGAGGCGCTTGCTGTGGCGGTGAGAGAGAGAGAGGTTGGCGCGCGCGTTTTGGGCCTGGTGGGGGGGACGGCCCGTCTTGGGCGCGCGGTATAACGGTCCTGAGGAGGGCGGGGGGAGGCGCGCCTGGGGGGGCGGGTGTCGCGGCTGGCGCGAGGGGCCGCAACCATGGCGGCTGCGGGGGGGGGAGCGGAGGCATCGTCGTCAGTTCGCCCCCCCTCGCCGCGCGCTCGGGGTTCCACCTGAGGATCCGCGCGAGACTAGGGGGCGGGGCCGCCTCGTGGGCCGAGGCCCGCCTCAGGCGCGGGGGTTCCCTGGCTGGGCTGTGCTCGGCCGCGCTCAGGCCGGGCGGTTGGGCGGCAGGCAGCCCTCACTTATGCCTCTCCCTCTCTTGCCTCCCTCAGTGTGGCTCTTCCTCCTCCGTTCTCTGAGTGGCGCTCCTGGAAATATGTCGGAGGGAGTGGACCTCATAGACATCTACGCCGACGAGGAGTTCAACCAGGTGAGGGGCTCAGGCCAGGTGGGCCGCCACACCTGTGAACGGCCGAGGGGGCCGGTGCGGCGGTTCTGAGGCGGGCTTGACAGAGAGCCACGTCCAGCAGACATCTCAAGGGCTGTGTCCAGTGTGCTTGGACATAGCAGGGGAGGGAGGTGGGGGAGGCAGAGCCTCCCCACTGGAGCCCTTCGAAACACGCTGCCATCATGTGAGGCGCTCAAGCACTCTCGACCCACGTGCGTTGCATGTGGGTCAGGAGTGCTTGAGCCCCTCACATGGTGGTGGCGTGTTTCGAAGGGCTCCAGTGGGGAGGCTCTGCCTCCCGCCCCCAAATTCCCACGGCACACCTGTAAATCATTTGTTGCACACGGGTTGAAAATCACTGCCCTAGACTCTGTATATGCAGATACAAGCTCCTGTGTTCAGTGGCATCATAGCAAAATAGCCACAAAGTTATAAACTATTAAATCATGATGCGCTGTGTTTGTTCTTTCACATTTTATATACTACCCTTTTGTAAATGGTTTCAGGTTGCTGCATGTGACTCCTTGTATCCTCCCAACAACCCTGTTTGGTAAATAAAGCTGAGTGATCATTCATGGCCCAAGCTTATTTGGCAATAGTTATGGCTGAGCAAGGTTTTGAATCTGGCTCTTCTTGATCCTAGTGAGTGGGCTTACCTTTATACCACATTGTTTGCTAATTTTTTTTGATCGATTAAACCCAGACAATTTTTAGAACTATTTGGAGAAAGCACCAGTCAAGATGTGTCAATATTTTGTCATGTTGCTTATAGCACGTGAGCTGTTTTCTGCCAGAACATGACTGGTTCGAGGTTATAGGAATGGGGAACAGCTGCCTGCCTCTTGGGCTTGGTGCCCTAGGACAGTAGATAACAATAGTGTGGTGAAAAAATCTGAATCTATTATGTTATATGCTATTTTTCTGCCTTAGTGTTTGAGGCAGTTTAGAGTTTTAAAAATATTAAATCAACAAGTAAATGAAATAAAACATGTTTCAGGTATGTGCTGTTCTCTTCAATATCTGATGTTACAAGCTGGCCTGGGCTCTCTTCTTCCTTTCTATCAAGGAAGACAGATCTTCAATACTCACTGGAAAGGTGGAGAGGGGGCTGCGTGAGGGATATCTCAGATCTGTGCTGTCTTTGTATAAGCTTGACAGTGTGATAGTGGGCACTTTTTCTCATCCGAGTACATTAACCTACTGCAAATCCGTTTGCTGATCAATACTTTTTTTTCTCTGCTCTAATGCGTGTTTGTGCTTTTCTTAATACTTTTGTTTCAGATGAGTATTGGCATATTGGAGTATCTAGGTTATTAAAATACCTGTATTTTTGAGGGATAAATGTGTGGCTGAAAAAGTTAGATGCCTTGTAATGTAATGTATTTTATAGGAAGGGATGTTGCATTACAAATGGGAAGACTTGAATTCAAATTCTGTTCTTGCTGTGCTCTGTCAGTTCTCTTAAGCTCCAAACCAATCCATAATTGACATGTTCCTAACATGTACAGTTGCTGATTACTTTAAATTCATAATAGCATTATGGAGACAATAGAAAAAACAATTTCAGCGATTGGATTAAGCTGAATTAACAGTGGAATTGCTAGGTAATAGAGTTGTAAAATTTCTGGAAATTTTGAAGCTTGGAAAAAAAACAAATTTTTTTGGAAAAAATGGAAATTTTTGGGAAAAATTGAAAAAATGCTACATTAGTACTTTTTTCCTCTTCTCTGGGTTGAAAGTCATTCTGTTACTTTAGGAACATAAAATATGACTATGGACAATTTGACTTGGCATAAAATTATCACAACTAGCATATTAAAAAAATAATGTATCCAAACAATTATTGCAAACAGAATTTACTTTTTTCATAATATTTATTTGGCATTGTAACAAATGGAGCAACAATCTCCTGAACTGTTTACTAGTTTATGTGAAACAGACAAAAAAACCTCCACAAAGCAATTTTTAAAAATCCAGAAGTGACAAATATTCATATTTCCTCTCCACAGTATTAAATAAAAAACACCCATTCTCATATAAAGAATTGAAGAGGGGAGAAGGTATAGAAGGGAGTGGGACTAAGTTTCAATGAATGGGAATGAAATTTAATAAGAAATTTTCTGAGCTGTATTTATCAGTATCAGTTTCAGTCTCTACTTCTGTAGCTACTCTGTTGTGTCTGTCATTATCACAATTATTATGGACTTCTAAAAACTGAAGGTTGCCTGGATTGAAACAAGCTTCCCTATCCTTTCACATGTCAGTTTATTTCTTGATTATAGTGTGAGTGTTTCCTAACACAGACCAGATTCTTTCACATGCTGCAGAAGATGGAGGAATCTGAAGAAGGCGAGAAGCAAGAGGAGTCAGACTGTGTTGTGCAAAGACCTTGCCACCATGTTGCAGGAGGAATGTTTGCCAGAATCCCAGATTGCATTCCTGAACCAAATCCCTGAAGATGTTCTATATTCTGCAACATTTGAAAGTACCTTCCGAACACCAAGTCATAAATGTGATGCTTGTTTTGTAATCCAGTCAAATGCAGTAACAGTGCTATCATTGCTTTGATTTCCACTTTTGAATCTTGGATCCAGCAGAGTTGCAGCAGCATGAATTGGATGGCATCAAAATTCTTCCCTTTTTAAAATAAAATCTTTCACTTTACTTTCTTCTATAGTTGTAAGTGGAGATATACTGAGATTTTCAAAAACAGTTGTTTTTATTTTGGTCATTAGATAAGGAATTGCTGACAAAAGTGCACTATCTGATTCAGATGCAGTGATTGCTGCAGCAATTGGCTTTACAGTCTTCAGGGAATTTTGCAGCTGAACCCAGAAGACATCCTGATCATGAACAGTGTTTCTTACACTCCTGGGTATTTTAAGATCTTCAGCTATTACTGTTTCTTGACGAGCTTCTTTGTTTTTTAGTAAACTTTCAAAGGAGATCACCACTGCAGCCCACAGAGTTTTAATATAGAGCTTCAGTGGCACTATTTTATTCTTTGCATTTTTTTCTGCTTGCTGCGTCTTGAAAACTGCAGCTACAATATGAGTACCTTTTATATGTTTTATAACTTCTTTTGCTCGTCTGTAGATCATTTGAAGGGGGTCCAGTTTCATAATATCATGAAGAAGCAAGTTTAGCCCATGAGATGCACATCCTGTTGCAGTAATATGTGGATACTTATCCATTATGATCTCCCATGCTGCTTTCATATTGCTGGCATTGTCAGTCAGCAAAGCGAATACATTACCACTCCCAATTTTCTGTAGGACTTCACATATTTTATAGCTGATATACTTATACTGCAGTATGTCTCTCTCTCCTGTTTCAATGCTTTTGTAAAAAACTGGTTGAGGTGTTATAACAAAATTTATATTTCCTTCTCCTCTCACATTTGTCGATCCATCTGTAAGTAGTGCAAGACACAGTGCTTCATTAATTTTTCCTTGCACAGATTCCATTACATGCTCATATTCCGACTCCAAAAGAGGCTTGCTCAAAGAATGTCTGCTGGGCAAATGGTATGATGATCTTAGTAATTTCAAAGCTCCCTGCTAGTATGTATTTTCAGTTATTGAAAATGGTGTTCCAGAAGAATATATTGTTCTTGCAAGAGCTTGATCAATTTTTTCCTGATCTTCAGGTGTCATCTTGTCTACAAATGAAGTTATTGAATAATTTTTGGATGCAGCTGTCTTCAGTATCTGTTTACTTGAAGATGCTGCTGATGGGACAACACTTTGTGTTGCTGCTGACATTACAGATGGAGTAGAAAGAGGACATCTTGAATGAGAATGTTGAGAAAAACTATGTGCATTTTCATCATTGTGGTCCTCTTCACTTAGATCTATGAAGAACGTAATATCTACAGGACACTTGTTACATACAAGAATGTGTTTTGTCATCCTGATAGCATTTGGAAATGCATATTTCCTCAGTGCACAGAAATTAGAAAAATCTGATACCATACATATTTTTTAGAAATGATTTGGAAAATATTTGAACACCTTGTCTTAAAATATTTTATTCATAATGTTAAAATAAAACATTCTATAATATTTTCTTTTTTCAATTTTTCCAATTTTTTGGAAAAAAAACAAAAAAGGCTTCAGGAAAGAAACGGGGAAAAAAGTTTTTCCCCCAAATTTTTCTGGTTTTTTTCCAGTCCTTCACATCTCTAGTAATCAGAGACACACATGGAAGCAGCAGTATACTTCCACAATAATGTTTATCATTTCTTTTTTTCATGTTACCTTATGTAACTTGAAAAGGATTGTAAGTGAGGACCTTACTTTGCTAAAGCATATACAGTCAGTTTTCTTTATACACAAATTTGCTTATCTGCGAGGGGCAGAGTTTCCACCTACCTCTTGTTATCTGTGACTCTGCTCTTATTATCTGCAAATTCTGTGTCAGTGCAGCTGCAAACATGCAGGCAGGGTGCAAGAGAAGTTGGGAGGAGACAGTGGCCTCTTCATGAGCAGAAGGTAGCACTGGTGCCTCACAGGGGTGAGAGGAAGAGATGCCTATATAGTATACAGCTGGCAGGGGAGGGAGTTGCAGTAATCGCATTCAGCCAATTATACTCCTAGTTTTCTTAGAAAGTTGTGTGGATTGGGTCAATTTTCTGCATCAAACAGGAATTGGTCTTGGCCCCTGGAGAATCATTGGACACATTTTTGTCTGTTTCCAGACTTGCCTCACCATCTGAGGAGGAAGCATAAGATGCTGGAGATGTTAAGTGCTCACTCTCACCCAGCCCCTTAGGCTTCAAGTTTTTGATTCATAAAGTTCATAGAGTGTATGTTGAAGAGGGTCTCCTGGAACCTAACCACATTGTTTCCATAAGCTGAATGATTCAGTATCTGCTAATCTGGTATCCACTAGATTTTCCAGGAACCGAATCTTAGTGGATAACAAAAACTGATAAAAGTTTAAAACCACTTAATTAGTAGAGCTTGGAAAGACCCATGTCTGTCTTTCGAGAGCTAATCCTGGTTAGAGTACTTAATAATGAGTTATGGACCAATAGTTTACAGCTTGGAGCAACACAGTTTCTTATTTCAGTATGCCCTTCAGAATCTCCTAATGTGTTAACCCTGCAGGTGCCAAACCCTGGTTCACAGACCAGAACCAGTGCCCATTACAATCTTTCCACCTGGTGAACCAAACTTACTGTTCTGCTTGGGAGCCACATATTTTCCTTCCGGTCTCCCCCAAATGTTGCACTGACCAGCCACTTCCCCAGCAGGCTTTGCCCCAGTAGGATTTCCAGGCAGACATGGTTGCCCAGTGGTATTTTGGGGGAGATTGTGAAGGAAAATATGTGACTCCCTGGTGGAACAGTAAGCTCCGTTTGTGCTGGGGAAGGGATTTTTGGTTTGCAAACATTTGGAGGCTGCTGTACTAACCCATTGCATCCTGCTCACTTTGTCCAGAGTTCCTACCTAAATTTTGATGATGCTTGTGTCCTGTTGATTAATTGCTAGTATGTGACTTATTTTCCTGGGGTCCTTTATGTGCATTATAGTTCCTCTTTGGCCTGATTATCTGGGGTACAGGCAGTAGCATCACTGGGCAATGAAGAAAATAAATATCTAGATGTTTGTATGCTTGTATCTTTGAGGATGTGTTTGAGCCTTATTTTTTCTAGATCAGTGGTTCTCAAACTTTTTAGCATTGGGACCTACCTGAAAACCATTTTATCAGCCATTTCAGCCTCTATGGCTATAATGGTGATTGAGCAGCAGTTCTCCCCCCAAGCAGCAGGTTGTTTAACCTTTGATGTACTTAGCCTTATCTGCCCTGTCAGTTTAGCGAACCACCAAAAATTGGGTGAACCCACAGTTTGAGAACCACTGTTCTGGATCATTGAAACTGGCTGCCCAGTGCTGATTTCCTCCTCTTTCACTGGCTGTTGGTGTGAATGCATCCAAAATAAATCTGCATGTCTTACATTCACAACTTCAGCAATTATGCACAGTTGCTTCAGCGACTTTTTCCTGACCAATTAAGTGCTGGCCAGGTTGTTAGAGCATCACATAGTGCCTACTGGTGCTGAGTGAGTATACTGCATTTATACAGCTGCACTGTTTCCATGGCTCCAGGTAGCAACTGTATAAGTTTTTAGATTTCTACAGTTGATTTCTTGAGAGGGTTGCTCATTTTTCCTTAGCCAACTCAGTTATGTGATTTGTTTGCCTTGGTCCCCAAAGCCATTTACAATGTTGAAAAAAAATGCAATACATTTCCCTCTATTTTAATAACACAAAATTAGACTATGTCCCTTGTAGGGCAGTTGCTATTAGATGGTCAGTGAGAGAGCGGAAGAACAATCCAGATGGAAGAGGTGTCTTCAGTTCTGGGCAAGAAGTCACATAATTTTTGTGGTTCTGCATCATTTGAGCTATGTCAACTTTGAATATACCCTATCTTCCAACCACAGAACTCACCTATTTAACTTATTAACTTAACTATTTAACTTAACATGAGCTAGGTGCAATTGTTCCCAGCTGTTGTTGAGATGGGGAAGTAGTGTTTGGGAGTTGTACTTGCTTTTCTCTTGGCACATGTTGCCATGGGTTCTGTTTTCATCCATAATTTGATGTGCTTTGTGTTCCTTGTGCTTATACTGGGAAGAATAAGTCAGGGGTAAGGTCTTATGGGTGATTGTATCCCCAGTTTCTTGCCTGTGCATAGCAGGGAGCTCAGCTGGATTTGTATGTATACTCAAATGAACCGTCAGCAGTCTCTGAATACCTACTCATGTGTTGGTTTTTGTGGTGGTCGTTTGCTTCTAATGGGCAACAGATTGGGCCCCTATTGAGGGGCCTCAGTCAATAGATTCCTTACTAGTGCAAGTGGAGAACTTTGATGGTTGCTGCCCCTATTGCAGGTGTAGAGTTGCTATTTGGTGTTATGTATAGAACAGTGGTTCTCACACATTTAGCACCAGGACCCACTTTTTAGAATGAGAATCTGTCAGGGGCCACCATAAGCGATGTCATGACCGGGAGTGACATCATCAAGCAGGAAAATTTTTAAAAACCCTAGTTACAATTCTGCCTGCACTTACCCAGAAGTAAGTCCCATTCACGATCATTGTTAAAGGAATATGCATAGTAGCTTGTTAAAAGTACAGGCCTGTAACATTTCCCCAAATGCAATCACATACCATGGGAGCATCAAGTCTGAAATATTAAAATTAAAATATTGAAATGAATGGAGACCCACCTGAAACTGGCTCGCGACCCACCTAGTGGGTCCCGACCCACAGTTTGAGAAACATTGGTGTGGAGTAATGAGACCGGCAGCTGTGAAGAATCTGAAACAAGTATTATGTACAGTAACTGCCCTTGTGTTACTTTTGGCAGCGGTGTGGTATTAATGCTTCTCAGTGCTTTATGTCCTCTGACCATGATCATTATTGGCTATTGCTTTTCCTTCTATTTTATAGTGTTTGTGTGTGTTAATTTTTGGTTTCCCATTGGTGGTTATTTTGTACTTTTTTATTTCCTGCACGGAGGCAAGAGTGGTGCATTTTTGTGCAAAACATCTTGAGGATTTGCATGTTCTGTTCCCTATTTACAGGTTTAATTTCTCACACTTGAATCCCACCCATGGTCTGTGCCTTGGCCATGATATTACTTACTGCTGTTTAGTTGCAGTGTTGCATTGCCAAAAGAAGGTTAACAGATAAACAGTTGCTCCTTGTGTTGGTGTAGTGTTCCACCTATGCAGTAACAAGGTTCTATATCATGGTGCAAAGAGTCTTGAGTGCTGGTTGCCAGTTTCTGCACTGGGGATGAGGTTATTGTGTCTGACAGATGCTGACTTTCCTGTAGAAGGGTTGCTTACCTTAGCAGTCCATGTTTCTGTACATTATTTTGTACATAGGTCTTTGTGTAGTGTGATGTTTGCTATGTATTAGTTTAGCAATAGTGTGATGGTTACTCTGCTTTACCCCTTTGGTGATATGCTTGGGTCTTCTGTTGAGGGTTGGGATCCCTTAGTGTGGTGGTAATCTGATGATGTAATGGATGGAGCTACTGATGTATGGACCTCTGCAATATTGCTCCTTTTTTTTTCTTTAGCGCAATGCATGGTATGTGTTTTTCTGGGTTGTCTGTGCTGTCTTTTCAGGGTTTTGTTCCTAAATGATCTCTGAGGAAAATGTTAGCTATTTGATACATGTCTAATTGTGGATAGTGTGGACTGTTATGTTTGCTTTTTAATATGAGAACTTCAGTGTAAACTTTAAGGTAGTGCTGTATAGCTGTAAGCCAACTCAGTTATTTGATTTGTTTACCTTGGTCCCTAAAACCAGCGGTTCTCAAACTCTCTGTTAGAGTTTGAACCTCAGTAAGTCCTTGCGGGGGTGGGGGGAGGCAGCGACGCTAAGAGGGGCGCAGGGACTGGCATGCACTTGCCAGTCCCTGCAGCAGCTTTCCAAGTGTTCAGGGAGCCTTGCACGACCCTCCGAAGGGCTCCCCGAAGCTTAGAAAGTGAAAGTGGAGCGATCATGCAAAACTGGAAGTAGAGTGCAATCGCTCCACTTTCACTTTTGAAGATTAGGGAGCCCTGCGAAGGGCCACACAGGGCTCCCTGCACCCTCAGAACTGCAGGGACTGGTAAGTACATGCCAGTCCCTGCAGCCTCCTTAGCAACACGATACTGGGGATTGTGTTGCTGCCTCCCTCCTGCCCCCACCCCTTAAGGGGGCAGAGGCCAGCACCCTCAGGCTGGGGTGTCGCGACACCCTAGTTTGAGAAGCCTTGCCCAAAGTCATTAACAATGTTGAAAAAATTGCAATACATATATTATGTCCCTCTTAGGGCAACTGGTATTATATGGTCAGTGAGGCTTAGCAACCTCATATTTCATTGCTAAGAGAGGGGTTGTTTTATTGTCACATTTTCCATTAACTAATCAAACCTAAGTAGCTTAGTGTGGTTTTTGTACTTCCTTTAAAAGACTTTGGCTAAAGAACTTTTAAGCAAAACTTGAGCAGTCAAACAAGCAAGGAGAAACTGTGTGTATCATTGGTTGAATACCAGCAACATTAGAAATGAGTGAACCTAGAATGTATTGTTGCCATGAAGAGCAGGGAGAGATATCAACGGTACAATAGCACAAGAATGTCTTATGAGTCTGGAGAGAGATGCTACATGTAGAACTGCCTGCTTGGAAACCATCAGTTGTTGGGAAGACAGTCTCCTACTGTTGTATGAAAACTATCAAGAATAAACAAGTTTATAAAGATAATACGCCCTATGTGTTCGCTTTGCAAGGCTATATATACTGTGAGTAGGAAAAAACCATGCATTGAGAAATATAGATGTCAGACTTATTGCATGGTTTAAAAAGTGTCTGGAAAGACTTTAAATAATCAGTACTCAATAACATTTATGAAAGTATCCACAGACAGTTGATATGATACAGATCTTTCCTTTGCTTCTTCATCATTCACTGCTCTGCACATTTGATGTGATCAACAGAGGTTTTGCCAGGAGTACCACCAATTCTTTCCTATTCTCTGATAGAAGAAGGGGGGTCATTCTGAACTCTTGGGGTGAGCCACTTCTACTACCAGGAGGCAGGGCCAATCATAGGTGAAGTCTCTTACTCTAGTGAGCCAGCAGGGCACCACAGCAACTTTCTTGCATTGTACCTTTGGGTGATGCTTTGTATATTCAGAATGAGCAGAGTGCAGTGTTCTTCTCTGTTGTACGTATCAGTCTACTTTATGATACTGTCAGAATCTCTTATTAGTCTCATGAAAACTGGCCATAAACTTCAATCAGTTTTATTGGCTTGATCCAACTGAGCCTCCTCACATTTTGTGAAACTAACGCAACATGTTAGTTGTTAGTTAACTGAAGTCCAGTTGATTTTGATGGTGCTTGACCTATCCAAGCAAAATTGAATCAGGGCATTATCTATGACAGGCCTGTATTCTGATACGATCTTCTTTATAACCTAGGATAAAAAGTTATATTTAGGCTTGTAGAATATGCCAGAGTCTTTTTTTAATGAATTTTGCATGAACTCTTATTGCAGCAATTTTAATACCTTTAAAGATTGAGAAATTCTTCAAGTGGGAAAACTCTGCACACCACAGTGACTTACTAACACCAATTGTTGTAGTGGGTGTTGTCTAAGTATAACAAGCTTTATGTGAAGGCTACTGTAAGATTGTACAGTAATTGGGTCAAGGATGCATTTTATGAGGAGAGGATAATTTTATTTATCAGTTACGTGGAATTTTGGACTCCTTGTTCTCAAGCAGCAGGCAAGTCATGGTAGGTATGTGCAAGCTCCGGGTTTTAGAGGTAGGCTACCTCAGATCGCCAGATGCAAGAGAAGGCACCGGGATGCAGGTTGTGTTTTGTTGTCTTGTCTTGAAGCATTTGGTGGGGCACTATGAGATACAGGAAGCTGAACTAGATGGCCTTTGGCCAGATTCAGCAGGGCTCTTATGTTCTTATCTTATCCTTCACCTTGTGGATCTCATGTGTTACTGCTTTTGTGACATCCTTAAGATTTTGATTGAGTATGGATAATGTTATTGCACATGGTATCTTGTCTTGGTATCTTTCTTCGGTTAACAGAAGTTATACATGGGTATTTACTATTTTTTATAGTGAATACAAGGTTGCAGCCTGAGCTACTGAAGAAGCTCAAAAGCACTTTCTTAAAAAATAAGTTTAACTTCATCTTTGGCCGGTTGCTGCCCCCTTTTCCTCCCTTGTTGGCTTGGGGACAGAGGCCATTGCCCGTAGGGCTAACCCAGGCATGGCTGGGCTCCCAACCAGGACTGCCCCCTCTGGGCTGTGGGCCTGGGGACCCTTGCAGCTGGCAGAGCTCCAGGGGGTTTGCCAGGGGTCAACCATGCTGGCCAAGGATGCACCTGGCTCTGTCTGGCTTGGGTGCCCCGCCCAGGGCCGGATTCGGCCGGTTGTCCATTCCCTGGCAAGATGGGACACCATCCTGCTGCCCAAGGCTGACCTAGGCTTGCGTGCGCCTGACTTTGCCATCTTAGTGGGTTAAATGCGCTCCAGCCATGGCCCACCTACGCCTGTTTCTGGATGCCCATAGGTCGGGCTCACTCAACCCTGTAGTTGTGTTCGTGGCAGATTCGGGACTCTGCAGCGGCCCCAAGACTTCACTGCCCTTGGCAGACGCTGAGGCTTTGGTGATCCCCTTCCTGCCGCTTCTGCGAGCTTCTGTTTGCAGCAGCCCTAAGGCTTCACTGCCCCTGGCAAATGCTGGGGCCATGGCGGGTCTCTCCCCTCCACTGCTGTGAGTGCCCGACCAAGGCGCTGGATGCCTGGTACCCCCATCCCCAGTAAGTCAGGGGATCCTTGACAGTATTATTGTAGTACTCCTCTGGTTGCACTGAATGATACTGAGAGCCAGAATGGTGTAATGGTTTGGGAGTTGGACATAGACCTGGAAGATCTAGATTTAAATCCCTGCCTAGCCACAAAGCTTCCTTGGTGACTTTGGACCAGTTACTTATCTCTCTGCCCCACGTTCCTTACAGGGTTGTTGTGAGGAAAAAAGGAAGGGAGGAACCATGAACACCACCACCCTGAGCTCCATGGGAAGTGTGGTGTGAAAATGAAACATTAGGTGAGGTGTAACAAGCAAGACTGGTTGGATTTGGCTGTCTGAGCAATGACAAACTTATTCACTAGTCAGACTTAAAATTAATCAGTTTTTACAATGCAGCTTTCTGATATTTATATAGGAACTTGGGTTTGTCTGCAAGGCTTCATGGTCCCTTGTCATAAGTTATGGTATGCCATACCCATCTTATATAAGGTGGGATATCACCCACTAAGAGTGCACTATGGAAAAATTCAGTGACTGGTCCTCACTGAATTATCCTTATTTGACAGAATGACAAAGAAGAAATGGGAGGCAGATAGTGATGGGCCCATAACAGTAAGGGCACATTAGAGTGTAAGCAGAAGCATGCTGCAATATTAACCTTACTAGAAGAACAGAGGAGCAAAAACCTTTACATAGTGTCAATAGTGAATTTACCTCAACTGAGAACACTGGGCTACATCAGTGGTTCCCATACTTTTAGAGGCCCTAGATCACAGGCTGGGAACTGCTGGGTTATATGAAACAGGAGATCCTATCACATAGAATTCCTTGTACCTAGGAAAAAATCTTTCTTCCTTGAGGTTTGCTTAAGTTTCTTTGAGATTCTGCAGATGGCATTTTGATATGGGTGCACTACAATTAAAGCCACAAGAAATCAAAATTAATTTAATGTTGGAGTGTTGTTTCTTGATGTGATCAGCTATGTCTTCTGTCTCTTAGGACTCTGAGTTTAGTAATGCTGATCAGATGGATCTGTATGACGACGTTCTAGCTGCCAGCTCACAACCTTCTGAAAGCTGCACTAGCAGCTCTGAGCCACCACCAGAAAGCCGCCAAGAGCAATCTCCCAAACCAAATAGCAAATCGCCTGCTATCCTGTACACTTACAGTGGGTTGCGGAATAAGAGAGCTGCTGTTTATGTGGGCAGCTTCTCTTGGGTGAGTGAAAAGTAAAACAAACTTCCTCTTGCAAAACTCTTTGTTTATGTGGTAAGGACCTTGCTACACTTTATTTTGCTATACACTTAAAGTTTTCAGTTGTGCAACTTCTCATATTCATGCATGTTTAAACATGCACAGTGCAGAAAGACCTTGACACAATTCCCCAGTATTAAAGTTTCCATATGGTTTTTCACAGTGAAAGTGTTTCTGAAGCCTGTATTTAAATCTTGCATTATGAGGCAGACACACATCTCCTTCCCTCTTGTATAGTTGTTGAGAAAATCTTCCTGTTTTAAGAAATTCCGGAGGAAGGGAAGTTATTTTTACTCCTTCAGTAACTAAGTTTAATTTGGGTTGATATAGAAGTTCGTTCTTCTCAACCTAAACATCTGTGTTCTTTGTTGCTTCTTGGAGTTGAGTGCATACATATGTGGAGGGTGGAGGTAGAATCGGATTATCTTTCTCAATGATTATGGTGGGAATGTAACAGGAGATTGTGAAGGAAGAGCCTTAATTTGTTGTATTACTAATATGAGTTTTACAGAAGATCTCAGGTTTTAATATATTTTCTGCCTGTTCATTTTCAGTGGACAACTGACCAGCAGCTGACCCGAATTATCCGTTCTGTGGGTGTTTATGATGTGGTGGAACTCAAGTTCGCTGAGAACAGAGCCAATGGCCAGTCTAAAGGGTGAGAACTACAAAGGCATCTTTGCAAAACTCCCTGTTTCAATGGATGGTTGTTGTGAAGCAGAAAGTGTAGATTGATCAGTGTGCTTGCCACTTGTATATGCAGGCATATAACTATTTTTTTAAAATAGTTTATATTTTAACTGTTTTGTTTTTTTTAAAAACCTAATGTTTCTCGCCTGAAAAGCTCTGTTGAGCAGTCATAACCATTTCTAGGCTGGATGCTGCCACCACTTACAAAGAAAATAACTGCTAGGTGTAAGTGATCCAGGAAAGAGCTGGTTTGTTTTCAGTTGCACTCTCTGACCGTAAGTGTTGTTTTCGGTAGTGACAGCTGTGTGTTTGGAGAACAAGAACTGAACATTCTCCACTATTAATCGGGTTGTGCCTGTAAAGAGAGATGTTGCTTTGCTAGATCTTTCCCAAGAGTTTAGATGGTATTCTTTACCAGAGGTTACTGACAGTCTTCAGTTGTGTTGATCCTGTGGCTTTCTGTGTAGGTATGCAGAAGTAGTGGTTGCCTCAGAGAATTCTGTCCACAAACTTCTAGAGCTGCTACCTGGAAAGATTCTCAATGGAGACAAGGTGGAGGTGAAGTTGGCCACACGGCAGAATCTTGCACAGTTTGAGGCACAGGCTCGAAAACGTAAGTTTATATGGGGCTTTATATTGGTGAATTGAGGGTGGAGGGGTGAGGCATAGCAGCTTTTCTTAGATCTCCTATTATCCTGAGTAGAGCTTTACCAACAGAAGCAGTTTAAATTGTAACTGTTCATGAATGCCCAGGAGTATCTCAGTATTTTCCCTGTTATTTCTGAGTCAAGCTTCACTAGTCTGTGATCCCCTGTGATCCCCATATGATGTGAATATGCTTCATCGCCTCTCATTTCTCTTCCTTGTCCAAACTGAATTGGCTTAAGTCTTCAGGCTGCTATTATAGCTAAGATCCTCTAGAATAGATAAATTTCTGGTCTCTGGGCTTTCTCCAGAATGGGTACATCCCTGAAGAGGTAAGCATCCTGAGTACTTCATCTGGGTACTTTGATCTGGGCACAATGGCATTAGATGGTCCCATTCATTAATTTCTCTTATTACCCCACAGAGCATTATGCAGTCAACGGAACCATGTTTCTGATGGTATACATTATGACTGCTTTAAAGCCACTGTAGATTATGTAGTTATTCATGCAGTAGAGGGTGTTGTCTCATGTAATGATCTATGGCTAAATTCAGTCAAACTGTCTTGACTTGGCTTTGTTGTCCTGATCAGATTTAACCTGGGTAGCTAACTCCCACCTCTGTACTCCTAATGATAGCCACAACTAACTATAAAATATTTGGCTTCATAGCCTTTATAGCTGTGACACCAGGTGTGTTTTCACAGCCTCCAGCATGAACTGCATTTTGGTGCTGGAGGTGAAGTTTCTCCTGTGTTCCTTAACAGGATTATCATAAGGCTAGTGCAGTGTTCTCACTCCTTTAGCACCGGGACCCACTTTTTAGAATGAGAATCTGTCAGGGCCCACCTGAAGTGATGTCATGACCGGAAGTGACATCATCAAAATTTTAACATCCTAGGCTGCAATCCTACACACACTTACCCAGGAGCAAGTCCCATTTACTATCATTGTTAAAAGCATCTTCATAGTAACCTGTTAAAAGTACCGACCTGTGACATTTCCCCAAATGCAGTCACATACCTTGGTAGTATTAAGTCTAATATATCTGAAATAAAATATTGAAATGAATGGCGACCCACCTGAAAATGGCTCGCGACCCACCCAGTGGGTCCTGACCCATAGTTTGAGAAACACTGGGCTAGTGTGTTTATCTGTCATAAGAATACCATCAGTCAGTCTTATTGAATCATGAGACAAAGCAGAGCTGCTGTTAGCCCTGATCAAAGCTTTTCCCTGTGAAAAACTGCTTAAAGGGGCTTATCTTGTCTTCACTAGGATGTCGAGCTGGTGAATGGCAACGTCTGACAATAACCTTGGCACGTCACCATTTTTGACAAGGCCTTCGTAAATGACTTCCACCACTTTGTGATTCCTCGCCCATAGGGCCTGAGAAATACAAATTTGTTGTTTTTAATTATTTTATTTACACTCTGCCTTTCCCTACCCTCAATGTGACTTAACAATAAAACAGAAAAAACAGTATGATAAACAAAAAAACACATGTAAAGACCTGAAGTTTCCTTTATTATTGTACTCATCTCCTATTTATTACAGAGGAAAACTAAAAATGGCTTGTCTTAGTGGCCACAGGGTGAATTATTCAGCGACATACACTTATTGTGAAACATGAATGTTAACTATTTATATTTTTAAAATAATGCAGGCTTGCTATCACCGGTTCTTATGCGATGGTGGTTTAACAGATTTCTATGATCATGTTGTTCTGTGATCATGTATTTTCTTTTGAAATACATTTTCCACCTATATATGCAGTTGGTAGTTCTTGTACAGAATTATGCCACACTGGGACAATATCACAAAGTATGTCCCTCTATCTTAGTATTATGTTCAGGAATCTTTTATTTCTTTCAGATTTGTTTTATAGCCTTTAATATAATGTCCTTAACATTTTATTATCAAATCTCTTACTATAGTTGAGTTTGTTGTATATTCAGATTCCCACCTAGTCAAACTAAGCAGCTTTTAAAAAAAACAAAACTGGAATTTTTTTTAACTATTGGCTTTATTCAGAAAATGTAAATCTATGTAAATACATCCTGTAATGCCCTTCCGTATTATTACCATCTTGGTTTTTGTTGAATAAAGTTGACTCCAAGTACAATACCTTGGTCAGCATGGTTTTATTATTTCTGTGGGGTTCATAGCTCATCAGTGGGGAGGTGAAATGTTTCTGAGCCAGTATGTTTTCATCACTATCAAGCAACTAATCCAAGAAATATAGATAATATAAAATACCATTTAAATTCAAGATCCCATCCATTTGTTACAGGCTCTTAAGGTTATGTTTATTCCTCACCCCATATCTTAATATTGCATTTGTTAAGAGACTTTAGTGTACTTATAGGTCCAGCAGGTATCTATGGCAGGGGTGTCCAAACTTTTCGGCAGGAGGGCCACATCATCTCTCTGACACTGTGTCAAGGAAAACAAGAATTAATTTACTTTTCCAATTTGAATAAATTTACATAAATGAATATATTAGAGATGGAACTTATATGAATGAATGAAGGTCTTGCAATAGCTCAGGGCCTATAAAAGGCCTTGCACAAAGCAAGACTGGCCTTTCCTTTGCTGCCACTGCTGCATCACAGATGTGAAACAGCAAGCTGTGGAGGGAGTCCTCATCCCTCTGCTCGTGTGAGTGGTCAAACAGTTGGCTGAAAGCAGTTGCATCAGGCCAGCGCAGGCTCCAGTAGGTCTCCAGAGGGCCAGAAGCTCATTGGAGAGTGGGGGCTCCCTGAGGGCCAGATTGGGAGGCTTTGAGGGCCACAAGTGGCCCCAGGGCCGGGATTTGGGCACCCCTGATCTATGGCATTGTCCTCTGAATCTATTTGCCATTATTTAAGCACTGTTATTATAATGCCCTGATACATTTTCTAATAGTATAGCTTTACAGAGGTCAAATATATTTATTTTTAGATGGAATAGTTCAACAGATCCTAGTTTTCTTTGTTCTATAGATCTTATGCAGGAAGCGAGACAGATTTGCTTTGCTCGGATAAGCAATTAAGATTAACAATTTTTGCCTTTACCCTGTGAAAACTTTATGGATAACACTTTTTAGTTCTAGAGGTAATGGTAGGCTATTTGTAATAGTTGTTTAGAAACTAGTTCAATAACAGTTACTAACAGCACTATAGCTTTATACAATCCATCCTTGTTGATATTTGTCTTTCTGTATATAGCAATATATCATCATGTATATTCTACCATTTTTAAAGCCATACTTTAGGTCATGACCCTTGGGGAGGAATTAAGTATACCTTCAGAATTATGGGTCTTGTGAGTGTTGTGTAACTGAATTTATGATTGAAGCGTTTAGATTTCCACTAGGAATACTTATAATAGGAGAAAAATATGGATAAAATGATATCCTGTTAATGATTTCACTAGTGAAGGCACAATCTTCTAAAATAATCAGAGATAGTGGTGGTCAGTAGTCAACCAGGATTTTTTAAAAAAATGTTGACATTACTGTTGAACAGAATCAGTAAAAAGATTTATAAGCTTATTGTCCTCAGTCATAGGCTTTAATCTCCATTGGCTGAAGGACTTACTTTATTTAGATACATTTAAAATAAAAGTTCCAGTTAGGCTAATGTCCGTGATTAGTCCTTTGAAAGCCATATAATTTGTTCCAGTAATTTTAACAAGATTTTGTTGTGACTTTCTTCTGCTGAACTGAACCTAAAAGGTTTAGCATGTGTATTACTTTATTGGTATCCTAGAACTGTTTTGTTCTCAATCTGTCAGGTCCTAAAAGGCAGTAGTGAAGTTCGTCTTGTAGATGATGGCACACTGGAGGATGTGTTTTGCAGGGGTGTATAGTCTAGTACAGGGGTGTCAAACATAAGGCCCGGGGGCCAAATGCGGCCCGCGGAAGCTTTTTATCCGGCCCTCAGGTTCTCATCTGCTGAGTAGTGCTGAAGTGTTACTGCTGAAAGGGCAGCGCACATGAAAATTGGGTTCTCCCATATCTTGAAATATGATACAGATTTGCATATTTTCTCTTCTGTCATTTGTAGTTAATGAGTTTCTAAGTGAGAAAGTGTTTATTTTTGGTTATGACCTGTTTAATGACATCACTTCCTGCCTAATGACATCACCTCCGGCCCTTAGCAGGCATCCTGAATGCTATTCGGCCCTCGTAATGAAATGAGTTTGACACCCCTGGTCTAGTAGGACTAGAATAATAGTTACTGTATATCTAATTTCCCACCGTAACAAATTACATCTTTAAACCTCTATAAAAAGTGTATGCTAGTTTTCGTTCAGCTTACGACAATATTCTGTTTAGTAGTCACTGTTCCAAGGAGTTGTTTATTCAGTATAGTATATGTAGGGTCTGAGGTTGAGCTAGTAACTAGGAAGATAAAGTTCACATCTTGCCTTGAGTATGGGCTTGCTTTCTCGGTGGCTCTAGATATACTACTGCTTCAGCTCCCATCTGCAATCTGGGGGTAATACTGTGAATTGACCTTACAAAACTATTGTTGCGAAAAGTGCTTAGAATATTCCACATCAATGCTAGGTACTATAATTAGAGTGTTCTCTTAAATTCAGTGGGATTTGCTGTCAGGTAAGTGGGCTGAGATTGTGATGTAAGTATATTAAATGCAGTATGCTGGCTCTCCAACTTAATGGTTGTCTGAGTTATGGGTGGCTGCATCACTGCTTTCATGCAGGCTTAGTATGTGCATTGTAGTGCGTGTGTGCAGGCACAGTAGCACTGGGATGGTGAGCCAGCTGTTCATAGGTGTATACCCCTGCTAGGTAACCCCTACTAATTGGGTAAGAGGCACTTTTTCAAGTGGGTGCTCCTTTTTTTAGCAGGGGGAGAGTAACTGGCCCACCTCACCCCAGCACTGTCTGTTCTAGTGGCTGTCTGCTGGTATTCCTTGGCATCTTTTTAGATTGTGAGCCCTTTTGGGACAGGGAGCCATTCAGTTATTTGATTTTTCTCTGTGAACTTTTAGTTGAAAAGCGGTATATAAATACTGTTAATAATAATTAATAATATACATTCTGACTTCTGGACAAACCTCCAGATTGGAACTGTTACATACGTTGGGGACTTAGTGCAATGAGCTGCATTTTGTTAGTATGACCCATGTACTATAATTGATGCTGAAAATTATCAGAGCATGCTACCGTCTCCTTCACAAAAATGATCTCTATTTCTCACTGTGAGTTCACACTGCAGTTACCTCTGTCAATGTGGCATACAGTATTTATAAATGTTTTAGAGGTATCTTGGAAGAGATGGGCAACACACCCTTTAAGATCTCAGTGTCCTGAGATTTGCATGAATAAGGTTCAAGATTGAGGTGCACATGCCAAGCCAACTCTACCCTCTGTGCATATTATAAGAGGGTGGGAGTCCCTTTCTTTGGATAAAGAGGAATTGTACGTTAAGGGAATGACAGAGAGAAAGATGGTTGATACGTGCAAGCTTTTTGGAAAGTGGGATGTTCTGTCAGGAAATTATTTGGCTCTCCTCTATCCACCCAACCGCTACAGTGCTCAGTGCTTTTCCTCTTCTGTGTGATATCTGACAGGGGTGCCTCCGAGGGCTCATTCACGGGATTCCTCAGACTCTGTAGATGGTCGAGCCACTCCAACAGAGAATGCTGTACCACCGCCACGCATTGAGAAGCCTCCTTCTGTCTTGCCTTTCTTCAACCGCCCTCCTTCTGCACTCCCTCTTATGGGGCTGCCACCCCCACCTATACCACCACCTCCACCACTTTCCTCAAGTTTTGGGGTTCCACCTCCTCCACCAGGAATCCACTATCAACACCTAATGCCCCCTCCCCCTCGACTTCCTCCCCACCTAACTGTGCCACCTCCAGGTGCAGTGCCACCTGCTCTGCACCTCAACCCAGCATTCTTTCCCCCACCAAATGCAGCAATGGGTCCTCCACCAGATGCTTACAGCAAGGCTTCTGCACCATATAACCACAGCAGGTAAGAAAAAGCCCATTCTTGGAATCTCAAAAAACTAGAAATGATGAGCAGTACAAAGAGTTGTTTCTTGGCTTATTAGATGCCAATCTTGATTCACAAAGGGTTGATTCACATACATCTGCATGATAGTGTACTAAGAGCAGGACATACATCTGGCTGGTCTTTAAATGACTGTTCCATTGTTGATGCTGCTAGAAAATTCCCCACACAGCTGCTTTCTAGTTGTGCTTAGTGGGGAAGCTCTGCCAGTTTGAGCACCAGCTCTGAAGTTTACTTTTCAAAGGCTGCTTTTGGGGTCTGGAGAGTATTTGGTCCCACTGCTCTCTAGGAAGTTCCTTAATCCCTGTGCATGTGGATAAAGACCCTTGTCACAGCTCTGCTTGGTCTCCACCTCTGTGTAATGGATGCATATTTGTGTACTGCAGCCGAGATTTGGGCCCACTGCCGCCACCTGTCAGCGAAGCAGAGTTTGAAGAAATCATGAACCGGAACCGAGCAATTTCCAGCAGTGCCATTTCCAAAGCTGTGTCTGGTGCCAGTGCAGGTAACCACCATGGGTTGCTGCTTCTTCCTCCATTTCTAACCCTTGGCCTCGGTCTTATCATTCTGCCTTTGTTTTCTTATTTCACAGGGGATTACAGTGATGCCATTGAGACCCTTCTTACAGCCATTGTTGTGATCAAACAGTCGCGTGTAGCAAACGATGAGCGATGCAGAGTCCTTATTTCTTCGCTTAAGGATTGTCTTCATGGAATTGAAGCCAAGTCTTATAGCATGGGCACCAGCAGCAGTTCCTCCAGGTAAAGCTGCAGCAGACAAAATTATTAGAAGTAGTCTTGCTCAACCTACTTTGCTGATGATAATCCAACCTCGGGGTACTCTGCTTTTTTCCTTGGTTGTGAACATCCAGATACGAATATGTGCCTTTAAAGAGGAGGAAACAAGTAGACACTGTAGCTTTTTGTCAACAGTGTAGATATCTGTGTTTGTCTTCCAGAAAGAGACACCGGTCTCGGGAAAGGTCACCCAGTCGATCCCGTGAGAGCAGTAGGAGGCACCGAGATGTGGCCCATAATGAAGATCGACATGAAGACTATTTCCAGGAAAGAAGCCGGGAGCATGAGAGACACAGAGACAGGGACAGAGAACGAGACCGGCATCACTGAGAGAAGTGAGACTCCTTGTTGGGTGCTTCCCTCCCTAGTTTATCCTTTCACATTTGCGTTCCAGAAAAGCCCTTACTGCCCAGTTGATCATCCCCCTTGTGGATGTGTTAGATGCTAAAGTCCATTTCTTTTGTTCATTCTGGAAGGTATTTCACAGCTAATATCATATGTCCCTTCAGTGAGTGCCATACTTGCACATTATCTCTAGCTACCAGAAGGCAAGTATATAAAGGCAATATGTGGATAGGAAATAATTTTCTAATAAGATAATTATTTCCCTTCTGACCTGCACTTTGAGGATTGTACTCAAGCTACTTGTTTAGTTATTGTCAATTTGCATTCACATAATCTACCAGCTGGGCTCTGAACAGATTGACATCTCTGTTCGGCTGTCCTCATACCATTTCTTTTCTTGTCCTTTGTACTGCAGCCAGTGGATTGATTCTGTAGGTTAGATGATCTTGCTGTGAATGTCAGTGTGAAATTTGAAACAGGATGAGAAATGCAGGTGGTGAAGAGCAGTCTTTATACTTGCTTGATTTGTGATCACACAGGCTGCAGTGCTTTTGAAAAGCCAAAAGTTTCAGCAAGTCAATATCTTAAAGGAACTAGTAAGCTTAGTAACTTGATCTCTCCTTATTTCTTTTCCTGTTTGTTTCTTGTTCTTCTTTACAAAAGCTTCCCTAATACTATATTGCTCTGATTCTAAATTGTAGTAGGGCGCGGGGGGTTTGCAGGCTTTCATTTTGTTCAGATACATGTATAGAATTATCAGGGACATAACCAAATAATCCATTCAAAATTCAGAATCTTCAGAATTCAAAATTCATTCAAAATGCAGAATTCAGTATCTTGAAGTCCCAGCTTCAGTTTAATAAGGTTTTCCTGGTTCTTATGATTGTGAAGGTCAAATGCTTGGGTAAAACTTTCATTGATGATACTGAGACTATCGTAATTTAAGCTCTTATGCACCTCAATCCTTTTTGATGTTTTCATTCTGTTCTTCCTGTCAAAATAAAACAATTATACATTTCACAGAAACCTTGCCTTCTACTGCAGCCTGGTAATTCAAGTCAATTTATTCATAAGCTGATAGCATTGGACAAGAAATTTAATTTCTCTGCTTTGTTTGAAGACAGGGTACAGGCTTGCACAGAGCTGTCTTTAACCTTCATTGGTGCTATGCATGATTCGGAAACGTAGTTCTGCAAGTATCCAATTCAAGTGCAATCTTCTTCAGAATGTCTGCTTTTGACCCATTAGAGTTCCTTTCTGAACTAAAGTGTAACTCCCAGATCCCCTTTGTTTCTTGAGCCCTGATTACACTGGTTGCAAATTTGCTGAGCTCTATAAACCATATATTCAACTGACATGCATCACGTTTGATTCCCAGAGCTATCTTGCAAGAAGCATCACACAGTGCAGTTGCAAAGAAATCTGGTATTTCAGCAGGGAACATTGGTAGAAAATAATTTCTGCCTTGACAATTGTTTTGAATTTAGCTAGCTCATTTTATTTTGCTGCAACTTGCTTTGTGGTAGAAAGTGCTTTTGAAAGTTCAAACATAAATTAAATATAGCTTCCCTTCTGAGTTCTTAGTACCCAAGATGGTGAGAGTTTGTCTTGAGAACTGATGTAACATGTTGGGTCTGGATAAACCATTAACCTAGGAGCCTTCAGTTCTGTTTTTGTATAAGAAATAACAGCAATTTCCATCCTGGGCTGCTGTACAGGATTAATGTGCAAATTCCTAACAACCCATACTAATGTGTCTGGGAATTATGAATAATACTTCTAGCTTTGTTTTATCTCTTGCAGGAACATGGGAGGCATTCAGTGTTTTTATGGACTTGTATCTCCTCTCCTTAATCAAGACTAAAGGATGGAGGCTTCTCTACCCCTACTTCCCACTGCCCTCTGCTCCTTCTGGACCCCTTGGAAAGACTTTGCCTGCAGACTCCATCTGGCACACTGTGGCATTGGGACCTGAGCTCTGCCTGTGTGTGTGCTGCTGCTTGATGGAGAAACACTGAATGACTTGGAGTTTGGGAGGGGTTGTCTGAGCCACTGTGACCAGGGGGCCACTTCAATCCATGGATTCTTGGACCCAAAGAGAACGGTGCTTTCCACAGAGGTCTACCACCTCGTCCCTTTCCATGGCTTTTCTAGGAGCACCTGGGGAGGGAACCCATCCAGCTTGTCTCCTGTAGGAAGAATTGGTGCTTCAGCACAGCACAAGGTGTCTCTGATCATAGTCTCACTGGAGCTCATATCCACTGCCCACACTGCATTGTCTTCTCAAGCATCCAGTCCTCCTGAAGTCTGATCTTTTGTCCAAAACAGCTTCAGTCTTGCCCCTCTAACGCCATTGTACACAGCTTAGAAAACAGTTCTATTCTCCCTCACCCCCCAGTGGAGGGCAGGCTGGCTGCTGCTTCCAGTCACTCTTCCTATCATCCTTTGGTTCCTGAAAACGATCTGTTTTCTGTCTGGCTTCTTCCAGAGGGGTTTGTGGTGGTCAACTTGCACACAATGTGGAATCTCCCTTAAGAAGTAGATCTGGTTCTGGCTACTGCAGGTAGCCCTCTCCACAGGTGATGCACATTGCTTAACAATCTCCTTGCTTTGTTTCATGCAGTAGTTGCTCCTGTTGTAACTTCTTACATAAACCTTTGCTTCCGGGGCCAGCCCCTCCCAGAGTGCCATCTTCCTTGTTATAGAGGAAGTGTTGTGGGCGGAGACCTCACTGATGTGGTAGCATGGAATGGGGGCAAAGTCAAGCTGGGGCTCGCTGGAAGTTACTGTTTGCAGTACATTTTTAAGTTCTGTGTGATGTACGTGTTTGTTTAAGGTCCAGAACTTTCCTTGTCCACAACCTACTTTTAAACCGAGCTCTCTTTGGAGTGGTCCACTCAAGCGTTTGCTTCAGGCGGCACCATACCTCACTGATCTCTGGCATGCCAGTCTGGGGAAACAATTGGAAGCAGGGGAAAGCCTCTGCCTATTCACACCGACATACTTAAGTTACGTTATGTAAGTATAACTAGGGTTTCTGGAGCCACTCCATCTTCCAAGCTGGCAACCTCTGCAGGCGTTTGGCATCAAAATCTGCATACAGAGTGGCATAATGGGACAGGAGTAGCTGTAGACTTCTTGATCAAGCTATCATCAAGATGTAACCCCTTGGGGAGTTCATTTCAGCTTTCAGTGCTCCATCCTAGTCAGAGCACACCAGTAATTTAAAATCAGGAACACGCTGTACCCTTGGATATGTAGTCTCCAGCACCTGAGTCTCTTTAATAGGTGCTTGGCTGTAAACATCAGTTACATTCATGAACAATGTAACTGATGTGTTGCATGGTGAAGCCCCTGCTCCCACAGAACAGTTGTGGGACTTAAAGAGGATGAATTGTCTTGCAAAGAATGTTGCCATGTGATGCGGTACCTCCTTTTGTACTGTTGATCAGAGGGGTGTCCAACTCTAAACGTTTTTTAAAAAGGAAAAAGTTGTGTAAAAAAAAATAGCGTGACAGCTTAAACTGTAAAGTATCAAACATTTGATTGGAAAAGTTGCTTTTTACATAATGGGACATTTTTAGTTTGTTTTGGAATAATGGAAGTATAAAAAAAGAAACTGACAACAGAAACGTAGCCTTGGTTCCCTTCAACTCACCCCCCCAGTTCTTCGTGATTTGATTTGTTTGTCTTTTTCTGATAGGTTGAAAATTGTGTAATAAACTTGATGATATTGTCAATCTTTTATACTGCATTGTATGGTTTCTTTTTTCCTTTTGTAAAGATTTTAAGTGGAGGTGAGCTGTTTTATAGAATATCCACTAAATATGATTGTTGGGGGGGGTGGATAATGTGGCCCAGGAATGGCAAAAAAGTATGGAAAGGTTGAGGGAGGTGGTTCTTCAGCATTGATGCTACGCTTTTGGTTGAGTGGTAGCCCTTGTACAACCATGGCTTTATGTAATGCTAAACTAGTTCACAATCATTTTGTGTACACAAATTAAAATGCCTTCTTAAAAGCTTAAATTTCTATCTCATTATGTTTTGAGTTGCATTTCAGACTGTGTTTCTGAAATCTGACACAGAAGTTAACATTCCTGAGAATGTTGCCTTTAGTTGTATTTTTTAAAAAACAAAACCCTAACCTCATTGTTGTGGGTTTTTAAAAAAAAAAGATGGGTTCAGAGAGAGATTTGGGGCCTACTGTAACTAAACTGTAATTCCAAATTTTTGTGTAAAAAAAAAACAAAACAATAGCAGTAGCGGGGAGGGGCTATATGCTTTGCCATTAAGTTTCTTGATTCACCTAGTAGCATCACCCAGGGAAAGATTATCAGGTTACATATCTAGCTCAGTGTGCCTAAATAGTTGATGGCTTCTCTGGCCTGCTTAACACTCCTCCCACCCCATTTCAGCAAAGGAATATTTTAGGGATACTAAATTGGTTGAAGGGTGGAACAAGTCTTCAGTAAACATCTTAAAGCCATCTCCCATGCAGCGCAATCCTGAGCTACCCTTGCACTAGGGTGCCGGCCCAGGAGGGTACCTCCTCATGAGCCAGCAAGGCCGGTGCACAGAGGCACTCCAGCCTGCGGAGGCTGGATTAAGCCTCCGTGAGGATGGAGGCTCTCAGTCTTGCGTTGGCCAAGCTTGGGAGGCGGGAGGGAGGTATTCCGGGGCGGGGGAGGGCGGTTGGTGGGTGGCCCTGGGGCCGTGCATGTGGGGAACAGAAGGTGGGGCTGGGATCCTGATCCCAACCCCTGTTGCTGGGGAGTTCAGAGCAGCTTCAAGCCGCTCTGCTCTCCTTGAACTTGTGCCACCTCACGAGGTGGCGCAAGGCCGAGGAGACCCATAGGTGCTAGGGTGGTTTACTCAGAGGTAAGGGGAAAAGTTTCCTTTTACCTCTGGCTGAGCTGCTTTGGCTTAACCTCTTGGCTTGCCTGTTCCAGTGCAGGATAGGATTGCGCCCTTACTGGTTCTTGTGGTTATTTTTGGACTAATGGTCTTTTAACCATCCCTGCCCTGTTTAGTCATGGGGGTTAAAAAAAATGTTAAAATAGTATATTTTCAATGTGTTCTTGCATGTGGGAGAGCCTAAATTAAGATGGAATAGAGAGGTTTTACTGACCAGATCCACTCAGCAGATGGTGAGTATGGGAAACAGCAATGGTGGTAATTCCATGTTAATAAAATACGGTGTAAGAACCTTTTGGTGAGACAGAGTTTTTTCCCCAGGCATATTATTATTAACAGTATTTATATACTGTTTTCTTACTGATATCTCTGTCTTGGCTGAAGCAAAAAGCCTTGATAAATATAGTATGGTGGCACATTTTATAGTGGAAGGGCAATTTTTTGTCCCAAAGGTTGGGGAAGAGGTCTTTTGCAAAGCAAGTTATATCTAAATCAACTTAAGATGTCCTGGGGGTTAAGCCCTTGGTCATGTACAATTTATAGATGGTGTTTTGTTAGGACTCTAAGAACTTTGTCACAAAGGAGCATGCCAATAGTTGGTGAATTATGTGATGTGAAACTAATACTTTGAGAATGTAGTCTGGATGGACTGTGGGTGGGGCTGAAGAGATGGAGCTACCAGGTTGCCAGGCACCCATTGTGATCTCATGAGCCAGGTTTCATATCCAGTGACCCAGCTAGCAGATCTGAAGAGTTGATGCGTTTCAAATGTCTTAATCCTACCATGACGGTCACATTAGAGTTTGGTCTTGTCAACGCAGCCAACCGATATCTGACTGCTGAACCTTTCCGTTTCCAGGTGTCAGCCACAGGCAAGCAGCTGAAGCCCCGCCAGGTGTGGGTACTGCAGTTTGTGACCCCACAGGGAGCAGGGGCAGCTGGTCCAGGAGAATGGGGTTGCCAGAAACTCCACCTGATCAGTGCCCTAAAGCGCTACTTGGCAGCTGACTGTAATGGCAAAGTCACCTGTGACCAGGATAAACCAGGGCCTCAGACAGTCTTTCTGCTACATCAGTACCTGGATGGCAAGGTCAGTCATGCAGGCAAATGCACAGTTGTTTTTCTAACTATATAACTGAAGCCTAGTTATTTCTAGTATATTAACCTGCAATTCTGCAGAAAAAGGGTGGATGGAGGTGGCAGGGTAGGATTGTTGACTGCTAGAATCGTTCCATGTTCTCTGAAATGTAGATCTCTCTTTATGAGAAATTACAGTGCTTTGGATGAAGCGTAACAGGATGAAGGCTGCAGGGTCCCAGGAGGCAGGTATTTTCTTATACTACTTAGCTAGTAGTATCTGGATTCTAGGATCATGTCCACATAGCAGCTTTGAAAGCATCCCATTCCCATATCACAATGTGCACCGGGGAGAGTGTAAAGTGTGTCTCAGGGTTAGGCAGGTACTGATTCTCTTTAAAGGGAACACCCTTGAAAAGCAAGCTGTAGCATGGACTGTTAATTGTATTAGTCTGTAGGTCAACCACCATGGGCTGATACGGAGCTGATGTGCTGAAAAGAGCACATGAAAAGAGAGGTGCCTTGACATGCTCTAGGATAGTATTCTAGCCATTCTTTTTTGTGGAAGCACTGAATTGAGTGAGGCATGATGGAGAAGATGTAGGCATCGCTTCCTAGTGAAATTGTGAGAGAAAACAAATTGTTACCTTTGCTGTTCTGGCACCTTCATTTGCATCAAGAATGTTCCTTTATTTCCTACCTCGGGTAATAAAGCTGACGAGATGCTCTTCCCTCCCACAGGTGTCTTTTCAGAACGAACAGTCCAAGCGCTTCCTGGGTGGGGCAGAGGAGAATGTCACTTGTTTTGCCCAGTGTGCCTCAGAAACGGAGAAATGGACCTTACATTTGGCAGTGCACCCCAATGTCGCCATGTACAGCCCCAACAGGAAGCGCTATGTGCGCTGTGACGAGAAAGCTGGGTTGCTGCGCTGTGATCGTGATATGCCCTGGGGAGCTGAATCAGTCATCACTCTCTACTATGATTTCTTAGGTGGGTAGAGGCATTTTCCCACTTTAGTCTTTTCCCCCTTGCAGTGTGTTTTGGCCTCAAACAAAAGCATCACACTTGTATCATTTAAAAAACACACACACCAACTATGAGGTGACTCTCAACACCTGGCAATTAAGCAGCAGATAGGAGAAGGAGAAGAACCAGATCATTCCTGGTTTCTTTCCAACTTAAATCCCTTTAGCCAACCAATAGCCCAATTAGAGCTCACAATAAAGTAGGCAAGGCAATCTCTCAAGAGCAGGGCATAACCCTGAATATCGAGACAAAACTCATTAAGTCAGTGGTTCCCAAACTGTGGGTCGTGACCCGATATTTGGTGGGTTGTGAAACTTACAAGCTGATAGCTGATAAGGAAAATATATTGAGTCCTATGGAAACTGAAATTGAGCAGCATGTGCACATTTACTCACAAGCAGGCAAGTGTTTTTCATCTGCTTTGAAGGGCAGGCTGAGGGGAATGCAATGCTACCAGAATAGTCCCAATCCAATGAATGCAGGCCCCAACAAACTCTCAAGAAGGAAGCCCTTCTTTCCAAGCTGACAAGGAAAATGTATTGAGCCTTAAGGAAGGTGAAACGGAGCAGTACATGTACATTCATGAGTAGAGGACTGTGCTATGGCTGTTATCAAAGGCTCCAATCAGACGAATGTGGGGCTCAACAAACACTCCAGAAGGTGGTCCCTCACCATAGCAAAAAGGATAAAGACAGAGGCCTGAGCAGCTGGAAAAATTAAACTTTTTTTTAAAGTCTTGTAAAGTTAGGTGGGTCCTGACAGACTGTTGTTCTAAAACAGGGGTGGTCAAACCCCGGCCCAAGGGCCGGATCTGGAATTTGGCAAAATCCTTCACTCCCATGACCAGCACTCACAGTTCTGGAGCACCGCAGCTCTTCTTGTCCCTAGATAGGGTTGGTGGAACGCTCTGGCCAGTCGCATCTTTGCAAAAATCAGTGCACTGTCCACTGGGGCATTGCACCATAGATGCAACTGGCCAGAGTGTCACATCTTCCCGATCTGGGGACAAGAAGACCTGCAGTGCTCCAGAACTGTTAGTGCTGGTTGTGCCGGGAAACGCATTCCTGTTGTGTAGCAGGTTCAAGTTTGAGCACCCCAATCTAAAAATTGGGTCCCTGTGCTATATAGTTTGGGAACCACTGCATTAAATTGAACAGTGTTGGTTTAAAATGAAAAGAAAATTCAGCAGAAATAACATAAAGGCCTTAATTCAGACAAAGTTAGTCATGAGTCATGACTTAAGTTCAAGAGAAAGCAATGAGGCTTGTGTTGAATTGGGACTGGTATCTAGTACAGCCATACAGTTAATCTGTAGTCTGTCAGAATGGAACAGTTGCTGATAAACATATATGCACAGACTTTGCATCAAATATGCATCCTCCTTGCTTTTGTCCTGGCTGTGTGACACACAGGCTGCTGTTGGGGCATGCTTTGCAGAACTGCACCTGTGGGAGATACTGTCTGAAAGTGCTGTTGTTGCTCTTAGTAGCACACAAGGGCATGGATTCTGTTGTCCTTTGGTCACCAACATCCTATTTATTCAGGCGTTTCTTTAGCAATACCTGATAAAATCCAGAACCCCACAAAAATGCAACCCTACATGACTATGATCAAGGTGGGTACATTTGCATGTGATTGTCCAATGAGTGCCCTTGACATTAAGAAGACAAAACTCTCTGTCCCCCAGTTTGCACACTGCTTTGGAATTTGGTTAGTTTTATTTGTAAAGTTTGGTAGAAAGGGTAAACACTTAAGCCCCCCTCCCATGATAAGTAATCTTCTGCAAAGAAACCAAGACTGCAAGCCTGCATAAATAGGCTTTTCCTTTGCTGCAAGGCTATCCCCCTACCCATTATAACAACACTACTACTTCAGAATCAGGACTGTCACTGCACTATTAAGAAAGTTGCTCCTGTTGCCCTAAAAGCCCTTGGCTCTTTCATTCTCAAATTATACAGCAAGGAATCCCTAGAGAGGTGCTCCTTTATCCTACTGGTGATGGCTTGTGTGTAGTTTATGGGTGGGTAAGAACTGCCCTCTGTTGCTCTTATATTGCCTGTGGATGGAGCAATGCTGCATGCCCAGTGAACTGCATGCACACACAGCTGTGCACAAGGTTCTCCAGATGCTCACAGATGGATAAAGTTGAGCAGGAGGATGGAAGGACTCTTGAATTCCAAACATATTGATCAGCACTGATTTTACATGTCTTCCTCTGGGCAGATATTTAGTCAGCAATCCAAGTACCTCCTTGAAAGAATTCCTCTGGTTTTTTTGATGTGTGGAAAAAGTTAAGCTTGGGTCATTTGCATCTTGTCAATAGGTCTGAAGCCCGAGACAAATTCTGGTGCCAGAACGCCATTTTTCGATTCCCCACTCGTATCAGGTGAATTCAAATTCTGTTTACCCAGGAAGTCACTGTGGATGACACAAATTTTGATTTCCTTAACAGCGTTTATCTACAGGTGGAGCCTATTTATCTGCGGATTTTTTATCCACAGATTTGGCTCAACACAGGTCCCCCGGACCTGCATTGAGCCAGACTCAGCTCTACCTAAGCCTTCCAAAGGGGACTGGAGCTGTGCTGCAGTCCCCTCCAGAGGGATTCCTGAAGCCCGCAGAGGCATTGCGCATCTACCTGTTGTCTCTGAGGGCTTCAGAATGGCCCAGAGAGGTGAAAAAAAACCACTTATGGTTTCCCGAAGGAAAACCATATTAGGTTTTGCCATATTAGGCATATTTTGCCCTATTAGGCATTCTGAGGCCCGGGGAAGTCCCTGGAGGGTTATTTTTGCCTCTCTGGGCCATTCTGAAGCTTGCAGAGGCAACAGGCAGATGCTGCCTCTGCAAGCTTTCCAGAGGGTACGGGGGCACAGCTCTGGTCCCCTTCGGAGGGGGAAAGGGGTCAAAAATCGCAAATTTGATTAGCCACAATTTTCGGTATCAGCGAGGGGTTCGAGAATGGATCCCCCCGTGGATACGGAGGCTCCACCTGTACTTGGATAACTATTAGAACTACTACTTATTACAGTATGCAGAACGTTCAGATGAAACTCAAGTCAAATGCTAGCATACGCACCCCAGTACAGCAAAAGGGAATGTGTGTGGAGGTGTCTTCTGTTCACAAGTCCCTTGCCGTGTTGGGAACTGTGTACACAAGCTGAACATAGGTATACTTCTGCATTCTTCTGCATGTTAGGTGTGAGCATCCAATTCCTGTTTATGTTACATGCAAATTGTAGGTAGAGGTGCATTTTCCTTCCTTGTTCAGTGTGAATGAGAACATACCTCTTCAAAAGTGTTTCTTGTTCTGCCCAACTATGGTGTGCAGGTACACCCAGAATCCACATGTGCAAATCACCAAAATAACAATGGTAGAACAATGGCTGTACAAAAAAATAAGATATGTGAGAGCACCAAAGTGCTGCAAAATAAAGACCATTTCAAAATTGATCCTCAAGTAACATATTTAAACAAAAAGACAGATCTGTTAACACAAGTTCTTGAAGGATAAATAGAGACTGAGTGAGGGAAATATAGTGGAAAAAGTTACAGGTAGATGCTAGAAAGTATCTAGGTGTGTATTAATGCTGAATGCATGTGAAACAATCTTTGTTCTTCATGCTTCTCTGTCGGTACGGTATTCATTTGGAGACTGTTGTCCAAGAGTGAACACCAAACCCTGTCTTTCCTTTCATATTGCCTCTCCTGCCTTTGTCTCTAGGGAAGAAGTATGGACTGAGGAATGGGGGTGGCAAAATGTTGGCTTCCAATGGCTCATTAGTTTCGGATGTTACTCCACAAACACTGTATTCCCTGGAGGTGAGCAATGGCTTGGTGGCCTTCCGAGATGAGGAAGGAAAGTACCTGACTGGGCGAGAAGGTGGTGTGAGAGCTATAAAGATGGACAAACCTGGACGGGATGAACTATTTACTATGGAACCCAGCCCTGCTCAAGTTTCAATGCGCTCCTTGTCTACAAGCAAGTTCATCTGCTGCAGGCCAGGTGAGACAGGGAAAGGCAGCCTTATCTATATATTGCATTACAGTTGTGATATAGAAGCATTTGACTTGCTGATCTAGTGTGATGGGGCGGAATTCCACCTGCTCAGCTAACAAGAAATATTTGTAGTCCAGTCCAGAGGTCAACTTCGTTGGGATTCAACTTCATAGAGCCTTTAAGGACAGTAATACCTTTTGGAGCAGGCTAAGCGCTTGGAAGAAGATCCTAGAAAGTTGGGAAGCTAACAATTGACAGCTCAGTGACAAACTGACTGAAGGGAGGGTGAAAAGACAGCAACAGTCTGAGATGCTGGAATTCAGGGAAAGGCAGGTGAAGGAGACTGAGGAAAAGGACAGGGGGATAGAAAAAGGAAGAAGAGGCAGTCTTTTGAAGACTTGCAGCACTGAACAGGGGGAAGAGGAAGAATGCTAGGGCCATTGACCAACAGACAAGGGGGTAACGGAAGTGGGACAAAGGAGGTAGTAGCCAAAAAAAACATAGACTTGAGGAGACAATGGGTGGTGTGGAAATGGAGTTGAAGGTAGAGCTAAGGGGAAATCCCACTTAAATTCTAAGACATGTGATAGCACCCTTCACGCTACCTTTCTAAGTGTAAGAATAAGTGAATGGAATCAGAAAAAGTCATGCCGGTTGCAGCTTCTGCTGTATGTAGTATATTGAAGTATATGGAAGAGGTGGAGTTTATCAGCATTGATCTAATGAGCCAATACTTGGCTTCAGACTTTGTTGTGTATTATCCTAACAACTCTGTAAGGTTGGTTGTGATTTGAGCAACATGTGAAGATCTCCCATATCCAAACCTTGTATTCTGCCTACTTTGTCCATACTGGCTGCAGTGTATGCTGCAAACTGCAAATCAAGAGGACTGAGCCTGAGAGTGAATCCTGATCTGAATAGCAAGCTTGAACCCAAGCTGCCACCTAATATTTTATTCTTGTGAACCATACTGGCTCTAATGGGAGTGTCAAAGTGGTAGGGTCATTGGATCCTCCTTGGGATGTTAAGAACATGTAGATGCTACAGACTTCACTCTCACAGAGTATCCGTCACTTGCGGTAGGCCTGACCTCAGCCAGCAATGACATGTGCAACAGTTTTGAGCTGGGATGCTTCATTTTCTGGGCCTGAGCTCCACCATGATCCTTCTGCTGCTGTGTTCTTCAGGTGCTGACCTCTATGCCAATGCCATGGCTGTAGGGAACACAGAGATCTTCCAGCTGCTGTTTGATGACAATACAAAGAAGGTCTGCTTCCGTGGCTACTGTGGCACATATATGTCCTTGGTAAGTCTCCCTGCATGCTGAGAGAAACGGCATAGCTCAGGCAGGACTTGTTATCTCCCAACCAAGTACAGTGTTTATTAGTACATAAGGGCAGGTATCACCCAGGACTGAGGTTATATATACACAATCATCTCATTAAGTTATCAGCACTCCTTTTTTCATTGTTGGCTCTTCAAAAGTCTCCACAAGTTTTTCTGTTGGTTTCATCTGGACTGTTCATGTGAATGCTGTAATACATCTGTGATAAGTGGAAGATTGCAGCTTTCTTGCATTTGGAATTTTTTTTAAATGTAAGCAAGAATGTGGTGAGCTTCAGTCTCAGTGGTTCACTATGTCGAGGCAACAGCTTGAATGTGTGTGTGTTTCTCAAACTGTGGGCCCAGGACTCACCTCTGGGTCTGTGACCAAATTTTTGATGGTTTGTGAAACTGACAGGACAGATTAGGCTAATGTGCATCAAGAGTTAAGCAAGGTTCTACTTGGAGGAGGGGCACTGCTGCCCAATCACCATTATAGCCACACACCTTGGCATTTAGAAATCAGGCAGCAGCCTATAGGGTCTTGAAAACAATGGTTCTCACACATTTAGCACCAGGACCCACTTTTTAGAATGAGAATCTCTCAGGACCCACTGGAAGTGATGTCATGACCAGAAGTGACATCAAGCAGGAAAATTCTTAACAATCTTAGTCTGCAATCTTACCCACACTTACCCAGGAGTAAGTCCCATTGACTATCATTGTTAAAAGAATATACGTAGTAGCTTGTTAAAAGTACAGGTCTGTAACATTTTCCCAAATGCAGTGACATCCCACAGTAGCATCAAGTCTAATGTATTAAAAATAAAATATTGAAATGGAGACTTACCTGAAATTGGCTCGTGACCCACCTAATGGATCCTGACCCAGCATTTGAGAAACACTGCTCTAAAAAGTTTGAGAACCACTAGTATATAGTCTTGTTCCAAGAGTGTTTATATTCATGGTAATGTTAGTAAGATTCTCTCTCCACTTTCCAAGAAAGGCTCTTATCTGCTGCAGGAAAAAGCATTGCTTCCTCTAGCAAGCAAAGCAGTGAATGCTATCACACACAATCCATATAGTGTGAGGAAAATGTGCTCCTGTGCACAAAATTGGTGTGAATAATGCAGAAGTAAAACATTAGTGATTCATGAACCCTTCAAAATTGCTAGCTCCTACTAAAATATGTTTGACTTGAAGACAGGTTTTTAGAGAGCTGACGATGTGATGATTGATCCATCATTGCTTCTGGACTTATCCCTCTATAGTCTCTGCACATGTTTTGTGGGATGTGCTAGTGTTTTAGTGTACAAAATGTGTTTGCTTCATCTATAATTTCTAGCCCAGTGGTTCTCAAACTTTTAGCACCAGGACCCACTTTTATAGAATGATAATCTGCCAATGAAACTGGAAGTGACATCATCAAGCAGAAAAATGTTAACAATCCCAGGTGGAAATCCTACCCACACTTACCCAGAAGTAAGTCCCATTGACTATCTTTGTTAAAAGCATACATAGTAGGGCACAATCCTAACCCCTTATGTCAGTGCTGAAAAGCACTGACATAAGGGCAGTGGAGCTCAGAGGTAAGGGAACAAACATTCCCTTACTTTGAGGAGGCCTCTGTGAGTGATACCCAACTGCAGGATGCAACACAGGTCCCATGGGCACCGCTATGCCAGTGCTGGAAAGCACTGACGTAAGGGGTTAGGATTGTGCCCGTAGCCTGTTAAATGTACAAATCTGTAACATTTCCCCAAATGCAATCACATACCATGATAGCATCAAGTCTAATATATTAAAAATAAAATATTGAAATGAATGGGGACCCACCTGAAATTGGCTCATGACCCACCTAGTGGCTCCCAACCCACAGTTTGAGAAACACTGCTCTAGTCAAAGAAATGACCTACTGCTTGACTAGCCAACTTGGCATTGGGACATTGTGTGTGTGTTCACTGAGAGGAGCAGTTGGCTGTTTTTGTTTGCTCTAGGAAGGCTTATGCAGTTAACATTTTTAAAAACCATTGCCTCATTCTGGGTAGATGAGAGTGTGAGCTTTGATGCTGTACCAAGTTTCTCACACAGAAAGATAATTGACTTCAGGATTAGGCTGCTGAAGGGGGCTAGCAGGTGTTTTCTACTAGATAAGGTAAGGTAGAATACAAAAAAAAGCCTTTCTAGCTAGTAATACTTTTCTGCTTGCAGGGTCCTAACGACTGCATTGTCAGCAGTAAACAACAAGACAAGAATGTTTGGTTTGACCTCCACTACCAGGAGCAGAAAGTGTCTCTGCACATAGGTGATAAACATCTGTCCATGCGGCCCAATGGACAACTCCTGGCTGTTCCTAAAGCAGCAGGTACAAGCTGGTAGAGAGCTTCTCTTACAGGCACAGGGCACCAGGGTAAACAAGTCAGAATTGCTAGGGTGGAGAAGAGACTGAACACTGTCAATTGTGAATGAACTATGGCTATAGGAAGTTGTGGGGTATGAAATAGTTTCCATAGGCTTTTCTCTCTTGCTTGACTTAATTGATCTAAGAGGAAACTAGGGTTCATTTACTGCAAAGTCACCCCCCTCATAAAGCCACAGTGAGAGGAATGCTTATACCACATCCTTTCCCTGTTGGGGCGTTTCAGAGACCTCTCTGGCCAAATAGTCACAAAATCCTGCCCTCAGAGGATGAAACAAGTATTATTTAAGTTTGTACTTCCCCTTTGAATAGGCTTTGGAGAAGCTACCATTGGTAAATATGCATGTTTAATTTTGCCAGCAGAAATAGGCACAACATAGTAAACCTCTATCCGTCTACAACAGGTGTGCCCAAACCCCGGCCCTGGGGCCACTTGCGGCCCTCGAGGCCTCTCAATGTGGCCCTCAGGGAGCCCCCAGTCTCCAATGAGCCTCTGGCCCTCTGGAGATTTGCTGGAGTTCCACAGTTGAAGGGTAGCTACCATGACCATCTCTCTAGTTGCTTCCCACCCACCGCAGGTCTCATGAATGGTGACTTAAGATGATACAGTTGACAAAACAAAGGGAGAAGAGACAATTTCATATACAAGTTGCCCACATTCTTAAAGACTTTCTGGATCAAAATGAACACCATGAATTATGCCTGGGAGGCCATAAGAAGCCACTGTAAATTTTGGGCCATTGGTGTAAGTATATTCCCAGTGACTGGTTTTAGTCTGATACACACCCTGGTTTTACACTGTGGGATAATTTTATCCATTTTCCAAATGGGAGACCTCTTACACTTCCGTACATAAATCTCTCTATCCTGTTGGCACAAAAGGATAAGATGGTCGTGGAAATCTGGGTCAGCTCTCCTCTGCCCTCTCGGGAGGGAGTAGACCTGGGTGAACAGAGGTATTTCTTTTCCATCTATAGGTAAGAGTGAAGACTTCCTATTGGTGCTGGTGAATCGGCCACTGCTGGTCCTGCACAGCGAGGCTGGCTATGTGGGTCAAGGCTGTGACATGAGACATCTAGAAGGAAACTGTGTCAGCTATGTTGCCAGCAGCCTGTCACTCACAGAAGAAGGTTACTACAATTTCCTAATTGGTCAGTATATTCTCTGGCTCTTGGGGGGTATGAGGTTAAGAGTATTCTAGACTGACCAAAGTATCCCTTGCAAAAGGGAAGGGATCTCTGGATTATCTGTATGATGAGACAGCCTCATAAACATGGTGAGATAATCAGTGGCAGAGGATGCTTTATATAAAAAAAAAAAACTACCCACAATAACAGGCTGGTTAATAGCACTAACTGAGAATATCCTATCTACCATCTTCTCCTTCGGTCAGGTTTCAGTAGCAACTCTTTGTATCCTTTGTCCAGCCCCATGGCATATGGGCACAAGGCTCTAATCTCCTGGGACAAAGTTAAACTATGATCCCTTAAGGCTGCTAAGAAAATTCCACAGTTAGAGAAAAAGAGGGCAGGTCCTCTCATGGATTAGGAACTGGTTGAGGACTAGGAAACAGAGTAGGGATTAATGGGCAATATTTACATTGGAGAGAGGTGAAAAGCGGTGTGCCCCAAGGATCCATTGCTTTACAACTTGTTCATAAATGACCTGGAGGCAGGGATAAGCCATTAGGTGGCCAAGTTAGCAGAAGACACTAAACTTTTCTGGGTGGTGAAGAGCAGAAGGGATTTGAAGAGCACCAAAAGGATCTCTCCAAATTGGGAGAATGGGCAGCAATACAGCAGATGTGTTTCAATGCAATTAAGTGTAATGCACATTTAAACAAAAATCAAAATTTCATATATAGGCTAATGGGTTCTGAGCTGTCTGTGATAGATCAGGAGTGAGATCTTGAGGTGCTGGTGGACAGATCAATGAAAGTGTCAACCCAATGTGCAGTGGTAAAGGCAGCTAATTTCATGGTTGGGACAATTTAAAAAAAAACTGAGAATAAAATGGCCTATATTATGTCATTGTACAAATCTGTGTTAAGGCTGCACCTGGAGTATTGTGTACAGTTCTGGTCACCACATCTTAAAAAGGTTATAGTGGAAATAGAAAAGGTGCAAAAGAGAGCAACCAAAGTGATTATTGGGTTGGGGCACCTCCTTTATGATGTGTTTGGGGCTCTTCAGTATAGAAAAGATGCCTGACATGATTGAGATGTTCAAAATTATGAAGGGAATGGGTAGAGTGGATAGAGAGATGCTCTTTTCCCTCTCACACAACACCAGAACCAGGGGACTAAAATTGAGTGTTCGGAGAGTTAGAACAGGAAAAAGAAAATATCTCTTTCCCCAGCTTATGATTAGTCTGTGGAACTCCTTACCACAGGATGCAGTTATGGCATCTGCCCTAGATGTCTTTTAAAAGGGATTGGACAAATTTTTAGAAGAAAAGTCCATCACAGGTTACAAGCTGTGATGGATATGTGCAACCTCCTGGTTTTAGAAGTAGATTACCTCAAATTGCCAGGTGCAAGGGGTGGCAACAGAATGCAGTTGTCTTGTGTGCTTCCTGAGACATCTGGTGGTCCACTGTGAGTTGCCAGTTATGCCTTTAAATGTCCCTGACTCACACATATTCTTCTAACATTTTCACTTAACTTGTAGGTGGAAACTACTGGGGCCTGGATAAAGATGGGCAAATAGTGGTATCTGATCATCCCAGCAATTTCACCATCCAGTTTGCATCCTCCAGCGGTCTCATCATCAAAGCGTCCAACAATAAGTTTATTGTGGCTGACCCAGGAGGCAGATTATGGACTGGAGCTTCAGCCCCATCTAATGCAACAGTGTTTCATTACTGAGGATGTATCTTGACATCCACACTAATAAATCTGTGTTGGGTGAGCTCCTATGTCTGATCTCTTGGAAATTATCCTCTTCCTTAGGATGCTGCACAAACTTCTTGTAGCCCCTGGAGCCACAGACTATGTGGTTTCTCACCTAAAGCTGCTGTTGAATCACAGGGAGTAGGAATACAGAAAGAACAAACAGAATCTAGAATATGAGAGAAAGTGGGGCTAATCTTAACCCAAACCCTTTCCTCTGAACTTGATTACAAAAACACTCTTTGCTAAATGCTTCATGCAGTTAGATGACTGGAAAAGGCCTAATTCTGGCCTAGAACAGGTATCTCTTTTCTGAGGCCAGATGGGGCAGGCAGTCTCAGCAGTTCAGCCTTCTGGTAAGCACTACTATAGATACATGTGTAGTTAAAAGCTTCCCATGGCTACAAGTAGTTGAAAAATAAATATTTATTCCAAGGGTGCAGTAGAAAACTCAGTGCCACAAATCACTAATACACAATATAACAACACTGATTTGGGGAAAGGGGCATGAAGCCCACTCTCTTTATCCCTCACCCCTTTCAGGGGTAGGGCACAGGAGGTAACAAGTAACTGGGTAGAAATGCCCCAGTGAAAATCACTGCATGCATGCTAAAGACATTGAGTCCATTTCAGAATGTACCACACTGAAAAATTCAAGGGACACAGCAGCTACAGGCAAACTCTACAGGATACGAGAAGTTTCCTAGTCTCTTGACTTGTAAGAGTCAGTATTCCAGGCTGTAAAAGTCATATGATTCAATCATCTTCCAGAAGGAATGCATAGGGGACGCTGAGAGTGTGGTAAGTGTTTGGGCCTGTGGTCTCATGAAAACCATGCTGCTAGCTCCCTTCTGAATGTATCTGAAACAGACATGTGGTTCAGTTTCCTTCCAGCCAGCTCAAGGAACTGGACCTCAAATTCATCTTGGCCCCCCAGCTAAAACAAATGGAAGGTTCATGCAGCCTCTCTCTTTGGAGAGCGCACAGTTCCATGCAGTATAGTCCAGGTAGCTTCTCAATTCAGTAGGAGTCCAAACTGCAGCAAATAAAGAGCATAAGATAAGGATATTAGCAATGGTTGGCAACTCCAAATAATTCTGCTTCTTTTCCTAAGATAGACAAGAATAGACAGAAGTTCTGTTCTACTGATCCTCTGTACAGGGAGAAAGCTGTACCTCAGTGGTACAAGTGCCTCTCATAGCTTCAGGGGTTCCATTCCACCCCCCAACCCATTACCATACCTTTGTTTTTGTTTAGTACCACTGGAAGCAGGGTGTTTCTTGCTTTAACAAAGGAACAGTCTTGCTTCACTGGAGAACATGACTGCAGGTAACCAGCTGGACACTACAATTAGGAGACTAACTGAACAGCAAGGAGGGCAGTTCCTGCTAATGTTCAGTTAGTCTCCCTCTAGTGTGCAGTTAGTTGCCTGCATTCACATTCTTCAGTGAAGCAAGCAACACCAGTGGTAGTAAAAACAAAAGTATGGTAAGGGTTTGGAGGGGGGCAGCCTCAAGCTGTGGATAACTGAATCTGTGAGTACCAGATCCATGGATACGTGGGGATGGGGGCATGTTATACATGCTATGTATGCAGTAGGTCCTGGCCTTCATTCCTACATTTCCAAATGGGGCATAGAGAAAAATCTTGTCTAGAGAGCTGCTACCAGTCTAAGGCAGCTTCCTATGACTGAGGAAATGAGATTATTTAATGAATTTTTATCCCACCTTTCTACCACCCAATGGGGAACCCAAGGCAGCTTACAACATAAAAAAATATACAATATGACAAGTCACCAGATGACAGACAGGCATGAAGATACCATTTTGTGAACAAGAGGAAACTGCAGCCCCAAATGGTGGTTAGGAAGTTAGGAATAATTCTCAGATACAACACTGTTTCCCATTAACAACTATTTTCCCTCATCCTTTTTCTGTTGCCAATCAAATAGCCCACTCTTATTCCTTAGTCATTTCCTCTTATTTTGACCACCCCCAATTTTTCAACTCAGCTCTTTCAAGAAGATGCATTGCATCTCTCAGAGCTTGAGAGTGGGAAGTACAACTATTCCCCATAGTTTTCAGAACCATGATGGAAGAAAGATGGCTGTTGCCAGTGTCATTAAAAATATCCAATGCACAGAAATAAAATCTCTTCCCAGAATTCCAAAAAGACATGCAAGGAAAATACCTGGAGAAGGCGGCCAGGGTGAGAATACCCAGCAACAGCTCAACCCCATAGAAGAGAAGTAGGATGGCATTGAGGATGGCCTCCAGCCGCAGGGCATAGGTCTGCAGTAACAGATAGTAGGCTGCCATCACCGCTGCTGGAAACGTTAGTGCCAGGCTGATTGAAAGTGGCACTTTCCGTTGACAGAGATTCCCTTTTGAGCCTGCAATACACACAGCAATAAGCAAGGGGGGGCCTTCTGTATAAAGGCCACAAACTTGGGGTGGTGGTCTGACAACAGGATCATAAAGTGTTCTGCTTCTTACAAACAAAACAGATTTCACTTTCCTAACCCACTTCACCTAGAGTTGTCCTGGTTCCAACCCTGTCTAAAATGGGACACAAGGGAATCAGGCAGGGTATACAATACAAAGCTGCCCCCCATTTGTGCATACACTCCCCTTCAGTTATATTTCATCTGGAGACACCTGTTCCAGTTGAATAGGAATAGAAAGGCTGATGGAATGGTAGAGCTATAAGTGGCAATCATACTTACATGCTCCAATACCCACCAATACATTGCTATGGGAGATGCAGAATGTATCTGATTATTGTTTGATGATCTACATCAGGGGTGTCCAAACCTTTTAGCAGGAGGGCCACATCATCTCTCTGAGACTGTCAGTGGCCAGGGAAAAAATTAATTTACATTTCAATTTTGAATAAATTTAAATGAATATATTAGAGATGGAATTTATATGAATGAATGAAGGTCTTGCAATAGTTCAAGGCCTATAAAAGGCCTTGCAGAAAGCAAGGCCGGCCTTTCCATCATTGCTGCTGCTGCATCACAGATGTGAAACAGCAAGCAGTGGAGGGAGCCTTCATCGCACAGCTCATGCAGGAGGTAGAACAGTTGCCCTCACACTGAGAGCATTTGCCTTGTGCCAGCACAGGCTCCAGCAAGTCTCTGGAGGGTCAGAGGCTCACTGGAGACTGGGAGCTCCCTAAGGGCTGCAACTGGCCCCCGGGCTGGGGTTTGGGCACCCCTGATCTACATAAAAAGTGAATGTCGCTTACAGTTCAAGTGCCATCAAAGATACTCACACCAAAGTGATGAATGAATGTGGTGATTCATTCATATGAATTATCATATTCTTGTTTTAAATACTCACCAAAAAATATCCTGGTGACTTCAATCCCAAGGTAAAGAAAAAGCATAACCAGGTCCAAAACCAGATTGGCAGAAGGATATGGCAACAGCAGTCCTAGGGGATACACAAATGGCTACATAGGACAACTGAAAAGTAAAACCACATGAATATTCCCACCAACTACATTCTTTGAAAAAGGGGAGTGCCTGACACTGACGAACAGCTTAACACATCGAAGACTTACTATAAATAATGGGAGAAAGATGATTCTGCAAAGGCCTTTAGTAGTCAGTGTTGTAAACTTAGGGGGGGTTTGGGGTGCTCAAAGTTCTTGGTTCTTGAATCCTAAAGCCCTCAAGGCCCCTCTGTTCACTAGTACTGCCACCACCCTGTATGTGCCAGTGCCTCAGTCCAGGGACACTGAGACCCTCTAGTCTTAATTCTATCCCTTGCAGGCACTGAGCTCTTTCTCCAATTAGAGCTTCAGTCCTCAAGTTACTAGACCTCAATGAGCACTTGGTAGCTTGCTGAATGGCTAAGCAGGATTCTGAACCTTTGTCCCCAACAGACAATGAAACAACTTAGTAAAATATATTTTAGTTTATTAGGTACATAAGGTTACAGTAAGGCAGCAAATGCTAGAGGCATAAACCTCTAGGAAACATATCAGCAATAAAATAATAAAGCTAGCTGGTTATCTCTATTAATCCCTTATCTCTCACCTGGGTCAGTTACTCTTGTAGGTCTTTTAGCTCCAGGATACCTATGAGGCCAGGTGCCCATGGTGGACAATGGAGCTCCAAGCGTGCAGGATGTTGCACCCAAGAAGTGCACCCTGTCCAAGAAGGAACACGCACACCCCTTGGGGAACTCATTATCATACTTTTTATGCTAATAGTGCTGAGGTGACTTGATACTTATTTAGACTGTCCAATCAGAAACTTTTGAGGACAGAACCTTCTTAAAGTTGGCCTGGTTCTTACCCCTCCCAACTGGAGATCCATAGCTGCATTCCATTCCGCTTGATCAGGCACCTCTCTGTCTACTAAGGTGTTAAACATTCCAATGGGTTGTAATTCTTGTTATCTGTCCAGTCTGGCCAGCAAAGGAGAGACAACAATCTTTTTGTTTATTTACTCACATTCTTGCAGCTAGGAACTGCTAGCAACTTCTCCGTTACTGACTTAGTTTGGTTCAGGCTTCTACTGCCAACCTAGGCCTAATATGTACATATTCATAACAGTCAGCAGCTAAGGGTGCAGTGAGACTGAAAATACATCATTCACCCTGTTCTACTTTTCACTTGCTTCAGTTGAGTCACAAGGTGAAGACCTAAAAAAAGAAAGCATGTCTGCAGCCCCAAACCCCAGTAATACTACCACCCCACCTCTTTTTCTTTCTACCACCAGCCCAGAACTGTAGCTAAGAAAAACTCACCTTTATAGATAAATATGAAGATCTCCAGCAAGAAATATGTGGCGTAATACCAGCCATTGAGGAACAGCAGAATCTCCAGAGGCGTTGAGGAGAGATGGCGATCTGGGGAATGCAACCAGATTGTGAATATGTGCTTTCTTTGGTTCACCCTCATCTTCAGTGTTAAATGATGGGGTTAATAAAATACACACATCCCTGACTCCAGCCAAATCATGCTCCCTGTAACTTTCTAAAAACAGTGGCTAGAAGCTAAAAAGCTTGGGGGTCACCACAAAAGGTAACAGGGCTGGGCTCCTGCTCCTTCTTCTATAATTCAAGCATAATTCATCTCTCAGAGAGGTGCCAATGCAGTGATTTTCAACCTTTTTCATCTCACGGCACACTGACAAGGTACTGTCAAGGCACACCATCAATTTTTTGACAACTGACAAGGCACACCATACTGTTGGTTGGGGGTTCACATCCTCCGATGGCTCTACTAATAAATGATTCTCCCCCAAGCTCCCGCGGCACACCTGCAGACCATTCACGGCACACCAGTGTGCCACGGCACAGTGGTTGAAAATGGCTGTGCTAATGAATAGGGAGTCACAATATCATACACTGAGAACCCCCGTGGCTTAAAACCAGATTCTATTCAGTTCTAAGCTGTAATGAAAAAGACTTGTAAAACAGGAAGGCCCCTTATACAGCTGGGTCCTTGGTATCCACTGATTTGACTCACCACTGATACTGAGGTCCACCTTTATATGCCTTGTAGCAAAGAAAAAGCATCAAAATCCAATTTCCTACCTTCACACTGTTAAATAATTATAATTTCATTCCATTTGATTCCATTATTCACCCCATCTAGTGGCTGAATGCGATATAGTGTCATACCAGTGATTTTCAACCTGTGAGCAGTGACACACTGGTGTGCCATGAATGGTCTGCAGGTGTACCATGGGAATTTGGGGGAGGGTCATTTATTCTTAGGGCCATTGTGGGATGTTAGCCCCCCACCAGTGGTATGGTGTGTCTTGTCAATTATCAAAAAGCTGATGGTATGCCTTGACAATTTTAGCACCTTGTCAGAGTGCCCTGAGATGAAAAAGGCTGAAAATCGCTGGTCTATACCAATGCATTCTGAGGCAACAACAGAGGAACAAGAAACATGGAAGTGGGTCTTTGAAGTTAATTGTTGACTGATTTGGTATCCATTTTTTTAAAAATCCACTAAGCATTCTGGAACGGAACCCTCAGTGGATAACGAGGCATGACCGGTAGTCATAAAAGCCAAGAGTCTCAGAGACCACAACAGTTGCATGAAACTTCTTCTCTGACTTTCTCCAGCCATGAGGTTGATGTGGCGGGGCAGGGCTAAGAATACACACTCTTCACGTGCTTACCCACTAGTGCAAATGGTGTCCTTCACTCCCATGCATAAAGCACCAGCGTTGCAAACCCATTATTTTTCCTCCGGTTTGCCTTCCTTATATTCGGGGAAGCACACAGAATTTGGGGTGTCCCTCCCCACCCTTTTTCACTGGACTCCACATGTACAAGTTCACACACTCAGATTCTACTACACTAACCTAGAACAGCGACAGCCTTCAGGTTTCAAGACCACCATCCATAGCAGCGCAGTTTCAAGACCCTCCATCCCACCACTAACAACCAGCTGAGAGGAAATCAAAATCCCACCTCCTGCCATTCTGACTGTGGCTTCAGGAAGAGGGCAAAAGTGGGGAAAGGGCGCTAGTCCTCGTGAAGTGGTCCATGTCCTTCAGCAGGGACGTGGGGAGGCAGGTGAGGCAGGGCCTCCCCACGGGAGTCCTTCGAAAAGCATTGCCGCTGCCAGAGGCACCCAAGCACCCACAACCTAACACTTTGTGGGTGGGTGATGGGTACTTGGGTGCCTCACACAGTGGTGCTGCTTTTTGAAGGACTCTGGTGGGGGGGCTCTGCCTCACCTGCCCCCTCACCCACTGCACATCCCTGCCCTTCAGTGGGGGCTAACAGCAAGAACCCATGCACGCCTACTCAGAAGTAAGTCTTACTCCCAGGAAAGTGCCTACAGGATGGCAGCCTGAGACAGGAGACCTGCTTCACCGACCACGCTCGGAGCTCGCCTCCCCCCCTCCCGAGCTTGGGCTGCGCGCGTGGCGCAAAGGGCGCGTCCACGCGGCAACCACCCCAGTCTGGAGGAGCGGCCTCTCCGGCAGGCAGGCAGGCCGGCCGCTTCCAACCCCGCTGCGGTCACGTGACCCCGCGCGGGCCAGAGCCGCCGGAGTGCGAGGGGGGGGCCTTGCAGCGCTCGGAACTCCCCTCGACTTACTTCGGGGCGCCATCTTCCGTCTCCATGGAAACCGCTACGCAGAGCGCTCGCTTCCGGCATTAGCGGCTCGCGAGACGGAAGCGAGGAAGGCCGCTCGCTCGGGAGCAATAAAGGGCCACGCCATCGCGCACGCGCCCCGGCCAGCCACTTCCGGTTCCCCGCGACGCTGCTGGGTGGCCGCCTGCTTGGCACCTCAGGGTGTGGGTGGGAGCGGTGGCGTAGCTGGAGGGAGCGGAGTAGCCAGTCCGGCGTGGAGCCTCAGCGTGGCGTGCAAGCGGCCCCTCCCTTCGGAGCCCTACGGCTGCGTTTTGCTCCCCCCGCCGGGAATGGCTCTGAAGGGAGGGGCCGCTTGCACGCCGCTCTGAGTGCTCCGCCCCCCTCCAGCTGCGCCACCGCTCCAGGCCCACCGTGGAGGGCGGGCAACCCCCAGCAGCGGGGCTCCCTCAGGCGCCAGCCACAGCCTCAGCACCTCCCCAGCAAACGCCCCTCACCACCCATTTTAACCATGCGTCTCATTCAAGCATCTGACCCCTCCCCCTCCAGGGTTTCCCAAACTGTGGGTCGAGGAACCCTTCCAAGTGGGTCCCAAGCCACTAGTTTTTGAAACATCAAACAAGAGCCTCGCAAGCCCTCTTGGCTGGGTTGCAGAAGAAACTAGTTTGCTGGTATGAGGTAATCTTCCTACCCCCACATGAAAATTTATTTTTATTTTCCACATTTTTATACTGCCCTTCCTCCAAAGAGCTCTGGGCAGTGTACATGCTTTCTTCCCTCTTTTTGTCCTCACAACAACCCTGTGAGGTAGGCGAGGCTGGGAGAAAGTGAATGGCCCAAGGTCACCCAGGAAACTTCATGGCTGAGGGGGGATTTGTCCACCTTCCAAACCACTACACCACCCTGACACCTTTTCAATTTTTCTCTAGTAATTGGCATGCCGTAGATCATCTGTGAACCTAGTTTCAACCTTTTGTGCAGGCTGCAAGTCCCTAAGTACACATCTTGCTCTCCAGTTTAGCCTTCTGGGTACCTGGAACGACTAAACATTTGGGGAAACAGTCCTTCAACTCCATTTTTTAGGAGTTCTGTTTCCATTACACACACACACACCCAGTTGTAAGGGCTCTACCATTCTCCAAAGCACAGAACCTGATTATTATTAAATATTATTTCTTTCTAGATTTTTTTTGTGGGTCATGATAGATTGTCATTTTCAAAAGTGGGTCCCAGTGCTAAAAAGTTTGGGAAGCACTGCTCTAACCCCTCCATATGTATATTCTTTGAAAACACCTCAATTGCTGTGAACTTTGCTATCTTAACCTGCACCACCCTCAAGGTCAGCAAAATAAAAGAACCATTTTCTTTCCCTGATTCAAGCTATAACAGAATGTTACTAAGGCCCAAATCCTAACCAACTTTCCAGCACTGGCATAGCTGTGCCCATGGGGTGTGTGCTGCATCCTGTAGTTGGGTGGCAATTGCAGAGGCCTCCTCAAGGTAAGGGAATATTTGTTTCCCCTACCTCACAGCTGCATTGCCCTTACTTCTGTGCTGGAAAGTTGGTTAAGATTGCACCCTAAATTATGTAGTTACTTTAATGTAGGATCAACAAGGAAATCACACACACAGGGCAATGAACTGGTAAAAACACCCTTTATTATCCAACTGGAATAGTAATGCAAAACCCAGCACATTATGATTTCTGGAAAAGAGCAGATTTTTGAATTGGTTTTTTTAAAAAAAAAACCATCAGTACAAAAGGGGAATCTTTCAAGTCACTGAGAGTTCATTTGCATAGGCTAGACCATAATCCCTGCATAAATAGTCACATTCATGATAGCAGTTATCACTGGTACCAATGAAGGCAGGAAATGATGGGGGGGGGGAATAGGGGCTTGAGATGAGAGAAAATTCCCGAAGCGCAAACTGCAGCATTGCTACTCAGAGTTCTCAGCCAAACCCATTTGGCACTTTGGATTGTTCATCAGTAAGGCTGCAGTCTAAGCCAGAAAATGCCATTTGCCAATAAGAAAGGAGGAATGTGGAATGCTTTGAAGAGCATGTAGCAGCAGAGAATCCACAGAACAGTAGCTTTAGTGAGGAGTAGTCCATAGCATCCAAAGCTTAGGAATGGAATGAAGTTGTGGGTTGTACACAAATACCAGACAACTGAAGACAGAATGTGTGTGTGAGAATGTGCGTGGGGGGGCACAGGAGGCCAACCTCTGCTTCAGATAGCCTAGAAACAGCTGTCAACCACGAACTTGAGCAAACTCCTTCCGTAGCCAGAGAGAATCCTGGTAGAAACGGGGGTCTCCCAGGTGCACAGCTGTCCTCTTATAGAAATAGTAATAGAGCACAGCAGCTGCAATCAACAGGAAATAAGTAAGAGTCAGTAAGGTCCCCATCTGTGTTACCTTACTGCCTTTACCATGCTCAAAGAAATATCACTATTGCTCCAAAAGCAAGGATGGGTTTCAGCTTCTGGGAAGTTGTTGATGCAGTCTACTAACACAGCATTTTCCTAATCCCAACTACCCTTCCCCCATCCCATCTACTCTCTATTGGGGCAATGCAGACTGACCTATCCTCATTTTTTAAAGTTCTGTCCAGGAGTCATGGAAGTGATACAGCTTAACTCTTACCCAGCCTCTGAAATACAAAGAGGGTCTGCAGCCCATCCGTCCATACAAAGTAGTTGGAATTTTTCCAGCGGAGGTTCTGTAGGAAATAGTATAAATGTATAAATTAGTAAAGACATGATAAAATTCCTTCTGAAACAATTCCCCTTCTGGGATGGTTTAATGCCCTTTTGTGCTATTAAGAGCTCCTCCAGAAGCAAGGTTTCTACTTTGCTATTCCAAATATTTCTAAAGTTAGGAAGCAGTTCTATTTGTAAGCCCTTCTCTTGAAAGTTCAACAATTTCTACAGTCCCAGAATAATTAACTATTCTAGAAAACAAGAAAATAAACATTTAATAATTTGACACACTCAATTCTCAATTTCAGTGGAATTGTATACAGGCATGCTTTTCACTTTCATGTGGTTAGGTACCAGAGCATAGATGAAAGTAAAAAATGGATGAATGTCAAAGCATAGCCTTATTTAGCTTGCAAATTTATTTTGGCCAGAGAAAAATGTAAATAACTATATAACACAAAGAAATGCATGTGAAACCTAAACAAACAGAAATAAAAGAAAAGCAAACATAAGAATGTTTACAAACAACATGGAAGGTTGGATGACACTGAACAAAAGGTTGAGGATGAATTTTTAAACTAGTTATAATTTAAAGCAGCTTAAAGAGCAAAGTGACTCAAATCAAGAGAATGAAAATCAAGATATGCCCACACAGCATTGTGGCCAAAGGCTTCTTTTATTCTGCTGTTTCTATAGAGAATATGGAAAGAAGCAAAACGCTTTCAGAGCAGGCATGCATTTTAATCTACACAGATTTTGATAATAAGGCCTATTGGCTACTCTTGGAAGTTTTCAGCACCAGTGACGCATCTGGATTTAATGCACTTTTTTTCTATATCAATTCCCAAAGCCCACCCCAGCTGGGCATTTAGTAAGCCCTTGGTGTTCTCAGGGCTCACAAATGTGCAGGGGGGAAAATGACCCTAGAGCTACAATTAGTACCCCTTTCAATAATCACTCCTAATACATTCTCCAGAGTGCCTGTTCAGGCTTAAGTGAGAGTAGAATCCCCTGCTGATGCTCAAGGACATATTCTATCCAGCCCAAGAATTATGAACTAAGATGAATCCAGGCACACAAATTTAAGCAGTGAACCCTCTAGAAACTCTCTCTGCATTTTGGTTAGGCATACAATTTTTTTCCCGGAGAATGAATGCAGGGGAAAAACATTCTTCTTGTTTACAGCAGAAATTGCTGTGCATAGCACCAACTGGCTAGAAACCAATTCAGTACCCAAAGTACCCTCCTTTTCTCTTAAGCAATTTTTTCAGTTTAAATACCTGATTTTTAAGAACAAAAGAGGAAACCAATATACAACTGAGCCAGTGTTCCAGTTCATCTGCCTAATCAGTAGTTCCCAAACTGAACTATGGCTCTGAGAAGCAGCGGAAACCAGCTTACAAAGAACCAGCTGCACTATACAATGTACAGGATTGTAGCCCTAATGGGAGATGCCTCTGGGTAGCCCACAAACACACACCTTTTCCACCGTTTCTCCCCTGCAATTAGTTTTTAGAGGAACACTTCCTCTGACTGGTATGCCACTTTCTCAAGAAACTGCTAAAACGGCTCCCATTGCCTTTTTGCAAGTTTCACAACTTATGTGTAGTGAACTGGATCTCCTTTGCTTTAGTAATTATAAATGAAGATAAAGTGAAAAATCACAAATTGCTCAATGTTATAATTAGACAAACATTTTATAAGATCCTTTCCTTAAGGTGTCTTAAGACATCTTAATGCACAAGCTCATAAGCCACATTGCAAAGGAGATGTGTTGCTCATCCCCTTGCTCATCCCCCAGCTCCGAGAACGCATGTTTCCAGACAAAACAGGCTTCTTTCTCAAAGCTATCCTGAGGGTTAAGCATCCAGACACCACATGGGATGAGTGTGAACACTAGGGAGCACCAAAAGGTTAATCGGATCAGTGGATTTATACAGAACACCCAAACCTATTCTAGCTCCTAACAACAGATCCCAGAAAATCCTCTTAAATCCTCCTGTCTGACCACGCTGGTTCTGGAAAACAGCTGGAACCCAGCATTGCTCTAACCTAGACTATCTCATCTAACGTCACCAAAAGCCAGATTCAACAACTTAAAATAAGAAAATACCCAAATTCTTGGATTTTTATCCCTAATAATTCCCCAACAACATGATAGATGGCAGTTTTCTTAAATGAAACCAAGATAGTGAAAGTCACAGCAGGTCCCTTCTTAAAAGAAGAAATAAGAAAAGTTTGGGCGCTCCTATTAATAAAACCTAAACTTTATGTGAACAGGTGGTTGCCTCTGTAGCAATGAATTTAGGCAGATACAATTCAAAATTTAAATGCTGTGTTCCAACAAACCGATAGCACAATCCTATGCATGCCTATTAGATGCAACTCCTATTGTGTTCAATGGGGCTTATTCCCAGGAAAGTATGAATAGGATTGCAGCTTCAGGGTAGCTGTACTTATGGATGTTGTCATTGATGGTTCTTTAGCAATAAATATTCAACTCTCACATTAATACTGCACTCTCTCTGGTACCAGACACAAAGTCATGTGGTACACTGACAACCATGACATTTGTGCCAACTGGGTTCTTGTTTACAACTACAGAAATGTATCAATTATATGAAATCTTCAGTAAGGTCTTTTGGATAGCAACAGGCACAAAGACCTAGTAATACAAGCCTAAAGAATAAGAAATCAGAACCAAGTACACAATAAACCACATAATCACTTGTCATTTTTAAAATATATCCCAGAGAGTATGTTTTACAAGTGTCTCGACCTAACAATACTGGGGAAAGAAATGCCAACTTTTAATAGCTATTTTAAGATGGCAGCAGTCAGGAAGAATAACTCATGCACACCTCCTTGTACCTTATACCCCTACAAATCATTAGCCCAAGTTATGATGGCCGCTGCTCAGCTTCACACGTATGTCCAAAATATCAAAATGAATTATTCAACAGACTTTGGAAATCAAGAAATGTGGGCTCTTTGTGACATGGACAGATGTCTATGCAAGACTACTCAGAAAACAAGAAAAATTCAAGAGGTAACAGCAAAATATAGCATGGATAATGATCCACTGCTCATCCAGGAGAATGTCAATGCTCTGAGAAGCTCAGTTGATCACAGTTTACTATTATTGGGCCAGTATTCAAGTAATCCCAAGAATGGAATGCTAAAGATGGTGTTGGCTAGAAGCATGGAAACAGCCAATTATCCATTATTTTTTAATGAGTGGCCATGTTATTGCAACATTATAGTGCTACAGAGGAACATGTAACATTTCAACTGGACTACACCAGCAAACCGTATCCTATTACACAGTCATGTCTATTGTATCCATATTGATTCAATATGGGATGTTTGTATATTTCAGCATGGACCTTCGGGAGCACAACTTCAGACAAAGTTCACGAGTGAGTGATAAGAGCCAAAACAGCCTTTGAGAGCATGTCAACCAATATAAAACTGACATTGGGCGCAATCCTAATCAACTTTCCAGCACAGACGTAGCTGTGCCAACGTGGTGTGCACTGCATCCTGCAGTGGGGAGGCAGTCAAGGGGGCCTCCTCAAGGTAAGGGCATGTTTGTTACCTTAACTTGGGGCTGCATCGTGGCTAGGCCAGTGCTGGAAAGTTGGTTATGACTGTGCCCATTGTGTTCATGACTTAAGCTGAAACTACTACAGTATTGCACAGCATGCTCAAATTAGTTGGTCCGTGAGGCAACAAAAGGAAACTGGAAGCAGGCAATTGGGGGGAAAACCGAAGTAGCAACAGTTGCCTGTATACCTTCCAAATCAGCACAAAGCAAGTGCCAGCAAAGCAAGGTGAACAAAGGATAAAACCACTCCAGCCTACTGGGATAAAACACACTAATCACATGTACGAACAAGGCTCCATTGGTTATGAAGACCACAAGAGGCAGATTACTGGCCGTTAAGTAATGCAGTTAAGTAACATTAAGAGTGCTTTGTGTATACTATTATGTGAAGCCATGAACTTAATACTGGCGAGACCATTAAAAAAAAGAAAGAAATGTGTACAGTCACTGCAGGGCCAATTATTTTGTATGGTTTTCAGAGGAAGATAACTGAAGGAAATCAATTAAAGTAAGCAGAGATTGCTGAAATTAAATAGCCAAGGCAACTGTGAAACTACTGTACATTCAAATACAGGTTCATCAGGTGTTAACAAATCTTGATGGTACATATATAGGAAGCCCAGCATATGACAAATGTAAAAACAAATGTCTCTGGGTGATAAAGGACAGCAAAGAGAGATAGCTTTCTGAAGAGGCTACAAACTTTCTTCTAAAGAGGATAAACTTCTGTCAGGAAAGATTCGACAATGGCAAAGGCCTCCTTAGTAAAGTAGGAAATTTAAGTCTTACTGATAAAATTTGAAATGACTGAAGATGAAGGTATAGGGGTGGGAAGGAATTAAGTACTACCAAGCCATCCAGAAATGTTTCTTGGTTTTGATATATTGCATTGTAAAGTGAGGACACTTTCAAGTTTATCTGTTTCAGTCATGAGTTCTTATTCTGGAAGGAACTACTTGGGTCATCTAATTCAACTCCGTAGATATCACCACCCACTGATGAAAGTAAGGTTTCCCATAAAAGAGCAGAAATGTCATTGTATAGTTGGAGACAGAACTTTTGATCTGGAGTGGCACAAGAGGGAAAAGGATAATATATCCTATAGCATGGTGGTTCCTGCTGACATGCAGGGAGAAGGATAGTCAAGATCATTATATATTTCTGGAAACTGACCAACCCACCAAGCAGTCCATGCTCCTGGTCTATACATTCTGCACATACAGCCTATTAAACTAGTAAGGAACTAGTAGCCTCTTAAACAGTAATCAAGACCTAATCCTATCCAACTTTCCAGCATTGATACAGCTGTGCCAACAGGGTGAGCAGTCACTGAAATCTCCTCCAGGTAAGACAGCCAACATTTGCAAGAGACTGCAAGATTCCAGAATCCATATTTCTGTCCCTTCTTTGCCCAGTTAGGTTCTGTCATCCACATCCATTCTTGCTCAGTTCTTGCTACTATGCCTTTTTGTTTAGTGTACACACACACGCACGCACGCACCCCAAAACCACAGCATTTTTGAAAAACAGCAAGCAAATTAAACTTGCATAACTCATATTTGTTCAATCATCGCACTGTTCAGAATTTGACTTTCCCTGATACCAAACTGAAACAGCTCTGCTTAAGAGCCAAATACAACCTGAATCCTAATTGCTCTTACCATGACCCAGATATGGAAAGATATGCTCAGACCAAGGTATGCTGCTGACAAGATGATGGTCCCTTTAAATTTGTGAAACAGAAGATTAACCAGGCCAGCCTGGAAGACGAAGGTATTGAAGAACATGAGGAAGATGATGATGACATTGAAGAGGATGGCAATATCCTGAATGCTGTAGAAACAAAGACATTTTAATGAGTCAGAGACCAATGGATATCTTAAACGTCCTGTGGATAGTGATCACCTGTCACTCAGAGAGCAGCAAGTACACAGCTGCAACAGACCCCTCTGCCCATCCACCCATTGGGACATTATTGCCAATCGAAAAGAAATCCCCCGAAGCCATTGCTAGAATAACGTCATGAAAACAAATCACTCTGACCCACCTGCCTCTAGACCAGGGCTTTTCAAACTGGGGCATTATGACACCCTAGCCTGTGGGCCCTGGCCTCTGCCCCCTTAAGGGGTGGGGGCAGCCAGGAGGCAGGAAGGAGGCTAGGGGGCTGCAGGGGCTTGGGAGCGCTTACCAGAGCCTCCTGCAGCCTCCAGAGGGTGCAGGGAGCCCTGCATGAGGGCTCCCCGATACTTTAGAAGTGAAAGTGGAGTGATCACACTCCACTTCCTCTAAACTTGTTGACTGTTTACATTCCTTTGATTATCGCTTGGAAAAGAATGCGGTTGACATAGAAACAAATATAAATAACAGAAATGAGATATAAACAGAAATAAGAACATCAGGGACATCTAGTGGACTAAAAAAGATACTACAAGGACAAGAACAGGACTTGACAAGCGAAGTAAGAAGAAAGAAGATATAAGAAGGCAGAAAAAGGATGACAGGAAAAGGAGCGAAAGTTAGGAGCTCTTCCAGCTTGGGAAAACTAACACAAGAGGAACCGAAAGGGAAAGAATGGACGCAGACAATACAAGACAATATAGAGAAATTAGTGGTGATGGGACAGCAACAAACAAATCAATATCTGCGGGTTCAAGCTAGTTTGGATGCATTAACTACACAACTAAATTATCTTAGTGTGCAACTTAAAGATGTTATATCCGAATCACATGAGAAAAAACAAAGGATAATGGAAAAAGTATTGGAAATCGGAAAGCAACAAGCAAATCGATATTTACAAATCCAAATTAGCCTCGAAATCTTAATTTAACAGACAAATGAGTCTAATATGCAACAAACAGGAGAGGATCAACAAAAGAGCAAAGAAATGTTAGAGAAATCCAAAACACTGGAGACAGGACAAAACAAACAATTGGAAGAGACAATGTTATTGGATATAGCTTGGAAGATAAAGACTCAAAAGTCACCAGACCACAAAGGAGAAGAAATACTTTGACTAGATGCAGATTGGATTGATCAAGTGAAGAAAGAAGAAATACTTCAACCAACTGATATAGATTGGAATGATCAAGTGAAGGAGATGACTCATCAAGATGTTGATTTAGCAAGAAGGGCGAGTACATTAAACTGTGATCTGTTAAGAGGAATTCATGTGAAGTTTATTAGAAAAAAAAGATGGAAAGTTAAAGTCTAGAGAAAAGATTTGGCAGACCTGTGGATATTTAGGTTGGAGACAAGGGAATAGATAAAAAGAAAGACAGTAATGTGTTAATTTTGTATGTTAGAAATTAAAGTTTATTAGATGTCAATTACAATTTATATAAGTTTTATAGGTGATATGTAATATGTATAAAAACTTTAGTTAGCTTGATATTAATAGATGTTAGAATTTTAGAGGATAATTTTAATGAATTAGAATTAATTTTAGGTGATATTGTTTTGGATGTATACGTATATGCTTATGTATTTAGTCATGAGGATGTATTAAGGATATATGAGGATATATGTTATAGACAGAGAAATGATATTTGTAATTATTAGGATATTAAAAGTTGTTAGAATTTAATATGTTAGATACTGGATTATGATATTAATTCTTGTGAGGATTTTATCATGCTAGATATTGGAAAGACAAGAAGATCCCAATGAAATATGAATAGAGAAAATAATGAATGTGGGGGAAATGGACAGATATCTAGAGATCAACAGTGAAACCGATATAGATTGAGTAATGAAAATTATTTTATGCTTGGTTGAAAATAAAGTTGTAGAGTATAAGATAGGGTATTTAGATGAATGTATTATATATATATATATATATATATGATACGATAAATGATATTTAGAGGCTAACATAGAAGAGGAACTGGATTAGGAAATATGTAATGATTTATTAGTTATAGTGATGTATGATATATTGCACCCTCTAATACTGTATGTATTGTACTGTGTGTTATGTATGTTTGTTATTTAAAAAAAATAATTTAAAAAACATATTTAGGATTTTGTAGCAAAGGCCTCTAATTCCATGCCACTTATTCAGAACAGCAGTCCATCAATCTGTTCAATGACCTGAAGAAAAACAGATAACTGCCTCCCAACTCTAAGAAAAAGAAACTCAGCTCTTACCATTTCTGAGCACCTTTTTAGAGAAAGTTGTACATAAATTCAAAGAATAAACAGACCAATTATAAGAAGCACAAACTGTCTTGTCATACTTACATGAAGAGCACAAGCTGGATGACAGGAGCCATGCGCAGCAGCTCAGAGAAGGAGTTGACAAAGAGGTCATAGAACAATAATAAAAACTGCAAGGAGAGCACCAAGCTGTAATTGCTGGTCTGGAGCATCTTCCTTCCCTGGAATTGTGGGACCTCAACAGCTGCATCCCCGACAATAGCTCCAGCTCATACTCGTATCACAGAGGGGCACAACTGTTTCCCTCCGAAGCAATCACTTCTTGTTCCTTAAGGTTGAGATCTCAAACCTGCAGAAGCATATTTGGGGGCAGGAAGATAATTGGAAAGAGTCCTCAGAGGAGTGCCTTCTCAAGGCTGCAGACATTGAGCTGGGCAGGAACTATGATTGCTTTGTAGGGCAGGTATGCACCCAGATTGCATTCAAGATTTGAGTTACGAAACAGAGATAAAATCCAACAAGTAGCCTCTTACAATAAATCCAGACTCATCTGAAACAGAGGAAAGAAGTTATCTCTCTCATACTGGTATAGACTCTTTTACATACATGCTCGCTCTCTCACTCACTCACACACACACACAATGTGATTACATATTCTGCAGCTGACCTCAGGGTTGCAATAGGCCACATTCTAGAGTGAGAGGATGTAAGTTTATGAAACAAGGTCACACATTCTGAGAGCTCTGAGGAGGTCATTGACAACACAAGATCATTACATATTACACCACGCGCACATTCTGAGAGCTTTGAGGACATAGCTGACAACACAAGATCATTACATATCACACCAAGCAAGAACAAGTATGTTCAGGCAGTTTATGCTATTATGTAGCCTAGGGTTTTAAGGGAAAGAGAACAATATTTGCAATGGTGAAAAAGAGGCAAATTACAGCTAGTTATACACAGCCAGGTGTATTACAAATCTGGGGGATGTCACACAGAGCCCAGGATTAATGCGCAGGGGCAGCCAGCCAAGCGGCTATAATAAATTCAAGCAATGAATGAGAGCCCCTTGGTCCCTTACGGAGAGGAGACTAGACTGATAACAGTGGTTACGATCTGGCATTACTGTTGCACTTTTCAGTTCACATATTATCGCTGATGCAGGTAAACCACTGCCCATTATTTTTTCCCTGCTACTTCTGCACTGGGAAAAGCAAACTAGCAAGGAGAATAGCCAGGGTGCAGGTGGAATCATCAGTGACACCCGGGAAAGAGTTTTAAATTCCAAGTCAGGCGGCACGGGCTGCATCCCACAGTTAGCAGGGGCAGTGGTGTAGCTGGAGGGGGGGCAAGATCTCCAGTCTTGGTCAGGCACAGGGCCAAACCCCCGAGCAATGGCATAGCTGGAGAGGGCCAAGGCACTTTGCAGGGAGCCTCAGCGCAAAGCGCAAGGGGCCTCTCCCTTCGGAGCCATTCTGTGCCCCGCTCCCCTTTGGCGCGTCCACCTCCGTTTTGCTCCCCCGCCTGGAACGGCTCCGAAGGGGAGGGGGGCCCCTTGCGCGCTGCGCTGAGGCTCCCTGCAAAACTTAGCGCCTTGCCCCCTCCAGCTACGCCACTGCTCGGGGGTTTGGCCCCGTGCCTAAGACCGGAGACCCCACGGCCAACTGCCCTCCAAGGATCTCCTCCCCGCCTGCCTCTTCCTTCGACCCTCCTATGGGCTTCGCAGGGCGGGCAGCAAGCGCCACTGAAGCCCATAGGAATTAGCTCTGGGGACAGGTGATGCGAGAAGCCACTGGGGGGGAGCGCAGCCACTGAGCGGCGACAAGCGGCAGCCAACACACGGACAGCCCCCCCCCCCCGCTGCTGGCCCACTCGCCCCAACACTCACCACTCGCCACCATCCTCCGTCGCCATGGAGACAGCGTAGGAGGCGGTCTCCCAAGAAGCTTCGGCACGTGCGGACAGGACCACACGTAGCACTGACCCCACCCCGCCTTCTCCCGCTAGCTGGAAGAGCCGTTCCTCTCTAGCCTCTCCTCTCTATGCTGGGAGGAATTACTCCCCCCTCCACCGGCTTCCTCCCCCTCCCCTCCCAATCAGAGAGCTTAGGAGCTTCTGGCGTCTCCGAGCTGCCTCTCAGCTTGCTCAGAGCCCAGTCCTGTGACTACTCAGAAGGAAGGCCCATTCTAGTCAATGGGACTTACTCCCTGGAAAGGGTGGAGCCATGCACAGAACTTGTCGAGACAGAGGAAGGCTGAATAATCTCCAGGGGCAGCACAGACGCTGAAGTCTTTGGGAAACAACCGATTCTAACTCGTGTCTTTCTCCCCACCACGAGTAGCAACACATGTGCAACACTGTACAGGTCTCACAGTAAAAAAAAAACTACATTTCCCAGAGATCCATCGTGATTCTGCGGGATGCGATGATTGGGCGGGCCCAGAAACGAAACTCAAGGGTCCTTGGTGCTGTATGTACAATGAGTGAAAACGACTCGGGCGGAGGGTCGCCTGTAGAGCTCTTGGACTACTCTTCCCGGCATGCTCCGCGCCTCAGGCGCAAGCGAGGTGTGGGACGTTCGATGATAGCCTGGCGTGGTCACAGTCAGGGGGTCTGGTAGCAGCGCAGGCGAAGGACGCGGTGGTGCGCGCGCGCTTTTTGCCGTGTCTCTGCAGCCACTTCTGTTGTGCTGTTGAGCAGGCTCATTCCGCTAGCTAGGAGGTTATTATAGGCAGGGTTACCAAATACAGAGTGGGCCAGAGTGCCTCACCCTTTAGCCACTGCAGAGAAGAGGGAATTTGGCAGGTGCAGCTTCACATGGAAGGGGTTATAATGCTGCACCTGTCAACATTCCCTCTTCTCTGCCCCTCCCAGTCACCCTCATGAACTCTGTGACTGGCAATTTGGGTCTAACGAGTGGTAGTTGAGGCGGTGTCTGGTGGTACTCATGGAGCCCTTGGACAGCTGCTGCCTGGCAGCAGGACCAGGAACATGACACTACAGACAGCAATAGGAAGCTTGGCTCAGCAGGCAGAGCTCCAAAGCATGCCTTTCCATGCTCATAAAAGCCCTCCTGTCCACTCTGGGATCTTACTGGTGTTTGTCATGTCCCATCTGGCCTCTCTATCCAGAAGTAACTGGTGAGAATATCATCCCAAATTACTTACAGTGGTACTACCGATAGATGGACTATGCGAAGTAGTATGGGGGAGAACAAACATTGAGAAACACTGGTCTAGAAATCTGTGCTCCCTTGTACTACTAGAATGGGAGCAATGTACTGGTATCTTAAGGCAGATCTTAAGGCATTAGGGGCTGTGTGCTAGCAGAGGAGACTCTTCTGCCTGGAAACTTGCAGAGAGCCATCTAGTAGTATCTTAGGTTACTGCTGCAGGCTCTGCTGTGCTTACTCCAACTGTAATCTATTACATCACTGTCAGTTGCTCACTGATGCTTGTGTTGTAATAAATTACTTAGGGCGCAATCCTAACCCCTTATGTCAGTGCTTTCCAGCACTGGCATAGCGATGCCAATGGGACATATGCTGCATCCTGCAGTTGGGTATCACTCACAGAGGCCTCCTCAAAGTAAGGGAACGTTTATTCCCTTACCTCAGAGCTGCATTGCCCTTACGTCAGTGCTGGAAAGCAGACATAAGGGGTTAGGATTGTGCCCTCAATCTCTAAAATGCCAGCCTATTTTTGTGTGTGTGACTGAGCTATAAACAGAGTTTTGAGCTTCACTGAAGCTGAACTTGGTTCCTAGTTCCCTCTTCAACATGAGCAGCCTGAATAAGGAACTGTAGTTTTTACACCCCTCTGCAATAAACATGGACCTCTCCAAATCATGCCCTCCTCCACTATTAGGAGACTGTCATCCATGAGATAGTCTTCCAACCCAACATAGTCTTCCAACCAAAGCTTTCCTTTTCGTACTAACTTTGTCACAAGATCAACTTCATTTGTGCAGAGAGTACATGGAAGAATCATTCCTTTTGTAATATAAAAATTACATAAAATCTGCATAAAAATTGGCAGAGATGTTCTTTTACATAACTGAAATAATTTGACAGTGGAACCACAATCAGTTCTAATTTTTTCATTCATTTTTAAAATGGCTGCCAAACTATTGGAGAGTTTACTTGTTTTCTGGCAGCCATTTTTAAAAAATCACCACTGATATTAAAAGTCAATGTTGGTTCCATATTGGAGATTGTTTATAATGTTGTTGGATATTTCTGCCATGTATGATACCACACTTGTATCACAAATGAAATTATCTTGATGTAAATTGATCCATATCATTTTTGCTAAATTGAATGGCAATGGAATCTGAAGTCAGAAATCTGCCCCAGGTGAAATTTGTTTGAGTCAATGGCAAAAACTCATGTTTACTTTTTAAAAATTAGTAAATCTCCGTATGGATGTGCCTTCTCCTTTATTAATCAGAAGCTTTGGTGAGTCTGTCTCTTTGGAAGCAAAGCTTGTGAAAAGTAGCAGCATATTGTTACTGTAGCTCTCAAAATGACTTATATGGATCCCATTTTCCATGTTACAGCATATGAGTGTTTATCAGTTCTTAATACACTTGCCAATTTCTGCCTTTATCTAATACTGTTTAACTTTACCAACTGTGACAGGCCAACTGTCACAGCCCTCCAGGATTGTTTATGTAGCTACTCAATAGAGTTGGTTTGCAAACTACGCTTTTGATGTTATGAATGCATTTAACTGTAACCTACATCTTCCATATTGCTTGTAGCTTCAGTGCTTTCTGTCCAATTCCACGTTTAGTTCTGGTGTTTTAAACTTCCCTCTTAAGAAGAATTTCCCACTGTCATTTGTTCTGGTATGCCCCAAATTTGGGTTGATTCCTGAGACCTAAAAATGGCTTTATGCCCTACATTTCTGTCATTTGACAGTCTGGTGATCCACAAGTTGATCTATTATTTTGAAATTACTTGTAAAACAAGATGGGGCAGGGGGAGAGAGAGTGAAAGTGTGAAATCTTTTTTTTTTTAATGGAGTGCGATTGTTTCAAAGATTAGATTGGCATTTGTGTTTGGAACTGGCAAGGCAAGAGTGAATCAGTTGAGTAACAGTGTTTTTTAAAAGCACTTTAAAGAGCTTGTCACTAGTGGCTTTGCTGCAGCCCCACCTCTGCCTATATGGTGTACTAAATTCAACTACGTATAATGGACTGTAGTACAGGACAGCTTGTGGAGCCAAGGTCCATAGGTCATCCACAGTCTCTTTCTAAGGGCTGTCCTTGCTGCCAGGCTTCTGAGTTTGAGCATGAGGAAAAACAAGAGGCTACACAAGCTTTAGGTATAAGAGAAGAGCAATGGCATATATGTTATGCTGTCAACAGTTGTATAGTGGGGAGGGGCATGGGTGTGGAACGGGGGAAAGCTTTACACAGAGTTTTCAGTCTCCTCAACTAACCCTTATAACCTATGGCTGAGCTCTGTACATTAAAAAAAAATCAGTGCTGGGTCCAGGATTTTGGGAGCCCCCACGCAACACACCATCAACAGCCATCACCTTAAAATGAAAGAAACAGGAAATGCAAACCTAGAATTCCTCTTGCTTCTTTTGAACTTGTGGGCTCCATGTAGGAAGTGAGAATGATGACACTTTAGATGGTGGGCAAGGGGGAATCTGTTAAATGTCCAACCAGCATTTGTCTGGTTTTGTCTCTGCCAGCAAGGAGCTGGCCCTCTCAAATTAGCTGCATGTGATTCATGACTGTGGATGCATATGACAAATAAGCAAAACAAATCTGGCTGCAACCAAACTCAATATGCAGCTTCTGTGAATCACTCGCCCACAAAACTCTAACGGGCTATAGTTGCTGAGAAGTCGCTTTCATTCTGACAAAATCTTTTGCATAAACATACTTTCTTCCTGGTGCAGGTAGGTGTATAGTTGGTAGCCTATATAGTTATGTATGTAAATTATAAGTCACCAGTTCTTTGAGAAAATACTAATTTTACCCTGAGCTTGAATCTTGATCACTGTCCTCATAGATTGGAAAAAATTCTACAATGTCTGCCATCCAGTCTAGTGCACAGTTAAGAGAACCTGGCTGCATTTAGTGAAGGGATTCTATATTGACTTCCAGTAGACTTTGGTCTCTGAAGAATATTTCTGGCATTGATTGTCAAACTTGAAATGCCCTTTGTATTAATTCTTGCTATTCAAACTTGAAAGCAGAAGTTTGGACTTGCCTTATGACTGTTCCTTCTCTATAGGGTACAGTGGCTGCAGGTGCAACATCTGTGCAGGACTGTTGAGTAAGTGGGAACAGTTTGCAGTCTGTATTTATAGCTAGAGGATAATTTGCAAAGGAATCTGAAAACCCTAATGTGATGCTGTTTCCCATGCTCACTAAGTTGCAATGACCTTTATATTTGACTGGAATACAACTGTGGCTCTTAAATCAAGTTAGAACCAGTAATGGCTAGTCTTAACACCTGTTTATGAATGCTAGTGTCACTTGTGGAAGAGCCTTGGAAAACAGAATAGCAGAGTTTTGGGGTCTCATTCAGCACTGTTGGGAGGACTGACACATAGGCACTGCCACTGCAGACATAATTGTTTCCTTTTAGTGCAAATTCAGGTTCTTGAGCTAAAGCTAAACCTTTTGTTGTTGGTTTTTGTCCTGTGGAAAGTTTTCCAAAAAATAATTTAGAAATAATTGACCAATGATCCTGTAATTTTCCTGTGTGCATTTCCTGTAATTTTTCCTGTAATTTTCCCTTTAAACTGGCTGGAAGCAATGCCAGTTCAAAGGGAAGTTCATTTGCCAGTTCAATGCCAGTTCATTTATTTTCTGAAGGATACGATTGAACTGCTACTTTCTAGTGAAAAGAGGCTGCAGAGCATGGAGGCCCTTGCTGCTACTAGCGGCACATATTCTGTGGGGTGTGGGCTGCTAGTAGTTCTTGGTTTTTGAGAGTACAGCATTCTAGTTAAAATATTAGCCTTCATCAGCTCAGTGAGTACTTGGAGTATACTTCCTTATATGTCTAATGTTTGGCTTGTGCAATAATTTTTCATCATTCTCTTCAAGGCACCTTCTCTCATGCAGTCCACAGGGCTCCTCCCCCCTTTTGTGTTATATCACTATAAATCTGAAACTGAGTTTCTAGTCTGCTGTTGGCAGCCATCTAAAAAGCAGAAGTGGCATGCAAGGAAGGCAGAACTGGGCAGGAAGGACTGAAAGCAGGTGAAAACCTTGCAGCAGGTACATGAGAGGAATAGTGTGATAACTAGCAGGCAACTTGGATGACTTCTTTTTTTTAGCTAGCTGGTGCATTGTCTTTCCCAGGTGTGCTCCCTGGTAGTTGTGAGATGCCTAGTGTCCCATTCCTGCCATTTTCAATCTTCCTGGGAATTCTTGGTGTCCTGTGTGTGGGGCTCACAAGTTTCTGGGGCCAACACTGGCTTGGAGGCTTTGCCTGGGATGGCTCTTCAAAGATGTTCAACTGGCACCCAGTCCTCATGGTGACGGGCATGTTGGTCTTGTATAGCACAGGTAAGAGGGTTTGATTCCTTTATTAATGCCCCTCCACTACTGAAATCTAAGAGGGAGTAACTTGATGGCGGGGGGGGGGGGTTGCCTGAGTTGATGACTTGCCAGTGCTGATGACTTTTCCCCTCTCATTCACCATACTTCCCTCTGCAGCAGCCCTGGTGTATCGTGTCCCCATCTCCTGGGAGGGGCCCAAGCTCCCATGGAAGCTGCTGCATGCAGCACTGACCTTGGCAGTGTTTATCCTTGTTGTACTGGGACTGGTGGCTGTCTTTGAATTTCACAACAAGAAGGAAATTCCCAACATGTACTCACTGCACAGTTGGCTAGGGCTAGCTACTGTGCTACTTTTCTCCGGTCAGGTGGGTAAAAACCTAGGACTAGCCAAGCTGGGTCAGACCTGTGGTCCAAATAGCCCAGTTTTCTCTCTTCAGCACTGGCCAACCAGATGCTTTTGGGTGTTCCCTGAAATATGACTAGTTAGTTTTATCTATCCCATTGTTTATCCAACATCTAGTGGTCAGAAATATGCTCGAGAGCTCTCTCTCTCTCTGAACATAAAGATTGCATTCCTGCTATTGGGTGGCGACTTTATTTTTTATTTATTTTATCTTTTATCTTTAAAAACATTTATCTTTTGAAAAACCAATTTTGCCAGTGATCTTTGCATAATTTTGTGGCCGCGAACTCTACACATTACACATTCTGTGGGAAGACTACTTGTTTGCCATAAACCTATCAGTTTTATTGGCTGACCCCCAAGTTTTAGAGTTTTGAGAGAGTGGATTTGTCCCAGCCACCCTTTTTGAGAATGTTGTGCTCCTTCTCAGAGCCCAATTCTATCCAGCTTTCCGGTGCCATTGCAGCCACAATGCAGCCTTGAGGTTAGGGAGCAAACATTGCCTTACCTTGAGGAGGCCTCTGTGACTTTCTCCCTTCTGCAGGATGCAGCACAGCTGCATTGGTATTGGATAGGATTGGGTCCTCAGTCACTTATTTTTCCCTCTCCCTCCATATAGGCATTCACACTGTGTTAAAATATATATTTTTAAAAAATGTATTATGTTCTCTGCCATGATACCTGAAGAGATGTGTAACTCTAATGTATTTTTTTTGTATAACAAAAAAGTTAAAACACATTTCTGTTTTTCTGAGTTGCAGCTGAAATGAGAACGTAAGATACAGTTTATAAATGTGAGAAATACAATCTACAAATCTAGCCACCACAGTACTCAATGCTACTTTAGATCACTTATGTGAATAATTATGAAAAGGAAGTACCTGTACTATGTTTGCTCTCTCCTCCATTGTTGGTTTGTGTAAATATTCCCAGTTCTACTCTCTCCACCAGTGGCTAATGGGATTTACATATTTCCTACTGCCTTGGACCCCCATCTGGCTGCGATCCTTTTACAAACCTATCCATGTCTTCTTTGGCTCATCCATCCTTTCTTTGGCTGTGGCAGCCTGCATCTCTGGCGTCAATGAAAAGCTGTTCTTCAGGCTGTGAGTAGCAGGGGCCTTGATTTGTGAGAGTAAGCAGTTGATTTTAACAGAACCAAGGAGAAAATGGTTGCAAAGATTGCATGCTGGATAGCAAATAATGGGTGAAAAAATTAAATATTGGAGGGCACTCTTAACAGCTCAATCCTATCATTCCCCCAACTGGTGCAGCCATATCAAAAATGGGCATGCTGTGTCCAAAGGGTGGGGGGTTGGGGATTGGGAGAGGAAATTCCCTACCCCTCTTCAGCAGGGAGAGGGAATTTAAGTCCTCTTATTCCTGTGAGCCTCCTGCCCTCCATGGGTCTCCTTGGACCTACACTACCGATTTCGCTAGCACAAGTCCAAGGGGAGGCAGGGAGGCTGCAGAAAAGGGGGGATAGGTCAGGTGCATGCCACAACCACCAGATCCATTCCCCCCACATCACCCCTCCCACATCACCCCCTGCCCACCCCTTACCCCTAGCCTCATCAGGTACCTAGGGATCCACTTGTGTGGGTGGGAAGGCTTCCTGCCAGCATCCCAGCAGTGCACTGCTGTAGCACCTTTTATGTGTAGTAGACCTGCAGAACGTCCACAGAAGCCATTTTCAACAACTGTGCCATGGCACATTGGTGTGCCGCAAGTGGTCCACAGGTGTGCCACAGGAATTTGGGGGTAGGTCATTTATTAGTAGGGCCAATGGGAGATGTGAGTCTCCCACTGGTAGCAGGGTGTGCCTTGTCAATTGTCAAAAACCTGATGGTGTGCCTTGACAATTTTAGTGCCTTGTCAGTGTGCCATGAGATGAAAAAGGCTGACAATCACTGGTCTACAGGATAAACATAAGGATAGCTTCTTCATGGCAAGTGATTTTCTGCCATTCCAGCCATAACCTACTTATTGCCTTTGTATGTTGAGTTTCCACAATCTTATTAGCAGAAAACAGAAATATGCACCTGGTATGTGGAGATTTGTAGTAGGATGATGATGGCAATCACACATTCACTAGTATTGGATGTTAAGGTGAGTGTAATGTGTTTTCCAGCTTTGAACTGAAATGTCACATTCGGTTGTTCTGAATAATCAATGTGCTGATGGATCAAGCCTCATATGATACAGGAAGACTGCAGATTTCAGAGATATTCTTGTAGTTTCCTTGCTTGTGGGTCTCTGAGGGTGTGAACTGCTGTTGGTTTCTTATCCAGTGAATGTGTCTCTTTTGTCTCAGAACAAACCAAACAACCCCATACAACAAGCTTCCTGCAGAGGCTTGGTTTGCCAACAGCCTGGGAATGCTCATTCTAGTCTTTGGGCTGCTGGTGTTGTGGTCTCTTGCCACACCGACATGGAAGCGTCCAGATGTGGATTTGCAAGAGATCCAAGAGGTAAAGAATGATGCTGGTCTGTAGTTCATGTTCAGAGAGTTTCCATGGTAGTGTGTGGACTAGCTTAAGCAGTCACATTTTCTGGGGTGGAAGAGAGGCTTTCTTCAATATGAACATGATTCAGTGATTTTTGGTTTGGGGAAAAATGGGTTTTGCCTGCCACATGCATAGGACCAAGAAAAGTGGACAAATCTAGAAATAGGGATAAGATAGACAGAGGAAAATTGAAGAGATTTCAAAGGATTACGCTGAAGTTTGGGAAAATGGTATCAAATGTATTCTGAGTTGGAAACTGAAGCATTCTTTGTCTCATTGAATTATTGTGGCAGCCATTATAAGTAGCATTGTTGAGTATTCTGTGAGCTAAACATCAAAATGTTGTGAAGAGGACCTGAATTCTGAAATCAGTATTATGAAAAATATCCTTATTTGCACAATTGCTTTAGCTAAGCATGGAGAGGGACAGGGCCCTGAAGCCTTGTCTGCTGATCCTCTGAAAATCTTATTCACTTGGCTCTTTGGCTTCTGAGATTTACTAGGTATTGCTCACATAACCTTGAAGCCTCTGAGTCTTGGAGATCTTCTGAGGGTCAAAGATACAAAGATCTAGAGGCCTGATCTAATGTCCTCTGCAAGAAAAGACCTGCCATCATCAGCCGCATGGAATGTGCTGCCACAGAGCATTGGCTTCTGAGGTTATTCACTTTTATCAATAGCTACTAATCATCTCTTTCCTCTACAGCCCTTGCTGCAAGAAGCCAGATGAAGTGTTATGAAGCAGTTGTGGGGAGCTACCACGAGGTGTTGTGATCCAGACCTATGTGATGGCCGATTCTCCACCAAGATCTGTACCCCTTGTTTTCTGCAGACTTCAGTATGGGAGTCCTCCCTTGGATCACTGCTAAAAGAGGGAATCTCCTGGCATCAAACTTTTGTCTTTGTTCTCCTGGATCTATTTGATAGCTTGGCTTTTACAAGCTTTCAGTGCTTTTGCTGTGAATCTAGTCTAGGCTGCTAGATAGTCTTCTTAGTACATCCTATTACCTGCTGTCCCTTCATTGGTGGTTTCATTGGCCAATCAGACTGGGGACTGGCCAAGGACTGACAGGTTCCCCAGGGCCTGCCCAGCTGACTCTAAAGTCCCCCAGCACCCACATTTACATAGCAGCAGTGGAGTGGCATGTTCACTGAGTGCATCATTCTGTTGCTGTCTACTTCTGGGTTGATTTCTATGGGAACTTTGGTTTCTCGCAAGCAAGCATGATTGACTGAAAAGGGGGCAAGACAGGAGGACCAGCTCGAGTCTCATGCTGGTCCTGTATCCTTCCTCCATCCCTCCCCCACCAATTTGGTTACTCCTCATAGACCTTGATTCCTGGAAAGCAAGCTGATTGGCCAACTTGGGGGGGGGGCATGCAATGGCCAACATGCAATTGACCATTGCGTGGGGGGAAGAGGAGGAATTATTACCTGTTTAAATACTGACAGGTTTTTGCTCCTCCTGACAATTAGGTTGCCTGTTAACTCAGCTATGCTTCCAGCAGTGATGGAGGCAAAGATTGGTGGAGGGAAGCCTCAGGGGGATAAAGGAAGGAGAGGAAAACTGCCACCCCACAGCTACACAGGGGGAGGGGAAAGTCTTGTGGATCCCTTGCATCTGCTGTGCACACAGGGATCCTCCAAGTAAAGTGCCCAAGGGCCCAGTGCAAACTGGCACTTACACTGATGCCTATGTAACACATTTCTACTGTATTTCTGTTGTGGACTGTTAATGAATCACTGGAAATTTTAAAGGATGTCACCTAAAATAAATGATTCCTTTTAATTCTACTGGTGTTGAGTATATCTGTACAATGGAAATAGTGTTCCTAACACTTCCCCTTAGCAACTTTGTATGAGTGTACTACACAACCAACTGTAAGCTGTAACCAACTTCCTTCCCTACCTACCTGTCTATGCTGCACTTGCCACCTAGTAACCGCTCTATAACATCTTCTGGCAATCATCCAGTAGAATTTTACATTGGGCAAACTATGAGATCTTACTTTGTATGTAGCTGCCTCTTCATAGTTCTGAAAAGATCACATTGGTATTGCCATCTTATGGAACTGGAAAAGGTACAGAAGAGAGGGCCAAATAATTAGTGCACTAGTGCACCTCCCTTATGAGGAAAGGTACAATGTTTGGAGCCCTTCAATCTAGAAAAAGGCATGGGGGATGGGACATGCATAGGGTGCACAGAGGGATGTTCTTTTCCATCTTGCACAACACCAGAACGAAGGGACATCCACTAAAATTGTGTTGGAAGTTCACAAAAGGAAATATTTCTTTTCTGGGATGAGATTTGTGGAACTCCTTGCCACAGGATGTGGTGATGATATCTAGCCTAGATGCCTTTAAAAAGATTCATGGAGGAAACATCCACCACAGATTTTAGACTACCTCAGAATGCCAGGTGCAAGGGAATGGCACCAAGATGCAGGTCTCTTGTTTTGTGTGCTCCCTGAAGCATCTGGTGGGCCACTGTGATATACAGGAAGCTGGACCAGATAGGCTTTTGGCTTGATCTAGCAGGATTTGTGTTCTTATGTCTCTGGTGCCTTTTCACAAAAGTGGGTGCACCAAAACACACATGATTATAAGAGGCATATAGTAAATAGTTATGATATATGCTTGTAATACATAGGTTACTTAATCTCTTACTGTTGCCGAGTGCCAAAATGGCAGAGCTGAACTGTGTTCCTTTCTCCAATATTAAGGTAACCTGCTGCAGTTTTTAAGAAGAATATTCTAGATTACAACTCCCTTTCATGAAGTACAGGCATGTGCCACTTGATGGGCATATATTCTATCTCCATTATGAGATTATATTGTTAAACGAATATTCAGCCTAATCTAGGGCCTTTGTGTAAACAGACACTCCCTGCCAGACAGTAGCTGGCTGCACAGGCTACTGGAGATGGATTGCCCCCTTTTTGCATTGAGAGCCTCTTTGTTGTGTTAACACACACTCTGCTGCAAGCTATGGGAGACCTACTGCCTCATTAAAAGCCTTTTTGTTGTGCTTTGACCACCTTCACATATGCAGTCCATCCTTAAGCAGCACACACCTGTATTATGAAACTACCTTGCTCTCATGTATAATATTTAGAACCTACATTCAGCATAACTGAGTAGCACATATTCAAAGAAGTTGCTATAGTATTGCTTGGGTGTACAAGTCCAAAGCTTTCAATCGAGACCTTCAAGAAAAAGGTCCTCAATACAGGGAGTCACAGAAGGTTAGGATGTCATATTTACACCTAGCTGAAGAAAAACACAGGCACTTCCAAAAGATAGGACTCTTTATTCCAACCAAAATTCATAAAGCATGAGGAAGAATATTGGTTCCAAAGAACATACAGCAGTCCTGAACTCCTGCATGAGATCACAAAAACATTGTTATTCACAGCAAGGAGTTCCTCCAGTAGGCAGGGTCAGAGACAAAGTTTCAGTGGCAACACCATTGTGTAATTTTGAAGATACTTTGATTCCAGCAAAAAGCCCCACATAGAAGAATGATGGTGATGCAATATTTCAGGAGGTGCAGAAACATGGTCAGAGTGTCAAACATGGTCAAAAGAAGGTGATGCCATTAAGTTACACTGGTTTGGCCTTTAACCCTTCCAATACTGCACGAAGAATAGCTGCAGCTGCTACAGCACCAGGGTCTGGTTCCACTAGACGGGCTGAGCTGATGTAACTGGCCCTGCCTGCAGCAGCTTTCATGTCCTTTGTAGATTCTGCAGCAGCCTCTGCCCGCTGCAGAAAAGAGCAAGAAATTAGTTTAGTACAGGCTATCTGTAAGGCAATAAGGTGCTATTCTGTTTGAAACCATATATCATTAATTGCTCTTTGTACTTTTGACCTCCCTAATCCTGCTGCTGTGCCATTCAGCCCTGTGTGAGAAAAAGCTTTTGTAAAGTTCTGCCTGACAAGCATTTGGGGATTTTTCATATTCCCAAAACAAAGCCTTTTAACAGTACTGCATCTGTATTAAACATTGAAATATTAACTTTGAGATCCAGCATCAATACTTAAGTTGATTAAAATGTGCAAGCAAACAGCAACACAGGTACTTATGCAACTATAGGAAGTGAGAGAATACAGTCACTTTAATCCCTGCAATAAGTGTTAGCTTTCAATTTTGTATAACACACCTGCACGGCTTTGTCCAGAACATGAAGCAGATTAGCCCGAGGATTCTTCAGAGCTCTGAGCTCTTCAGCAGCAGCGCAGAGAGAATCCAGCTATTCAAAAGAAAAGAATCATGAAGTAGACAGTAGTTCTATGAGGGCTAGCAATTAATGATCTTTCATCAGCCATTGTGAAAGGAAAACAATAATCTAATAGAGTTTTAAGCCCTTGAAAGTCTCCCACATTTGCTGAAATCAAATTGCTTGAATTACGTAATGTGTCATAATTTCAGCCATCTTGCACTATTATTTCTGAAGCAGGCAGGAAAACAGATTGTTCTACTATGGGGGTGGAGAGACAAAAAGGAATCCATTGTTATGTAAATGACATATTATTGGACGGAACTATATAGCATTTTTAATATAAAGCAACTAATTGCACTGTGTCTTGCTATCTAGATAATAACTTTACTGAAGACATACGGTATTGGAATGTTTGCAAAAGGCTTGCTACTAATATAAATATTATATCCCCTACTGATCTAACATAGGAGGTTTGTCATGCACAATATTCATCTCAGCCACTGCTTTCTGGTAAAAATTCAAGGTAAGATAAGAATGATGAAAGCTAGCTTTAATAACTCTGGCCACTTTCCACAAATGGAAAGATTTCCTCTGTTAATGGAAGGAGCATTCTGCTCACAAAAGGTGCCCTTGCATGAGTCGGTCATGCCACCAATCAAAGAGGAAACCCTCAAAAGCAAAGGTGGTAGTTGGGATGCCACCAAACATTTGTGGTTGTCAGTACCGTGGTATAATATCTAGCTGCTAATCATGAAGGTCTTACAGTATTAAAATACAAGAAGCCCTAAAAAAGTAGCATAAATGGATAACCAAATGAAAGTATAAACAACTGTGTGACCTGTTACCAGAGTATTCTAAGGCAAGTGTGAAGTCTGCAAACTATGATGCAAAATGAAGCCAGCAAACTAGAAAGTATCATTCTATTACTTCAAGTTAGCACCACAGAAGTAGAAGCAGGTATAATTGCGAAAAATGCTAGGAAACATTACTCACCATGGTTCTGTCTCCAGGTGCAGCCCCTCCATACCTGTCAGACAAAAACGATTACTAGTGTAGTGGCTCTGTCCCTCACTGCCAGACATACTCACATGCAGGGGAGGACAGAAGCAGCAAGAAAGCTCACTGCATATCACATACAATTTCTATGTTGCAGTTATGTGGGGGGGGGGGGCACACTCACCGCATCATGGCTTCAATACCAGCATCCATAGCTATTGACCAGGCTGCCAAGTCATTGTCAATTTTTAGAGGCTTAGCAGCTGCTGTCAAAAACAGTCCATAAAGCTGTATGGAAATATGAAGGTATTTCTTTTTTGACATAGTCCAGTACAATAATACAAGTATCAAATTTAGAACATTAATACAAGCATCACATTTAATGCATTTCGATTTCCATCCCATCCATTCCCCAGGGCAGCAATTTTCAGCATTTTTTGTCTCATAGAACACTGACAAGGTGCTAAAATTTTCAAGGCACACCATCAATTTTTTTGACAACTGACAAGGCACATCGCACTGCCAGTGGGGGGCTCACATTCCCAAAAGCCCAACTAATACATTATCCTCCCCCAAACTCCTGCAGCACACATGTGCACCATTTGTGGCACACCAGTTGAAAATCGCTGCCCTAGGGCATGAGGCAGATGACAACTGGGTAGTTATTCAAATTAATAACATTGTTCTACCAAGACAACAATCATACAGATAAGATCAGGCAGAAATGGTTAAATCCATTCTTGTAAGTATATAACCAGAAATAATGTTTGCTCTTTAGTGATGAGCTTCTTAACAAGAACTGTTTGGTGCTTTTCAATAACATTTCCTTAGCCAAGGCTGATAACTGCTAGACAGATTATTTGATTAGGATCTTCAATGCAATCTTCCGACAAGGAGGTCAGAGTGGTACACACATGGTTTTTCATTTCTATCCTCAGAATTCTATAAAATTAGATGAAGTGACTGGCCCCAGGTCACTTAGAGCTCTGGCCTGTGAGACATTATGCCAACACTGAAGTCAGCACCAGTTGGTGCTTGGCCTCAGCGATGGGAGGACTCGTCGCTGAAGCATCTGCCAGAAAGTATCCCTGCCTACTGGCAGGGAGGCTTTTCGGGGTGGGGGAAGGGTGGGCCAGAGGGAGGATCAGGTCCAAGAAGGAGGCAGAGACATCAGCAGAGTCAGCCACTGAATCCTATGTCCCTCCCAAGCTGTGGAAAACCTATATGGGCCTTCTCAGTTCTGCACCAGCTCAAGAGCTGGTAAAGCTCCATTAGGGCTGCTGGGGCTGGACATGGGGTAAGGGAACATTTGTTCCCTTGGGAGACTCAGGTGGCTGCCCTGGCCCTACAGGATACAGTTAAATGTGCAGACTGTTTCATTTCACAGTGAACTGTTCACTGTAGTAGTCTGGAACTACTACATCTATAAAAATTCCCTACTATTTTATTTATTCTACATAGGTGAAATAATCATTTTCAAATAACTTAAATTGATAATCAAAATGGTTTTATCTTGCACCCTTTGTCCTAATGGGAAACCATGTTCTTATATTATTTGCACACTTTCAAAAGTGTACATATACTTTTATGCACATATACTTTCTCAAGGAGAGTATGTACCTACAATAAAAGGCTCACTGACCACCAATTCCCAACTCTTCACTCCTACACACACATTTGAAGATTCCATTTGCCTTCTTCTCCAGCTAGTAACTGCTGATGGACATCTAAACAAGGGACCCACAGTCATCTGTCCAACACTCACCGCCCCTGAGGAACCTCCCATCTTATCTAGCAGCAGTTTTGCAAGAGCAGAGAGCAGTCGAGAAGGGTCACTTGGCAGAGGTCTTGCATCCAGCCATTCCTGTATTGCTAGACAGACAACATTCACTGGTTAGAAAGGACATCTTCCAGTTGAGACTCACCAATTCTAAAAACTTATCAGCAGCATAAGCACAGGTTCCAGGAACCGTTAACAAAGATATGAGAAAAAAATGAAGCCTGTTTAGCTAAACAATTCTGACCACATATCTCCGAAGGTACGAAACTGTATGGCGCTGAGTAAAGATCCAGCAGAGGCATGTTACTTGTCCTCCTGAATAGAATCAGATCTAGCAACTCTGAAAATGTTATGTTCTTTGAGCCTATTTCCAACACACGATTAAGCGTGTATGTACTATTCCAATGGAGCACCAGAAGAGCAGCTGGCACACTCACAGTATTCTTGCCTCTTTCTGGACCTTAACTATGAGCTTAGAAAAAGTGATGAAATAATGTCTTAAATAATTCTCAACCACCCAAAAGCGAAAATGGAGCAGAAACTAAAGTGCATGAACTATACGCAAGGAGTTGCTGAAAGGGCACTAACCTCTGGCAGCTCGTGCATGTGTGCTGCCACAGTCTCCATCACCTGCAGCACGATCTAGGGCATTGAGCTTGTCCTGTAGGCTCAGTAACGTGTTGCATACAGTGCCTAGAACCAGTTTCATCTTTGGAAAGGCTTGGTCTAAAAGGCATTGGAATAAGTAGGTGATGAGGCATGTCTTCCTTTGTGTAGCAAACAACGATATTGCTATAGTACCTCCCTTTCATGCTAATGAAGCATCTCTGTGTACAAAGCGATAAACTCTAATCACTGGTAACTTATCAGAAACCTGCTTTATAAATTAAGGTCTACCTGACTACCAGCAGCTGAATGGATGAAATGATTCCATTCTACCTATGCCTCCACAATTGACTCTGACCTTCCTTCAAGAGAGAAAATTACCACCACTGGAAGTCGGGATCACAATGAATATGAAGGCAGTATGGTTAGAAAATTCCAAGTGGTAGAAGATGGTTCCCTCCATACCTCCTGCTGGGAAACGCTCTTCTTCCTCTGGGCACTCCTTGGGTGCTACTCTCTCTCTTCTCTGGCCTGATACAGGTACCTTGGCAGGTTGTGACCAGGCTATAGCTGTAGTGTCTGAATCTAAAAATTGAAATATAAAATCATGAGCTACGTTTGTAGACAATTTCACAACACATATTTCACATGAAGTTTTGTAAGAGTGGAATAGAAATGAAAATAAAAGTAAGAATCTCAAGCAATTTTCGCTTAGCAGAATCTATAAGTCTATAAACCCTAGACAACCAAGGGTGAGAATAATAAAAGTAGAAAAGCTGACCAAGAAGAAAGGGCTTATGTTAATGAGATATGGACATAAGCTAATTATTGAGTCATCATGGGCCAGCTGCTAGGCTATTAGAAAATTCTGTTAACACAGTTAAAAGATGCTGCCATTTGGGTCAATGGCCTCAGGAGTAGGAATATGACGTATTCCATCTGTACTGCACTGTAGGAAATGGATGGTGGTTGAGACATGCCATGGTGCTGGCTTGGTGTCCTTTACATTCAAGCTCTCAGAACCTGACTTCTTAAACTTCAGTTCTTTTTCTGTACTACTAAACTTCTTTTCCTAGCCTGGGCAGGAAGGATTAAATTAGTTCTGAATGATTCCTGTAACCAGATCTAGAACCTTCATCCATTAATGGAAGAGTTAGGAGCATCCTAGTCCATCCCACAGTCAATTCTTCAAAAGTCTGCCTCCTAGTGCGTAGAGCTCACAGCATTTGAAACACTGGAAAGTAGCAAGTAGGAAGAATGATCCTTCAGGACTGTATACATATCTTCAAACTCCCCTCTAAGATACAATTTATCCTCAACTTGCAAAGATGGAGAAAAATTGCTATCTAAAAGGAACTTACCAAGGAGGTTCAGGAGTTCATCATCTACAAGTAGAATGGTAAGGGAAACACCTGCCATCTCCAGTGCAGTCATAAAGGAACCAACCAAAGCCCGGGCAATGTGAATGCCCCTTCTTTCTGCAATGACGAAGCAAGGGAAAACTGAGAGGCACTGTTCTGGGTGAGACACCAAAGTGTGAGGGAGATCACAGTCATGGAGGTGCTGATTTGGAAGAAAGAGGAAAAATTTAGAGAAAAAGTCCAATAATTGTGAATATTTCCTGACTTTGGCACACTGATGTCCCAGAAGAACGTCTGGTGAACATATGTCCAATTAAGTTTCTGTGAAGAAAACCTAGTAAGTTTTGATTTTTGTTTGGGAAAGAATTTTCCTCTGGGTCAGACTGCACGTTTTCTAGGAAACATTCCCAATTTTTCACCTTTTTTGGATATTTCCACCCCTTCAGAATCTTCTGTGATGCTTTAGCATTTTGGAAAGGGTGCTAAATCAATTACACATACTAGTTATTGTCCCTTCCTTGTCTTGACTGAGCAGCTTATTAGTTTTGAAGAAGCTCCATGCAGAGAACAAGCAAGGTGATGGCAGAGAATAGGAAGTAAGGAGTAGTATCACTGTGCCCTGCCTCTCCCTGCTTGGCTGCAGCTGAACAGGTAGCGAGAGACAGAAGGTAGCAATGGTGGCATCCACAGCATCTTCCCCTCATGTCTCTCTAACATTGCTGGGGGGAGAAGGGGATCACTGTTGTCCTAATCTTCTCGCAATTATTCACCTAGTGGGAAAAGAATAGAAGTGCCAACCAAAGAAGGGCACTGGAGAGATTGGGAGGGAGTGCTCATCAGTTTGCTGCTCCTCTTCAAGGCCCCACTTGCCATGACACTTTCATGTTGCATCATCAATGGGTCAGCCCTGCCACAAGTGGGATATATAAAGCAGGGTCAATTTGACCTCCCAGCATGGTTTTCCCAGGCTCAACAGTCGAAGCCATGGATGCTCCCTGGGATTTTTGCCCTCTCACTGTATTGCATGTATGAGTGTTATGATCTGAATCTTGGAATGGCATGAAGAAATAGGATAGAGAAAGTACCCAGTTATTTGCATCAGTTTATTTTTGTTTGTCTTTTACCTCACTGCCTGTCTTTGCCAATCACATTCCTTCCCTTTCCCATTTGCCTTGTTTTTATCCTTTCTATTTCTCCTCAGTTGTTCTGAATTTCTGCATTTCAATAAACGTGATGTATCTGTACTGTTTTATGATCAGTCTCAATTCATGGGAGAGGGGGTGGTACTTTGCCATTTCTCAGTGATGTTATGCTACTGTTTAGTTTCAAAGACAGATTTTGGGGCTGTCTGTTAACCCAGGAGAAAAGCTTTCTCAAGGCAACTTCTTTCTGTCTGGGCTCCCTAGCTTTGTTGGTGGCAGAATGTAATATCTTTGGGTTCCTTCCAATTTTATGATTACTATTGAGACTAATCAGAAAATCTAATAAATCAAATGTGACAGATCCTTTAGTTTGAATAAATCACATACCTACATCATAAATGTAAAAAGTGTATAAATTTCTAAGGTATGTGAATGTGATTTCTAAGCAACTAGGCAAACTGGCATTTTTCGAGTTTTGATTTACATGATTTTGCATAGATTTTTTTTGTCACACAAGGTTGCTTTCTATGTTGTTGAACTTACGTATTGGTTTTCAGTGAAGCAGTATACCTGGATAAGCCCCACCATATTGATGCAGAGCTCAATCATCTCCTTTCTCCTATTTTCAGAACAGGAACTTACCAAGACAGGCCACTGCAGATCCAGCCACTACACTCAACTCAAGGTAGGACAGACCTCCTAGGTTGTTCACCACTAAGACAACAGAAGCACCTGAAAGCCAAAACAAAATGGGCAAGATTGTAAGTGACTTACAGAAAATGGGAATCTTAAGCTAAGAATATTAAACTACCCATTTAAGATTGTTGTGAAGAGCCTTCCTTGTTTCTGAACATCTGAGCTAACACATGATACTACTGATCAGGGTTCCCCAAGCACTGCATATTCCAAATGACTACTAGGATTGGGGTAGAAACTCACCACATACTGGTCAGTTCAGTGTTGTAGCTACAGCACAGGTATAGAAAAGTAGGTACACGTAAGTGGTTTCCAGAGTCTCCTACTCTGGCAAGAACAATGCTGGCCCCAAGATTGTTACTCACCAGGCCTGAGTAATAAATGCGAGGCATTGGAGGGGTTGGTCATGTGATCCAGCATTATTTTGACTATCTTATCTGCTGTTGTGATCTGTGAAGAGGGCATATATAAGTGGACAGTCTTGCACTTTCAAACTTACAAGAAGAGCTAACCCACTTACCTTCATTCTGCGTACACCTGCTTCACCATGGATTCCTACAAAAAAGCAAAGCATCAGCAACGTAATCTTCCGTGACTAGCTCTTTTCTAAATAAAAGCAGGCTTACATTAAAGACATTAAGTAATAAAGGCCTAATTATTGGTGGATTAGGATACAGCTAGGTATATACAGTGGGACCTTGGTGTCCACAGGGATCAATTCCAGGATAATGAAATCCACAGCTGAAGGACTTCAGAATACCTTCGGATGCAACTGGAAGCTGTCAGTGCGAACCAGAAGTGACTTCCAGTTGTGTCCAGGAGGGCTTCTGATGCTCATACATCAGAGACAACAGCACTTCAGATTCACTATTATGTCTGAAGAGATGGACAGTTAAGCAAAGCTGGCTATGGATATGGTTTTCCAAGACAAAGGGTACCTAGCTCTAAAGAAACAGTGCTAATGAGACCAAGGAAATGGATGAGCCAAAGTAAAAAAGCATTCTCACCCAAGCCTAGCTCAAGTTCATCTTCAGCAAGCTGGAATGTGGGTCTGGATCCAGGGACACTGCAGGGAGACAGACTCACCCCAAGGGTGCCTAGGGAGAGAAAAGAAGTCTTCACTGCATACAGATGTTTCAACATTCAGACAAGAAAAGAAACAAGTGTTTTTCATGCAGTGGACTTTATGTGGTGGACTTTGGTGCGGCAATGGTTATGTTCCAACCGCTCTGGAGGCGTTTAAGGGAAAGGTTCTTTATGGCTCTCCCGTTTGGTATAAGGCTATTAACCAACCACTAGAACGCATTCAAGCCTCCTTTTTATGGAAGATTTTGGGTTTACCCAGGTGCGTTCCCTACTCGTTTCTGTGTCTCAAGATGGGGTTAATTTGGCTAAAGACGACTGCATGGCTAAAATTACTGAAAGTTTGGTTTAGGATTTTATTTAACCCTACCTCCTCTGGTCTAAAGCACCAACTATTGTCGGATTCAGTCTTGCCATTAGAGATCACTGATCTTCTAACCAAATTTAAGTCAATAGGGCTGGAAACTGTAGAGCTAGGCATGATTGGTTGTGATGCTGCTTACAGAATCGTCGAAGAAAGAATTCTTGATCTTGAACAACAAGAGCTGTTTAGTGCCGCCAGAACCACATGCTCTCCAGTCTATCTCCATGTTCCAGTCAGTTTTGGGAAACCGGCCTCCTTCTTTTATCATCTGGAGTGCCCGCAGGCTCGGAGAGCATTCACACTTTCAAGATGTAATGCTCTTCCATCAGCCTTGTTATTGGGCAGGTTCAATCAATCAATCAATCAACAGTATTTATATACCGCTTTTCCCTACTCGGAGAGGAAATGCAAGTGTGGTAGGGATTGTATTGAGACTATACCTTTCTCTACTGCCCACTACATGATGTTCCACGCAAGAAATATCTAGGCCCATTGTTAACTAGGATGCAGGGCTGGGAGGACTCAATCATGCTTCAGTCTCTCCTTTCCACACCTGACTCTGAGACCCTTGATAAGGTCGCTTCCTTTTTATCTGGTGTAATTGCCAGGCAGAGCTCTGGGACTCTGGGCAGTGTGTGAGGAAAAGACCGATGTCTATGTTGTGTTGTCTTTGTATATTTTTGTTTTGTTCTTTCTCTGTATTTTATGACAATAAAGGTCTTACTGAACTGAACCGAACTGGACTTTGGTGCAGAACTTCAAATGGTACTAGAATACTATAGTACAGTGGTTCTAATATCATGGCACAACCTGATTTTTCAGTGGGTTGCATGCCAGCAATACCCGAAAGCCACAAGGCGTTCTGGGACATGATACAACCGACAAAATGGCTTGCATGTCGGCGCTACCTAGAAGCTGCAAGGCATTCTGGGGCACGCCATGGCTGATGAAGTGAGTTGCAGTGGTAAAAAGATTGAGAAGCACTGCTGTAGTGTGCTTGGAGATTGAGAAAAGTGACTGAAGAACATCTGCTATATAATAAACAGAATTACACAGAAGTATCTTTTTCATATGGATCAGTAATTTTTCACCATATATTCACTGCACTACAAACATCTCTAAAAAATTCAGAATGAGAGCCAGCATACTCCTGCTAGACTACTTAATTTACCAAGTAAAGTTATGGTGTAACCTGGGGCCAGAAGCCCATCCCTAGAAAACTGAACACTTACGCATTGCTCCTGCAACAGCAGCAACTTTGCGAACAATTTCATTCAAACCAGCACCTTCCTCAGCCAGAGCCCCAGCCACCTAAATATAAACAACTGTGAGAAAAAAATGCTACATTGATGCCTTAGTTCAAGCATGACAAAAGATCACCATTAATTCCCACACCTAATACACTCAAGCCTTGGTATTTGCGGGAGGATGGAGGTTTGCTTGGTTCTAGGACTCCCTGTGGATACCAAAAAATTATTAAATACAATCACTTCAAAAAATTTTTTAAGTGTCCCTTTATTGCCTGGGTCAAGGAATGGAATATGAAAGCATTTAATTACTTCCATATTTCATTATTCAGTGAGAGGAGAAAGGTTGCTTGCATTTGTAATCTCTACAACATAAAAAAGCAGTTTTTTTTGCTGCGTGGGGATTGGAGTTCGCCCTATTCTAGTTTGTTCCTTTATCTTTTGTTGTTGTTAGTCTGGGTTAACAAATACTTCCAAACTGCACAGCCTTGAGACAAGGTCAGTTTCAGTTGGGGAAATAGAGGGAGCCCCTCCCTTCAGGAAAACTTCGCAACCTGACCTGCCTGCCTAAGAAGTAGGAGCTTCCCAGATGCCAAGGACCGACTGTGCCATGGAAGCAGTTCTTTAAACCACTATTTATTTTAAAGGGATGCATTTTTCCCCCCTTATCCAAGGACCAACAAATTCCTTCAAATTTGTAGTGACATCCATGTGGAGTCAAATCCATGTATAACAAGGGTGGACCTGTATTAGGAGGACACAAACAGATGCTTCAGCCTCAAAGGAGAAGCAGAACAGTTATGGCTAAGGTGTGACTCAGTTACTAGCACTGGCAGTGTTTTGTCTGCAGTATGTCATTACTTTGTGCACCATAATTGCAGCTGGGTTCTCACCCCATGTCTATAAAAAAACACCCACAGTTATTAATTATACACACTATCAGCTCAATAGTATGCTTACTCAGAAATAAGTCCAAACAACAATGCAGTCATATAGACCAAGCCTATCAATGTCTACCCAGAATTATATTCCAAGGCAGGCAATGGAACTTTACTCCCAGGGGCGTGCATAGAACTACAGTCTAACACAAGAGTGCATCTGACAATATTTTACAATTACAATTTAACACTCTCAACAAAATTAAATGTAATCTAAAAGAAAATTGAACATCAACGCATATATAATTTAGGCTAAAAAAGTTGTCTCCTATCAAAGAATAGATGAACTTCATAACAAAAATAAAAGTCTTCCTCTTAAAACTATGAATTCATAATATAAAGATTTACGATACATAAAATCAATAAGGAAATTTATTTTCATAATGGTAACAAAATCATTTTTGAAAATTGAGTTTCTAGCCTTCATAGTTGTAAAAATATACACTCAAAGAGTATGGGTTATGGTGAAATCCCAGAAGCCAATCAAGTAATGGGTAAATAAGATCTTCAGTTGCCAGGGAGCAACACCAATTCAGTGCCCTGCACAAGTCCTTGCAAAAAAAAAATTATACAAAATAGCAACAAACTATTAAAATATAAAAAATATGCATAATTAATACAACTATATGATCTATATTTGTCTTAGAATCTGGGTTATTAATGGCACAGAATTGTTATTTATGAGCAGTGTGTACAAAGATTACCAAACATGTTGTTACTCAAAATATTTGGTTGAGATAATCTAAACTATGATTATGGACAAGTCTGCACCAGCATCTGGCTCACATGCTCTCCCTTCCTCTATTGCACTCAAGATAAGGAGATTACAATTTTCCAATTTTGAACTAACCACAGTTCTAAGTAACCACTCCATCTACACTCAGAAGACTGCTGTTGGTTCACCATGATTTGATATCTTGGTCTGTTTTAACTAGCCATAGTTTGAATCAACCACAGTTGATGTGCTCATGTAAAAGGGAACAATGGCTAGTTCAAAAGTGAATGTGGAAAATTTTAAACTCCTTTGCAAAAAACCAGAAATGCCTGCTAAATTGCTCTGGCAGGCATTCTGAGTCACGGGGAGGCTGTGTGTGGAATCCCCGTGACTCAGAAGACCTCCCGGATGTGACCTCCTCTGTGGATTGGACAGTGGATTTGATTATCTGCAGGGGTTCTTGGAACAGAACTTCCACGGATGCCAAGGATCAACCTGTACCTTCCCTTATAACCTCAGAACTAGACTGGAAAATCAAAACATCAATTTTTTTAATTTAAAAGATTTCTATACCACTTTTCCAATGCTAATGTGGTTCAAACAAATATAATAAAATATAATAAACCATTTTGGTAAAAACAAATTCTTCTGTGCTGAATATTTCAGAAAAACCATTTACAGGTTCAATTTTGTTATGCACGGATTTATTTAGACAAGGATTTGATTCACACAGATGGCCACTGCAAATGAGAAGGAATGTGCTGATCCTTGGAAAAGGGAAAAAAATGCATCCCTTGAAAATTATAGTTTAAAACCTGCTTTTCTTAATGTTGTAGAGAGTCAGTCAAGCAATTACAGGAATAACCTAATCATCCACAGATTTTTCTATCTGAGAAAGGCCCTTACACTCATTTAACAATAGCCTCATTAATGCGAGAGAAGGCAGTTGGCTGACAATCCATCAATCCTTCTCTCTCTCCACGCACTTAGAACAGGTTCACTTTGAGCCAGCGACCCTCCCTTCCCCCTGAGCAGTGAAAGAATGATAATCACTTTGCTCTGGGTGAAGGGAGGGGTGTGGCTTGGAGTGAAGCCTTCCTAAGCACCTGGAGAGAGACTGACTGATGGATTGTATGCCTCTCCTGTCCTACATCACAAAGGTCAGCAAGGCTGTTTTTAAATCTCCTAACCAAGGGACATTGTTTTTAAAATGGATTTGCTTTAATTTGATTTTTGCCATCCACTGAGTTCTGGGAACGAAACCCTTGCAAATAATGAGACTCAACCTGTACTTCAGAAAAATCAAATTTGTAGTACATGAAGACCATGGGCATTTTATACTGTACATATTCTTAGGCCTCAAAGAAGCTTCTAGACCTTGGAAGTACTATTCTGTATTATGGCTCTAAGTCAATGTCAAAATTGGCACTGAATGCAAGAGTAGACAACTCCTACCTTATGGATGAGCACTGTGCCACAGAGACCTCTCCTGCCAGCCTTCATTTCTGTGGTAAAGGCAGCATCATCTCCAATAATCACCATCTCCACAGCAGCTCCTTCTGCCCGCGCCTGTTCCAGTGCCAGACCAAAATTGAGACGGTCCCCAGTATAGTTCTTCACTATTAACAGTGTCCCAACTAAAGAAGAAAGAAGAGTTGAGTTCTCAGGTATCCCTTATTTAGGAGAGATGTTCATAAATCAGAAATACTGCCATACCTGCTCCAGCTTGTCTCACTGCGCGGATCGCTGCTAAAATGCTACCAACTGCAGGGGAGGTAAATACTGGACCAGCCACCACTCCAGTGAGCATTCCCCTCCCAATGTATCCTACAAAAAAATGGACAGGGCTGTATCATATTTTACCAGAAGAATCTCACATCTTGCTTACACTCTAGTTCTGCTGTGTTCAAACAACTTCAGCCATAAGAATCCTCTGCAGCCAGAATTGTGGCAAGGATTTCACATAATGTCAAAAAATATTGCCTCAAAGAATAATCTCTTTTCTTTGTATTCGTGAAATGCCACCGTTTGCTGGGGTGGAAGAAGCAAGACTAAAACACCATCCCACATACCCAGAGCTTCCATAAATTGTGTTCCACTAACCTGCATGTGCAGGTTCATGTCCTGATCCACCACCAGAAATCAGAGCCACTTTGCCCTCAACATTCTCTAGATCAGAACGCAGTGCGACTCTATGCCCCTGTAGCAACTGAAGAGTAGGATTACAGGCCACTATTCCAGCCAATGCATCATCTGCACAACTCAGAACTGTGTTCACTAGCTTCTTTGAGCCCTAAAAAAGGGAAAAATGACAAGGTGGTTCACACATGTGCCCCTACACCAGTGTTCCCCATACTGTGAGTCAGGACTCACCAATGGGCCGCGAGCCGATTGTGATGAGTCATGAAAAGTTTCTGAAATATTTTTTTAAAAACTCTGTAAGCACCCTTGCCCATTTTGAAGAAGACAAATGCAGCAGCAGGCAATCCAATTGAAGAGACCACTCTTGTGGATGGAATGCTAATTAACCCCTGCTAATTGGGTAAGAGGCACTTTTTCAAGTGGGTGCTCCTTTTTTTAGCAGGGGGAGAGTAACTGGCCCACCTCACCCCAGCACTGTCTGTTCTAGTGGCTGTCTGCTGGTATTCCTTGGCATCTTTTTAGATTGTGAGCCCTTTTGGGACAGGGAGCCATTTAGTTATTTGATTTTTCTCTGTAAACCGCTTTGTGAACGTTCAGTTGAAAAGCTGTATATAAATACTGTTAATTAATTGTTAATTAAAAATGCTAACCTGAGGTGTGGATAAATCTTCACACCCCCAAATTAAAAAGTCACATTTTCTGATTTTCTTTAACCAGTTTCAGCCTTTTGTCTGACCTGGAAGTTCCCAGCTGCTCATCGTGCACTTCTGTTCAGTCTTCTGGGTACCCTGGAATGATTATAAAGCAGTGGTTCCCCAACTGTGAGTCAGGACCCAATTTTTGGTGGGCTGCAAAACTGACAGGGCAGATTAGACTATGTGCATCAAGGGTCAATACAAGCTGGTATGGGGGGGGGGAAGCACTGCTGCCTAATCACCATTACAGCCACATTCCTTGGCATTCATAAGTTAGGCAGCAGCAGCCTTTTAGGGCTTATAAAGTTAGATGGGTCTCGACAGAGTATCATTTTAAAAAGTGGGTCCCGGTGCTAAAAAGTTTGGGAACCGTTGCCCCACACCAGCAGTTCTCAAACTTTTGTGTAGAGTTTGAGCTGCTCTAAGTGTTTGTGGGGACAAGGAGATGGTAGCAACATGATTGGAATTATTGCGCTGCCAGCGGGGACCCAGGGGTTTGATTTCTACTCACCCATCTGTTGAAGCATCCAGAGGTGAGTGTTCCTACAGGGTTCTGTACCTGCAGGGTTCCCTGTACCTCAAAATGTTGAAGAAATTCAATCATTACTCATTTTCAGTTTCACGATCACAACTTGGAAGCGGGTTGCAAACACATTTCTTTAACTTTTTGATATACGGGCAGCCCTGCAGAGGGCTTTGCGGGGCTCCCTGCACCCCCAGACACTGCAGCAGACAAGGGTGAGTAGAAAGCAAGCCCCTAGGTCCCTGTTGGCAGCACAAACGTTTAAATCACATCTCCACCATTTCCCCCAGCCCACTCCTTAAAGGGGCAAAGGCAGAGCTTATCCAGCTGGGACATTGCAAGGCCCCAGTTTGAGAACCTCTGCCTTACAGGGTTCCAAATTTGCAATAGGATGATCTACAAAGTAGTTTTGGATATTGCAACAAGTGCTTACATGCAGATGCAACAGAAGCACGATTCAGTTGTGTAACTTCTGAAAGGAAATTCTTGTAAGAGAGACATGCATATTGCATCCATTACTTGGGCTTGCACCTTTTCTCCTGTCAACAGAATGTTACAGCGAAGGTACTAAAAGGCCATGTCTTTTGCACAACTATTCATGCAATAAAATCTGAAACTGCTTTCTGGAAAGAAGCAAACTGGACCCAGACTCTAGTTTCAGCACAGCCCCATGAAGACCTTGACTGAAGAATAGTCCAAAAGCTGGAGAACCATAAAATAACCAAAAGGTTCTTAACTATCCATGAAAGAACTATTCTTTCACAATAACAGAAAGTGCAGCAGTAGTAAATCAAACTAACGAGAGCAGTACCATACAAGGCCTCATCATCCAGCTCCTACTGTCTCTCATTTAAGATATTTTCTGTTTGTTTTGATTTTCATTCTACCCTACCCCCAAACCCATTGCTGCTGTGATATAGTGGTTACTATATGACACAAGCATATGATGTCTCTCCTGTAGCTTCCTAGTGTTAAAGAACGACAGACTTTTTATATTTAGAAAAGTGACAATGAGATCTGTGTCTATTTTCCAGAAGGCTCTAGATCAGTGGTTCCCAACCTTTAGGAGCTCAGGGACCACTAAGGCAAAATTTTGAGACGGTAGGGACCACATGCAACCCCCCCACCTTCACACACAAAAAATACAATTAAATTTGTAATACATAAGAAGATTATTTAATAATTAACGTGATGGTTGTGCTTGCATTTGCTTCACTAGCTGTGAAAGTCTTGGGTTTACATGGAATACATGGAACACATAATAATCCCCCCCCCCCCCGCAACTCAGAGGTTTTCACACCCACCCAATTCAATCTAGTCTCTTTTCCCCCACACCAGACCACATTACGCACAGCCCTTGCCTCTTTTAAGTGTGGAAAAACACCTCAAAAAGGGAGAGGGTAAGCACAAGGGGATTATAGACAAGTCATGCAAGGTAGTTAAATGAGCCAACAAAAAGCACACACATCCCTCCACAGTTCCTTTTATTACACAGCCCTGGCCCTGCCCCCCCCCCCACTTGTGAGTCCAGAGTCCTTAGGAAAGTGTTCAACACAATTTAGGCAGGTGGGTCCTGAAGGAGAAGAGACATGTGAAGGAAGTACCAACTCAGAGACACATCTCAGAATGGCTGCTGCATGCCTCAGGAAGAAAAGTCCTTTTGGTGTGCACTGCAAGGTCTTTAGGGAGAAAAAGCCTCTCTTCACTTCCAGTTCTAATTGCTGTCATGCTCTAGCTGTGGACTACTTTGGTTGGAGCTAAGAGAGTATGAGCAAGCCTATAGGTAGGCTGCAGCCACAAAACAACAGCTGCCTACTCTGCCATTAGTCTGTGGAACTCCTTGCCCCAGAATGTGTTGATGGTGTTTAGACTAGATGTCTTCAAAAGGGGATTGGAGAAATTTCTGGAGAAGTCCATCACAGCCACAGTGTGACTAACAGCCCCATTCTAGGCATGTCTACTCAGAAGTAAGTCTCATTATACTCAATGGGGCTTACTCCAAGGTAAGTATGCATAGGATTGCAATCTGAGAAGATAGGGAACTGGCCAAGTGTGGGGTGGGGGAGGGCTCCCCATGCACAAAGCTCCTGCTGCTCTCTGAGGAGGAAGAGTCAGGGGTTGCACCTGCTGTACTTGGCTACGGTGGTGCCTGTTCTGCAACTTCTGGGATTGCTTCTCCCCAGATGGGCAGCTTGCAGTAAGACAGCAGAGGTGCTGCCTGTTTCCCTCTCCAAAAGGGGTGCCAAAACTTGGTTGCCTGGATCCCTTGCTCCACCCCTGGGAGATAGAAGAGCACATCCAGGGGGCACAATCCTGCCAACTGGGGAGGGGGTACCAGGGCTGGGGGTTGAGCATACTGTTTCTCCCCTCTCCTGCTGCCACACTGCCTCCAACTCCCTTCTTCTGTGTTCCCTGGCCAGCTTGGAGTCTGGACTCCCAGGGAAATAACATCCAGAGAAACCCACTCCCAGGGAAATCCCCCCAGCCAGCCATGCCTTTGGGAGCCTGTTCCTTCTCCTCCTCCTCCTCCTCATTACTCTCATTCCTCCCCTCCTCAGGCCCCCCCACCTCCTCCTCCGGTGGCGGCCTTCAGATTCTGGTTCTCTCTGCCAAGAGAACATCATTCCTTTCTCCAAAGAGCTCAGGGCAGAACACACAGCACCAAATCCTATGCATGTCTACTCAGAAGTCAGTCCCTCAGACTCAGTGGGGCTTACTCCCAGTAAAGTGTTGATGGAATTGCAGCCTCAGAGCCCAATCCTATGCATGTCTACTCAGAAGTAAGTCCCCTTAGAGTCAGTGGGGCTTACTCCCAGGAAAGTGTGGAGAGGACTGCAGCCTGACAGCCCAATCCTAGGCAAGTCTACTCAGAAGTAAGTCCCGCTCCTCACCCTCCAAGGGGAGACCGAGGCTCACCTGCATGTTGTGACAGCGAGCGGCGACTCTCGCGGGCTAACCCTGGAGACCTGCGAGCCTCTCGCACAGCCGGGGCGCCGCCTGCGCTGCTGGAAGAAGAACCGTTCAGAGGCTGCAGCGCTGGCCCCGAGGCGAGCGAGCAGGGACAGGGAGGGCGGGGGAGGCGGCGCTGCCCAGGGCCCACCGCGGACTCTGACCCAGGCTCCGAACTCCACCGGGGCGCAGCATGAGGAGCACGCGCGTCCCTCCTGATGAGGGTCGGGGGGTGGAAGAGCCGATTGGCCGAGAAGGGCGCGCGCTCCAGCCGTTGACTGCACCAGACTCCAGTCACGAGGCGCCAGGGGGGCTGCAGAAAGAACACACGGACCACGTGCACCGCACAAAACGCGCGTGCGCGGCTCTCATCCACGTGATTCGCCGAGCCTTCGCGCGTCTGAGCGTTTGTTTCCTTTGGGGTTTTTTCACTCCCCTCCAGGCCACCGTAGCTCGACGGCCGCGCATGCGCAGAGGCCTTTCCCCTCGGTCGAATCTACCTCTCTCTGACCAGCGGAGGCGCACTCGCGCTTGGCGGCGCCGGGCTCCCGTGTGGCTGCGCGCGAGGCGGCGCTCTAGCAGTGCTGTGGAGGGGGCAGTGGCCATCCAGGCTGCGTCTCGCCCCGCTTCCCGTGCCTCGCCGCCCGCCCGGTCCTCCCGCCGCCATGTCCTGCAACTACGTGGTGACGGCGCAGAAGCCCACGGCTGTCAACGGCTGCGTCACCGGTACCGGCGGGGGAGCTGTCAGCAGGGCGGGCGCGGGGCGCTACCCCAGGGCGGCCGGCGTGGGGAGGGCCGGGGGCGGCGGGGAGGGCCCCCCTTCAGCTGCGCGGCGGTCTCTGGGTGCGCTGCCTCCCTCGCAGGGCCAGGCGCAAGTGGGGGCACCGGCACGCGGGTCTCTGATGGGCCCCTGAGGCGCCTGGTGGGCCCCTGGGAGCCCCTGGGCCTGACCCTGTAGGGCTCTGCCTCGTTCTTTCAGGGCACTTCACCTCCGCGGAGGACCTGAACCTGCTGATTGCCAAGAACACCCGCCTGGAGATCTATGTGGTCACCCCAGAGGGGCTGCGGCCCGTCAAGGAGGTGGGCATGTATGGCAAGATCGCCGTCATGGAGCTCTTCCGGCCCAAGGTGAGTCTCTCCGCCCACCCGCGAGAGCACCATTCCGCTCCTTGGGGTGCTTCACTGGGCCACTTTCTCTCATGCCCAGGGTTTGGTCGGCCAAGAAAGAGCTTCCCCTCTGGCCAGGCCGGCTCTGACTGGGTGTCTGCACTTTTGGCAGTTTTTCCTGTGGCTGGCTGGTGGCATGCAATTTGGCTGGCTTGCTACTAGCTCTTTGGCTTTGTAAGCGGCCCATTGCCACCCGCAGGTTCCCCTCACAGCATGTTGTGATGTGGATTGAGCTGTGGGGACCTAGATCAGTGTTTCTCAACCAGTGGTACGGGTACTTGAGATTATGTCTTAGGGCCCGATCCTATCCACTTTTCCAGCACCGTGCAGCTGCAATGCAGCCCAGAGGTAAGGGAATAAACGTTCCCAAACCTTGAGGAGGCCTCTGTGACTGTCTCTCCACCACAGGATGCAGTGTGCACCCCATGGGCACAGCTGCACCAGCACTGGAAAATTGGATAGAATCTGACCCTTACTCACAGGATCCCTGGACACCTGCTGCCTGACAGTGAGACCAGGAATATGACACAACAGACAGCGATAGGAGGCTTGGCTTGGTGGACAGAGCTCCAAAGCATGCTTTTCTGCTCTTGAGAAAGCCCTCTTGTCCATCCTGAGTCTCTCAACTGGTGTTTGTTGCTCCACACCTGGCCTCCCAACCCAGAAGTAAATGGTGATGATGTCATCGCCAGTTACTTCTGATGGCACTTCAAATAGGTGGACCATGTGAGTGGTACGGTGGAAGACAAACCTTGAAAAACACTGCCCTGTATCAATTGTGTCAAGATCTCACAGGATGGCTTAATATCATCAAGGATACCACTATGTTGTTTCAATGGGAATTTGTTTTATAAGATGGCCATTGACAATACACAATGGGGGGGGGGGACCTAATGAATGCACACTCCTGCTCCTGGGCTAGTTCTTGGGGTAGGTTGTTGTTTTCCAGCTCTACAGTGGGAAGGAAGCTTTTTATTCTGTCTTCAAGATGCACTTGGAAATGTTCTTGTAGTTTGATGGTGTGAAGACTGTGTCCTCATGCCCTAAATTTGGCATATAGTGGTGGCAGGCAAACAGCCCTTTTGCTATGGGCTGATGTTCTAGAATTGGTCATAGACTGAGTGTTTTCCTTTGATGCACATATGCTTGACTATGGTTGAGAGAGGCTTTGGAGAGCACCTTCCCCCTTGAGTCCACTAAGAAGAACATAGCTGTGGACTGTTGCTATTACATCAAGGGGACTGGCAGTGTTTGGAGGAAGAGGAGACAGACCTGACCCTTTGTAAGAGGCTTCAACAACTATCCTAACCCTAACTACCCAGCTTTTCATCTCATCCTTAGAATACCATCTTAAAAGAGTAAGGCTCTGTGGACTGTTCTCTCTAGGCACTCTCCATTTGGGTAGTATTTAAAGTAAGATGTATTTATTCATCTGCTGCAATTGTCTCGGAGCCAGCAGTGACAGTGAGTTTCTAATTACCTATGTGATTTCTGATGAAGAATATGATATTCGGATGAAACTAACAAGATTTAATTTCTGGAAGTGCTTAGACTGAAACAAATGAAAGTGTCAGCAAAGTCATAGACAGGGGTGTCCAAACTTTTTGGCAGGAGGGCCACATCATCTCTCTGACACTATTGGGGGCCAAAAAAAAGAGAGAATTAATTTACTTTTAAATTTGCGTAAATTTACATAAATGAATATATTAGAGATGGAACTTATATGAATGAATGAAGGTCTTGCAATAGCTCAAGGTTTGTAAAAGTAGATAAGAATGTAAGAACAGCCCCACTGGATCAGGCCATAGGCCCATCTAGTCCAGCTTCCTGTATCTCACAGCAGCCCACCAAATGCCCCAGGGAGGACACCAGATAACAAGAGACCTGCATCCTGGTGCCCTCCCTTGCATCTGGCATTCTGACATAGCCCATTTCTAAAATCAGGAGGTTGCACATACTCATCATGGCTTGTAACCCATAATGGATTTTTCTCCAGAAACTTGTCCAATCCCCTTTTAAAGGTATCCAGGCCAGATGCCGTCACCACATCCTGCGGCAAGGAGTTCCACAGACGAACCACACGCTGAGTAAAGAAATATTTTCTTTTGTCTGTGCTAACCCTCCGAACACTCAATTTTAGTGGCTGTCCCTTGGTTCTGGTGTTATGTGAGAGTGTAAAGAGCATCTCTCTATCCGCTTTATCCTTCCCAAGCATAATTTTGTATGTCTCAATCATGTCCCCCCTCAGGCGTCTCTTTTCTAGGCTGAAGAGGCCCAAACGCCGTAGCCTTTCCTCATAAGGAAGGTGCCCCAGCCCAGTAATAATCTTTTGCACCTTTTCGATTTCCACTATGTCCTTTTTGAGATGTGGTGACCAGAACTGGACACAATACTCCAGGTGTGGCCTTACCATCGATTTGTACAACGGCATTATAATATTAGCCGTTTTGTTCTCAGTATCTTTTCTAATGATCCCAAGCATAGAATTGGCCTTCTTTACTGCCTTGGTCTTGCACAAAGATCTTGCACAAAGCAAGGCCAGCCTTTCCTTTGCTGCCAGTGCTACAAAGATGTGATACACATCACAGGTGTGAAACAGCAAGCAGTGGAGGGGGCTCCAGCAAATCTCAGGAGGGCCAGAGGTTCATTGGAGACTGGGGGCTCTCTGAGGGCCAGATTGGGAGTCCTCGACGGCCACAAGTGGCCCCAGGGCCGGGGTTTGGGCACCCTTGTCATAGAAGAAAGAAACATTAAATACAGTAATCAAGAAGATGCGAACAGAGTTAAAACATCAGTTTGTGCTGTGCATTTTTAAATTTGTTGTGAGTTGTTTTGAGTCTCTATGAGAAAAGGAGTGTATGTTATCTGAACACGCAAGTAAGTGAGAGCAGACCATGTATTAGGGATGTTATATGATTGTTCTGTTTGAGATGGAAAATCCAAAGTGTTTGAGTTGATCTCTGTTGGTTGGAGATTTTGTTATGCCTTTTTCATGGTGTCTTTCTCTCCTTCTCCTAAGGGGGAGAGCAAGGATTTGCTCTTTATTCTGACAGCTAAGTATAATGCCTGCATCCTTGAGTACAAACAAAGTGGGGAAAGCATTGACATAATCACCAGAGCGCATGGCAATGTGCAGGTAAGAAGGGGTGGATATTGACCAGAACTGGTAGAGCTACTCCGGGTTATTTCTAATTTTTGTGGTTTTTGTTTGTATATTTCTGTGTTAATTTTGCAAAGCTATTCTTCTGTCCATATTCGAAAGAGCTAGTAATCTAAGGAAAAGCACATTTCTTATAGTGATGCTTGACTCATCTGTATCTATCTAGCTGCTGTACCAGCTAATATGGTAGGTTGTTCTCTGTGTTTTAACCTGTTCAGGCCTTTTCCGTTGAACTTTGTCTCCAGATTCAGAAAGACTGATTGTATTGTTTGTGTGTGTGTGTTCTCCTCATTTGGATAATTGGTAATGGTATGTTTGGGTGGACAGAGCACCAGACTGTATTTGTGTTGTGTCTGCCCGTGACACCATTGCTAAAGGTATTTTGTGTTCTGTTCAAACACAGAGATCCATATTGTAGTCTGACCCCAATTATTGTTGAACACTGAACCATTGGTCTATCTAACCTGCTACTGTACTGACTGCTTTGAATGGCAGTGGCTCTCTGGAGGCAGAGGGGCCTTTCCCATCATTTGCTCCCAGCCCTTTGAGGTACCAGAGTTTGACTCTAGCACAGTGGTTCCCAAACTGAACCACCAGGGGAATCATAAGTAGGTCATTTCCCCTTAACAGGAGTTCCCTTCAGATGGCAGTGATGCGATCCCAAGGATCATGCTGCTGCCAGGGATGAAGGGGCCTTTTTTTTACTTAACTCTGCCATGGCAGACCTCCTGGAGGGGGTGGAGGGAGCCCGCAGATGCCTCCTCAGGGCTCCCCAAGCCTCCGAAAATATTTAAAAAGTGATTGGAAACTACTTCCAGTTTTTGATTGCCGTGCAGGCTTCAACATTGGTGCCTCTAAATTACTTTTGTTTCCCCTCCAAAGTAGGCAAAACAAGAGGAAAAAAATCTCTACTATGTAATATTTAGGTACTACCTTTACTGCTAACTGTTGAAGTTCTGCTTGATTACATGCAGTGACCAAACTGTAGTACATTTAGAAAATCTACCTGATGGCATGTTAACAGTTCAAATGTAGAAGTCAACTAAGCATATTGAATCACAGATTTACTAAATGAAACATTTTGGTTCACCACCCTTGTCAGAACACATGCTTCTTTTATCATTAAAGTGATGGTGACTAATTAAAACTGATAGTAATGCTCAGGGGTACCAAGAGCCTTTTAATTGGTGCTAATGGAAGTGTATCGTTGTTGGAGAGCATAGGTAAAAATATATATTTTCAGGCATGATGGAGTAGAAAATATTGCCAGCTAGTGCATCAAAACAAATTTAATAGATTTCAGGGAACTTAGTCTTACTTGCTTGTCTGAGATTGGAAAGATCTTGCTGTTAACATTTGTTTTTCCTGTTGCTCTCTAGGATCGTATTGGTCGTCCCTCAGAAACGGGTATAATTGGTATCATTGACCCAGAGTGCAGGATGATTGGACTGCGACTCTATGATGGCCTCTTCAAGGTTATTCCTCTGGAACGGGAAAATAAGGAATTAAAGGCATTTAACATCAGACTAGAAGAGCTTCAGGTCATTGATGTCAAGTTCCTGTATGGATGCCAGGCCCCAACAATCTGTTTTGTTTACCAGGTACACAAGTTGGGTCTGCATGTCGGAATGGATGTTCTTGGGCAGAGCTGGTGGTGCCTGTTAGTCTCTGAACATTATTTGAATCTAGTAGAACTGTGTATAACTATTTTAGGGTTCTTGCTAGTCCAGGTAATGTACTTGTTCCTCAATCTTCTGTTCAGACTTCTAGTTTCTGAGATGATACGCTATTACAGTTTTTATCCAAACTGAATGGCTTATTTGTGTGGCCATTCTGCTTATAAACATTTAACCATGCTATTTATATTCTTCCTATATGAAGATAACCCTTTTTTTGTTGCTCTGATTTTTTATTACATTAGTTTAGATTGGTGTTTGTATTGTGCATACATTGTATTATTGCAAGTTCCTTAAAATAGGGGTAACTTTTTTAGAAAACATGTTTGTTCCATTTGAGTCTTTGGCAAAGAGGTGTTTTCACTGTTTACTGCTGAACTTAAATTAGCAAATGAGTGAGTTGGATAAGAATTCATGTGTTTCAGAACCCCAGACCGGATTGAAACTAAAGTCTCTGAAATGTGGATTGGGGAGAGCACCCATGCAATATGCATTTATTCCACATCATTGCTTATTAGTAAATAGCAAGTTGAACAGATTCAAGATAATAAAATTCCCGGCTTCATACAGAGTTTTGTTGTTCTGTTTCATAATGAGCAAACTATTCTTGCATAAACAGCGGTTGTGGTAAGGAGGCATTCAGCAGTTTGTTGGCACACCATAGACAATTTTTCCCCCCCATGTGGTAATACAAGGCAGGTATGACTGCAATGCTTGTGACAATGCCTGTGGTTTCAATCTCTCTAGGATCCACAGGGCCGGCATGTCAAGACTTATGAAGTGTCTTTGCGTGAGAAGGAATTTAATAAGGGACCCTGGAAACAGGAGAACGTGGAGGCTGAAGCCTCCATGGTAATTGCAGGTTAGTTCCGTTACATAAAAGAGTTAGAATCTTACCTTTGAGCAGTGACTATCTAGATGTGTACAGCAGCTGCTTTGTTGTTTTTAATCTAGTAAGTTTGGAATCCCTCTCTTTCTAGGATCTTGGTTATATCTACGTATTTACTGTAGATACTTGCCTATAATTCAATACTTGCTTTTATTTCAAAAAGCTTTTAATTGTTGACAGGCTGGCTGGCGTTCTTGCTTTTGCTCTTTATATGAAAATCCACGGGGTTTGTTTGTTTTTAGATTTTTAAATTATTGTAAATTGTTTTTAATGATTGTTTTTAATGTTGTATTTTTAAATTGTTTGTAAGCAGCCTTGTGTGCCCGTTGGGCAATAAGGTGGGGTATAAATTAATAAAATGATAAAAATAATAATAATGCCAAAAATTTCTTCCCAGAAAAGCAGCCTGAATCATTGCCCCACCTTATCTCCAGGGCAGGCAAGCAGCGAGGGGGGGGAGGCGGGTGAGCCAGCCAGTCACTATTGTGGGAGGGAGGGAGCAAGTGATCTGCTGAGAGGAGGCTGTGCAGGCTGCGGCTGCTGCTGAGCATTTGCAGCTGCCTGCGGGTGTGCTCCACGTGCTCCTTCAGGCTGTTGCCCAGCTGCAGAAGCTCCCAGGGCAGGGCAATTGCCACTGCAGCCATCAGCAGCCCCCCTCACTCAGCACCAGTGCCCACAGAGGCATCTCTGGAGCGGCACCCAAGACAGAGCAGGAGACAATGAGCTGTGTGTGAGAGGGCACATCTGAGTGAGGGAGAAGCAGTCATTTGAAACAGCTGAGTCCATCTCCTCCTTCCTTCTTGTTCCCCCTTCCTACTGTATTTAAACGTCAAGCACTCCATTGGAAAGCCCAACTTGCTAACCCCCTTCCCATCTCCCCACAGATGAAGTTGGACAGGGTGGGGAAGGGGGGAGAGTGATCTTTTTAAAGAGAGGGGGGCAGCCTGCAGAAGGCTGAACCTTTGTTTCTCAAGCCATTGAAAGGGTTAAGTCCATCTCCTCTTTCCTTCTTGTTTTTGCCCCCTCCCCCTTATTGAATCCAAACTTTAAACTCTCTGTTGCAAAGCTGAGGCTTGCTAGCGCCTCCCCCCATAATCATTCACCACTGATGAAGTTGTACTGGGAGGGAGAGGAAAAGTTAACTTTTAGAAAAGGAAATGTTTGTGTGTGTGTGTGTGTGTGTGTGTGTGTGAGAGAGAGATCGAGATCGATCGCACTTAAAACAGTTAAGACTACAATCCTAGCCTCACTTTCATGGGAGTAAGCCCTACTGACTTTAAGGGACTTGCTTCTGAGTAGGCATGCCAAGGATTGGGCTCCCAGTCTATTCCCTCCTCTTGCTTTCCTCTCCACCTCTCCCCTTACTGTATACAGTCACACTTCAGTCTCTCCTTTGCAAAACTTTTTGCAAACCTCTTTGCTAACCTCATTTCCCCCTATCCTCACCAATGAAGTTGGACTGGGGTGGCGGGGAGTCCTGCATTTGTGTATGGGGGGGGGGAAGCATCTGTGTGTGAGAGAGAGAAGTCCTGTGTGTGTGTCCTTTTCACTGGAAGACTCCTGGAGACCTTGCAAAGATGCAAAACACAGGAAAAGCAGAGAGTAGAATTTAAAGTAGAATTATTCTGCAGCAACAGGTATTTTAGCCAGAGATCTTAGCTGCATGCTGGCAGGAGCCAGGAAGCACTTGCAACAGCTGCTTATGTAGTAAGCTTTTAGGGGAGCATGCTTGCTTCTGCAGTATCCCCAGGCAATCAGGCATTTATGCAGCAAAGTTTAGCTGCCTCTGAGATCCCATTGCAATGTTCTGTGCCCATGCAGGAGCCACTGAAACTCTCCTGGGGGAGAAGTCAGGGATTAATTGCCATCCCTGAGGCCCCCACCCCCCACTTGGTTAATGGTTCTACTGGTATGCTGTTTCCAGTGTACTTAGAGCCCAATCCTAGGCTTGTCTACTCAGAAGTAAGTCCCATTAAAGTCAATGAGGCTTACTCCCAGGAAAGTGTGAATGGGATTGTGGCCTTACTCTGATAGTGTTTACAAATGGTTGTTGAGAGAACAATTAAAACAATTAGTGAATAAAAATGTATCTTATGATCTATCATAGTTTTTAATAAATTAGACTATTTTTAATACTGTATATGTACTATGTATACATAGTATAGCAAAAACAGTATTAAAATAGTGTATGTATGTATACATGTTTGTATAGATGTATACATACATGTATGTATACTGTGTTTTTAATAAATTAGTGACTGTACAGTTCTTAGGTAACATTTACTGAGAGGTTATTTTTCAGGATCTGGCCTCTGGTAAAATCAGACAAAATTATAGTCAGACACCTTCCTAAGTTAAACCCCTGTCCTATCTGAGGGTCATAGCAAATTCCATGATTTTGGGCTCAAAACCTGCCCTCGTCTTTTCTGTGAGATTGACTTATGGTCGAGTATCTGCGGTAGTTGTCTTATGTGTCCACTGCTCACTCTACTTGTGTCATTCATGCAATGGTATAGCATCTTATGTCCCTGCTCTCACTAATTCTCTGGACTGTGCACGTTATCTTTTTGTGGTAGTTGGTTACATTTTTCTTTGTCCTAGTAAATGTTTGCTACTTTATGCTTGTGGCTTCTTAAAAATAAAAAGCAAAGGTTGCTTCTTGATATAGCACCCTTGGAGTATAATAAAATAGTTAAGTTTTGTGCACCTTGGATCCTCATTTTGTTAATTTATATGATTTCATCATTTTAGTTCAGCTTTTATGCAATATCCTGAATGTAGCAATCTGTTGAAGTGGTTAAGAAGGCTTTTACAAGTATTGCAACATTATTATGGGACTGTTGGCTTGTGCAGTATTGCAAATGATGTAGGGGGTTTCAGTTGCCTACATTGCTGCTCCTCACTAAATTTAGCTCTGATGCTGCATGGTGATTTTACTTCTCTTTCACTGAAAGAAAAAGCTGCTGTGTTTGAGGCTAAAAGAGGGAAAAAGAAACTAAGATATGAGTACAGTTGGATAGGTTAAATACTGGGTAGGACTGTGCAAATGGCTCACGTTTTCCTTGATGCCTTAATACACCCACCACAATTCTGCATTAACATTATCCAGAATGTTGCATTTAATTATCTTCTACAGAAGTACCAATGCCCAAGTTTGCCTGAGTAAAGATGACTTGCAAGAATACAAGGCTGTACATGTGTAGTCCTGCATAGGCCAGTGTTGATAGATTGTGAATCATCATCTCTCAAACATTTGGCTGTTTGAGCACTTCTTGTATTTTAGGGAATGAATGAAAAACATTGAAGTGAATAAGAAAGATAGGCTTAAGATCTAGAGGTGTTTGCTGATCAGACATTACAGGATACAGTTGAAAGGCTGACAGACAGGTCAGGATACAGTTGAAAGGCTTTTCAACTTTTTGTTGCAAATACCACTTCCTCCAGGGACAGCTAGAATTCTGTACTCATCATGCCTAATTTGCCCTTTTTGGAAGGTCAGGGTCCAGACTGTATTTTACTGCTGGTACACTACTGCCCCAGCCCTCACATCTGGTGGAATCAGTCCAGGCAGAGCAGTCCTCAAGGCAGTGGAAACACTTCAGACATGTAGGATCATCTATGATCAAGCACTGCAAGTGGTTGTTACACTTGCACTCTACTTAAAAGCTAATTTGTTTCACAAAAGGTGGTTTCTTTCTGTGGTAGACAAGAGATTCTGTGCATATCAAACAGCAGCTAGGTAAAAATATAAATGTACATAAAATAGAGGTGGAAAGATTTCATGGAGCTGTGGTTCTCAAACTTTTAGCACCAGGACCCACTTGTAGAATGAGAATCTCTCAGGACCCACCAGAAGTGATGTCATGACTGGAAATGACATCATGAAGCAGGAAAATTTTTAACAATTCTGGGCTGTAATCTTGCCCATACTTACCCAGGAGTAAGTCCTATTTACTAGCATTATTGGAAGCATATGCATAGTAGTCTGTTAAAAGTGCAGATCCCCAAATGCAGTCACATACCATGGTAGCATCAAGTCTAATATATTAAAAATAAAATACTGAAATGGAGACCCACCTAGTGGGTCCTGACCCACAGTTTGAGAAACACTGCATAGTGAATGTGAAGAAAGGAGAGAATGTGTTCTTTCTCACTTGGTAGTTCAGTTTGTGTATTCATTGTTTTATATGCATTCTTTCGATATCTTCCTAATAGTGCCTGAACCTTTTGGAGGAGCTATAATTATTGGACAGGAATCTATCACCTACCACAATGGTGATAAGTATCTGGCTATAGCCCCACCTATCATCAAGGTGAGAGCATATTTCTCTTTGGAAGTTCTTTTGTTTACAGCAGGGACCAGTGTCAGTATCAGGTTCTGGAGAGCCTTGGGCAAAGCCCTGTGATGCCGTACTTGGGGCGGGGGGGGGGGGGAATGTGTGCACACTTGCATGCATACACACAATGTCCTCTCCAGTGGTTAGAATGCTCCTGTCAGTGTCCTGGTTCTAGAACAGGAGCATTTTTGTGCAACCATCTGAGAATGGACACTATCACAGGGGTCTTTGAGGAAGCCCCCAATTGCAGATGAGAGAGCAAGAGGAGGGTAGTGGACGGGAGAGCAGGAGTCAGCAGTGATGGTGTGAGTTACTTGATGGAGCAAATTGTGTTGCTGCCAGTTACCACATTGGTGGGGGATTCCTTAGGAGGTTGGCCCACAGAACTCTGAGGGCCCTTGATCAGTGCCTGACCTAGCCAGCTCCTGACACTGGTCCTGACTGGAGATGCTGTCTTTTTGAGAAGGAACCAATTGCCTGCTCCAAAAGCCTCCAATTGAACTTTGGAAGTGAGTGCGAGTGGAGACGTTAATCAGCAAAAGAGATTGACTAAAACAAGAGAGCAATGCAGTTGTTCCCCCTTCTCCCCCCACTTTGGTCAGAAGCAAATCCTCATCCCAATGGCAGTTGGACAGTGCTGCAACGAAAGAATCAATTGTCTGAGCTCCAAGTATACTGTAGTGCTCCTGTGAGTTTGCTGCGGTGCCCCAGGCACTGCAGTGCACTGTTTGGGAACTGTGGACTTAGGGCAGTGGTTCTCAAACTGCTGGGGCATGACCCACCAGAGAACCAGAAGGAGGCCTTTCTCACTTAAGAGGAATGGCCAAGAAATGCCTGCAACTATGGCATTGCAGCGATCGCACTATCGCCACGAAGAAGGGGCTTTATAACATATCTGGGGGGTTAGGGCCGGCTATCTGGAGGGTGTGGGGGGGCTCACAGCCCCCTCAATGGGCCTCCCCACAGCCCTTTTTGCGGGCCTCTGAAAGGCTCCTTGCTATGATCACAACCCCTGGAAGTGGCAGCAGAATCACTGCACTGCTGCCACCCCTGTAAATACTTACGTGGGTTTCAGCATATGAGTAGGACTTTGAGAACTGCTGACTTAGGGTATTGAATTGTGCTAGTACTGAGCAAAAACTGGCAGAAGTGAAGCCCTCTGAATATAATTAGTGTGGAATTGAACAAGTGTTTGCTTATTTAAGAAAGCTTGCCCTTACTAAAAGAGCAAACAAAGCTCAGTGGCTCCCGATTAGTTAGGATCAACCATGTGACCAATCCTGGCTTTGTTTGATAGCCCATTCTGATTGGCTACATGGCATTGTGACAATTCGCTACACCATCTCTGATTGGCTGGAATCATTCCATGAAGGAAAATGACACTAGCTAAGGAAAAAGAGAACTACATTAGCAGAAGATGGGGGGAAGCATGACTGTGAGCAGCCTTGAAAAAAGGGGAACAGTCATACATTTAAAGTGTGTGTTTTTTTTCCTTTGGAAGAGAATATTCTTGCTTCTTTCCATCACAGATTGGGCATATCCAGATTGTATGATTTTGAAAGGTCCTGTGACTATATAGAATTTTTCTCTGTTACAGTGCAAGGAAGAGAGTGGATGTCTGATTTGGGCTGCAATCCTAACCACACTTTCCTGAGAGTAAGCCGCATTGAACAAAATAGGACTTCTAAGAGGACCTGGTTAGGATTGTGCCCTTAGTAGTGGATGCTGTTTGAACCTCAAAAATACCTTGAGTCATATACAGCTTGTGTGGCAACCATTCTTTGCTTTAAGTGTGCAATGTGTGAAGAGAAAAAGTGAATAATGGCTGAACCTAAATGAGAAAACTGTATGAATTCTTATCTGTTAAGGGTAGTTATAGTATCCAGGTTTGGGAATATGTCACATGCATTTTCACATGCAGAATTACTTCTTGGTACAATCACCAAGGCATAAAATATAATGGGCTGTTTATAATGCAAAGAGACAACAAGTACTTGTTACAAAGAACATCTGTAGCACAAAGGATTGATAAAATAGCTTTTATAGTCAGCCCATGCTTACAAGTTGTGCTTGCCTTTTAAAAACTCCCTGATGCATTTTGGGCCCTGAGATACTCTTTCTAGGGAAAAACTCAAAAGTATTCAGCGAGCAGATTTCAATAGTTCTAACTAATGCATTTTCTGTGAAACAGCAAAGTACAATTGTGTGTCATAACCGTGTGGATCCAAATGGATCCCGTTACCTTCTGGGTGACATGGAGGGCCGTCTCTTCATGCTACTGTTAGAGAAGGAGGAGCAGATGGACGGTGGTGTCAGTCTGAAAGATTTGCGTGTGGAGCTGCTTGGAGAGGTAGGTGAAATTTCCTCCATCTTTTTTCTGAGGCATTTATTGGTGACATGAACTGGAAGAGAACTTGGGAAGCTAGGAAGAATAAGGTCCCAATCCTATCCAACTTTTCAGCACTGATGCAAGCTCAATGCAGCCCTGAGGTAAGGGAACAAACATTCTCTTATCTTGAGGAGGTCTCTGTGGCAGCCTCCCCACCACAGGATGTGGTGCATACCCCATTGGCATGCCTGCAACAGCACTGGAAAATTGGATAGGATTGGAGCCCAAGTGCCCCCAGCAGAGACTGAAGTAGGCAAAATCCTTACCCAAACATTAATGTTCACAGCTTATCTGAAAAGCAGAAGTCCCTGTGTTGATTTTGAAGAGCCAAGCATTGCCATGTTCAAGAGTCCTTTTTTGCTATCTAGAGAATAATCTTTGGGATTCTTTAAAAATTTCCTCCAGAGTTACTAGCTTTCTTTTTCTTGAGTTTCCCACAGATCTTTCAGTTTTAAAATGTATTTTCTTTGTGTTTTGTGTCCTAGTCTATCTCAAGAGCTCAGAGAAGTGTGTTAGTGTCTCAGCCATTTTTTTGAGATGCATCAGACTGAGGCAGAATAGCTTGTTCAAGGCTACCACCAAACTTGGTAGTCAAGTGAGCATTTGAATAGGGTTTCCCTTATCCAGCCCCAAGATTCTGTGTACTACACTGACTTCTCATATCTCTTCTTATGCCTTATCCACATCTAGACGTCCATTGCAGAATGCCTGACTTACCTAGACAATGGTGTTGTATTTGTTGGCTCGCGACTTGGGGACTCCCAACTTGTGAAGGTAAAATGCATTGAAACCATTAGTTTTGCAGCTGCAAACATTTGCTTATCTGTTTGCTATATATTTAAGTGGGAAAGTGCTTAATATATTTTCATCACTCGTTAGCACCATTTATTTTTCTCTCCAAATTCATGGCAGTCTTGTTTTTGTTCTTGCTTTTGTGAGAAACCTAGTGATCTTATTTTCATTTCTAGCTCAACGTGGACAGTAATGAACAAGGATCATATGTGGTGGCCATGGAAACCTTCACCAATCTTGGCCCCATTGTGGACATGTGTGTAGTAGATCTTGAGAGACAAGGCCAAGGGCAGGTAAACTTGACCCTTTCTTTCCTATAGATGGGATGTCTGATCCCATCCGACAAGGGTGTGTGTGTGTTTAAAATAGTACTATGATTTTATTTCATCCTTACAAGTTGCTTAGAGTAATATACATGGTTCTCTCCCCCCCCCCCATTTTCCCTTTACAATGGTGCAGGTTAGGCTGACACATTGTAACTGTTCATTTGGTCTGTTCAACTGGTCATCTAGTAGGCTTCATTGCTATGTAGAGATTTGAGCCCCATCTCCACATTCCATGCTTGACACTATCCAGCATGCATCTTGCTGGATCTAATTAATCCAAAAGACCCAAAAACTATCACTCTTCTCACTATGTGATAAGGTGGGGAATCTGTTCCAGAGAATTTTGACTAGGGTAAAGACTGTATTGGGGTGGGGTGGGGGGCTCTGTGTCCACGGGTCTGGCTCAACACACATCCCCTAGACCTGCATTGACTTGGCCCAACCTGAGCCCTCCAGAAGCTCCAGTTACCTCCAGAGGGCTTTCTGAAGCCCGGAGAGGTCACACACATCCGCCTGCAGCCTCTGTGGGCTTCAGAATGGCCTTTTCAGCCAAAAAAAAAAAAAAAAGGTGACTTCCAGTTTCCTGAGGGAAACAAAGTCCTGAGGGAAACTGGAAGTGACATTTTTATGTGTTCTGAGGCGCAGGGAAGCCGTCCCATGGGAAACTGGAAGTCGTGATTTTTTTTCCAGTCAAAAAGGTCATTCTGAAGCCCACAGAGGCTGGGGCAGATGCACATGGCCTCTGCAGGCTTCAAAAAGCCCTCTGGAGGCAACTGGAGCACAGCTTCAGTCCAGAGGGCTTAAAGGGTGGGAATGAATTTCATTATCCGCGGTTTTCGCTATCAGCAGATCGGATCCTCCGCAGATAATGAGGCTCCACCTGTATTTTCTTTATACTCTAGTTCCAAGTGTATCTTCTTTCTAGAAAGATCATGTTTTGTGCAGTGTTGGGAGGCCATGTCTCCCCTGAAACTTTTGCTGAGGTGTTTTTCTAAAAGGTTGTGGGAAAAGCTTTTCCACCACAAGAAGTTAAATTAATGCCCATTACCCACTTGTAGACTGCACTAATGATTGTTTGCACATTCAACAGCTGGTTACGTGCTCTGGTGCCTTTAAGGAGGGCTCTCTGAGGATCATCCGGAATGGTATTGGGATTCATGAACATGCCAGCATTGATCTGCCAGGGATTAAAGGTGTGATGATTTGTGTCATTGTTGTCAGTGATACTGGGGCATATTGCAAACAGTTTTGGTTTAAATCCACTGCTAAAGTTGCCACACATGAAACGTTGTGCTCTTTTCACCACACCATATATTTTTTTAATAAGTTAATTCTGTTCCTCATTATGCTGTAGAAAAGTTTAGAAAACTGCAGGCTTTATTTGGTGCAAACCTGGTGAGAACCCTGGACAGATTTTCTGTAAATTGGAATGCCAGATTTAGTATCTCATATATTTTTTTCTGTTCCTCTAGCTTTCCTAGTTCTCTCCTCTTTCCTGCTTACCATACTTTCCTCTTGTCTTTGCCTGCCAGCACTATATATTTTCACCATCCCATTTCCTTCCCCTGCCCCCACCCCTGAGAGGGATCACAGCTTAATGGTGGAGCACATTCTTTGCATGAAGAAATTCCCAGACTCAGTTCCTGGCTTTTGCAGTCGGGGCTAGGAAAGAAAAAGCCCCTGAAGACCTGCTTCTTGTCAGACAGACAATATTGACCTAGACCATTGGTCTGAGTTGCTGTAAAGTGGCTTCAAATGTTCATTCGTTATTTTGGAAAACCAAAATAGATGTTCAAAGCGAATTATTTAAACTAAGTGCATGCAAATTTCTTTGTATAACTTACTTTGAATCTAGAACTGAGAGTTTTTGACAAAGATTAAATTAAGTACTCAGTGAAATGGGGAAGGGGTGCTTGATAGGCATTTTTGTGGAACAGGTTGTACGATTTGGGGGAATATTTAATAAAAAAATATTCTGTGTCTCTCTACTGTAGGATTGTGGCCTTTAAGGTCAGACTGTCACCGTGAAACTGATAACACTTTAGTATTGTCCTTTGTGGGTCAAACCAGGTAGGACAACAGCAATCAACATTATGGTTGAGTATGGTCTTGATTTAGTATGCATTGTATATAGGTCTGAGTAGATATTCCTTTGCTTTTCAGGGTTCTGATGTTGAATGGGGAGGAAGTGGAGGAAACAGAATTGACAGGATTTGTGGATGATCAGCAAACTTTCTTTTGTGGCAATGTAGCTCATCAGCAATTAATTCAGGTAAGGGCTACACTTTCATTGAGGGATGAAACCTTTAGTTTTGGGGACCTGTCAAGATGCACAGGGTCCTGGCATGTATGGACAGTGGCCTAAAAAGTGGGGAGAAAACATCAATTTGTGGATATGTTTTGTTTTTAGATCACATCTGCCTCAGTACGCCTTGTCACTCAGGAGCCCAAGGCTCTTGTAAGTGAATGGAAAGAGCCAAATGGAAAGAACATTAGCGTGGCTTCCTGTAACAGCAGTCAAGTGGTGGTGGCTGTGGGGAGAGTGCTGTACTACCTAGAGATCCACCCCCAAGAACTCAAGCAGATAAGGTGGGTGTGAGCCCTTGCCCTGAGGTGTCCTAAGCCAGGTTTGCTGGTCCTGCTGTAATATTGACATGTTTCCTCTCTGTCAGCTGCACAGAAATGGAGCATGAAGTAGCCTGCCTGGACATAACCCCTTTGGGAGACACCAGTGGCATGTCCCCTCTGTGTGCCATTGGCCTCTGGACTGACATTTCAGCCCGCATTCTTAAATTGCCTTCGTTTGACTTGCTACACAAAGAGATGTTGGGAGGAGGTAAGAATTCTTTGTATGTGCATGTGTGCTGTGTTGGGAATGGGAAGGCTGGATACTTGCTAAGGGTAAAGCCAACAAATTCTGTTCCTCACTATGCAGAAATTATCCCACGTTCCATTCTGATGACCACCTTTGAAAGCAGCCATTACCTGCTGTGTGCCCTGGGGGATGGGGCTCTCTTCTATTTTGGTTTGAACATTGAGACAGGTAAGTTGTAGGCGCTGACGTCAAACTTTCTGTTTCCTGAGAGTCAAACTAGCCATAACTCAGAAGATATGTGGATGGATCTTCTGCAGTTAAAATAAATAAACACAGTCTGAGCAGGCCTGCATGGGAAAATAATCATGGTATTAGGAAAGGGTTTAACCCTTTCCCTCCATGTTTTCTCAATTTAGATGTCTTCCCTGAAGCTGTTATCGCCAGTTACTTATAGAATATAGGCAGCGTTTCTCAACCTTTTTCCTCCACTGTACCACTTCACATGATTAATCTATTCCAAGTACCACCAGAAGTAAATGGGATTAACATCATCGCCAGTTACTTCTGGGTTGGGAGGGCAGATGTGATGTGACAAACCAGTAAAAGGCTAAGGGTGGATGGTAGGGCTTTTACAAGCACAGAAAAGCATATTTTGGAACTCTGTCCACTGAGCTGAGCATCCTACTGCTGTTTGTTATGTTGCTTGCTGCTGGGTGGCAGGTGTCCAGGGGTTCAGTGAGTACCATCAGATACCACCTCAAGTACCACTGGTGATACCCATACTGTTGATTGTAAAATATTGCTATAGGGCAAATATGGAGAAAGTGGCATAGGGAAGGGTGAACATTCCCTTAGCATACAGTCTTGATCACTTCATCTTGACTTCTTTGTAAGTGGGAGATCCAGGTGCAGATCCTCTGACATCACGACTGGTTTGGCCTTGAGAAAGAACAAGCATTTCAACATTTCTGAATGCTCAGTGGATCCAAAGAACAGGATCTGTTTCATCTAATTAAGATTTCTATGTTGAGAGACAGCTACTCTGAAGAAGAACGGGGAAGCTATTTAAGCTTATTTTTCTGCTCTCTATTTAGAATGAATTACTGTGGGAAATGAGCAGACACAGGGATTGTGTATTCTTCAGCAAAGATCAGTCTGCATGTGGTGGACACACTTCAGCTAATTTCGTTTTCTTTCTTCAAGTGAATTGTTGACTGGGTTATACTTGGGCTTTTCCTCAACAGGTTTGCTGAGTGATCGCAAAAAAGTGACTTTAGGAACCCAACCCACTGTTTTAAGGACATTTCGCTCCCTCTCCACCACAAATGTATTTGCCTGCTCTGATCGACCAACTGTGATTTACAGCAGCAACCACAAACTGGTCTTCTCCAATGTCAATCTTAAGGAGGTGAACTATATGTGTCCTCTCAACTCAGATGGGTACCCTGACAGGTGGGTGTGTTCTACTCTTTCATACATCTGGATTTTAACTCTTTAAACAAGCAGCCAACTTAACCTGTTCAGAGGTTTCAAAAGCAGTTTTATTTACTTTCAAAATCCAAGATCAAAACAGTAACAGCAAAAATGCAGAGAATTCTGAGAGCAAAATCATATTTCACAGCAGGGTTGCTTTTTTCCTCTTTCCCTCCCTCTGGTTACTGTTCCCAAGAGCTCTTTCTAACCTTTCTCATTCTGAAAAGTCAATATTTGCTCCTCTTATAACTCTGGCTAGAATTCTCCCCGCCCATTGAAATCTTCAGAACACAAACTCAAATTTCATATTCATTCTATTTCTTTGCAGTATTCACCCTTGAGAGAACACTTGTTCTCTGAACAATCTGCCCCATAATGTGCCAATCTGCATTATTGTGATGTACACAAAATCTTATGTATCTAACATAAAATCACTGTGGTTGCAGAACAAGATATCAAGTTATCTTGATTTTTTTTTATTATGCATCATGTTCATCCAGTAAACATGGGTTGGTCAGTAACCAGAGGAAATGAAGCACCCATTAAATAATATATCAGTTTCAAACCACTTATACCAGTATGAGGCTGATAATTTCTGAACAGCTTTTCTCCATAGGTGAGGGAGAGACGTTTGACAGGGAGAATACTTATTGTGAAGCGGTGAAATGAGTGTGAGGTTAGTACTTAAGCTGCAGTGTTGTCATTGTATTTGTTCTGGAGGAGAGAAGTTACTGTGGAAGGTTTATGCTGACTTTGAGGGGAACCCAACCAGTGTTCCTTCAGGGCAATAGCGATCTGTTCAGTGTCTTGTGAAAACAGAAGGAAGGACTGCTCCTTCGTGCTTTGAGAGGAACTGGAGAGAGACTATTAGAAATAAATATAATAATACTGCAGCATAAAACCAAGCCCCACACTCATTCCATCATTGCGTGGTCTGTATAGGTTCTCTACCATCACCACCACACATGCTCCTACCTCCCCAGTCTCTTAATATTCACATTGCAACTATCTAGAGCAGGGGTGGCCAGCCTTTCAACTTTAGGGCTCCTGGACTTTTAACAATTGTGTAGAGGAGGGAATTTCAGAAGGCCTTTAACAATGGTTAAAGGTCCAGGAGCCCTATAGTTGAAAGGTTGGTCACCCCGATGTACAGCTTTGTTTATGCTGATAGTTATTAAGTACATACGGCTTCTTCTGCTGCAGCATCTGTTTGTGTTTTTACTTGGTTCATTGCTAATAGGATAAATTGGAGTACCGGATCATTTTTTGAACTCTGCTTGTTCATTGCTTAAGCTATGTGGATAGTACTCCTGGAGTTAAGAGGCATGATGTAGAAGACTGAGGGGAAATAGCAGGTGTTTTTCTTTAAAATGAAATGCCTTATTTCTTCTTATTTATAGCTTGGCTTTGGCCAACAACAGCACTCTGACAATCGGCACCATTGATGAGATTCAGAAGTTGCACATTCGCACTGTTCCTCTTTATGAGTCTCCCAGGTGAGCAGAGAGCCCCACAGATCAGTAACCCTTTAAAGCACCAAATACTATTTGACCTCTCTTTAAGTTTGGGGGATAATTTTTTTTTTTTTTGTGCTGCCTTGTGGCTGGGCCTTTATTGTGTACGTTTTTAAAATTATCACAAGCCACCCTGAGTTTTATAAGAATGGTAGGATATAAATTCACAAAATAAAGGTTTGTGATAATACCATGGGCCCTCCTTATTTGTGGACTCGGCACCTGTGGATTTGAGCATCTGTGCATGCTAAGCCCACAGCTGGAGTGCTTCAGAGGACTTCCTGGATGATACCGAAGTCATCGGTGTAAACTGGAAGTGACTTCCTGTCACATCCAGGAGGCCTTCTGATTAGGCCAGGAGGCTGTGCATGTCCCCCAGTAAGTTATTGCAGCACCACACCACTACCCTTCTCCATGCATTTAATTATTCACAGATTTCATTAATTGTGCATGGGGGAGGGCATGTGTTCTGGAATGGATTCCCCACAGATATCAAGGGCCCACTGTACAAATAAAAGATTGATAAGACATGTACTGTCCTCCCAGTTGTTCTGAAGAAGCACATCCTTTCTCTTTGCTCTTTATGATGCTTGGATTTGGGTGACCTGGTGGATCGGTACGATGATATATACTGTTCAAAGCCACCTGGAGGCTCTAAAAAAGCAAAAGCAAGGGTTGGATAAGATTCTATGTGCATTCTTATGACTTGGTTTACTATACAGCACTGTTGTGAGACTTGCTTGTACCTTGGCATTCACCTGTGTGCATGTTTCTCTTCCTGCCTATGTGTTCCTTTCTGTCATACAGGAAGATCTGCTATCAGGAAGTATCTCAATGTTTTGGCGTGCTCTCTAGTCGCATCGAGGTTCAGGATGCCAGTGGGGGCACCACTGCACTGAGGCCCAGTGCAAGCACCCAGGTGACAAGAATCTTCTTGAAGATATGCAGGTTAAGGGTACCATGCAAGCAGTTGACATCAGGATTATGACTTTTGCAGCAACATCAGAGGAATATATTTTCTTTAACATTCTGACAATCTCTGCTTTCATTTGATTGAACTTCATTAGCAGAATAGCCTCCATTTCTTGCCTGACAGTCTGGGTTTGGGGGAAAGGTTGTGAGGCTCTCCTGTCTTGGGATTAGGTATTTCTGTTGCTCTGTGATAGAAATACTTATTTCAATCTGGCTATGTTCTACAGTTATTCAAATCCTTGTCCCTTTTGTTTTCTAGTGGTAAAACTTCTCTCTTATGGGGAGATCTGCAGGATGTTTTGGCATTTCTACTCTTCTAGGCTAATTTCCAAGTTTCTCTTCAATAAACAGGAAACCTGGCAGAACTGATGTACTGTTTCTTAATTATGCCATAACCTAAACACTTCCTCATCCTCTCCATTCCTTCCTTTTCTTTAGTCCAAACATGTCCTAGTCTTTATAAGCTTGGCACATCTCAATAGTTGAAGCAGTGCTTTTCAGTGCATTTCAACCACAGATTTGCCTCATTTCTTGGGGTTAGCTTATTTCCTTCCCCAGTGATGCATTCCTGTTTTTTCTCTCATCCCCGTTGTGTTTCCATGGCGGTCATGTGAAGGTTTAATTCTTCTCTCAATGTCGCAGGCTCTCTCCAGCAGTGTAAGTTCCAGCAAGTTGTTCTCTAGCAGCACAGCCCCACATGAGACATCATTTGGTGAAGAGGTAGAGGTGCACAACCTACTCATTATAGATCAACACACATTTGAAGGTACTACTCATTACTCTACATTTCCCTTATGCGAGATCTGCTTGTTGAGAGATGCATAAGAGTGTGAGGGAATTTGGGTGCATGCTGACCCGGACACCCATAAGATCTAAATGGGAGTCATGGGATCACTATTCTGGATCTATATCCTGTTTTTTTTACCTTCAAAGAGCCCCCAAAGCAACCCATACCAAGTAATGTGTACAAAGACAAAGATAAACATAAAATCTATCTTTCTCCTCCTCCTCCAGTTCTGTAGTCTCTAGAAGGTGCATGTTTTATCCTGACTTCTTCAGCCAATATGTTGGAGAGTATTTTTCACTGAGCTGTGACTCATTTCTACACTTTTGTCCACAGTGCTTCATGCTCACCAGTTTCTGCAGAATGAATATGCACTAAGCCTCGTCTCCTGTAAATTGGGCAAAGACCCCAACACATATTTTATTGTGGGCACAGCTATGGTGTATCCTGACGAGGCTGAACCCAAGCAGGGCCGTATTGTGGTGTTTCACTATTCTGATGGTAAGAGGTAGAGATTTTAATTCATTTTTCCATTAGGAACCTGTTGAATGACAACACCCCAAACAGGAAGGTTTATGAAGATTGTTATGATGGGTGTTTTTTGGGGCCTTTTCAGTTGTTCATGAGATTGTTTTACTCCTAGGCTCTTATCCTTGGGGCTTGTTTTTGTTCTTTTAAGAACAGCTTTATATCTGCTTCAGATACAAAAATATAGGAAATTTTCTAATTTTTCAAAATTACACATACTCATTGCTTCTTGTCCTCCATCACAAGAGCAGCTATTAGCTTTTTGGCCAACATCCTTAGTTCTTCTCTCTGTCAGCTTCCATAGTGAGTAATTGTACACAAGCTCACCCAGAGATGAATTTCTTTGCATTAAAAAAAAGGAATCTTTTGATGGAATTATGTTGATAGTCTCATGGCTATTTAATAAGATAGAAATTTTATTCAACAGCTGGAAAAAAAAACACCTTTTGCTGATCCTAAGCTGCATTTTTGGTCTTGAAAAAGTTTTGGGGAGGCAAAATAATAATAGCTGCAGCTAAGGCCATGTTATGGCAGCTTAGCTGTATGCCTAATATTGTGTGCTGTGTTCTTATCACAGTACTTTAGGAGCTTGTGTGTGGTGATGGTGGTGGGGGATTGCTTAGGACCAAACCATGAAGGGTTAGGCCACTGTAGTAGAAAACTACAGCAGAATTACTCTGTGTTGTGTTAATTAGGTTGGGCTTTGTATGAACAATGGGGGAAGCTAAAACTGGTGGCATGGTTCCTACTCGCACTCACTGTTAACCTTTGCCCACATTATACAGCATGGCCAGGGGCCATGCTCTTTTGGAATGAGGTGGAAGGGACAAAAAGATCATTGAGGGCAACCCCCTGCCATTGTGGGCAATCCACAACTAAGCAGTCATGATGAGATCTTGGCTGTAGTAGGTTCAAATTACTCAGTGAAGGATGGGGGAGTACATGCATTTTTCAATATCTGTTATGTTGTTGTGTATTCTAGGTAAACTGCAGAGCCTGGCTGAGAAAGAAGTGAAAGGTGCTGTCTACTCCATGGTGGAGTTCAATGGAAAACTCTTAGCTAGCATAAACAGCACGGTAAGATGCCCAAGAGCTCTTCCATCAGTTTCCCCTAGAGCTGGGATGATTAATTGACTGAATAAGGAGTGAGTGTTTCTGACACTGTAGCATTCTCATATTGTCCATGACTCTGTTTCCACTTGGGCCTTCTCTTTGTTTTCCCAGGTACGACTATATGAGTGGACGGCAGAGAAGGAGCTTCGCACAGAATGCAATCATTACAACAACATCATGGCACTCTATGTAAAGACAAAGGGCGACTTCATCCTAGTTGGAGATCTGATGCGCTCAGTCCTTCTGCTTGCCTATAAGCCCATGGAAGGGAACTTTGAAGAGGTAAATTGATGGGCTTATCCTGCCTTTTGCTAGTTCAAAATTAGTTGTTCTTTTTGGATGCAAAAAATTCCAGAACAGTAAAGCAGTTTTGATTAGAGCTCAGAAACGTGCATTTAGAATGCAAGCTTCTAAATAGCTTGGTGCATCACTACACATAAGCAAGTTATATACCCTTGCTTTTAGATTGCTCGTGACTTCAATCCAAATTGGATGAGTTCTGTGGAGATTTTGGATGATGACAACTTTCTGGGAGCAGAGAATGCCTTTAACTTGTTTGTGTGCCAGAAAGACAGGTGAGCTGCCCCTGGTAAAATATGGAATTAAGCAGGCAGCGGCATCCACAAGTGGGATTTGGGGTAGTGGCATATTTGTTCCATCTTTCTTCCCATCAGCCTTTCTGTATTGCAGTGCTGCCACAACCGATGAGGAGCGCCAGCATCTGAATGAGGTGGGGCTGTTCCACCTGGGCGAGTTTGTCAATGTCTTCTGTCATGGGTCCCTGGTCATGCAGAATCTGGGCGAAACCTCCACTCCAACACAGGGCTCAGTGCTCTTTGGCACAGTCAATGGAATGATTGGTAAGGTTAGAGTCAGTCAGGGACATGTGCCATCTCCTCATGTAGTAGAAGACAGCCCTGTCACTGTTGCTTTCAGGCATTGGAAGATGGGAATTGGGAGAAGAGGGACTGATAACCTTGAGTTTGTGGGGAAGAATTTGGGTAATGGAAGTAAAAAAAAATTGTGGTAATTTATTTTGGAGAGCAGTATATGGATGAGAAGCTTTGCAGCACAGCTGCATCATCCTCCAAAACATTGTAAGCCAAAGTGAACATTTAACGTAACCATTTAATGTTGCTTGAAAGTATTGTAACAGTTGTCCTCTTTCATAGGTTTGGTGACTTCACTGTCAGAAAGCTGGTATAATCTCCTGCTGGATATGCAGAACAGACTGAACAAAGTCATCAAGAGTGTAGGAAAGATTGAACACTCCTTATATCCTTTCTTTGTCCAATCATTGTCCTATTTGTTGTACTTAAAAAAATTAGGTGCTATACAAGGATATACTAGGACAAGTTTGATGGTTTGGGAAATACGGTCTTAAATTCTTCTTTCTGTTATTGTCACTTTTCAGCTCAAACCCTGATCAAGCCCCTTTCCTAATCCCTTCTTCTCCATTGTCCCTTTCCTAATCCCTTCTTCTCCATTTCTTGCAGAAGAGCAGTACTGTTGGACCTCAGTATCTGCAGGGGGGGCTGTTCCTGGACCCCTGCAATTAATTGAATCTGTGGGTGGGGTCCACCTCCCACGTCCAGGAGGCTTTCTAAGGCCATGGCCTCCCCAAGCCACAGAAGGCCTTAAAAGGCCTCCTGGAAGTCTTAGAAAGGCACTTCAGATTTGCACAAAAACCAGAAGTGTCTTTCTAAGGCTCCCAGAAGGTCTTCTGATACTCGAGGAGGCCATGCCCAGACTCCCCAGGCCTCAGACAGCCTTCTTCAAGATGCTAACAGTTGTGTCCGGAAGATCAGGGGAGGCCCTCCAGCACAGGTTCAGAATCCCTGCTGAGTGCTTGTACCTAATGAGAGATTTTTTTTGTAGTAAAGAAATGTAAGACTTGTGTTGCTAAAAGTAGTGTTTCCTTGACTATTGATTGCACTTGGAGATCATTTCATACAGAACGCAAGACAGAACCAGCCACTGGGTTTATTGATGGGGACTTGATTGAAAGTTTTCTGGACATCAGCCGACCCAAGATGCAGGAAGTGGTGGCTAACCTACAGGTTAGTTGTGAGAGCCAGTTCTGGAGACAGCATGGTTGAGAGGCTACAATCCTATGTAGACTTCCTTGAGAGTAAGCAAAGTGGTGGGATTTGTTTCTGAGTAAATGTGCAACAGCTTGAACTGATGGGGTAGCTAAAATAAGCTATGTGCTCTTGCCATTGTTTCCACAGAATGCTGGTACTTACCTTGATGCTTCTTACCTTATTTCAGATTGATGATGGCAGTGGGATGAAAAGGGAAGCCACAGTGGATGACTTGATCAAGATTGTGGAGGAACTCACCCGCATTCACTAGCTGGATGAAGAGATATTTCCTAGCACCTTCCTCCATACTAGCCTATGGAGTCTTCCCACCTGCAGCTGGGGCCCCCTAGCCAGTTGCACTGTAAAACTAGAGGCAGTAGCAATGTGCCTGGTTGAAAGTGGGGAATCTCTGTGAACTGAAGCCATCTCGCTAGGGACTTGCGGATGCAATGTTGGCTGTTGATGACATCACATTCTGCTTGGATTCACCAATCCTGTGGCTCTCATCTGCCAACTGAGTGCTGGTTCCAGCCAGTTGTTCTCATTGAGTAACTGCTAGCAGTTGGTAACGGTGCACCCCCTACCTAGACTCCTCTCACAACTCATTCACTGTTGTCTTTTAGTATCTTTATTTGGATTTTTGCCCCTTGTGTTTTGAAGTGGAAGTCTTTTTTTCCTCTTCTTTTTGGATGAGGTGTGGTTAGATGGCTGTGTCTGATGTTGGGGAGTGTTGCCTGTCTGGGTGGGGAATTCAAGTGGGTAGAAGGCCTCTGAACCCTCCAGGCCTTGGTACTCATTCAGGGAGAAGGGGCTGAAAACTCATTTTCTGTTGTTGGTTTTGGAATTTTACCAAATAAAGTAGTCCAAGAGGAAAGTTTTGGCTACTGCTGTCATACTCTCCCCTTGCTCCCTGTCTTTCTTTTCTTCCAGAAATACAACACTCTGCTTGTGTTTAAATTGATGCTCTTGTCCAAGATGATTTCACCTTTACGATTTATTTCTCCCCCCCCCCCCCATTCAGCAAGGTGCTGGCCATTTAATTTAAAAGCAGAAGGGATGGATCAGTGATCAAGTACTTCTCCTTGTTGTTGACTGGTGATCTTGATATGAAGTCTCTCCCTCTCCAGCCTGTAGGAGGCAGACTTCTAAGAAAAAAGAGTGGCTCAGAGTTGGACTGAAAAGCACCATGCTTTCTTCCTGAACCCCCTAAATCACTCTGTTGCTACCTACAAAGAAGATAAGGTTCACCAGCTCTGGTCTACTGCTAGTGAGTGCTTGGATGAAGTTTTCCTTCAGCACGCAGGCTCAGAAGAGGCTCTAACCACTAGGAGTTTTTTGTCCACTGCCCTCACTTCCCTTTCAACAGGAATGATACCCAGTCCTCATTAGAACTAAGCTCGTGTTTGCTCATGTTCCATAGGGAAGGCATCATTCAAACCTGTCTCACAGACAAATCTTCATACAGCACATCAGTGCTACCCATGCAGGTGCCAGTACTCAGAAGAGCTTGGAAAGTGTCAAGGAAGGAACTGAGCATCACCTTGAATATTTTATATGCAAAGGTGGACAATAATGATTTTAATAAATACCATAGTGGTTTAAAATCCTCTGTAACAGACAGGTGCACGTGAGTCTCTCATGGTCATACTTCTCAGCCTCAGCTATTTTTTTCAACTACTGTACTGCAGAGCAAAGAAAACTCATTGCTTGTCTTCATCCCCCCACTTTGAAGTACTGTAGTATAGAGGAACAAATCTTGATATCTGCCATGCTTCCAATTCTACAAAAGGGTCCTGAACACTTGCTTTAGGTGTATGGGTGGAGGGAGTCTTCTGTATTAGCAGTAAAGCTTCGACAAATATGTATGTACAGTATGGTAGAAAACTGAAGTGACAGAGAAACAATTCCTTATAATGTCCAGCAGAGGGCAGAGCATTTACCAAGTAATTTTTGGGTTGTCAATTGGCACCTGTATTAGCTACAAGCATCGAGCCATGTCCTGTACAGGTTCTCCTGCTTCAGTAGATCATTATGGTCTCCTATTCATTCTGAAGGGATTCTATGACTGTAGCTGCAAGCATTTGGTTTCACTGTTTATGCAGCATTGTACAGTGCAATTAATAAGCAGAAGTGTTAAGACAACTAGTGCCAAAGGCTGCACTAACTTCCAGTAAAACATTTTGTCCTTCACATGGTTTTCCCTTGCAGTAGGGTATCTGGGGGAAACATTTGTTTTAGAAGTCATTCAAACTGTGTAATCTAACACAGAGCTGTAAACCTCCCCATGTAGCTAGTGGCCAAGTTGCTGTATAGTAGGAGCTCTCTTAAAGAGCCTGGCTACAGTCCCAGAAGGAATGATGAAGAGATCTACGATAAGAGATGTTGAGACTACTGCATGATATTCCCAGTGATTCTGTTACTACTTTATTCAAGGCCAAACCAACAGCATGTCCTTGCTTCAGTTAGGATGACTATTTCTGCTTGAACGTATGAATGTTCACAAATATATAAATAGTTGCAAGTAAATATATCTGCAATTATGTGAATACTGGTAGGGGTACAGATTGTGAAATTGGACATTTAGGAAATGTTGGGAAAATACTGCGAGGATATGTCTGCTACTTGCCCAGTAGCTAAGAAAGGATGAGGGGGAGGACCCCCAAGTCAATCCAGCCTACACCAGCTAATATTCCTAAACAAATGCAGTGGGCATAAACTTTGTTAACTATGTAGACAATGCTGCATAATAAATAGAAATGCACTTTCCTCACATGATTCAACACAGTGGTTCTCACACTTTTTAGTCTCCTGAACCCTTTCCACTTCAGTGGACTCTTGGAGAGCCCTGCCAGTGCACGTGCGGCATCTCAGGGAACCCCAGAGTGTTGGCGCATGCACAGAGTGCTGCAGCACCAAGCAGATGATGGCCACTTATGGTGTGCTTGTGGAGCCCCTGGAGGGGCCTCAGAGACCTCCATGGCTCCTAGGAGCACATTTTGAGAAACACTGATTTAGCACCACCTCAAAGTGCAATCAACCCAGACAGAGGCCCCTTTTTATATACCTCACCTTTGAAAGTGGAGAAGGTGAAGAAGAATTATAATTTAGCTATGAATTATACTCTGTGAACCTCCAGTGAACCTTGTGTTTTCTATGGACAAAAGAGTGCAATGCAGATAATAGCACATTGAAAACAATGCCCAAACATTTTTTGGGGCCTGGACAAATGTGTAATGCAGGTACTTCTTATGTTCTTATGTTCTTACTTCATGATGCCTCATCTATTTTGAAAAATTGAAGGATTGATTGGGGTCCTTTCACTTCTTTAGCTCCCTTTATTCAGGCTCCTGTTGTTCCTGACTGCCTATTTGTATCTAAAGCCAAACACTGCAGTATAGAATGCAAGTATATTAATTATGTACAAGTGCATATTCTCATGAAATATCAACAGAAACTCTGGAACTTAAGAGAGCATGTCATATTGAATGGCACACTTCTGTCTGTCTCAAACTACATGTCCTAGAATTTCCAGTACAAGCATTCTTGCGTGCTCTCTCTCTCTCTCTCTGTATGTATATATGTTCATATGTACTAAAAGAGGGTCTGGACCAGCAGCTCACTATTCAGAAAGTTACTTGTGAGTAGAATACTGCAGACATGATTTTGCGTGTATTTCTACATATTAGGACTAGATACTCCCACCCCCTTTTTAATGAAAGGCTGTGGAAGGGGCTACAGCCCTGACTACCATCAAAGCAAGATGGTTGGGGTGAGGCATTTGACCCCACGCCACTTCCATCTCTGATCTGCATACCTAAATGAATGCTTTCATCTCATTCATGCATTATGTGTTCCTGATATGCATGCATTTTCTATAATTCTACAGAGGATTAGTTAGTATCAAAAATAAGTGTGCATAATGAAATAAAATCCAATCACATATGGATATGATGTACACATATCAAGGATAGCATCCTATAATGTCAGAAGCAACCCTCAGAAAAAGGTAAAAGGTATAGTATGAAGCTCAGTGCTGAAATATATGATGGGGGGCATTATCGCACTTCTGGGTTTGAACCATCACAGAATGCAAGGGGGATGAGAGATTATATGCTCCTCATTAACAAAAAATGTGGAAAGCTAGCATATTAGAGAGACAATGGTCTTGGCACTGACATGCTAGTTTTCTGGATATATTGTACATGGGATGAACTATTGCCTTCCCCAGAAGCATCACAGAAAGAGATTGCTGAGCTTCAACTGATCCAACATGGATCATCTTATGTTTTCTCTTGGGCTGCAATCCTATACAGTATAGGCTATACCCCCTTCCCTGGGAGTAAGCCCCATTGAACACAGTGGAACTTGTGAGTTGACATGCATAGGATTGCCCTGTTCATTTCCTTAACACTCAAAAGTAATACTTTTTCAAAAGTACAGTAAGCGGGGGGGGGGGGCACTGCCCAGCTGTGAAACCCTTGCTGTATTGTGTCCAACTGGGGCTGCTGTTCAGCCAGAAAGCAGCCCAGTTGGAAGGAAAGCAGCTGTAGTATTCTGGTGAGGAGTTTTTTTGTTCTGTTTCCCTTGGGAGAAACAATGTGACTTGGCAGGATGCATGATTACTAGAGCGGTCAAAGTATAAGGAAAGGGACTTAGTTTATTGTTTATCTGTCTAAAGGACACGAGCAAGCCAGAAAGAGAGGAAGGTAAAGTCTCTTTTCTGGGGTTCAACCCTTGTTGTCTCATAGCCTGTGTGTTTGTTTGAGCTATAGCACAACACAATGCCCAGTCTGCCATCCTTTCTCCAGCAATTTCTTATCACTCTTGTTTGACATAAGATTAGTTTAGAGGTCTTATGAAATCTTAGGTGTGAGATGTTTTAGAGAAGAGCTTCCCATTACTCTTGGTTCCTAGTCCTAGCTTTTACTAGCTCTGCTCTCTGGTATACCACAATTTTTAATTATGATTCTACCATTTATATAGCATGTGGAACAGAGCAGAGGGAGGGGGGTGTTCATGCGTGCATGTGAGTATGCACACATATGTACATATGCTGGCCAATCTAAAGCCTCCATGAGAAATATTACACATAATCACATTTGGGTCAAGTTCAAATACACCTGCTTATTTTCTAGGTGTGTGGAAGTAAAGGTGCAGCTGGAGAGAACGGAAGCCTTTTTGGCCTGCCTTTTGCACCTTGGAACTCAGGTCTGGAATGGGGCACCCACTTTGTCCTCAATGGCACAAACCAGCCATTCACATCTGGCATGCGCCTTGTGCTGTCAACCCCACTGGGTCTGACTTGGAACACTTTATCTGCTTCAGCTCCTCTTTGGTGCAGCCGGGAAAGCAGCCCAGTGAGAGAAAAGGGGAGGGGGGATTCTTGAGCCTTGCCAGATGTGGAAAAGGAGACTCCTGCAAGGGTTGGGGGGGGTGAGCCTCTTCCCAGTCAAACAACAGAGCTGCTGTGTTTGGAAGGGATCCTCCTCCCACCGCATCTCCTCTCATGGTGCCTCTGCCCCTGTGGGGAGGGGGGAAGGCAAGCACACTCTTGCACATACACACGCACACAGGCAAAGTTTTCCACTCCTAACACGTGGGCTGGGGGAGCTCAGGAATCTGAGCAGCCTGACTGTGGGGAGGAGTCTGTTCCCAATGCTGCCCCCAGCCTGAGATCATTGATCCCAGCTCCCCTCCTCTGCCCAGGAGGAGCCCCCAGCCTCATCCTTTGGTGGGGAGGAGAGGCCAGAGAACTACCATGCTGTAGGGGCCTGTGGGAAAGGAGGGAGGGAAAGGAAGGAAAGGGCTCTGAAGTGAGCATCTCTGTGGACTGGGAGACGCCTGTCATGTTTGCGGAGCTGCTCTTCCAGGCTGCCTGTGTGTCTGTGTTCCTTGAAGGGGCCCAGGGGAGAGTCTACACAGGAAGGAAGAAACTTGCCAACTTCGCCGTGGAGAGGTACCCCCCCCCCCCAAATAGCCATCCCTGTACAGAACCAGTCAAGTCCTAGACCTTCTCCTCTAGCTACCTTCCCCTCTTCCAGAATTTGACTGGGAACCTGGAGACCCCCTGAACTGGGCCAAAGACTTTGTAGTGCTCCTACTTACACCAAAGTGAGCTTGCAGAGCATGCATATGTCTAGGGAATGCAGTGTCAGCATGTAGGAATACTTTGTTTCCCTAAGGGTGGTCATCACCTCTTTCTCCCCATCTTGTTGTGATCCTAAGTCTGAAGTGCTGCTGATTTCCCTCTTTGCACAGATCCCTCCTCCTCTAAACAATGTGTGAACTGTCAGGTCCTAGGTTGTGATTGGAAACCTGACAACATCGGCTTCCGGGTCAATTTGCACAACCACAAGAGTGGCTAAAATGTTGACTGACTGAGATGGCGCATTTGATTGACTGAGCACCTAAGCCCTTGCTTTTTTCAGTGCAGGCTGATATTCCCCCATCCCCATCACTGACCACTCTTAGAAGATGCAGTTTTGCATGTTTGTAAAGCTAGTGGTGGTATGCAAAATGCAACCTGTGATTGCAGCAGAAGATTTAGACAACCTGTTCCAATGAACATCACTTCAATATGGAAAAGAAAAGAAGAAAAGAGTTGCTAACCATGAGCAGAGTGGTTGTGGGGTTTAGCCCAGAATACTATTTAGCATTGCTGTATGATACCTTTTCTGCCTATGTTCCTATATGTCCTGGATGCAGCTGTTCTCTCCACCCAGGGTCTCCCCTAGCCCATGCCTTTGTGCATGGGCTAATGAACCTTTGTGTGTATTAGAAAAAATGTCCCTTCCTCCCGGTTGGAAGTTACATTCCACCAGCTCCATCCTCCTCTCCTTGTCTGAATGGTGCCCCCTTAGATGCAGCACCCTTGTGCAAAGCACAACCGTATGGGGCGGCCCCATCTCCACCCCACCATTCCCTTCTGTTCTGTTTGCTGTCTTGATATCAACCTTAAGACTTTTATTTCCATCACATGAGAATGGTAAGGCCATAGCAGCACCATTCCGTAACACACAAGCCCCCAAGCAACATGGCACTGGGAAGGTTTGCATTTCTATAGTTTGTACAAAGGTGGACAGCCAGATAAAACAATAAATCATTGGTCTACCTTCTTGTGCTACAGCCTGTGGTTCTAGTTGCCAAGGAATGGTTAGTGTAGTATCATTTGGGTTTGCCTTTGCCTCCATGGCTTTTTCTACAGCTTCAATATAGTAGGACCAAACCACAAGTTCTGCTCAAGACATTAAGAGGCATGCTGATGACTGCCAACTTTTCTTTTTAAACAAAAAAGCAGAGAGGGGGGGAACAATCTGGATCAAGACTATGGCACAAGTAGGATAGGATTAACCTTTTTTCTTGCACTGTTTCCTTACAAAATTCTGCTTGCCCAACTGTTATTTGCCCTCAAAGTAGCTATTTGGAGCAATCAGCAGCTTCAAAAGGAGGAATAATTTTAAATGGGAAATTATGGCCGGGAGCAGTGGCATAGCTAATGATCGTGTAGCCGGGTGCCAAGTTCAAAATGTTGCCCCGGAAGTGATGTCACAACCGGAAGTGACATCACGCTTTTTTAAAAAAGTGAAAATTGGGAGGAAACTACCTTCCCCCCAGTAGTGGCATAGTTAAGGCATCTATTTGCTACCTGGGGTCAAAGAAGATTTTGTAGGCCCCCCGCATGACAAAATAAAATTTAATTAAGTAAATAAATAAAAAGTTATTGGTTCCAGGCTGTATCATAATAACATCTCATTGGCACTCAGAACAATCAGTCTCATAGGTCAAAACTCAAGTTAAGCAAATCCACTTTTTGTTCTACAAGGTAGTTGTGTTTTCATTTTCTGGTTCATTGGTCATAACGTTTGACAGAATACAGATATTCCAGTGCAGTTTGTTTCACTGCATTCTGCATTAAAATACCTTTCCAATGATATACAACATGATGGTATTATTCATACATACCAAGATTTTCTCAATTTTGGTCACTAGTGTCAAGCTCAGCTTGTTGCCCCCCTAAAACTTGATGCCCGGTACAACTGCTACCCCCTGCACCTCCTTAGCTATGCCACTGACCAGGAGAAAGTGTCCCCCCTCCCTTGTGGTTGCTTTTGTTAAAGAAAAGTTGCCAATCCTAAGCACACATCTTCATAACATACTTAACGTGACTTGTAGATGGGTCCTCACTGATTTTTGTTCCAGTTTTCTACACAATATCTTGCTCAATGTCAGTTAATATGACCACTTCATACTTTGGCAAGCCTGAATGGCTGCATGCATGGGATTAAGTGGTTTCATGTAAACTTGCAGTTTGTATTTGTGCTGCATAATTCAGGCAACCTTGTGTTAATGCTAATCCCAACCTACTATGTGCAGAACAGTTATGCGAACCAAGCCTCTGCTCAGACAGAGCAAAGCTTGGATAGTTCTTAATCTTGCAAATTCTCATCCTGTCTCTGACTCGTAGGCGCCGTCTGGGGCCACATGTTTGCCTCTCTGGTTTTGGAAGTGGATGCTGCCCTGGGTGGATACCATCTCCAGGCAGTGGACAGTGCACCCTTCGTAAGTACCTGAGCCCTCTGGAAAATGTTGTCGTTTCTCTGCATTGTTCCTACATCACATACTGATCTTGTCTGAGGCCTCTTAGCTCGGATTACAAGAAATCCCAAAGTGAGCAAGATGTATAACAGCAACTTGTTCTCACTGGGAATTTGAATCTTGTGAGAAAAGAATGAAGTAGAATTTTCAGCACCTAACCAACTAGTCACCAGGATACGAGGGGAGAGCATGACAGGGAATAAAACCAATCTACATTTGTAGCCTACCTATGCTGTGACAGTTGGCTCAATGGAGACTGAAAACCCTTCAGGATACTGAGCGATCTCTCATCACATGCATTGCCACACATCTCTATATCATGTAATTTGTACCAGTGACATACTTCCCCTTCACCTGGAGGCTCAATGTAGCCATTGTGGTTAATAACCACTGAAAGACTGACTATAGTCCACCATGAATGTTTAGAATCCACTTTAAAAGTCATCTAAGCCAACACCCATGCTTCCCACCAATGGCATCACTAGGGTTGGTGTCACTCCGTCTGGTAACTCATGGTGTCATTCCTATTAACTTTATTTTACTACAGAACAGTATAGGTCACCCAACCAATCCGTAACCAACAAAAACAACAACAACAGTGGCCAGCTTGGTGATACACAACTGAATAGGAGTTCGAGTATTAGTTCTGAAACATGAAAAAGGGAGCTGACTCATAATCTTATGGGTCCCGTGCTGTGTCATAATAACACCTCATTAGCTCTCAGAACACTCAGACTCATTGGTCAGTTTTGAGTTAAGGAAATTCACTTTGGGTGCAATCCTAACATTGTGTTGAGCCAGTGCAAGTCCCCTGTGCCAGCCCAGGATGGTTGCAAGTGTGCCGTAAAGCATGTTTGCACCTCCTTGAGTGTCAGCTGCACCAGTGCAGGAGGCTGCATCCAGCCTCTGTGCTGACAGAGGAAGGTAGGTCCATGCTGGCTGAACACGGCTGGCATAGGGGTCTGGGGGGAGGGTGTGGGAAGGAGCTGTTCTGGGATGGGGAGAAGGTGGGTGGCCGGCGGGCGGTGGGAGAGTGGGGGTGGGACCAGGACCTTGCAATTATGCTGGATCCTGACCCTGTTCCAGAGCAGCTCTGGGCTGCTAGGATCTGCGCCACTGCTGCAGCAGCTCCCCCAGGGTAAGCAATCTCTCATAACATGCATTGCCACACATAATTTGTACCAGACAGGATGTTGCAGCAGCACATCTGGAAAAGATGGGTTTTCCCATTGTAGCAATAGTGAGTCACAGCGCTGTGGCAATGCAAAGGCCTGCTGCATCTGTTCTTGCTGCTGATGCTCCCCATTCTAGTGGCTTACTTGTTTGCGCAGCCACATGGGATCAAGCTGTTGGGTCCTTTTAATGGCTACTACCAGCAGCTGTCATTCACGACCAGCATCTGGCAACAAAAGATAAGAGCACCTGTTCCCCAACCACTTTCACCATTTGTTACTGATGGCTAGAGTTGCTAAGTTCTGATCTAGAGAAAGCAGGCTTCTACACTTCAGGCCAGGGCACACTGATGGGGAAAGTCATGCTCATGCAACTACAGAAGGTATAAAAGAAAGAGAATAGTTTGAGATGGAAAACAGCAGTGTCATTAGTGGATCGTGATGAGCCATGGAATGGGAGCAATTTTCCTCTTCTGCTGACATAGCGGTAGGCTGTAACTATTGCCTGTCCCTAATCAATGCATTCTCTGCCTCTCTGACAGCACTTTGTTCCTTTGGCTGTGGCAGTGGTTTGTGTATTGCTCCCAACGTCTGCTCCTGCAGGGATGGAGGGCAGGGCATTACTTGCCAAGGTAAGGAGAACTCTGTGGGATATTGCTGGTGATTCATGACCATGAGACTCCTGTGAGGAGCTGCCTAGTGACCACAGCAAGAGGTCTTCTATATCTGGGACTGAGGAGGCATTAACGTTCAGCAGTTAGAACACACAGAGACGCTGGAAGCATGACAGATTTGCGGTTTTCCTGAGTCTGAGGTTCCTATATCTTCAGTAACTGTGGAGAAAGAATTTCAGCTGGTGCATGTTCTCCTAGCACCATAGGGCTATGTTTGAAAAAATTGTCCTGGCCAAAATTCTCTAATGGCAGCAGTAGAAAAAAATATTTTGGGATGGGTAACGAGGTGTAGGGAGGTGGCAATCTCTATTACAAGCAGATAAAAAAAGGTTGCTCTATAGTGGAAGAGAGTGATTGATTGGAGGGATGAACTTGCCCACCCTTGCTCTCCTGCAACACGACCTACAATATTCTTTTTTCTACATAATTGTGGAAGCATGAAAGTTGAGATGATATGGACTCTCGCCCCGGAGCTAGAAGCCTGTACTGATTGCAACAGGAGATCTGTAATCTATATCGGCTCTAGCAAGTCAGTGGTTCAGTTTCCTCCTCCTGTAATGTGAAGATAAATCTACATCTCCCCTGGTAGGTTACTTGGTATTTTGAACTTTCTTACTAGTACAAAGTGAAATTGTAAAAGGCTGTTATTTTTATTGTTATTCATTGGCTACCATTGGGTAGCCTAAAGCTGTTTTTCTCTGTGAGTTGCTGGAACACAATGCTGGCTGGCTTCCTTCTGGAGTCTGCTTGGGCTTTGCATGGGGTAACTGAACAATGGCCAGCCTCCCTCTAGAGATTTGGTACCTGCTGTGCAAGAGACTCTGTCATAAGGCACAGCTCCAGCAGTACCTCTTCCTCTGCTCCCCAGGACTCATCTTAAACACAGTGATACTCTAGGGAAATTCATAAATGCCCCCACTTTAGACCAGCAAAAGAAGAATGGTTAGGAGATTTCACTGTGATGGCTAATTTACATCCTTTGACTGGTTCTGAGGGGGCAGGGAAACAAGTAGAAAACTTTTAAGGAAAATAGGCTCCTGTTGTTCGTTTATATGAAGAGTAATAATGCAAGCTATGCTGAGAACAAGGATTGTAAAAACATGTCGTAAGGTTTTGGATGCATTTCAATTTACGTAATCATAGGTTTTGCAATGGTGTGCATGTGAAGTGTATTATTTTTCTCTTATTTTTGTAATCTGTGTTAATATGCAGTGGTGTCATGGTCATTACAATAAAATGCTTTCTCCCTGCTCATACTAAGTCCTGGAGTACTTGGGTCTGGTAGTTCTGCCTCAGCCATTTGGCCCTGCCATGTGGCTTGTTGAAAAGGGCATCCTTTCCTGACTTCCTTTCTAGTCACACCAGTTATCTGCCTCCTGCTGAAGCAGCTGGCTTGTACCCCTTTGGGTTGCCATTGTACTCAAATGGCTGGGTTTTATCTGGGTTCTGTGCCTGTCGTGCCCTACTTAGTTGAACCATTGCTTTCGACAAAAAAAGAAAAGGAAGATGTAGAACCTCATGTAGAAGTTGAGATACACTCCCAAACATGCAGACAGCATTTTGCCCAGTTGCTTAAAAGCCATTTCTGCCCAATGTTGCACTTATGCAACAGGGACCAAATGTGTAGACCTTTGGGATGGGCAAAAATGGGTTAACAGGAGCCAGGAAGAGAGGCAAAACTGGCATGCCTGTGCAGAACTGGGCTAGAGCTGGAGCAGGAGGTGGCCAATGTATTGTCACACTGCTTCTTTGGCTTGCTTGGGATGAGGAAGTAAACCAGAGAGGGGAGAGGTTCTCAAGCAATGAGGTGGTGAGGGACCTTGAAGGGAGCAGCCAGCAGCAACAAGAAGGCTGCTTGCCTACCCACTGTGCCAGCCTCGCCATCAGCCTGCCCCCTCAGCTCCCTATAGCCCACTGACAGGATCAGAAAAAATTCTCTAGCCCTGCCAAGAAGTTGAAGCAAGGTCAGTGAAGGGGTGAGGATCCAGGGTGAGTCTTGCTGTTTTTCCTCCCATCTCCCCAATCTGAAGCAGGCAGACCCAAGGCAGTGATCCCCTTGAAAAGCCACCTTTCTCCCCTGTACTTAAAAGTACTGCTCTGGCCTTCAATACTCAACATTTTAGGTAGCTCTGTTAGTCTATTAGAAATAATTCAAACAACATGATGTGGTGATATCTTTCTTAGGAGCAAGCTTTCCAGCAAAAACAAAGCAAAATTCTCCAGAACTCTTCATCAGGCTGGCTATCAAAACACAGCAAAAGCTGCAACCAGCAAGCGAGGCAGGCCATGTTGTTATAACCCAAAGTCTGCAGTGAATGACAGTCTTAAACTCTTCCTGCACTCCATTTTAAGTTATGTACAGCAGACTCAGAGGTGACAACACCATGCCCAGTACTCTTCCCCTTATCATCTGCTTTGCCTGATGAAGACTTGTAGAGAACTTAAATGCTTGCTGCTAAAGATCTGTGAGGCCAGGACAGAAATGTTCCTTTTTTGCATCTTTTGCTTAAGGTGGATGTTCCCAATGCAACATTTTCTCTGCTACCTAAGTGAATAAAATGGGGGAGGGATCAAGGAGCTTTAAGAATATAAACAGATACACTTCCACTCAGCCACAGCCCTCTTTTCTACAATAAGCTATATAGAAGAAAAGAGAAGGGAGAAAAGAAGGAAAGAAAAAGAACCCGGTTGGGTCAAATTTTTGGCTTACCAAGGATTTATTTGTGTATCATGGAGTTCAGGGTGTGGTAAATAGGTGTACAGTATTTACATTTATTTACAATATTCACAATGCTCCTATTTACATTTTATTTATTTATTTAGCTTTGTGAACTACATTTTGCTTAAAAAAAAAAAGCACCATATATATGCTAATAATACAAATATCTTGTTTTTATCTTTACAAAAGTCTTGTGAGGTAGGTTAGACTGAGAGACAAAGGCCGCAATCCTAACCAACTTTCCAGCACTGACATAAGGGCAACGCAACTCCAAGGTAAGGGAACAAACATTGCCTTACCTTGAGGAGGCCTCCATGACTGCCTCCCGACTGCAGGATGCAGCACATGCCCCACTGGCATAGTTATGCCAGTGTTGGAAAGTTAGTTAGGAATGTGCTCAAACTGTCTTACAGCAGCATAGAAAATGTTTCAGTTATCATTAGCTTTGACCCTACCAGAAATAGAGAATATCAAGCGGCTGTCCTGATATTCTTTGTAATCGAAATAATAATGCAATAACCCATGTCAGCTGCACATTAACAAGCAAACAAGATTTCCCAAAGACTCTAGGTTCAAGTCCCACTGTGGATTAACAATAGACATATTGCAAGAACCTATCTTAAAAATACTTTTTAAAAAATTGTCACTTGAAACACTGCTGGACCTTGAACAAGGCATGTTTTCTTCTTTCTCTTGAATGGCTTTATTTTAGGATAGGGATGTCAGACTCATTTCCTTTCATATTTATGACTGTCCTATACTATAGGAAAAGTTGACAGTCACAATCATTTTTTGAGGATGGAACATTCTGGTGTGTTCTTAAAATGTTTTTTTCTTCCCTGGCCAGGAAGTGAGAGCGACACATAAACTACAATGGAGAAATGCCAGGATTTTAACATAGCTATAACTGGGCAGCAGTGTCCCCCTTTCCCTTGCTCCCAAAGGTAGTAACAAAGACCAAAGTTCGTGGTCTTTTCATTCACAGTTATTTCGTTTTTAATGTGATTTTTAGAAAAAGTATTAACCTTTTATAAAATTGCCATACCATTATAATACGGTGGAGACGTTGTGTCTAAGTGAGTGTAGCTTATGACAGCCCTGCAATGTAGTACATTGTTCATACAGGTTGTGCCTTGTTATCCACTGGGGTTCCATTCCAGAAACCCCAGTGAATAAAAATAAATCAGTGGAAAAATAGCTTTAAAGACCTAGGCTTTTTGCTCCTCTGTTGTTGCTCCAGAATGCATTGGTATAGACACTATACCACATTCAGCCACTAGATGTGGTGAATAATGGAATCTAATGAAATGAAATGATAATTATTTAATAGTGCAAAGGTAGGAAATGGGATTTTGGTGCTTTTTTCCTTGTTACAAGGCATTTAAAGGTAGACCTCGGTTTCAGTGGTGAGTCAGATCAGTGGATACTAAATCGGTGGATGCTGAGGTCCCACCAGTATTGCAATGTAAAGCAAAGACTGAGGCTGTTTTGAATTGCTAGTCAAAAATCCTTCAGACAAAACACCTTACAGGTTGCAACAAAAGTCAATTTCCTTAAACTGCCAAAACAAAGATATTATTGGAAAGAAATTGAATAGCAATCAGGGCTTCAATATATCACAGAGGAGCAAGTGCGGCCGGCAAAGTGACCCATAAGGTGGGGTGTTACAAGCAAGTCCATACTTTCATCTGTGAGATTGTGAAGGGTGCATGAGAGTCCAAAATAAAAGTGCCAACTAAAAGCTTTAGCATGGAACTGTATGCACTGAGGAATATGTATAGCTATGAATTGCCATACCTTAGAAAAAGAACAGATTATAAAGGATACTATAGCCTTTGCAGTGATTTAAGATTATTTTACTAGGCTCAGCAAAGAGCACCTTAAAGACTATTTGAGCATAAGCTTTCATGGACTACCATTTACTTCATCAGAAGCATGAAGTGAAATCCTCAGTGGGCTGTAAAAGCGTAGGTGAAATAAGTGAGGGAAACGTGTTTTCTTGCTGCAAGAGACCAACATGGCTATCCCTCTGGTAATTACGAACTCTTACTTCTTATGTTAACTTTTATTTAGTTTTTGGGATTCAACCTGTACATATTATTGTAAGTTACTTTGAGGCTATTTTACAGCAAAAACAAAATGTGATATACATGCCTGTCACATATACCAGTGTAAAAAAGTCCAATGGCCCATTTCTTCATTGCAAAACACTAGGAGGCTGTGATTTAGAGTGGAAAAGCAGCATCAGTGATGCTTAACCCATTTCTGCCCAGCCTACAGGTGTACACATTTGATCCCTGTTACGCATATACAATGTTGGGCAGAAATGGCTTAATGCTTCTTTGACTCACCACTCAATTTGCTTAAGATTCAGATTAGACCTTCCAGCTTGGAAGAACTGGAATATAGAAATCCTATATATACTCTTCCCCTTGCTTTTCATTGAGTCACAGCCTCAGGCAAGCTATTTAGATACTAGCTGCAGACCCACACTGGATGTTGCTTGCTCTTTCATCATTATTGAACTCCTCACCTGTTTATTGCCAGGCTTTGCTTTTCCTTAAGCACAGGACCTACTGTCCCTTCACAATTGCTATTCCTGAGTTCCTCTTTTTCTCTCACGACTATAGGGAAAGAGAAGGTCTAGACCAGCCATTTTCAACCACTGCGCCGTGGCACACTGGTGTGCCGCGAGTGGTCCACAGGTGTGCCACAGGAATTTATTAATAGGGGCAATGGGAGATGTGAGCCCGCACTGGCAGCATGGTGTGCCTTGTCAATTTTCAAAAACCTGGTGGCGTGCTTTGACCATTTTAGTGCCTTGTCAGTGTGCCATGAGATGAAAAAGGTTGAAAATCACTGGTCTAGACTCGAGGGTTTCAAGCAGAGCCTCTTCCCAGTCCTATCTGGAGATATCAGGGATTGGACCTGGCACCTTCTGCATGCAAAGAATGTATTCTCTGAGATACAGTCCCTCCCTATGGTGGTGGGCTTGCAGGTTGGGCTTTCCTGCTCCAGCCATAAAGTGTTGGAAGAGCAATAGCATGTTTGATGAGCCACCCAGTGTATATATGTTCAGGGAGTGTGCCCATATCAGTTTCCACTAGTAGGGGGAGTTGGTCCCTAGTTTAAGTGTTCCTGAGTTTCTCTCTCCTACTCTAGCTGAACTTTTCTTTTAACTTCCTTTCCTGTCTTGTGGCTGCAAACTGACTTTTCTTAAGAACTTTATTGGGACAAAGTTCTTAACAAAAGTCAGTTTGCTGTGTGTGGGGCTGCTTTAATCCCTTAGCTCTGCTAACATAAAGCGTACCTGTATTTCTTCCATCTCAGCAACATGTCTGGCAGGGGTGGCCTCGGGGGTTGGGTTGGGTGGGGCACTGACTCCCACACTCATCAGATGTTCCATCTGGCCAGGTTGACTTCTGAACCATCGGTACTGGTGGCTTTTGGCTGGGCCAAATGCACCATCAGGAGGTGGGTGGGGACGCCACAGGGTGCTCTGTACAGGGATTTGCCCCAGGGCCCCCATCAACCTGACACTGGCATTGGTACTTGGGTCCTATTTTTGCCGCTCTCATCTTTTCAGATCCTCCTGGTGCCTGTGGAGAGTATGGCTGTGACCTTGCCTGCAATCATGGTGGCTGCCAGGAGGTGGCGCGGGTATGCCCACTGGGATTTTCCATGACTGAGACAGCCAATGGTGTGCGCTGCTCAGGTGAGCCAGAAGAGGGATATCTTCTCTATGGTGAGCCAGCAGAACCAGAAAGAACTTAAGCCATCCCATCCCAATCACAGGCAATGGTTCTTGGCTGGCTACGGCATCATAAGAGTTCTCTCCCTGCAGTCGAACACTGTGCCCTTCTGGGAGTCTGTGAAGGAGCTCCTTCTGAGGAGCTGAAGGTTGAGGCACACAAGATGGCTGCTGCACAAATATGATTTTAAATTGCTTCTAGCAGTGGTTGTCACCCCATAGCAAACCCTTCATGTGGCCTGCCTTGCTACAATTATGAGGTATCCTTCTCAACGCCATTGCAAGTCTAAAAACGCCAAGGCATGGTGGTAAAAACATTGCCTGCACCGCAATCGGATGAGACTGTGAAGCAGCTGGTTTATTATCAGCCAGTGGTATACTCAGAAAAGAGGCATTCTGTGCAGATATTGCTGGTTATGGCTCAGTAGCTCCACCCCTCTAATGCTTTGTCACCCTTTTGTTCTGAAATTGCCCCCCTCTCTGTTGTCACTGTTCAGTCCCTTGGTCCAGGTCATTTCTTCCCTCCTTTACAGTCACTGACACATGGGAACATCTTTTCCTCAGACATTGATGAGTGCTTGAGTTCTTCCTGTGAGGGACGATGTGTGAACACAGAAGGTGGCTTTGTGTGTGAATGTGGCCCTGGAATGCAACTCTCTGCTGATCGGCACAGCTGTCAAGGTGAGACCGTGTGGAATGGGGGGGGGAGAGCTTAAAAAAATGTTTGCAAGGGTGGTAGAAGACGTTTTCAAAGGTAAGTTTTAGTGTGTGCAACAACACTGTCATCCATTTTGTTCTCAGATACCGATGAGTGCCTGGCAACTCCTTGTCAGCATCACTGCAAGAACAGTATTGGCAGCTACCGATGTTCCTGCTATCCTGGCTTCCATCTGCATGGCAACCGGCACTCCTGTGTGGGTGAGTGTCTCTTCTTTTGTTGCAAAACAAAAGCAAGAGCAGGCCACCTTTCCTTTCCAGAGGTGCCAACTTAGAGCCCAATCCTAGGCATGTCTACTCAGAAGTAAGTCCCATTAGAGTCAGTGGGGCTTACTCCCAGGAAAGTGTGGATAGGATTGGCCTGGTGCCTCCCCAAGAGAACACCCTCCTCCTGTCATTAAGATGAATTTACACTTCATCCCCTAAATGCGGTCAAGGCAGCTGTTGCCCTCACTGTCACAGACATTGATAGGGAATAAATGGTGAACACCCTCCTTTTGGCCAGACCAAAGCATCATGGTTTAAAACCCTGCTAGTTTTCAAGAAAATATTATTTATATAGGTGCATCACAGTCATAGGTGGATGGATAGGAGAGCTAGCTCACAACCTGCATATTCTCCCTTTATTTGTTTCTGCCACAACCCCCAGTACTTTCCTTCTTCTCTCCACCCCCTCTCCTCCCTAGAAATGCAGCATGACTGGAGCCCTGCTTACTGCAACAGGCGAGGAAGAGCAGAGGAAAGGACCAGGTTAAAAAGGGGCAGAAGTCATAGCTGTTTCTTTAAAGTAAAGCAACTATTTTAGAGGTACAGGAGAAATCTCCATATTGCAACCTGACCAACCTGGGTAGATAATTTCTGGATCTCATTTGGTCTGCAGTCTGACTGTGAATGTTTGTTGAACTATTCACAAGACCAGAATGCATATGGATATTTTATTTTATCTGTAAACTTTTGCGAACTCGGTGAACTGCTGTTGAAAATTCTTAAATATTCTTAATAATAATATTGCTTTTAAAGAGATTCTAAACAGTTAGTTGCCTTAAAAAAGATCAAGCGGTAGAAATTCTTCAGAGATCTCCATGGAATTGTTCCCTATTTCCCATTCTGCCAGGAAAATAACAATCAGTGGCCCATTGTTGTCCACTACCCAGTTGCCATTTTGCTGCATTGCTACTAAATGCACACAGCACAAAAGGGGCCTCAAGATGGGGATCCTAGTCCAGTTTGATCATGTGAAAATACACTTGGTCCCCTCCTTTCTGACCTTGCATGGCTAAGCAATAGGAATGCCTGTACAGCCACAAGCTTGAGCCAACCCAGCCCTAATGTAAGTCCCTAGCACCCTGTACATCTGGTGCAGATGTGAATGAATGCCGGCGGCCCAGTGAGAAGCGAACATGCCAACACTCCTGTCACAACACGCTGGGGAGTTTTATGTGCAGCTGTCGCCCAGGCTACCGGCTCAGTGTGGACCGAGTGTCCTGTGAAGGTAAGTACTATTTCCCTTCATAAATACTGTATGTGTGGAATCTTCTGGTGGTTCACTTATTCTAGGGGCTGAAGGGAGGTCTATCGACAGTGACACAGATTCTCAGCCAGCTTTGGTGCTATATAGCTAGCAGCTGCAGGGTTGCACAGCTTTCACGGGAAACTGTCTTAATGCAGACTCAAATTGTTGATCCATCTAGTCACTGATTAGCTGTGGCTCTTCAAGGTTTCAGATAGGTATTTCCAAGCTGTGCCTGGAGATGCCAGGGCTTGAACTTGGGCTATCCTGCATGCAAAGCATGTGCTCCACTGCTCAGTAACTGCCTCAGAACAGTGGGGTAGTCAAATTGATGTTTCTTTAAGAATTACAAGATTTCACAGAGTTGTGTCACCAGTCCATAGGTGTCCATCACACTCACAAAACAACAGTCCACTCTGCACTCACTATTACAAATAATTCATTAGATGGGTTGGATGGGGTTTGGAAGGAGAATTGCAATTTTCCAGCAGCAAAAGATTGCCACTTGGCTACTGGGAAACACAACACCTCACATCAGGAGTGCTACCTAGAAGAGCAGTGTCTGGATCCCTGGCACTGCATAAGTAACAACTTTGCTGTATATACTGACTGCTAGAGAGGCCCTGTGATTCTGAGGTAGATGCATTTCAATCATTGGGGAAATGACTAGATATGTATGTGTGAGGCAAGGGAGTAAAGAAACTAATGGATGGGAGGCATTGATGGAAGATCAAAAGTTTTGATTGCTCTAAGTTTAAAGATCTTCACATTCAAGGTGTTTAACCCTCATTTATTACTATTCCTGTATGGGAGGGCAGTTTCCCATTTTATTGATGTAGAAGGAGAAAGATGGAGAATTCAGCTAAGGGAAGGTCTGTGAAAAAAGTACTGTGGACAGTGGCTTTTTTCCTAGTTGTAAAAACTGGGTAAAGAGTCCTTCTCAAGCCAGTGTGTGTGCATATGCCATCAGTGTGAACCAGCTGTGGTGCCTAGGCACCCCAGTGTGCTGGAATGCACTATATTTTGAACATACATCTTCAGGGGACTCATAAGCTGACTTGACCTTTCCTTAAATGGCCTTCTCTCTCTCTCCCTCTCACCCTCCCTTCCCCCCTCCATCCCCAAACAGGTTTTTCAAAGACCAGCCTGGCCCCGTCTCCCATCCTGCAATCTCTCCAGCACCCACCAACTCTTCTACACCTCCCTCCAGAATCTGGAGTGCCTGTCCTCCCTCCCAGGGGCTCTCCGCCCTCCCGAGCGCCTGCTCCTCAAGGTGCACCCAGAACTCAGTCTCCTTCGTCACTCCTTTCCACTCTCTCTATGCTTCCCTCTGCAGCCTCTCCCACTCCTCCAGTCCCTCCACCTAGTCCCTCCCTTGGCACACCCCTGCCACTAAGAACTTCCAGGCCCTCAGTGCTGGTGAGCCCAGTGGCACCATCACTGCTGCTGCAGGAGGAGGTCATGCCACCTCCTTCACCAAGTTCCTCTGTCCCCTTGGTTTCCCTACCTTCCACTTGCTGGCATGGAGGGGTGTCTCATGAAAATGGCAGCCACTGGATGGAGCCAGGATGTCTGAAGTGTTCCTGTGAGGTACGTGGTATGTACTAGGTTCCACATTCTTTCTCCACTCTCACCTGTGCTACCACCTTTATGGTGATCTGTCTTTTTCATTTACAGAGTGGGCAAGTGACATGCACTGCAGTGATATGCCAGGTTGCCTGCTCTCACCCAGTTTTCCTGACTGAGGGGGAATGTTGCCCCAGCTGCACAGGTGAGCATTGTACCCTCAATATTTTTTTACTGTTGAAGCTACAGCTGTTACCAAGGAAATCTTTACATTAAAAGAAACTATACCACACAGAAATGTGCACATAGCTAAAACAGACAATTCTTGTAAAATACAATCAAATTAATGATAATAATTATTATTTCTAAATCAATTCAAAGAAATGCATCCCCTTACCTTACCCTCCCATAGCTTCACATAGCCTGTATGTGGATATTTCTTTGGCTGAATTAGAAAGTCCAGTTCTGCTCACTACTCCATTCCTTGAGGCAGTGTTTATTAAACTGTGGGTCAGGACCCACTAGGTGGGTTGCGAGCCAATTTCAGGTGGGTCCCCATTCATTTCAATATTTTGTTTTTAATATATTAGACTTGATGCTCCTATGGAATGTGACTGCATTTGGGGAAATGTTACAGATCTGTACTTTTAACAGGCTACTATGTATAAGCTTTTAACAATGATAGTAAATGGGGCTTAGTCCTGGGTAAGTGTGGGTAGGATTGCAACCCAGGATTGTTAAAAATGTTCTAGCTTGATGATGTCACTTCTGGTCATGACCTCACTTCCTGACAGATTCTCATTCTAAAAAGGGGGTCCAGGTACTAAAGGTTTGAGAAACACTGCCTTGAGACGCATGCTATGTTGGGGCCCTAATCTTTCCCACTTTGAATGATTCCTTTAATTTTATTGTGTCGCCTTGTCTCACTGTGGCACATGGACCTTCCCTAGTCTGAGCATGGTAGGCTTTACCATGATTAATATCAGTACCACCTGTGCCAAACTCTTTTAAAATGACTTCATAACTGCAGACAAATGAGCTTTTCCCAGATTCCGTGGAAGATTTTTCTCTGCACTCCTGTTGTCTCTGAGGAAAGTTTTCGTATTCCTGTCTCCTGCAGGCTGTTTCTTTGAGGGGATTGCCAGAGCTGAGGGGGATGTTTTCTCACTCTCTGATGAGAACTGCACAGTCTGTGTCTGCCTGGTAAGCCTCACAGCGTCTAATGGGCTTGTCTTCTTGCTTGGAGGAGAACAATTCATAATTCTTCCAGTGGCATCCTGCACTGGAGATACGTGCTGTAATGGCCACTGTACTTGCTTTGAGCCAGTGGCATGTATGAGCCTGAAGAGGATAGCTCAGTCAGGTGGACACTTTTTTTTACAAAGATCCAGGGAGTTTTGGAGTAATGGAGGGAATTTAACCCTTTTCTGCCCAGCCCACAGGTGCACACATTTGCATATATGCAATGTTGGGCAGAAATTACTTAAATAAGCTGTTTATCCCAGGACAAAAGTAGTCACCTGTGTACAACATCCTACCATTGGTATTATCTGATCAGAGTTTCTAAAGCATGCATAGATCTCTCCAGACTCAGGGGAGAGAAGGAGACAAACAGTGGAAGGAAAAAAAGAAAGAGTGGCTTCCATCAGAAAAGGATTTTCCTGCCCCTCTTGTTCTTGCTAGTTCTTAGGCCCTCCCACGGAGCATTCCCCTCCAAACCTGGCAATGACATCACAACCAGGAATAGTCAAGCCCCAAACCTATATGTCAGGCAGCATACAGGTAATAGCATGCCATTACCTTCCTCTTGTTCTTAGAAACAACTAGGAGAGCCTCTTTCTTGGTAAGCTGCACTCCATTCTCTTTCAGTTTTCATGGTTGGCAATTCCTTCAATACATAACTGCACATATTCAGTCCAATGCCTTTCTTCAGAGGTCACCCCCACAATATGCTCTCAGCAGTTGATCTCTGCCATACAGGGTGAACTCAGGTCTTCTGGAACCAAGCGAGTCTATGCAAGGTGTGAATATTGTCAAAGAGAAGTGCCTAGGTTCATCAGCAGCCAAAGCTGTGGAGTGGGGGGCAGTGGCATTTGGATTTCAGTAGGATTGGTGATGGGGGGATCAGTTCATGGTGGTGCCAGTAATAATCAAGCCATTTCTGTGATCTGTTAAGAACATAAGAACAGCCCCACTGGATCAGGCCATAGGCCCATCTAGTCCAGCTTCCTGTATCTCACAGCAGCCCACCAAATGCCCCAGGGAGCACACCAGATAACAAGAGACCTCATCCTGGTGCCCTCCCTTGCATCTGGCATTCTGATATAACCCATTTCTAAAATCAGGAGGTTGCGCATACACATCATGGCTTGTACCCCATAATGGATTTTTCCTCCAGAAACTTGTCCAATCCCCTTTTAAAGGCGTCTAGGCTAGACGCCAGCACTACATCCTGTGGCAAGGAGTTCCACAAACCAACCACACGCTGAGTAAAGAAATATTTTCTTTTGTCTGTCCTAACCCGCCCAACACTCAATTTTAGTGGATGTCCCCTGGTTCTGGTATTATGTGAGAGTGTAAAGAGCATCTCCCTATCCACTCTGTCCATCCCCTGCATAGTTTTGTATGTCTCAATCATGTCCGCCCTCAGGCGTCTCTTTTCTAGGCTGAAGAGGCCCAAACGCTGTAGCCTTTCCTCATAAGGAAGGTGCCCCAGCCCCGTAATCATCTTAGTCGCTCTCTTTTGCACCTTTTCCATTTCCAATATGTCTTTTTTGAGATGCGGCGAGCAGAACTGGACACAATACTCCAGGTGTGGCCTTACCATAGATTTGTACAACGGCATTATAATACTAGCCGTTTTGTTCTCAATCCCCTTCCTAATGATCCCAAGCATAGAATTGGCCTTCTTCACTGCCGCCGCACATTGGGTCGACACTTTCATCGACCTGTCTACCACCACCCCAAGATCTCTCTCCTGATCTGTCACAGACAGCTCAGAACCCATCAGCCTATATCTAAAGTTTTGATTTTTTGCCCCAATGTGCATGACTTTACACTTACTGACATTGAAGTGCATCTGCCATTTTGCTGCCCATTCTGCCAGTCTGGAGAGATCCTTCTGGAGCTCCTCACAATCACTTCTGGTCTTCACCACTCGGAAAAGTTTGGTGTTGTCTGCAAACTTTGCAACCTCACTGCTCAACCCTGTCTCCAGGTCATTTATGAAGAGGTTGAAAAGCACCGGTCCCAGGACAGATCCTTGGGGCACACTGCTTTTCACCCCTCTCCATTGTGAAAATTGCCCATTGACACCCACTCTCTGTTTCCTGGCCTTCAACCAGTTCTCAATCCACGAGAGGACCTGTCCTCTAATTCCCTGACTGTGGAGTTTTTTCAGTAGCCTTTGGTGAGGGACCGTGTCAAACGCCTTCTGAAAGTCCAGATATATAATGTCTACGGGTTCTCCCGCATCCACATGCCTGTTGACCTTTTCGAAGAATTCTATAAGGTTCGTGAGGCAAGACTTACCCTTACAGAAGCCATGCTGATTCTCCCTCAGCAAGGCCTGTTCGTCTATGTGTTTTGAGATCCTATCTTTGATGAGGCATTCCACCATCTTACCAGGTATGGATGTTAGGCTGACCGGCCTATAGTTTCCCAGGTCCCCCCTCTTTCCCTTTATAAAGATTGGTGTGACATTTGCTATCCTCCAATCCTCTGGCACCGTGGCCGTTTTGAAGGACAAGTTGCATACCTTAGTCAAGAGATCTGCAACTTCATTCTTCAATTCCTTAATAACTCTTGGGTGGATGCCATCAGGGCCCAGTGACTTATTGATCTTTAATTTATCAATGAGATCTGAAACATCTTCTCTTTTAACCTCTATCTGACTTAACTCCTCGGTCAGGAGGGGCCGTTCGGGCAGCGGTATCTGCCCACGGTCTTCTGTCGTGAAGACAGATGCAAAGAACTCATTTAATTTCTCTGCCATCTATAAGTCTCCTTTTATCTCCCCTTTCCCTCCCTCACCATCCAGAGGGCCAACTGCTTCTCTGGCGGGTTTCCTGCTTCTAACATATTTGAAGAAGCTTTTATTATTCCCCTGAATGTTGCTGGCCATGCGTTCCTCATAGTCTCGCTTGGTCTCCCGTATCACCTTCTTACATTTCTTTTGCCACAGTTTATGTTCCTTTTTACTCTCCTCAATAGGGCAAGACTTCCACTTACGTAAGGAAGCTTCCTTGCCCTTCACAGCCTCTCTAACTTGGCTGGTTAGCCATGCGGGCACCCTCCTGGATTTAGTGGAACCCTTCTTTCTTTGCGGTATACACCTCTGCTGGGCCTCTATTACTGTTGTTTTAAGCAGCCTCCATGCACTCTGGAGAGATTGGACTCTTTTTACCCTCCCTTTCAACCTCCTTCTAACCAGCCTCCTCATTTGGGGAAAGTCTGCTCGTCGGAAGTCAAGGGTTTTTGTTAGAGATTTGCCTGGTATTCTTCCCCCAATGTGCATGTCAAAACGGATCGCAGCATGATCACTGTTCCCCAATGGCTCAGTAACGTTTACATCTCTAACCAGGTCCTGCATACCGCACAATGTTAAATCCAGAGTCACCTGTCCTCTGGTGGGCTCCGTGACTAGCTGCTCTAAGCCACAGTAATTTAGCACATCAAGAAATCCGGTTTCCTTATCGTGACCAGAACACAAATTGACCCAGTCAATATGAGGATAATTGAAGTCCCCCATGATTACAACCCTGTCCCTCCTTGTCACCTCCCTGATCTGTTTCCTCATTTCAAGGTCCCCATCCGATTTCAGGTCTGGAGGACGATAGCAAGCCGCTAGTATTACATCGCTGCACAAGCCTGGTAATTTAACCCACAGAGATTCTACGGTGGAGTCGGACCCACCTTCAATCTCTGCTTTGCTGGATTCTATCCCTTCCTTAACATAAACGGCCACCCCACCTCCAACACGCCCCTGCCTGTCCCTCCTGTAGAGTTTATAGCCTGGGATTGCTGTATCCCACTGATTCTCCGCATTCCACCAGGTTTCCGTTATGCCCACTATGTCAATGTTTTCCCTTGTCACCAGACATTCCAGTTCTCCCACCTTTGCTCGTCGACTTCGGGCATTCGCATAAAAGCATTTGTACACGGAATGCCCCAGGATGGGCTGCTTATTCGCTCCTTTGTCCCCACATCCTCTCATTGTGCCAAACCGTCTATCACATCCCATCAGGCTACCTTTCCCAATTTCTTCTCCTACTCTGCCTTTGTCTTGTTGTTCTCTAACCTCCCCATCCTCATCCCATAGGGATGAGGAGTCCCGAACCAGATGCCCCTCGGCTCCTGTCGGCCTTCCCCCAGGGATCAGTTTAAAAGCTGCTCTGCCACCTTTTTAATGTTATGCGCCAGCGGTCTGGTTCCATTCTGGTTCAAGTGGAGCCCGCCCCGCTTGTCCCAAAACGTTCCTCAGAGCCTAACGAATCTAAACCCCTCCTCCCTACACCACCGTCTCATCCACGCATTGAGACCCCTGATCTCCGCCTGCCTAGCTGGCCCTGCGTGTGGAACAGGTAGCACTTCAGAGAACGCTACCTTTGAGGTCCTGGCTTTCAGCTTCCTGCCTAAAAGCCTAAATTTGGCCTCCAGGACCTCCCAGCTACACTTGCCCACTTCGTTGGTGCCGACATGCACCACAGCTGCTACCTCTCCCCCAGCACTGTCTACTAGCCTGTCTAGATGAGAAGTGATGTCCGCAACCTTCGCACTAGGCAGGCAAGTCACCATGCGGTCCTCACATCCGTCGCAAACCCCCCTCTCTATGTTTCTAATAATCTAATCCCCCACTACAAGAAGCCCCCTCCCGCCGAGGAGTATCCTGAGTGCGTTCGGATACGGGCCCATCCCCTGGAGAAGGGGTCCCCCCTAGGGGATTGTTTCCCTTCTCTCCAGGGTGACATTCTCCAGTCCCGAGACTTCCCACCCAGGCAGCTGAGGAGCTGCATGCCTGAGGTTGGGACGAAGCCTGATCGTCCCCGGAAGTCTCCCCACGGTCCTCCTCTGTCTGCCTGCGCTTCTCCAGGTCGGCCATCAAGGCTTCAAGGGAGCGGACACGTTCCCTGAGACCCTGGAGCTCCTTGCACCGAGGACACACCCATGACTTATGCCCCAGAGGCATATAATCATACATGTGGCACTCAATGCAGAACACTGGATAGCCCCCACCCTGCTGCTGGCTGCCTGACTGCATAGCTTTTTTGTTGTTGTTGTTTTATTTAGGGGTACTTTAAAAAACCCTACACTGGTTAGCAGCCCTCTTCTCAAGGGAAGAGGAAGGGCAGTGTATGGGGCCCTGGCCTCCTCGCCCTGCTGCTGAACTCACCCAGATGCTAAACTCTCAGTTTACCTGGCACTTGGGGTTCCCAGAGGCCACACATGTCTGGAGAGAGCCTCACGCGATGGCAGGCCTAGCTTTATACTCCTGGCTGGCTCCTCCTCCCTCCTTCCTTCCTGATTGAAAGGGGGGGGTGGTCTTCCCAGGTGAGTTTACAAAAGCTCAGGAAGACAAAAGGCTGCTGATGGGCGTAACCTATTCTGCAGGCTCCTGAATGGAGTGCTTGGATTAGCCTAATGGGGCTCTTATCACCTCCTAAGGTGGTGATGCTGAAATTCTAAAAATGGACTATGCCTGGGTGGTTGGGAATTGCCCCTTACTAAGTTCTTTCCCTCCTAGTTCTGTTCTCTTAGGCTGGACTGTTTTTGTAACCTCAAGCTAGTTTTTATTTGAGTTTGTTTAATTATTTATTGCTTTTTAGATCCTGTGTCCCAATTTACTGAACTGTTTAGGCTATGTTCTAACTTAGATTAAGTTTAACTTGGGTTAAGTATAGGGTTAATTTACAACAAAGTAGAAAACCCTGCTTTCCACTTTATCCTCCTCCCTGCCTTCGATTAGGTGCTATTTTAGGTGCAGCTAACTTTCAACTTTGATTTAAGTGCCTGACCCTTGGGTTCTTACTCACGAGTAGGACTCTGCTCCTGCTCAGATTAGACCTACGTACCTCCCTTAGGTGCTAACTTTCAATTTTGCTTTAAGGTTGATTTAAAGTTAAAGTTAAGGTTAGAAGACAGGGAGTTAGAAAGACAAAGAGTTAGAAAGAGTACACTTACCCTCTTGTCGTCTTCCTCCTCTCCTTCTCCAAAACTCAGAGGTCTACTTGCCTTCTCCTCGCCCAAATGCTAAACTCTCAGTTTACCTGACACTTGGGGTCCCAGAGGCACTTAGGGTTCCCAGAGGCCACACGCGTCTGTTGAAGATAGTGCTCTTCATGCTTTGATATCTTTGGCGACTGAAGATAATTGGGCATGAGGTCAGATAAGCCAAAAAATGAAAGCTTGACAAACTTGTGCTATAATCTTTATTGTTTCTTGATTCCAGGCAGGCAACATATCTTGCATCTCTCCTGAATGCACACCCAGTCCGTGTCCCAGCTCTGCTCAGACTGACTGTTGTCCTTGCCAGCCAGGTGGGTCTCTCAACATCCTACTTGATGACCAATCACAAGACAAGCTGGCTTTGAGGGATACCTGAGCGCACTCATTTCTGTTGAAGGATGCTCCTCAGCAAATCCAGATTTTGGATGGTAGAAATGGTGTGAAATGATGGAGCCCTGATTTCTTCATACAAATTGCATAAAGAAGGAGGTACTGCTGCCACCTTCTCATTACAAAGCATGCCTAGATAGAACTAGACGCCAGGGCTTGACCTCCCTCCCTAGCTCTGACACTTGCCCTTGGGTAAGTTGTTTGCCTTACAGTGGCCTGACTTTTCCATATGAAAGGAAAAGACATTGAGCTTTCTGTTTACAATGAAGTTTTCAATCATCTTCCACGCCTTCTGCAGTCTGGGAATAATTTTGCCATATGACCTGCTGTTTGTAGACTAGGCCTGTTGTCAATAATGAACTCGTATCTTGAAGAGGTAAAACTAAAACTTTAAACTGTATAACCAAGAAGACAAGAAGTAGCTAGCACTCTTTTTCAGCAAGAGACCCTCTGCACAATGCTGAGGATGTTTTTTGGAGTTCCCTATCTTGGATCTTCTGCACTGACCCCCTTTTGTTTTCATCTGTAGCGGAGTGCCATTTCCGTGGTCAGGTCTATGCAGAGGGAGCTGAGTTCAGCCTGGATGGTGATGACTGCACCACCTGTGTGTGTAGGGTAGGTCTCAACCTTGGTCCCTGTGCTCCTTATCATTACATACTGTTTTTCAGGGAAACTATTCACCCAATCCTACTCAACAGGGTATGTTTATTCAGCTAAATCTATTCATGTTCCTTATTGCTTGTTCTTTAGAGGCCTGGGTCCCTTTAGGGAGAAGGGCGGGATAGAAAGTTTATTATTATTATTATTAATATTATTAATTATTAATATTATTAATATTAGAGGCAGATGCTGGAGGATCTACCAGTGTAATAAGGCTAATTTAAAACTATGTGATCACCCTAGATTTGGTCTGAGTGAGGATATACAGGGATACCCTTCTCAATAGTGCCATGGGTGCTATGCAAGATAAGAGGGACAAAGTGGAATGTGTTGGTCTACAAGCCTTTGTAGCCTTTGTAGCCTTAGAGATGCAGAACCTATTTTATAAAAATCAATAAGGAAGAATCTATAGAAAAGTGTCTTGACCTGGTCCCCCCTTTCTACATTCTACTGTCATTACTGTATGTAACATGTGACACCACATCCTCCCTCAGCAAGGAGATGTTGAGTGCTCTTTCACTCCCTGCCCCACTCTGGAATGTCCCCGAGATGATTGGCTGTTGGCTCCAGGACAATGCTGCTTTACTTGCCGAAAGGCTGCACCCATGACAGGTAAGATCCCCGTGATCAGCTGGTATGCATGTGAGGGAACCTGTAAGCACGCAGTGAGTCATTTTGTAGCTTTACAAATTATATATGTGCATTGGTATGCTAAGGCAAAGAGCATGTACGCATTACACTCAGTGGAGTGAACCCTCTAGCCTCTGTTCCTGCTTCTTTCACACATGCTGTGTTTCCTTGTCCCTCTCTTCTTGGCAAGGTTGCTATGTGGATGACAATGGAATTGAGTTTCCAGTTGGACAGATCTGGTCACCGGGTGATCCCTGTGAGTTATGCATCTGCCAGGTGAATGATAACCTGCTCTACTTCACTGTTTTGTAACTTTCCAATCAGCTGTCACATAAACTTTGTTCCCTCTCCTATCCTACTTTTCTTCCTCCTGCACTGGAAGAATCATATTGGTCTTCTGAGTAACATGGTTCTAATCTGGTCCACAAGTGTCTGTATATATTTGAAAACTCTTTGGGGACACTGAGTAGAACAGCTGCATTGTTCTATTGCTATACTTGACAAACTTGTGAGATTTAGAACTTGTATCCTGACCCCTTAGGAGGTTCAAAGCACCTGAATTTTATTTATAAAATAGCATGCTTATAGCCCACATGCACTGGTTGTCATTGAACCTACTGAAGTGTACCTGCTAGGAATCTTTATAGAAGGAAAATTGGAATACACATGTTTTAAGTAAATAAAATTAATCTCCCCCAATTTGTTATGCCCTTCATTTCTTGTTTTTGACCTCAAATCTTGCAATCTCCTTCTCAACTTTTGACCCCCCCTGCCTATCCCAGTTCTGTTGATGCTATTTGCTGATCTATTCTGATGTCACACATATGCCATGACCCCTCTGGCTGTGGGATTAACTGCAGTGATGTCAGGATAACTGAACAGCCTTGGTCTAGACCAGGGGTGCCCAAACCCTGGCCCGGGGGCCACTTGCGGCCCTCGGGGTCTCTCAGTCTGGCCTGTGGGGAGCCCCCAGTCTCCAATGAGTCTCTGGAGACTTGCTGGAGCCCATGCTGGCCTGGCGCAACTGCTCTCAGTGTGAGAACCTCTCACCTGAGCGGTGGGACGGGGGCTCCCTCCACTACTTGCTGTTTCACATCTGTGATGCAGCAGTGGCAGCAAAGGAAAGGCTGGCCTTGCTTTGTGTAAGGCCTTTAACAGGCCTTGAGCTACTACAAGACCTTCATTCATTCATATAAGTTCCATCTCTAATAAATTCATTTATGTAAATTTATTGAAATTTGAAATGTAAATTAATTCCTTTTTCCCCCAGCCCCTGTCACAGTATCAGAGAGAAGATATGGCCCTCCTGCCAAAATGTTTGGATACCCCTGGTCTAGACTGCTGAGTGCTAAAGGAAGTTCAGAGACTTTTGAATGCTAATATTATGAGCCACATTTGTAAGATTAAGGGCTCAATTCAAAGTGTGCCCTAGGCTGATGCAAGTCCCTTGTGCTGGCCTCTTCTGCACCACTGTGGGTGTTTATGGATCTGCACCGCCTCTGGAGGCCAAATTGGGTCCCACTGTGCCAGTGGGTGGGAAAGTATGTGCCGGATGGTGCTGGAGTTTGAGAATGGTGGAAAGAGGGTGAAATGGGGGTGTTTGGGGCAGGGGAGGGTGGGCGGCGGGCAGACCCATGGATAAACCAGGTCTTGGAGGGTTGGGGCCAGGATCTGGCACTTAGACAGGATTGTAACCCCCTCTTCCAGGCAGCCTGACTTGGTGCCAGGCTGCTCAGATGTGCACCACCACTTTATGTGGTGTGGATCCAAGTAGCCCCATTAAAACTGCTACCATATTACCCGGGGGAAGAAGAATTGATTTCCCTTGCCCCAGGTTGTGCCACAGCCAGCCCCGACCCTGAGCTGGAGACAGCTCAGGCCAGCTGGCCTGCCTGTTCTTGGGTCGTCCATCATATAACTATTATCTTCATGTCATGTGCTTTCAATGACACCTTATAGGTGCAAATTGATGGAATGGTTACAAAATCTTTTAACGAAAACAATAGAGAGGGATAATATTTTCTGCTTACAAGTTAGGTATATATTGCACATTCATGTGGAGGGTCTTGATGATTTAATAAAGTGTTGAAGTCTGCCCACAACAGTCCTGCTGTTTGTGCTGTGGGTTTCTGTGAAGTTCTTCTTTATTGCAGGCAGATGGTTCAGTGAGCTGCAAGAGGACAGACTGCTTGGAGACATGTCCTCATCCAATCCGGATCCCTGGACAGTGCTGTCCAGACTGCTCAGCAGGTAAATTCCCATGCAGTGATCTGAGGGCACATTAGACAGACACGCTGCTGAAGCTAAGCAGATCAAGGTCTGGTCAGTGCCAGAATGGATAATTGTCTTGGAAACCCATGTATGCCAGCTTGTATTCCATGATGGAAAAAAGTAGAATGTAACTGTAATAATATATAACCTAAATACATTCCTTCTTCCTATAAAACTATTTCCATCTTGTCAAGCTAGATGTTATCCCATGGTGTTCCCAAACTTTGCAATGCCATGACCCACTTCATCCTCTGCAGTGGATTGTGATACTCCTGATAGTGCTTGAGGCTTCTCCTGGCCCAGCAACCCCCTCTACAGGCCTCTGTGGGCCTCAGAATGACCCTCAGAAGCCTCCATAAGCCACATCTGGATTTTGGAAGCAAACTGGAAGTGGCTTATGGATGCTTCTAAGGGCCATTCAGAGGCTTGCAGAGGTCTGCAGAGGTTACTGGGTTGGGAGGGGCCTTCAGAGGCTCCAGCAAATCATGGGGATTCCAGAATGGGTCCTATTTGGAGCCAAACCGGTGCAAGGACGGGCGGGAGGTTCAGATTGCGACCCACTGTGCTTGGCCTCATGACCCACCAGTCAGTCAGTACCCACATTTGGGGAAAGACTGTGTTATCCTATTTGCCAAAATAGAGTGCCAAATTCCCTAGCCATAAAATTCAGGTTTTGCTTCTGATGTTTGTAAGGCAATTGAATGTTTGTGTTAATTGAAAATGAATGGGATGTTGAGGATGAGTCACTGTGTTCACTCCATATTGAAGAGTACTTCTAGACAGTGCTTGCCTAAGCTATCTCTAGATCTTGCTGCACAATCAATATTTTGCTCATGAAGTGCACAACTGTCAGTGTTGCTTGCAGTCAGACATCATTCCAAAGCTTTAAATTTCACATAAAATGCAGGATTATATTTTTTTCCTAGAACTAGATAAGAACATAAGAACAGCCCTGCTAGATTAAGTCAAAGCACAATCCTGTGCATATCTACGTAGAAGTAAGTCTCACTGAGTTCAGTGGAACCTTCTCCCAAGTATTTGCGTATAGGTTTGTAGCCAAAATATAGCACATACAGAACATTTGCTGCTTCTTTCTGTTTGTGGCTCACTGTGTAAACAGGATGAAACAGTATAATAGCACTGCAAGGAGTTGAAGATAATCCCTTTGTCATGCTTGGTTATTAACCCCCTGTGCCATTTATTTGACCCTCTGCAAGCCTAGGAAGTTCTTGGCTATGTTGTACAGACAGGCTGTTGATGTGCCACAATTTGACAAGCCAACATGTTTTCTCTTTCCTAACTGAAGGCTGCACCTATGCAGGAAAGATCTATTACAATAATGAAACATTTCCCTCTGTCTTGGACCCCTGCCTAAGCTGCATTTGTTTGGTAAGTACTGAGCTTTTGCTCTCCTGGCCTACAGGAAGTGCTCCATTGTCCTAGTAACTTATCCTACATAGAAAACAATAAACAATTGCTTGTTCAGGATTGTAAAATCAGCTTCCCAAGAACACAAAGTCCTGATTTTCTTAATGATTCAAGAAAGATTTGGAAGAATGCTGTGTGTCTCTCTTTTAAAAATATACCTCCAAAATCTCAGGGAAGTGCAAAGAAAGAAATCTTTTTCTCACCCTCTAGCAGCAAGATATAGTCCATTGTATGGAGATAGGAGATGGTGCTAGAATAGGAGTGGCTTGAGCATTCTTGTGACAACTGCCCTGTTTTCTCCCCTATTTTTTGCCTATTTTTTCTTATTTTTGAATACTTTTAACCCCCCTCCCCACAAGAAGCTCCTGTGCAGGTTCAGCACAGGTTCAAGAGCTGATGAGACATCTTCCTGCAGCAGTCTGTGTCCTTTATTTGAAATGCCATTCCTCACAGCCATGTATTCATATGAATCTGAATCTTTCTTTAGGTCCGGAGTAGCCAAGCCTCCAACTGAGATTAGCATGTGCTTACAATTGGGCAGCCAAACCTAAAGGGGTGGGATGGAGAGGTGGGTTCTCCTCCTCCAATCAGGTAACTATATGATATAATCAACCTTAGGTACTGTACTTAAGTTCAATCGCAGGATGCTCATGTATGTTTCTGCTAGGTCTACCATGAATTCTAGTGTAGGTTAGCAGAAACACACCCAGGGCGCAATCCTAACCCTTTATGTCAGTACTTTCCAGAACTGGCATAGCTGTGCCAATGGGACGTGTGCTGCATCCTGCAGTTGGGTGTCACTCACAGTGTCACTTACTTTGTCCTCAAAGTAAGGGAATGTTTGTTCCCTTGCCTCAGAGCTGCACTGACATAAAGGGTTAGGATTGCGCCTCCAATTGCTCTCCAGTAAGTGCAGGGAGGGTCAGGGATTCTGGGGCTGATGTAAGTAGTGAGCAGTAGAGACTATATTTCTAGCTAGATGCAATTAAGGAATTAATTTTGTTTTTTTCTCATTTCATTTCAAACCTAACTGCAAACTTCAGGGGCGTTGGGAGGTTTGTGTGCTTTGTTCTTCAGTAGCTTCTCTTTCCCAGACATTACTGGTTACAGCAGTGATTTCCAACCTTTTTTATCTTGTGGCACACTGAAAGGACACTAAAATGGTCAAGGCATGCCATCAGTGTTTTGACCATTGACAAGGCACACCATGCTGTAGGTGGGGGGCTCACATCTCCCAATGGCCCTACTAATAAATGACCCTCTCCCAAATTCCCGCGGCACACCTGGGGACCATTCGCGGCACACCAGTGTGCTACGGCACAGTGGTTGAAAATGGCTAGGTTACAATATCCATTTTGTCAAGCTTCTTCTTTGTGTCCAGCTAGCCAGGTGCTTGTACTTTTTCCTATCTTCCTCCCCTACTTTTTCCCCATTTTATTTAATTCTTTTTATTTTGGATTTTTAATAAACTACTGTAGTTACATTTTAACTCTTTGCTTCCATAGTCCCTATTCACAGGGAATTCAGTGAATTGTCAGATCCAGTCATTTGTGGATGCTATTACAATTTTATTTCAGATAACCCCTGGGCTTCTGTGCTCTCCTGGGAGGGTTTTTTCCCCAGATGGCCCCCTTCTGCCTGATCACTTCAGCCTGGGGTAGTGGCAGCAGATAGAATTACCATTCCCCCCCTATTCAGCTTCTGACCCAGTTAAAAGAGAAAGCAGAGACCCAGAAGGGGTATGTACATGCTGACTACTAGGTGCTACTCCCCTTGGTCTGCCTGCCTTTTCCTGGTGCCTTCCTTAACAACTCTGTTAATCATAAATTAATTGTTATTCTGGAAAGGCCCTGAGCATTCATCCTTGCTCAATTGTGAAATCTTGGTGCCCTTGGGAGAAGTTGCTATCTCTATTTCTATCTCGAATAAGCAGCCCATCCTGGGGCATTCCGTGTACCGAATAAGCAACCCATCCTGGGGCATTCCGTGTACCGAATAAGCAGCCCATCCTGGGGCATTCCATGTACAAATGCTTTTATGCGAATGCCCGAAGTCGACGAGCAAAGGTGGGAGAACTGGAATGTCTGGTGACAAGGGAAAACATTGACATAGTGGGCATAACGGAAACCTGGTGGAATGCGGAGAATCAGTGGGATACCGCAATCCCGGGCTATAAACTCTACAGGAGGGACAGGCAGGGGCGTGTTGGAGGTGGGGTGGCCGTTTATGTTAAGGAAGGGATAGAATCCAGCAAAGTAGAGATTGAAGGTGGGTCCGACTCCACCGTAGAATCTCTGTGGGTTAAATTACCAGGCTTGTGCAGCGATGTAATACTGGGGGTGTGCTATCATCCTCCAGACCAGAAATCGGGTGGGGACCTTGAAATGAGGAAACAGATCAGGGAAGTGACAAGGAGGGACAGGGTTGTAATCATGGGGGACTTCAATTATCCTCATATTGACTGGGTCAATTTGTGTTCTGGTCACGATAAGGAAACCGGATTTCTTGATGTGCTAAATTACTGTGGCTTAGAGCAGCTAGTCACGGAGCCCACCGGAGGACAGGTGACTCTGGATTTAATATTGTGCGGTATGCAGGGCCTGGTTAGAGATGTAAACGTTACTGAGCCATTGGGGAACAGTGATCATGCTGCGATCCGTTTTGACATGCACGTTGGGGGAAGAATACCAGGCAAATCTCTAACAAAAACCCTTGACTTCCGACGAGCAGACTTCCCCCAAATGAGGAGGCTGGTTAGAAGGAGGTTGAAAGGGAGGGTAAAAAGAGTCCAATCTCTCCAGAGTGCATGGAGGCTGCTTAAAACAACAGTAATAGAGGCCCAGCAGAGGTGTATACCGCAAAGAAAGAAGGGTTCCACTAAATCCAGGAGGGTGCCCGCATGGCTAACCAGCCAAGTTAGAGAGGCTGTGAAGGGCAAGGAAGCTTCCTTACGTAAGTGGAAGTCTTGCCCTAATGAGGAGAGTAAAAAGGAACATAAACTGTGGCAAAAGAAATGTAAGAAGGTGATACGGGAGGCCAAGCGAGACTATGAGGAACGCATGGCCAGCAATATTCAGGGGAATAATAAAAGCTTCTTCAAATATGTTAGAAGCAGGAAACCCGCCAGAGAAGCGGTTGGCCCTCTGGATGGTGAGGGAGGGAAAGGGGAGATAAAAGGAGACTTATAGATGGCAGAGAAATTAAATGAGTTCTTTGCATCTGTCTTCACGGCAGAAGACCTTGGGCAGATACCGCTGCCCGAACGGCCCCTCCTGACCGAGGAGTTAAGTCAGATAGAGGTTAAAAGAGAAGATGTTTCAGACCTCATTGATAAATTAAAGATCAATAAGTCACCGGGCCCTGATGGCATCCACCCAAGAGTTATTAAGGAATTGAAGAATGAAGTTGCAGATCTCTTGACTAAGGTATGCAACTTGTCCCTCAAAACGGCCACGGTGCCAGAGGATTGGAGGATAGCAAATGTCACGCCTATCTTTAAAAAGGGAAAGAGGGGGGACCCAGGAAACTATAGGCCGGTCAGCCTAACATCCATACCTGGTAAGATGGTGGAATGCCTCATCAAAGATAGGATCTCAAAACACATAGATGAACAGGCCTTGCTGAGGGAGAATCAGCATGGCTTCTGTAAGGGTAAGTCTTGCCTCACGAACCTTATAGAATTCTTCGAAAAGGTCAACAGGTATGTGGATGCGGGAGAACCCGTAGACATTATATATCTGGACTTTCAGAAGGCGTTTGACACGGTCCCTCACCAAAGGCTACTGAAAAAACTCCACAGTCAGGGAATTAGAGGACAGGTCCTCTCGTGGATTGAGAACTGGTTGAAGGCCAGGAAACAGAGAGTGGGTGTCAATGGGCAATTTTCACAATGGAGAGAGGTGAAAAGCGGTGTGCCCCAAGGATCTGTCCTGGGACCGGTGCTTTTCAACCTCTTCATAAATGACCTGGAGACAGGGTTGAGCAGTGAGGTTGCAAAGTTTGCAGACGACACCAAACTTTTCCGAGTGGTGAAGACCAGAAGTGATTGTGAGGAGCTCCAGAAGGATCTCTCCAGACTGGCAGAATGGGCAGCAAAATGGCAGATGCACTTCAATGTCAGTAAGTGTAAAGTCATGCACATTGGGGCAAAAAATCAAAACTTTAGATATAGGCTGATGGGTTCTGAGCTGTCTATGACAGATCAGGAGAGAGATCTTGGGGTGGTGGTAGACAGGTCGATGAAAGTGTCGACCCAATGTGCGGCGGCAGTGAAGAAGGCCAATTCTATGCTTGGGATCATTAGGAAGGGGATTGAGAACAAAATGGCTAGTATCATAATGCCGTTGTACAAATCTATGGTAAGGCCACAGCTGGAGTATTGTGTCCAGTTCTGCTCGCCGCATCTCAAAAAAGACATATTGGAAATGGAAAAGGTGCAAAAGAGAGCGACTAAGATGATTACGGGGCTGGGGCACCTTCCTTATGAGGAAAGGCTACAGCGTTTGGGCCTCATCAGCCTAGAAAAGAGACGCCTGAGGGCGGACATGATTGAGACATACAAAATTATGCAGGGGATGGACAGAGTGGATAGGGAGATGCTTTTTACACTCTCACATAATACCAGAACCAGGGGACATCCACTAAAATTGAGTGTTGGGCGGGTTAGGACAGACAAAAGAAAATATTTCTTTACTCAGCGTGTGGAACTCCTTGCTGCAGGATGTGGTGCTGGCGTCTGGCCTGGACGCCTTTAAAAGGGGATTGGACAAGTTTCTGGAGGAAAAATCCATTACAGGGTACAAGCCATGATGTGTATGCGCAACCTCCTGATTTTAGAAATGGGTTATGTCAGAATGCCAGATGCAAGGGAGGGCACCAGGATGAGGTCTCTTGTTATCTGGTGTGCTCCCTGGGGCATTTGGTGGGCTGCTGTAAGATATAGGAAGCTGGACTAGATGGGCCTATGGCCTGATCCAGTGGGGCTGTTCTTATGTTATGTTCTTATGTTTTTCTCTGTCTTGATTTCTGCCTGAGAAGTGATTCTAAACTAAAGGAGGCAGGACCAGTACTGGATCCAGTTTTAGGCTGATACCAAGCCAGAGCCAGGAAAGGTCCTGGAACAGGAGAGCTCGTGGCAGCGCTGTCAGAATCCAAGCCCTTCAAACAGTTAAAGAATGATTCTAGGAACCAGACATTCCCTGGTGATTGCATGCCAGTGTTGTCAATGGGCAAGGCAGGATGTGACTGAGAGGAGGCCAACTGCAAGGTTTCAGATTGGTAGGCAGCTCTTTTAAGGTCTCCATTATTGAGACAGGGTAGATTATAGAAGGAGTCACTGGGGGAAGTACTTAAGATCTCAGTCTCTCTCCCGCCCTTGTCAGAGGAATTGACAGAGGAAGTATCCAAGGTCCTGTGATTTTGGCCTGCCCTGCCATTCTGCAAGAATCTGGAGACTACATTCCCCATGTAAATACATTCCCCATGTAAATAGCCCCATGTAAAAACGGCTAATATTATAATGCCGTTGTACAAATCGATGGTAAGGCCACACCTGGAGTATTGTGTCCAGTTCTGGTCGCCGCATCTCAAAAAAGACATAGTGGAAATGGAAAAGGTGCAAAAGAGACTGACTAAGATGATTACGGGGCTGGGGCACCTTCCTTATGAGGAAAGGCTACGGCATTTGGGCCTCTTCAGCCTAGAAAAGAGACGCCTGAGGGGGGACATGATTGAGACATACAAAATTATGCAGGGGATGGACAGAGTGGATAGGGAGATGCTCTTTACACTCTCACATAATACCAGAACCAGGGGACATCCACTGAAATTGAGTGTTGGGCGGGTTAGGACAGACAAAAGAAAATATTTCTTTACTCAGCGCGTGGTCAGTCTGTGGAACTCCTCTCCACAGGATGTGGTGCTGGCGTCTAGCCTAGACGCCTTTAAAAGGGGATTGGACGAGTTTCTGGAGGAAAAATCCATTATGGGGTACAAGCCATGATGTGTATGCGCAACCTCCTGATTTTAGGAATGGGTTAAGTCAGAATGCCAGATGTAGGGGAGAGCACCAGGACGAGGTCTCTTGTTATCTGGTGTGCTCCCTGGGGCATTTGGTGGGCCGCTGTGAGATACAGGAAGCTGGACTAGATGGGCCTATGGCCTGATCCAGTGGGGCTGTTCTTATGTTCTTATGTTCTTAAATAAAAAAGAGTTTTGGTCACATGAGCCAAACAAATCTGAATATTGTGGGTAATGAATACTGTAGCCAATACTGACTAATGTCATAGAGAACTACAAGGAAGACCAAAAAGTTGTAAGGAACAAGCAGTTGGAGGGAGGTGTCAAATGTTTTATTTTAAAGCTTTTTATTATGCAATGGAAAAACCTCTTCCTCAGATCCTCCCATTCCCTAGCAAGTTTCCTTCCCACTTTTTCTTTTCCCCATTTCCTCCTTTTCTACTTTCTCCTTGAACTTAAATGTCAATACCATTTTTAAAAATGATTGTATTAATTTGTATGATTTTTGTGATATAAAATGCTTAATAAATAGTTAATAACAAAAAGGGGAAGGTTGTAAATGTGTTCAAAGAATGTGTTCAAAGAACTTTGAACACAAAAAGGGCTACATAAACCATGAATAAAAACTGCAGCAACAAATCCATGGAATTGCAAAGCGGCTTTTGTATGCACTGTAGGGCCTGCACTCCTCAACCTGGTAAGGCTCCTGCTTGCACCACTGGCAGAGCCTCAGAAGGGAGGTGAGGAGGGGATTCTGCCATCTGCAGGAATCAGTAGGGTTGTCTCTTGGGAGGACAACCTTTCCTCCTCAGTTGCCTTCCTCCTTCCTGGCAGACTGCCCCAGCTCCTCATTAGCTTTTTAAGGAGCCCCTGGGCCTCATGAGACCTCATAAACTGCCTAACCTCACGCTCAGCCTCCTAACTCCACCCCTGTATAGCTGCACACATGCCACCTATAGAGGCTTCATCACTCTGTCTGGGCCCAGTATCAGCAGTGTGCCTGAGTCCATGGCCTTCATTGTTGGAGTCTCCACTGCCCTGTCCCATGCTTCTGAGTCCAGAGATAGGGCACTAGCAGCTCCAAACACAGGGCCATTTTCCTCCTGTCCACCAAGCCAGCTTGGTGGCTTCTGGGGCATTTCATAGGCCCCATTGGAATGTGCCATGTGGGATTGGGATGGCCACTTCTTCAATGGGTGGTGCTCTAGTGCTAAGAGGTAAGTCCAAATCTGAACCTATAAGAGTGTGATGTTAGGTAAGAACCAGGGTACATCCTACTTCAGAGCAGGGTGCAGTCAAACATGCAGACACAGCAGAGTCTTCAATTGCAATTGTATTTTGAGTACAGAGCCATGCAAAGAATTGTTAGAGCAGTCCAGGTCATACACAGGTAATACAGCAATTCAGAGTTACCTAGTTATAGTCCAGTTTCCTTAAGGCAAAGTCAGTCCATGGTCACTTATAGTGTTTGTTCTGACAAGCTCCAGCAGTAGCTTCATAGTTCACCCACTGCTAAGGTGGAGCTCCATGGAGAGGCTTAAATGGGATTCAGCACCCAATCTAGTTTTTGCCTGATTAATTAGGGTGTGGCTACACAGGTGTTCAAGTAATCATGCTATCCCAGCTGTTTACAACTTGCCCTGAACCAACTGTTTGCAACCAGGCCTGACTGTGCCAGAGCAAAGAGCTAACATGTTACAGCTGTCCTGATGGAACCAAGTGTGAAACTACAGGTTGTATAAATTGCTCTGTCATTAATGCAGGCAGTCTGTCCCTTTGTGTGTCTGTGTGTATACATTCCAGCTAGGATCTGTAGCTTGCTCTCCGGTGGACTGTGTTGTCTTCTGTACCTATCCTTTCCATCCAGAAGGGGAATGCTGCCCAGTTTGTCATGGTAAGCATTATGTTCTTAGGGAATTTCCAGATGATAAAGAGATTTTAAAAAGCACTGCCATGTTCTGGTTATGGCTGGAATGGGCCACGGGAACAATTAATATTAACAGAATATTAAACCTGTGGCACCCTGGTGGGTCCACTTTGATCTGCACCAGCTCTACAGCATACAGACGAATCAGGCCCTGGAGGGGGTTAGGATTCAGCAGGTGCTGCCGCCGCCGCCGTCTCCCCCAGGCCTGTTTGCTCTCCTCCCCATTTTAATCTGTTTTGTGTGGGATTGGATGTAGTGACTCTGTTGGTGAAATTGTATGTCTGTCATTGTCCTTGTCCTATCTTGCAGATTGCAATTACAAAGGAAGGAAAGTGGTCAATGGGCACAACTTTGTACCAGAGGGTGAACCCTGCATTCATTGTACCTGCCAGGTGAGCTATGCTATCTGGAAGAATATGCTGATCCACCTCAGAATGGAGGAGGCTCTTGGCAGAGGCAGTAGGTGGGATGGAAGACTGACATAAACAGCTGTAGTATCTCAAATGAGCAACCTTCAGATCCACATGGGGTTGCTATCTTCCTTGTTGATCTTTTTAAAACTATTGTTGTTGTTGTTAGTCCTGGAATAAGTTTTGGTGATGCTGATCTGTTGGAATCTCTTAATGGGGTCAGGTGGCTCTTTGCATGACAGAATTATGAATAGTGAATAATGAATACCTCTTATCTAGAACCCCACAGTTCCAAATTATTCCCTTCACCTCCTTGGGCACAGTGGGGCTCTAAGAAAGCTATACATGTGCCACTGGAAATTCTCAGAAAGGATAACTTATCTGTTGCTTTTCATCACCTAGCTTGGAGAGGTGAACTGTGAGAAGAGGCCCTGTCCAAGCATCTGTGTAGAGCCCTTTGCTCCCCCTGCACATTGCTGCCCTCACTGCCAAGGTAACATAACTTAGAGGTAACATTGTCATTACATTGTCTTGGGGCCTGTTACTATGGATGCAGCATCTTCAAATCTCCTAGCAAGGAAACCCACATTTTGGAAGTTGAAAAAAAGATATACAGGTGCAGCCTATTTATCCACGAATTTTTTTATCTGCAGATTTGGGATTTGTCTCAACACAAATGGGCTGGGGGAACTGAAAGTCACACACAGCTTTGCCTCCTTTGCCCTGCTCCATTGCCCTGCCCTGCTCCATTTCCAGGCAGCCCAAAACACTGCAAAAAGGCTTTGCCTTGCCCAGGCAGGGAAATAGCCCTGGAAGAGGTTCCCCTTGCAAAGGAACAGTAACACTCCTGGAGCTCCTGAGCCAGCAAAGAGGCTGAAGATGGGAAGGGGGGGGGGCAAAAATCTCTGTAACCAGAACACTTGCAGCAAGGTGGAGCTCTCTCTCTCTCACACACACACACAGAGGGGCAGGTGTGGTAGCAACAGAGGGGATTGCTTTAAAAAAAACCCAGGGAGTGTTTGCCAAATCTCCCCCCCCCCCCATTGAGATAGTGCAGGCAATCACGGACACAAGCAACCAAGCTAAGCATGAGATATAGCCTACAATCCTCACCACACCTTCCTGGGAGTAAGCCCCATTGACTGGAATGGGGCTTACTTCTGAGTAGAAACACATAGGGCTGCACTCTTAAAAGAACATCATCCCATGTGAAAGAAGCTGGGCAGCTGGCAAGGGGGAAGGCTGAGTACGGAGAGGATTGATAACAGCTGCCTTAGTTTCCTTCCATCCAGAAGTGTCAGGCTGCAATGTATTTGTGTAACTCTATGGAATTTAGCACAACGCATTTTTTGTTAATTGTGCTGAGTCATGGAATGGAACTAACAAGGATAAATAGGCTCCACCTGTATAAACTTGCACAGGATTGCATTATAAAACATTTCCATATGCCTGGGTGCAGCTGCAGAAGCTGGATTAGATTCTGTCATAGAATTACAGTTATTTATTGGGATGGGGATGATGGTAGAGAGCACAGTGGGAGGAACTCTGAGGCCATAGTGTAAGGGTAGAGATTAGGTGTAGTGGTACTGTGGGGAAGGCTGAGGAGCTGATCCCCATATTGACAGCCCAATTGTATGTTTTTCCCACTGCAGCTGTGCCAAAACAGGCTGTGCTGCATGCTGTGGGGGGTTGGCAACAGGGAGACTTGGAAGGGGAAAGAGAAAATATTTTCCTTTAACCCACAGTAAGCCCCACAACCAAAGAGTCTTGTGTGGTGCAGAGTAGTAGGTTGCAGTACTGCAGCTGGAAACTCTCCCCATGACCTGAGTTCAATCCCAGTGGAAGTCTGAGTTGACCCAGCCTTCCAAGGTTGGAAAAACGGGTACCCAGCTTGCTGGGGGAAAGGTAACATGATTGGGGAAGGCAATGGCAAACCACCCTGCTTATAGTCTGCCATGAAATTACCGCAGTAGCAGCGACACTGACCAATCCTGTGGTCTGGGCCGTGCCTCAACCGGGCTCCGGCCAGAGCTCCTACTGGAGCTGGCTCAGCTCCAGCCGGTGCTGAGCCAGCATGCGGCGGGCGACCGTGTTCTCAGCGGTGCCTGCAACTGCTGGGCTGCGGAACAGTGCATGGGGGCATTCCCAGGGGCATAGGAGAGGTGTTCCGGGGAGGGGGGAGGTGTGGTTGGGGGTGTTCCTGGGGGCGGGGGAGAGGCGGGTCTGCGGAGCCAAGCTCCGCAGGATCCAGGGTGCTCAGGCAGGGCTGCTCGCCCTACACGAGTGCCTTCACTTTAGCAGCGACCAAACAGTCACCGCTAAAGTGAGTAGTCCCATTGTGGGACTGCTTCCCTTACTCAGGGGAAGGGGACGAACATCCCCTTCTCCCGAGGAGCCTCCTGTGGTAGCGCGGGAGGCTCTGGATTCAGCGGGAGCCCTTTGTGGAGCTGCTGGGTCCCACAGCTCTGGGTAGCTCAGGACTGGGCTGCCCGTGCTTGCACAGGGACCTTTCTTTCTTTCACCCCATGACCACCAATGGGTCTCCTCAGACCTGTGCCAGCTGCTTATCTGGCGCAGATCCAAGGAGACAAAGGGGTGTGTTGGCACACTGTGGAGGGGCAGCATCAGTCACAAGTCACCCATGCCGGGTGCCATCTCCCACCTCTGACAGACCAGGACCCCATTCCGCTATGCCCCATTACACCCACTCCACCACCTGTTACGACCACCCTGCTGACTTACCGGCGTTAGTGGGCTACCTTCTCTCTGCCTCAATGCACAGTTCAGAAGCACACAACAGATCATCATTTGTGATGGCTGTAAAGCGCATAACACTGCCAAAACACTAGTTCTGGCAGCAATGTCACTGCTTGGGATGGGGGCTTGAGGCTACTCCTGGCTATCTTAATACAGCCTGTGGCCATTCTCATGTTACTTTTTGTTTTACCACTGACACAGATGTTCCTGAACATGTTGATTGTCTCAAGGCTGTGAAGATAATTATAATGTGCTTTTCAAGATGGCAGGTTATTATGCCATATCTGGGTCCTTCTAGAAACAGTAATCCACAGATTTGTGTATGTATGTGTTGGTCTTTTGTGTGATGCATCAGACAATGCTGGTATGTTTTTGTCTGCCTGCTTTCACTGCTGATTGACGTTTGCATAGTTTCTAATACAGGCAGCAAGCAGAGATTTTACTTGAGCATGTCAGAATAACCACTGCTCAGTCTAGTCTGTGATTGCTTTATGTCAGATTCCTCAGCCTCACTGGAGAATAGCCTACCCATCTCTGACTTGGACAGTGGAGGATCAAAGACAGCCTTACAGATCTTCAAAGGACATTCCACAGCCTTGATGCCTGACAGAACCTGCAGCCACTGCACAAGCTCCTCCACAACTGCCTCTCTCAGTTCAGAGGTTCATCTTGCACGAAGCAATGCAGTTGTGTGGGGAATTCCGCCTATGAGCCCAACTGCACCAGGGAAAGTTGGGATCCATCAGACTAGACCTGGGGATCCCATCAGGTTGCATCTTAATAGACCTCCAAGTGTTAAACCCCCTTCTTCTTGGTTAGGCCCTTCTACAATTTCTCAGATCAGGTCAACGGCCACTTTGCTACTTCTACGTAGGCTAGAAAGCCTCAGGCCTCCCCCTACCAGGCCAAGTTCTTTTGGCTCCTCTTCAACTCATTCTAATCTCCCTTCTCTCATTACAAGGACAACTGAAATCTCTGTGCCCTCCACTACTGTTTATACAACCACTCCACCCCCTGTAGCTAACATCACAGATTCCATAGTGAGATCCTTTCATCCTTCAGTTCCACACAACCTTCCACTGCCATCTCCAGCTGAACCTCTTTCCCCTTCAACCAGCTCCAGTCTAAACTCACCTTCTCAAGAAATTTTTGAAGGCCCATCAAACTCAATAGATTCACCTGTAGGCCAGCGAACTCAGCAAGGGAGCAGCTCTACTTTGCTCCCTAAGGATGAAAGTAACCTCAGTGGCACTGCTCCATAGAGCAGGCCCATTTCAAGTAGGAGGAATTTAACCACTTTGATCTCATAGGCAAAGCAGAGTTATCTACAAATAGGGTTACCACTAGTGGTGTGAGCTGGCCCTACCACTACTTATCCCTGGCAAACAGTACCCACTTTCTGGCTTCTTGAAGAGCAGGATTTATTCATATGGCATTACTTCAGTCCTAGCTAGTGCTGAGGAATTGAGGCCCAGTCTGCTTCTCTAACTCAAATCTACAATCTGTCTGTAGAATACAGTGGGATGGGATGGTGCTTTTTCTTCATAATCTGTGTAAAGATTCCAGCAGAGCCTCTACCCCTTCAGAATGCAGGTGCAGAAGGGTGTAAGTGGTAGGACCAAGGACTATTTCTAATTGAACTTCTACTGCTGCTGCAGCATGTTGTGGGACTGGTCTGCTGCTAGTCACAAAAGTCCCTGGAAATGGATTGACCCTTGGATTTATTTCAGGCTGGGAAGCTGTTCCCAGCCCATCCATCCCTGGTGGCTGGACAGATTCTTTTTTAAACTACCTCAGAGAGGTGTCTGATAAAAGTACATCTACATTAGACATTTGTAATTGGATGAATTGCCACAGCTTCCCCAACAAAGAACCTTGGGAACTGCCGTTTTGTTAGTGTGCTGAGCTTTCTGGCCCTTTTATGAAGGGCTTTTCTGGCCTTTTTATGACATGGTATTTTCCAGAATGCTTTAGTTAGGAATCATGGGTTTTAATGAAGCTTAGAATCCAATTAACTATACAACATGCACCTGCCCCTTGGGCACATCCACATGGCAGCTTGGAAAGTGACTTGAAGTGCGTTCAGTGCATAGCTAATCAGTGGAACAGATTCATAGGATTCAGCCTCTGGCACTTTCTCCAGCTTCCACAAAGCAGTTGGAGTTAATGCTGTTCCAACAGAGCCTGTGCATTCCCCACTTCTGGTTGTCTGTACAGGGGGTACCTGGGAAGAAGTCTTCCTGCATTCCTTTGGATATGGTCTATTTTTCCAGTTTAGAGCTCAGATTGTGCAGGCAGCTACTGTGTAGGCAAGCCCTATTTAACTGTTATTATTGAATATCTCAGTTGTGATGAATAGCCTCCAGCCCCATCACCATGTGATAACTAAAGGATCAGTTTTTAAGACCCTTTTGCTCTTAATGGAGGCTGTGGTTTGAACCTGAATTCAGAAAAAGCAGCCTCCAAGTTGGTTTGCCATGAACAGAAAAGCCAGCATAAGTTTGGTATATTCACAGAAGAATTTCTCTGTGCAGGCAAGAGAGTCCACGGGTTAAGAAGCTACTTTGGAAGTCAAAAGCCCTGCCCCATCACAGACTTCCTGAGTGACCTTGGGTAAGGCTCTTAAGCTGTTTCATTCCTGCTCTGAAAAATGGATAATAAAACTTACACATCTCATAGATCATTACCCATATTATAAAATCTATATTAGTTTCATATCATTTTAATAATGATGGCCTTCCATAGTTGGCTGAGAGTGCTGGCAATTCTGTTTTAGAGATTGCTCCCTCCCCTTTAAGGAACTACTGATCCAAGCGTTCCTTGGGGAAGAGAAAATTACAAACCACTTTAAACTTGTGGTGGTTTAGATATGTCCATGGTGTGACCTGTGATGCAGCTGCCTAGAAGTGTCTGGTACCTACACAGCAACCTACTACCTTTGTTCTACTCCCAGGTTTTGCTAAATTCTTTCTCTATGTTCCCAGTGTTCCTTAGGGTCCAAACCCATGACTTTACCATATACTCTGGCTCTTTGTTATTGCTTTTCTAAAGTCAAATAGCAGCTGCAGGGGGTAGGAATCAGGACTGGGACTGTAGCCTGTCTGGAGGAGATATTTAACCCTTTTCATTTGTGTCATGGTCTCAATGAAAACTGCAACTACAAAGCTATTGTTACTCCCAGTGGGGCCTCAACTACTCCCTTGTCATGTGCTATAGTCTCGACGCTCATCACACACACTCTCCTCCCTATGACTGGTCTTTCAACTTAACTTTAAAAATAAACAATAATGCAGGGTCAAATTGCATATTTAACGTAACAAGCAGGCCTTCAGCTGAGGTTGATTCACACTGGTGTTTCATAATGTGTCACTCATCTGAAAGTGTGAATGACTTCCACTGAAAAGCATTGTGAAGTGAGGTGATACAAAGGCTCCTGCTATAGTGTTTGATTTGTTATGGTTGTTTCATAGGTGCCTCAGGGCCAAATCCTATCCACCTTCCCAGCCCTGGTGTAGTCATGCCAATGGGGTGTGCACAGCATCTTGGGTGGGAGGGTAGTTCTGGAGGCCTCCACAAGGTAGGGGAACATTTGTTCGCTTGCCTTGGAACTGGATTGCAGCTGCACCAGCGTTGGAAAGTTGGATAGGATTGGGCCCTAAGTCATCAAGTGAGGAATGTGTATGGGGGAACTCATCCTTTTAGCTGGGCTATAGTATCTAAAAGTGTTAATGAGTCCCCAAATTCAGAGGGTTGTTTTTTTACATTATTGTTGTAAAGCTTTGTGACTGTATATATTACAATTCAGTGAACATTTCAATGTGAAAAAGAGTGTTGTTGTTTTCAAATCAAAGCTTATATCAAATAAATTTAACCTGTGCTTCCTCAAAACTGTGTTATTAGTTTTCAAATCTAAAAAATGTTTAAAGTGTACTATTAGTATTTTTAAAAGCAAGAATTTCTGCAAGAGGTAACACACTATGAAGATAAAAATGAATGCCTGCCTGTCTGAGAATTTCAAAGAGGCCTTTCATTTTATGCATTTTCTGTACCTCATTTCTGAGAAGGGCAGGCATTCTCTTTGTATAATAGAACCTCAGAGATACAGTAGAACAAAGATTATCAGAATCTTTACAAGCTTCTGCAATGTAGAAAAAAATAGCTGGAACCTCCCAAATGTAACAAAATCCAAACCAAGGGAGCAATACAGCCAGGGATGAAGCCTTTTAAGGGCCCAGTCCTCTGCAACTTTCCACTGTTGATGCAGCCATGCCATTGAGGCATGCATTGTGTTCTGCGTGGGGGGAGGGGGGAGTCACAGAGGCCTCCTCAATGTTAAAGGAAAGTTTGTTCTCTTACCTTGGGGCAGCACTGTGGCTGCATCAGTGCTGGAAAGTTGGATAGGATTGGGTCCTTCAAGTCTTCTTGATTTCACTGGAATCTATTGGGCACTTTTCAATTCTCCAGTTAATGATTTAAGCATAATTTTGAATGCGTGAATAGAATTCATGGTGTTGCAAATTACCTAGCACATCTCGCTGAAGAGGACACTCAGGAGAAGGGAAAACCCATGGAAACTAGCAAAAGATAAAAATGCAAAGGGAAACACCACCTTCCCACTACAGACTGTGAGAAATGTAAAACAATGAATTCATTTGCTTTTATATTATTTTATTTTACTATGTTGCAGCTTGTGGGGAGGGAGAAGATTTGACTAAATTTAATCCCAGAAATTGAAGACTATCCTGAGGAAATCGTTTTGCCAATGAATGTTATCACGTTCATGCCACAGGGGCCAGGCCAACCTGGTTGTTTGCTCTGTCAAAGACACAGTAGTACTCGCGGATGAAGACATCTCCAAGGATCCAGAGCTCACCAGATTGAGTTGGGATGCTGATGGACTCAAAGCCACTTGTGCAAGAGCCTTGTTGGCCCTGAAACAAGAAATACCAGGATACAGTGAGTGGTGGGTTCTACATGCCAGTTGCATTAACTGAGTAACATTATTGACATGGGAGGCCTCTACATAATATCTAGATGCTGACATGGTGTTGGGGAGTCAGACTCAGGGGAACAAATTACTCTGTGTGAAATTTGTGAACATTATGCAGAGGACATTATGTTTTGTAACACTCACTAAAGCTCATGTCCCAGTTGTTTCCTTAAGCTGTGCTTTTATTCACTTCTTTTTTTTTAAATGTGGCAGGAAATGATGTGTACAAAGTTTGCATTATTTCACTGTTTTGGTTAAGTGTAATGGTCATATCACCAGTGCAATAAGCTTGCATGTACTGTACTAAGATATTCTATAGTACAAAATAATATCCTTCTAGATGTTGGATGTGGATTGGTGGTGTATGAGTCATGTCATGATTGCTAGTGGGATATTTTAAATCAAACTCTTCATTTTCAAATGGGTGAAGACCTTTCCTGAAGCAGAGGAATCCTGTTATGTTATAAAATGTTAAAACTTACTATCCAGATCACCTCAGATAGGAGAAAATATTTGCCACTGGACCATGAGGCTAACTGTGGCCTCAGTAGAAACTTATCTTTTGGGGGAAGCTTGGAAGCACTGGGGATGTGATTTTTTTTTTTGTCAGCAAGGTTTAAATACACCCCCCCCCAAAAAAAAATATGGTCAGATTCCATTTTCTCCTCCTACCAATGCTATTTGACTGAAAAATAAAACACATGCAGCACCAAATTACTCATGCCATGTGACATGTAGTTTGATACTCAGTGCAGCTGCTTTTGTGAACAAAATTCCTGTCAGCAGTGCACCACAGGCTGAGCTCCTCACAGAAATGTTTTGAGATAATTCCAGGTGCGATGTAGCCAGGCTCTTACCTGACGAATGTAGGCACTGGCAGGCACAGGGAACTCATAGCCGTTGATGGTGAAGACAATGTCAGGCAGGCTGTTCATGGAGTTGCAGTTGACCAAATACTGAGAGTGGATGGAAAACAAAGATTAGTCATAGAACATCCTGCCTACCAGTCTGAGAACAAAGCGAAAGGTTTTTTGGACACAACATGGATTAGGAGTGACTCCAGTCAGAAGGAACAGGAGAGGACATTAGTATGACCTGAACTCAGCTGGCTTAGACTTGGCCAGCATCTTCAGCTATTCTAGCTGAAGCTGTTTGTGCCTGTAGTTAAGGGCCCTATGCAAGATTCATTCCGGCAGTCATAGCATAACCTATGTGCATTTTAACCTTTCAAGTGGATCTGCGAGCTCCTGTCCAGCATTAGCAACTCTGAAAGGGGATAGTATCCTTTCTGCTGGGAGGTAGCTGTTTTGAGAACAAAATGGCTAATATTATAATGCCGTTGTACAAATCGATGGTAAGGTCACACCTGGAGTATTGTGTCCAGTTCTGGTCGCCACATCTCAAAAAAGACATAGTGGAAATGGAAAAGGTGCAAAAGAGAGCGACTAAGATGATTACGGGGCTGGGGCACCTTCCTTATGAGAAAAGGCTACGGCGTTTGGGCCTCTTCAGCCTAGAAAAGAGGTGCCTGAGGGGGGACATGATTGAGACATACAAAATTATGCAGGGGATGGACAGAGTGGATAGGGAGATGCTCTTTACACTCTCACATAATACCAGAACCAGGGGACATCCACTAAAATTGAATGTTGGGAGAGTTAGAACACACAAAAGAAAATATTTCTTTACTCAGCGTGTGGTTGGTCTGTGGAACTCCTTGCCACAGGATGTGGTGATGGCATCTAGCCTAGACGCCTTTAAAAGGGGATTGGACAAGTTTCTGGAGGAAAAATCCATCACGGGTTATAAGCCATGATGTGTATGTGCAACCTCCTGATTTTAGAAATGGGCTATGTATCAGAATGCCAGATGCAAGGGAGGGCACCAGGACCAGGTCTCTTGTTAACTGGTGTGCTCCCTGGGGCATTTGGTGGGCCGCTGTGAGATACAGGAAGCTGGACTAGATGGGCCTATGGCCTGATCCAGTGGGGCTGTTCTTACGTTCTTATGTAAACAAGGGAGATGTATCACAAAATGGGTAGAGAATACAATGGACATGGGGAAGGCTGTCAACTGCCATTTTGATTCGGTGGTTTTAAGTTGCCATGTGAACGCTCTTGTGCTGGAGCAGCAAGCAAGGAAGCCCTCATTCAGAAAGAGATATAAAAAATTAAGGGGCTACAACCCTGAGGATAGATCCTTACCTGACCATTGGAATCCTGGCTAGCACCAATGTAGTACTGAATGTTAGCAATGCCATTGGGAGGACCAGCCAACAGGGAGGTGCCAGTGTCTACAATAGCTTGGCAGCCACCGGAACAAGCAATCGCCTGGCCGTTCATGGTGATGCTGAAGAAAACAGAGTCAGGTAAATGTGAAAAAAGAAAAGAATTGTCATCTCTTGCCAACAGTGTGTCCACGGAGAAATTTGAGTCAAACCATGCACCCAAATGTTTCTCCTTCCTGGGTTGATTTATGAAATACTGGAAGATCTGGTAGCCAGAGGCAACACCTCTGATGATCATTGCTAACGGATATTAAAGCATGATGGCCAATGGGTGAAATAAGATAGGTCAGCTGTTTCCAATCTTCTCAGCATCACAATTGACCTTGTCCTCCATGGTGGGTCATGACATGGTAATGACTTACTGGAAGGGTGAGAAGGCCTTTTCTTCAGAAAACCACTTCTGGTTTTTTGAGGCAAACTGGAAGTGGCTACCTGAGGCTTCTGCAAAGCCTTCTGAGTTCCACAGAGGCCAGTAGAATGGGTGCTGGCCCAGCATGACCCAGAAGAGGCCCTTGCATTCTCCCGGTGAGTAATTTGGCTTCTGGGGCTCAGATGGATGAAAAGGGAACCTCACGCATTTCAGCAAGGTTTGTAAATAGCCATTCACTTTATCAGTAATAGTTACTCCCAGAAGACCAAACAAGGAAGCTTTTGTAATCTGAAGACAGGTTTTTGAGTTATTTTGTTTTAATAACACCAGTGTGTCACAAATAACTAACAATATATCACCCTTGGTATGTCTCCTTGGTCTAATACATATTCCCCTATATAGAAACCCTAGTTCTCTTTAGTCTTTCTCTGAATTTTTCAGCTCATGTCATTGCAGGAAGTGGGTTCATGGGATGGCTGAAGTGATTTAGTTACCTCTCCACAGTGATCTGCCAGTAGGACTCGGAAGACAGAGGTATCCAGTAGAGGTTCCCAGAATAGTAAGAAGTGTCAACACCACCAAACATCACAAAGCTCCCACTCTGGTCATCACTGAGGAAGGAAGACAGATGCAAGTCATGGGAAAGGAACTAGTAAATAGAAGGAACTAGTAAATAGAGCATGCATTTTGAGCAGAAAGCTTCTACTTCCAAGTCTCAACCAATAGATGAATTCACTGGGTAGCCATGATATCTGAGCCGTTATAGTATGGGCATAATGACCTACCTGACAGGATTATTGTTGTAAGGATTATGGAAATAAAGAAGTGAAGTGCTATGAGATCTTACATACTAAATTTGATATTGAGGACTAATCCAAGCCTGTGTAACCAATACAAGTTCCCCTGCTGCTAAATTTCTGGAATGATCAGTGCTTATACCTTATGTTCATTAAGCAGTAAATGGTTGCTATGTCCTTCCCTGGGGAGATGTGCATGTGGCCCATACTTACGAGCTCAGATAGACAGAGAAGAGATCTTGGGACACCAAACCCTCACTCATCATGTTGTCAAAGACAGGAGTGGCTCCAGAGGAGGAGATGCTGGGATAAGCCAGACCCAGGATGCCATCGAAGGGGGAGTAATAAAGGAAGGAGCCAGGCTCAGTCTCACTGAGACCAAAGATCTGGTTGGTGACCTGAATATTTCCCACCTAATGGAAAGACAGGGATTCAAATCAGACTCCTCACTTAAGCTTAAGGGATTCCAGTTACTAGCTGATGGGGGGGGGGGGGAGGGCAGATAGGGTCTGTTTGCATCGGGGTCAGGATTTTTTTGTGATAGATGGCAAAATAAAGCCTTTTGTAATGGAAGTGGCCAGTTCTTTGAAGATACATAATATTCAAGGATCCTGTACTGTTAATCATGCAGGAATTCTAGAAAAAACAGGAAGCTTGAAACCAGTATGAAAACTAGTTTTGATATGGCTCAAAGACGCTGGTTTCTCCAGATCAGGCTGGCACAAACTACTTGCAAGTTGTGTATGGCAGCTCTCTGAAGCTTGATAAAACTACCTGGTTTTTTCCCCTGGTACTGGAAAAACAAGTGCATTCCTGACAAGATGGAAGGCACAGCTTGTGGGCATTGGTGGGTAATAACTGGTATAGGACTAGAATGTATTGGGAAGGTTTGTTTTTTTTAAATACCAATAAGTTAAAAAAATGGACCTTACAGTTCATTCACACCCAGTATTTTCTATACCTTTCAGTTTATACCTTTCAGTGAAATTCAGTGAATTTCAGTGACTTCTGCTCCTTTCTGGCCACCCACACCCATGTCCATTTGATTTTGGCTCCCAAATAACAGTAAATTATTCAATTTCCTCTATCAGTTTTACCTGAGTGGTGTCATAGGCTAAGAACCCAGTCATGCTTCCAGTGCCATATGTGATGGAAACACTTTGGCTGGTGGCCCGATAGGTGGAGGACTGCTGGGGGTTGAAACGGTTGTGGTTTGCTGCAAGTACAATGAATTAGTCCATGATATAGTGGAATTCAGGTGAAGTTTACTGTACAAAAACAAGAGATGCTTGTACTGAAACCCACTCAAAGCAATACTATTTGACATGGAGGTTCTACTCCCTAGCTTCAGTTGCATGAGAACAGGCTGTGCTTGTGAGGGAAAAGCACTTTGTAAGTGCTCAGAGGAACTCTCCTCTCTAGCCAGCACATTAAATGCAAAAGAAGAAGAAAAAGAAAAAAGAAAAAAAAGAGCCTCAAATGTCACAGCTACTTATTCCCCTATAATAAGACTTGCTGGACCCTGTTCACACACCTGTTCTGTAGTTTCGTGTGGATTCCCTTTGCTGCCACCTTCCAAAGACTATCCCAGGCTACCACCTCCCTAGAGTTAGGTCAACCCTTACTACGTATTTTCAGCATATGCTGTTATACACTCTGAGAGGAAGTAAGTTAAACATGGGAAATAAAGGTTATACCAATTCTTTCCCATTTCTGAGGACAGGAAGTTAGAGGCTACTCACAGCAGGCTGCACTGGAGCAATACACAGAGGGGACCCACAGGTTGGAAGATCCAGTGTCAAAAAGGACAGTGAACTGCTGTGGTGGAGTACCAATGTAGATGGTGCCAATGTACTCAATCTGTGTGGGAAGAAAATGAGTACTTGTCAAAAGAGTGCTTTGTTGTTCTCAGACAATTTCCACTGAAGATGTGAGACTGGAGACAGATGGTGTTGTTTTCACAGCGCTTAAGGCTCAGTACTTATGGTGTAGAATCTCATCCCACTTTTGCCTTTGGTAAACCGCTTTTGTAAGTTTTTGTATTAGTTAAAAAACCTAAAGAATCTGTTTGACCAGCAGTGATGGTGGAACAAAAGAAATGTATGTATGTAACAATGATTGCATGTTGCTCTTCAGCCTCATAACCAAGGTGGACTATTGAACCGGATGGATTTGATTCAGCCCATGGCTTTGCCAACACTGGTTAGAAGTTGCTGGGCTTATTTCTGCTGATGATGCATTGCCTCAGTCTAGCTTGAAACTTTCCAAGATCAATGCACAGAGAAAAAAAAAAAAAGAAGCAAGTGCAAAATATCTGGTATTTTGACTCTGTGCTGTTCCTAAATTCATTAGATCCTCAACTTGGAATTTAGAGTGGACTCGCAGTGAAAAGTTGAGTGGTCATCGAAGGACAGAATGAGTTAGGCACTTGTAAGCAAACTGGGGATTGTGCAAATCCAGGCAATGGATAAGAGTGGGAATTTTTTTTCTTTCTGAAAGCATGGATTGGATTCAATGATTTCCAGAATCTTATCAAGCATTTCTTGTGAAGCTGGATATACAGCAATTCTATCAGCATGGAGTACTGGGCAGGTATCAACCCTTTTGCCAGCTCAGGATGCTGGGTTAGTCATGTTGTATTGTTCCTGGTGTATCCTCCTAATAATACTTACATCCATGTAATTCTCCAGAGGCTCAGTGGCATCTGCATTAACTTGGTTGGGGAAGTACTTGGAGCCCAGGTTGTAAGGATGCTTTGCCAGGAATTTTTCCAGCAGCCCATGCTCTTTAAGGTTTTGCCTCAGGGATTTCCCCTTTCTCAGAGGAACCCTAAACAACACCGATTAAGAAGAAAGATGAAAGATTAAAAAGGTGAAAGAACAATAATAATCTTTATGCACAATGGTGGCAGAACCAATTTTGTATTAGGCCTTTCATTATTTGTGTTGCAATAGACTTTGGAAGTAGAATCACATCATAGAAACAAGGTAGAAACATCATAGAAACATCAGAGATACAAGGTAATTGTCTGACCTGAAACAGTGGCAACTAATATTGGCAAGCCAGAAAATTATAGGAGATATAGCTATCTTCAGTTCTTAGATGGGTAACTGAGATGTAGCAAGGCTTTGTGGATTGCCCAGCATTGCAGATAGAATGTTTGCTAGAAGAAGCTGTTGAAATTGGTGATTTCTGGAGAGGATAGTATGTTCTTTCTTTGAAGAAAGCCAAATGCCCAATACTTACTTGGTCACCCTGCACTGAGAAAGTGCCACCAAGCCCAAAAGCAGAAGCCACTTCATGATTTCTCTTGTATCCCCAAGCCGTAAATGAAATGAAGTGTGGGTCCCAATGTAAAAAAGTGACTGAATGCTGCTCCTTAAATACATCTTATTCAGAGCCTTTCCTATCACAACACCGATAAGAATTGTAAACCTTTCTGATAAGACTTTTTAAAAAAATGTCCTTAAAATGCTTAAATAATTTTCCAAGTTCATTAATTTCCATTTGCTTTGGGACCCTGATCTAAAAGTGTGTTCATGTGACATGGTGACTTACCAGGATACAGTGGCAGGTACCAAGGACATTCAGACAATGTGTCCCCAACCTTTTCATTATGTGCACGTTGCATGTTACATTTATATTTCCCCATAATTCTGGACAGTAGCAATAAGGAAGCATTCTTCTTGAAGTAAAAGAAACAAGGACATTTATAATAAAAGAACTAGTGCAATCTGTCCTTGGTCCAAGGAGAGGATGATCATGAAGTGGAGCATCTTGCAGACCTCCAGGAAGCATTTGGTTGGCCATTGTGGGAAGCAGAATGCTAGACTACAGCTTGAACCTTTGGGCTGATTCAGCAAGGCTCTTTTATCTGTTCTTATCATCAGATTATCAGTGTGTAGCACAACATATAGATAATTGATGACTTATTTGTTGCAGGTAAGGCTGCAATATTTTGTCAGATGATGGCATGTGCTTAAAAGAGTGGAGGATTAAAAAAATTTTTTTTTTGGTCCATCTGCAAAGAGCCAAAATTGGAATGAATATTTTCTGAGTTTATACAATAGAACCAACATTCCATTTAACATTATCAGGATGCTGATCTGCTAAGGACAAGCAAATCCATGAGGATTTCCATACCACTGGGTGTGAAATTAACCAGGGCCTAAGGCAACATTTATGAAAGGTCCTGTTAACAGTGTTAGCCTGATACTGCCATGCTGCTTCTGTTAAAGCATATCTATTATTTACTTAATGATGAAAACAGCATGAAGTTAAATAGCTAATCTTCCAAATAACATTTATCAGTTTTCTCCTGGTACTCCTGGTGTCATCTGGATAAAATTTATAATTTTCATTCTCTGCTCAAAGTCCTTCAGCAAAGGAGCGGACAGAGCCAGGTTAATTATAGACCAACACACAATAATACATTAGCATACACAGTCATAGTGGTAAAGAGTTTAAAAAATGAATTTTCCCTTGACCTTTAATGAATTTCTTTTATTCCTGTCAAATGTATCTATTGGACATTTGGCAATTCTAATGCATATATATGATTATGAGGACATAGCCAAGAGTAATTTTGGAAAAATAACTCGGATGACAATATGCTGGGTACATGCTCTAGGACTAGTTATTATATTACATACAGAGAACTGCACTTCCCTGCTCAAAAGTGGATCAGTGGTGAACTGACATTACAGATTTACATGTATGTGTGTACAAAAGGCTTTCCATAGATTCACTAGGAATCTCACCACACCCTCATTACTTTAGGAACACCAAGCAGTCAAGCGCCCCCCCCCCCATTCTGACCAGCCAAAGATGAGATGGTAAACTGAATGTCTTTGCCATTTCAGAATGCCAGGAAGAACTCATGTAACTGATGCTCTTTCATGCCAAACAATCAAACAAATAAGCTGTTAGGAAGAGGAGGTTCAGCATAGCTTTCTTCTCAACATGTTAGTTTTCTATGTCTCTAGAATATTTTCTTTTTTTTTCAGTAACCCCTGCCTGGCAACCTGAAGTGATAGGAAGAGACATTTGCCACCTCATCTGCTAGATCTGGGTCTTTCCATTTTTCCGTTGACAACTGTAGCAAATAAAGAATCCCTTAATTGTTGTGGGTGCCAGCATCCTTTTCTTCCCAGTAATGAAAAACATGGATAAGGAGAATACCCTTTCACAGTAGAATAGCTGATGGCTAAATTTTACATAGTCCTTGCTGAATAATACAGGCCTACAAAACTGAGGGTCAGAAAAGTTTTTCCCAAACTTTATGGTGGTTTGATATGAATTTGGGGTGCTGATTCCAAAAATGGCATCCATTTTGCCCTATCATGTCTAGTTTTGGAGATATAGTATAACCTCATTAGTGAATGGTTCAAGCAGCTTCCTCATGAAGAAGCCATGATGTAGGCTTCCTCATGAGGAAGCTGCTTGAACCATTCACTAATGAGGCTTTGCCATATCTCCAAAACTAGATGTGATAGGGCAAAACTGATGCCATTTTTGGAATCGGCACCCCAAATATACCCAGGAATTGGTGTAATGTTTAAGGAAGCAAAATGTGTGTTAGCCTGTGTAATCAGCATCAGGGAAGCCCCTCAGACACTGTGAATGTGAGTGTATGTGTGTGTGGGGGGGGGGGGGGAGAGAAACAGGACACTCCTGTAGTGATCATCTACTGAAATTTAGATATTGTGATATCTAGAATAGGAAATTAATTCCACTTCTTATTTTTAGTTGAATTCTTTTTTATTATAATATCAGGAGGGCTGAGTAAATTTTGAGACTTCTTTGAATTAGCTTAACCAGTATGATAGGACCATAAATACTACATTGTAACAGGTCAAGTGATTTATGTTAGAAAAAAATGTTTTTAGTTTGAAGACTTGCAGTGATCAAGTGACTATGTGGTGAAAATCCCTGATTCCCCCCCCCCATTGTTTTTTTCTATTATTCCTCTGTTTTGGATCTCTTTTGGATCTGAGGTTCTAGATCCCGTTTTGTGTATTAGGTCCAACACTGAAAGCATCTGATATGTCACTGCAGGGTGGATTTCTGTTCTAGGGTGCCAGGACCATAGAAAAGTTAGAGCAGTGGTCCTATAACTTTTTTTAGAGGCCCTAGAGCTGGGATGTCAACTTGTTTCATACAGAAGGCTGAAGTTAGCATTCATGGTGCCTGCTGAGGGCTTCAGGTGACATAATGAAGCAGATGATGGCCAAAAATCATCACTTTGTTCTCACATAGAAAATCATTAGCTGCAAAAGACAGAAAAAAATGTGCAAGTCTTGCTCATGTTTTCAAGATATGAGAGCCTGATTATCAAGCTGGGAAAGCCCAATTATAACAGGAGCTGGATAAATTACTTCAAGGGGGTGCATTCAGTACACGGGCCTTATGCTTGACATCTCTACCGTATCGGCTGTGGCCTGATGCACGTAGCCTAATCTGCCCTGCCAGTTTTGCAAACCACAAAAAATTGAATCACAACCCATTGGTGGGGCCTGGATCCACAGTTTGAGAACTGCCTAGCTAGAGTACAACTCATACCTAGGAAAGCACATTGGGGTTTGCCTTATTTCTGCTTGTCTTTTAGCATCCTTGCCAATTTTTGTTCCTTTTTGTAAGTTCACTGTTTTATCCTTGCATTTTCCCTTAGTCTTGATATATTGTACTGCGTTTATAAATGTCCTTTCTTGTCACAGTTTCACCTGCCTGGTCTCAGTTCACTCAGGTAAGTGTTGGTTGCCACATCTCATTCTGCTACTGTTTGATTTTAAGAAAGTCTCTGCCTCTTGGGGTTCTCAGTCCAACTGGGAGGTTTTCCCCAGGTGACCTCCTCTGTCCAACTTTTCAGTTTGGGTGGTGGCAGTGATTCATTCCCAATGATTTCCATTTTGTTGCTCTTTAAAGGGTGAAGTGGGAGCAGAAAGGCAGAAACCAGTCACTAACCTCTATGTGCTGTACTTGTATCTCCATCATCCCTTACAATCTACCATTCAATTGGTTTATCATCTTCTTTGATAAGACATGTGCTTTCTTTCTTTTTGAAATCTGGAACAAGCCACTGGTTCTTGCAGTACCTTTCCTTCTTGATTAGAAAGCTTGGAGTCTTTAAGTATCCAATGTTTTTTTTTCCACTGGAAGGCATACAACTATAACCACTCGAGTGATTTCTGAACCTACTGTTTTTGATAAAACTCAATGGATTGAATGCCCAATCTTTTGTTTTGCATGACCCAAGTACTCAAATAATTTGATTGCAATGGTAAGGTTTGTTAGCTTTATGATTGGTTATCAGAGGTCGAACAAGTTGTTTCCCAAATAACTCCTGAATGTTTGTCCCAAAGACCTTAATGGTAGTAGTGGAAAGTATTGCCATCCAGCATTGCATGCAACTCAAGATAGTGCCATTAAATCAGGATATCAGCATCCTGATTAGTATGAATATCCAGGGATTTAACTCTTCGAGTTCTAAAATATATGCTGTACACAGGACTATACCAAAGTGGATCCAAAGGACAGTAGCTTTTCACACTCCCACTTTAGGATTGTAGCTTACGCTAGCCGGGCAGAAAGTGGCCTGGAAACCTTAGCCTCCATACTCACTATGGATGTGAACTACATAGTACATACTGGTCCTGATTAGCTTGGTAGACCAGTGGCTGATGACCACTGTGGTCAGTAGCATCCTCTCTGCATATACTTTGGGATGTGTATGTGCTGACATTACAGATCCACCCATAGCACTTCCCCTGTAGGTTCAATTCCATTACCAAATCCAACTAGAGAAAAAAGGAATTTTGAATAATAGACTGCTAGGAGGCCCTTCCAGTGTGGCTCTTAGCACTGTACATGACAAGTAGCTCATTCTCAAATACTCCAGTCCATAGTAGTATGACTTTTTAACAGAATAGGACTGATGCACAAGCTAATCTTTGCTAAACTGGGAAGCAACTCTGCCCATCTATTCCACCCCACCTAGGAATCCCAAAGTTCTCTCACCAACCTTTCCCTCTACTTCTCTGTAGCATACACCCACTCCCCCTGTAATGACAATCCTACTATCCCTGCTTGGTGTTCCTTATCCCACAGTGACTGCCATAGCAATTTCTGTAGAACTGGGCCTGTCTGTTGCAACCCTTGGTCCAAATATGGCTGTACTGATAGATGGAAAGTTCCTGGTCCAGAGGCCACACCATACTACCCAGAAACTTGAAATACAATGATGAAAGGTATGGGAATGTTTCTTCTCTTTTTTTCAACTCCCAGAGTCTAATGAGAAACAAGTATGTGCTATAAGTAAAATAAGATCTGGAATCACAGAATGTTGACACAATAAGGAACAAAAGTGTTCTATTCAGACTATTGTTTCAGGTAAAAGATGTGTAATAATCATGCTAGCTGGCTTAGTGAAATGTTCTTTTTAGAAGACTTGAGTTGAAATCCATGCTTAGCAATTTGGTGGCCTCAGACAAAGCATGCCAGAGGCATGCTATTAGCTGTTGCAGGAAACAGGATGTTGGATGAGATGGACCTTTGGTTTGATCCAGCAGAGTCCATCGTATGTTCACTTTCTCTCAGTCCTTTGTTTGTAAAATGATTCCTCAAGGTTATTGTGAGAATGATTACATATAAAGCACTCTCTACATTCTAAATCAGCCATTTTAAACCACTGTGCCATGGCACACTGATGTGCTGCGAATGGTCTGCAGGTGTGCCACGGGAGTTTGGGGGAGGGTCATTTATTAGTAGGGCCATTGGGGGTTGTGAGCCCCTCACCAATAGCATGGTGTGCCTTGTCAATTGTCAAAAAACTGAAGTGTGTCTTGACCATTTTAGTACCTTGTCAGTGTGCCATGAGACAAAAAAAATATATTCTTCTAAATATTCTTCATAATTTCTACAACAAACAAATCGTCATCAATTTATATATATTTAATGAAAATACAAACCCTTTATAATAATAAA